>NC_053168.1:3101666-4452500 GCF_016835505.1 Polypterus senegalus | reverse complement strand
ACCCCTTTTATTGGCTAACTAGAAAGATTACAATATGCAGGCTTTCGAGGCAACTCAGGCCCCTTGTTCAGGCGAGATGTCATACAGAAACTGGAGTTCCCTGAGTTTATGGAGACACCAGCACAAATAACAACACTGGAAAACCTTTAAGTGTCTGCTACAAGCCATGGAATTAAAGAAGACGTTTGATTAACGACAAGACTCAGCGCCTCATTAAGCAACTGGTTGGAGTGAAATTGGTTGCAGTTTGAGGCCCTGACTGAGGTGGTCTTCTGTCGGCTCCCTCACTTTACATTTCAGTTCTGTTTCGGTGCCGTTTAAGAAAAGAAACGAAGCAACTCAGAAGAACAAATCTTAAAAAATGAGTCAATTAAAATGAAAAGTAAAAGAGTTAATTAGCAGCAAAAACGGGTCACCAATTAAGAACAGGGTTAGAATGAAAACCTGAAGCCACTGCGGCCATCCAGGCCCGGAGATTGAGACCCCCGTTTCAAACGATAAGCCAAGTTTATAGTCTGTTAGTATAAAATCTGTGGAGGGCATATAAAGGGAGCGTCCCCCCCAAAACATCTGACTTCAAGTGTCTAACGAGCTGCGCTCATTCGGGTTAAACCCTTTCAAAGGTGGCGACCCGGGAGCAGGTTGTGTTCCGAGATCCCGGCTGACCGCAGGCTCCTGGCCTTTTCTAAGGTATTCACGGGGGTTCGGCTCTTACAGTGAAGGTAATTGGGGGCTTTTGGCCTGAGCCAGTCTTCAGGTATTTGTGGAGGTTTAGTGTTGAGACCTTTACTAAGCTTAGCGAGCCCTTCTGGAGGATTATGGGGTGTTTGTGGACATCCAAGTGCACAATTTAGGAATTTCCAGTTGTCCACCGATAAAGACGAACCTTTTGGAGGCTGAAGTGCCTTTGGTGGAGACTTTCTATGGTAGAATACCATCCCTCCCTCCCTTCGTGTGACTGTGGTTATAGTTTAATAAATTCGTACTTTTTATCAAGACCCTGGAGAGGTGGAGATCTGCATTAGCGGTGCCACTCAGATTCACACCAGCGATGGGACGGTGATTTATTTATTTTGTTGGTGAGGATTCCAGGAGCGCACCCACTCACAGACAGAGACCCGAATCAAACAAATGTGCAAAATATATTAAGTGATCAAATCAAACATAAGCAGCAAACATCTGACAACCCTCGCCTTCCCTTTCGGAGATACAAACACAGTAATACACACAACAATCAACACTCATGACAATGTTCTTATCACAGTTCCAGTGCAGGTGAAACGGGTGAAGTGTTGTGGAGTAAAGATGACGATGGCGATCCCGGGAACAGCTTTCCGTAATAAATGAACTAAACAGTCCTAGTGGTGGTCCTGAGCAGCGAGGGGTGAGATTTGTGTGAGCGCTCCCTCCAAAGACACACGGCGACTAATCCACCGGTATTCACACGACAGGGCAGCTGCGACACAATCCGTTCTTCTTTGGAGAGAAACGGTTCAGGGTATCAATGATGTGGAGCCAGCCCGGACACAGACAGTTGGGAGGCACGTTTTGCACCCAGCATAAGTTTATTTACAGTTTTAATGTGCACAAATCACCAGCACCACCATACAACAGTCCCTTCTCTGCCGCCAGTCCAAGCGCCTCCACCCCTCCTCAGGCTTTGTCCTCTTCCTCCCGACTCTGACAGAAGAATGGTGGAAGACTGGAGTCCAGGTGCCCCACGAGCTTCTTCTTGACCAAATAGGGCCTTGAAAATGTCCATGCGCCCCCTGGTGATGGCTGTGTGCCCCAGCAGAGATGAGATCCCATGCTCATGACCTGTGGCCCTGCTGGAAAACAAAGGGGCTTCCCTCTGTCAGCCCGGGGGAGAAACTGTCCTGAAAATACGCTCTCCCCTGGTCCTTCCACACTCAGGGCGTCCCCCCACCCGCCACAATGACCTCACAGTGGTTACGTTGGATGGGATACACAGAAACGCCAACCTCCCTCTTACTGCTTCTCCGGCCCCTTTCCAAGATTCCCACTGACCCTTCTTGTTCCCAGCAGCCCTTGTGCCCATTTCAGATATCCAATGAGGGCAATACACTTCAGGGCTGCTGGGAAATGAAGTCCTTCCAGTGGTAGCACTGCTGCAGTGCTCTAGAGAGGAGAGGAGTGAAGGTCAGTAGGACCACCAAGACAGAATACATGTGTGTGAATGAGAGGGAGGTCAGTGGTGTGGTGAGGATGAGGGGAGTAAAGCTGGTGAAGGTGGATGAGTTTAAATACTTGGGAGTAACGAGGATTGTGGAAGAGAAGTGAAAAAGAGAGAGCAGGCAGGGTGGAGTGACTGGAGAAGAGTGTCAGGAGTGATTTGTGACAGATGGGTATCGGCACGAGTGATGGAAGGTCTACAGGACGTTAGTGAGTCCAGCTACATTATATGGGTTGGTGAAGGTGGCACAGGAGACTGAGCTGGAGGTGGCAGAGCTAAAGATGCTAAGATGTGCATTGGGTGTGACGAGGATGAACAGGATTAGAAATGAGGACATTAGAGGGTCAAGTCAAGTTGGACGGTTGGGAGACAAAGTCAGAGAGGCGAGATGGTGTTGGTTTGGACATGTGCAGAGGAGAGATGAGGGGTATACTGGGAGAAGGGTGCTAAGGATAGAGGAGAAGAGGAAGGCCTAAGAGGAGCTTTATGGATGTGGTGAGAGAGGACATGCAGGTGATGGTGTGACAGAACAAGATGACGAGGACAAGAAGACGTGAAACAAGATGATCTGCTGTGGTGACCCATAATAGGAGCAGCCAAAAGAAGAAGAAGAAGCTTTTTATCAAGTTCTGCCTCTTCCAGGTTAGGCTGGCACACTACATGGCCGGATTGCTCTTTGTCCTTACATCTACCACCACCCTTCTACACTTCATTCTGTGCCAATGTGCCACCCCGGGGGGCTAATAGGAAGGGCTTGCCGTGTAACTTACATGTTGCGCACTTTTTGAGCAGCCATCGCGAAAAGAAATGTACCGAACAAAGGCTCCAAAATGGTCCCCCATGCATATTAATGTCGAAGTCTGTGACCTTTTCTCTTTATAAACAGCATCAGTGATGGCATCAAAATTGTATGAAGGCTGGCTGAGTGATTAGTCACTGGGAAAAAAAAAAAAGGCGACTTAGCAAATATTAACGGCCCCCTCAAGATTTAAAGGTCACGCCTAAAGAGACAGGGTGCGTCCGCTCTCCATCCACAGCTGCTCTCCGAGAGTCAAATCTCCGGAAAATCAATTTTACATGACAGCGACGAGAGCGCCATTTCGGTGGGTTTGTGTTCCTCTCCACAGCTGTGCTGACCCGCCATTTGTGTAAGAGCCTCTGCGGGATGGGCAGCTCAGCTCCTGGGACCCTCGGAGTTGGCAGGAGACGCCTCACACGGCTGGAGCCTCATGCCACCTGGCAGAGCCGGGCTTTAAATGTCAGAGCAGGCTGTTTGTCGTTTATTTAAGTCGTTAATTCAAGAAAAAAAAGGGACATCATGACAACAACTGGTGAGACAGTAAAGGGCAGTCTGAGGGCATCACTGCCAGGCATCAGTGGTAATGCTGCCCAGAACCTCAGGGGAAGGGTGACAGACATTATCTAGAAATGGCTTTCCATTTGGGGCAGCTTCCTACCACAGCCCACCGGCTAGTGGCAAAGCCCCCCACACTTCTCCAGACCCCCAGGGGCTTGTGACTTTCCATCCATCTGTTTAATTTTCCAGTGTGGTACTCTGGGGACTCAGAGCATCCTCCAGTATCAGCTTGGGCAAGGGAAGTGCCAACCCTGGGCACCTTCAAAGGCTTTCATTCAACCTAGACTTGTTATTTACCATGCCAGTGGCATCATGCCCGAGGAAGGCATCAACCAAAACGACTGTAGTTTTACTGAGTACTGTGCCCACTGCTGCTTTAGCTCCCTGGAAACCAAAGTGGTCTTCAGCTGTTGTAGCCCCTCTGCCTCGAGGTTCAATATGTTGTGCGTTCTCAGGTGCTGCTTCTGCTCACCACGGTCATACACGGTGGTCCTCTGATTTACCATCTCCATGATGTCAGCTTGAACCAGTCTGGCCGTTCTCCTCTGACCTCCATCATTAACAAGGCGTCTTCTGTTCCGTTCCGTCCTGTCCCGCCACTGACGGGACGTCTTTTTGTTTTTCACATCATTCTGAGCAAACTCTGGAGAAGGTTGGCATGAGAATCCCGGGGGGTCAGCAGCTCCAGAAATGCTCTTCTGGCACCAGCGGTCATGCCACGGTTGGAGTCACTGATGTCACATTTTTTTTCCCCCATTCTGATATTTGATGTGAACATTAACTGAAGCCCCTGACCTGAGTCTGCAGGATTTGAGGCATAGTGTTGCTGAGTAAGCCGGTGTAGAGGTGTAAAACTATATAATAAGCTTATAAATATAATACAAACTTATTCAGTGAGTGTAAACTTTCAAATTATAAGGATTCCATTTTATAGACTTGTCTTATCAACCCAGATGTTTATCAGGTTCCTCTCCCTTGTACGCCATTTTTTTAAATATATTTCCAGAGCATTTATTAGATAGAAAACACTACTGGGGATGAGCGGAGAGCCATACATTCACTAAGGGAAAATCCAGAAATCCTTTTGAAACCAGCAGCCAAAGAGGGTGCTTTAGTTATCATGAACACCTGAGATTATATACAGGAGGCACAAAGCCAATTGTCCAATACTGTGCATTGCTACAAACTACAAGAAGACCCAACACATCTCTACAAAAAGGAGCTTTCCTCTTGTGACTGCCCGGCCGGGACGCCTCTGCCGCATACGTCCCGGGGGAGCCATTATGGACATTGCAATACCTTCCCCGGGGCGCTTGGGGGCAGTCTCCCTGGCAGTGGATTCCTCCTCAATCTCCCCCGTGGCTCCATGGGACATGGAGTCCACCACAGCAGCCCGGTTGGGAGATGGGGTGGCCGCTAGGGGGTGCTGCAGAGAACCAGCCACCACACTGGACGGTTTATCAGCCCCACCCGGAGGTGCAATTAAGACCAGCTGGTCAGGCACCTGGATCACTTCCGGGTGGGGTATAAAAGGGCCCGCCTCCCAGCAATCAAGGCCAGAATCGGGAGGAAGAGGACGAGGTTGCCTGGGAAGAGTGGTGGAGCAGGAAAGTGTGGGTTTGGTGGTAACTGTGTGTTTTGTGCTTGGACTGTGTTTGGGTTGTGTGGCACGGGGAAGGCGTGTCACACAGCTGAAGAAAAATAAAAGAGCCTTTGAGTGTGAACACGTGCCTCAGCGTGGTCTGTGCCGGGTCGGGCGCTATAAAGCGCCTTTATCACACTCTTGACATCAGGGATCTGTGGTATAGCGGGTCCACAGCCCTCTCAGCCAGGGCCAGTTTTTTAAATAAATAATCACTTAGTGAGGGGGCTGTGGCGGATCTCACCTACTGCACAGGTGGGGGGCTGCCCACATCTGGGATTGTTCCTGAGGCTGCTAATGTGCTGCAGCTGCTATGGCCCCTCTCAGTATAAAGAAGCGCGAGTCGGTTAGGAAGAAAAAGATGGAAAGAGAGAAAGAAGTATGGAGGTTGCAGGAGGAAACAGGACGCAGTGAGGAGAGACAGCAAGTCGGTGCAGCAGGAAGCGAGCGAGAGTTAGGCAGCCTGGGTGTTTGGCCAACTCCTGGGAGAAGTAGTGGTTGTGGTCGCTCCCGCGGAGTTTGTTTCGAAGGGCGGGAGTGACCGGAAGGCGCAGTACTCTCTGCGGAAGGTAGCGGGAGTCGGGACTTGGGACGTGGTGTCCACAACGTGAGAGCCTTGGCCGTTAGGGGAATCCCAAGTTGCTGTCCGGAGGAGCCGACCGGAGCCAAGGATCGGTAAGGCAACTGACGGCAGAAGCAGGCACTGAGAAGGTCTCAACCTGGGAGAAGCAGGTGAGACGCTAGTTTGAAAGAGACGGCTTCCGGATGAACGTTTTGACCTCGTTTTAAACGATTGTTTTTCTATTGATTTTAACCTCCACAATTCATTTCTGCTTTTATTGGATTATTTATTTATTGAACGTTGAACTCTTTTGAAAAGCCCTGCGTTTACTCTGAACACGGCTGCACTTTGTTTTCGTTCTCTGTTGAATAAAAGCACTTTGCACTTTTTACATCATCCCCTTTGCTATGTTGTTGCCTCGCTGTCTAGCTCATCGGTAGCATTACCGACGGTGTTGGGTTCAAGAGCTCCCTCCCGTACAA
The DNA here is from genome assembly GCF_016835505.1 of Polypterus senegalus. Lineage (NCBI taxonomy): Eukaryota > Metazoa > Chordata > Cladistia > Polypteriformes > Polypteridae > Polypterus > Polypterus senegalus. The sequence continues at coordinate 4,446,263 of NC_053168.1, read as the reverse complement.
CGATGAGAGCATGGAGCAGAACCCGCATCGTCACCGGATCATATAAACCAGCGGTTCTCAAACTGGGGTCCGCGGTCCCCTAGGGTTTTGTTGGGACCGTGACAAATGACTTTATGAACTTCTTCAATGAGAACATTAAAAATATAAGATCCCAGATCTCAGATCTCGGTATCACAGTACAAACCAAATACTAGCTTAGCAGACCCTGTCTCACGTTGTATTCAGCACTTTAATAATTTTAATTCTGTAACTCACCAGGAAGTCTTATCTTTAATTACTAAAATGAAGCCCACTACTTGTTCCCTGATCCAGTGCCATCAAAACTAGTAAAAAGTGCAATGGATGTTCTTGCAGCGCCTATTCTAGATAGATAGATAGATAGATAGATACTTTATTAATCCCAAGGGGAAATTCACAAAAGGTAAAAAGATAAAGTCATATACAGAGCTGCTGGAAAGGCTGCCACTCGGATGCGGCGCCGGAAATGGAATGAATATTCTAACCGTTATCAATAGTTCATTACTGCATGGCACCGTACCTGATGCACTAAAAGTGTCAGTCATTAAACCTTTACTTAAAAAGTCAGACCTAGACCCACACATACTAAATAACTATAGGCCTATTTCAAATTTACCATTTCTCTCTAAAATACTAGAGAAAGTAGTCGCCAGTCAGCTTCAGTCACACCTTACGCATTACAATTTATTTGAGAAATTCCAGTCTGGCTTTCGCACTGGTCATAGTACAGAAACGGCACGAACACGGGTTGTAAATGACATTCTGATATCCTCTGATGAAGGAAATTCCACTGTAATTATGTTGTTGGACTTAAGTGCAGCATTTGACACCATTGACCATTCGATTTTACTGCACAGGCTAGAAAACGATGTTGGGCTTACAGGCCCCGTGCTCGCTTGGTTTAGTTCTTATTTATCAAATCGATTCCAGTATGTACAGAAATGTGCTGACAGTACTCCATCATTATACACAGAAGTTCAATATGGTGTCCCGCAGGGCTCAGTACTGGGACCTTTACTGTTTTCACTTTACATGCTTCCACTGGGATCTCTCATTAGGAAACATAATGTTAATTTTCACTCGTATGCAGATGACACCCAGTTATACCTTTCATTTAAATCAAATGAAGTTTCTCCGATGTTGTCTTTAATTAGTTGTGTTAGTGAATTAAAGGAATGGATGAATGAGAACTACTTGTCTTTAAATACAGATAAAACAGAGATGTTAATTGTTGGAGGGAATGACGCTGATCACAGCAATATTTTGTCGTCATTTAACTCAGTTGGAATCCCAATTAATTTTACTGAATCAGCCCGCAATCTAGGAGTTATCTTTGACTCTAGCATGTCATTTAAAGCACATATTACAAAGTCGTCCAAAACATGTTTTTCCATCTTAAAAATGTTAGGAAATTAAGGCGCTTTCTAAATAAACAGGATTGTGAGAAATTAATTCATGCATTTATCTCTAGTAGGATTGACTACTGCAATGCGGTGTTCACTGGCTGTTCAAACTGTTCTCTATACAGCCTCCAGTTAATCCAAAATGCGCTGCAAGAATTATTACAAGAACAAGAAAATATGAACACATAACCCAGTTCTTAAATCTTTACACTGGCTCCCAGTTAAGTTTAGGGCAGATTTCAAAATCCTCCTTTTAACATATAAAGCATTAAATGGCCAAGGTCCGCTTACTTGTCTGAACTTATCATGACTTACAAACCTGAGCACATTAAGATCTCAAGATGCCGGTCTGCTTAGGATTCCAAGGATTAATAAAATAACAGTGGGAGGTCGAGCTTTTAGTTACAGGGCCCCTAAACTGTGGAATGGTCTTCCTGCTTCCATAAGAGATGCCCCTTCAGTCTCAGCCTTTAAATCCTCACTACTTCAGTTTAGCACACCCTGACTAGAGCTGCTGATTAACTGTACAGACTGCATCTCTGTTGTTAGTCATTAGCACTCTAACATAAGTAACATGATAATTATATTTGAATACTAACCCTCACCTATTCTGTTTCTTTCTCGGTACCCAAATGTGGCATTGGTGCCACGCCCACCTGCCAAGTTGTTTGCCTGCCTATGGTAAAGTCATCCCTGATGGAGGATCACAGGAATCATGGGAAAGAGGGGTCCTTTCATCGGAGCAGCGTTTCAGCCGTGGCATGGCCAAATGGGGAGGCAGCTAGATGGATGAGGTCTCCAGGACTCTAAAATATCCAAACCTAATTATGTCATATCATCTACTGTTAAACCGTACTTCTAAAATTTTTATTATTATGCTGTCTTAAGGAATTGTTCTGTTCTGTGTATCGTATTGTATTGACCCCCTACTTTTGACACCCACTGCACGCCCAACCTACCTGGAAAGGGGTCTCTCTTTGAACTGCCTTTCCGAGGTTTCTTCCATTTTTCCTACAAGGTTTTTTGGGAGTTTTTCTTGTCTTCTCAGAGAGTCAAGGCTGGGGGGCTGTCAAGATGCAGGGCCTGTTAAAGCCCATTGCGGCACTTCCTGTGTGATTTTGGGCTATACAAAAATAAACTGTATTGTATTGTAAATGATTGCATATTTATACTATTTATATTTTTATAATTATTAACCTTTACCAAGTAAGTGACTGAGCTCCGTCGTTACCCCCACCACCCAGACCCGACCACTAATCCGCTGTTCCGTTATTCGCTGCCACCGCATTGTTTTCCCACCGTCATCGCTCGGCAACAAACCAGCCCTTATTATTTTTATCATAATCAAAAATTATCGATTCTCTGTAGAATCGAAACACAGTTTTCGTATATTTTAGAAGCAGATAAGAGCGATAAGATAATCAACAAACAACATATTTTACGATTTTTGTGTTTTAATTGGTGAAATCGCCCGCTCAATGCAAGTGAAGTAAACGTGTTCATAATGAGACAATTCAAAATAAAGCGATTGCTAAGAGGCGGTTTAAGAAAATCAACAATGAGGCGCGTGGTATCAAATGGGAACATGTCATTGGCATGTGTACTGACGGCGCTCCAACAATGCTTGGTTGCCATTCTGGGTTTCAAACTTTTGTAAGTAAAAATCCCCAGATATCATTAGTACTCACTGTACTATTCATCGCCAAGCCTTAATGGTGAAAATGAGTTGAAAAATGTTCTCAATCAAGTGATTACAGCAGTAAACGCCATTACATCTAACGCACTTCACTCTCGTTTGTTTCCTGAGTTAGGCAAAGAAAACACTCCGGTTGCACTCACACGTGAGGTGGCTTTCCAAAGGGAAAGTTTTAAAGAGAGTTTTCATGCTACGTGAAGAAATTCAGCACTTTTTGCAAGATGCCAAACCAGACATGCACGCTAAATTCTCCGATGTCCGTTTTCTTATATGCCTGTCATTTTTGGTCGACATATTTGAATCTGTGAATTCTTTTCTGCAATGATAAGAGATCACAGTGCTCCATTGTGACAAAAAACTGACAGCTTTCAAAATGAAGCTCGAACTAATGCACGGAAAGTTCGAGAATATGAACTTGGCCCAATTTCCACAGCTGAACGCATATATTGATGAAAATGAGCTTAATGTCGATGACGATATCCTTGAGCTGATGAAGCAGCATGTATCAATTCTTAGCGAAAAAATTTCTCATTATTTTCCAGACCTACGAGAATTTGAAAAATACCAATGATTTATCAATAACCCGTTTGTGCTCTTTGCCTTCGGAAGGACAATTTAATTCAAGAACAGATTATTGGTTTGATAAATGATGGCGGTGCAAAACATGTTTTCCGTGCAATGTGTTGTAGTGATTTTTTGATTGAAATGGCACAGTCCTGTCCCTAACCCTAACCCTAATCCCGATGTCGCAAAGATGGCTCTAAGAGTGCTGATTCCATTCGCAGACGCCGATGAGTGTAAGACGGCTTTTTCCACACTACTTACTATCAAAACTAAATCTCGAAACAGATTAGATGCGACAAATGATATGAGAGTTGCACTGGCCAAAACAAAGCCAAATATAGAAGAACTGGTTAAGGCAAAGCAGATGCATCCATCCCATTAAAATTGAAACTTAAATTTAATATCTAAGATGTACGTAATATTTTCTGAATAAATAATTGTTTGTCAAAAAATGCTTTATTCACAGCAGCCTGTACCTATTGTCACAAAACTCACACAGAGTCATAGAAAGGTTTCGTTTAAATGAGTACTGCACTGATGTGCACACAACCAAGTCCAAGACAGAACTGAGGGACTACAGACAAGGTGTAGGTTTTTAAAGGGGAACACAGCAAGTGAGATCATAGGGATCGGGCTCATCGTCTTCAGCCATTGGTTCGAGTCCAGGCGTGGCATCACAGGGGCCGGGGCTGGCAAGGCCTTCTTCCATTGGTTCGGTCCCGGAAGTGATGTCAAGAGAGCCGGGTGGGATCTCCCGTGAATGGTCTACAAGAAAGGGAGAGAAAGAGTCAGTGCACTCTGCCACATCCTGGCATGCCTCGGGACCGCCCTTACTTAAGCCCTTTCGCTGCCTCCCATGTGAACGTATGTGACACTATGCAGTGCCGCGCGGTGGGTATGTGGCACCCTTGTGCAAAGTATTTGGCGCCCCCAATTTTCTTGAAATAATATTGATTTTTTAAATTTTAATAAAAGGATCCGCGAGCCATCAAACAATTTTTAAAGGGACCGCCACGCAAGAAAATCTAAAGATGTTTGAGAACCTCTGATATAAACAGTTTAATTCCTGAGAACCCCAAAATGGGTTACTTCTACATGCTTCCTAAAATCCACAAAGAAGATAACCCAGGAAGGCCTCTAATCTCAGGATTTGGCTCCCTTACAGAAAATGTTTCAGGTTGGGTGGAGCACATCCTTAAACCCCTGGCCGGCATTACAACCAGCGCCATCCAGGACACCACTGGCTTCTGCTTCAGGCTCCTTACCTGAGGGAACCTTACTGGCCACAATGGATGTTGAGGCACTTTACACAAACATCCCCCATGATGATGGCATATTGGCATGTGAAACGTACTTCAGACAACATGATTTAGTCACAAAGTCAGTCATAGAAATGATCAAATTCAGTCAGTCATTGATTATCCAACCCGATTGTCTCCCCCGCTATATCCTAACTACAGGGTCACGGGGGTCTGCTGGAGCCAATCCCAGCCAACACAGGGCACAAGGCAGGAAACAAACCCTGGGCAGGGCACCAGCCCACCGCAGTGATAAAATTCACTCTGACACATAATTTATTCTCTTTTGGACAAGTGGGGATTGCAATGGGCTGTCGGTTTACACCTCACTATGCAAACCTATTTATGGCAAAACTGGAATAAGATTTCTTGTCAATGTGCGTCTTAAAGCCAATGCTGTATCTCCGTTCCATAGATGACATCTTCATAATCTGGACTGCCAGTGAGAAGGACCTCCTCCATTTTCGTAACGAATATAATTCTTTTCACCCCAACATAAAGCTGAAGCTGAATTACTCAAAAACAGAAGTGGGCTTCCTTGATGCAGAAAGATGACATCCTTGTAACTTCGGTTTTTCACAAACCAACAGACAGACGGACCTACCTAAGAAGTGACAGCTTCCACCCCAAGTATATAAGGCGCTCCATTATTTTCAGCCAAGGAATACGATACAACTGTATCTGCTCAGACCCGACAGACCGGGATCAACAACTGCAGGAGCTCAGACAAGATTTCTTCAGACAAGGTTATACCCCCAAAACGACAGACACTCAAATAAGAAGAGCTACTGCCATACCCAGAGACCACCTTCTGGAATATAAAAACAAGGACAACAAGAACTCATCCCCCTTGTTGTCACCTACAACCCACATCTTGAAACACTTCGAAAAATCATTAAAGAACTTCAGCCAATGCTACTCAATGACGAAACGCTGAAAAATGGATTTCCTTGACCTCCCTTCCTGGCATACAGACGACCACCAAACCTGCAGCAGCTAATTGTCCAAAGCTCCCTAAGTGGACTAACAGAAAATGGCACATCTCCCTGCCGACAGAAAAGATGTAAAACGTGTGCTCATAGGAGAGACATCCCCACCCTCAATTACAGCAGTGCAGAGAGCAGAGAGCTGAGGAGACTTCGTGCCAGCAAAGCAGCAGGTCCAGATGGAGTATCGCCACGACTGCTGAAGGCCTGTGCGCTGGAGCTGGGGAGTCCTCTACAGCGCATCTTCAACCTGAGCCTGGAACAGGGGAGAGTCCTGAGGCTTTGGAAAACATCTTCCATCACTCCAGTCCCAAAGGTATCACGTCCTAGCGAGCTGAATGACTTCCAGCCTGTCACCCTGACGTCACATGTGATGAAGACCATGGAGCGGCTGCTGCTTTACCACCAGAGGACACAGGTCCGCCGCACCCTTGACCCTCTGCAGTTCGCATACCAGGAGAAGGTGGGAGCGGAGGATGCCATCATCTACATGCTACACCGATCCCTCTCCCACTTGGACAGAGGCAGTGGTGCCATAAGAATTATGTTCCTGGACTTCTCTAGCGCCTTTAACACCATCCAACCTCTGCTCCTTAGTGACAAGTTGACAGAGATGGGAGTAGACTCACACCTGGTGGCATGGATCATGGACTATCTTACAGACAGACCTCAGTTTGTGCATTTCGGGAACTGCAGGTCTGACATTGTGGTCAGCAGCACAGGAACGCCGCAGGGGACTGGACTTTCTCTGGTCCTGTTCAGCCAACATACATCAGACTTCCAATACAACTCGGAGTCCTGCCACGTGCAAAAGTTCACTGACGACACTGATATGGTGGGCTAAATCAGAACTGGGCAGGAGGAGGAGTATAGGAACCTAATGAAGGACTTTGTTAAATGGTGCGACTCAAACCACTTACACCTGAACACCAGCAAAACCAAGGAGCTGGTGGTGGATTTTAGGAGAACCAGGCCTCTCATGGACCCCGTGATCATCAGAGGTGACTGTGCAGAGGGTGCAGACCTAGAAATACCTGGGAGTGCAGCTGGATGATAAATTGGACTGGACTGCCAACACTGATGATTTGTGTAAGAGAGGACAGAGCCGACTATACTTCATTAGAAGGCTGGCGTCCTTCAACATCTGCAATAAGATGCTGCAGATGTTCTATCAGACAGTTGTGGCGAGCGCCCTCTTCTACGAGGTGGTGTGCTGGGGAAGCAGCATAAAGAAGAGGGACGCCTCATGTCTGGACAAACAGGTGAGGAAGGCAGGCTCTATTGTAGGCACGGAGCTGGACAGTTTGACATCCATGGCAGAGCGACAGGCGCTGAGCAGACTCCTGCCAGTCATGGAGAATCCACTGCATCCACTGAACAGGATCATCTCCAGACAGAGGAGCAGCTTCAGTGACAGACTGAGGAGACCCCACACTATGCGACTCTTCAATTCCACCCGGGAGGGTAAACGTTAACATTACTCAAAGTTATTGTCTGTTATACCTGCATTGTTATCACTCTTTAATTTAATATTGTTTATTTATATCAGTATGCTGCTGCTGGTGTAGGGGAATTTCCCCTTGGGGATTAATAAAGTATCTATCTATCTATCTATCTATCTATCTATCTATCTATCTATCATATAGTGCCTTTCATATCTATCTATCTATCTATCTATCTATCTATCTATCTATCTATCTATCTATCTATCATATAGTGCCTTTCATATCTATCTATCTATCTATCTATCTATCTATCTATCTATCTATCTATCTATCTATCTATTATATAGTGCCTTTCATATCTATCTATCTATCTATCTATCTATCTATCTATCTATCTATCTATCTATCTATCTATCTATTATATAGTGCCTTTCATATCTATCTATCTATCTATCTATCTATCTATCTATCTATCTATCTATCTATCTATCATACAGACCACACTGCCAACCAGAACATCACATAAAGGGATCATTGTCCTGCAGATCATCTAATGTGGTCTCCCTAATTCTCTGCATGAAATGTCCTGACACTGCACTCTACGTGGGAGAAACTGGACAAACACTCCACCAGAGAATGAATTTACACAGGTGACACATTAAACATGGCAACACAGATGTTCCTGTAGAGGCCCACTTCAGCAGCCATGGACACTGTGAAAGGGACTTTAAAATCACAGGGCTTATGGGCAACTTCAGAACACAGCAAGAGAGAAAAGAATGGGAAGTTAAACTCATGCTAAAATGTAATACATTACAACATGGTTTGAATAGAGACATGGGTCTTATGGCCAGATATGAGGATTGTTTGCATCTCTCGGATTGACAGACAACCTGTCTACAGATCCACATTGCATTGAAAAACTCATCAGAAACTTCCAAAGACTTTGTTGGACAGTCATCTTATCCAAAGATCTTGACCATACATTGTTCTTCTCTCTTGTTAAAGGAACCCTAGCCTGAAGGAATCTATACATTTTTTACATCTAAGATGTCTCACGTAAAGATTTACCAATGTTGTTTCTTGTCTTAGAGTGTATATAAACTCAGGGAATTCCAGTCTCCGTATGACACGTGAACCTGAAGAAGGAGCCTGAGTTGCCTCAAAAGCTTGCATAGTGTAATCTCTTTATTTAGCCAATTAAAGGGGTCCCTTTGCTTGACTTTTCACTCCTTTCATAATGACTAACCCGGTACAGCACCCTAGTACTACAGAACATTTATGATATTTTGGGACTTTGAAAGCTAGAGCGCCCATTTTTGGGGCCCATGTGGGCCGTAGCCTGCCTGTAATCTGGGCAGGTTAGTGAAGGCCCTGAACTGCTATGTGGGAATGTTAGGAAGCCCCCCAGCCCTATGCCATGTCTTTGACAGCAGTCGACAACACGTTACCACAGGGCAGGAGAGTCGTGACGTGCTGCATGTTTGGTTGAGCATGAACATAGGAGTTTTCCCCATATGCTGTACAGGTGATAATATGACCACTAAATCCACACAGGCACAAAGAGAACACGCCAACACTCCACAGACGGTGGCATGGAAGTGAACTCGGGTCGGTCGGGTGCTGAGACAGCTGCTCATCTGCTGGGCCGCAGTTCATCCTTCTTGTGTTGTCTTCTGTGTATTGTGTTGTATTTACCCCCTTCTTTTTGTCACCCACTGCATGCCCAACCTACCTGGAAAGGGGTCTCTCTTTGAACTGCCTTTTCTTCTTAGAGAGTCAAGACTGGGGGGCTGTCGAGGGACTGGGCCTGTTAAAGCCCATTGCGGCACTTCTTGTGTGATTTTGGGCTACATAAAAAATAAATTGATATTGTATCGTAAAGGCATCACTGAGTCTTTAGGTTACGTAATCATAAATTTGACATCTCGTTTTCTTCCTTGGCACTTCCGGAGAATAAAACCCACAGCAGCCTAATTGGTGATATTCAGTCTTCTGGACTCTCCAAATCCTTTTCCCAGCCGTTTAACTTTATTCAGAAAAGTCATTTAGCTGTTACAAGAATATTTGCTCTTACACATAATGATTTCTCCTCTGGGTAAAAAAAAAAATGAAGCCTTTAGCAGCGCAGATTTCCTGTCCATTAAGTTTTGGTTTTCATCATCATTCATCGCGGTAACCGGCTCAGAGTCGTAAAGCAATTCATGAAACAAATGAGCCAAATCCAATATGTGTTCACATTGGCACGGTCGGTGGCACTGGCACACAGGGGTCTGTTTTATTTGACATTAATTTATGAGGAGCAGAGCACCTGAGCTCTGTCTGGACTCCCCCCTGTGGCCGTGTTGGGGGGATGTGTTGTGCTGGCCATGCAGGTCACCCACACGTCGCTTTGGGCTCTGTGATGTTTTGTGTGCCAATGCTCTTTTTAGCACAATCACCCACACTCCACTGCTGCTGTCACCTGGGTTCTACAGGCGTATGTGCCAGCATAATGTTCAACTCAAAGCCACTGGGATGCCCTTCAGTCACTTCAATAGGGCAACTCAGCATCGTCTTCTAAAGCTAGGGCCCCCCATTCCCGTCCTGGAGGGCCGCAGTGGCTGCAAGTTTTCATTCTAACCCCTTTCTTAATTAGTGGACTGTTTTTGCTGCTAAAGAACTTCTTTGGAATTCAGTTTAGTTGACTTGCTCTTGAAGATTAGGACCCCCTTAATTGTTTCTTTTTCTTTAATTAGCAGCCAAACAATCATGAGATACAAAATGAGCCAAAACAACTGGTGTCCATCATACTTCTTCTTCTTCTACTTTCGGCTACTCTTGTTAGGGGTTGCCACAGCTGATCATCTTCTTCCATATCTTCTTGCCCTCGTCATCTTGTTCTGTTACACCCGTCACCTGCATGTTCTCTCTCACCACATCCATAAACCTCCTCTTAGGCCTTCCTCTTCTCCTCTTCCCTGGCAGCTCTACCCTTAACATCCTTTTCCCAATATACTCAGCATCTCTCCTCTGCACATGTCCAAACCAAAGCCATCTCGCCTCTCTGACTTTGTCTCCTAACCATCCAACCTGAGCTGACCCTCTAATGTCCTCATTTCTAATCCTGTCCATCCTCGTCACACCCAATGCAAATCTTAACATCTTTAACTCTGCCACCCTCTCCAATTCATATAACACAGCTGGTCTCACTACTATCCTGTAGACCTTCCCTTTCACTCTTGCTGATATCCATCTGTCACAAATCACTCCTGTCACTCTTCTCCAGTCACTCCACTCGCCAAACCAACACAATCTCGCCTCTCTGACTTTGTCTCCCAACCATCTAACATGAGCTGACCCTCTGATGTCCTCATTTCTAATCCTGTCCAATGCAAATCGTAGTATCTTTAACTCTGCCACCTTCAGCTCTGTCTCCTGTGCCACCGTCTCCAGTCATGGAGTCTGCATGTTCTCCCGATGTCTATGTGGGTTTCCTCCCACAGTCCAAACATGCAGGTTAGGTGCATTGGCGATTCTAAATTGTCCCTAGCGTGTGCTTGGTGTGTGTGTGTGTGCGCACCCTGTGGTGGGCTGGCGCCCTGTGCTGGCTGGGATTGGCTCCAGCAGACCCCTGTCTAGTTAGGATATAGTGGGTTGGATAATGGATTGATGGATGTTTGTTCCTCCATGTAAAGTTCTAAACCTGGCCTGTGCTAAACTTCCTACCCCTCCATTCCTTAGTTTAAACAATCCTCGACTAGCCTACACATATGCCTCCCCAATCCATTGGTGCCTCTCCAGTTCAGATGTAACCCGTCATGGCGGAACAGGTCCCATCTGTTCCAAAAGGAGTCCCAATGGCCCATAAACCTATACCCTTCTACTGTGCACCAAGATTTGAGCCACGCGTTAAGCTTTCTGATCTCCTCAGTCTTCCCTGGACTGGTGTGTGGCACAGGCAGAACTTCAGAGAAGACCACCTTGTCAGTTCTGCTTTTCAGCTTGGCACCTTACTCTTTGAATTTGGATCGCAGAACTGACAGACTACCCTGATGTATGCCATTTGTTCCAACATGGACAATGACAACTGGATCCGCCCCCACTCTGGCCAAGAGCCTATCCACCTTTTCCAGGGAGGTCTCCCACCTGAGCATCCGGAAGGCAACACACCGTGCGAGACTCTCTGTCTCTGAAGCACATCAGCGCTTCAATCCCCCTAATGATTGAGTCCCCAACTATCACTACCTCTCTGTTTCTGATAATTGGTTTTGAGGTGGCCGTTTGGGGCTCCTCATCCCTGCCTACCACCTCAGAATCAGTAGAGACACCGTCCAGCACCGCAGGGATGTGATAACAGTTGGACACTTCTAATTCTGGGGTTGATTCCCCCAGACAGTGTGCACCCTTTACCTTATGCCTTGTGACCGTGACCCACCTATTTCTACCTGCCTGGTCTGGAATCTCCTCCTGCGCCACCTTGGGGGTGCACAATATTTCTCTAAAGGAGACCTAGGCTTCACAATGACCTTCATGATGGTAGAAATTAAGAAGCCAGTGTACCCTACCTGTGATAGCGTTACTAGGGCCCACCCCTGGAGCCAGCCCTGAAGGTGGTATTTGCCAGTGACCCCAGATAACCCAGCCAGGCTTATTCCGAAACAGTGATGTGAAGCTGTCTTGTGGGCTCACCACCTACAAGGTGAAGGCTGAGGTTCAGGTGCAATGCCAGTTTAGTGACCTTACCTACCTCTTCTGGAGAAATTGACAAGAAGTGGAAGGAACTCCTCAACCCATTGGTCATGCCCTCCTATCATTGGGTATGTTTGGTGGGAAGGATCTCAACAGTGTTGCCAATGTCACTATTGTGGTCCGAGGATTTTGTGGTGGTAAGGCTGCTATAGTAGGTGAGAGCCTACCAGAGAAGTTCTGGACATTGTTGGTGTAGTGGGGTTAACGTGTCTTCTCAATGTCACATGGAAGACAGGTGATGGATTCTTGAAATGGCAGACTGATGTGGTGTTCCCCATATTTAAGTAAGATGACCAGAGGGTGTTTTCCAACTGTTACACTCCTCAGCCACTCAGGTAAGGCCTATGTAAAGGTGCTGGAGGGAATACCTTATCTAATGAACAATGATGTTTCCATCCTGGCCATGAAACTGTAGGCCTGATCTTGTCCCTGGCGCGGTTGCTGGAGTGTTTATGGATGTATGATAACCCAGTCTCCATGTGGCCGTAACCCTCTGCATGTGCTTTGGGAATTGCTGCAGGAGTTTGGAGTATCAGGACCACTCTTGCGTATTATTATACGAACGCAGTGAGAGCTGTGTCTAAATACTAGATGTTAAGTCGCATTCATTGCGCTTTGGGTGTCGGACTCCACCGTTCCTGTAGGTGGATTTCATCGACTGGACAGCAAGGTGGGATCCCAGTTGGGGAGGCTAGGGGTAGCATTGTTCCTTTATGCCGAAGGTGTTGTCTTCTTCTTCTTGTCTGACTGTGAACTTCATCACGCACTCAAGCAATTCGGTGCTGATTGTGAAGTGGCATGGATGAAGATCTGTGCCTCCAACTTGGTGGTCATGGTTCTTTCCCTGGATGCCTCTCTCTCTCTTTCTCCAGGTCAGGGAGGAACAACTGCGATTAGTGGAGAAGTTCACAAGTGGTGGAAAAAGGGAACACAAGATCAACAAGTTGATTGGAGTGGCAGCAGCTCTTCTCCAGGTACCGTACCAGCCCATGGTGGTGAAGAAGGAGCGGAGTCTGATGACAAGACTCTCAGTTTTGTTTATTTATTGTTTTCTGGGCTTTTAGCAAAAGATAAAATGAGTAAGTGGCCAAGTTCCACCCAAATCCTTTTCCAGTGCACCCTTCAAATCAATCCCCAATGTAGGTATGCTATACCCTGTGGTCTACTCGGGGCATTCCATCAACCCAAAACCGATGCAAACAGACGCAGGACACAAGTTCAGCACACACTTTTTTATCTTTTCCTTGTGGCAAACGCTTTCCCGTTTCCCACCTGCACAGCACAGTTAAAGCACAAAGCACACTTCTCTTTTCTTTCTCTCTCGCTCTCTCCATCTCCACACCTCCTGACCAGCTTCATCCCCTTCCACCCGATTCTGGCTCGTGGAGTAGTGACAGCTGCCTCCTTTTATAGAGCACCAGGAAGTGCTCCAGTTGTCCGGTGATTTCCTTCTGGCAGCACTTCCTAGGTACTGTGATGGCATTCTTGCCATTAAGGGATCCCACAGTTCCCCCTGGTGGCATCCACAGAACCCAACAGGGCTGCAGCAAACTCCAGCTCCCAGCATGCCCTGCAGAAATCTGTGGAGCCACATTAACCCAGAGGAGCTGTCCTCTAGCGTCCTGGAGGGGGATAATGTCCTGAGCCCGCTCGTTCCCTCGGTCCTCCCAGCCAAGTCTGCCATAACTCACATGTATGACACCCAGAGAACCCTTCACTGTTTACCAGTGCCTGGGTAGCTATGGACATATGAAAGTGGAGGTGTGAGAGACTTGAAGTAACTTATTCTCTGAATGCAAATAAAAGTAAGGACATGACGGTTGCACGAAACAGAAATTCTAAGGAACCAGAACAATCTCAAATGTCTTTGATGTGATAGGAAATATTGGAGTAGCGTCCATCTTCATGAAAATGTAAAAGCACCAATAAAGTAGGTCAGCTTATCATATTAGTTACAGTATAAATAGAAGGAGCAGATGCTTTGGCGGTTCTCTTGTCACTGACTGCTTATTCCCATGGCTTCCATTTGCATCCAAGAAGGGAAGGCTCCCTGTCAAGATGACCTTCCTCTGGGATGTCTGTCCTGGGATTTTTCATACAACCATGTGACATACAGTACATTGTGCTGAAAGTCAATTAATTTATCATCTAAGAGTGAAGGATCTCTCTGGGGCTGAATATCAATAAATACCCGAAGGTCATAAGACCAGGCTGGAAGAGAGATCTGGGTCATGCCTTTCAGACACATATTTGGACCTCACAACTCTTCTGTGCTCTTGGTAGAAGCAAACCATATTAAATAAGTAAGTAATGAGAAGGGGTTTGTATGACACCCAGAATAATCTGAGTGTACAATACCCAGTATAACCTGCATGTATGATACTGGGTATAATCTGCATGGTCCCTTTTCTGGAATGAGAAATTTAACATAATGACACTTCATTCTCTGCATCATTTCCAGATGTCTACCTCATTTCCTTATCTTTTCTTCCTTTGATTTTCTTCATGTTGATCTGCAAGTGCTTCTTCCAGTCTTCAACGACGTTATTATTTTTTTATAGTCTTTCCTCAAAGGTCTACAAAGTTGATGGCCTTCAACAGCTTAGCTCCCATTTACTGCCATTATGAAACTTACATCAATGGTCTTATTATATTATCAGGTGCCATCGACTCGGGTTTGAGTCCTTAGCGACTTGATGAATTAAAGAAGTTGGTTTTGTGCTAGTCTGGCGAGGTCCTCCAGCGTCATCCCTATAATTGTCATCAACGTGTCCAGCCATCTAGTTGCAGGTCGCCCTTTTTGCCCGTTTCTTTCGATCTTCCCAAATATGATGTCCTTCTCCAGTGATCTCTCTCCTTCTTCCGACAATGTGACCAAAATAAGATAGTTGTGACTTCATCATTTGGGTTTTGAAAATCCAAAATCGATTTGTTAGTTCATCTGGTGGCCCACAACACACACAGAATCCTTCTAAAGCACCAAAGTTCAAATGAGTCAATCTTCTTCCTGTCTTGTTTCTTTAGTGTCCAGCTTTCACATCTGTAATTGACCGCTGAGAAAATGAATTCGGGGACAAGTCTGAGCTTCGTTTGGAGTGTTATTTCCTTACCTTTGACTACTTTGTCGAGAGCTTTCACTGTCGAGTGTCCAGGTGCGATTCCATATTTATGAAAGATCCCTGGAGACTGAAATTCTTTACAACTTCAATTCAGTCGTCTTCTAGCTCAAAATCTTTGTCATTTTCTGTGTTCATAATATTCATCTTGTTTATGTTCAGTTCTAGTCCCACGTTATGATGTTCATCTTAAACTCTTTGCAGTAGATACGGCACATCTTCTCTGCTTCTGGAGAAGAGCGGTGTATCATCTGCATAGCACAGGTCGTTTATATTTCACCCGCCAACTTTGAAACCGATGCTCTCTTCTTCCACATTTCCTCTTCCGAAGATGGCTTCACCATAAAGGTTGAATAAGTAAGGTGACAAGATGCATATCGAGAGTCACAACGGTTCAATTACACTCGGTACTCCCACAGGTCCTCCAGTGTTTTCACGTTCTGATTCTCCTTCTGCTATCTGTTTATTCTCAAAATTTGAGATTTCGACTCCATTTCATCTTCCACCAAAGTAGAGGCAAAACCCCAAACCCAGGGTTTCTCAAGGAGTGGGTCGCAGGTCACCACTGGTAGATCACGAGTTGCTGTTGTTTGTAATGACAGTGGGTCACAATGGGTCGTGTGTTGGGTCACAGTCATTTACTCATCGTGTTCAATGGTCACACTCGATTCACCAAGGGATGAACAGCTCTGGCGACTGCGGAATCAAAAAGGCTGAGAACCACACATCACAATTACTGCAACGCTGATCATTTTACTGCCAATGAACTGTAAAAACTATAAAAAAAATTACAAATGTACAGGGTGCAACTGACGCCATTGATGAAATTCAGCAAATCACTGACTGTGCCAACTGTGCTTGAACTGGCTGCACACAGAGGCCAATGCTGATGGCCGGCAGGCTAGTGTAGTGCAGTGGCTCCATCACAGGGACAGTGATGCCGATTCGCTACACCATCAAGACCAGTAACATGGGGTTACAGAAGCGATTTTAAAAGTGAGTGGCACAGAGCCAATGTCGAGGGATGAGTTTATTATTGTGGTAACAGTCGGGATTATGGCATGAGGGCAGGATTGAGGTAGTGTGGTGGGGATGGGGTCATCTTACAAAGCAGATGTGACTGGTGAGAACTTAGAAAAGGAGCTGGATGGAGTGGGAAAACAGGGAGAGATACAGTTAGGTCCATAAGTATTTGGACAGAGACAACTTGTTTCTCATTTTAGTTCTCTACATGACCACAATGAATTTTAAATGAAACAACTCAGATGCAGTTGAAGTGCAGACTTTCAGCTTTAATTCAGTGGGTTGAACAAAACGATTGCATAAAAATGTGAGGCAACTAAAGTATTTTTTAACACAATCCCTTCATTTCAGGGGCTCAAAAGTAATTGGACAAATTAAATAACTGGAAATAAAATGTTCATTTCTAATACTTGGTTGAAAACCCTTTGCTGGCAATGCCAGCCTGAAGTCTTGAACTCCTGGACATCACCAGATGCTGGGTTTCCTCCTTTTAATGCTCTGCCAGGCCTTTACTTTCAGTTGCTGTTTGTTTGTGGGCCTTTCTGTCCGAAGTTTAGTCTTCAACAAGTGAAATGGCTGCTCAGTTGGGTTAAGATCAGGTGACTCACTTGGCCATTCCAGAATTTTCCACTTCTTTGCTTTAATAAACTCCTGGGTTGCTTTGGCTGTATGTTTTGGGTCATTGTCCATTTGTATCATGAATCAATTTGATGTCACTGAGCTGGATTTGAGCAGACAGTATGTCTCTGAACACCTCAGAATTCATTTGGCTGCTTCTGTCCTGTGTCACATCATCAATAAACACGAGTGTCCCAGTGCCACTGGCAGCCATCACACTGCCTGACTCCACCGTGTTTTACAGATGATGTGCTATGCTTTGGATAATGAGCTGTTCCACACCTTCTCCATACTTTTTTCTTGCCATCATTCTGGTAGAGGTTGATCTTGGTTTCATCTGTCCAAAGAATGTTTTTCCAGAACTGTGCTGGCTTTTTTAGATGTTCTTTAGCAAAGTCCAATCTAGCCTTTCTATTCTTGAGGCTTATGAGTGGCTTACACCTTGCAGTGCACCCTCTGTATTTACTTTCATGCAGTCTTCTCTTTATGGTAGACTTGGATATCGATACGCTGACCAAGCCCTGGAGAGTGTTGTTCACTTGGTTGGCTGTTGTGAAGGGGTTTCTCTTCACCATGGAAATGATTCTGTGATCATCCACCACTGTTGTCTTCTGTGGACATCCAGGTCTTTTTGCGTTGCTGAGTTCACCAGTGCTTGCTTTCTTTCTCAGGATGTACCAAACTGTAGATTTTGCCACTCGTAATATTGTAGCAATTTCTCGGATGGGTTTTTCTGTTTTCGCAGCTTAAGGATGGCTTCTGTCACCTGCATGGAGAGCTCCTTTGACCGCATGTTGTCTGTTCACAGCAAAAGCAGCACACCTCAAATCAACTCCAGGCCTTTTATCTGCTGATTTGATAAGGACATAACAACGGACTTGAACACAACTGCCAAAGAAATAGCCTTTGAGTAAATTGTCCAATTACTTCTGAGCCCCTGAAATGAAGGGATTGTGTTAAAAAAATACTTTAGTTGCCTCACATTTTTATGCAATCGTTTTGTTCAACCCACTGAATTAAAGCTGTAAGTCTGCACATCTGAGTTGTTTCATTTCAAATTCATTGTGGTAATTAATGTACAGAAATAAAATGAGAAAAATGTTGTCTCTGTCCAAATATTTATGGACCTAACTGTATAAACAGATGATGTATTTATGTTAGTTGAATTATTTAGATCTTTCATTTTGTTATGGAAAAAGTGGAGGAGTTCCTCACAGACTTCAGTTGCGGGTTCGAGTAGTTTATTAACTACAGAGAACAAAACCCTTGGGTAGTCGTGGCCACTTTCTATTATTCTGCCATAGTGGGTGTTTTTAGCAGCAGTTAGTGCTTCTCTGTAAGCTCGTTGGTGTCACAGAAAGCCTGGATGTTCACGGTGAGGCCAGACTTACATGACATTCTCTCAAGGCGTCGGCCAGCTGCTTTCATAGATCGCAAAACCAAGGAGCCGAACGTTTAAAGGAAACCTCCGCATGTTTTAAAGGAGCTGTTTTATCTAATGCTGAATGAATGGCTGAGTCAACAAGACTATCTAGTGTTAATGGAATATGTGAAGACAGTAAAAGATCAGAAATGGATCCAGAAAGGATAGAGGGACAGATATTTTTAAGGTTTCTGTAAGAAATTTGTTGCTTACAGGTAGATAGATAGATAGATAGATAGATAGATAGATAGATAGATAGATAGATAGATAGATAGATAGATAGATAGATAGATAGATAGATAGATAGATACTTTATTAATCCCAAGGGGAAATTCACATAATCCAGCAGCGGTATACTGATACAAAAAACAATATTAAAGAGTAATAAAAATGCATGTAATAGCAGACAATAACTTTGTATAATGTTAACGTTTACCCCCCGGGTGGAATTGAAGGGTCACATAGTGTGGGGTCTCCTCAATCTGTCAGTAGAGCAGGACGGTGACAGCAGTCTGTCACTGAAGCTGCTCCTCTGTCTGGAGATGATCCTGTTCAGTGGATGCAGTGGATTCTCCATGATTGGCAGGAGTCTGCTCAGCGCCCGTCGCTCTGCCACGGATGTCAAACTGTCCAGCTCCATGCCTACAACAGAGCCTGCCTTCCTCACCAGTTTGTCCAGGCGTGGGCCTCCTAAAATCCACCACCAGTTCCTTGGTCTTGCTGGTGTTCAGGTGTAAGTGGTGTGGAGGACTGCCGGCTTCACGCTCCGGCCCTCACCCCCAGGCCGCCAGGAGGAGCTCTCCCGACAGCAGGACCGTGCCCCGAGTTCCAGAAGGGCCTTATGGACTATGTAGTACAACTCCAGACACCAGGTAAAAGTCCAAGACTTTTTATTATTTTTAAGCACAGTGCACCAAGCACAAGCATATTAAACCACAAAAACACTACCACAATATTCTCTCTCCTCGCCCAGACAATTTGCTCCTCTCCCACCCACAGCTCAGTGTCTGGACTGAGGCATCGTCTTTTTATAGCCCCTGACCCAGAGGCGTTCCTGTCCAATCAGACCACAGTTCCTTTTTCCTTCCAGGTCAGGGCAAACAGTCCTGTTCTTCACCCCGGGAGCACGTTGTTCCTTCCCGTCACATGACCCGGGTCATACGGCACAAAAGAGCCCATAAGCCCCCCCACAGCGACTCCTGGTGGCCCCCAAGGTATCCAGCAGGGCTGTGTATAAACACTACATAGTCCATAAGGCCCTGCTGGAACTCGGGGCACGATCCTGCTGTCGGGAGAGCTCCTCCTGGCGACCTGGGGGTGAGGACCGGAGCATGAAGCCGGCAGTCCTCCATACTGGTTTGAATAAGAGAGATAATGAGACAGTGAAAAGTCCTGTTTTATGTTGTGTCGAGTCAAAACAGTCCAGTAAGGATAGGAAGTCATTTCTCAGTTTCGATGTGCGGGTGTCAATATGGATGTTGAAATCACCAAGAAGAACGACTCGCTGGGAAAAGGAACTTAAGTGGGTTAAAAGTTCAGCCAGATCAGATAAGAAGGATGCATTGTATTTTGGAGGACAATAAAGAACAATGAGTGAGACAGGATTAGAGCTTTTCTTGCCCAGATCCTTAGTTTGATCAACTCTAAGAAGAGTCCTGGTGGTTCCAAACTTCTTCCATTCCTTGATTCTTGAGGCCCCTTGTGCTCCTGGAAATTCATTAAAGCCCCACAAATGGTTTTATTCCCCTCACCATAATTACACCGTGGAGGTTCTTTGATTTTCATGTCTTGGTTTTTGTGCTGACCTGTCCAGTCAATTCCATTCTCTACAGATGGACTCCAGTCAAGTTCTAGAAACATCTCAAGTAGAATTAAAGCAGATAGGAGGCACCACAGCACATTTTGGGGTGTCACGGTGAAGGTCCTGAATACTTCTAGGAAGGAGATTTTTAAACACATTTGCAAACCTTTCTAAGAACATGTGGACATTTTGTCATCACGGGTTATTGACTGTCAACTGATGGGCAAAAGTGGCCCATGTATCCATTTCAAATGAAATCTACAACACAGTAAAGTGCGCAGAAAATGACAGGAGCCAAATTCTTTGTCACTCCACTGTATTCCTCACTTTCACTTTGCTGTTTTTTTTTTAAGTGGCACGGTGACAATTTCTGATCGGTGGGTGACATCCCTCCAAATGGTTTCCAGTTTCAAGAGAAAAGAGGCTCTTGTCAGGCTGCAACTTTAATCCTGGCATTTGCTGATTCTGGGGTCGTCTGTGATGGGAAAGCCTTTGGATGTCTCAGCGTAAAGAAAATAAATAAATAAAAATAAAAAAGCAGCTTTTTGTATGGAAACACAAAGTACCCAGAAGTCCTCAGGCTCAAAGGGTTTGTGACATTTTCATAACTTTGAGTGTCTTCTGAGACGGTGACCTGCAGGGCTTCTGTACTTTTATCCTGTGGTTTCACCTTTTCTTTTTGATGCCATTTTCTTTCTGAACATCTGGAAGTTCAGAAAGTGAACAAATGTATTTCTCTCTGGGTCCTCTAATTGTGAGGCTAAACTGGCATCTCAAAATACGCTCGCTTTGAGTGTGTGTGAGCGTCCCCACAATGTTAGGATCAAAAAACCAAGAACAGGAATGTTTGGTCACAAAATATTCAGCCTATCACACTTTTATACACGAACATCTATCCTCGAATGACAATTATAGTAAAAAACTAGTAATTACCAAAGGAAAAAAATTGTACAATAACAAGTTTTACACATTAGAATAGACAAAACCCAGAGTTCCAATGGTCTTAGGTGACCCCTGGCAAATCGTTATTGGACCCCCGACGGGGTCGCGCCCCACAGGTTGAGAACCGCTGCTCTAGACGCTGTCCTCCTATAGCCTGTGATGAGTGTCTGGATTCTGGACATTGGTATTTCTGACCATTCTTCATACCAAATCTCTCCAGTTCAGTTCAATTTGATGGACAGCCTGCTTCAGATGATCCCATAGATTGTCGATGATATTCAAGTCAGTGGACTGTGACGGCCATTCCAGAACATTGTACTTCTTCCTCTGCATGAATGCCTTTGTAGATTTCCAACTGTGTTTTGGGTCATTGTCTTGTTGGAATATCCAACTCCTGCTTAAGTAACTTCAACTTTGTGACTGATGCTTGAACATTATCCTGAAGAATCTGCTGATATTGGGTTGAATTCATCTGACCCTCGACTTTAACAAGGGCCCCAGTCCCTGAACGAGACACACAGCCCCACAGCATGATGGGACCTCCACCAAATTTGACAGTAGGTAGCAGGTGTTTTTCTTGGAATGCGGTGTTCTTCTTCCGCCATGCAAAGCACTTTTTGTTCTGACCAAATAACTCCATTTTCATCTCATCAGTCTAAAGCACTTTGTTCCAAAATGACTCTGGCTTGTCTAAATGAGCATTTGATACAACAAGCGACTCTGTTTGTGTTGTGAGTGCAGAAAGGGCTTCTTTCTCATACCCTGCCATACTGATGTTCTTTGTGCAAATTGCGCTGAATTGTAAAACGATGTACAGATACACCATCTGCAGCGAGATGTTCTTGCAGGTCTTTGGAGGTGATCTGTGGTTGTCTGTCACCATTCTCACAATCCTGCCTCTTCATATGCCGCTCCTGTATTTTTCTTGGCCTGCCAGACCTGCTGGGTTGGTTTAACAGTAACTGTGCCTGTGGCCTTCCATTTCCTGATTCCATTCCTTACAGTTGAAACTGACAGTTTAAACCTCTGAGATGGCTTTTTGTAGCCTTCCCCTAAACCAGGAGACTCAACAATCTTTGTTTTCAGATCTTTGGAGAGTTGCTTTGAGGATCCCATGCTGTCTGTCACTCTTCAGAGGAGAGTCAAAGGGAGGGAAGCACAACTTGCGATTGACCACCTTAAATACCTTTGACCACTCATGACTGGACACTCCTGTCTGTGAAGTTCAAGGCTTAACGAGCTCATCATACCAAGTAATCAGCATTGAGCAGTGACAGGCATTCAAATCAGCACAATGACGAGGGGACCCACATTTGTGCACAGCCAGTTTTTCACATTTGATTTAATTTCATACAACTAAATACTGCGTCACTAAAAATCTTTGTTCAGAAAACACCCGAGTACTCCTAGGAAATGAAAGACATACCACTGTTATCTTTACTGTTGAAAGGAGAGTCAATTAATATGCAGGCTGAGAGGGGTGCACAAACTTTTTCATATGACTGTACTTCATTCAAGGGTCACTTATTACATTTTTGATTAATAAATAGCTTTGCAATAATGTTATATTCAAAAGTAACAGCGATAACAGAACTCGGCTCCATGTGTTGGTAGATGATATTAAATCTATGCTTTTTACGGCACTTTACAATGGAGCTCAGAACGGAGCACAAAGGGGCTTGTGGTGGCTCGTGGCTTTCACGCACATCAGACTGCGATTCACGTGATGTGACAATGACATCAAGTGACGTGTGTGTTAGTGCTGGAGGGTCTGTGACTGATTGTCATTCAGTTTTCTTAAATGTAACATTTTTCAAAGTACACACAATAGAGGCGCATTCCAGTAATTAGCAATTGGAAAAAATCTATTAGCGTAAAATGAGCAATATGAGCAGGAAATATGTTTCAATTTTACTGCAGGAAAGGAGAAAAACAACTGAAATGAGTTCCCCATCTGGCTATTAATATGAGTTAAAACACAGGAATGCTTTAGAATTATAGAAATAACTAGGAACACGGAAAGGAACTGATTTATTGTATAACGGGAGTACAAATGGCACGCGAAGGGGAAGAAGATCAGGGGCTCACTGTGACCGTTTGTTGTATATCACATGGGGGGCTGGCCTTAGGCTACTGAAGCCCCCCAATCTACCGACTGTCCCTACTTTAAACCCATCTTCTGTTTATATCAGTTTTGGTAGCTGCACCTTTTCCATGACATTAAGGAGTTCAGACGCCATTTAGCTGTAGTTTCATTACAATAATCATCTACAGATAATTTTGTTCAATCAGATCAGCTTCGCTTGTTTAGAGGTTCTCTGGTCACGACTCAAACACCCAAGAGTCGCATCCTCTCCCATCGAGTGCAGGGCTTCAGGAGGAAATGCACGTGGAGCATTGAGGGAGGAAGAGGACACCCGCCAAGTCAGATCAGCCGAATTAATCAATTAATCCAGCAATCAATGGAGTTACAGATGTCACAGCCAGTTCACCCTTGCATTGGGTGTGACGAGGATGGACAGGATTAGAAATGAGGACATTACAGGGTCAGCTCAGGTGGGACAGTTGGTAGACAAAGTCAGAAAGGTGAGGTCGCGTTGGTTTGGACATGTGCAGAGGAGAGATGAGGGGTATAATGTGATAAGGGTGCTAAGGATAGAGCTGCCAGGCAAGAGGAGAAGAGGAAGGCCTAAGAGAAGGTTTATGGATGTGGTGAGAGAGGACATGCAGGTGATGGAGGTGACAGAACAAGATGACGAGGACAGGAAGAGATGGAACAAGATGATATGCTGTGGCGACCCCTAACGGGAGCAGCCGAAAGAAGAAGATTACTTTCTCGTATACAAAGTAAAGGGAAAGTATTGCAATTGTCCAAAGATTCGATGTTGAGATTTTGATGAGTCTGAAAATACCGTTTTTTGGAATCATGTCTGTGTGTCTGTCTGTGCGTGTGTGTGAGTGTAAACACAATAACTCAAAAATGCAATAAGATTGATGGAAGATATTTGGCATGTGGTGGTTACACGTCATGTTTCTATGACGACCGGAGCAGGAAATGGGACGTTTTAGCGGGAAACGTTTTTTTTTTAAAAGAGGACGGATAACCATGAGGAGAAAAAGAGAAAGAAAGCAGATTCCGGAAGTGCTGGGGGGAATAGGATTGAGGACACCCGGAGTGCTTCTGGGTACACAGCCGGTGCTTCACTGGGTCACTGGAGAACACCTGGAGCACATGGAGGTACATATAAAAGGGGCCGCCTCCCTTCAGACACGTCTGCCTGGGGTGTTACCAACCAGGATCCCAAGCTGTTTGATCGTGTAGTTGGTGCGGCAACGTGCTGTACCAGTGCATGCTCTCAACTTGAATTGACTTGACTTGCTGTTTAATTGCAATTATAAAATATGTAAGTTTGTAATAAACAGAGAAAATTAAGAATGCTACACGCTAGAACTCTTTCTCTCTCGGCACAATCAAAATGAATAATCTGCCTGTTATTCTGAGGGTTTATTTTACTAAAATGGGAATTACCGAGGACAAGGAAGCTCTGGGAAAGGAGTGAGTTGATTCCAAAGGTCCTCCCCAAATTCAGATGACAAGGTATGGACAGGGTCAGGTCAGGTCAGGTTAGGGGGCATGCACTGGTACAGCGTGCTGCCACACCCACCCCACAACGAAACAGCTCAGGATCCTGAAGTCAAGTCCCACCCATCTATCTGCCAGAGCCAGGTGTTACGTGGGCGACCCCTTGGCCTTGTCCAGCTACTCGGGTACTCAACAACGAGGGTCCTGTGAGTCGGTACATCCTCGGGGAATCGCGCCACATGGCTCCCTCACAATGCAGGTCATGTGCCTCGTTTGGAACTCCATGAGAAAGACAAAGTCACACCAGTGGCTGGTCCGTCTTAACGCGTGGGCATGCTGGGCATTTGTCCGGGGCCCTCATGCTGTATGGTTTACCAATTTAATGTATCATTTATATGTTAAAATGTTTGTGTTTTTCAAAGCTCATTTAAAATTGTTCAAACGTTTGTGTTGATTATTCTTTGCTGTACAGTATATTTTTACTGTTTAAACAATGATTTTGTTGGAAGTATTAATACAATAAATTTATGTTTACATTTTTATTCCTGTGCGTGGATGTGTAAGTAGGGCCCCCAGTGCCCTGCTGTTAAGACGACCCTGACCAGCGGTACCCAAGGATTCACCGAAGAGGCACAGCACTGAAGGAGTCGATTTCTAGTTGTAGTCTTCAAATACGGAATCTTAGCCAGTCGAAGGCGGTCACTGGCGCTGGCGCACTCCTGACAAGGACAGTCACCAAATGTGACATCACTCCAGCTGGTGTACGTTTGTCTTTAATCGTAAGGATGAACGCTCATCCAGGAGTACAAAGCATTTAATGCAGTGATGAAGTGTAAGGAACGTGCGGGTGTTTTGGGTATCACAGAAGAAAAGAGAATCTCGTCTGTCTGATGTCTCACGTTTTTATGTGCAGCGACAGAATGGACAAATTGGGGGCCGAGATTGCAGCTGAACTTGCCACAGCTATTAACCCTTCGTACAACTCCGACTCCACCAAGCAGCTGTGCTGGAAAGTCGTAACGTTGTTACTAAAACTGACATCGCCTGCGATTTTCAGGCGTTTAACCTTGTAGCGGTCTAGTGCCGCTATGATTCACACCGTTGATAAGTCGGCGATTTATTTATTTTTTTAAGTGGAGATTCCAGGGACGCACCCAGCCTTGGCCCGACCCGCACACACTCACAAGGAGACACAAGAAAGCAACCGATAATAAAATAACAATGAAAGAATGTAAGAAACATTAATAAATGAAATATAACTACACGCTGAACGATCCCACCCCAGTTCCCTTTCGGCGATTATGCAATAAACACAAACAAACCACAAACAAAAACCAGACACTATAAAGTCCGTGGAAAACGGCAACTGATGAAATGCAATGATGGAGGTCGATAGTCCAGAGATCAGTCCTAGCAGGATTTCCTGAGGAGATGAATGGGATCAGGAGCGCTCCTTTCTTCACAGGATGGCAACAAATCTTCGGACAGTCCCCATGTGCAGGAAGACACCAGACAGACCATACACCCGAAACAAGAGACGATCCCGGACAAAACGAGAATCCACAAGTAACACAACGGAAGGCAGACAGACAGACAGGCAACTCCAGACTTCCCCTCTTTCTGTATTACTGGCCCCTTTTCGAATGTTGCACGGCCTCCTTGTACCCAGCAGCCCCTGCATCCTCAGCAGACGACCAATCAGAGCCATGGAAGGGGCTGCTGGGAGTTGAAGTTTCAATCCCCAGTAGTGCTGCTACAAACCTGACGACAAAAATTGGCAAAACTGACATACCCAGAAGTCACGCAGTGTAAAATGAAACTGTAGAAAATTAAAAATAAACGGCAGATCTTCACATGAAGTCCAAAAGTAAGCACAGGTTGGCTTAGTGGGCACACTTGTATTATTTTTTATTCTTTTGAAGTTTTGGCTCCCTTTCATTCATTTTCTCTTTTAATAGTTCTGTTTGAAAAGGTCATCTTCAGGCAAAAGATGTCATTAATTCTTTTGTTCCAGTTAATTGAATTATTACTTTTGTTCTCAATTCATTACTCTTACTTCTTCTTTGACTTTCATTGTTTGATTTCTATTACTGCCAGCGCCTAATTGTGTAACTGATTTCAATTGTTTAATGTCATCGTCTCTCAGTAAATAAAACTAATCCATCTCCATTGATGATTCATGTTTCTGTCGGGCTTTTGTTCTTCTCCTTTAATCGACGACAAAATGACGCAGCCTGAACAGCTTAAACTGAGCGCCTGCAGTGAAGGGTCCGTCAAGTGTGGTCCTCTTTAGCCAGACACCCTGTAGATAAGTTACTAAATCTTCTCTTCAGCCGGGCAGGAGTCCCTCCGGATTTAATTAGGAGGTGCGAGGCTCTTAATCCACACTCGACATTTACAGTCAGTTATTATAACCAGGACGTGTTATGTTGTTAGGGGGAAATGTCAAAATATTTTTAAGCAGCGTCTGGGAGATAAAATGTCTAAATCGAGTGAACGTTCAGAGCCAAAAATCACTTCTATCTTTTCTCAGAAGTCATAAGGTTCAAACAATGGAGATGTTGGACACGGGGTTGGCTTAATGGTGCATTAAGAAAATCTGGACGAGAAGAGGCCACTCAGGTCAACAAAGCTCACCGGTCCTGTCCACTTGTGGCACTGTGGATTCCCGCAGGGCATGCTGGGAGCTGAAGTCTGGCTCTGCTGGGTTCCATGGGGGCCACCGGGGGAGCTGAAGAGCCCTAAAGTCGACTTCCACCACACCTGGGAGTGATTGCAGATAATCTCGATGAACTGAACTTGTGAAGGGGAAATTTCACACAAACAATAGGAAGTTTTTCTTTACACAAAGAACGACAGACACTTGGAATAAGCGACCAAGGAGTGTGGTGGCCAGCCATAGTCACACCAACAACAACAAGCACCCTCAAACGCATACAAGAAACAGAAAAAAAGAAGGCAGAAAATTCTGACTTGTCTAAATAGGACAGATTTTGTTCACATGTTAGAAAGCTTTTCTTCATACAAAGGAACACAGACACTTGGAATAAGCGACCAAGTAGTGTGGTGGACAGGAGGACGTTAGGGACTTTCAAAACTCGACTTGATGTATTTTTGGAAGAAATAAGTGGAGAGGACTGGCGAGCTTTGTTGGGCTGAATGGCCTGTTCTCGTCCAGACTGTTCTAATGATTAACACATGATTTTAAGTTTAGGTCACTGTCCATGATTACACCCTAATTTCTACCTTTCCACCTTGACATTTTTAATGTTAAGGGATCACATTTATTTCTAATTTAATAATCTGACTGCGGTGGGCTGGCGCCCTGCCCGAGGTTTGTTTCCTGCCTTGTGCCCCGTGTTGGCTGGGATTGGCTCTGGCAGATCCCTGTGACCCTGTAGTTAGGATAGAGCGGGTTGGATAATGGATGGATGGATGGATAATCTGGCCTAATGGGAATATATAGATTGAAAATAATAACAGGGCCAGAATAGATCCTGGTGGTACACCACATACAATATCATGGATCTCTGAGCTACATTCACCACAACTAACATAGTCTTTTTTTCATGCTAAATAAGACTGAAACCAATTTAAGACACTGCCCGATAGATCCGACCGTTTACTAACTTAATTTGTAAGAATACAAAGGTCAGCATTGTCAAATACTTAGCTCAGGTGTATCATAACAACAGCAGGTATGTGGCATCTGTCTGCATTAACCCGTAAATCCTTCATTACCTTAACCAGTGCAGTTCCTGTACTAAGAACGTTTTTCTAAAACCTGATAGAATGTTTATTTAAATAGTCATTTAATTGCTTAAAAACTACTTTTCTGGAATGTTGCTTAAAAGGCAGATTATAAAGAGGTCTAAAGTTGCCAAGTATAACCAATGTGACAGATAGGGGGTGCTATCGTCCTCTTGAACCCTCAGACTATACGCCAGACACCAGGTAAAAGTCCAATAAGTTGACTTTTTATTAATACACAGTGCACAAAGCACACTCCTCTCCACAATACTCATACAACAATACAATTACTAATCAATAAACAATTCCTCCACTCCCAGACGCATTGCCACCTTTCCACCCAGCTCAGCTCGACGTCTGGGATTTCACGTCCCCTCATCACACCTGTGGACCACCAGGTGGGCACACCACCACCCAAACCCGTTTACCAGTCCCCAAGCACAGCACAATGCAAATTTTTTTGTTCTTTCTCTCTTCCTCCACTCCTCCTGGCAAGCTTTCTCTACTCCCACCCGACTGTGGCTCCGGGAGCAGTGGGCGCCGCCAGGGCTACTCCAGGTGCTTGATGACCTAATTCCTGCAGCACTGCTGGGTGTGGTGGAAGAGCTGCACTCCAGGGCTCAGGAGCAGCTGCAGCACCCCTTGGCGGCAGTGCCCACGGATTCCAACAGGGCCGCACCAAACTCCAACTCCCATGGAGCCCTGCGGGAGTCCGAGGCACCGCTGCAACCCAGGGGAGGTAATGTTCTGGATATGCTCCCTCCCCTGCTCCTTCCAGCATGGAGGCATCCGGCCGTATGCCCCACACCATTTAAAAAAATCATCCACCACT
This sequence comes from Polypterus senegalus, assembly GCF_016835505.1. Lineage (NCBI taxonomy): Eukaryota > Metazoa > Chordata > Cladistia > Polypteriformes > Polypteridae > Polypterus > Polypterus senegalus. Next base: position 4,417,034 of record NC_053168.1, on the reverse strand, counting down.
GGACTAGGACTGGCTTCATGCTCATGCAGTAGGCCTGAAATCATCGAGTCATCAGCGTATTTTAAGATGAATCTGTTTTCAAATTTAATGTTAGTGTACAGGATATGCAAAGGCACAACTGAGTAGCTATCTATCTATCTATCTATCTATCTATTATATAGTGCCTTTCCTATCTATCTATCTATCTATCTATCTATCTATCTATCTATCTATCTATCTATCTATCTATCTATCTATCTATCATATAGTGCCTTTCATATCTATCTATCTATCTATCTATCTATCTATCTATCTATCTATCTATCTATCTATCTAAAACATCTGTGTGCCGCCTAAAACTACACATCAGCATCTATCAGGTTGTATGGTTGCCAGTGTTCACTTGCACTTTGCTTACTGATATTACTTATGAATATCATCAGTAATACATTATTTAAATTGTAACTTAACTCCTGTTTGTCTGTCACTCTATGTAATTGCCTAAGGTTATAGATGTAGAAGAGAATGAGGGGAGAAGTTATGAAGTACAATACCTTAGAAACAGCACTAAGTCTATGAGATTTGAGACATTCTGACAAAGGCTACACATTGAAGAATACAAAAGGGAAAGTCGAGTCATAGAGAACTACCAGGGCAAAATACTCAAGCAGCTGATTTGCTGTCTATAATTAAGGAGCAAACCGTCTTCCTCCCACGCACCTCATACTCTTCTATATACCATCTCTTTGAATACAATCGCTTTCTCTAGCATTGGAGTGCCCCATCGCCCTTCGAGCAGCTCGGCCACGAGATAGCGGGCATCCCATACCTGCCCCCAGGGGTAGGCAAGTGAAGCAAGCAGAGGGCAGAGCCCCCTAACTGTTATTATTATCTCTCTTTTATAAAAAAATAAAAATCCTGGGAGGGAGACTAGGGAGATGAGACATGATCTTCTCGGATGACAATTTGACGTCCGCGTGAGACAAGGCAGTGAGGCCACATTTAGAACAAGTTCACGGTCATCTAACCAAACAGTTGTTGGAATGCTTTTTGCAGACAAACATCATTTGCTCCCAGCTCTTAAAACAATGACATGCGACATGCAGAAGATGCAGCTTGCCAGCGGCAGCAGAAGCAGCAGGAAGCCAGCAGATGATCCGACAGCTTCTCCTTAGAGTGTATTCAGCCCACCCCTTCACACTGCTAGCAGCGTTATACGTCCTGCGAGAAAGAGATTTAACAAGGCCTGGGGACGGAAATAAAGGAAAGTATTGTTTTAACAAAAGTTTTAAAGTAAAAGTGAAAATAATGCATATGTAACAGTTTCCATGAAAATAATAATCTCTTTAAATTGTATATTCGGTAAACCAAACCCAGGGGTGTGCGAGCGAAGTGAGCAGAGGGCTGAGCCCCCTAGTTATCATTATTATACTGTATGTCTGTACAGGGGTTCTCAAGGCCGTCTCCGTTCCACCAAGGCAGCCTGAGAGCGTGCTTTGGAGATGGACCATCATTGAAGGAGTTTGTCACTTTGAACATCTCTATTGACGGCAACTTTCTGCATTTGGGATTTCCCTGCCCATCGTGCCCCCGGGTCTGCCTTTCTTGAATTGGGCTGCTGCACCACCAGCGTACACACAGAACAGGCAGTGTCAGAGATGAACAAATGGAAGGACCATTGGATACAATACAATACAATACAATACAATACAATTTATTTGTTGTATAGCCCAAAATCACACAAGAAGTGCCACAATGGGCTTTAACAGGCCCCGCCTCTTGACAGCCCCCCAGCCTTGACTGTCTAAGAAGACAAGGAAAAACTCCCAAAAAAACCTTGTAGGGAAAAATGGAAGAAACCTCAGGAAAGGCAGTTCAAAAAGAGACCCCTTTCCAGGTAGGTTGGGCGTGCAGTGGGTGTCAAAAAGAAAAAGGGGGTCAATACAACACAATACACAGAACTGAACAAATCCTCAATACAGTATAAAAATAAAAATTTTAGAAGTACGGAGCAGAACTTAACAGTAGATGATATCCCATAATAAGATTTGGATATTTTTAGAGTCCTGGAGACCTCATTCATCAAGCTGCCTCCCCCATTTGGCCATTCCACGGCTAAAACAGTGCTGGGCCAGCCAATCTGATGAAAGGACCCCTCTTTCCCATAATTCCTGCGATCCATAATCAGGGATGACTTTACCATACACAGGCAAAACAACTTGGCAGGTGGGCTGTGGCACCAAGTGCCACATTTGAGTACCGAGAACAGAAACAGAATAGGTGAGGGTTAGTATTCAATTATAACTGTCATATACTTACTTATATTTTAGTGCTAATAGTGGATCAATGGATAATTCTTCTTCTTCTCCTCTTCCTCTTCCTTGAATATTATTATTATTATTATTATTATTATTATTATTATTATTATTATTATTATTACCTTTGTGGTCAAGTCTAAGAATTAATAAATTGGAAAACTTGCCATCTTGTAGCTCAGGGTGCCATAAAATCATGACTGGGAGTGGGTGTAGGATGCTTCATAACTGCTTCTAAAGTCCCCCTCTGGGGTAGCACCAGATCTTCTCCTAGTCAGACTCCAGGACGTAATTCTGAGACACATCCACCTGAAGTTAAGCCTGTTCAGGCCCAGCCAGGACTTGGATGGGACACCATCTAGGAAAAGCTTGGGTTGCTGCTGGTAGAGGTGTTGGTTATGCCAGCAGGGGGCGCTTACCCTGTGGTCCGTGTGTGGACCCCAATGGCACCAGTGCAGTGACAGGGATACTGTGCTGCAAAAATGGTGCAGTCATTTGGATGAGACGTAACACTGAAGTCCTGGCTCCCTGTGATCATAATGGGCATCCTTTGTAAAGATGTCCTGGCTAAATTGCCCAACCATGGCCTAGTCATTCAAGTCATCCTGTCTCTAATTGGTTAATTATCTCTCTCACCACTTTACCACCAAAACCTAATGTGTGGTGAGCATACTGGAGCAGAAGTGGCCGCCAGGTGGGTGCTACATAGTGGTGGCAGAAGTGGCTCCCCACTCACTAAATGCTTTGAGTAGTGAGAAAGGCGCTATATCAATGTAAAGAATTATTATCATTACTTGATAACTTGAACGCCTTGTCCTAAAATGGGAGAAGATAAAAAGAAAAACCAAAAAAGGTCAAAAGGGTGGGGCTATGGGCAGGGCACAGACCAGCTGACTAACTGTGCCTGTTTAACCCGCAGATCGGCCTGTCGTTTGTTTTAAGATTCCAAAAGCCACAGGCTGACACGGGGGAAACAAAACGGAAGTCTCAGAAAATAAAAATCCACGCTTGCAGGGTGGGTAAACAAGCCGAGCGGAGCACGTCTGTGCTGACAACCAAAAATAAGCACTTTGCTCTGTTAGAGCCGCAAACGAGGGCTGTTGTTATCGCTGCCTGCATGAGCAGATGGTAAGCCACCCACCTCCACGTCTTTAATAACACTAATTATTATATCACGTTTAGTTATTTTTCTCTTGAACAAGCTGCACATTCTCTTTTCCTGCGGTAGCAGCAAATTCTTCAGCCATCTATAGAATCCGGGGGAGTCAGACTGGTAGCACAAACCACAGAATAATATAAGCAATATGGAAGTCTTTGCTTAATTACTGGCGGCTTGATGAAGCGATTGCAGATCTGTGCTAATGAGCTGGAAGTGTAACTTGAAATATTATATAATCGGGGACAAACAGCAAGGCCGGATAAAAACTACAGGCCACAGATAGTCAGACTGCACTCTGGAGGAGACTGGGGTGGTCCTCCCTGGCACCTGAGGCTTGACCACCGTGTAGTGGTCCGGTGCCGCTCAGATTCACACCATCGATGGGACGGCGATTTATTTATTTCTTTTTTTGGGTTGGGATTCCAGGAACGCACCCAGCCTTGGCCCGACCCACTCTCATTCACGGACAGAGACATGAATCAAATAAATGAATGAATAATATAATAAATGGTGATCAAATACAGGTACAATTCCATTACAACGAATATCTTTACAACAAAGTACTTTTATGGTCCCCCATATGACGCGAGTCAATAGAAATCTCGTTACTACGAAGTACACTAAGCAGATACTTTCATTACAACGACGTGCCCAAAAGACCTTGAAATGCCTGAATGAATCATCCGCTGAGCAGTTAATTCTGTGGCCGCAGCTCAGTTGTGCGCAACGATCCCCCAAACAGAAACATTGTAATTTTTTTTCTTTCTTCGAACTTTGTTCATCCTGTTTTTGTTTTCGGTTGTTTTCAGTGATACCTTCTGCTTGTCGCTCGGCAATATCTGAAAAACATCCACTGGAATTTAACTCATTGTCACGCCCCCATAGAAACGGCAGACATGAAAAAACGATAACAGTTCATATTAGAGTGAAAAAAAACCCATAATTTTTGCAACTCTCGATTGCAGCAAAAAGAAAAAAGATGTTGCCAGTGAATTCGGAATTTCGCAATCGACGCTGTCAACTTTCTTGAAAGACCGAGTCAAAAAAAGAAGACAAATCTCGGGTTGCAAACGTATGCGAACTGCTGCATTTGAAGAGGTCGAAAAAGCCATTTTTTATGGGGTTCAGTGACACCTGCTCACGAAACGTTCCTTTTAATGAAGCACTCATTCAAGAAAATGTGAGGTTTGTAAACTCTCTTGGGACCTCCCGCAATGGGAGGGTGTCCCGAAATGCGATCACCGCATCTGCGGAAGACTGTTTATATGTTGCTAGGGCAACAGCAGGCTCACAGCTCTGCTGTGACTCTTCACCAAAGCAAACAGGAAAGATCTCGATGGGTGATGCAAGGAACATTGTAAATGGGAACAGGATTACTTGGTCGCTAACCTGGCCACGATCCTGCCTGATTGCTGTGTCTGGGTAAGGAGAGTGGCAAATCCCGCTACAATAAATAGCCGTGCTGCTCCTGTGGATAAAGTTGGTTTTGCTAAAGTACGGAGACTCAGCCTCATGTTTTAGGATCGCCAATGCACCTAACCTGCATGTCTTTGGACTGTGGGAGGAAACTGCAGCACCCAGAGGAAACCCATGCAGACGTGGGGAGAACATGCAAACTCCATGCAGGGAGGACCCGGGAAGCGAACCCAGCCTAGACACAGATCCAAGATAAAATAAACTTGTCTTATTTGACAACAGTACCCTTTATAGGCTTTGAAAGTCAGATCAACACAGTTTGACATCTCCAGAATGCTCTTCTCATCTCCTTCCACTCCTTCTTAGTGAAGGTTGTCCTCTTTCTCCTGACTCTGACTCTCTGAGTGAGGTGAGATGCTTCCTTTTATGGCAGATCTGGGAGCACCTCTGGTGTCACATCATTGTCTGCTGGAAGCACACCTGGGTCATATGGAAGCTCTCCGAAATGAGGAGGTCCATTACTCATAGCAGCAATCCAAGGACCCCAGCAGTTTTGCCCTTCCATACTACAACTCCCAAGCCACTCTATGGGCGTTCAGTTTGGGCTGCAGCCAGGGGATCACTGCCACCTCTCGTGCTGGGGTACAAATTGTTCAAACATCCATTCGGCTCTCGTCCATTCATTATCTGGTCATCCCCAGCTGTGATGCACCTCCATTCTTGTGCTTCATGCAATGTGGCTTCCCAGCCGGGTAGGTAAACATCGTCAACCTCAGAGTGATTATAACACGAGTTATAGTTTAAGTCTACTGGACTCCAACTAATCTAAATTTAGATGCTGATGTTTATTGGATAATTAAGATGAAAGTGATTGCGTTCTGAATAAAGTAGGCCAGAATGAAGATCCCCAGTTGTCTGAGATCAAAAAAAAAAAAAATACTTTTGGCTCAATGATAAAACAAAACAAAAAAAAAAGAAAACTGAGAAAACATCAACTTTGATGTCTTATTTCAATTAGATCTTAGTAATAATATATAAGGTTAGGTCAAGTCAGGTTGGGGAGTAGGAACTGGTACAGCGTGTTGCTGCACCCACCACACAATGAAACAGCTCATCATCCTGGTTGGCAACCCCCCTGGCAGACTTACTTATATAAGATCATTTTTTATGGCTTCTGTCTTGGTGAACCTCTTCTTCTTCGTGTTTCGGTTGCTCCCGTTAGGTGTTGTCACAGCTGATCATCTTCTTCCATATTTTTCTGTCCTCATCTTCTAGTTCTGTTACACCCATCACAGCATGTCCTCTCTCGCCACATCCATAAACCTTCTCTTTGGCCTTCCTCTTTTCCTCTTACCTGACAGCTCTATCCTTATCGTCCTTCTCCCAATACATTCAGCATCTCTCCTCTACACATTTCCACACCAACACCATCTCGCCTCTCTGACTTTGTCTCCCAAGCGTCCAACCTGAGCTGACCCTCTAATGTCCTCATTTCTAATCCTGTCCATCCTCGTCACACCCAATGCAAATCTGAACATCTTTAACTCTGCCACCTCCAGCTCTGTCTCCTGTGCCACCGTCTCCACCCCATATGACATAGCTGGTCTCAATACCGTCCTGTAGACCTTCCCTTTCACTCTTACTGATACCCGTTTGTCACAAGTCACTCCTGACACTCTTCTCCACCCATTCCACCCTGCACTCCACCCTCTCTTCACTTCTCCTCCACAATCCCCATTACTCTGTACTGTTGATCCTCAGTATTTAAACTCACCCACCTTCACCAACTCTACTCCCTCATCCTCACCATTCCACTGACCTCCCTCTCATTCACACACATGTATTCTGTCTTGGTGGTCCTACTGACCTTCATTCCTCTCCTCTCATACCTCCACCTTTCCAGGGTCTCCTCAACCTGCTCCCTACTCTCGCTACAGATCACAATGTCATCAGCAAACATCACAGTCCACGGGGACTCCTGTCCTCCTAATCTCATCTGTCAACCTTTCCATCACCATTTTAAATAAGAAAGGGCTCAGAGCTGATCCCTGATTTAATCCCACCTCCATCACTCCTACCGCAGACCTCACCACGGTCACACTTCCTTCGTACATCTGTCTTGGTGACCGTAATCATTTAAAATCTGACAACAACCAAAAAACATTGGAATAAAGTTCTTTCAAAAACATTTGAGTTGCAGTTCACACATTCTGTTGTACTGCTCTATAAATTTTGGTCACTTAATCTGCGAATATCAAACAGAGAAATGACGGTCAATCGACCAGTCGCACAATCTTGTTCAAGCTAACAACGTGAACCTTCACAAAGCGCTTCACTGGACGGTTTTTGGAGTAACCACTTGGGGCCCAGTGGTTGGTTTGGGGGTCCAAGCCATGTAAACAAGAGAGTTTAAAATGGGTTTGGGATCCAAAAAGGCTATCAACACCTCTGTTGCTTTGCACAGGAATCAAACCTGCTTCCTGGACTGCACTTGATCAAAATCATCAGACACTGGAATGGATCCATCTTTTCCAGTTAATCATTCCGATACCACTTGTCCTTCCATCTCTGCCACTAGCCTTTCATACCTGGCACACTTTCTTTCATGTGCTTCTTCAATCCGATCTTCCCAGGGGACCATAAGCTGCTTAGTTGATTGCAATGTAAGGACCAACTCTGGATCGTGTGGTTGGCCAGATGGTTTTGGGGAATTTCAATTGTCTACCAAGGTCGACCTGGAGCTGCCAGTCTCATGCTGTTGTCAGCATTAAAGCACACAGGACGGATCTAAGTTTGAGTATGTCTTTCAACCTTCAGCTGGATCTCCTTTATCGATGCCTTTGAGGATACCTGGACGAGGACCCCATGTAGTCTCCTCTACTCAGACTAAACAGGTTTAATTCTTGGAGTCTATCGCAGTCGAACATATCCTTAAATCCTGGGATGCACTGGGCTGCTCTTCTCTGCTCAGCTTCATGTAGTATTGGAGTCCGTTCTTCCCTTTGGACAGCCATCTCTAGAAAGAGTCCTGTTGGTTCCAAACGTCTTCCATTTCACAGTTCTTGTGGCCACTGTGAACACTTGAAGTTTTAGTAATGGTTTTGTCCCCTTGCCTTGATCTACTCTTCCCCACAATTTGATCACAGGGTCTACAGAGAGTTTTTTGGACTTCATATCTTGGGTTTTTGTCCTGACTTGCAGGTTTCTGCTTCAACTCCATGTCTTGGTAGTTTGTTCCAGAGTCCCACCACTCTTTGCATAAAGAAGTGCTTCCTGGGGTGTGAATTGTGGGACCACGTGTGCCTTCCTAAACGATGTCCCATCAATTCAGTTTGCCACAGGTGGACTCCAGTCAAGTTCTTGAAACCTCTCAAGGGGTCCAAAAAGGCTATCAACACCCCTGCTGCTTTGCACAGGAGTTAAATCTGCTTCCTGGACTACACTTCTCAGCCTGTGATCGAAATCATTGAACCCCGGAATTCATCCATCTTTTCCAATGAATCATTCTGAAACCACTTGTCCTTCCATCTCTGCCACCATCCTTTCATATCTGGCACACTTTCTTTCATGTGCTTCTTCAATCTGATCTTCCCAGGGGACCATAAGCTCAATCAAAACCACCTGCTCAGTTGGTTGTGAGGTAAGGACCACCTCTGGATCAAGTGTGGTTGGGCCAGATGGTTTTGGGGAATTTCAACTGTCTACCAAGGTCGACCTGGAGCTGCCAGCTTCATGTTGTTGTCAGCAGGTCACCTGATACCCTTGGTTGATGTTGTGGCTTCTCCCCAGCTTTGATATTAACGTGTGCAACATTGACAAACTGAAACCCTAACCCTGATCCTATCACACGCCATCATCAGGAAATACATGTAGGACTGATCTTCATGTACAGCGAGCTGATCTCTCAACTATCGATCTCCATCATTTCATTACTTCAGTTGCCGTTTTTTACGGACTTCATCGTGCGTGGTTTTTGTTAGTTGTTTGTTATTGTTGAATGCGTGTTTGTCGTATAATCGCCAGAAGGGAACTGGGGTGGGATCGTTGTAGTTTGTGTAGTTATATTTTGTATATTATTGTTTAATATTTTCTTTAATTTCTATTTTATTACCGGTTGCTTTTTTTGTCTCTGTGAGAGAGTGTGTGTGAGTCGGGCCAAGACTGAGTGTGTTTCTGGGATCCACACTAAAAAAATAAACCTTAGCTGGGTTTTTTAGTCCGTTACTCCAGGACACGAGATGGCAGCAGCCCTCCATGTCGACGCCATGTGGCAAACAGCAGGGAATTCTGGGAGATGTAGTCCGGCAACACAACCCTGCTGGGGACCATGGGTGCTGTAGGAAGATGTGCTCTCTAATTTATGGGACTTCTGTATCACCCAGAAGTACTTCCTTCAGGCAGTGGCCCCGGCACCGGTAGTACTCTCGGGTCCTTAATAATCCAGGTGAGTTGGAGCTGTGAGAACGTGAAGCAACATTGGACTGGAGGAGAGCAGTGCGGTGTTGAGATGAATTGTGGAGAGAGAGAGAGATTATTTGTACTTGTGCTTGTGTTACTTTTGAGGAATCGTGTAATAAACACCCCATTATTTGAACCCGGGACTCTTTGTGTGCTCGTGTTTGGGGTTAGGGGCTCACTGACGGCCCAGTTCCATTACAGTGTAGTTAAAAGAATGAGAGTGAAGAGTGATGGAACATCCACGTTTTTTATTGTGGAGTGTCGGCACGTGTTACCTAAGCACTGAACTTCAGAGGAATCCACAACATCTGCTCTACGTCAGGGTTGGCCGGGTTGGTACTTGTAATCAAAGCCAATGCAAAAACTTAATTCTGGTTTCCAGCGTTAGAAACAAAATGAAAACGATTGCTTGGATTGATTCAGGTGAACTGGAAGGGCTAAGACCCCAAGGATCATTCCTGGGACCAGATTGACATTCTTCACACAACACGCCTCTTGTCTCAGCTCCATTTAAAATTTACCATGAAACCAGATGGACGAGTTCAGAGACGGCGCCATTAAAAGGGGATGATGCCATGAATAGATCCATTATTCATTTTTATGTTTTTTGTCTTTTTTACGAGGTTGATGATTCATTTTTGTTTTTTTTCTTGGAGCCCTAGATTCCAAATCTCTTGCTAAGTTTTTCAATTGTTGTTGTGAATTATTTTGTAATGTTTTTGCCATTGTCTGTGAGCGCCTTCTCCGAGGTCATAAATCGCTGGTAATGATGTGACAGGACTTAAGTTCATTATCTCAGGCACGTCATCATCCGAGGTTGTGGATTTCAAAAGCTTTGTAGTCAATTTGGTCTTTTGTTTAAGAAACGACCCTCTTTCTAAACTACATTTTTATTTGGTCTCTACTTTTGCCTGAATGCTAGTTTGCAGGATTTGTAGCATGCAAGAATTTATAATAAGGTTAATATTGAGGTTATAATAATTTAATATACCTCGGCAAGTGGTTATTTAAACAGTTTTGTAATAGAAAGTAAATGCTGAGTTATTTCCGCTTTATAGAATTAGCTGAGTTACCCGTCGAAGATGGAATGAAATCTAAATAATCAGAATTAACATTTGCAGTGGAATGTACAGGGTGGGCCATTTATATGGATACACCTTAATAAAATGGGAATGGTTGGTGATATTAACTTCCTGTTTGTGGCACATTAGCATATGTGAGGGGGGAAACTTTTCAAGATGGGTGGTGACCATGGTGGCCATTTTGAAGTCGGCCATTTTGGATCCAACTTTTGTTTTTTCAATAGGAAGAGGGTCATGTGACACATTAAACTTATTGGGAAGTTCACAAGAAAAACAATGGTGTGCTTGGTTTTAACGTAACTTTATTCTTTCATGAGTTATTTACAAGTTTCTGACCACTTATAAAATGTGTTCAATGTGCTGCCCATTGTGTTGGATTGTCAATGCAACCCTCTTCTCCCACTCTTCACACACTGATAGCAACACCGCAGGAGAAATGCTAGCACAGGCTTCCAGTATCCGTAGTTTCAGGTGCTGCACATCTCGTATCTTCACAGCATAGACAATTGCCTTCAGATGACCCCAAAGATAAAAGTCTAAGGGGATCTGATCGGGAGACCTTGGGGGCCATTCAACTGGCCCACAACGACCAATCCACTTTCCAGGAAACTGTTCATCTAGGAATGCTCGGACCTGACACCCATAATGTGGTGGTGCACCATCTTGCTGGAAAAACTCAGGGAACGTGCCAGCTTCAGTGCATAAAGAGGGAAACACATCATCATGAGGCAATTTCGCATATCCAGTGGCCTTGAGGTTTCCATTGATGAAGAATGGCCCCACTATCTTTGTACCCCATATACCACACCATACCATCAATTTTTTTGTTCCAACAGTCTTGGAGGGATCTATCCAATGTGGGTTAGTGTCAGACCAATAGCGGTGGTTTTGTTTGTTAACTTCACCATTCACATAAAAGTTTGCCTCATCACTGAACAAAATCTGGAAGCCTGTGCTAGCATTTCTCCTGCGGTGTTGCTATCAGTGTGTGAAGAGTGGGAGAAGAGGGTTGCATTGACAATCCAACACGATGGGCAGCACATTGAACACATTTTATAAGTGGTCAGAAACTTGTAAATAACTCATGAAAGAATAAAGGTACGTTAAAACCAAGCACACCATTGTTTTTCTTGTGAAATTCCCAATAAGTTTGATGTGTCACATGACCCTCTTCCTATTGAAAAAACAAAAGTTGGATCCAAAATGGCCGACTTCAAAATGGCCACCATGGTCACCACCCATCTTGAAAAGTTTCCCCCCTCACATATACTAATGTGCCACAAACAGGAAGTTAATATCACCAACCATTCCCATTTTATTAAGGTGTATCCATATAAATGGCCCACCCTGTATTTTGTAATGCACATAGTAATGAAATGTACTGCATTTTCCATTCCAACAGATGGCATATCACAAACATGGGTAGTGACAAAATGCATTGCTAGAGATGTTTGCGATGCACCATCTGTTGAAATAACAAATGCGAGGGACACATCTCTGGTATATGCCATTAAGTGTTAATGTTTGTGGTGCGCCGTCTGTTGGAATGAAAAATTAAATGCATATCTCTGTTAAATGCCATTTAGTATGGGATTCATAGCAGCAGTGTTAATGTTTGTGATGTGTCATCTGTTGGACTGGAAGGTGCAATGCGTTTTATTACTATTTAATGCTAATATTTATCACTAATATTTTATTATTGGTGGTTTCACTTTATGTTTAACCAGTTTCCACCTTGTGCTTTGTGTCTTTTAACAAATCTGCATTTATATCTGTACCAGTTCTGGATTTAGTAAATAATATCTAGTTTTGTAATCTAACTGAGAATTGTTCACTCGGTGAAGGGCACTAAATATAAAATAAGTTGTATTGTACTGACGGAGACATAACAGCTGGATGGACACACAGATACTTATTCTTTATAAGGTGGATAATATGACATATGAAGAAAATACATCAATTTTAATTACTGTGCACTTCGTTTTGATTCAGATGTTGGTTTGATGAATAGCAATACTAAAAAGATTTTATCCACATTTGTAAAAACAAAATGTGGCAGTAGTTGTTGGTTGATATTGTGACCAGTAGGGGGAGTTGCAGCACCCAAACCACAACCCCAACATCACAAGTCACGGATTCTATAAAAGGAGCTGATTTAAACAGAGCGCCTCCATAGGTTATCCACAAGCACAATTCTCTTCTCTTCTCTCCCTCGTGTATTCCTCCGCTCTTCCCAGGTGAGGGTGGTCCAACACCTTTTCTGACTCTGACACTTGGATGAAGTCGATCGACTTCTTTAATCTTAGATCTGGCAGTACTTCTGGTGCTTGGGCATAGTCCGCTGGATGGGTCACGCAAAAGTCCCAGGAATCACAAATCCCCACGGCACCCTCTGTTGGCACCCAATAAGGCTGCCCCATGGGACTACACTTCCCAGCATGCTTTGTGGATGTCCATACTGGTAGCACTGCCCAGGGATGCTGCCACCTAACGTGTCAGAGGAGCTTGTAGCCCTGACCAGTTGTCTCCACCAGTCCTTCCATCACTATGGCCTCCTGGTCGGGTATGGTTCCTCAGTCCAGCCCTGCCAGTACACCAGTGTACCCACTTCCATAACACCCTGCCTTTCTTTTTGTGCCTCTTCCCATTCTGATAAGGAACCTTACCCATCCTGGCTAGGGTGGCCACCCATGTGTGCCGTCCTTTACAATTTATTCTGCTTCCATTATCCAATGTCATGATAAATGCAAAGGTAAGACTTGGACTCTCCAAGAAGGGCACGTAAGAGTCAGACAAGTTCTGGGCCAAGGAGTTATGGCCAGAAAAGAGAAAGATAAACGTCTGCCCAAAGTGACAGTGAGGTGACAGTGTGGAGAAATGAATAAGTGCCATGACTCTCACACCATGGAACACAACATCTACCGATACGCCTGAAGAGCCCCTCAGACTCAATGGCCATCCCGCAAATAACCAAAGTACTCACCACATCAGGATTACAGAAAGGTGGGCAAAACCATCCATCTTCTTACCCGCATACCCAATTTGGGGTCTGCAGCAGGTCGGAGCCCCTTCTGGGAAAAGTTGGGTTCATGGGGAAAAGCAAATCTAGAGATGGTCCCCGTCTATCTCGGGGCGAATACCTAAATGAATCAGAAACGTTCAAAACTTCTTCTAATGGGCTGCAGACGCTTGAGTTTCAAGTGTTGTTCTCTGAGGGGATCATTAAGAGTTTGCTTGAAATCAAAAGACAGTAAACATCAGGAGGCCGGCTGGGAGGAGCGCAAATCAAATCGGCAGTCGGATTTGATCATTTAAAAGGGCCAGCACCTCGGGGGCCCAGAGCTTCTTTTTTTTTTAGGAGACATATTAAAAAGTTTTCTCACAAATAATGGAAATTTGGTGGTGTGAAATGCAACGACAGGAGACCTGGCCTCAAAAAAAATAAATAAATGTGACCCCCACAAGGAGGGTGCCAGTCAAGTTTATGAAAGCCCTCTGGTGGCACCCCTTAAACCCAAAGAGGCTGCCCCATAGGACTACACTTCCCAGCATGCCTTGTGGACATCCGCACTGGTAGCACTGCCCAGGGAGGCTGCCACCATGTAAGGTTTATGAAAACCTGTGTTAGAAAAGACAAAGGTTATCCACAAGCACAATTCTCTTCTCTTCTCTTTTCGTCACTGCCCTTGGGTGGTGGCAGGGGGGTATGGCTTCCACTCAGATTCAGGAGGTGGAGCCTTTCGCAGTTCGGGATCGGGAGTTGCGAGGCAGTGATTGACGGCATTGTCTCCATGGGTGGGATCTGGAAGGCTGACAAACAACATTGTTTCCAGGTTGGACAGCCAATGAAGGGTCAGAGATGGCAAAATTAAAATCGGCGAGAAGGAGGTGATCGAGAGAAGGAATAGTCCCTTCGCGTAGCAAGGGAGATAGGACAGACGCTATCGACGGCGTGGAAAAAAAAAACGTAGAAAGGTCTCGCCCCGAATGCTGGGATAAGGTTAGTGAAGTGGCCACCTGCACGCCTTTTTTCTTTATTTCTTCAGACCGTCCATAGGCTCTGGATTGTCGAATTCGAAGGGTGAGATCTGTGACCTTATTTGTAGTTTCGGAATAGCACCGTCAGTCATCTTTCCTCGATTCTTCACAATCTGATTGCTCTTGTCGCACTGTCCTCCTTCCAATGGACAATAACCCTTTGGACTGAATTTGTGAAATATATTGGTGTGTGTGTGCCCTGCGGTGGGCTGGCGCCCTGCCCAGGGTTTGTTTCCTGCCTTGCGCCCTGTGTTGGCTGGGATTGACTCCAGCAGACCCCCGTGACCCTGTAGTTAGGATATAGCAGGTTGGATAATGGATGGATGGATGGATGGATGATGTCTTTCTTTACGTGTTGCTCACTAAGAGCTCTCATCATCAGCCTGATAAACCTCACAGTTCGGATCATAGGGCACTTCCTTACTGCTCCAGGTGCTCTCAATATCTACCTTATTGCTTTAATCACTTTAGATATAAAGGCAAAGTATAGAAAGATAAAAGCAACTTGGTATTTATTAAAGAACAATAATACCAGTAAAAAGGCAGTATGGTGGCGCAGTGGGTAGCGCTGCTGCCTCGCAGTTAGGAGACCTGGGTTTGCTTCCCGGGTCCTCCCTGCGTGGAGTTTGCATGTTCTCCCCGTGTCTGTATGGGTTCCTCCCACAGTCCAAAGACATGCAGGTTACGTGTATTGGCGATCCTAAATTGTCTATACTGTGTGCTTGATGTGTGTGTGTGTGTGTGCCCTGCGGTGGGCTGGCACCCTGCCCAGGGTTTGTTTCCTGCCTTGCGCCCTGTGTTGGCTGGGATTGGCTCCAGCAGACCCCCGTGACCCTGTAGTTAGGATATAGCGGGTTGGATAATGGATGGATAGATATAAATATATATTGTGATGGACAGCCGGCAACTTATCCCTGGGCGACACATCCAGGCCGCTAGATGGAGACCTCCCTGCAGCATAGAGGTGCCCCGGATTCCCGCAGAGCATCATGGGAGATGGAGTTCGGATTTACAACTCTGCTGGAGGCCGTGGGTGCCACCGTGTGACGCTGCAGGGAGACACTGGGAATTGTATTTTCCTTATAGCCCAGAAGTACTCCCAAGTCACGGGGACGGGGGAACAGAAGTACTTCCGGGCTGAAGAAAAATAAGAGTCTTCATCTGACCCGGAAGTGCTATGGAAACACATGGACGGAAGGACAGAAGCCCAGCAAGCTGAGCCGGAGTTGGGAGGTAGTGTGACGGAGCTGCTGGGAGTGGAGGATTGATTTATTGGATTTCTATTGATCATTGGATTTATTGTGTATTGTGGTGGTGGTGCTTTTGTGCACTTTATTGATGAAAATAATTAAAAAATATTTCTTGGTGCTTTTCCCTGGAGTCTTGGACGTTCTGTCTGTGGGTTTTGAGGAGCGACAGCGCCCTCTAGTGCCACAATATATATACAGTATATGTCTCTTATTGGCTCTGGCAGACCCCCGTGACCCTGTAGTTAGGATATAGCGGGTTGGATTATGGATTATGGATGGATTCGTGTCTCTTATGTTTTCTTTATATTTGTGTGTGCCTCTCCTGCTCAGGGGCATCACATTGAAGGTTTTTGTGCATATTTATGTATATATATGTGGGGCTTGGTGACACTGGTCATCCTTTCTAACGAAAAGTGGAGATTTGGGGGGTTTTAGGGGAGTATTTATATTATGGGATGGACATTTGCTTGAGGGACGGTTAACTCTTTCAGGGCTGATGTTGACTTTTGTCAAAATTCAGGGGTAGCGGATGTTAATCTGCTGTAAACTGAGGCAAAACTTTTTAGTTCGACTGTCTTTGCCTTAAGGAAAGTTACGTAACTTTGTTGATTTGACCTCAATTCCCTGCACGTGTAGGAGTATTGAAGAGCAAACAGCCTCAAAAATGGCATCAGCATCTGGTGAGACTAAAACAAATGTGCAAAGAAAGATACTCCATGGACATTTCCTTTATTATCGCCGAATCAGACTCTGACTTTTCGGACTCTGAGTTTGATGCAAGTGATCTGGAGATGGAGAGGTACCAGCATCAGCCTATTGGTCCCCAGTTGATCGTGGTGCTGAATGCGTTCGTGTAGCTGATACGCTTACAGCAGCGTTCGCCTAGGAGGACCACCACTTATGATGACAAGAGGTACAAACCAAATTGTGTCACACAGCGACTGCCGTCATCGCTCATCTGGTGTGCGAAAGCAGAGAGGCAGCCGGCTCGCCGTGCATTCCTGCTGGCCATCAAGCCGCCCCTGCGCAGCCACTGCTGCCAGAGATGGCAAACAGCAGGTAGCAACAGACGCTTTTTGTTGATTTATGTGTGAAACCAGTGCATTGTGTGCTTTTCAGAAAACTGAGTTTTTTGGAAAAAAATATTCAGCCCTCTCTATGTTAAAGAGGACTTTATTTTGTTTCTGCGGTTTGTAAAATGTTCTCTTGTGTTCTTGTTTCCTTTTGTTTTTGTCTTTGCTTAAAACTAAGCTGGGAGGGGAGAAGTGGCACAACAGCCTGGCCCAATGTGTCAATAAGAGCTCGACAAATGTATTCTTACTGTAGCATTGGCCCTCTGAGCCTCGGGTAATCATTACAACAAGCTTAACCTGGACGTTAGCTATTGGTGAATCTAAGGCTGAGGGGAGGAGCTTATGAAAGGGGTTGTCTTTGCTATGACGCTTGGCTCAGGTGCATCCTATTCTATTGGTCGTCACTGATGTGTCAGGAGACCACGAGTGGTCAGTTCAATGGACCGGACTGATTAGGAAAGACACCTGCCCACCAGGAGGGCAAAAACCCAGCCACGAAAACATTGAAGGAACTGCCTGAATAGCGGAAAGTTGGCATTATTAGACTTTAACGAACTGTTGTTCCACTTGGTATCTAGCACAAATGGCACCCCTTTGTTTATATACTGTGGACTTTAAGGAGTGCGCACCCCCTGCTAGTTGGAGCATCCACACTTTTACCTTCATCAACAGCACCCATCGGGTAACATTCAATACCATCAGAGTTTGATGACCCTGGGTGGTCCCCCTTGGGGTCCGGAGCACGCGCCACTTAACTTTTATAAATGGGCGCCCCTCAGATGACTGTGCCCTGCACAAGAGCCTACATCACCTAATGGATTGACCATCTCTGGCATTACCCACGTCGAGACCCATTGTGACCCACTGCTATTATAAAGAATATGAACTCACAATCCCACCGGCGGTAGCCTGTGATGTGAACCAACCTGGTGGTTGAGAAATACCACCCTTAGTGCTCTAAGCTGATCCTACAAACAAACAGTAATACATAACCAATAATGACAGAGGCAGAAACCAATACTGAAAACGGTGCCCGTCTATCACAGGGTACACTCACACAACAGAGGGCTTCACAGTAAACCCAAATTCTTGGAAGAAACTAACATGGACACAGGAGGATAGGCACACTCAGCACAGGCAGTGGAGTGAGCTGGGATTTGAACCCAGGACTGGGAACCTATAGGACCACCTATAAATAACAAGACGGGACCCTGACTAAGAGCCGTGTCCTAAGTGGGCCAGTCCTTCATCTCGCAAAGCAGCCGCCTGTTTTAGGCCTCCGTGGCTCAACTCAGAAAGCCCAGTTTTATTTTTTTTTACATTTGAATTTGATTATGAATGAAGCCCTCCTTGAAAATGAGCACCATCTGTCAGGAGAAGGAGAGGCAGATGGCAACACGGCAAAGCAGACAAAGCATCAAAGAAAGGTCAGCAATCCGTTGTGAAAACCAACATAATTGCTGGCTTAGACCTGCAGACGCTGCTCCAGAAAAGGAAAGGAAATGCTTGGAGTTGAATAGAAAAGCAAATTGTTCACAGTTTGGATGCCCATTGTGCTCTTGACTCAAAAAAGATGGGCTAGTTGAACACTGGAGATGCTTACCTTCCTGGGCAGCGATGCCAAGGTGCCAATGTTCATTTTTGGCCAGGCCAGTTATCAAAAATGTACTTGATATTAACTGTGGATGACTGTTATGGTTCAGCCAGGGTTGCCCACCAACCCTCCCCCCAGCTCATGTTTACATGTTTTTTCCTTTGTTCTTTTTTCATTATTATTCATTGTTGTCTATCATTTCTGATTGTGTTTAATTATGTATTACATGTTAATTATTTTCTGTTTAGTAATTATTCAGTTTCTTTGTAGATTTAGGCTGACTTCTGATGTTCTGTTGTGTTGTGGGTGGGCTTCCCAGGGGGCGGGGCCACCTGTCCATCACATTGAAGAGCCCGCCCCCAGCATTATAAAGGCAGAAATGGAACTGAAGTCCAATGCGGTTCATTTGAAGTACTGTATATACTCGCATTTAAGTTTAATTTTAAGTCAGGGCTTGATTTGACCGAATAATTTATAAATTAATTTTATAATGTCGGCCGTATAAGTCGATTTGAGGAAAACTCACACTATTGGTCCAAGAGATTACGACATGCTAACGCCCACCTGAAAGAGTAACCACGGAGCACACGGCCTTTCTCTTCTATGTATTGTGCCTACGTGACCACATGGTAATATCCGCACTATTCTGAAGCGACGTTTGCACCGTTTTGTGTTTTTTGTATCACATACACCTTTATCGTAAGAGCATCCCTTATCTACGACGGAGGGTTCAATCAGAAGAAAATATGAAGCTGGTTTTAAATTAAAAGTTGTTGAAGTGGCGAAAGAAATTGCTAAGTGCGCTGCTGCAACACAATTCAATGTGTCTGAGAAACTGATGTGAGATTAGAGGAGGCAAGAAGATGTAAAAAAAAAAATAATTTAAGTGTCGTATTTTTGAACAGGCGTATAAGTCGGGGTCTGATTTTATGATCAATTTTTTGGGTTTGAAGACCCGACTTATACATGATGTCACACACGTGCGCATGGGAAACAGCTAAAGGGCCTAAATAATAGTAATTCTACGCCAGACCAGGGGGCGACTGTCTCCCTCCGTCTCTTGCAGACCATTCTCGGGAAATCCCGCTTGGTTCCGGCGCCAATGATGACGTCACGTCCGGCCACAAAGATGTAACTTCCTCTTCCAGCGCCGACGATGACGTCATTTCCTGCTCTACCTGTTAAAACTGCCATCTTGTCTCAGTGCTAGTCAGTTCTGTTTCGGACTCATTCTCTCATTTCAAAATCAACTTTTGCAGCCGGGATAATAATATACTGGTGGCTGCCCCAAAACTTCATGACGTCTGTGACTCGTTTGTTTGACGGCAAATATATACGGTGGCTCTGCTGTTGGTGGCTTTGTAAGTCTTGAGAGTTCTCTTTTGTTTTGGCATTCAACTTTTTTCCACTCTGGAACTTTATTCTTTTAATTTATTACACATTTATTTAACACCAATAACTGAAGTGTCTCCTTCCTACAAGTATTCAGTGTTACGTTTCAGCCAGGGCTCCTCTCCTGGTTGGGGTTCCTGTTCATTTATCTCTCGTTGTTCTTTATGTGGCCTTCAACTATTTTGTATATTACTTATACAGCAGGCTGTGGTGGGTTGGCACCCTGCCCAGGATTGGTTCCTGCCTTGTGCCCTGTGTTGGCTGGGATTGGCTCCAGCAGACCCCCGTGACCCTGTATTCGGATTCAGCGGGTTAGAAAATGGATGGATGGATGGAATACAGCAGGGAAAATAAGTATTGAACGCGTCAACGTTTTTCTCGGTCAATTTATTTCTAATGGGGCTATTGACGTGAAACTTACGGCAGATGTCGGTAACAACCCAAGTAATCGACACATACAAAGAAATCAAAAACAAATAAGTCCATAAATGAAGTGATGTGTAATAAAGTGGAATGACACAGGGGATAAGTATGGAAGAGCAAAAAGGGCCTGGAAAGCCAAGAAAGCAGCTGACGTCTGTCACTCCTGATAGCCCCCCTATCAGTTGTAATAAAAAAGCAGACACGAGTATAAAGGTTTGGGGTTTTTAGGCCTTAGTGTTTTCTCCTTAGTACAACAGACAACAAAATAAGGCAGGTCGGACAATTTATAACGGAGGACAGGAAGTGACGAAATGATGGGGAAAGTCGTGATGGTTGATGGGAAAGTGATGTCATCATTGAGGGACCAGAGGTTAGAAAGGACCCCGGAAGTGGGTGGTACCAAAAGACGTCTGGGACTGTTTATGGCGGCAATGCTTCGGTCTTTCTGAAGAAATAAGAAAAGAGATGTTAGTACCCCGCCATTGTCCCCTGGCACGGCTTGTTGCGGTGCCCGTCGGGTCCTTAAGCTGCTCCCCATGCGCTCGTGCGTGACACAGTGCAAATGAATACCAGCTGTTTCGGTGCTATCTGATGGCCTTCTCATGACCAAGGTGTCACATAAGAAGGGTAAAAATCAAAGAGCTCCCTCAAGACTTTCGAAACCTTATTGTTGCCAGACACACTGATGGCATCGGTCACAGAGGTATTACTAAACTTCTGAATGTTCCAGTGAGCACCGTTAATCCGCAAGTGGAAAGAACATCGTGTCACCATAAAGCGACCACAACCAGGTGATCCTCGCTAAGATTTCTGTCAATTGAATAATCAGAAGAGCCAAGGACCATTCGCCAAGAACTTCACAAAGACATGGAATTAGCTGCTCCAGTAAGTAATGCACTCCACCGCCATGGCCTCCTCTATGCACACCACTGCTGAAGAAAAAGCACGTTGAAGCTCGGTGAAGGTTTGCTGCACAACATTTGGAGAGGCCAATGAACTACTGGGAGAATCGAGTCTGGTCACAGGAGAGCCAAATGGAACTCTTTGGATGTCATTGGAGGAGAACTGGCGCTGCACGTCACCCCAAACACACACCACACCAACATGACGTTTGGACTTTGGGAACATCACGGTGTCAGCATACGGTATTGGCTGACTTCATCTTATTGAAGGAAAGATGAAATGTAGCGGGACGTTCTTGTTCAGAATCTGCTGCCATCTACCAGGGTGCTGGACATTTCAGCAAGACACAAGGATCCCAAACACACAGTCACGGAAACTCTCAGTTGGTTTCAGAGAATAAAGACAATCAAGCTGCCGGAATGGCCGAGTCAATTACCCGACTTGAAAATCGATGGAAAGAACTGAAGATCAGAGTTCATAGAAGACGCCTCCAGAACCTTTAAGATTTCAAGACAGTTTGGGCCAAAATCCCACCTGAGCAATGCATTCGACTCGTTTCTCCATACAGGAGGCATCTTGAAGCTGTCATCACCCACAAAGGCTTTTCGACTAAGTATTAAATTTCAGTAAGCGTGTTCCATACTTCTCCCCAGTGTCATTCCACATTATTTATGGACTCATTCATTTGGATTTCTTTGTGTGTGTGGATTACTTGGGTTGTTACTGACATCTGGTGACAATTTCATGTCAATAACCTCATCAGAAGTAGATTAACTGAGACAAACGTTGACGTGTTCAATGCTTATTTTCCCCGCTGTATGTTAGTTTTCGCATACCCCTTGGGGGTCAGAGCGCAGGGTCAGCCATTGTACAGAGGACTCCCCCTGGAGTAATTACAGTGTAAGGGCCTTGCTCGAGGGCCTAGCGGAGTAGGACCTCTTTTGGCAGCAACGGGGATTCGAACCGACAACCTTTGGGATAACAGTGCAGATCGTTAGCCTCAGAGCCTCCATTCCGCTCCATCACTCAGATATCTTCACCAAGTTCTGTTATTCCGTTCACGGGTTGATCAGACTGGGAGTCTCTGCTGCACTTCTGTCGCTGTCTTCATGGTCACCACATTCGTTTCCACATGTCGCTTAGCCTGATGCTATACACCGCTTAGGAAAATACACACAAGGACTAAATCTGCAAAATCAAAAGTGTGACCCGTGAGCCATACTTAGAGATAAGGACTTGGACAAAGTGGGCCCAGTTTGTTAAAACTCTAAATGACGTTTTCAGGGGGGACGCTGCTAAGTGGGGGGTTTTTGTACTAAGAGCCTAAAGGATCAAATTCCATATTCCTTATTGGCCACATTTGTCAAATTCACTGCCAACCTGGGCACTCTCTGACCCACCGGTGCCCTAAATGTTGTAATACAGGCAGTCCCCAGGTTAGGTACGAGATAGGGACTGTAGGTTTGTTCTGAAGTTGAATCTGTATGTAAGTCCGAACAGGTCCATTATTTGAATAAATGCTATTGTTGACCGACTGTAACCAAGTGCTCTGCCAATGAATGATGGAGCGTCATGTCTCTCTGAACTTTTTATTATTTTCCATGATGATGGTGTTTCTCTTCTTTACTGTATCACCAGCACTTGCATCAGATTTGTGTTTCAGAGACATTGTTGAAGGGTGAAGACAAAAGATTAAGATGAGCTCTTCAGCACAGCACTGTACACGTTATCACAGCAGGAAGGCACCCGTCGTCAACACGTCTGATGTACTGAACGAGAGACAACTTCCTGCTATTTGTGTAACAGTACAAGCAGGCTCGCTATTGAGAATGAATGGGGGCATCGACGGGCGGTTCATCATCAGCCCACCTCACAGTCACCTCCACTACAGTATGCTGCCTGCACGAACACGGTGCGGTCAAAGGCGGGTAGTGAATCGCCCCCATTCCACAGGCAGCCATCCGATGCACACTACAATGCTACCCCCCCGCTGCCCCGTTCACCCTCAATGGCCTCTGTTCAGCCACAACC
Organism: Polypterus senegalus; assembly: GCF_016835505.1. Taxonomy (NCBI): domain Eukaryota; kingdom Metazoa; phylum Chordata; class Cladistia; order Polypteriformes; family Polypteridae; genus Polypterus; species Polypterus senegalus. The sequence goes on along the minus strand of NC_053168.1, from coordinate 4,393,921 downwards.
GGGTCACCGCTTGCAGCATTATTAGCCGCCAGTCGAGAATGAATGGGGCAGCCATGTGTGGTGGGTGGGCAGTGAAACCACTTGCCGCCGGGATCCACCCAAGGGACACTAAACTGCACGGGCAGCGGAATCGACACCTCAGGCCTCCGTCCAGCCACTGCTTGCAGCTTCCCCAGGCCAAATATGATGGAGCGGCAGTTACAGAGGCGCATGTGTCGCAGCTGCTCCCCGTTCGTATGTCGTAGGTCAGATATCCGTAACCCGGGGACTACCTGTATTTATAATGTAAAGATGGCTGACTGGCTGACTGACTCGCCCACTCATTTATTTCCCATTTAGTTACAAAGCTGAATTTTGGTAGGATGGTACCTCGAGGGTGGTAGGTATCCACCAAGAAAGGACTTTTCAATGTATCAATATTTAGGGGTTAAATAAGAAAACACCCACAATAGAAGAACTAAAAATCCCAAAATCTCAAAATATGCCTTAACAGACCTGATTGAAATTTGCTCACATTACAGAATAAAGAGAGTTAGCCGACCTGTGACTTTGCTCGATATTAGTCGGTAATTTGTGAATTTCCCCTTGGGATTAATAAAGTATCTATCTATTTATCTATCTATCTAATATACCAGTAGCGGGTGGCCTCTCCTTAAGGACCACCTTCTTTTTTTTTTTTGCCAAAAGGTCCAGCAGCCTGGTAGCAATGCCAGTACCACGGCATAGCCCGATGGAAGTACTTCTGGGTCAGCTGGAAGTTCACTAAAGCAGGGAGCGTAACTCCCTGTAGCACCCACTGGTGGCACCCATAGAACCCAGCAGGGTTGCCTCATGGCACTACAAGTCCCATGATGCCTTGCTGTTGATCGCCTACTAAACCCAGGTAGCTCAAAGGAATGCCTCCTAAGTGCTTCCAGTGAAATCTGTGAGGCTGCCGCTGTATTTTTCAATCAAAAAATTAATGATATTAGAAATAATATAGTATATCTCCCCAACACTAAGGATCCCCCTAAACCCCAACATCCTGTTATAAACAAATTAAACTCTTTCACTAGGATAGATTTACCTGATTTAAAGAAAATAATCTCTCAATTAAAACCCTCCACCTGCGTCCTTGACCCGATACCAACAAGGTTGTTCAAAGAAGTATCAGGCGTGCTAATTGATAATGTTCTGGACATAGTAAATTCGTCACTAGATACGGGGGTCTTCCCAGACTGTCTTAAGACTGCTGTAGTTAAACCCCTACTCAAGAAACATAATCTCGACCCCTCAGCTCTTGAAAATTTTAGACCCATCTCTAACCTGCCTTTCTTAAGTAAAGTTCTGGAGAAGGCAGTCATTATGCAGTTAAATGACCACCTCAATAAACATGCTATTCTTGATAAATTTCAGTCGGGTTTTAGAACAAATCACAGCACAGAAACTGCACTCGTTAAAATAGTAAATGATTTGCGAGTGAACGCACACAGAGGCCATTTATCTGTTCTCATCCTCTTAGATCTGAGTGCTGCATTTGACACCATTGATCACAACATTCTTAGAAATCGCCTTAGTCAATGGGTGGGCCTCTCTGGCAGTGTCTTAAATTGGTTTGAATCCTACCTGACAGGGAGAAAATTTTTGTTAGTTGTGGGAATTACAACTCAAGACACATGATATCCATATGGTGTTCCACAAGGCTCTATCCTGGGTCCGCTGTTCTCAATCTACATGCTTCCGTTAGGTCAGATTATCTCAGGGCACAACGTGAGCTACCACAGCTATGCTGATGACACACAGCTGTACTTATCAATAGCACCTGATGACCCGATTCTATTGATTCACTAACAGAATGTCTGACTGTATCTCAGAATGGATGAATAGTAATTTTCTCAAGTTAAATAAAGAGAAAACTGAAATCTTAGTGATCAGCAATAATGGATACAATGAGGCTATTAGAAATAAACTGGATACATTAGGATTAAAAGTCAAGACGGAGGTAAAAAGCTTAGGGTGATTGTTGACTGTAATCTGAATTTTAAATCACATATTAATCAGATCATTAGGACAGCATTTTTCACTTAAGAAACATAAGTAAAGTTAGACCTCTTATATCACTGAAAGATGCTGAGAAATTAGTTCAGCGTTTGTTTTCAGTCGACTAGATTACTGTAACGCACTCCTCTCAGGACTACCCAAAAAAGACATAAATCGTTTGCAACTAGTGCAGAATGCAGCTGCTAGAATCCTAACTAGGAAAAGAAAATCGAACACATCACACCAGTCTTATGTCACTACACTGGTTACCTGTGTCATTCAGGATTGACTTTAAAATTCTGCTTATGGTTTATAAAGCCTTAAATAATCTCGCCCATCTTATATATCGGAATGTCTGACACCTTATATTCCAAATCGTAACCTCAGATCCTCAAATGAGTGTCTCCTTAGAATTCCAAGAACAAAACTTAAAAGAAGTGGTGAGGCGGGGGCCTTCTGCTGTTAGGCACCTAAAATCTGGAATAGCCTGCCAATAGGAATTCACCAGGCTGATACAGTAGAGCACTTTAAAACACTGCTGAAAACACATTACTTTAACATGGCCTTTTATAACTTCATTTAATCTTAATTTAACTTAATCCTGATACTCTGTATGTTCAATTTCCATCAAAATAACTATTCATGGTGGCTCTAAAATCCATACTGACCCCTACTCTCTTTTCTGTTTCTTTTTCCGGTTTCTTTGTGGTGGTGGCTGCGCCACCTCCACCTACTCAAAGCTTCATGATGCTCCAACAATGATGGACGGATTAAAAGGCAGAAGTCTACGTGACCATCATCATCATCAAGCCCTTCCGTGAGAATCCTAAATCCAAAGAGGACTGTTTCATTTATGTTAGGTAGAATGCCCAGAGGGGACTGGGTGGTGGTCTCATGGTCTGGAATCCCTACAGATTTTATTTTTCTCCAGCCGCCTGGAGTTTTTTGTTTTTCTGTCCCCTGGCCATTGAACCTTACTCTTATTCGATGTTAATTAATGTTGATTTATTTTGTTTTCTTATTGTGTCTTTTATTTTTCTATTCTTTATTATGTAAAGCACTTTGAGCTACTGTTTGCATGAAAATGTGCTATAGAAATAAATGTTGTTGTTGTTGTTGTTATTGGAATGGATCCTGAAATCCATAAATGCTGCCATCTAGCGGTTTGGGGAGGTATATATTTCTGAGACTGAGCCTCCCTCCATCGTTCTGTCCTATTGGCCTCCCAGCTGGTTAAGGGGATGGAATCAGTCTCAGCCAGGACCCCCAACCATGCATGTGCTCCTTCACAAAAAAAGCTGACTCTGTCCATCCGGCACTTCCACTCTGTTGGGCGTATTCAACGTTTATCATTTAGTGATGCGTCATCTGTTGGAATGTACTTTGCAAAGCATGTTGCAATAAAAGGCACTGCATTTTCAATTCCAACAGGTGGCTCACTGCTGTTAAGAATCCTGTGTCACAAATGCTATATAATCAAGGCAACGGACAAACAGGCAATAGAATGTAATAAAGCAAAAATGAAATGGAAAATATATAGGAAGTTTTCAAAAATGACAACAGTTAGCACTCATTTATTTTGTGTCCCCATCAAATTAGCAAAATGAGAGCAGGAAAAAATGTCTATTGACATCCATAAAGAAGGCACCCTGCCTTTCCAGGACCTGAGTTTGAGACCCCCATGGCACTTAGATCATCAGTAGAACAATCAGCGGCCTCCAATGGGATTATTACCTCCTCTATCCTTGCTCTTTGATTTCTTATACAGTACATGTTATTTATTATATTTTATTTCAAGTCGCCGCACTCTCTGTTATCTGTCAAGATTCGAGACACATGTAAGACCCCCCACGGTAGTTCTGTGAATTCAGTTTTCACATCTCATGCAGTAAAAGTGGATCCTCTAATAGTAGTTAAAGGCTCCCCAGGCCACTTGAGGACACTGTTGGGTGGGACCCCACGAGAGTACTGGGGAGAACAGACAGCCTGGCACTGCCCAATCTTTAGTATGGGGAACCTACAGGGGAAGCCCGGTGTCACTAGGGGGGAGTTCCTCAGGGAACGGTGACCGGGTAACCCAGAAGTACTTATGAACGACTGCCTAGAAGTGCCCAAAAGTCCTCGTTTAATCAGGACACTGAGAGCTTGAGCTGAAGGGGACACCTGTGACAAGGGTCCGATAGGCAGGAGGGGAATATAAAGCCATAATAGGGGGGTTGGGCTGCCCTGGGCCCTGCACTCTTTTATGGAAGCCCCTGGTCGCTGACCACCTGAGAAGTCGTTCTGACATCTTGCAAGTCTGAACTAATCCAAGTCAAACCTATTATAAAATATTTTTTTACTAAAAAGAGTGATGCAGGTGTGCCGACCCTGGGAAGGTTTGGCGTCCCGTCCAGAATTGGCCCCTGCTCTGGTGTCTCCTGTTCAATGATGTCTGACTGGGCTCCAGCACCCCTATAATTCTAAAGTGGGTCGGCGGGTTTGGAAAAGAAAGAATGACAATTCTGATTGAACAGAAAAAAAGTAGAAGGTGAACAAACCAAACTGTGTTGTCAGCCCCACAACTCCCTATTTTTAGAAAATGCCTTTCAGCTGAGATTCAAAGATCCCCAAAAACGGCTCTGTGGATCATCACTTGGCACTTTGTGGCGTGTATCAATGGCTCTCTGTGTGAAGAAATAAATTTGTGCAAAATATCCCCTAAAGCCACGCCAAGCTGTGCCCCTGCGTTTTGTTGAAGACCTCATTTTTAAATAACAGCTGGCATCCACCACACTGACGTCCCTCATAGACTGAACCGTTTCTGTCGTGTCATCTGCTTAAAATGAAAAGATTCAGCCTCTGCTGCCAGTCTCCGTCACTCGCATCCAGCAGGGGGGCTATCCATTACATAGTGCCATTTTGTATCTATTGTAACCAGTAGGGGGCATCACTGAGCAGCCATACCCCAGACATACTACTGCCTGAAACAGTCCCGGGTTCAAATAAGGGATCTACAGTATATCACCAATGCTTTTTCAAAGTGAACACAGCCACATACACACAATTACAAGACAAGTAGACTCTCGTCTCTCCTTCTGCCATCCTGGTGAGTGCCACCGACTGCCTACCAACTCTGACTCCCCGAGGTGAGGTGGCGGGACCCTTTTCAGTAGGACCCAGAAATGCTTCTAGTACCATGCTGTGCACTATGGGATGCCAGGGAGGCCCTTCTCCAAAAGCGCCCTCTAACAGCACCCAGAGACCCCAACAGGGCTGCACATCTGGACTCCAACTCCCATACACCTCTGAGGGTGTCCAAACCACGATGTCTTGAGAGGGCCACTGCCACCTGTCACTTGGGCGATGGAACTGCTCTCATCCAGATAGATAGATAGATAGATAGATAGATAGATAGATAGATAGATAGATTTGAAAGGCACTATATAATAGATAGATAGATAGATAGATAGATAGATTTGAAAGGCACTATATAATAGATAGATAGATAGATTTGAAAGGCACTATATAATAGATAGATAGATAGATAGATAGATAGATAGATAGATAGATAGATAGATAGATAGATAGATAGATAGATAGATTTGAAAGGCACTAAATAATAGATAGATAGATAGATAGATAGATAGATAGATAGATAGATTTGAAAGGCACTATATAATAGATAGATAGATAGATTTGAAAGGCACTATATAATAGATAGATAGATAGATAGATAGATAGATAGATAGATAGATAGATAGATAGATTTGAAAGGCACTATATAATAGATAGATAGATAGATAGATAGATAGACAGATAGATAGATAGATTTGAAAGGCACTAAATAATAGATAGATAGATAGATTTGAAAGGCACTATATAATAGATAGATAGATAGATTTGAAAGGCACTATATAATAGATAGATAGATAGATAGATAGATAGATAGATAGATAGATTTGAAAGGCACTATATAATAGATAGATAGATAGATAGATAGATAGATAGATAGATAGATAGATAGATTGAAAGGCACTATATAATAGATAGATAGATAGATAGATAGATAGATAGATAGATAGATAGATAGATAGATAGATAGATAGATAGATAGATAGATAGATATGAAAGGCACTATATGATAGATAGATAGATAGATAGATAGATAGATAGATAGATAGATAGATAGATAAATGTGAAAGGCACCATATGATAGATAGATAGATAATTTAATTTTAAACAGACCTTTATTAACAATTATAACATAATTGCAGTCAAATTAACAGTCAAAATTAATCAACATTTAATAACACACTTTTCCTACTCATACTTTAAGACTAGACATTCATCTTCCAAGGAGCATAAAACATCATTTACAGCCCAGATCTCTCTAAATACATCTAATTGATTAATTAATTTAAAATATGCAAATTCGATTCTCAATCTCCTTTGAAGGAGGACCTTAAACATTAACAGAGCATCAGTGGTTTTCAAATCTTTATCTCTATTTTTTCTCGTTTTTAATAGATAGATAGATAGATAAATAAATGTGAAAGGCACTATATAATAGATAGATAGATAGATAGATAGATAGATAGATAGATAGATAGATAGATAGATATTTTTTTTAAAAGACCTTTATTGTAAACATAAAAAAGAAAATATTAACAATATACAAAGTCAAATTACAAACAAGCCAATTTTTTAGAATATAACAAAAAGAGCCAAATATATCAGACCACCACTACTCCCCCTTTACACTCTTCCTACTCCACACATTAATAAAAGCATGTTGTTGATGCCCACCACTTTCTTTTCATTCCCAGTTGAGCACCAGTTCGCCCCCCTCCACAGCACACAGTACCTGACAGATAATACAACATCCTAAGAAAACAAAAATATAAATACATTCATTTTTAGTTCTCCATCATCAAATGAGCAAAGCACCCCTTTAATTCCCCACACATTTTTAAATAACTCTAATGTATTCATCAATTTATGATACGTATATTCCATTATTATTCTGCATCGTATATTTATCTTGAAAATCAAGACAGCATCAGCAGCCCTGTCCCAGATTGTTTATTATTTCGACTCTTTAAAATTGCTAGTTTTGCTTCACCCAATAAATAATTTAATAACTGAACTGTTTGCCGATTTTTCTTGTTGTAATTTGTACCATAAATGAACAGGATATTGTTAAATTTCCCTAATAACTTACTACATAATTCATTAAAAAATCTGAAAAAACTGAGTCTCATACATTGCAAGAATAAATGGAGTATAGTTTCTTTTTGTCCACAAAATATACAATTATCATCCTCATTCTGCTCAATTATTTTTAAAAAGGAATTTGTAGCGACAATCCCATGCAGAATTCTCCATTGTAGGTCAGCTGTTCTTTTCTTACTTGGGGGCTTATATAGCTCCCTCCAAGCAGGTGCACTCCCACTGTCCACCCCCAGATTTTCTCTCCATGGCGTGTCAAGAACTGTTTTTAGTGCTGCAAAGTGTATAATTTTAACACAATATTTATAAAGGTCCCCCTTTGACAGAGACTTAAAGCTCACAATTTCCCCATTATGAAATGACACAATCGTATTGTCGGTGAGCGAGGACAGATCAACAGCGGGGCAGACCTCCATCTCTGTGTTAGTTGCTCTTATCAAGTTATTTGATAGATAGATAGATAGATAGATAGATAGATAGATAGATAGATAGATAGATGTAAATCCATCTGTCTGTCTGTCTGTCTGTTTGTCTCTCTCTCTCAGGCCTCACCTAAGACAGCCTGGCCCCAAACTCAAACAGTTGGTTTGTTGGTTTCAGGCTTTTAAAAGCTCAAAAATGCCTTTTAAAGGGGGAGGATAACCAGAATCCCCTGGCTTAACTGAACAGACTAAAACAAAGTATCTTCATAAATAAAGAATGTATTTATATAAAGATAATGAAGCACAAAGCTGGCAAGGCACATGAAAGATGACAGGGGTCACAAATTTAGCGAGATGTCCTGATTGATCAGCTCCACTGCTCTGCCTGTCATTTTGTGTCTTTCCTCCAAACCGGACTGTGGTTTCCCTCTTGTCTCGCACAAGCCCACCAGTGTGGCCATCTCTGTTCTTGTTCACGATCACATTGCCTTTGTGGTTCACGATGGCTTTGTGTTTCAGTGCTTCTTATGTGTCCCTGAGGGTGTTAAATTTTAAATTAAATTCAATCTGTTTTTTATTTTTTTGCCTTTCAATATTGCTCAAGAGGCCGGCTGTGTAATGGCGATGTGAATTCTTGTAAATGTGTTTGATGTGATTGATATCGACCGAGGTAAAGGAGACAAAAAAAAAAGAATAATTACTGCAAAATGTCGAGAAGAAACAGGCTGGAGGAGCTCGACTGAGAAAAGCAATAAGTGAGGATCAACAAAGGCATATGCAGCGAGTGAAAAAGGAACTCATGTGAGCAGAGAACAATCAGCCAGTAATCCGCCTCACTATCCATTTGAAGCCCTGCAGTTACGCTGCCCACCGTAAAGTGATGGCTGGGTGGGCACACTCCGCATTGGGGCTCAAGGAGGAGATAAAGAGCCTGACGAACGCCGTTAAGACGTGGGAGGTCAGGCTGTGATCTGCCTCTTTATAGCCACAATCCAAAAACCACCAGGTCACTAAAAATTGACTTGCAGAGATAGCCCAGTGCTGTGTGAAAAAGTAAGTGCCCCCTCTTTCATTACCCAGCTTTTCTATATCAGGAGTAACTGTCACCTCATCATCACTAAATTCAAAAATATCATCAGATTTGATGCTTGAGTGGCAGCAGGCTGGGCAGGGTCCCGAATGCAGATTTGACATTATTGATTGAAATAAGCCAACATGTTCAAAAGTAAGTGCACCCCTTGACTGACTACTCTATACAACAAGAAGCTGAAGTTCTCATTTTGTTGACAAGCCTATGTGTCCCTTCACCTTGACATTTTCATTAAACCACATTCACTAGAACTTGCATCTTGTTTGTCATGAGGCCAACTTCCCGGACACAAGAGAGCCAAGTCTGCAGAAAGGCAAGCGTAATCCGTTCTTATTTCTTAGTAATAAATTTTAATGCAAGTAAGATGGATGGGCACATGCAAAGCTACGACACAGCATTAAGCAGCTTGCTGCACGGAGCTAAATTTAGGCCAAGTAATAAAGAAGCACCTAAAGGGGGTCTCATGGGACCAGGCCCTTATATCCTGATGGTGGTGGGGGGTTTCATTATTGACATTCACATGGACCGGGTTTTATTAGGACAGTCGGCGCAGGAGTTACGGACACGTCGATGTGGTCTTGTGGAGCCGATTAAATTCAGGAATTTTAAATGATTGCATAAACATGAACTGACATTTTAAAAAGCAGACAGAAATATTTAAGTGTATTTAAACATTTCTGTATTTAAATATTTATGACGCGCATAGTGTACATTTCTCTATTGCTGGTTTCATTGTAGTGGCCTTCACTTTTATTACAATATTATAAAAACTGAATGCAACAATCCAATTGTTTCTTCTAAATACGTCCGACTCACCTCACCTCCAACCTGTGCACACAACTGAGCTCCAAAATGTTGTCAGGGTCTTGGACTCACCTAATTAACCCCCTGGATCCCTAAAAAGCATGAAACTTAAAAATTGAGGCTAAATTTTAAAATCACATTATGATATTATAAATCACTCAATGCTTATCACTGGATTTATGAAGACAAATCACAGCAGCAGGCAGACATGATATTACTGGCTGGGTTTCAGACACTTGAGTGGCAACAGACTAAGTGGGGCCAAAATACATCAGTAGCAGAAGGCTGGGTAAGGCATGTATACTTGATTGGCATCATGCTGTGCAGGGCATAGATGCCTGAGTGGCAGCAGGCTGGGCGGGGCACAGAAGTTTGAGTGGCAGTGAGCTGGGGTTTCCCAGAATCTTGATTGGCAGCAGTCTGGGTGGGCCCATATACTTGATTGGCAGCAGGCTGGGTGGGGCCCAAATGCTTGATTGGCAGCAGTCTATGTGTGACCCAGATATCTATGTGGCAGCAGGCTGGGTGGGGCCCAGAGATTTGAGTGGCAGTTGCTGGGGGTTCCTAGAAGCTTCATTGACAGCATGCTGGGTGGGGCCCACATGCTTGATTGGCAGCAGGATTGGTGGAACCCAAATGTCTATGTGGCAGCAGGCTGGGCAGGGCACAGAAGTTTGATTGGCAGCAGGCTGGATGAGGCCCATAAGTTTGAGTGGCAGTGAGCTGGGCAGTGTTGTGATTTGTAGTTATAAACATAACTAAAATGGTGTGAATCCTCCAAAAAACAACTATAAAGCAGGCCAACATCCTCTCTGGTCAGCCCATGAGAGACTCACGGCAATCATGCTTGCCACAGAAATCAACCTGCAGGCTTCAGCGAAGTGGTGAAAACTGGCTTAATCATTCAAACTATAAAGGTATGTTGCAAAACATAAAAAATCCCCGACAAGGAGAAGGATGTCCGTAAACCTCCGGCTTGGAAACAAAAGGGCAAACAAAGGATTTTTATGAATAAAGTATGCATTTAACAAAATAGAAAAGTACAGCAAAATGCTCAAAAGAATAAAAAAGGAGTTTCCTAAAAGGCAATCCCTAAGTGAACCTGTCCCAAAAAACAGAATCTGAAAGCAAAATGCAGGAACAGAGAATCTAACAAAAGTAGCAGCACTGACTAACCTGCCACAGAAACACGATGGTCTCCTGCTCCTGAGCCTTCTGAGCTAACTTAAAAAGCCAGAGGGAGGGCTTCGGAGTGATGATGTCATGGTGGCCACACCTCTTGTGGATCCACCCACAAAGAATAAGGACGATCAGAACATTTAAGGTTGCAGGGCACAATTACTAAAGTATAGAGAAACATTACAGAAATTAAGTAAAAACATGAAAAATAAGAATAACTGCAGACTGACTGGGGCCAAGACACATGTGTGGCAGAAGGATGGGCGGGGCTCAGATGCTTGAGTGGCAGCAGGCTGGTCAGGGCACAGACACTTGAGTGACAGCAGGCAGGGAAGGGCCCAGATGCTTTGAGTGACAGCAGGCTGGCCAATGACAGATGCTTGAGTGGCAGCAGGCTGGGCGGGGCTTAGATGCTTGAGTGACAGCAGGCTGGGTGGGGCCCAGATGCTTCAGTGGCAGCAGGCTGGTCAATGACAGACGTTTGAGTGACAGCAGGCTGGGCAGGGACCAGAGGCTTGAGTGGCCATAGGCTGTCCAGAAAGGAAGGAGAGCAGCACATCCTTTGTAAGAATTAAGAAGATGGTGATTTTGATAGAAGATGAATAAAGAAGAGTCCCTTCAGCTGTTAGTGCTCGTCTATGTCTCAGTGATGCTGGAGAGTCTGACAGTGGATATCAGAAGGCGATGGCGTCTGCTGATCCCATGATACCCGCAGTGTTATTCCAAAGCTTGCCCTTAGTTGATATTTTCTCTTGTATTCTCCCTGTCCTCCCCCAATTACCACAATCTCTATTATGAACACCCAGAGTGTCGGAGGTATCCTTTGGTATTTTGTTAAGACCCGAAGATTAAAACTGGAAGGAAAAAAAACCAAAGAAAGAAATTAACTCAGGGAGTGAAACCAAAAAACTAAGCTGTCAGAACTGGAATCAGCAACAATAAATTTGTAGTCAAAATATACAAAGCAAAACAGTGGACTCTGTTGCAAACACCTCTGTCTCTTCTTCTCTCGATGCCCACAGTCCACTTGTCTGTTGCCCTGCCCTGCACTTCTCCTCCTCAGCCCTGGCGGTCTTCCACTTTCTGCTCCAGTCGAAGAGAAGTTCAGGTCCCTCCTGTCTTCCTTGTCTGCATCTGTGCTCCTTGCAAAGAAATCCTTCTTTCATAATGTGATGTCTCTTCTCTGTCTTGATGTCCATCTTAAGTTCTTGTGCTGCTCCAAAACTTTCCTCCATTTTGCTTCCTTCATTGCTGCCAAAGTCACTATCATGCAAAACCAGTTCAAGACCCCTAAAAACACCTTCTAACTCACCTCTGTGCCCCCTTCTCTTCTGTAAGTGACTCTGACACTTGCAACCTGCTCAGTAGCCACAAGCTCACCACCTGCACATGTGACCCCATTCTTTCACAACATTTTCAGTCCATCGCTCTCTGACCTCTGTTATCTTCCTTACTGATTTCCAGACATCTCATGTGATTTCAAGAAGCCCACCCTAAACCCATCTGACATTAACAGTTACCGTCCTGTCCCCCTCCTGCCATTCCTATCCAGGACTCCAGAACACCAGGTCCACAGACAAGCATCCTCTTATCTGTCTGACAAGAGTCTACTAGACACCCTTCAGAGTGGACTCCACAAGGGTCACTCTACCCACATTGCACTGCTCTCGGTCACAAATGCTCATAGATCTTCTCTCTCCTCTTCTCGACCTTTCATTAGAGTTTTGATGCTGTTAACCGCTCCTTGCTTATCTGTTTCTCTCAACAAGTGTGGAATCAGTGGATTTTCTTTGGATCATTTCAGGTCTTACCAGTCTGACCAAGTCTTTTTTGTCTCCTGGTCTAACTCTTATTGTCTTCTCCATAGATACTCCTCCCAGGTGTACACCCAGGATCATTTGCTGTGTCCACTTCTCTCTTCTCTCCACATTCACTCTTTAAACAAGGTCATTTCTTCTCATGGCTTCTCCTCCCACCTCTATGCTGGAGATGCACAGATCTTTCTCTCATTTCCATTCTTATAAACCATTGGTTTCAGTCCAGATCTTCAACCATCTTATCATGGGGGAATGACTATCACCTTAAACACTGCCTTTCAAAGTCCAATATCCTGCTCTTGCCTTCTGATTCTCCTTCCTCAGATTTGTCTCTAAGCATTGATCTTGATGATGATGGTGTCTCCCTTTCACCATCAGTCATGGGCAGGAATCTCGGTGTGACTCTAAATGTCTCACATAACACTAGAATCCCTGAAGCCTGCGAAAAAAACCTCATAATCCCGTGCTACCTTAAATTCCCTCGCACCTCTCCATCAGCGTCTTTTGTTTTGCAAATGTGTTGATCAGCACAAGCAGCAGGCAGCCTGCTGTCCCATCCCAGACAACGACACAGTTTTAGTCGTACACCAAGTTCTCCCAGCTCAAGTCTGTTTATCTGGGTGTGAGGTGCCTTGAATTGTAGAGGGTAAATAATATATTGTCATTTGGAACACATTGTCACACATGTGCGCTTAGGAGGCAGTCAACAAGCCCTGAGGTGAGTGAAACATCACAAAATGATGTACAGTACTAACATCATGGTGATGTTACTAACATGATGATGGTACTAACACCTCTCTCTCTTTTTCATCAGACCAAAAAAAAAAAATAATTCCATTTACTCACCACTCAAACTCCCGGATTAACAAGATGGCCGCTCAATGTCGCTTCCACTTCTGACTCCAGATGATGATGTCACTTCCGGTCTCCCAATGATGACGTCCCTTTCCAGTCTCCTGACGATGACATCACTTCCGTCACAACCACGATGACAAAATTTCCGATCTCCCGATGATGACGTCACTTACATCCACCCGTTCTGACGTCATCTCCTGCCACATCACTTCTATCAGCCATATTTTTGTATGTAAACGCCATGTTACTGTTACAGTTTGTCAGTTGCTTTGGGTTTTTGATCACTTTTTGTAAATATTTCTTTGCTATGTTCCGCTGGACATTATAAGAGGTAAGTCGTTCCCCAACTCTTTTTATTTTGTGGAGATTCTTTATTTACGACAACATACATTTCAGGTGTGTTCTGTGGCTATAACGATCTGGGAAAATGTAGGACGACAGGGAATGTGAGGCAAGAAATGTTGAACACATAACTAAAGCAGAAACGTTTTCCATGTTCTACTAATAATTGGCAAAATGCTGACATGAAACGCACTTGTTTTGTTATATCTGTGATTTTTGTGAAAATGTTTATTTGACATTTGGACTTCAGTCTTCACACAGTATACACTTCACATCAGCATTTTGCCAATTATTAGTATAACATGGAAAACGTTTCTGTTCTAGTTATGTGTTCAACATTTCTTGCCTTGCATTTCCTGTCATCCTACATTTACGCAGATCGTTGTAGAAGCGGTAAACACATGTGAAATGTTCGTATTCCAAATGACGATCTGTTATTCAACCTGTACAATTCAAGGCACCTCACACCACAATAAAGACACTTGAGCTGGGAGAATGTTGTGTACGACTAAAACTGCGTCGGTGGGTGAATGGGATAGCTGGCTGCCTGCTGCTTGTGCTGATCGACACGTTTACAAAACAAAAGACACTGATGAAGAGGTGCGAGAGAATTTAAGGAGGCCCGGGATTACGATTTTTTTTTCGTAGGTTTGAAGGATTCTAGTGTTAACATTCATTGAATGTATTTCTTCCATGACCCAATCAGGTTGTTTCTTTCTTCATAATATTCAGATGATCTGATCCTTCCTCACGAACTGTGCCACACAACTCCTTCTTCAAGTGCTGGGTCTCTCTCAGTTGGACTATTGCTACTCTCTCCTGGTGGGACTTCTCAGAACCGTCCAGCTCCTCCAGGATGCCTCTGCTCAACCGGTGTTCTCTTGTTCCTCGGATCACCCCTACTCAGCATCTCCACTGCCTTCCCTTTGCTACTAAGATCCACTTCCAAACTCGGGTGTTGACCTACAGTTCTGTACCTCAGTATCTCCAGTCTTTGGTCTCTCCAAGAAGTCTGCTGACCGTCCTGCCAGACGTGCCAAGACTGGACAATGTTTCTCCATTCTTGCTCAAAGCTGTGGAACGATCTCCTGTTCTAGCCAACATCCTCCCGTTTAGGTGTCTTTTCAAGATGCACTTTTGTCATTAAACATTTTGGAGCTGCTTAGTGTCTCTTCTACAGGATGGCTGTTGTTGTACCGACAGAGAGCTTAGCATGCTGATTGATGTGTGTCTTAGTCTACGTACATGCAGGTAGAATTAAGTAGTCGTAACAGGACGACGACTCCATCTTACTCGGGTTTGTATGTTGTTCTCTGTTGCTTTTGATGTTGGTACCATTCTTGTATGTATTCCAGCTTGCTTTGTAAATCACCTTGGATAAAAGTGTCTGCTAAAAAAATAAATAAATTAAGAAAGCAAAGAAGAAGAATGCAGAGTAACTGTAGACCCTGTAACCTTTTATTTTTAAACATCCGTCCTCTTATGATGGGACCGTTCTAATTAAACTGAGATGGTGTGGGAGTTGTTACTTTAGTCGCCTCCGTCCTTAGACTTTAGAGCCGTTAGACTTTATGAGTCTGGTTAATAGGGACCCAGGGCACCTTGACAAATAAATTAGAATGGATTACATTAATCCGGTATATACAGTATGACATTTAGAACAAAATAAAAATACACACACTACAACCTGCTGACGGAGGCTGGTGGCACATTTCACTGAAAGGCATCAGACCTGAGGGTTCATGGAGACGCAATCAGACAATAGAGACCTGGCGACCCCCACTGGCAAAACATCAGCCTTTTATCTCTTGATATGCAGTGAATTTCCAGTAAGATCAGAAAAGAAATGAGACGGGCAGTAAGTGTGACAACTGCACGGATACTTGGGTTCAAAATAAGTCACTGGAAATTGGAGAAGGAACAGAAATAAAAAAAAAAGAAAAGGAAAAGAGTAAGAAGGGGGCATTTAAAAAAGGGCATTGTAATGGAAGACACGCAAGCCACATGGAGATGTCACTAAGCTAACTAGGATGTCACGCTCAGTTAGAAAAGGAACGTGACCCCAGCACATCTCCTGGATGAGATAAGTGACAGCCTGGCAAATGAACGGCCATCATGTGCACCAGCAAGTGGCAACTGGAAATCGGTTACAACAGATTATTCAAATGATTAAAGTATTGTCCACAATTATTTTCCATCCATATAACATAACTATTTTCCATCCATCCATCCATCCGGCGATCTCTGCTCACAGTAACAAGTACACGTGTAAGGTGGCCTGTCCAGACCATTGAGGGGCCCATATATTGAAAAGCCGATTATTAATACTCTATTAGTTAACTGCTGTTAGGAGGTGTCTGGTGTAGGTTGAAGCAGTATGGGCATGCAACGAGGAGGCACAATGGAATTGAGGTCCGCTGGAAGAGAACATGAAGGAGGCCAAAGTGGAGGAAGATGGATAAAGTAAAAGAAGATCTGAAGGAAAAGAGTGTGACTGAAGAGGAGGTGCAGGCCAGAGGTGTATGTAGAAGGTTGATCAGGCCATTAACCACACATAGACGTGGAGAAGAAGAAGAATACATTTTATTTAATAGGTGCCTTTCTTAGCACTCAAGGTCACCTTACAATAAAGTTAAACAGCATTAGTAAAATAAAAACAAGAGAATTGTAAGTCACAAAATAATAATTAGCATACAAACCAAGATAACTGGCAGTAACAGTGCAAAATTCACAATTGGTATGCCAGTTTGAAAGGATAAGTTTTGAGGACAGATTTAAAACGTGATATTGAATCGAGCTGACGAATATGAGAGGGAAGAGAATTCAAGAATTGAGGAGCACCAGGAGAGACGCTCGAGTCTGACGTGCGGTACAGAAAGAGGATCTGAGTGAGCGAGAGGAGTGTCAGGCTGGAGGAGATCAGTGAGGTTGTGGAGATCTTTAAATGTTAAGTGCGGGATTTAGTATTGTATTCTGTAGTAAACAGGGAGCCTGTGAAGTTGAGGGAGAATCGGTGCGATACATTCAGTGGATTTAGAACAGCAGCTTATTATCCTGGCAGCAGAATTTTGAAGAAGTTGTAAGCGATGGATGCGTTTTTGTGGGATGCCAGATAGAATAGCATTACAGTAATCTTTACGTGAGATGACTCGGGCATTAACCGATACTTCAGTACTGTGTTACGTAAGAACAGGACGAAGGCTAGAAATGTTTCAGAGATGGAAGAAGACCGTCTGAGAAACATTACTTATATGGGAAGAAAAAGACAGAGTACTGTCAAGAATGACGTCCAGACTCTTCACCTGTGTAGAGATGTTTGTGTTAATATTGTTAATTAAAATTAAAGAATAGTTAACCTTAGAAAGTGAGTGGATTTAGAACCAATGAGGAGCACCTCGGTTTTATTGCTGCTTAGTTGGAGAAAATTGTGAGTCATCCATGTCTTTATGTCTTGGGGACGTACCATAAGGGCATCTGGAGGGAAAACAGAAGTGGATTTAGTGGATAGATACAGCAGTGTGTCATTAGTGGAACAATGAAACTTAATACCATAGTGCCAAACGATATTACCTATTGGGAAGATATAAATAAGAAAAAGAAGCAGCCCCTAAACAGAACCCTGTGGGACTCCCTGAGTAACGACTGCATTCTCAGATTTAAAGCCCTTTATTTGAACAAATTGCCTCCTATAAGTGAGGTAGGAAGAAAACCACTGGAGGACAAGGCCACAGACTCCAAAACTAGCGAGTCGTTTCAAAAGTATCTGATGGGATGTGGTGTCAAATGCGGAGCTGTGGTCAGAAGACAGGCAGTGCTTGTCCCAGCAGAATATGGCATAAGGTAGGATGTGACCCATCACACAATATGCTCCCGTATACTCATAAATTCACCAATTATGAGGCGGTCATTACTCTACAGGGCACGTTGTCAGACAAAACCAAAAAAGCAAGGCCAAAACCTAAATGAACAATGGGGACTTGGGATGGGGGTTTGTGGTGGGGGCGATTCGGCCAATGGATATTTCATAAAGAAAGAAACAGGCTAGGCGTTATATTACAGCTCAAGTTTATTCCCTGGCTTGTATTTATTTTCTGCTGTTTTTCATGTTTCTGTGTTACTTCTGTTGGTTTTATTATTAGTTATGTACTGTCTCCTTCAAGTTTGTTTCTTTTCTGCTGTCCGTATGTAAGGAATGGTAATCTTATTACCCTTGAATGTTGTGGGTGGAGCCCCAGGAGGCGTGGCCAACTGGACATCACTGGTGAAGGACCTCCTCCCTCAGTGGTATCACTTTGAAAGCTGAGAGCGGGTCCTTTAGTAGTCCACGGTGTTCTCAGGCCAGAGTTCCTTCCCTGACTCATCTGCAAAGTTTAAAGAACAAGGAAATGCCACATAGCGGTGAGCGGGCGCAGGATTTGAACTCTGCACACATGCTGCCCACATTATATTATATCTATTGTAAAGAAAGAACCAACAAACATAAAGATTTGGGGTTTCCAGCCCCGTATACTGTAAAATAGTCCACAGTTAAACAGAACAATTTCAAGGTCAAAGTCGATCAGCAAACTCAAACAGTTGACTACATAAAATGGCGTCGGAGAAGTATTTAAGGAGGAGGGGCCGGAAGTGGAGGAATGCTGGGAAGGAGCCGTGGTGGATGATAGGATCGATGACATCATAGGTGGAGGACGGAGGAAGGGCGGAAGTAACGTAGTGCGGGAACTATAGGAAGCAGAGTCATGGCAGCGGTGCGTCTTTTCTTCTGTGGGAAACAAAGAGAGAAAGGATAGTACCCGCCACTCCCTCCTGGCATGTGTCTTCTCGATCGCGTTCAGGTCCGTCCGCGGCCACCTACTCGCGCGTGCGTGACACGATATATATATATATATATATATATATATATATATATATATATATATATATATATATATATATATATATATATATATATATATAAAAGTCACTGAGTGTGTGTATGTATGTTCCAGCATCACATCCAAACGGCTGGAGCGATTTTCATGAAACTTGGTACACATGTTCCTCATTGGTCGACTAAAAATACCCTAACCCACCCCCTTCTGAGTAGGGTGGGGTGTGATCTTGCGGTCTTGTATGCCTGTTATCATTCAGTTGACACTCGGAATGACCACCAGGGGGTGAACTGGAGGTGACTGCCAGCATTCTTTATGTTTGATCGCCACCACACACCCCTGTTGCTTTTGAAATTAAATCGAGTTGGCCGGTACTGGATGATAACACACGTACAAGACCGCAAGACAAGCACATTAGTGAGTCTTCATGGTTTGTTAACTTATTTTTATTTTTAATGTTGTGCTTTATTTTTTAATTATATTTTTCTCAAAAAATAAAAAAAAAATACTTTAGTGTCCTCCCGGGCAACACTGGGTATTTCAGCTAATTATATTATATTATATTATATTATATTATATTATATTATATTATATTATATTATATTATATAGTAGATGTGTGCAAATAGTTTGGCATCCCTGATCAAACTGCTTTTATTTATTTTTATTTTGTAAATGAAAAGAAGTTAAAACAACATCTGCAGGGAACAGACTTAAGCGTGACATATTTCTCCAAATGTTGATGCCAAATTGTTGTTTATTTCACAAATTAAACAGCCATGGAAAAATGCATAAAACACAGTGTGTATAAATGTTTGCTTTTCCTGCAATCCTCATCCAACATGTCAAAATATGTCCAGCAGCAGCCCTTTGGAAACATCGAGAGGGGCTGTTCACTAACTACTCGGGCGTCCCACCAAAGTAAAATGTCAAGCAATGTTTCTTGATTCAGTTCTTCTTTAACCAACAGTGAATCTATCTATCTATCTATCTATTATATAGTGCCTCTCATATCTATCTATCTATCTATCTATCCTGCCTACTATACTAGAATTGAAAAAAACTCCCTATCTATCTATCTATCTATCATATAGTGCCTTTCATATCTATCTATCTATCTATCTATCATATAGTGCCTTTCATATCTATCTATCTATCTATCTATCTATCTATCTATCTATCATTTATGTAAAGCCTTTCATTTTGACCTATTATACTGTGGCTTTCCTATGTGTCTATTAATAATGCCTTTTCAATCTATAATATAGTGCCTTTCATCTCCACCCAATATATAATGCCTTTGTTATCTATAAGAGAGTGACTTTCTTATCTCTCTTTTTATTATATAATGCCTTTTCACCTGTATTATATAGTGCCTTTCATTTGTACCTATTATACAGTACCTTTTCTATTAATCAATCTATTATATAGTCCCTTTCACATCTACAGTATCTATCTATTGTGGGGTACAGCCTGCACACAGACAGGTAGACATGTTCTTTCTCCACACACGTGTTTATTTACACCACTATAATCCAAATAAAGTGCACAACCCAGTGCCGCAGCACCAATCACCCCTTAAAGTCCTGGCCGCACAACAATGCCTTGCTCAGTCCTCAGACCGCCTCCACTCCTCTCCTCCGAGCTCCGTCCACTTCCACCCGACTCTTGCTATCGACTGGAGGGAGGCGGCCCCTTTTATACACGCCCGGATGGGCTCCAGGTGCTTCCTGAGGAGCTTCCGCCGACACACCCCTGTGTGGCGGAAGCACCAACTGTGTAGCCGGAAGACCTCCGGGTGTTCTTGCTCCTCTTCCCCCCAGCACTTCCTGGTTTGGCGGAAGTGCTGAGGTCCAGGGCTCCCAAGGCACCGGGGCGCCCCCTGGCGGTGACCACGGGCTCCTACAGGGTTGGGCTTCCAAGCCCCCAACCCGTGGCCCCCACGGGATCCCAGATGGGCGCACGCCCACTTCCGGTCCCTCGAGGCGTCCCGGCCGGGTCATCGCCCCTGGCATCCTTGACACTATCTAATACTCTGCCTTTCAAATCTAAGAGAGTTGGCTAATAACTGTGCCCCCATGCTTTCCTATGTTATATTATAAATAAAGACGACATAAGATTCTCATACCTGCTAAATTTAATTGAGGCTCATGGCTGGAGCATCTCCTGGCCACATATATCTATCGTATAGTGTCTTTTATGTGTGTGTATGTCTGGGTCTCCAGTATGTATCTAGAGAAAATGTAATGAATTCTGTGAATGTAGACAAGTATTTACACAGCCACCTCCATTCACATTTACTTTTTGATTAAACCATGTGATCTAGTAAGGCCGTAATGTTCAAGAGCCAAAGTGGACCTGTGAACGCAGACATTTCCCTGCCGTCCGCCTCGGCTCTGTGGTCCCTGAAGCGGAATTGTTGTTATTCTTTGTGGCAAACCCGAAGCGGCCAGGAATTGAGCGAGTGTGACTGCCTCAGCAGACAGAATGTCATCTCGTCACATTCGTCAGTTCCAGCCAATTCTCAGTGGCGTCCTACATCTGCAGTCGGCCCTCACATGTCAGTGGGCTCAGCTGAGACCGGCACGCACGATGCAATTTGAAAGGGGATCTCATTTCTCAGATATTTCAAGAGATCCCACGGCAGAGCACATCTGAACTGTTTAACTCCTCGTGTGGCTCCACTGAAACTGATAAGCACAGTGCGACATTTACGAAATGGGACAAGACGGCCAGACTTGGAGATAACCACTGCTTAAATTTTGATTAAAAAAAATAAAATAAAGAAAGCACTTAAAAGACGAATCTGTGTGACGTGCTGGAGGTATGTCAGGACCTGCAGTGGATTCAGAAAGTCTCCACACCCTTTCACTTTCTGCCCACTTGATTGTGGTGGAGATTTTATTTTAAATGATACATTTTTCCCATCTTTCTACACCCAGTAACCCATAATGACAAAGGGGAGACGTGCTTTCCAAAACTGTCCAAAGTCCAAAACTGTGATCTCTCTTTCCTAGAAGTCGTCTGTCCCTTTGGTGTGGCTCTCATGTGCCTTCAGTCTGCTTTAGTTCTCCTTGAGATGTTTCTAGAAGTGACAATGTGAAGTTTGAATACACCAATGGGTGGTCTGAAAATCAAGAGTACACCTTATGAGATGGATTTAGGAGTCGTAGTGGACTTCATGACAGTGTTCAGAAGCCATTAAGAAGACTCACAGAATGTCAGGTTATATAGCGCCTTGATATGTGCAGTACAAGTCACAGGAGGTTCTGCTCAGGCTTTATGACACATTGGTGAGGCCTCATCTGGAGTCCTGGGTGTAGTTTTGGGCCCACCAGACATAACAGCACAAGAGAAAGTCCAAAGGCTGATTCAGTGGCTACAGAGGATGAGTTATGAGGAAAGATTAAAAGAGCTGAGCCGTTACAGGAGATGAAGAGGAGACCTGACTGAAGTGTTTAAAATTATAAAGAGAATTAGTCCAGTGGATCGAGATAGTGACTTTAAAATGAGGTCATCAAGAAGACGGGGACACAGCTGGAAACTTGTGAAGGGTAAATTTCGCACAAACATTAGGAAGTTTTTCTTCACACAAAGAACGATAGACACTTGGAATAAGCGACCAAGTAGTGTGATGGACAGTAAGACTTTAGGGACTTTCAGAACTTGACCTAATGTTTTTTTGGAAGAAATAAGTGGACAGGACTGGAGAGCTTTGTTGGGCTGAATGGGCTCTTCTCATCTCGATTGTTCTAATGTTCTAATTAGACATTGGCTTAGGACATGGGGGGTTTACCAAATAATCAGTTGGTGCACTGCGTAATGAAAAGAGAACACAAAGATAAAGGTTTGGGGATCCATCCTGTAATATTATAAAAAGCAAACTAGAACATTAGAACAATCTGGACGAGGACAGACCATTCAGCCCAACAAAGCTTGCCAGTCCTGAGCACTTAATTCTTCTAAAATAACTTCAAGTCGAGTTCTGAAGGTCCCTAAAGTCTTACTGTCTACTGCACTACTTAGTCGCTTATCCCAAGTGTCTGTGGTTCTTCGTATTTAAAGAAAAACTTCCTAATGTTTGTGTGAAATTTCCCCTTCACAAGTTTCCAACTGTGTCCCCGTGTTCTTGATGAACCCATTTTAAAATAACAGTCTCGATCCACTGGACTAATTCACTTCATAATAATAAACACTTCACTCAGGTCTCCTCTTCATCTCCTGTAAAAGCTCAGCTCTTTAAATCTTTCCTCATCACTCATCCCCTGTAGCCCTGAATCAGCCTAGTCGCTCATCTCTGGACTTTCTCTAGAGCTGCTATGTCCTTTTTGTAGACTGGCAACTAAAACTGAACCCAGGACTCCAGATGAGACCTCACCAGTGTGTTATAAAGCTTGAGTAGAACCTCCTGTGACTTGTACTCCACACACCAAGGCGCTATATAACCTGACAGTCTGTTAGCCTTCTTAATGGCTTCTGAACACCTTCTGGCAGTTGATAGTGATGAGTCCACTTCTTCTTCTTCTTTCTGCTGCTCCCGTTAGGAGTTGCCACAGTGGATCATCTTATTCCATTTCTTTCTGTTCTCGTCATCTTGTTCTGTCACCCCCATGACCTGCATGTCCTCTCTCACCACATCCATAAACCTTCACTTAGGGCTTCCTCTTCTCCTCTTCCCTGGCAGCTCTATCCTTATCATCCTTCTCTCATTATATCCAGCATCTCTCCTCTGCACATGTCCAAATCAGTGCTATCTCGCCTCTCTGACTTTGTCTCCCAACTGTCCCACCTGAGCTGACCCTCTGATGTCCTCATTTCTAATCCTGTCCATCCTCGTCACACCCAATGTAAATCTTATCATCTTTATCTCTGCCACCTCCAGCTCTGTCCCCTGTGCCACCGTCTCCAGCCCATATAACACAGCTGGTCTCACTACCGTCCTGTAGACCTTCCCTTTCACTCTTGCTGATACCCGTCTGTCACAAATCACTCCTGACACTCTTCTCCACCCTCTCCACCCTGTAGCGACCCCTGCTGAATGATGGTCAACTCTCAGACTGATGGTTTATGAATGTTTATTACCGTTTCCATGACCTTGTTTCATAAACACACTGTAATAGCTATAAAGGCAGAGTACAAAATAAAAAGCATGTAAATAACTTAACATAAACATTCGTAACTTTTGTTTTACATATAACAGAGAGAGATGAATACCTTGTTCACTTTTCAGCGAGGTGCTTGTTTGTTAACCCCCATGTCGCCATATTCCTTTCCTATTCCCGGCAAAACTGCACAATTAATTATGCAAAAAAAGTGTCAAAATAAAAGTCACGCAAACGCTGTGATTCAAGCCCTGCTGAAGCATCATGTCTCCTTTACACACCATGCTTGCACTCTCTTCTTCGCCTCTCTTCCACACTCCCCGTTACTCTGTACTTTTGATCCCAAGTATTTAAACTCATCCACCTTCGCCAACTCTACTCATTGCATTCTCACGATTCCACTGATCTCCCTCTCATTCACACACATGTATTCTGTCTTGGTGGTCCTACTGACCTTCATTCCTCTCCTCTCTAGAGCATATGTCCACCTCTCCAGGGTCTCCTCAACCTGCTCCCTACTATTGCTACAGACTCATAAATTATTATAACGTGGACATTCAATTTCAGACCTCCCATTATGAATTAAAACCTAACGAGAGTAAAACCTAATGCAAGCGTTAGGCTCAGCTCTTTGAATCTTTCCTCATAACTCATCCCCTGTAGCCCTGCAATCAGCTTTGCCGCTCTTCTCTTGACCTTCTCTAGTGCTGCTATGTCCTTTTTGTAGACTGGGAACTAAAACTGCATCCACGACTCCACATGAGGCCTCACCAGTGTGTTATAAAGCTTGAGCAGAACCTCCTGTGACTTGTACTACACACATCAAGGCGCTATATAACCTGACATTCTGTTAGCCTTCTTAATGGCTTCTGAACACAATAGTGTCAAGTCCACTACGACTCCTAAATCCTTCTCATACGGTGCACTTTCGATTATCAGACCTCCCATTGTGAATTAAAACCTAACAAGACCTAAACCTGATGTAAGTGTTAGGCTCAGCTCTGTTAATCTTTCCTCATAACTCATCCCCTGTAGCTCTGAATCAGCCTAGTCGCTCATCTCTGGACTTTCTCTAGTGCTGCTATGTCCTTTTTGTAGACTGGCAACTAAAACTGCACCCACGACTCCACATGAGGCCTCACCAGTGCATTATAAAGGTTGAGCAGAACCTCCCGTGACTTGTACTCCACATGTCAAGGCGCTATATGACCTGACATTCTGTTAGCCTTCTTAATGGCTTCTAAACACTGTTGGGAAGTCGATACCTTAGAGTCCACTATGACTCCTAAATCCTTCTTATAAGGTGAACTCTCAATCTCCAGACCGCCCATTGCGTATTTAAACCTCACATTTTTCCTTCCTATGTGTAATTCTTTACATTTATTGACATTAAATCCCATCTGCCATAAATCTTCCCAAGCCTGTCTGCTGTTCAAGTTCTTCTGTGATGATACAACAGATTCGAAATTATCTGCTAATCCACCTATCTTGGTATCATCTGCAAACTTAATTAGGTTATTACTTATATTCCCATCCAAATAATTTAATTATATTAAAAATAGCAGCGGCCCCAGCAGTGCCCCCTGCTGGTCACCACTCTTAACATCAGCCAATTCTGAGGAGGTTCCTCACACCATCACCCTTTGCTTTCTGTGTCTGTGCCAATTCTGCCCCCATCTGCACACCACACCCTGAACTGCCACTTCTTTTAGTTTGATGCCCACCCTCTCATGTGGCACCTCATCAAATGCTTTCTGAAAGTCCACATAAATAATAACCCACAAAGGCACAGGGAGAACATATAAACTCCATACTGGGAAAGTCTGGTCTTTTCACGGCGAGGCAGCAGCGATAATGGAAAGCGGCAAAACTGAAGGGCTGATGTAAACTTTGTGGACATTTTGGCGCGTATACAACATAAACAGATTCAGTTTAATCAATGGGGTATTCAGGCTGAAATTACAGTGTCAAGGCACCGAGGCAAGAAGCTGAAAGAAGTTCAAAATGAGCACAACTCAAAGGTGAGAACGCCGGATACACAATCACTCATCAAGAGTCGAGAACACTTTGTCAAATATGTCAGGAGCTAAGTGGAAGTAATCAAATCAGGACTGGGAAAGGAAATGAAACGGAGAAAGCCAAGAAGCCAAGTCACAATGCCAGAGGCGTTACTGGATAAGAAACCAAACTTTACGGAGTAACAGGAAAGCGCAGAAAGCATTGATCTTCTCTGTTTTAGTGGCAAGCATCTCAACAATCAAAGGCTTGATTCACAGCCTAATGTATGTATGATGTAACCATCAGAGGGCGTTACAGCCCCCCAAACCCCAGACACAGCCTCACAGTCGCAGTTTGAATAAAAAGTTTATTCTCACAAATTACCTGATGCAAAGGCTTACAAAGCAGCATAAACCAAAGACAATACCATTTTGTCTTTCTTTCTTTCCTCCAAACCTCCCCAGTGAGTTTTGTTCTCCTTCCACTCGACTCCAAATCACCTGCATGAGGTCCATTGGTCTCTTTTATCTTGGACCTTGGATTACTTGCGGTGCTAGGGCATACCCCAAAGCAAGTACTTCCGGGTCAATCAGAAATCCCACAAAGTAGGGCTCACGTTTCCCTGGTGGCACCCACAGAACCTGACAAGACTGCCCTATCGGACTCCAATTCCCATCATGCCTTGCCAGTGTCCATACTGGTAGTGTTGCCCAAGTAGGCTGCCACCTAGTGTGTCAGGGGAGTAAATAGCCTCGCCAGGTTGTCCTTCCATTATGCTGGGTAAAGGTCCCTGTTCACTCCCAGGCTGGGATTCCAGTCTCTGTATGCCATCCAATACAATGAATCAACACGTAGCTTCAGTCAGTTTCTGTGTGCTGTTGCTTGTTTTAAACACAGGTTAACACGCAGGGGCTTTACAAACTGCCACCCATTTGTTTTAAACAGAAAAGTCTGTAAAGAAATAAGAGAAAACACATCACGTGTGGACTGCGAGGATGGCTTCCAAGAACTCCACTGGAATCTGCTAGACGGAGGACACTTGCAGTGCCAGTAAAAAAAAAATCTTCACCCCCACTTTTTATAACATTGAATTTTTACATTTGGCTTCCTTGACACCGATCAACAGAGAAAGACTCCTTGATGTCAAAGAGAAGATGGGTCTCTACAAAAGTGGTCACAATTAATGACAAATACAGAGCCCTCCATAGTGTTTGGGACAAAGACCCATTGCTCCTTGATCTCCCCCTCTGCTCCACAGTTTAAAAATAATAAATCAGACGATTTAGACGTCGACATTAAAGTGCACACTGCAGACTTTCATTTAAGGGGATTTGCACACATTGTGGTCACACAACACTTTTCTCTACACGGCCCCCTCATTTCAGGGCACCATCATGTCTGACACACAGCACTGGCAGGTCTATTAACTCTTTGAGAGGGCTGAATATTTTTTCTGAAAAGCACATAAAATCATCATAAAGCATCTGCAGCTACGTGCCGTGGCTGCTGTTGGCGTATTTTTGGCATCTCTGCTGGCAGTGGCACCTTGATGGTCAGCAGGAATGCACGGCTGCCTTTCTGTCTTCGCACAGCAGCGGTCGCAGTGTGACGCAATATGGTTTGTACCTCTTTGCCATAATAAATGGTGGTCCTCCCTGGCGAACGCTGCTGTAGGCGCATCAGCAACACAAAAGTATTCAGCCCCACGACCAGCTAGGGACCGATCAGATGACGCCAGTACCTCACTTTCGTTTTTTGATATCCATCGCCAGATCACTTGCATCAACCTCAGAGTCTGACAAGTCAGAGTCTGATTCAACGAAATTACGTTAAACATCTACGGAGTATTTTGCTGTGCACATTCGCTTTAGACTCTCGCCAGATGCCGATGCCATTTTAGAGGTTGCTCGCTCTCAGTTACTCCTGCACGCGTAGGGGATCGAGGTTAAATTAACAAAGTTATGTAACCTTCCTTCGAGCAAAGAGAGTCGAACTAAAATGTAAGGGCGAGTTTTGTTCAAAGTTCACAGCTGATTACCGTAATCTCTACCCCTGAATTTCAACAAAAGTCGACATCAGCCCTGAAAGAGTTAAGGCCACCATGTTTAGGACCTTGTCACATATCCCAGCATGCAGTGACTGCTTGAAGTCTGCCATTCATAAACATCAGCAGGTGCTGAGGGTCTTCTCTCTGGTGATGCTCAGCTAGGCCTCTCAAGCAGCCATCTTCAGCTCCTGCTTGTTTCGGGGGGCTCGTGCCCCTTACGTTTTCACTTCACCAAAAGTAAGGCCTGATCTATTGGATTGAACTCAAGTGACTGGCAAGGCCATTCAAGAATTTTCCATTTTTTAGCTTTGATAAACTCCTGTGTGTCCTCAGTAGTATGTTTGGCTCGTTATCTTGTCGTAGGATGAAGTGCCGGCCAGTGAGTTTGGGGGCATCTACTGGAACTCGAGCAGATCAGATGTTTCTACACACCTCAGAATTCATTGTACTGTCAACAGCTCCATCATCAGTGAAGAGTAGTGTGCCAGGACCTGTGGCAGCCATTCATGTCCAAGCCATAACACCCTCAGCACCACCTTGTTTAACAGATGAGGTGGTCTGCTTTGCAGTTCCTTGTCGTCTCCACACTTTGCTCTCACCATCACTCTGATGAGGTTCATCTTTGTCTCGTCTGTCCACAAGATGTTTTTTTCCCAGAATTCTGCAGGCTCTTTGACGTCCTTTTTCACAAACTGGAATCTGGCCGTCCTGTGTTTGTGGTTTGTATCTCGCAGTGTGGCCTCTGTGTTTCTGAAGCCATGAAGTCTTCTGCTGATAGTCATCTCTGACACACACGCACACACATCGGTCCCCTGAAGATGGTCTCTGATCTGTTGCACAGGCTTTTGGGGGCTTTGTCTTGACCATAGTGAGGATTCTTCTGTCATCAGCAATGGTGTTCTTTCTTGGCCTACAAGTCCCTTTGTGATTATTGAGCCCATTAGTGTGTCCTTCCTTCTTCATGATATTCCAGACAGTCGGTTTAGGTCATCCTAAGGTTTCACCGATGTCTCCAATGGTTTGATTCTTATGTTTCAGCCTCACGGTGGCTTTTTTGTCTTTCACTGTCACAGCTCTTGTCCTCATGTTGAACAATGGTGACTACAGACTGTGAAGGGTAGAAGCAGGCCAAGGTGTCTTATGAAGCCATGAAACTCACTTGAGGAATCACAAACACCTGTGACGCCAATTGTCCCAAACATGATGGTGCCCTGAAACGGGCAAAAAGAGTGTCATGTGACTGAAATGTCTGCAAATCCCCTTAAATGAAAGTCTGCAGTGTGCACTTTCATCACAACATCGGAATCGGTTGCTTTGTTATTTCAAACTGCGGAGCAGAGGGGGAGAATTAAGGAAAAATTAGTCTTAGGGCTCGTTTATACTTCACACTCAGAACGCGTATGCGCCCGAATCATGGCTGCCAAGCGTTCCCAGCGTTCATTTGATGCGTCCTCTGAGCAGGTCCTCAGAAATTATAGCGACATGTGCGCGAGTTGAAGTACCAGCAAAAAAGTCGGTTGCAGTGTGCTAAAAGTTGGAATGTGACGTCAGAGTCTCTGTTTATTATCTGCATGTGACAGAAAGCTGCTTTGTGGACCCTACGAGATCGGTGTGCGCACTTCGATGTTTGATGAATGGTTCGATGTGGTGAAGCAAAATGCCAACATACAGATGCATTCGTGGTGCTTTTAAATTCAAGCATCGCATATTCCCGATCGTAATGACACGATACATTTTAAAAGTCTCACATACCGTCTTCTGTGCCGTCTTTTTTTCTAGGGCTTCCTCCGGTCCTGACAGCAGCGGATCGCCAGCAATGGATCGCCACACTGAGCACATTAAATGTATGATATTCCAACTCTCTGCACATTTAGAATCCTTAGATTTATACTTGATATCACTCTCATGATGAAATGCATTAAAGTATTGTCACACACGTGCGATTAGGAGGCAGTCAAAGAGCCCAAAGGTGAGTGAACTATCGAGAGATATGGAGTGGTCACGTGGTACTTACCTGAATCTCTTCTCTCCACAGAAAGCCAGAAGGAATTTAATTATTTCCACTTCAGGGGATACAAACTGGCCGATGCAACGTCACTTCCATCCATCTCCAATAACATCACTTCCGACCATCACCAATGGCATCACTTCCGGCTCTTCCTAATGACGTTGGTTCCGGTTCCTGTCTGACGTCACTTCATGCCAACCATTTCCTGTTTCCCATAATCCTTACTGTATAAAACCTCCATTTTCATCTGAGTAAACTGTAAAATGTTCCTTTGCAATCAAAAGACTTTTGATCTCTTTTTTCTTATATATTGTCCAAGGGCAATATACGGGGACGGTCCCCAAACCTTTATATTTGTCAAGACTTGTTTTTTCAAGGGAAACTTCACAGTATGTATGTTACATTTTACAGATAAATCTCATTTAAATAATGAACACTGTTAATAAATACACACATGGGGGTGACACGGTGGCGGAACGATAGCGCTGCTGTCTCGCAGGGAGTCACGTCGCTGATATTCCCTGCCTGGAGTTGACATGTTTTCCAACTGGGTTTCCACAGTGAGCTCTGGTTTCCTTCCAAAGATATGCAGATTTGGTGACGCTAAAATGACGCCAGTGTATGTGAGTGCTTGTATTCACCTTGCCATGAACTGATGCCTCATCCAGGGATTGTTTCTGCCTCGTGCCCAATGCTTGCTGAAATGGACAAATCCCTGGATTGATGGGTTTAATCAATAAACATCCTTTTCAGAGATATTGCGGTATGGTGTCATCGGAATTTAATGGCTGTTCCAGGCAATTCACAAAACAGCGAAACCGAACCTGTTCTCACCATGATGATATCTCACACCGCCACCTGGTGGATTCCTCCAGATTTACATAAAGTACATGCGCAAGTATAAACAGTAAAACGCTTGCATAGCAGGAGCGTCCACTGCAGCATGCATCGCGTCGCGGCCTTAGTCCCAAACATCATGGAGGGCACTGTATACAACACAAAATGACTGATCACATTCCCCTGTTCATAGGACACCCCTAAAGCCCCAGTGGTGCAGGCCATTGGTGTTAGACGTCCTATCATTAGTTCAATGGAGGTCGCCACTCTAGGGTTTAACTGATTGTATCTGAAGCTGAGTGAATCAGTATGGTGGTCCAACTTTGACATTAAGGAGATCTTTTTCTGTGGATCAGCATCAAAAAAAGCCAAATGGAATCAACTGGGATTGAAGGTTGTATAACAATAAAATGTGAAAACTTCCAAGAGGGTGAACCCTTTTCAATCAATCCATCAATCAACATTTATTTATATAGCACATATTCATACAAAAAAATGTAGCTCAAAGTGCTTTACAAAATGAATAGAGAAATAGAAGACACAATAAAAGATAAATATAAGTCAACATTAATTAACATAGAATAAGAGTAAGGTCCGATGGCCAGGGTGGACAGAAAAAACAAAAAAAACTCCAAACGCTGGAGAAAAAAATAAAATCTGTAGGGGTTCCAGACCAAGAGACCGCCTGACCAGTCCCCTCTGGTCATTCTACCTAACATAAGTCAAACAGTCCTCTTTGTATTTAGGGTTTTCATGGAAGGACCTGATGATGATGGTCACGTAGACTTCTGGCTTTCAGTCCATCAATGTTGGTGCATCATGATGCTTTGAGTAGGTGGAGGTGGCGCAGGCCGCCACCACAAAGAAACCGGAAAAAGAAACAGAAGAGAGAGTAGGGGTCAGTACGGATTTTGGAGCCACTGTGAATACTTATTATGATGAATTGAACATACAGAGTATCAGTATTAAGTTAAAGTGAAGTTATAAAAAGGCCATGTTACAGTAATGTGTTTTCAGCAGTGTTTTAAACTGCTCTACTGTATCAGCCTGGCGAATTCCTACTGGCAGGCTATTCCAGATTTTGGGTGCATAACAGCAGAAGGCCGCCTGCCCGCCTCACCACTTCTTTTAAGTTTAGCTTTTGGAATTATAAGGAGACACTCATTTGAAGATCTGAGGTTACGATTTGGAATATAACGCGTCAGGCATTCCGATATATAAGATGGAGCGAGATTATTTAAGGCTTTATAAACCATAAGCAGAATTTTAAAGTCAATCCTGAATGGCACAGGTAACCAGTGTAGTGACATCAAAACTGGAGAAATGTGTTCAGATTTTCTTTTCTAAGTTAGGATTCTAGCAGCTGTATTCTGCACTCGTTGCAAATGATTTGTGTCTTTTTTCGGTAGTCCTGAGAGGAGTGCGTTACAGTAATCTAGTCTACTGAAAACAAAGGCGTGAATTAATTTCTCCGCATCTTTCAATGATATAAGAGGTCTAACTTTAGCTATGTTTCTTAAGTGAAAAAATGCTGTCCTAGTGGTCTGATGAATATGCGATTTAAAATTCAGATTACAGTCAACGGTTACCCCTAAATTTTTTACTTCCGTCTTAACTTTTAATCCTAGTGCATCAAGTTTATGCAATCAGTGAAGAATCTTCACGTTCCCCCTTACGGGAATAAAGAGAGAAATTCACTTCTGTGGTGACTTCATCAAGACGAGCATCTAATTCTAATTCTAACCAGCCACTCATGTAAAAGTCTCACTTTTCCAACATGGGTGACACGGTTGTGCAGTGGTAGCGTTGCTGCCCCTTGCAGTAAGGAGACCAGGGTTTGCGCCACAGGTCCTCCCTGTATGGTGTTTGTATGTTTTCCCCATGTCCATGTTGGTTTCCTCCAGGTGCTCCAGTGTCCTCACATGGTTCAAAGTCATGCAGGTTAGGTGGACTGGCGGTGCTAAAAAAAGTCCTCTGCTGTGTGTGTGTGTGTGTGTGTGTTCACCCTGTGATAGGCTGGTGTCCTGCCTCAGGTGGCCGGGAACCCTACCCTGGATGAGTGTGTAGTAGTGCTACTAAAATTGCCTACAACTCCCAGCAGCCCCGGTGGTATTACACTATTGGGCAGATTCAGATGACGCAAAGGTTTTTAGAAAAAAGGTTAATTAAGCGGGCTCTTTAAAAAGGAGCTAAAAGACGCTGAAAAGATCAAAATCAACAGCCTGTGTTTGTCTCTGCGGATCACACCCACTATTGGAATATAACTTCAACTACCGTGGATTACCATTCTTTCTGGATGTATGTGCTGCCCTGTCCCTGCTTGACCGCATGAGTTTATACTGGTTGGGTACGTCTTCATCACCTCAAATCCTCACGCCTCATCAGGAACCTGGTAGGACAAAACTTGACATTGCTTTCAGAAAGCCATTCACCGGGGTTTTCAATCACACATCTGCCATCCTCTCCATCTGCTATGTCTGCATGGCGGTTTCCTCCCACAGTCCAAAGACATGCAGGTTAGGTGAACTGGTGATCCTAAATTGGTCCTAGTGTGTGTGTTTATCCTGTGATGGACTGGTGACCCATCCAGGGTTTGTTCCTGCATTGCATTCCATGCCTGCCTGGATGGGCTCCAGCAGATCCCCTGCGACCCTCTTCAGGAATAAGCTGGTTACTTTTCCATCACACGTCACTCCTCTCTTCCACAAAGTCATCCATTTTGACATTAATCCAAGCACAAAAGAATTCTGAATGGAAGAAAAGAGACAAGGAATGGCAGAATAACACGGGCACAAACTCATCTCTTAGAAATGTCTGAAATTAATTCTTGTAATATCTGTGGGCTTCCAGCCATTTCTGCTTGGAAGGTAATGACTCAAAAAACAAGTTTGTAAGCTCAGTGAATGAGCACCGTGTACCTCAGGAGGCGGCAGGAAGAAGCGCGGCTTCTCACACTGTGCCCATTTAGATCTGGGTGTGCATGCCCTGCGGGCACAAGGCAATGTAGAAATATTACACATTTAGTCCCATTTTCTTCTGTGCTGCAAAGTTCCAAGCAAAATTGAAAAATAATTTAAAATCTGCAAGATGAGGGCACCAGAGTTAGACTGCAGTTCCACTGCAGGAACAGTTAAGGGCCGCAGCACCAAAGAAGAGACCCTTGTGCCACATTAAATACACCAATATTTAGTGTTATTATGAGTAGAAATGTTTAAGAATAATTAGGAACTTAAGAGTGTTTGTTTTTAGTGCCAATTTAATTACCTTTTCCTAATTTCATACGAGTGTATTCTGACTCAATCATGTGCAGAGACCCCCATCGGCTAAATAGGTGTAGAAGTCCTTTCAATGGCCCCCCAGGTACAATGGAGGGATAAGACCCTGCTTACTTATCTGAACATTTTATGACCTGCAAACTGCAAAATGTGAGAACACACATTGAGATCTCAGCCTGTCGGCCTGCTTCAAATTCCAAGGATTACTAAAATAACAGTGGGAGGTCACACTTGTAGTTACAGGACCCCCGAAGCTGTGGTCCGATCTGCCTGCGACTATGAGAGATGCCCCTTCAGTCTTTGTGCCATGTCATTATGCTCATGTTGCTTTTCTTGATCATGTGTGTTGTTCTTTGTTTTTCATCACGTCTATAAGGTGCCTGTGTTATGCCCCCTGCGTTTTGTGGGTGATCCCTCGAAGAGGCGGGACCACCTGCCAATCACTACCAGACACTGCCCTCCACCTTTTAAATGCAGAGCGTCTCCCACAGTTCCTGGCAGTTCATTTTAAACATGCTAGGGAGAGATTTCTTGGGTTTCTTTGATTTATTGGATTTCTGATCCTTATTGCTCGTTTTTTTTTTTTTTATTCACAGGCCCCCAAAGCTGTGGACCAATCGGCCTGCTCATATAAAAGATGCCCCTTCAGTCTCAGGCCAGACTCTAGTGTACCCTGATACCCTGACTAGAGTTGCTGATTAGCTCTGCATGCTGCATTTTTCTTTGCTTGTCATTTGTACAGAAATGTAAGTATCACAATATTTTTAAACCATTACTAACCCTCATCTTGTCTGTTTCTCTCTCGGAGTTCTTCCTCTGCACCTCTACCTCTGTCAAAAAAGGTAAGCGCAATTTTAATAACTATTTACACAAACAACAACAGCTATGAAAAGTTATGTCTTCATGTCCTTGTCACAAACTAGGAGTCCCAAAGCACAAAGTCTGAAAAAATTTCCAAAAATGGCCACTAGAGGGGGATATCTCCATGAAACCCTGGCTTGTAATTGGGCAAATACAAATAGAGAGATTGAAGAATGAAGCTCCATAGATTACACTAGATTACACTTGATTAGCTAAATGTTATTAATCCCATTGGGAAGTTACAATACAATACAAAATATTACAATTTAAATCACACAAGGAGTGCAGCAATGGGCTTTAAGGGTCCCTTTTTTTTGACAGCCCCCAAATCTTCGACTCTTTAAGAAGATGGCAATTCAAACAGAGACCCCTTTTGGTTCATCAGAATCACGATACAGACTTGCTCAGTGTTACCTTGTGCATGGGAAAGGTGCTATATAAATAAAATGTATTATGATTATTATTATTATTTTTATTACTATCATCAGTAGTGGAGGTGGATGGTAGGCAGTCATCCTGCTCCTTCTTCAAACTTAACACTTGTCTAACCATTTGTGTAAGGTCAAGTGGCTTTACCGTCATTACATCCATACTCCGTATTGCAGCGTAGCAAAGGGTCAGGACCTCTATGTCCATCTCACTCTGTGCTTATTCCTGCCAGGAGTTCATTGAATACGTCATGGCAAGCTGTAACAACATTTACTGGCAAACGTCTTTAATTCGTGAGTGCTTTCTAAAGGGGGAAGTCCAATAATGGACTTGTGTGGATGGCTGTAGTAGTTGTAAGCATTCAATAACCATCTGCACCTTCAGTAGCCATCTGAATCCTCTTCAGTTCGTCAGAATCATGGTAAGGAATTGCTCAATATTATCAATAGTTGTGGACAGTGGGCAGCGGGTCCTGCTTCATTCTTTGCGTGTACGTACCACTTGTCCAGCAATTTTCGTAAAGTCAAATCAAGTCAAGTGGCTTTATTGCCCTCCATCCTTGTGCAGTACTACAGCATACAGTGGCACAAAGTAACGTTCCCTATGACTGCCCTCCTTTTAAAACCCCTCTGACCACCTTTGACCCCAACAGCCCCTGCAAGGACTGCTGGGAAATGCAGTTCTAACTCATAATAGCACTGCTACAATACTATCCATCCATCCATTATCCAACCCGCGATATCCTAACTACAGGGTAACAGGGGTCTACTGGAGCCAACCCCAGTCAACACAGGGCGCAAAGCGGGAAACAGACCCCGGGCAGGGCGCAAGCCCACCGCAGGGCACACACACACCAAGCACACAATAGGGACAATTTAGGATCGCCAATGCACCTCACCTGCATGTCTTTGGACTGTGGGAGGAAACCCACGCAGACACGGGGAGAACATGCAAACTCCACGCAGGGAGGACCTGGGAAGGGAACTCAGGTCTCCTAACTGCGAGGCAGCAGCGCTACCCACTGCGCCACCGTGCCACCCTATACTATACTATACAATAAATAAATAGTAGAAGAGTGAATAGACAGTTATAAATACATAAATGATAACAACAACTAATAATAATAAACAGCAGTAGTAACAAATGTAACCAATGCATTGCATATAAATAAGCTATGTCACACACAAGCGTTTAAGGAGCAGCTTAAAGATCTAAAGAGCAGCACGAAATCGCACGTCAGGGGACAATGGCAGTGTGCTAACCTCCGTCTCTTTGTTCCGACAGGAACGACAAAACAATTGCAGCCTTGAATCCACCCGAGTACCCTGGCCAGCAGAACAAGCCACTTCCGGGTTCCTTCCTTCCCTCTGGTCCCCCAATGATGACGTCACCACATCCCATCCACCTCAGCGGTTCCATTCCCAGCATTCCCGCTCTATTTCCATCCCCACAGCATAAAATGTCTGCCCATCAACATGTAAACTGTCTGTATTGTGTTTCTTGACTAACCAAGCAAAACTGGTTCTACGGTATACGGGGACGGACTCCCCAAATCTTACAAATTGTCTTTGTGCTTCTTTTACAGCTACTAGGAGCAGATCTGCGGACAAGGGATAGCAAAGATCTCACAGTGCGGACCACCAAAGGGTCGAAGCTGCTGCAGAACCTGGCACAACTGGTTCAGGTGCTATAGTACCCTCTGCTTGATGAAAGCGGGAGAAAGACTGTGAGTGGGGTCCTCCACAACACTACGGGCTTATTATACCCTCGAAACACTCCACAGTGGTAAAGCGCTATCTCCATATTGTGCAGAAAGCCTTCTATGGTTTTCAGCCCCTAATAACACCTTCAGCCCAAAATCAACTGACCAAATATTTGGAGCAAATAGACAGTGGAGCGGCAATGTTTATCTCTAGAAAACACCAAGACAAACTGACTGATGAAGGTCGAAACGTTGCCACCCTGACCAAAGACCCACCAGGTTTCTGGATGTACAGAGAGAAAGCTGTACAGTCGACAGAGAGGTGCCGTTGAGTTACTAACTTCATGGCTGCTAAAACTTGCCATTGCATTTTGCCTGTAAACTTGTTTCAGCGCCCTGAGCCTGCAGTCGGTGAAGAGCATAACAGAAGAATAAACTAAACTGAACCGAGGATGTCACGGAAGAAACTTTCCTCCATCTTCAAAGAAGGCCATCAGGGAGCCTGGATGAGAATGCAGAACATTTCCTTACGCACAGAATCACACACTTATTCCCATCACCTCATATGATATGTCACGTCATCCGACTCTTAATGCGTCACCCATCTTTCGGGGGTCTTCCGCTCTTTTCCCTGAAGTATGTAAGCATCATCTCTGGCAGCGGTTTTCCTCTTGCGACCCTTTGCATTTCAGCGAAGTCGATCCCGTTTCCTTTGTCTTTTTTGATCAGACACCTGACGGTTTCCAGACTAACACCTTCCATTCTCTCTGTGTCTCCTGGGGGTCTATTCTGTGTGTTCGTGTAGGGCAAGAGTTCCCAAAGTGGTCGATAGTGCAGAATGCAGCTGCTAGAAACCTAACTGGGAAAAGAAAATCCGAACACATTTCTCCAGTTTTGATGTCACTACACTGGTTGCCTGTGTCATTCAGGATTGACTTTAAAATACTGCTTATGGTTTATAAAGCCTTAAATAATCTCGCCCCATCTTATATATCGGAATGCCTGACACGTTATATTCCAAATCGTAACCTTAGATCTTCAAATGAGTGTCTCCTTATAATTCCAAAAGCTAAACTTAAAAGAAGTGGTGAGGCGGCCTTCTGCTGCTATGCACCCAAAATCTGGAATAGCCTGCCAATAGGAATTCACCAGGCAAATACAGTAGAGCACTTTAAAACACTGCTGAAAACACATTACTTTAACATGGCCTTCTCATAACTATACTTTAACTTAATCCTGATACTCTGTATGTTCAATTCATCACAATAACTATTCACAGTGGCTCTAAAATCCATACTGACCCCAACTCTCTCTTCTGTTTCTTTTTCCGGTTTCTTTGGGGTGGCGGCCTGCGCCACCACCACCTACTCAAAGCATCCTGATGCACCAACATTGATGGACTGAAAGCCAGAAGTCTACGTGACCATCATCATCAGGTCCTTCCATGAAAACCCTAAATACAAAGAGGACTGTTTGACTTA
The DNA here is from genome assembly GCF_016835505.1 of Polypterus senegalus. Classification (NCBI taxonomy): domain Eukaryota; kingdom Metazoa; phylum Chordata; class Cladistia; order Polypteriformes; family Polypteridae; genus Polypterus; species Polypterus senegalus. Next base: position 4,355,572 of record NC_053168.1, on the reverse strand, counting down.
TGTTAGGTAGATTGAACAGAGGGGACTGGGTGGTCTCGTGGTCTGGAACCCCTACAGATTTTATTTTTTTTCTCCAGTTCTTGGAGTTTTTTTTGTTTTTTCTGTCCACCCTGGCCATCGGACCTTACTTATTCTGTTAATTAATGTTGACTTATGTTTATTTTTTATTGTGTCTTCTATTTTTCTATTCTTCATTTTGTAAAGCACTTTGAGCTACACTTTGTATGAATATGTGCTATATAAATAAATGTTGATTGATTGATTGGTTGATATTGATCCCCTGTGGTCGATTTGAACTTTCTAGGGGTCGATAGTTTCAATAAAAACATTTGGGGGTCGACGACAGCAAAAATAGACCCCCTTACTACTGCTATTTGTTTTTTACTTCAAAATATCTATGATTCCAAGAAGTAAAATAATTCAAAAAACACTTTTTTGATAAAAATACATTACATACCGAACTTGTGAATGAAAAGGTAAAATGTGTCATTAAAAGAGTCACACGTAAGAATGCATGGAAATACATGTGGCACAAACATGTCTGTGTATTGTCTTATCGAACGTATCAAAGCAAGTGCGGACATGAAAAACAGTTGCACATCCACACTTGCTCGCGGTGGGACGAAATGACGGATTTTCGATATTAGCAGAATCTACCAGTCTTGTACGGTCATGCTTTCATAAAACACTATAAATTGGTTCGTTTGATGTGACATGTACTTATTTGTGATTTGAACTTTGAATATAATTATTTATTGAGGAGCAGTACTACGAAAAAGAAAATCAGAGGACACAGTTTATTAATTTGAGTTGGAACAAAAATCTTCTGTTTCAAGTAAGTACATTCTTTATTTTTTGTTATCACAGGGTTAGGGTTAGGGTTAGGGTTGTTTGTTAATAAAAGTTCTTATTTCTTCAGATAATAATATGACTGAACCCAAAAAGGAATGCAGACAGTACAGCTTGGACTATTTATACTTCATAAATGTCAAAAATGTAAAAAAAACTCTGCTCGTATTTTTTTGCTTTCATTTTCGTTAGTGCAGGTTTTCGATATTAAATGTTGCACAAGATAATGCCATACTCCGTTGTCCTTTTATCTTTTTCAATCATTAATTACAAGTGATTAAAATGAAAAGTTTGATATCTAGGCAAATATTTAATATCGAGTACTGTACAAATTTATTAATTTGAGGAAGTAAAGTAAATGACTAAGGGGTCGACGGTTTTAAAAGTTTTTGGTAAAGGGGTCTGCGGCCGAAAAATGTTTGGGAACTCTTGGTGTAGGGTCACGATCTTCGTTTGCCTTCTGGGAGTCGCGTCCCTCACAACTAACGAGTAGTTGAAACGGTAACCTCGCTAACCGAAATAAGTCTGATGCAACCTCAGCTTATGTAACGACTGCGCCTGAGCAATTATTGTATTATCTGATTGACAAACAATGGTGAAATATCCATTCCCATCTACACGTACAACATGTACAACAAAATCAATAAATGCAAAATGGCAGCTTTCGATGAAAAGGTTTTAATTAATTTGCTTACGGGTGCATCTCTTACCTTCTCAAAGTTTGCTCAATATTGTCTAAATGTATTAGTCTGGTAGCCTGGTATGGCCATTGTTCACAATTTAGTGGCATGAATGGATTGTTAGAGATGCCAGAAGGAGGCGCCGCGTCCCTTTGTAACAAATCAGCCAAGTCAGAAAAAGAGAAATAACCCACGAGGCCGTTCTGCGCTTCCATTGTCCAAGTGAAGTACCTAAGTATGCCTGCAGTTCGCTTTATGTCACCACGACACAAAAGCAGACACACCAGGATGTAAGTTTGAGTGCTCTAATGTGCTGTAGCTGTGTCGGCAAAGAAAAAGAAAATACATTTAGCAAAGTCAAGCAAAAGAATGTGCATCACAATGGCCGCCAGCCCACTCATCTCTCTCTACATCAGTCATTCCGGCCCCCTCTTTCCATCCCTCTAATAATGAAGACCCTTATCCGGGACTAACGTTTTGGACTTGTCCTTCTCATATCTTTGTCTACAAAGGGTCTCTTTATTCTTTTCTTTTGCTGTAATTTGTCTTCTCTTATTACCAACTATAGGCACACAGGCGGGTGCCCTCAATTAACTCCAAGAGTTTCTGGGAATTTCCTCAAAAATCAGCGGCTCCATCGACTCTCAGCCTAAACATCAATTAGTCCTTCCGACCTTGCAGATCTGCTCCATTTACAACACGCTGACACAATGGTGCTCAGGTAGAGCGGGACGTCGCACGATGGATTTTAATTAGAAATATTTCTCGAAGGCTAAAATAAAATCCCGTCTCTTTTTATATCCTAAAAGTCTTCTCTGGTTTTTGCACTTTTTCTTTAGGTGCCGACGTAATATTAACAAACGTAAAGGAAACTACCAGGCATAATAAGAAGACTTCATGCACAGCGGATTCAGAAAGTCTTCAGTTTTTCACTTTTTGTTATGTGGCAGCCAAGTGCTAAGATCATCTCCGTTCATTTTTTTCCCTCATCGAGCCAAACACCCCAGAATGGCAAAGTGAAAAATGGGAGTTTAGGAATTTTTTGCGGATATATTAAAAATAATTAAACTGAAATATCCCATTGGCACAAGTCTCCCGATCCTTTACTCTGTACTTCGTTGAAGCCCCTTTGGTAGCCATTCCAACCAGGCTTCTTCTTGAGGTTGACTCGACAAGCTTCACACGCCTGGATTTGGGGATGTCTGACATTTTTCTCTGCAGATCCTCTCCAGCTCCCTCAGGTTGGATGAAGACCATCAGTGGTGGACATCAGCAATTTTCAGGTCTCCACTGAGGAGTTCAGTTTGGTTCAAGCTTGGGATCTGGCTGGGCTACTCAAGAACTTTCCCAGAGTTGTCCCTAAATTACTCCTGTGTTGACTTTGCTTTGACACCCATTGGAAGGTGAACCTTCAGCCCAGTCTGAGGTCCAGAGCACTCTGGAGCAGGTTAGGTACAGGGTGAGCCAAAATGAAGTACCACATTTCTCAAAGTCATTGTAGGAGGTGGGTTGGGGTGAGGGGGTCTTTTGATAGGCGATCCCTTGTAGTTTTCAGTCGGCCACATGCCTTAGTCCGGTGTACACCGTGCTGTCACAGCGTTCTTCAAAATCAAATCCATCATCACTACGCAACACGCCTTCCAAACACACTTCAGCATTCCTCCTAACGGTGACGTCCCAAATCGGAAAACAATTCTTCATTGGGTGGCTAAATTTAGACAGATGGGTACAACACTGATCAGAAAATCTCCAGGCCGTCCTCAGACTCTATGAACACCTGAAAACTTCCAAGCTGTCATGGCATCCACTTTGCAGTCTCTTAGATGCTCAGCATGCTTCTGCCTTCGGCATTTCTGACATGTCTTTGATTTTGAATGAGGACCTTAATTTCCATCCATACAAAATGATGGCAGTGGAGAAACTCACTGAGAGAGACTGGGAGAGCCCTAGAGAGTTGTGCGCCAACAAACTCCGAACCGTTCATCGAGATGCCATCGTCATGTGCAGCCACAAGGCACATTCCCATTTGAATGGTTGTGTAAATAAGCAAAACATTTGCTATTGGGCTGAAAGCAACCCTCGTGAACTTCATCAGGGACCCCTGCACAGTGAGCACACGTGTTACAGTTTGGTGTGCCATTGCAGAATTTGACAAGCCCTTAGTTTTTTGAGGAGATGGGGGAGCAACAGTCATAGTCACTGGAGAACATTACGTTGAAATGCTAGAGGACTTTATGCAGTCCCAGCTGGAGGAAAAGGATGTGGTGGATGTCTGGTGTCAATATGATAGAGCGACAGCTCATAGGGCCTGCGTGGAGATCCATGCAAGTTTTGCGGGACATGTTTCCCTGGAAGCTGATCTCCCTGCACGGCAATGTCGGGTGGCCTTCATGTTCGCCTAATTTCGCTTCCGTGTGATTTCTTCTCAAGTCGAAGGTCTACACACACTGACCTCAAAACCTCGAAGCCCTCAAGGATGCTATTTGCCACAAAACCGCGGCTACTCCCCTAGAAATGGCCAAACGAGTCATGCAAGCGTTCGTAAATCGTCTCAAAGAGTGTATCGCTAATGATGGCCACCACCTTAAAGACATAATTTTTAAAACACAGTGAAAAACATCTATTTTGTAAACCCCTTCCTGTGTTGTAATGCAATCTATTTTATCTTGTAGCGTTTTTGTAGAATAAACGTTTGAATTGTGGTACTTCGTTTTGGCTCGCTCTGTATATTTAGCTTTTGGACAACGGCTGTCCTTGGAACTCCTTTCTTAGATATACCAGGTCTGTCTACTAAATGGTGAGCCTGTGTTTCTATCTCTCAAACAAAGCTGTGGGAACTGATTATGAGCGCTTGCCATGCCGGTTTAAACCGGTCCAGACCTGCACGACAACACTCTCTGCCATTTAGTTGATTGTCAGTCACCATTTAATGCAGTTGTGTTTCTCCTTGTGTGCCAGAATCCTGCTAAGTTTAAAAGTTGAGCAACATGTCAATTTGAAATTTTTAATAAAATTGAACAAAACACGAACAGAATGCTTGCTGAGGCTTATGGGGAAGACTGCATGTCTCATGCGTGTGTGTTTTTCCTAAATTGCTTAAAGGAAAACGTTCCGAGCGCTCCGGGAATGGATGTAGCAAAGAAGTAAAGAAGAAGTCAAGTCAAGTCAACTTTATTTATAAAGCACTTTACCTACAACAGCCGCTGACCAAAGTGCTGAACATAGACTAAAATAAATTTTAAACAAAACAAACTAATAAATAAGTAGATAAAATACAACAAATAAAATAAATTAAAACATAGTAAAAACAACTAAACAGAGTTTACACAGAGTAAAATCAACTGCTCACACAGGATCAAATGCCAAACCAAAAAGGTAAGTCTTAAGAGCAGACTTAAAAATGGGCAGTGAGGAGGCCCATCTAATCAATCAATCAATCAATCAATCAAAATCAATCAACATTTATTTATATAGCACATATTCATACAAAAAAATGTAGCTCAAAGTGCTTTACAAAATGAATAGAAAAACAGAAGACACAATAAAAAATAAACATAAGTCAACATTAATTAACATAGAATAAGTAAGGTCCGATGGCCAGGGTGGACAGAAAAACAAAAAAACTCCAAAGGCTGGAGTAAAAAATAAAATCTGTAGGGGTTCCAGACCACGAGACCGCCCAGTCCCCTCTGGGCATTCTACCTAACATAAGTCAAGCAGTCCTCTTTGTATTTAGGGTTTTCATGGAAGGACCTGATGATGATGGTCACGTAGACTTCTGGCTTTCAGTCCATCAATGTTGGTGCATCAGGATGCTTTGAGTAGGTGGTGGTGGCGCAGGCGTGCATTAGCGTGAATTAATTTCTCCGCATCTTTCAATGATATATGAGGTCTAACTTTGCTTATGTTTCTTAAGTGAAAAAATGCTGTCCTAGTGGTCTGATGAATATGCGATTTAAAATTCAGATTACAGTCAACGGTTACCCCTAAATTTTTTACTTCCATCTTAACTTTTAATCCTAGTGCATTAAGTTTATTTCTGATAACCTCACTGAATCCATTATTGCCAATTACTAAAATTTCAGTTTTCTCTTTATTTAGTTTGAGAAAATTACTATTCATCCATTCAGAAATACCAGTAAGACATTGTGTTAGTGTATCGAGAGAGTCGGAGTCATCAGGTGCTATTGATAAATACAGCTGCATGTCATCAGCATAGCTGTGGTAGCTCACGTTGTAACCTGAGATAATCTGACCTAACGGAAGCATGTAGATTGAGAAGAGCAGCGGACCCAGGATAGAGCCTTGTGGAACACCATATTGGATATCCTGTGTCTTTGAGATTTGATTACCACAACTCACAAAGAATTTTCTCCCTGCCAGGTAGGATTCAAACCAATTTAAGACCCTGCCAGAGAGGCCCACCCATTGACTAAGGCGATTTCTAAGAATATTGTGATCAATGGTGTCAAATGCAGCACTCAGATCTAAGAGGATGAGAACAGATAAATGGCCTCTGTCTGCGTTTACCCGCAAGTCATTTACTACTTTAACAAGTGCAGTTTCTGTGCTGTGATTTGTTCTGAAGCCTGACTGAAATGTATCAAGAATAGCAGGTTTATTGAGGTGGTCATTTAACTGCATAATGACTGCCTTCTCTAAAATTTTACTTAAGAAGGATAGGTTAGAAATGGGTCTAAAATTTTCAAAGGCAGAGGGGTCAAGATTATTTTTCTTGAGCAGTGGTTTAACTACAGCAGTCTTAAGACAGTCTGGAAAGACCCCCGTATCTAATGATGAATTAACTACGTCCAGAATATTGTCAATTAGCACGCCTGATATTTCTTTGAAAAACCTGGTTGGTTGTGGATGTGGATCAGCAGTGAATTCCAGAGCCTTGGAGCCACAATGGGAAAAGTCCTATCCCCCCTGAGCTTTCGCCGAGTCCTAGGCACATCCAGAAGCAGCTGACCAGCTGATCTGAGTGAGCGGGAAGGAGAGTGCATATGCAGCAGCTCAGCGAGGTAGGGCGGAGAACGGCCATTGAAGGACTTAAAAACAAATAAAAGAATCTTAAAATGAACTCTAAACTGAACAGGTAGCCAGTGCAGTGAGGATAATACAGGTGTAATGTGCTCACTCTTTCGCGTGCCAGTTAAAAGGCGTGCAGCAGCATTTTGCACCAGCTGCAGCCGAGACAGAGTGGACTGGCTAACACCAACATACAACGAATTACAATAGTCCAATCAGGTTGTAATGAAGGAGTGGATTACTGTTGTAAATTGATCTTTGAAAAGAATGTTTTTTATCTTCGCCAAACGTCTTAGCGGAAAAAAAAACAGATTTCACCACCACACTGATCTGACCGTCCAGTCTAAAATTCTCATCTATCCTAAAACCCAAATGCGTAATAACAGGCGTACCATATTGTGCAAGGGGACCCAAATCCACAGGAGCAGAAGTAGAAATAGACCCACTGGTGCCCCCAGGACCAAAAACTATAACCTCTGTCTTATTTTCATTAAAATTTAAAACGTTCACTGCCATCCAAGCTTTCACCTCTTCTAGTCACATAACCAACGTTTGTATAGGGTAAGCATCCTTGCGTTTGAGGGGTACATAAACCTGAGTATCGTCTACATAACAATGGAAAGCGATTTTATGCTTTCTAAGAATGGAGCCAAGAGGTAGGAGAGACAAAGAAAACAGCAAAGGACCAAGTATGGAGCCTTGCGGAACCCCACATGATAGAGAAACAGAGGAAGATCTAAATTCATTTAGCCTCACTGAAAAAGTTCTTTGAGTCAAATATGATTTAAACCACGCCAAGGCATTACCACGAATGCCCACACAGTGCTCCAGACGAGATAATAAAATACCATAAAATCCATCCATCCATTGTCTAACCCGCTGAATCCGAATACAGGGTCACGGGGGTCTGCTGGAGCCAATCCCAGCCAACACAGGGCACAAGGCAGGAACCAATCCTGGGCAGGGTGCCAACCCACCACAGATACCATAAAATAGAAAACGTCAGATGTCAGAAACTGACCTGCGCCATGCCTTTGACCAGTGGAAGCCAAGACTGCATCGGTGCGAAATTGTAAAAGGGGACTATATTGAAGGGGACAAGTATTGGAATCTTATATGTAAATGTCTACGCATGAAAGTGTGTGTGTCTGTCTGTCCAGCCCGGAAGTGAGAAGTGAAGTTAGGGTAAGAGCTCCACCTCCGAGGAAACAGAAACTCACTTAGCTGCTAATAACACAAGTGAGGTGAGCACATCAGCGAAACGAAACCACCGAAGACAGAGTCACTCACTTAGCCGCTAATACAGAAGCGAGGCAAGCACATCGGCAAAACGGTATCCCTTTTATTTTCCTCCCACTCTGTTAAGCACGTTGGCAAAACGAAACCTCCGAAGAAAGACAAAGTCGCTTGGCCACTAATACAGAAGTAAGGAGAGCACGTTGGCAAAACAAAACCTCCTAGGAGAGAGACACCCAGAGTAGCTGCTTTCAATTACCTGACATCTCTACATTTCTATTTTTTTTTTCTGACGAGTTCAATAGTTTCTAGGACCCTGGGCTTTTTACAGCACGGGCTTACACAGTTAGCTGTTATATAAATAAAAGTGAGTTCTTGTGTCAGTCTCATTATTTAATAGACAGACCTCGCACCTCTATGACCCTACCCACAATCAGTGAGTGATTGCACACTTCACCCTGTATTTTGGTTTCCAGAGTAGGTTAGGTTTAGGGTTAGAGTTGGTTTTCATGAAGGATATCCCGGTGTCTCTTCATATTTCTCTTAACAATGTCTAGTCTCCCAGTTGCTGCCACCACCATGGTTCACCATTGGAATGGTGGTTTCGAAAAAATGGTACCAGGTACCACCTAATGACTAATCCTAGGTTCGTCAGACCAGAAAATCCTGTTTCTCAATGTTTGGGAGTCCTTTAGGTTCCTTGTTGCAATCTGCGAGTGAGCTTCCTTTTACTGAGAAGAGAATTTTTTCTAGCAAGCTCAGCCATAAAGCCCAGATTGGTAGGGTGTTGCAGGATTGATTGTCCTTCTTCCCCCATCTCCACACAGCCTTTTTGGAGCTCAGCCAGAGTTTCCATTTTGTTCCTAGTCACCTTCCTTACCAGGGCCCTTTATCCACAATGACTTTGTTTGGCCAGATGTTGTGGAAGGAGATTTCCGAGGAAGACAGGACTAGTTCAACCAATCATCTTTTCTTCAATCACAGATGAGTATGTAGGATTGATACTTTGCAAAGCAGAAGAGTGCAGATATCCCTGTTCAGACAGATTATTTTATTTTCCTCCCTCCCCCTTCCCCTTACTTATCATAAGCATAATATCGTTTATCTAACCATTTCATCTTATATTATGTAAATCGTCTAACCGTTTCGTTTTTGTGAACATGCACCAAAGAAGATAAAGTCATCTTTATCTTTTTCAATTAAAAAACGGATGTGCTTCTAAAAAGGAAGTTACCCTAGGTCAGCTTACGTACTTCACCTTGTCTCATTATTAATAACCTTTTACTATAGCAGAACAGCTTTGTCCGCTTCTAACCCTTCGGTGTTTGCAAGTAGTTTTTTTTCTTTTACAATGTTCAGCTGTAAAAAGAGTTGGGGTTGATTGAAACTTCTTCCACTTAAGAATTATGGAGGCCACTGTGCTCTTGAGCACCTAGAATTTTGTTGAATTTGTTTTGTAGATTTCCCCAGGTCTGTCCCTCGACATAATCCGGTCTGTAAGCCCTGCAGGGAATTCCTTGCTATATCATTGTCTACAGGAGGGTCTCTTTATTCGTTGTCCTAATCAGGTTCAATCAAATGAATTACCACAGCAGAACTCCAAACAAGGTGTAGAAACATCTCTTAGTCTAGGGGTCCTTTAGCTAATGCCTGAGGGATGTCCGCTCAACCAATACCCTGCTGTAGGTGCCACTCGATTCCACACTTCACTTATGATGCACTTCCATCTTTGGCGATCAGTGGTGATGTTTCAGGCCGTGTCAACGCTCAGTCACCGGTTCTTTAGGTCTTGTGATATGTCTGAGCCACGTTTTCTTTAGTGCATTTTCTTGAACTAGTGGTCGCCTGAGGCAGAGCAGGTTCTGAGAGACTGCTTTGGAACTACAGACTGAGATATCCTGCAGGGGTCACATAGCGAGAACATTGAGGAGGTTGTTGACTGCACTACTGACTACATCAACTTCTGTATGGACATTGTAGTTCCAGTAAAAACAGTACACTGCTCTGCTAACAACAAGCCATGGATTACAAGTGACATCAAAGGGCCTTTTGAACCAGAAGAAAAGGGCTTTTAAAGGCGGTGATCAGCATGAGCTCAAGCACGTGAAGAAGGAACTCCGAGTCCAGCTCAGAGCGGCAAAGGAACTGTACAGGAGAAAGCTGGAGCAGAAGTTGCAGAATAACAGCATGAAGGAAGTGTGCGATGGGATGAAGATCATCACTGGCTGCAGCTCGAAACGGGGTGCCACCATCAAGAGAGACGTACAGTGGTGTGAAAAACTATTTGCCCCCTTCCTGATTTCATATTCTTTTGCATGTTTGTCACACAAAATGTTTCTGATCATCAAACACATTTAACCATTAGTCAGATATAACACAAGTAAACACAAAATACAGTTTTTAAATGATGGTTTTTATTATTTAGGGAGAAAAAAACCCAAACCTACATGGCCCTGTGTGAAAAGTAATTGCCCCTTGTTAAAAATAACCTAACTGTGGTGTATCACACCTGAGTTCAATTTCTGTAGCCACCCCCAGGCCTGATTACTGCCACACCTGTTTCAATCAAGAAATCACTTAAATAGGAGCTGCCTGACACAGAGAAGTAGACCAAAAGCACCTCAAAAGCTAGACATCATGCCAAGATCCAAAGAAATTCAGGAACAAATGAGAACAGAAGTAATTGAGATCTATCAGTCTGGTAAAGGTTATAAAGCCATTTCTAAAGCTTTGGGACTCCAGCGAACCACAGTGAGAGCCATTATCCACAAATGGCAAAAACATGGAACAGTGGTGAACCTTCCCAGGAGTGGCCGGCCGACCAAATTTACCCCAAGAGCGCAGAGACGACTCATCTGAGAGGTCACAAAAGACCCCAGGACAACGTCTAAAGAACTGCAGGCCTCACTTGCCTCAGTTAAGGTCAGTGTTCACGACTCCACCATAAGAAAGAGACTGGGCAAAACGGCCTGCATGGCAGATTTCCAAGACGCAAACCACTGTTAAGCAAAAAGAACATTAGGGCTCGTCTCAATTTTGCTAAGAAACATCTCAATGATTGCCAAGACTTTTGGGAAAATACCTTGTGGACTGATGAGACAAAAGTTGAACTTTTGGAAGGCAAATGTCCCGTTACATCTGGAACACAGCATTTCAGAAAAGAACATCATACCAACAGTAAAATATGGTGGTGGTAGTGTGATGGTCTGGGGTTGTTTTGCTGCTTCAGGACCTGGAAGGCTTGCTGTGATAGATGGAACCATGAATTCTACTGTCTACCAAAAAATCCTGAAGGAGAATGTCCGGCCATCTGTTCGTCAACTCAAGCTGAAGCGATCTTGGGTGCTGCAACAGGACAATGACCCAAAACACACCAGCAAATCCACCTCTGAATGGCTGAAGGAAAACAAAATGAAGACTTTGGAGTGGCCTAGTCAAAGTCCTGACCTGAATCCAATTGAGATGCTATCACCTGCATGACCTTAAAAAGGCGGTTCATGCTAGAAAACACTCAAATAAAGCTGAATTACAACAATTCTGCAAAGATGAGTGGGCCAAAATTCCTCCAGAGCGCTGTAAAAGACTCATTGCAAGTTATCGCAAACGCTTGATTGCAGTTATTGCTGCTAAGGGTGGCCCAACCAGTTGTTAGGTTCAGGGGGCAATTACTTTTTCACACAGGGCCATGTAGGTTTGGATTTTTTTTTCTCCCTAAATAATAAAAATCATCATTTAAAAACTGCATTTTGTGTTTACTTGTGTTATATTTGACTAATGGTTAAATGTGTTTGATGATCAGAAACATTTTGTGTGACAAACATGCAAAAGAATAAGAAATCAGGAAGGGGGCAAATAGTTTTTCACACCACTGTAGATAGAGCAAACCAAATGAACAAATTCTTTAACAGGTTTGACCACCCTAACCCACTCTCACCTCAGAGTACTGCACCCTCCACTCATTCTTATGCTGATACCAGCATAGGTGAGACATCCCCACCCACAAGTACAGCAGTGCAGGTGAGCAGAGAGCTAAGGAGACTTCGTGCCAGCAAAGCAGCGGGTCCAGATGGAGTATCGCCACGACTGCTAAAGGCCTGTGCACTGGAACTTGGGAGTTCTCTACAGCGCATCTTCAACCTGAGCCTGGAACAGGGGAGAGTCCTGAGGCTTTGGAAAACATCTTGTATCACCCCAGTCCCAAAGGTATCACATCCTAGTGAGCTGAATGACTTCCAGCCTGTCGCCCTGACATCACATCTGATGAAGACCATGGAGAGGCTGCTGCTTCACCACCTGAGGCCACAGGTCCACCACGCACTCGACCCTCTGCAGTTCACATATCAGGAGAAGGTGGGAGCGGAGGATGCCATCATCTACATGCTACACTGATCCCTCTCCCACTTGGACAGGGGCAGTGGTGCTGTAAGAATTATGTTTCTGGACTTCTCTAGCGCCTTCAGCACCATCCAACCTCTGCTCCTCAGTGACAAGCTGACAGAGATGGCAGTAGATTCATACCTGGTGACATGGATCGTGGACTATATCACAGACAGACCTCAGTATGTGGGTCTCGGGGAACTGCAAGTCTGACATTGTGGTCAGCAACACAGGAGCGCCGCAGGGGACTGGACTTTCTCTGGTTCTGTTCAGCCAACATACATCAGACTTCCAATACAACTCGGAGTCCTGCCACGTGCAAAAGTTCACTGACAACACTGCTGTGGTGGGCTGCATCAGGAGTGGGCAGGAGGAGGAGTACAGGAACCTAATCTAGGACTTTGTTAAATGGTGCGACTCAAACCACTTACACCTGAACACCAGCAAAACCAAGGAGCTGGTGGTGGATTTTAGGAGGACCAGGCCCCTCATGGACCCCGTGATCATCAGAGGTGACTGTGCAGAGGGTGGAGACCTATAAATACATGGGAGTGCAGCTGGATGATAAACTGGACTGGACTGCCAATACTGATGCTCTGTGCAAGAGAGGACAGAGTCGACTATACTTCATTAGAAGGCTGGTGTCCTTCAACATCTGCAATAAGATGCTGCAGATGTTCTATCAGACGGTTGTGGCGCCCTCTTCTACGAGGTGGTGTGCTGGGGAGGCAGCATAAAGAAGATGGACGCCTCACACCTGTACAAACTGGCGAGGAAGGCAGGCTGTATTGTAGGCACAGAGCAGTTTGACATCCGTGGCAGAGCGACGGACGCTGAGCAGACTCCTGTCAATCATGGAGAATCCACTGCATCCACTGAACAGGATCATCTCCAGACAGAGGAGCAGCTTCAGCGACAGACTGCTGTCACCGTCCTGCTCCACTGACAAACTGAGGAGACCCCACACTATGTGACTCTTCAATTCCACCAGGGGGGTAAACGTTAACATTATACAAAGTTATTGTCTGTTATACCTGCATTGTTATCACTCTTTAATATTGTTCTTATCAGTATGCTGCTGCTGGAGTATGTGAATTTCCCTTTGGGATTAATAAAGTATCTATCTATTTATCTAGCGATGTTCATCCTGCAGATGTGGCCAAACCATTGCAGTCTGCACTTTATGATCAGTTCTTCAATTGGAGGCTGGTTATTGCACTGGGTCCCAATGTTCGCATGGAGGGACACACTCAGTATTTGCCTCAAGCGTCACGTTTGGAAGACCTTCAGCTTGTTCAGTTCAGATTGCAGCAGAGACCACGTTTCTGCTCCATACAAGAGAATTGGGATGATCAGAGTACGGAGGAGACATATTCTTGTTTTGATGGAAACACTGAACTTCTTCCAAAGGCACAACTTGAGCGATGCGAACGCCGCAGCCATGAGTCCAATCCGACTATGGACTGTGATCATGATCATGGTCTTATCCACTCTGATCCTTAAGCTATAGGCTTGGGCGATATGAGCTATCTCGTAAAGTGTATCAGTAGCCACTGAGTCGGTATTGGCGAATATGGCGCTGTCATCTGCGAATACCCAGTCTGTCACAAATTTGTTCACCTCATATTGCACTCCGCGTCTGCCGAATACTTTTCACATAATAGCGTCGATCACATTATTGAAAAGTAGAGGGGAAGTGACATCACCCTGGAGAACGCCAATTTGGATTGAAAAGTCGGGGGATAGATCATTCTGGATTTTCATGCTGCATGTTGAGCCATTATATGATGTTTGAAGAATCTGGATGATGGTGTTCGTTCGCCAAGGCTCTCCACAAGGCAGGCCAGTAGAAACATCTCAACGATGATCAACAGAACAGGATGCATCTCAGACAAATTTCAAGTCTGTTAGCAAAGGGTCTGAAGACTCGTGTCGATGGGGTATGTCAATTTCTTACTAAGCTTTGCAACAAATTCTGAAAATCCTTTTCTTGCTTCGTCTTTCTGGGATATCAAGTGTTGCTTGAAGAAGGTAAAAAAAAATGAGCTTGAATGATTTTACAACAAGGTTGCAACCTAACAAAATGTGCAGAAAGCAAACGGAAGGGGTCTGGAGATTTTCTGAATCCATGGTAGCTACAAATTGAGAAGGACACGCTAGAAATGATGTTAGTAATTTCTGAAATTCTCTCATCATTTTTTGTGCACTTTTACGAAGTGGCTGGATGACAAATAAAGAGGAATTTGTGTTTTGATGGCTCTTTGATAGCCCATCTCACACTCTCCACTGCAGAGATGCAGTCAGACAGACATGATAGGATCAGAATATTCTCGTTGAAGCCAGACATATAATATGTTAATATAATATATCGATAGTCCTGTCCGGGATGAGCGGAGCAATGTGAGCACAAAGCCAGTTAGAGATGGTATTTAAATTACAGATTCAGAAATGTGCAAAGCAGTGTAGCGCTCCATCCATTTAATCAATCAATAAACTGTCAATATGTAGCGATCGTAACCGCTACGCTTCACTAAGTTCATAGTGAAAAATTAACTAACTATTTCATGTCAACCCCAAACTGTCTTCAGACCCCTTCCCATAGCACCAACAATTACCTCCAATTAATTAAAGTGTATTTTACAGAAATAACTCAGAGATAAGGCGCAGAGAAGAAATGTAATTAATGATTTATATGCACCGCGGTGGGCTGGCTCCCTGCCCGGGGTTTGTTTCCTGCCTTATGCCCTGTGTTGGCTGGGATTGGCTCCAGCAGACCCCTGTGACCCTGTAGTTAGGATATAGCAGATTGTATAATGGATGGATGGATTTATATGCAATCCCCAAAACTCCCCGGACATAAGTCAATTCCAAAACCGCCCAGCCTCTTACAATACAATACAATACAATTTATCTTTGTATAGCCCAAAATCACACAAGGAGTGGCACAATGGGCTTGAACAGGCCTTGCCTCTTGACAGCCCCCCAGCCTTGACTCTCTAAGAAGACAAAAAAAAAACCCTTGTAGGGAAAAAATGGAAGAAACCTCAGGAAAGGCAGTTCAAAGAGAGACTCCTATCCAGGTTGGTTGGGCATGCAGTGGGTGTCATAAAGAAGGGGGACAATACAACAAAGCACAATACACAGAACAGAACAAATCCTCAATACAGTAAAAAAATAAAACTTTTAAAAGTAAGGAGCAGAATTTAACAATAGATGATATCACATAATACGATTTGGATTTGTTTAGCGTCCTGGAGACCTCAGCCATCAAGCTGCCTCCCCAGTTGGCCATTCCACAGCGGAAACAGTGCTAATCTGATGACAGGACCCCTCTTTTCCACGATTCCTGTGATCCTCCATCAGGGATGACTTTACCACAGGCAGGCAAAACGGCAAAACAACTTGGCAGGCGGGCCATGGCACCAAGTGGCACATTTGAGTACCAAGAAGAGAAACAGAATAGGTGAGGGTTAGTATTCAATTATAACTATTATGTGACTTATGTTTTAGTGCTAATGACTGACAACAGAGATGCAGTCTGCACAGTTAATCAGCAGCTCTAGTCAGGGTGTGCTAAACTAAAGTTGCGAGGATTTAAAAGCTGAGACCGAAGGGGCATCTCTTATAGTAGCAGGCAGACCACTCCACAGTTTAAGGGCCCTGTAACTAAAAGCTTTTATTTTATTAATCCTTAGAATCCTAAGCAGACCGGCATCTTGAGATCTTAATGTGCGCTCAGGTTTGTAAGTCATGATAAGTTCAGACAAGTAAGCCGGACCTCGGCCATTTAATGCTTTATACGTTAAAAGGAGGATTTTGAAATCTGCCCTAAACTTAACCGGGAGCCAGTGTGAGGATTTAAGAACTGGAGTTATGTGTTCGTATTTTCTTGTTCTTTTAAAAATTCTTGCACCAGCATTTTGGATTAACTGGAGGCTGAATAAAGAACAGTTTGAACATCCAGTGAACACCGCATTGCCGGAGTCAATCCTACTAGAAATAAGATTCTCACTCAACATACACAGTAAACAAAATACCATAAAATCAAGTACCCAAAAATATCTTACAATGTCCACTCAAGTTAGCCTCTTTATAAGATAATCGTATCTCCCAATATTTCAATTCTTCAGACATGCTAACCCCAGAATAAAAGATTTATTGCTCACTCTGATCCCGATCCCATCCACTGTCTAGTCCACTTCCCTAAGTGTATCAGGATTCGTCAAGGTGGCCAACCCCCCAGGAGAACCCCCAGGACACCATCCGTCGTCTCATTAGGACGTTGTCAGGCATTTATACAAACTACTGAGTACGATTTGGAGTTCCTGCAATGAGATTTTGGCCAAATGGACCTGCCTGCCTGTCGCCTCATTTTTTTCCTTTGATTTTCGGTGTGTCCCTCTGTTGATTGATCATTTTCATTTCCATCCTTTTATTCCTCACACATCACCGTACCAGTCCATACCAGTAGAGATGGCCAGCAGGATTTTTTCTTCCCATGGAGATATGTGCTGTTTGTATTCTTGTGTTCTCTTTTCCTTTTCTGCTTTTGACAATTTTCTGTACAGTTCATTATAAAGTGGGGGGCGGTGGGGGGGTTCATAGGTATGCTCATATAAATTGGTATTTGCTCATTCAGTTCAATTTTGAGTATGATCTTCTTATGGGAATATGTATACAGTAGACCCCCGCGAATTCGCAGTTCAGGGTTCGCGGACTCAGTCGTTCGCGGATTTTTCCTTAGAACCTAACTATTAATTGTTAGCGGAAAGCTTAAATATCCTCCGCAATTTTTTATGGCTTTTTTCGTAGCAATCCTGTGCTGTAGAGAGAACTACAGCTTGGGGTGGTAAAAGTAGCCAACAGAATTTGAAACTGCAACTCCCAGCAGTCCCTGCAGTGGATCTGATTGGTCTTCTGCTGAGAGCAAGAAGCAACTGCTGAGGGAAACGCGGTTTGGGATGGTGAAAGTAGCCAATCCGAGAGCGTTATTCATTCCTCCATGCTGCCGATTGATTGCTGCCCTGTGACGCGACTCTAGCTGAGTGTCCTCATGTTTTCCATTTTGTTATTCTGAAACGCATAAGATGTCACAGAATTGCTCTGCACCTTCTAAGGCTTCTGGCACTGAGCCTAAGCACAAGAAGAAGTTTAAAACACTCCAGGAGAAGGTTGAACTACTGGATTTGCGTACCACTATGGCATTAATGAAAGCACCGCACGCTACATGAAGAACGAAGCAGCAATCTGGAGTACCGTGTCTGTGATAGTGCCAAAAAGGTAGCGACCGTAAGGAATAAAAATATCGTCACAATGGAATCTGCCCTGGCACTGTGGATCACCGACTGCAGGAAGAAGAACATCCCCTTGGACGGTAACATCATCCGTGAGAAAGCATGGAAATTGTACCAGCAGTTTGCTACAGGAGACAATGTAGCAACTCCCCATCACAATGTTCCTGAAACCCATAAAGAAAAGGCAGCACAAAACCCCACCAGAAGAAGACCCATCAGAAGATACGACTCCTCCTGAAGCGCCTGAAGAAGAGGCGCGACCTGAGGAGTTTTAAATCCCGTGCATCGTACTGCACAGCTACTTCATCATCATCATCAATATCATTCATCATCGGTGAGTACCCATACATTTTACTGTATTTTAATTAAGAGAAATTATTATGTATTTACTCTACTTACAACAAAGAAAACGACAGCGCATACCAAAGAAAACGCACTTCCATGACGTATAGCGGCGACATCGGTATTTTACATTCTAGCACCGTGGGAGACATAACAGTACAATACTGTACAGTATACGGGTTTACCTTTACATTCTGTTTTTAGGTAATGTATTAATGTATTTAGCTGAGTTTGCAATGAAATTAAAGTGCTTTGGGGGCATACTGTATTTTTAACCACCCACATCCAAAAGTCACTGTTTTTCACAATTCGCGGGTGCTCTAGGAATGTAACCCCCGCAAATTTTGGGGGTGCACTGTATAACTATGCTTGGATTTTTTAGAATATAAACTCTGTTTGTTTAATTGGCCTAATTTAGCCTGGTGGTTATTGTTTCTGTTTATAAAGGACACCAGCATCAAAGGGGATCAAATTAGGGCTAAGCTTGTGTCCATTTCCGAACCTGTTAGAATGAATCTCTTACCGAGGTTAGGAGCTTCTTGTGTGTGTCGGGCCCCACGTATCGCATTTAGAGGAACTCGCTACAGTAAAGATGTGTCAGTGTCTTCAAAACAATACCAGTGGTAAAGATACTCGTCAGAATGGAATTCTGCAATATTAAGAACTCCAAATAGAAAGCAAAACACAAGAGAAAGAAGGAAGAACAATAAATGAAAGGAATAAATGAAAATTAAACCAAATCATTACATTTATTAAATAATCATAAAACAAACAAAACGATAAAGATGAAGTTAATAATTTACAACCAGGGAAGCAGGCAGCAGAAAATTAACATTCACTTGCTGTGAACCGAAACTAATCAATGAACAGGGGAATCCCAAATAAAGAGAAATGAGGGAGAGGAGTACAACAAAAACAATGGATTTATTCAGCGCCTAAACTGAGAACAAACAAAGCCTAAATGAAATCCAATCTGCATAATCCTTAAGATAGTATAAAAGGTCAAGGCGAGTAAGCATTCACTAGATATTCTAATTAATTCTGAACTTCAGACGCTCAAAGCCAGAAAATTCAGCTCTGAACGGAGCAAACAAAACAAAAACTAAAAGGCAAACAAACAACTGAGAACAGGAGATTGAGACCTAACAGGAATAAGGTTTGTAGCACCAAAAGATGAAGGTTGAAGGCAACACCACAGAGAGAGAGGAGGCATCAAGAGGTCTTTTTTATTCCCTTCAAGTGACAGTAGCTCTGTTAAATCGACTGCAACGAGTGCAGAATGCAGCTGCTAGAATCTTAACTATGAAAAGAAAATCCGAGCACATCACACCAGTCTTAGTGTCACTACACTGGCTACCTGTGCCATTTAGAATTAACTTTAAAATACTGATGATGGTTTACAAAGCCTTAATCTTATATTTCGGAGTGTCTTACACCTTACACTCCAAATCGGAACCTTAAACCTTCAAATGAGGGTCTGCTTAGAATTCCAGGAGCTAAACTTAGAAGAAGTGGTGAGGCAGGCGGCCTTCTGCTGATATGCACCTCACATCTGGGATATGAGTTTACTGATAGAAATTCACCAGGCAGATACAGTGGAGCACTTTAAAAAACTGCTGAAGAGCTTCTCAGAGCTTCATTTGAGTTTAATCCTGATGCTCTGTATATTCAGTTAATTATCATTATTATTCATGGTGGCTCCACAATCCGTACTAACCCCTACTCTCTCTTCTGTTCTTATTCTAGTTTTCTGTGGTGACAACCTGCACCACCATCACCACCTGATCAAAGCACCGTGATGTCCCTACATTGATGGATTAAAGGCCAGAAGTCCACATGACCGTCATTATCAAGTCCTTCCATGAGAACCCTGAATACCATGAGGACTGATCATTTATGTTAGGTAGAATGCCTAGGGTGGGCTTGGTGGTCTCGTGGCCTCAGAACCCCAGCAGATTTTATTTTTTCTCCAGCCATCTGGAGTTTTTTTTTTGTTTTTTTCTGTCCTCCCTGGCCATCAGACCTTACTTTTATTCTATGTCAGTGTGTTAGTGTTCTCTTATTTTAATTCTTATTTTGTCTTTTTTCTCTTTCTTCATCATGTAAAGCACTTTGAGTTATATTATTTGTATGGAAATGTGCTATAAAATAAATGTTGTTGTCGTTGTATTAGCTGTTATGATGAGGCGATGCAGACGTGGCATAAAAAAAGGAATGGAAGGCTTTCAAAAGACCCACAGACCAGGCCAGGACCCCTTACTAATTGGTCAAAATATAGGTCTCACCTCAGGCAGCCTCACCCCAAGCTCTACAGGCAAATTTTGTCTTGCACAGGCCTATAATAGCAAGCTGACCTTAAAAGGTCAAAAAATATCTTAAAAAGTCCCAAAATATGTATGTTAAAATTTCTGATTTTTATAATTCATTATTCTCAGTTTTGGCTGATTACATATTGAATGTGGGACTTCAAGACTTAAGAGATTCTGAATTTAAGGGCCGTTCTGATGTATATTGCTCCGTTACAAAGTCCAAAATTTCTTCACATTTTGCCACTACTCCATTTTTTATGCGATTTTAGGCTAGCCGATGTCATAGCAACCAAATCCCAGAATTCCCCGGGGTGTGCCTGTTTATGACATCATCAGGCCGACAGCTCTGGGCTTTTCAAGTCTGACCTCTGAATCTCCGTTCTCATTTTTAATTTACCCAGGTAACACATTTCTTCCTGCTTTTTGACTCGAGTGACAGGTCTTTGTGATTCTCGGTATCAGATCTTGGCCTGTTCTTGACTCAGAAATCTTCAGATCATTTTCATTTTTCCTTTAGTGTTTCTGTCAAGTTGGGACAACATAAAAAAAAAAATCTCCTTCAAGGGAGAGAAACCATCAAACCTGTGGCTTGAGAGAGACAAGTCCAAGTACAGCGACTTTAAAAATAAATTTTTTTGATTTTAGCAAAAGAAGAGCAGAAATAGAAAAAGGAAAAACAATCAAGCAACAGGCTGTGCTTTTAAAAAAGCAACCCACAGCATCTGAGTCCAAAACTGTAGGTTGTCACAAGAATGGACAGGAGACATAAAAAGGTTTGGGGCGGCCACCCATATATTATGCCCTGACTGGATATTGTAGAGTTGTGTCTGACATGTGACATGTGGCAAAGATGACAGCTTTAAAGGTCTAGACAGGAAGTGACATCATCAGGGGGGTTGGAACTGGAAGAGACACCATCACGGGCACTGGAAATGGACATGATGTGATCACGTGTGCCAGAAACGGAAGTGATGTTGTCTGGGCAGGAAGTGATGTCATCACAGGTACTGGAAGCCTGTGGAATTTCCCATAAATGGCCTGCAGATGATTGAGATAAAAAGTCAGTGCAACTCGTCACCTCCTGACCAGACATGGAATTGTCACTATTCGAGCCCTTTAGCTGCCTCCCATGCGCACATGTGTGACAAGGTCAAGAATGAAGAATCAGATTTTAATGGTCCTTACAGTACTTCAGATCACTCAAAAGCAGATTTTAGAACACAGCGCCACTGACTGTACTTCACAATAATTCTACAGTCAAGTGCATTAACTTATATAATACTTACTGTTTACACAAATAAATGTCGAGTAGAGGGAACCGGAAATTGAATCAAGTGAACAACATTCATTTGAAAATAAACACATTGGGTCAATTGAAGTAAAGAAGCTGCGCCGATAAAGAGGTTGGCACATGAGTGGCTTGATGCCGCTATGAATGCCGACCTATACAGATCGTAAACACGTACCTTTGTGTCGGTTCATTTCATTCTCTTCATTATCCACCATATGCTTTGGTAGGTCAAACAAGCTGTCTAATGTCTTCACTAAAAATATCTTTGAAAGTGTGTGTGTGTGTACAGGCACTTGCATGTCTCTCTGTGCATGACTACATGTTGTGGCCAGTAGGGGGCGAGACTAAGCCTCAGACCTCTGATGTAATGTCCCCTACTCAGCTTTTATTACAAATGGGTTTCTAATAATGAATGAGCACAATACAGGTCATCCTTCCCTCTTCCTTCACTCCTTCCTTTATTGTCCCAGCAGGCGTACTTCTCTTCCACTTCTCTTCTTCTCTCCAAAATAACGAGTGACCAAAGTGGGCTTCTTTTAAAGTTTCTGGTGCCATAGCATTACAACCAGTAAACACTTCACAGCCAGGCTGAGATGTCATGGGGCAGTAAAGTCCTCTTCTGGTTGCGCCCCATGAAGACAGGGCTGTGTTTCCAAATTACAAGTCCCATGTAGCCCTGTGGGTGTCTAAACAAAAGGCAGCCCAGGAGAACACTGCCACCTAATGTACTGGAGGAATGACTGTTCATTGTATTCTATGTCCCGTAATCCATTCATTATTTCCTCACCACGACTGGGAAAGGGAACAGCAACCATCTCCATAATCCAGTCTGTCCTTCCATAGCAGGCTCCAGGCTAGATGAAGGCCTTCTCTTTCCAATCCAGTTGGGATGCCAGTCTATCCACACTGACATTCACATTGTATGTTTAAGCAAATTATGAATCTCAAAAACTAGTCTTGCAACCATTCTGTATATCAATAGTTCTGGTCGTCTCATAAGTATAAGGTCCCGATTTAAATCAAACAAATTCCTATGACAGTTACCATTGGACATGATGATAAGAACTGGACCAAACTGGAGTAAAATATTACACCTATGAGGACACACCCCATAACAACGCAGGAGCCGTCCTAACGACAGGGAAGACAAAATAGCTGTGATCATAAATAAAAAAGTTGGTGGAGAGAATTGTACTGAATAACTCATAGCAACTAACGTAAACCTTGTAACAAAAAAATTCGAACGTGAGTGTCAATAGGCTTTGTGCTGAGGAACCAAGTGACCCAAACTCTTCTCTAACATTTCAGTAGTTACTGTATTTACTGCTCATAAAATAGGTCATTACGATAGCAATTGATGAGGAGAATTCAGAATTCAATACAGAATTACGGTATTTCAGGGTTCTTCTAGAGCAGCGTTTCTCAACCTTCAAGTATTTGCGACCCGAGTTTTCATAACAGTTTTAATCGCGCCCTCCCTAACATTTTTTTGAAATGTAGATGCGTATTTTATTATACCTACTTAACTTTTATTGACATTTATCTAACTCTCTATTTATTGTTCTAGTATCAGAATGTAGTTTGGGTTAATTTGTTTTGGTTTCATCAGATGGTTTTTTCATATTTTTAAAACTTGCTTTATTTTATTCACATCTTCACGCCCCCCTTTTTGTTACTTCGCGCCCCACAGGTTGAGCCACTGTTCTACAGTGACTCTTTCTTCTGCACGATTTTGCTCAAAAACTAATCAGCACATCGACATCTCACAATAGGCGTCAGTTTCGAGTTTGGTATTTTTCTGTCCAGCTATTTTAGCTCTTGATCGTCCTCAGGAAACTGTGACAGACAGAGAGAAAGACACACACCCATCATCAATATATAAGTGCTTACGGTATCAGGGGACCCTAAAACATTGAGATCCATTGAAAAATGAAGATTGAAATTTGTGAGGAATCTAAAGCTTTCGCTCCTCCCCCACCCCCACAGACAATTGGTTACGGTGGTTATGGCAAAAAGCTGATGGAAGATTCGGAATCTTGGGCTCAAGAAATACCCAATATGAGCACTCAACCTCTTAAATTAATGTATATACATTTACATACAGTACATACTGTATATATATGCATAAACATATATACATACATATATAAATATACTAGCAAAATACCCGCACTTTGCAGCGGCGAAGTACTGCCTTAAAATTTTTATTAAGAAGAAAATTAAAACTTTTTAAACTGAGGAAAAATATACCAACAATTATTATCTTTGTATACCACGTTGTCAGTTCGGCCCTCCAGTTGTAATCTGACCAAGCTGTGCCAAGCTTACTCTTGAGCATGTAACGTACAGTCGGCCATGTGAACAGTAATCTTGTCTCAAATCTCACAGCTTGGATTGCTGCTGTCATAATCGGTTTGAGTTTCATGGTTTGTTTCAATGACGACAGTATTTGTAGGACTTGTGTTGAAGTGACATTCGGCATCTGTCAAGCGTTGTAAGCACACAACCAGTTTCATCGATAACTTCACATCCAGCTTTTGATGTTTATGAATGTTTAAATTCTCAAAGAGTCCACTACTGAAATCGTCTCCTGTCAATCTAAGATGTTTAAGAGGCATTGGCGGTTGTCAAAAGGTGTAAAATATTTGGCCATTTCGGTACACTTGAAAGCGACAACCGAACAATTCAGCGACAGCCATCAACTCACATGCAGAACCATAGGTGAAGGGCTTAAGCATTTCACTCTTCTAGTGCTCCTGTGTAGTCTAATTATCTCCTGTACCGTCATCAGTCCACACCTTGAACCTGTCCAGTCATTCAATACATAAGACACAATGGATATCAAGAGTGAGCCTGATATGGCCGTGCAATATGTAACACAGAGAATGGAAAAGGCAGGCGCCATCTCCGGGCATGGAAACCACTCGGTAAGTGACAGTTCTTTGATCGATGGTGATCACCTCGATAGACATGTTAATGGGGGTACGGCTGGAATGATAAAGGAAATGGGTACCTGAACAATGTAAAGTAAGTCTAAAATACCTACACAATAACTATAATCGTAATAAACGAACAATAAAACAGCGGAGAAGCCGTGGATTAAATAAAAAGGCTGTAGTTATCAGCAGGGAGACGTGAATCCCGAGGCGAAGCAAGAAAGGGAATGAAGAGACTGGAGTGACGGTCGGCCTTATATAGGCAGGCAGCCCACAACGTGGGAGGCACTGGGATGAGGGACCCAACGCCGCCTCACACGGTGACCGAGCTGCAGGCTATGGACGTATATATGTACGTAAGTAGGATTCAGTTAGCGTTGGGAACCCGCGTACCAAATTTCTTGAAGATGGGCCCATAAGTAACAAAGACTGTTGAAAAGTTCAATATGGCGGCCGACAGTGGCATCATACCACCAAAATAAGTACATACATTGGTTTCGGTTAGCTCAGGGAAGCCGCCTACCAAATTTTGTGAAGATGGGGTCATAAATAAGAAAGTTCAACATGATGGATGTTGTCGACCGTTATGACCGTTACGTGTAAAATTTCGAAATGGAACCTGCTTAACATTTGTAAGTAAGCTGAAAGGAATGAGCCTGCCAAATTTCAGCCTTCTACCTACACGGGAAGTTGGAGAATTAGTGATGTTGGAAAGTTCAATATGGCGGCCAACAGTGGCGTCATACCACCGAAGTAAGTACGTACATCGGTTTCGGTTAGCACAGGGAAGCCACCTACCAAATTTTGTGAAGATGGGGTCAGCCTTCTACCTACACGGGAAGTTAGAGAATTAGTGACGAGTGAGTGAGTGAGGGCTTTGCCTTTTATTAGTATAGATATATACATACGTACATATCTGTACCTCATATCTAGAGGGTACATGCCCCTCTAATTATAACAATAATACTTTTTATTCCTACGGCACCTTTTCCTTTCTCAAGGTGCATCTCTAGTTTGTGTATTTTGGGGCTCCAAGTTCAAGACTGGCAGTTCCTGGTGGTGACTGGCAAGGGCAGCCCCCACAAAACCCATGGAACATAACACAGGCAGCTTACAGACACCATTAGAGCCAAAGAATAACACACATAATCAATGAAAGAAACAACAATTTAAATAAATGACACCGAAATGAACAACAAAAAAAAGACATGAAATAAGGACCCCCAGGAAAAGGGCAGAGCCCTGAAACATGACAGCCCACTTCTAACTCGGTGACGCCCTCTGTCACATGGGGTGTGGCCTAGCAGTGATGGACAGGGTGGTACCGCCTCCTGAGGTTCCACCCTCCCTCAAAACACAAGGAATGAAATAAAAATGACCACACTGAAATAATCTTAAACAGAACAAAGACAATAATAATACATTAAATAAATCAACTAAATGATAACCAGAGAGAACAAAATCAGCAGAAAGAGACAGTACTGAAAAACGAATGAAAAAGACAAAAAAAAATGTAAATATAAGGCACACCGATTGCCAAGCCCCCGGCTGAACGCTCACACACTAAAAATGGATTGAGTGGTAATAATGTGCTAAGATGAAGCCGAACTGAGAAAAAATAAATCAGATTAAGAAACTGGATATATGTGCCCTCCATGGCCACGCTTAGTCTTCTCTTCTAATTACATTTTGTCTTTCGTATTTCAGAAGAACAAAAAAATATGAAGTTTTTAAGACAATCCAATTTTGAGGAATATTGGAGTGAGAAATGTCACCGAATCTGTTTCAGTGTTAGCACCTTATTGATCCCAGCGAAAAAAAAAAATCTTTGATTACAGCTAACAGAGCGCAGCGTTAAGGAAGAGAAATTGAGGTTAGAGCTCCACAGAGCCTTCCCTTCAGATGATTTCGGTAAAACCATTGACTTTTCAAAGGAACCTGCAAGGCCCACGATAACCTCAGGCATCCGGAAATAATTTTATCCAGTGGAAGTGATTTCCACTGTTTGCAGTTGGGAGAGGATGGTAATTAAAGTGCACTTATGGGAATAAAAGGATTTGTGCCCCGGTCAATATCAGGCGATTTCTTTCTTTTTTATGTCTTTTACAACTCTGGTCAATGTCTTAAGACAGGAGAGAGATAAAGTGAACTTTGGGAAAGTGAACAAAGAATACACTCACTGAGCAAACTCCTAGGACCACCATACTAAATACCAGGGATGGCTCTCATTTTGCCCTGAAAACAGCGTCATGTCTGCAAAACCTGGATTATACAAAGTGTTGGTGCAGAACCCTGTGCTTACGGACCCTTAGCGTGATCTGGGATTCTGGATTCTTAGTAGTTCATAGCCAAACACACACCGACAGTGAGGGGGAAATTTACACAGACACGTGGGAAAGGTGTAAACAGTGCTGTCCTTTATTAGATAGATAGATAGATAGATGTGAAAGGCACTATATAACAGATAGATAGATAGATATGAAAGGCACTATATAATAGATAGATAGATAGATAGATAGATAGATAGATAGATAGATAGATAGATAGATAGATAGATAGATAGATAGATGTGAAAGGCACTATATAACAGATAGATAGATAGATAGATAGATAGATAGATAGATAGATAGATAGATAGATAGATAGATAGATAGATAGATAGATAGATAGATAGATGTGAAAGGCACTATATAACAGATAGATAGATAGATAGATAGATAGATAGATAGATAGATAGATAGATAGATAGATAGATGTGAAAGGCACTATATAACAGATAGATAGATAGATAGATAGATAGATAGATAGATAGATAGATAGATAGATAGATAGATAGATAGGAAAGGCACTATATAATAGATAGATAAATAGATAATGTGAAAGGCACTATATAAAAGATAGATAGATAGATAAAGGCACTATATGATAGATAGATAGATAGATAGATAGATAGATAGATAGATAGATAGATAGATAGATAGATAGATAGATGTGAAAAGGCACTATATAACAGATAGATATAAGAAATAACTACATACCAAAAAGAAAAACAATATTCACAAAATAAAGTGACCTAATTGCACTCCACCCATCCTTTCCAGAAAGCCTCCACCATGATATATATTAGATGTCCTTTCAAACACCTTCTCTTCATCACTGAATGATCTGTGGAATAATAATAATAATAATAATAATAATAATAATAATAATAATAATAATAGTAGTAATAGTAACAATAATACATTTTATTTCTGTAGCTTGGATTGGACCAAAGGCCTGACGCCCGCTAGTGTCTACGACAACATTTTATTTACTCTAATAATCTCTGTAGATGACAATCCCCACCCTTCATAACGATGCTAACCGCGCCCCGTTGCCATGGCTCAGTGGGCACCACGGCTCTTTCTCCTTCCAGCAATGCTTCACAGGCGGCCTGTGTCTGCTGGCAGTGGTGCTTCCCTGTGCCCGGTAGCTTGCGCTTTGTTAGGCCTCTCCTGGCACCCTTTCCAGGATGGATTCCATTGCTGCTATGGACCCACGAAGCTGCCTTGAATGCATGCCCCATAGTAAAAGGTAAATGCAGCCTTTAACTGTTTACAAAAATATGTAGTTGGCTATCCTGTCGTGTATGTAACTCCTTCATCTTGGGGATATTATGGTGAATTCCTAAGGTGCTACTCCAAAAATGGAAACATTCCTTTAAAGTTCTGCTCCATGCCGACATCATTGCATCCCACAATTTCTGCAGATATGAAAGCTGTACAGTCCTGTGGAGTGGCGGCTCTGTGGCTAATGATCTGTGCCAGAACAGCCTTTTACATGAAAATTGTTCCAAGGGGCACTGTTCAATGAGCTCAGACCCCCAAAATGCAAAAGACAATTTCCCCTCAGGAATTATTAAAGTATACCAAATCAAAATTAAAAATCTCCCATTCCACAAAATCCCAGAGGTGTTCTATCGGTTTAAGATCCAGTGACTGGAAAGATTGCTAAAGAACACTGAGCGCATTGTCATCTTCACGAGACGAGTTTCCTTCATGACCTGATCATTAGTCACGCTAGAAGCAGCCATTAGAACAGTGGTCCCCAACCTTTTTGACACCAAGGACCACTTTACTAGAAGCAAATTTTTTCAGGGACAGGTTGGGGGTGGGTTGGGGTTGGTGGGGTGATTATGGACGGGTTCATAGGGCAGTTTTATACACAATTTACATTAAATTTCTATTATTATTAGGTTATAATTTAGTAATAGAAATTATACAGCTTACCATAATGCAGAATCAGTGAGAGTCCAGAGCTTGTTTTCCTGCAACCAGACAATCCCATCTGGGGATGATGGAAGACAATGACACGCGAAGTGCGTTGTTTATGTTCAGTTTACTCTTGTAATCGTAATCTTGTTTTGGTTGCTGACACTGCAGAAAACGTGCATCACAAAGATAGGATGTTGGAAATGGAAGCAGCTTCAATAGCTTCTTTCACATTATTTGAATTTTCTCCTGTCTACACGTTATGCTGACAAGAATTTTTCTCAGCATTTCCTTGCAATAATACAATTTCAGGGTGCGAATGATGCCCAAATCCAGTGGCTGAAGCACTGCTGTGCAATTGGCTGGGAGGAGTTCAACGTGAAAATTATCTAAATGCGGAAGCATGTTGTGGGCAGCACATTTATCAATCAGGAGCCGAATCATCCTTTTCTTCTTCTTCATATTGTGAGGTTTCTGAACTCTTTTGGGATCCCCCCCCCCTTACCCAACAGGAACAACATGCTGAAGTGCATCCCGAAGCGCAACTGCCGCGTCTGTGTAAGATTGTTAGTCCGTTGCCGGGACAAGGAAACAGCAGGCTCACAGCATGTTGTCCCGTTGCGGGAGGTCCCAAGAGAGTTTAAAAACCTCACATTTTCTTGAATGAGTGGCACATTAATAGGAATGTTTCTTGAACGAGCATCACTGAACCACATAAAAACGGCTTTTTCGGCCTCTTCAAATGCAGCAGTCCGCATATGTTTGCAACCCAAGATTTTTCGACTTTTTTGCATATAACAAAGACATATGCATTGCATTTGTCATTCCAACAGATTGCACATCACAAACATTAACACTTTATCGTTTTTTCGTGTCTGCCGTTTCTATAGTAGGGTGACAATGAGTTAAATTCCAATTGATCTTTTTCAGATGTTGACAAGCGATAAGCAAAAGGTGTCACTGAAAACCACAGAAAACAAAAACAGCAAAAAAACAGTACGAGGAATGTTCGAAGAAAGAACATTTTTTACAACATTTCTGTTTGGGAATCATTGTGTAAATGTGCACAACTGAGCTGCGACCACAGAACTAACTGCTCTGTGGATGATTCATTGAAGCATTTCATGGTCACTTCGTTGTAATGAAAGTATCTGCTGCTGAATGTACTTCGTAGTAGGAGATTTCTATACACTCGTGTCATATGGGGAAACTGTCAGAAACATAAAAATTTTTCGTTTTAATACTCTCTCACCTCGGTCTCTCTCCTCTCCTGTGCCGCTGCAAAGCCCAGCCTGCCTAGCGCTCTGAAAAGTGTCCTCAAAGAAGGGGGCAGCCTTTTTGCTGTGGCCCTTCACTGAGTGAGTCTCAGTTGCCAGCTGCGGACAAGGGGTTGGGGACCCCTGCATTAGAAGATGGGTCAGATGTGGCAATGAAGGGATGCACAGGGCCAGCAACAATAATCGATTAGGCCGTGGCATTCAAATGATGACTGATCGAAATGAACACTTTCGAGGTGGGTGTTGACTTATAACGATATATACAGGGTGAGCCAAAAAGAACTACCACATTTCAAATGTTTATTGTACAAAAACACTATAATAAAAAATTAATTTCATTACAACACGAGAAAGGGGATACAAAATAGAATGTTTTACACTGTGTTTTAAAAATGAGGCCTACAAGGTGGTGGCCATCATTAGTGATACACTCTTCAAGACGATTTCTAAACACTCGCATGACTCGTTTGGCCATTTCAAGGGGAATAGCGGTGATTTCGTGGCAAATTGCATCCTTGAGGACTTTGAGGTTTTGAGGTTGGTGTGTGTAGACCTTCGACTTGAGAAGAAATCGCAGGGAGCGAAATGAGGCAAACTTGAAGGCCACCGGACATCGTCTCGCAGAGAGATCAGCTTCCCCAGCAAAACTTGCATGGATCTCCACGCAGGCCATATGAGCTGTCGCTCCATCCTGTTGACACCAGGCCAACACCACATCCATTTCTTTCAGTTGGGGCCGCAGAAAGTCCTCTAGCTTTTCAATGTAACGTTCTGAAATAAAGGGGACCAAACTGTAACACGTGTGCTCACTGTGCAGGGGTCTCTGATGAAGTTCACAAGGGTTGGTTTCAGCTCAGTAGCAAAAGTTTTGCTTATTTACACAACCATTCAAATGGAAATGTGCCCCATCGCTGATGTCACGTGACAATGGCATCTCGATGAACGGTTTGCAGAATGTTGCCGCACAACTCTTTACGGCTCTGCCAGTCTCTCTTGGTGAGTTCCTGAACTTCCATCATTTTGTGTGGATGGAAATTAAGGTCCTCATGCAAAATCAAAGACATGTTGGAAATGCCTGAGGCAGAAGAGCACTGAACGTCTAGGAGACGGCAAAATGGATGCCCTTACAGCTTGGATGTTTTCAGGTTTTCGTACAGTCCAAAGATGGCCTGGAGATTTTCTGTTCAGTGTTGTACCTGTCTGTCTAAATTTAGCCACCCAGTGAAGAATTGTTTTCTGATTTGGGACGTCACCGTCTAGAGGAATGCGTTCAGAAGGCGTGTTGCGTAGTGATGATGGAGTCGTTGTTTTTGAAGAACACTGGACCAAGGCATGTGGCCGACTGAAAACTACAAGGGATCGCCTATCAAAGGACCCCCCCACCTCGCACAATGACCTTGAGAAGTGGGGTACTTCAGTTTGGCCCACCCTGTAGTAGTGTTAGCCGCTACATGCACACATTCAGCATTACCGTCAGCTGGGGACCGATCAGCTGATGCTGGTACATCACTTGCATCAAAACTGGAGTCTGGAAAGTGTGCCAAGAACTCATTCCCCACACCAGCAGCAGTGGCCTGGGTGCATGGATTCATGCTGCTGGCACCAAATTCTGAGCCTACCATCTGTGAGCCACAGCAGAAGTCGAGATTTATTATCAGCTGGCCAGTTTTGGTGAGCTTGTGCCCACTGCCACGTCAAATTTCAGTTCTTGGGTGACAGGAGTGAAACCCAGCGTGGTCTACTGCTGCTGTCGTATCCCATCTACCTCAAGGTTCAATTATGGTGTGCATTCCGAGGTGCTTTTCTGCTCACCACAGTTGGACAGAGTGGTCATCCGAGTGACCGTTGCCTTTCTCTCTGCTGGAACCAATCTGGGACCCCTCTCATCAACAGAACTGCAGCTCAATGGATGCTTTTGGTTTTTCACTCCATTCTGTGACTGCTGTGTGTGAAAATCCCAGGAGATCAGAAGTTTCAGAAGCGTTCAACCCAACCCGTCTTGCACCGACCATCACGCTGCATTCCCCAAATCGCTGAGATCACATTTGTTCTCCCATTCTGGTGCTGGATGTGAACATTAACTGAATCTCCTGGCCTGGCTCTTCAAGAGTTGCTGCTATATGATTGGTTGATTAGATAATTGCACGGATAAGCAAGCGTGCAGGCATTCTTAATAATTTACTTAGCGAGTGCAAATCTCACCTCCACCTTGTTGATTGTCTGATTTTGCTCTGGAGCCCACAACCTGTGACTGAAACAAGCAAGGTGAGGTGATTTGGCCATTTGGTGAGCATAGACACCTGGGCATCCATCTTGTATGAATTGCACTGGGCACAATTGCAGACCTTGCTTCAGAATGAACCGGATATGGAAACCTGGCCCACCATTGCATGGAATGTCACCGGCACAAGCGGGCAAAAACAAGCTACAAATTTCTCTCCTTAGTCCGTGGCATGTGGTCAGTCCACATCACCTAAAACCATCTGAAAAGGCCTTCTTGAACGCCGGGGTCCTGCTATTCATTGCGTCATAATATTAGATTCAGCATCAGCGCCGCAGGTTGTAAATCATCGACTTCGTTTGTTATTTGTCACTTGTCTAAAGGAGAGACGAGGCACATCAATCAAATGCACTGCGAGTCCATAACGGTTAGGACTGCTTGCAGACATCCATTAATCATCAGACAAGGCAACAATTAACTGCTCTTCATTAACATTGACTTACTTCTCTTTTCTTTGTCACATACAGTAGATTGATTGTTCATTAAGTGATGGATTTACAAAAAAACAAAAAAGAATGACAAGTTGGTCCAGCGCTATTTTCAGTGCAGTCTTTCTATTGTGTAAATTCCATAATTCTCCTTAAAGCCCTTTGTCTGCAGGTTTTTCAGGGCAGTTATGACTGTTTTTATCGTTTCACAGCTCCGCTCACGGCTTCTCCTTGCTAGTTCTTTTCAGTCTCAACTTGGCCAGTTGTAAG
The DNA here is from genome assembly GCF_016835505.1 of Polypterus senegalus. Classification (NCBI taxonomy): domain Eukaryota; kingdom Metazoa; phylum Chordata; class Cladistia; order Polypteriformes; family Polypteridae; genus Polypterus; species Polypterus senegalus. Next base: position 4,322,721 of record NC_053168.1, on the reverse strand, counting down.
CAGAAACATTTTTTTTTGTGACACAGAGTCATAAAAATAGAGAGAATGAAATGGGAGACAAAAAAGGACCCACAAAGCAGGCCCGTCCAGAAGAGACTCACTCCAACTGAGCCACTCTTCAACTTAACCAGCAGGCTGCGGCCTATACAGGCCTCAAGATGAGAAAGCACAAAACGTAATGGCCAACAGGGAGGTAATAGGGTCATAATGTAGCGGGTCTAGTGCTGCTGAGATTCACACCGTCGAAAAGATGGTGACTTGTTTATTTGTTTGGTGGGGACCCCAGAAACATACCCAGCCTTGCCCCGATTTGCACCACTCAAACACAGAGATATGGATTAACAGTAAATAAAATAAGTAACTATGCGGTACATTAAATGAAAGAAAAACACAAACAATAAGTAAATGGATAAACCTCCCTGCTCTACTACGGCAATAACACAATAAACACTGAGACAAGAAGAGACATGAGACATGGCAAAGGTTTGGGGCAGCCACCGTATAATCTGTTTCCTGGCTGTAAAAACTAAAAGTCTGAATGTAAGTCAAGTTTACAAAACAGAGTCCAAAGCAGAACTGAATTCTAGGGGAAAGGAGTGAGGCTTTATAGGAAGTCTGGGGGAAGTGATGTTCTCGGGGTCAGGACCGGAAGTGGCGTGTCTCGAGTCGAGGCAGTGGCTCCTGGTGGGATTTCCCAGGAAAGGACTGCAGGGAACTCAAAAAAAGTGTTAGTGCACCCATAGGGGCAGATGTATTACCTAATTTCTCCAAGCCCTTCAGCTTCCTCCTACTCACACGTGTGTGACAACACTTAACAATAAACACGAACGACTCAGTCTATAAACAGTCCAAATGCAGCACTAGTGGATAAAGTGGAATGGAGGAAAGGAAGACGATCCAGAAAACAGTTTCCTGTAAGTAATGTATCAGAGAGCCCTACCGGTGGTCCTGATGCAGTGAGGGGTGATGAGATTTGGGGAGCGCTCTCTCCGATGAAACACAATGACCAATCCAGCACTACTCACGTGACCGGCAGGCACGAGATACTCTATACATCCTTACAGGTTTGACGATCCAGGACAAAAACGTGTAGAAGTGCAACTGTGGGAAGAACTCCATTTCCCAGCAGCTCAAGGGGCATCACCCAATAGGATGACAGAAACAGAAGCAGGGGCTGCTGGGGACAAAAGAGGCCAGCAGGAAAGTTGAAAAGAGGGGGTCCTGGCGGAGCAACAGGAGATTGGTGTCTTTGTGTATTGCCACACACATGTGCATGGGAGGCAGCTAAAAGGCTCAAAAGACGGTAATACCTTCGCCAAACCAGGGGACAGCAGAGTGAACTAATCCTTATTCTTTTCTATTGACAGACCAATCACAGGAAATTCCAGTTCCAGCCCCAAGGACGTCACTTCCGGTTTCTGACCTCAAGGATGTCACTTCCGGTTCTGGCCTCAAGGACATCACTTCCAGTTCTGGCCCTGAGAATGTCATTTCCCGTTTCCCACTATATAACCACCATGTTTTGTTTTGTTCTTGGTTATGGACTGATCTGTATCATTTGAACCACCAATTTTCCTCAACTTTGGTAGCCAATAGCAAGTATATGGGCGGCTGCCCCCAAACCTCTTTTCCCATGTTGTGTAGATCATTTACAGAGGCGTAGTCAGCAGGATTTGAATGACTACATGAAGAATCAGGAACCGGAAGTGACATCCTCGGGGCCTGAAACAGAATTTCCTGTAATCGGTCTGTCAACGGAAAAGAACAAGGATTAGTGCACTCTGCTGTCCCCTGGTTTGACAAGGAATTACCGTCTTTTGACCCTTTTAGCTGCCTCTCGTGTGTACATGTATGACAGTATCCTGTCCAACGTGTCATGTTATTTGTGCCCTAGATCGTTTCCCGTTAGGATGAATGGACTGTCTCGTGCCTGCCAAGTGTGTGTGTAGCGGTGGATTCATCATCGTGCATCTTCAAAAGGAGCACTCCTGCAAATCTCACCCCTCGCCACTCAGGACTACTGGTAGGACGGTTTTATTCATTTTCTACGGAAGCTGCTCTCGGGATTGTCATCTTCACATCAAACCATTTCATCCACTTTTGCTGTATTGGACTGTATAAGGACTTTGACGTGGGTGTTTATTGTTATATTACAACTGTACTGCCGTAGGGGAAAGGGGAGGTTTGTCTGATTGTTGTTGTGTTGTATTGGGTTTTCATTTAATAGATGACATACTCATTCATTGGTTTTGCATCTACGTATGCTTGTGAGTGTGTGCAGGTCGGGCAAAGGCTGGGTGCATTCCAGGAATCTCCGCCAAAAAAAATAAATAAACCACCATCTCATCACCCATGTGAATCTTAGCGGAACCAGACCTCTACCAACGATATTCCACAGGACGTATTGCAGACGAGACAGACGTGTGAACACGAACACAAAACAACGGGTTCTTGACTGCTTAGCCGACTCACTTTTAAGTTTCTCCCCGAACCCTCTTGTCCCCAGCAGCCCTTGCGTTCTCTCCTCAGATGCCAATCAGCAGCTGGGAAATAGATAGATAGATAGATAGATAGATAGATAGATAGATAGATAGATAGATAGATAGATAGATAGATAGATACTTTATCAATCCCAAGGGTAAATTCCCATACTCCAGCAGCAGCATACTGATAAGAACAATATTAAATTAAAGAGTGATAACAATGCAGGTATAACAGACAATAACTTTGTATAATGTTAACGTTTACCCCCCTGGGTGGAATTGAAGAGTCGCATAGTGTGGGGTCTCCTCAGTCTGTCAGTGGAGCAGGACGGTGACAGCAGTCTGTCGCTGAAGCTGCTCCTCTGTCTGGAGATGATCCTGTTCAGTGGATGCAGTGGATTCTCCATGATTGACAGGAGTCTGCTCAGCGCCCGTCGCTCTGCCACGGATGTCAAACTGTCCAGCTCCGTGCCTACAATAGAGCCTGCCTTCCTCACCAGTTTGTCCAGGCGTGAGGCGTCCCTCTTCTTTATGCTGCCTCCCCAGCACACCACCACATAGAAGAAGGCGCTCACCACAACCATCTGGTAGATCATCTGCAGCATCTTATTGCAGATGTTGAAGGACTCCAACCTTCTAAATGAAGTATAGTCGGCTCTGTCCTCTCTTGCACAGAGCATCAGTATTGACAGTCCAGTCCAGTTTATCATCCAGCTGCACTCCCAGGTATTTATAGGTCTGCACCCTCTGCACAGTCTCCTCTGATGATCACGGGGTCCAGGATGGGCCTAAAATCCACCACCAGCTCCTCGGTTTTGCTGGTGTTCAGGTGTAAGTGGTTTGAGTTGCAGCATTTAACAAAATCCTTGATTAGGTTCCTATACTTCTCCTCCTGCCCACTCCTGATGCAGCCCACGGTCGCAGTGTCGTCAGTGGACTTTTGCACATGGCAGGACTCCGAGTTGTATTGGAAGTCCGATGTATGTTGGCTGAACAGAACCGGAGAAAGTCCAGTCACCTGCGGTACTCCTGTGCTGCTGACCACAATGTCAGACCTGCAGTTCCCGAGACGCACATACTGAGGTCTGTCTGTAAGATAGTCCACGATCGATGGCACCAGGTGTGAATCTACTGCCATCTCTGTCAGCTTGTCCCTAAGGAGCAGAGGTTGGATGGTGCTGAAGGCACTAGAGAAGTCCAGAAACATAATTCTTACAGCACCATTGCCCCTGTCCAAGTGGAAGAGGGATCGGTGTAGCATATAGATGATGGCATCCTCCACTCCCACCTTCTCTTGGTATGCGAACTGCAGAGGGCATGGTGGACCTGTGGCCTCAGGTGGTGAAGCAGCAGCCGCTCCAAAGTCTTCATCACATGTGACATCAGAGCAACAGGCCGGAAGTCATTCAGCTCACTAGGACGTGATACTTTTGGGACTGGGGTGATGCAAGATGTTTTCCAAGGCCTCGGGACTCTCCCCTGTTCCACGCTCAGGTTGAAGATGCGCTGTAGTCCTTTAAGCTGTAGCACTGCTACATCAATGTTCTAGAAATTGTCATAAACAGCCATAGTAATAAATCTATTGTTATTATTATTTCACAGATTCTCATATGTTTTCTGACTCTTGGTGGGCCCTTAAGGTTGGTTTTGATCAACACTTCTCCATGCGGCTAATTTTCATCCTTTCCACCCGCACTGCCTTCCTAACGCCAGTGTTATTGAACCTTTATGGTCCCCCATCCCAGTTTTGCCTTTTTAAATTCATTGATGACCCCTTAGCAGTAACTGCAAACTGCCCCCTTAGGGAAATGAGTGTGATCATGGGGTCCCCCTTGGCAAAAAGGAGCACACTTAGAACCAGAAAAACGTATCACACAGCATTGCTGATCACTTGAGGAGATGACAGCAACCCGTCACCCACCTGCTGCAACCCTGGTCACAGCCCAGAGACTGGGAAATAAAGGCTTGGGTAACCTGTTCATGAACCAAAGATGTCACCCCTGCTTTACACGGACCCTGAGTGAGACCACCAGCAGTTCAGGTATGCAAACCAATAAACACATCAGACCCACAGAGACTCTGCTCCAATGACCTGCACACTTTGTGACCGACGAATGACCAAAGGTCCGAAATTGAAGCAAGGCTGTAATTCAAGTTTGTCAATTTTGGGTCACATTTTTCGTTGCTCTTCATTCTGACTTCTGATCTTTTGATAACATTCTCAGTTTGAAAGATACAAAGGAAATAAGTATTACCCACTAAACAAATGTAAACCAATGAATGACAAATGGAGTGAATAGTCTCCTCTCATTGGTTAAATTTCTTCAGCCCGTAGTAACTTTATGATCTGCCAACTTGAGAGATGTCACATAGTGAATACCAAGGAACCGAAGGCCAGCCTTCCTGTCCGTACATCCCCAATAGCGTGATGCTGCCATCACGAGGCCTCACCATAGGAATGGTATTAGGTAGGGAATGAGCAGTTCCTGGTATTTGCCAGACAAAGTGCTTGATGTTCTGACCAAAGAGTTCAATGTTTGTCTCATCAGACCAGTTAATCGTTTTCCTCAGTGACTTCTGTTTAGCCACACTACCATAAGTACCTGGTTGATGGAGTGCTACTGAGATGATCCTCCATCCTACAGGTTCTTCTTCCTCAGCAACTTTTGAAGCTCTGTTTTTGAGTCCACGGTATCTTTGGCATAGTGGAGGTACTCCACATACCTAGTGAACAGTCCACATGACTATGGGAAGAATTTCACAAGGACACGTGGGGTTTGAACTCCACATCTGGGGGACAGCAGAGCTAACCACCATGCTCTGAACACTCGGAAATGGTTTGAACCCCTGGCTCTAATCAATGCCTCCCCACTATTTGATCATAAAGGTCTACAGGGAGATCCTTGAGCTTCATGGGTTGGTTTGTATCCTGACATGCAGAGTGAATTGTGGCATGTGCGCCTTTCTAAATGGTGCCCCACCAGTTCAGTTTGCTCAAAGGTGGACTCCAATTGAGTTCAAGAAACATCTCAATGAGACTTAAAGCAAATAAGGTACCACCCGAGCACAATGTGGAGAGCCACCCAAGGGGTCTGAAGCCTTCTAGGATTTCAGTTTTTATACATTTAATACATGTCCAGACTTTTGTTGAAAACAGGTTCTTGCTTTTTCATTATGAGTTATTGATTGTAGGGCAAAAATGAACAATTTATCAATTTAAAATAAAATCAAAAACCCAAGAAAGTGTGCAGAAAGTGAAAGAAGACTGAAGCTTTTCTGAATCCACCGCACCTTTGGCATAGCAGAGAAAGCCCTAATACTGAGACCTTGGGAAGGGCATGCGGGATTTCGAACCCCACATCTGTGTCACCACATGGCCTCGCTCTCAAAATTTCACTGAAGAAAAAATAAAATAAAATAAATGACAGGGCTGGTGACAGGCCTGGCGGATCTCTTCAGAGCTGAAAATGGGCTTATTAAAATAATTTACAAATCTTCATACTGCATTAGCGATGATAAATGCGTTTCGTTTCGAGGACACTGGGTGATCTCCGTTGTCTGAAGCCTCACGCCGCTCAGGTCCAGAAATAACAATTTCATCGTCTAAATGGTGTCGCCATTTCCTTCCTGTACGGGAGCTAATCGGTAAATGTGCCCCTTCAGAACCTTGTGACTCGCACTGACAGGAGATAAAAATTCCATCTCATCCGTCAATTTTGCGTCCAAATCGAATAAGAGAATGGCTGAAAAATGCATGCAATAGAATCATTGGCTGCCAGCAGAAGAACTATGATTTAGATTTTCAATAAAGCTTGATTTTAATGACTCAATTATTTTTGGCTTTCTCTGACACGTAAGTGAGTTTGATTTTCCCTGGCACATCAATGACTGCAGCACATCTCTGAAGCCTCGGTGGCATAATAACCCCGGCTGAGCTCGGTGTTACGTATTATCTAGCATTAATTGTAAGAGCAGATCATTTTTCTGAAATAAAACTACAGTATATTACTCGAAATGGAATAATCAACATGTTAGCAATAAGCAGTTCGTCCGCTGCTTCAAGAGCAATATCAGATATGATACAAGCACGGTAATGGTGGGCAGCTATATGGGCATACTGGGCAGAGATGGCCTAAAATATGAAAATTAGTACATTCTGTACATACAGTCATGTCAAAAAGAGACTTTGCTCTGTGAAATCTCCTTCTGGGGTATCATTATTGGGCTCAAGCAGTCCGGGTGTCCAAAGGGGATGTGGACAAAGCTAACGCCCTGAACCATTTCTTTAACTCTTTGAGGGGCTGAATATTTTTCCCAAAAAACTTTTTTGAAAAGCACACAAAGCAATGGTTTCACACATAAATCTACATAAAGTGTCTATTGCTGCGCACCGTGGCAGCTGTTAGCATCTCTGGCGGTAGCGGCTACATGGGGGAGGCTCAACAGCCAGCAGGAATGAACATTAGAACATTCTGGAGGAGAACACGCTATTCAGCCCAACAAAGATCACTAGTCCTGTCCACTTAATTCTTCCAAAAAAAACATCAAGTCGACTTTTAAAAGTCCCAGAAGTTCTACTGTCTACCTGTTGTGATGTGAGATTTTGTATATAAGTTGATAAATATTTTGTATGTCTTTATTTGTAACTTAGGCAAAACTAAATCAGGAAAGTGAATTTTACAACAGAGTTGGGGGACGTGTTTGAAACAAATGCTAGAGTCTCTCTCTCATCCCCTACACAAAGCCAGGTTCCCTAACTGCCAAGCTTTACCTCAACAAATGGTTTTGGGGGATGGCAGGTGTTAAGATGTTCAATTTCCCCATTGGTCTGAAGTATAGCTGTTTGGAATTGGCTTGTCTCAGAGGCCTTTAAGTACCATGACGTCCTATTGGCTCTAGGGGTTGGACAGAAATCTATAAATGTACTTGCTTAACCTCAAACTCTCTCTCTCTCTCTCACTAACATCTGATGAAGAAGCATCTCACACCATGAACTGACAAGGACAACACAATGGAGAGCACAGCTCGGCATACAGTTAGGTCCATAAATATTTGGACAGAGACAACTTTCTTCTCATTTTGGATCTGTACATTATCACAATGAATTTTAAATTAAACAACTCAGATGCAGATGAAGTGCAGACTTACAGCTTTAATTCAGTGGGTTGAACAAAACGATTGCATAAAAATGTGAGGCAACTAAAGTATTTTTTTTAACACAATCCCTTCATTTCAGGGGCTCAAAAGTAATTGGACAATTGACTCAAAGGCTATTTCTTTGGCAGTTGTGTTCAAGTCCGTCGTGATGTCTTATCAATTAAGCAGATAACAGGCCTGGAGTTTATTTGAGGTGTGGTGCTTTTGCTGTGAACAGACAACATGCGGTCAAAAAAGCTCTCCATGCAGGTGACAGAAGCCATCTTTAAGCTACGAAAACAGAAAAAACCCATCCGAGAAATGGCTACAATATTACGAGTGGCAAAATCTCCAGTTTGGTACATCCTGAGAAAGAAAGCAAGCACTGGTGAACTCAGCAACGCAACAAGACCTGGACGTCCACGGAAGACAACAGTGATGGATGATCACAGAATCATTCCCATGGTGAAGAGAAACCCCTTCACAACAGCCCACCAAGTGAACAACACTCTCCAGGGCTTGGTCGGCGTATCAATATCAAGTCTACCATAAAGAGAAGACTGCATGAAAGTAAATCCAGAGGGTGCACTGCAAGGTGTAAGCCACTCCTAAGCCTCAAGAATAAAAAGGCTAGATTGGACTTTGCTAAAGAACATCTAAAAAAGCCAGCAGAGTTCTGGAAAAACATTCTTTGGACAGATGAAACCAAGATGAACCTCTACCAGAATGATAAAGGCAAGAAAAAAGTATGGAGAAAGCGTGGAACAGCTCATTATCCAAAGCATAGCACATCATCTGTAAAACACGGTGGAGTCAGGCAGTGTGATGGCTGCCAGTGGCACTGGGACACTCGTGTTTATTGATGAGGTGACAAAGGACAGAAGCAGCCGAGTGAATTCTGAGGTGTTCAGAGACATACTGTCTGCTCAAATCCAGCTCAATGACGTCAAATTGATTCATGATACAGATGGACAATAACCCAAAACATACAGCCAAAGCAACCCAGGAGTTTATTAAAGCAAAGAAGTGGACAATTCTGGAATGGCCAAGTCAGTCACCTGATCTTAACCCAACTGAGCAGCCATTTCACTTGTTGAAGACTAAACTTCGGACAGAAAGGCCCACAAACAAACAGCAACTGAAAGTAAAGGCCTGGCAGAGCATTAAAAAGGAGGAAACCCAGCATCTGGTGATGTCCAGGAGTTCAAGACTTCAGACTGGCATTGCCAGCAAAGGGTTTTCAACCAAGTATTAGAAATGAACATTTGATTTCTAGTTATTGAATTTGTCCAATTACTTTTGAGCCCCTGAGATGAAGGGATTGTGTTAAAAAAAATACTTTAGTTGCCTCACATTTTTATGCAATCGTTTTGTTCAACCCACTGAATTAAAGCTGAAAGTCTGTACTTCAACTGCATCTGAGTTGTTCCATTTAAAATTCATTGTGGTAATTAATGTACAGAAGCAAAATGAGAAAAAAGCTGTCTCTGTCCAAATACTTATGGTCCTAACTACTGTATATTAGAACAGGCATATGGCCTGTTCTACAGAAAGCTGACCACAAATGATGCCTTAACTAGAGACATTTTTAAGTAACTAACAAGTCTGTGTGCCACCTGAAACTACACATCACCATTTTATCAGGTTGTATCGTTGCCAATATACTAATGTGCTCTGCATATTGTTATTATTTATGGATATTATCAATAATTCATTGTTAATATCTCATTTTAAAGTCACCGTCTTGATCCACTGCACTAATTCCCTTCATAATTTTAAACACTTCAGTCATGTCACTTCTTAATCTTCTTTTGTTTAAACTGTAAATGCTCAGCTCTTTTAATCTTTTCTCATAACTCATCCCCTGTAGCCCTGGAATAAGCCAAGTCACTCTTCTCTGGACTTTCTCTAGTGCTGTTATCTCGGGTGGGCCCAAAACTGCACCCAGTACTCCAGATGAGGCCTCACCAGTGTGTTAAAAAGCTTGAGCAGAACCTCCTGTGACTTGTACTCCACACGTCAAGGCGCTATATAACATGACAGTCTGTTAGCCTTCTTAATGGCATCCAAACGCTGTTGGGAAGTTGATAGCGTAGAGTCCACTATGACTCCTAAATCCTTCTTATAAGGTGTACTCTCAATTTTCAGTCCCTCCATTGTGTATTCAAACCTCACATTTTTACTTCCTACATGTAATAATTTACATTTACTAACATTCAATTTTATCGGCCCAAGCCTGTATGCCAGTGTTCCCCAACCTCAGTCCGGGGGGCACACTGTGGCTGCAGGTTTTTGTTTTGTCTGCTATCCAGGTCCTTCTGTAATGAAATAACGGATTCCAAATTATCTGCTAATCCACCTGTCTTGGTATCATCTGCAAACTTAACCAGTTTGTTACTTATATTCCTATTTAAATCATTTCTATATATTAGAAATAGCAGCGGCCCTAGCACTGCCCCCTGCTGGTCACCACTCTTAACATCACACAGTTCTGATGAGGTTCCTCACACCATCACCCTCTGCTTTGTGTGTCTGAGCCAATTCTGCACAAATCTAAAAACATCACCCTGAACTCCCACTTCTTTTAACTTGATGCCCAACCTCTCATGTGGCACCTCATCAAATGTTTTCTGAAAGTCCAGATAAATAATGTAATCTGTTCCACTTTGATCACATCCTTTTGTTGCCTCCTCATAGAATTCCAACATGTTAGTAAAACACGACCTCCCTCTTCTGAACCCATGCTGACTGTTCAGAATAACTCCTGTCCTTGCCATGTGTTGCTCAATCTTATCCTTAATAATTCCTTCCATTAATTTTCCTGTGATGTTTCCTGTTAAGCTTACTGGCCTATAGTTGCTTGGATCTGCCCTGTCACCCTTTTTATATAATGGGATAATATTTGCCATTTTCCAGTCCTTTGGAATCTCTGCAGTGCGCAGTGACTTCCTTAAAATATGTGTCAAGGGTTTATATCTGAACTCGCTAGCCTCCTTAAGAACTCGAGGGTAAATATTATGCACGGTGGGCCAGCTGCACGGCTGTATTTGAGCAGCAGGTGGGTGTTGGTGGCAGTCTCAGTGGTTTGTACCTGTTGTCATCGTAAGTTGGGGTCTTCCCATGCGAACGTTGCCATAGCCGCCTCAGTTACACAAACATGTTCAGCATGCCAATCAGCTAGGGACCAATCAGCTGATGCCCATACCTCACTCTCGGTTTCGATCTCCATCTCCAGATCACTTGCATCAAAATCAGAGTCCACTAAGTCAGAGTCCAGCTCGGTGATAATACGCAAAACGTATTTAGCTTTGTATGTTCGCTTTGGTCTCTCACCAGATGTCAAGGCCATTTTAGTAGTTGTTTTGCTTGTCGCTACTCCTACACATGCTGGGAATCGAGGTCAAGTCAGTGAAGCTAATGTTCCTTCTAGCAAAGAGACTCAAACTAAAATGTAATGGCGAGTTTTGTTGCAGTTTACAGCTGATTACCATCCTCTACTCCTTTTCGTTGTCTTCTTCTTTCGGCTGCTCCCATTAAGGGTTGCCACAGCAGATCATCTTTTTCCAAATTTACTGTCCACTACTCCTGAATTTCGATAAAAGTTGACACCCACCTGGAAAGACTTAATAGATTTTCCCTCCCACTGCCATCTTCTTCCAATGACCAGTCTCTTCATACCATCCCTACTACATCAAGAACTCCTACCGTGTCAACTGGACTGGCCAGTGACAAGCCCACCTGAGACCATCAGTGTGACTGTCCATAACTGAGGACCAAGTAAGGAGACAATTGAAGAAGCTACACAAACAGGAAAAGCCGCGGGACCAGATGGAGTCAGTACTCGAGTTCTTAAGGCCTGTGCTGGCCAACTTTGTGGTGTCCTCTGTCACCTGCTCAGTCTGTCCCTAAGGCTCCAGAAAGATGAGAACATCCTGCATTGTTCCTGTCCCAAAAAAGACAGGCACCTCTTCACCTCATGACTACAGACCAGTGGCATGACGTCTCACATCATGAAAACATTTGAAAGGCTGGTCCTGGGCTAGACGAGTCCTCTTGTGGTAGATCACCTGAGGATTGCCTAGAAGACAAAGATTGGAGTGGAGGGTGCAATGATCTGTCTACTCAATAAGGGTTAGTCTCACCTGGACAAAGCTAGCAACACTGAGAGAATGCTTTTGGATTTCTCCAATGCTTTCAAGACCATCCAGCCATCGCTGTTAAGGATCATACTTAGAGATATTCAGATGGATGAGTCTGTGATGTCCTGGGTGATGAACTATCTGTCAGGCAGACCAACATTTGTGAGACTCAAGGACTGTTTGAGCAACACTGGAGCACCACAAGGAGCAGACCCATCTCCATGTCTCTTCACTCTGTACACCTCTGACTACAAATAAAACTGCAGGTCAGGTCACTGGCAGAAACTCTCAGATGATTCTGCACTTATGGGGGGTGTTGATAAGGGGGCTGAAACAAAGGAGAGGAGTCAGGGGGAGAACTTTGAGAATCGTCTGCAGCTCAGCAACGAAAAAACCAAGGAACTGCTTATTCACTTTTGCCACACCAAAGAGCCTCAACGCCCAGTCGCTATTCAAGGAGTGGATGTAGAGGTGGGCAACTACTGCATAGAACTTGGGGGTCCACATCAGTAACAGTCTACACTGCTCTCATAACACAGAGTAGCTATAGAAGGAAGGACAGAGCAGGTTCTTCTTCATCTCATTTCTATCTATCTATATCAGTGGTTCTTAAACTGGAGTCCGCGGTCCCCAGTGGGACTGTGAGAAATGATTGCATATTTAAACTATTTATATTTTTATAATTATTAACCTTTACTATCCGAGGGGAAGTAAATGACTGAGCTCCGTCATTACCCCCACCACCTAGACCCGACCACTAATCCGCTGTTCCATTATTCGCTGCCACCACATTGTTTTCCTACCGTTATCACTTGGCACAAACCAGCCCTTATTATTTTTATCATAATCAAAAATTATCAATTATTTTGAAGAATCAAAACACTCGTGAACAGTTTTCATATATTTTAGAAGCAAATAAGAGCGCTAAAGGTGGAAACAGATAATCAACAAACAACATATTTTACATTTTTTGTGTTTTTAAGTGGTGAAACAGCATGTATCAATTCTTAGCGAAGAAATTTCTCACTATTTTCCTGACCTACGAGAATTTGAAAAATACCAACGATTTATCAATAACCCGTTTGTACTCTCCATTAGTGACCTGCCTTCGGAGGACAATTTAATTCAAGAACAGTTTATTGATTTGAAAAATGATGGGGATTTTTGTATTGAAATGGCACAATCCTATCCCGATGTTGCAAAGATGGCTCTAAGAGTGCTGGGTATGTGGCACCCTTGTGCAAATTATTTGGCGCCCCCAATTTTCTTGAAATAATATTGATTTTTAAATTTTTAATAAAAGGGTCCGTGAGCCATGGAACAATTTTTAAAGGGACCGCCACGCGAGAAATTCTAGAGAAGTTTGGGAACTGCTGATCTATATATTGTCACACACGTGCGATTAGGAAACAACTAAAGGGCTTGAATAATAGTAATTCCATGCCTGACCAGGGGGCAGCGAGGTGCATTAATTGTCTCTCTCAATCCCTTACAGACCATTCTCGGGAAATCACGCCCAGTTCCGGCACCACCGATGACGTCACTTCCAGTTCCAGAGCTGCTGATGACATCACTTCCGGTCCCTGCACTGCAGATGACATCCCTTCCAATTCCGGCCCAGATGATGACATCACTTCCTCTGCTTGTATTTAAAAGCCGCCATTTTAGGGCAGCAACTCAGTTCTGTTTTGGACTCGCATGAGTAACGAACTCTGACTAATCTACCACTTTGCAGCCAGGATATAATATACGGGTAAGCTGCCCCAAACCTTTTCATGTCTCATCGTGCTTTTTGTGACAATATATAAAATCCAACGTCTGTCTTTCTGTCTGTGCACTTTTCACGAGAGAACTACTTAACGGATTTAGATCGGTGTTTTTTTTATATAATTTGCTTCAACAGTCCGGTTGGTTTTGCGACTTCTCTCCATGACGGTGCTGGTCCTGTTCCATACTCCCACTTCCAGATGTAACCGGATGAGCTGGCAGATGAGGACAAATCAAACTGAGCGAGGCGATGGTGAAAAAAGGTGCAAAAGTGCTTTTATTAAAACGAAAGAAAACAAATCCAACCAGTGTCCAAGAAGAAAGTCCAGTGATTCAAAGTTAATAAATAATAAGTTAAAAAAAAACGATAAGTGATAAGTGGTGGTTAAAAATCCAAGTAAATTATCCATTAAAATAGGGTTAAAAACGACAGGCTGGAAGCAGTTCTTTTTTAAACACCTGGTGCCTTCTTCCTTCTGACCTTCTCCTACTGGCCTGGTTGCCTTCCGTCCCCTGGCTACACAGAGCCGTCTCACCGGACTGAGACTCGGGATCCCCAGAGACCAGGGCGCTCACATTGGAGATCTCCCTCACAAGTCTCCTCTACTCCCACGGTGAGTTGTCCACACTTCCAGTCACTCCAGACCCTCTGAACTGCTCAGCTGGAGCAACGACTTTTTTCTCCCCCCAGGCGTCGGCCAAACATTCTTTCCAGGGTCTCTCCTCCCAGCTGCCTGTTTTCACATTCATGTGGCTGCTCTTCCTGCTCGGCTCTTTTCTCCTCCCGCTTTCCTTTTCTCTCTTTAACCTCCGTTCTCTTTACTTCTCTTCCTTAATTTCCTTTTCCGTCCCTCCGCTCTCTGTGCCGGCCCGTACTTACATGGCTCCATGGGTACAGTGGCTCAATCATGTACCGCAGGAAGCCAATTAAGCAATTGAGAACAATCGCACCCTCACATGCAGGCGTGACTCGCTCCAATTACCCCATCAACTCCCCACGGCTGCACAATCGCACCCACGGAGGCTGACACGGCCAAATGGATTATTTAAACACTGGCCTTTCGTTCAGAGCTGTGGACCCGCTGTACCACACTCTCATCGTGCCAAGTATCAGAGTTCTCTTGCAGGAGCGATTTCTTTGTGGGGCAGGCGGGTCCTCAGGAGTATGGAGCCAGGCAGGGCCCTCCTCATTCACGCGCCAGCTTCCGTTCGAGTCGGTCTACCTCTGGCCATGTTTTGGAGTGTACCTCGCCTCCACTTAGCTAGCGATACCTGTTTGTTTATTGATTTTTAAAGTTTGTTGTGCTTGTTCCCTTTAGGAGGTGATATAGCTCCCTAATTGGAATAAGTTCTTTCATTATTGCGGCGTTTTAAGTAACTGAAAAATATAGAGATATGATATTAAAAGGAGATATCCCTCCCATAGTGATACGTCAGTAAAAGTCACATAAGAGAAAATAACTTAGCTTTCTTTACTGATGATTTACGCGGCATTACAAACGGAGGAAGCCATAGCAGACAATACCAAGGTGAGAACTTGATTTATATAGTCGGCCATTTTACGTCGCTGCACTGGAAGGATTTTCGGGATGAATGACGATATCACTCATTCGTTCATCAGCTTCAAAGTGTTTGGCTGCTGTCCAAGTCTTTATATACTGTCTTCTCCACGTGTAGGCCTTTCCTTGGTTTCCAAACATCTTGCACCAGGAGTGCATTGGGGCAAATGCAGGAGTATCGCTGTCATAACACATGAGGTTTTTGTAGCAGCCATGGTGGGATCTCATCTAAGACAAGTCAGCGCATGCAGTTTTCAAACAAGGAAAGGAAAGGATTCAATTTCATCTCTAACATACAAGAATAGTACAATGCCTATTTTCGCAGTTGTCCCCTTCATTCTCCAAATGCTAGCAGTTTCTTAATGCTGACAGTCCCTGCGTGCTAACTTTGGCCTACACATGTGAGTGAATTTATAAAATAATTTCTTGTACAGAGCACAGTGACTTTATACTTACATTCTTGTTACAGTGTTTCACTACTATGTGGGCAGAGCCCCCGACAGCTAGTCTTTCATAACTCTGTGATGGCCATTGTGGTGTGCTGGGCTGGTAACATCACTGCAAAAGATCCCCACCAAAACAAGAACCTAATTGAAAGGACAGGCTCAGTTATGGGATGCACTCTGGAACCGCTGGAGGTCTACGCAAATCAAGACAGAATGTTTTGCCATTATGAACAATGCAGCGCATCCCCTTCTCCATGACACAGCAACAATGAGGACTTTAGGCCAATGAATCATTCAGCAGAAGCTAGTCAAGAAACGCTACGTGAGCTCCGCCATACCATCAGCAATATGCCTGCATGGTGCTGGTATTCAAGGCTTGTCAGGATTCTGTATGGCGTCCTTGACCCAATACCAACCAAAGAAATATCAGACGTGCTAATTGACAATATTCTGGACATAGTTAATTCATCATTAGATACGGGGGTCTTTCCAGACTGTCTTAAGACTGCTGTAGTTAAACCCCTGCTCAAGAAAAATAATCTCGACCCCTCTGCCTTTGAAAATTTTAGACCCATCTCTAACCTGCCCTTCTTAAGTAAAATTCTAGAGAAGGCAGTCATTTTGCAATTTAATGACCACCTCAATAAACCTGCTATTCTTGATACATTTCAGTCGGGTTTCAGAACAAATCACAGCACAGAAACTGCACTCGTTAAAGTAGTAAATGACTTGTGGGTCAATGCAGACAGAGGCCATTTATCTGTTCTCATCCTCTTAGATCTGAGTGCTGCATTTGACACCATTGATCACAATATTCTTAGAAATCGCCTTAGTCAATGGGTGGGCCTCTCTGGCAGGGTCTTAAATTGGTTTGAATCCTACCTGGCAGGGAGAAAATTCTTTGTGAGTTGTGGTAATCACATCTCAAAGACACATGATATCCAATATGGTGGTCCACAAGGCTCTATCCTGGGTCCGCTGCTCTTCTTAATCTACATGCTTCCGTTAGGTCAGATTATCTCAGGTTACAACGTGAGCTACCACAGCTATGCTGATGACACACAGCTGTACTTATCAATAGCACCTGATGACCCCGACTCTCTCAATTCACTAACACAATGTCTGACTTGTATCTCAGAATGGATGAATAGTAATTTTCTCAAGTTAAATAAAGAGAAAACTGAAATCTTAGTGATTGGCAATAATGGATACAATGAGGCTATTAGAAATAAACTGGAAACATTAGGATTAAAAGTCAAGACGGAGGTAAAAAGCTTAGGGGTGATTGTTGACTGTAATCTGAATTTTAAATCACATATTAATCAGATCACTAGGACAGCATTTTTTCACTTAAGAAACATAAGTAAAGTTAGACCTCTTATATCACTGAAAGATGCTGAGAAATTAATTCAGGCTTTTGTTTTCAGTCGACTAGATTACTGTAATGCACTCCTCTCAGGACCACCCAAAAAAGATATAAATCACTTGCAACGAGTGCAGAATGCAGCTGCTAGAATCCTAACTAGGAAAAGAAAATCTGAACACATTTCTCCAGTTTTAATGTCACTACACTGGTTGCCTGTGTCATTCAGGATTGACTTTAAAATTACTGCTTATAAAGCCTTAAATAATCTGCTCCATCTTATATATCGGAATGCCTGACACCTTATATTCCAAATCGTAACCTCAGATCTTCAAATGAGTGTCTCCTTAGAATTCCAAGAACAAAACTTAAAAGAAGTGGTGAGGCAGGGCCTTCTGCTGCTATGCACCTAAAATCTGGAATAGCCTGCCAATAGGAATTCGCCAGGCTGATACAGTAGAGCACTTTAAAACACTGCTGAAAACACATTACTTTAACATGGCCTTCTCATAACTTCACTTTAACTTAATCCTGATACTCTGTATGTTCAATTCTTCACAATAACTATTCATGGTGGCTCTAAAATCCGTACTGACCCCTACTCTCTCTTCTGTTTCTTTTTCCCGATTTCTTTGTGGTGGCGGCCTGCACCACCACCACCTACTCAAAGCATCCTGATGCACCAACATTGATGGACTGAAAGCCAGAAGTCTACGTGACCATCATCATCAGGTCCTTCCATGAAAACCCTAAATACAAAGAGGACTGTCTGACTTATGTTAGGTAGATTGCCCAGAGTGGACTGGGTGGTCTCTGGTCTGGAACCCTACAGATTTTATTTTTTCTCCAGTTCTTGGAGTTTTTTTTTTGTTTTTTCTGTCCACCCTGGCCATCGGACCTTACTCTTATTCTATGTTAATTAATTTTGACTTATGTTTATTTTTTATTGTGTCTTCTATTTTTCTATTCATTTTGTAAAGCACTTTGAGCTACATTTTTTGTATGAATATGTGCTATATAAATAAATGTTGATTGATTGATCAGGAAGAGCAATATTGGTACACAAAATAACTCAAAAATCAGCATCCAAACAAGGACTACAACTCCCATCATGCACCAGGAGTGCATTGGGGCATATGCAGGAGTATCGCCATCATAACACATGAGGTTTTTGTAGCAGCCATCGTGGGATCTCATCTAAGACAAGTCAGCGCTTGCAGTTCTTCTCAATTCACTTGGATAAGCAGTTTCATCATCTCACAGGATTGCAGCTCTCATCCAAGAGTGGGTCCTTGTGTCTCATCGTGGGTGGCGTTTAGCCAGGTTGAATTTCTAAAAGAATATTTGTTTTTCACTCTTTTATTCATACCTTTAATGCCCGGAAGTTTGTCTGTTGAAAAGCACCCCCCAATAAAGAAATGTTGCAGTGCGTAAAGACACAAAAACAAAGTAAATTGAGTTAGTGGGACATTTGAGGACCCCCTAGAGAGGATTTTCCAAGGCTTGTGTGTTTTCCCAGGCTTGTCTCCATATCATTCGCTACTAAAGAAAGTGTCATCTGTGTGGGCCGGCCTTTATATGTGTGTGGGGGGCCGGTTAAGCAGACAGATGTGTGAAATGTTCTGCCGTTCTGCAGTGTGATGTAATTCACAGTGGGATTTTCATTTTCCACCGAGGCAATCTGTGTCTATTGTGTTGCTTTTTATTGCAAAAGGGCCATTTAACATCTGCCTTTGCCCCCCCAAGTAGATCGGCAATCAGACGCACTTGCATGCTGATTGCATAACCGGGGCGCTAAGACTTTCATTCTGTGCCGCATCCAGCTTTGAGCGCGCGTCTGTAGCAAATTTTTTTTGAAGAGATACTGAAAAGAAAGAAAAGAGTGAGCCAGGCTGGCTCTGTTATAAAAGAGAAATAAAATTTGAGCCAGTGGCAAGGAAGTACAAACGTTAAATGACAAAAAGCAAACTGCAGGCAGCGTGGGGGCGCAGGGGTCAGTGCTGTGCCTCCCTGTGTCTTTGTGGCTTTCTTCTTTCCACCATCAGGGTCACGGAATGTCATTTTGTAATGTTACTAGAAACACTCGGACCTCCAGTCTTTGAAGAAGAAGATGAACAGGTGACTCCACCGAGGTGGTTTTGATCTCCCTCACTGTCACAGCTCCATTCCTTTCGTGCGCGTGCAGCCATTCTTAAGGCCCCGTGCCCACAGAGCTGTCATTTTCCTGTCATAAGCGCAGCTCGGTGTGGCCATTTTCCTGACAGCAATGCCACGGGCATGCCGAGATCCTGTTGCCACAATAGCCTTTGGTTTCCTATCACCCATGGTTCACTGCCACTTGCATCGAGAAGGACCTGAAGCTGAATTCTGTGGCCAAGGTGGCCCACTCCTTCAATTCATGGGTGGTGTTACTCACGTCACAGTACAAGCTATCAACTGAGATCAAGATCAAGCTTCAGAGCCCAGTGGTTCTCACGTTTTTACATGAGAGAAACTGACGACCATTAGCACAGATATACTACTCACATGAGCTGTCAAAGACAAGTAATGGAATAATTGAAAAAATGTTTGCTATCTCTCGTCCTACATGTACCTTCAGCGCCTTTCCTCAGTATCCTCATGTGTCAGAACTTCTCTTAACCGATGCGCCCTCTCTCGAGTTGTTCTCGTAAAGCTTGTTTCTCCATCTCCGTCATTTAGAGGTGCCTTGCTTGCCATCTGTCCACTTTTACACTTCCCACTTTCACGCCTCCTCATGTGTCTCACACTCACACTTCCACTTTCAATTGCACCAAACTCACCAATCACACCTAAGCACAACTGACTTGATCAGATTGCTCAGAGGGAGGAGCGGACACATGCACAGACCTTAGCGTTTTATTATATAGTAATCTAGTTGTGCTACCCTTTGAAATCTAAGTAATCAACACAGACCTCAGCGTATTTAGTGTTAATGTTTGCCGCGCACCATCTACTGGAATGTATTTTGCATTGCATGTAGTAATAAAATGCATTGTGTTTTTCATTCCAACTGATGCCGCATCACAAATGTTAGCAGTGCTCTTATGAATCCCAAACCAAATGGCATATAACAGAGACAAAGCAAGCAAATAGACGCACAGATACATTACAACATTAGAACAATATGGATAAGAAGAGGGTATTCGGCCCAACAAAGCTCACCAGTCCTCTCCATTTAATTTGTCTAAAAAAATGTCAAGTCGAGTTTTGAAAGTTCCTAAAGTCCACCACACTACTTGGTCACTTATTCCAAGTGTCTGTGGTTCTCTGTGTGAAGAAAAACTGCCTAATGTTTATGTGACATTTCCCCTTCACAGGTTTCCAACTGTGTCCCCGTGTTCTTGATGAACTCATTTTAAAGTCACCGTCTCGATCCACTGGACTAATTCCCTTCATAATTTTAAACACTTCACTCAGGTCTCCTCTTCATCTCCTGTAAAGGCTCAGCTCTTTTAATCTTTCCTCATAACTCATCCCCTGTAGCCGTGAATCAGCCTTGTCGCTCTTCTCTGGACCTTCTCTAGTGCTGTTATGTCTGCTGGGCCCAAAACTGCACCCAGGACTCCAGATGAGGCCTCACCAGTGTGTTATAAAGCTTGAGCAGAACCTCCTGTGACTCATATTCCACATATCAAGGCGCTATATAACCTGACAGTCTGTTAGCCTTCTTAGTGGCTTCTGTCTGAACACTCTCTGGACAGTAGATTGTGTCAAGTCCACTACAACTCCTAAATCTTCCTTATAAGGTGGACTTTAGATTTTCAGACCTCCAATTGTGAATTACAACCTAACAAGACTTAAACCTAAAGAAAGCATTAGGCTCAGCTCTTTAAATCTTTCCTCAACATTCATCCCCTGTAGCCCTGAATCAGCCTAGTTGCTCTTCTCTGGACTTTCTCCTGTGCTGCTATGTCTGGTGGGCCCAAAACTGCACACAGGACTCCAGGGGCCTCATGTATAAATGGTGCGTACGCACAAAAATGTTGCATACTCCCTTTTCTATGCTCAAATCGCGATGTATAAAACCTAAATTTGGTGTAAAGCCATGAACATTTCCACGGTAGCTCAAACCCTGGCGTAATCAAGTTCTCTGCTCGGTTTTGCAAACTGGCGGCACCCAGTGTCGAAGCAGTGCTTTTGTTCCAGTGTGGTTCCCTTTCTTTTTTAGATCCACATCCCTGACGCGGCTTTATAAATACACTGAAATTAATCACATATTGTGTATTAGTTTAAGACATCTGATTGTAATTAACCTGTAACAATATAATGGTCAGCGGAATGGCCAAACTATTCTAAATACCATAGCTGCTTTAGCGTTGTCACTCTCACTCCGTCTTCTTTACTTCTTTCAGCTGCTCCCGTTAGGAGTTGCCACAGCGGATCATCTTCTTCCATATTACTCTCACTGCACCACTCAGAGTATTTATATCACTGTATCTGAGTGTGAAATCACAGCTCTACAGCAGCTGATCAGAAAGAGAATTATCAGTATACAGCATCAAGGACACGCTGCCTCAGCCATACACACAGTCTATTTCAAACGCTTGCCTACGGCAAACGCTTCAGAGGCTTTCCTGTACGGAGCCCTCTGTTCAAAAAGAGTTTCATCCCAAGAACTCTAAACACACTCAATCAGTCAATCAAGTGCTCCTTGTAGAACTGTTTGTTCTTATAAGTCCAATGACATCACTTGCGATACAGTTATAATATTGCACAACCTGAGACACTTTATAAAGCGCATATTTACATATGATGACGAGATCATTTTTAAAATGACATGCAGCAAAATATGTTTATTATATTATACAGGTAAAACTTTAACTTCATTTAAATAATCTATATTGTTAATAATTAAACATGTGAGGACACAGTGCCACAGCACTAGCGAGCCACTGGCGCTCCTTTCACGAATTGTTCCTGCCTTGCGCTGTATTCTTGCTGGCACTGGCGCGACACTGGAAGGCTAGATGGATAGAATAATTAAACACGTACTATGAAGATATTTTAATGTTCCTTAAAAGTTTCAAAAAATCGCCGTTCTAAGCTTACAGATGGCTTAACGTCTATTACAGAGCTGATTGTGTGGTGACTGGGTATTTGGAGGAAGAAAAGGAAGAACAGGAATGGGAGGTTAGTATGTTTGAAAGAGACACTACTGCTACAATAAAGTATTTTATCGAAGGTCGCGCACTGCGCAGCAAAGGAACAAACTCTGGACAGGGCGCCAGCTCGTCACTGTCACTGTGCCACCGTGTTCCCATGTTTAATAACATGCTTTAATTCCTATCATCATGAAAATGATATCAATTATACATCTCAGTATTTTAATTATTCAGAAAGCTGTAATATCACGAATGTAATGGATTCTGTGTCCTGTCGGAGGAAGAGAAAGCCGGTTTAAGAAGCACGTAGTGATTCACACACATAGAGCAATTGAAGATCAAATACAAAAAGCATTTAATGTGCTACTTTAGTTACGAAGGGATTTGAGAGACTAGTAAATTAAACAATTTTAAGATGAAGTTTATGATGTTCTACTTTAATGACAAAATAAACTACATGATTAAAGTGGAAATTTTGAGATTAAAGTTGACATTGCGAGCTTTTCTTTCCCACTGTGTCCCTATTTTTTTTTTTCTCTGTACCCTAATAAGCTTTCATATGACACTCAGACAGTGGGCTATGACGGCCCTTTTCACGGCGACTTTGATATCTGACAATTTCTTTTTTATTTCGGGCACTGTGCGACTTTGTGAACTTGAGCTTTCGAATTTCTCCGACACGCTATGTCACTCAATCAGCTCCCTTTTGTTGTTTATACCACTGTTTAAACCAACAAATAGTATGTCTGTCTTTGCCTCCACTTTATATTCGCTGAAATTCTTCTATTTTCCCCCCATGATTTTGCCATTGCCTTTTCACAGAACTCTGAGCTTAAGGGCTATTTATATTGATTTGCATATTGAAAGAGGCGTAATTCTGGGAGGAGTTTGGGGAGTGACAGCAGGCGCGTGCACGTGGGTTACTTTTCACACTGACAGGGATTTATGGAGCGGAAGAACGTGGAAGTTGGCAAACGCATAGATTTATGCATCTGGATTTTTTGTGCATACGAACATTTCCACTTTTGTCCTTACGCCATGTTTTAGTGTGAATTCTATGCACAGTGTTATGCATGAGTCCCCAGATGAGGTCTCAACAGTGTGTTATAAATCTTGAGCCGAACCTCCTGTGACTTGTACTCCTCGCGTCAAGGCGCTATATAACCTGACATACTGTTAGCCTTCTTAATGGCTTCTTAACACTGTCTGGCAGCTGATACTGTTGAGTCCACTATGACTCCTTAATCCTTCTTATAAAGTGAATATTCAATTTCAGACCTCCCATTATGAATTTAAACCTAACAAGACCTAAACCTGATGCATTAGGCTCAGATCTTTGACACTTTCCTCATAACTCATCCCCTGTAGCCCTGAACCAGCCTAGTCGCTCTTCTCTGGAGTTTTTTCACGCACGTATTGGCAGAAAAATCCTTGACTGGATGGTTGCAGCAGCACAACATGAAAAAGACTTCAATTCCCAGCAGCCTCAGTAACTACAGATCTGTAACACCCCACAGGAATGAAAAATCCAAAAAGAGAACTCCTTAATATTTTTTTATGGTTTCCCTTAGACCACAATGAGATGAGAAAGAAATAAAATGGAGACATTTTCCTTTGTTTCCTGCTTTTTCAAGCTATAGAAACAAGGGTCTCCCCTAGAGTTTCAGTGAAGATCTCAGAAAAGTCACACAATCCAAATGACATCTTCACTTTTTTTTTTCTTTTTTTGCAATTTGAAAGTATTTGCATTGTGTTCTCAGTAATATATATGATGAAATGTATGGACAGTTTTTTGTGGTAATAGAGCACTTTACTACGATTGGTGGCTCTGAGGCTAAGAATCCCAAAGGTTGTCGGTTCAAATCCCCGTCATTGCCAAAAGAGATCCAACTCTGATGGGCCCTTGAGCAAGGCACCGACAATTGCTCCAGTGGGCGCTCGCCGTACAGTGGCTGACCCTGTGCTCTGACACACAAGGGGTATGCGAAAACTAACAAGAAATTGTATAAGGTGAGATAAAGACGAAAAAAAAAATGTATTCTGAACAACACTACCAGTGGCTCTGATTTCTATGGCTGTGCTCCAATTAGAACATTTACATTCATTAAGAAAAGTCAAGAAGTGTGGCACAGTGGCCAAGACTTTGGGCTTGAAACCCTGAGACTTTGAGCTCTAATCCCACTACTGACACCACTGTGTGACTGTGAGAAAGTCACTTCATCTACCTATACTCCAATTAGCATAAGGAAAGAAATATAACCAATCATATCTCAGATGTTGTAAAAACCTTAAATAAAAGCTTTAGTCCAAGAATAAGTAAAAAAAATATGAAGTCTTGAAAGACATTAAAACAAGACTAGAACAAGATCTCACAAAATATAACACGCTTTTTCAAACCGCATTCTCAATTGTGACTCTTTTTTTTTTACCTCAGTTGTATCTCATGTCTCCTTTTTGTCCAAAGCTAATTCTTAAAGGAAACATCAATGAGAATCTCTGTGAAGTTTCAAGAGCTGTCAAACATCAACCTTTGAGTAGTGACAGTTTTCCTTTGGGACACCCTGAAACACCTCAGGACATGTTGTGATATGTGTCTGTAATGTCTAATAGTTGCATTTCATATATTTGTTTCAGGGCAAAGGCCAAATACGAATCCCTCCATTTCTGAAGTACACATTAACTCAGTATTGATATACAGATATGTGACAGTGACAATAAAGTTCAGAGATAAAGGAGACACTTCATTATATTATTGTCAACCCCAAAAATGCTACAAACATTCAATCAACAAGTTACATGGAACAACCTTATTGGACAGACAGATAGCTAGATAGATATGAAAGGCACTATATACATGATAGATAGATAGATAGATAGATAGATAGATAGATAGATAGATAGATAGATAGATAGATAGATAGATAGAATACGTATTATGCAATTACAAAAAAATGGTCAACAAAAATAGGTGTCATGCACTATATAATTATAAATAAACAACTACATACCAAAAAAAATGGAAAAACAATATTCACAAAATAAAGTCATCTAATGGCACTCCACCCATCCTTCCCAGTGAGCCTTGATATAAATTAGAGGTTCTCTCCAACACCTTTTTTACACCACTGAATGATCTGTAGCTTAATAATAGCAATAATAATAATAATAATAGCAATAATAATGCCAATAATAATAATAATAATAATAATAATAATAATAATAATACATTTTATTTCTGTAGCTTGGATTAGACCGAAGACATGACGCCCTCTACGACGACATTTTATTTATTCTAGTAATCTGTGTAGACACCACTCCCCACCCCACGTAACTAGATAGATAGATAGAGTGAAAGGCACTATATAATACATGTGAAAAGGCATTATTATTATTATTTAGATAAATAAGAAAGACACTCTCTTACAGATAGAAAAAGAATAATATATTAGACAAATATGAAAGGCACTATATTATAGATAGAAAAGACATTATTAATAGAAAGATATAGACACATAGAAAAGGCACTGTATAATAGGTGGAAATGATATGATATGATAGATAGATAGATAGATAGATAGATAGATAGATAGATAGATAGATAGAACTTTATTTGTCCCCATCATTAAGACGTATAACACCAGTTCTCTGTAACAAGTATAACGGATATGAAGCCCAGTCCTCTGCAGGCTCAAGATGAACACAATTAGATTAAACAGTTCCTACCAGTTCCTTTCCTTAGGATGCCAATTCCAGACTGGACCACGTTGTCTTCTGAAGTGACATATCCACTCCCATCCTCAAGGACCACTTTAGTGTATAATCCTATATTTGAAACAGTAACTGTAATTATTTACCTTCTGGCTTTCTTTCATCCCCTTTCACCATTTGTCCTAAATGTTTGAATTTCCCTCTTCCTGGTTTTTTCCCATACTCCCTTTCAATGTGGCCAATAAGGGACGACTTCCTGTCTATACAGGAACCCCTTTTCACTCCTCCATTTTGAGGGGCAAAACCATTTAAAGAGACGATGCCAACATACATGTAAGATTACGTTATGCATATGATGTTCACATGTCACACACACGTATCGCTGCTGCACTGCTACAGCTGTTCACGCTGGGGCTGCTGGGAGAAAGAAGACGAGGCATTGAGTGTAAGAGGCAGCCGTAAGGAGCTGCTGCAACAAAACGTTTTGGATTAGAGTTTTCACTGGAATTCTGTTCTTGTTCTCCGCCTGTTTGTTTTTGTGGTTTCGTCTGAGTTGTAGTCGTCTTCATCACAGAATGCACTCCTAACTTCTTCAAGTCGTCCCTGAACAACTGTGTCACAGTAAGACAAACTTTACATTTCACGGAGGAGGCTGTTCACTGGGAAATTCATTTTCATTCATCATCGTCATCTTTGCGCCTGTGAAAACGGCTCTGTGTCCTGAGTGTGCGTATCACTTGGTGCCCAGACTTTTGTTGGTTGTCTTTTTTTATTTGTGCTTAGTTAATTAATTTTTGTTGTTTTGGTTATTCAGATGCGTTTCTGTGTGTGATTTATTTGTTAAATTGTTTCTGCATTCATTATTTATCTAATGCGTTGTTTATCATCGATTTATTTAATTACTGTGTTACGTGTCTCTGTGTGTGTGTGTGCCTACCAAGTACAGGCAGAGTTTATGGGGGGGATAGGGGTCATGGCCTCCCAGTGGATGCACTAAGTTACTTAAATACGTAAATCTCCAATAAAGAGCTGTTGGGATCCGCGGGGGCTGCCAGGGGGTGCTGCAGAAGGAGTTATGGGAAGTTCTCCCACCACCCAGAAGTGCTGCCGGAAATGAACCTTCAAGCACCTGGAGCACTTCCGGGTATCTTATAAAAGGAGCCAGCAGCCACTACTCAGAAAGCCAGAGTCAGGAGGAGGAAGACGAAGCTTGACCAGAGGAGTGGAGGAGGAAGAAAGAGAGAAAGAGAAGGAAGAGAACTGTTTTGGGTTCATGCTTGTGCTGGACTGTGCTGAGCTTGTGGGATTGGGGAAGGCGTTGCCCACAAGGTAAAAAAGAAAATAAAACCAATCAGTGTGTGCCTTGAACTTGTGTCCCACCCTTGTCTGTGTCAGGTTCAGCTGGCAGTGCCAGCCTGGGTGGTCCACATATTTCATTATTGTACCAATGCTCTTATTCAAGGTGTATTACACCATTTGTGATATGATTGCTCACATTTCTTTTGGCTTTCCAGTTGGAGCCCAGGCAGATGAAGTGACTTTTCACACAGTGGTGTCAGTAGTGGGATTAGAGCTCTCAACCCCAGGGGTTTCAGGTCAAAAGTTGTGTTGTTTCAGGGGGTCCCAAAGGAAAATTGTTACCTCTCAAAGGTTGATGGCGCATGAAACTTCATTCTCATTAATGTTTCTTTTAAGAATCAGCTTTGGACAAAAAGGAGACGTGAGATACCATCCATCCAACCCACTATATCCTAACTACAGGGTCACAGGGGTCAATGGAGCCAATCCCAGCCAACACAGGGCGCAAGGCAGGAAATAAACCCCGGGCAGGGCACACACACACACACACACTGCGGACAATTTAGGATCGCCAATGCACCTAACCTGCGTGTCTTTGGACTGTGGGAGTAAACAGAGCACCCGGTGGAAACCCACACAGACAAGGGGAGAACATGCAAACTCCATGCAGGGAGAACCTGGGAAGCGAACCCAGCAGGTCTCCTAACTGCGAGGCAGCAGCGCTACCCACTGCGCCACCGTGCTGCCCTACGTGAGATACAACTGAGGTTAAAAATAAAGAGTCAAAATTGAGACTGCAGTTTGAAAAAGTGTGTTATATTTTGTGAGATCTTGTTCTAGTCTTGTTTTAATGTCTTTCAAGACTTCATATTCTTGACTTATTCTTGGACTAAAGCCTTTATTTAAGACTAGCCAACCCGTGGCGTATCATACGCCGCATAATCAGGCCGGTTTTTTAATGATTTTTAAGCACAGGGAGAAAATTAACATTTGAAAAATCGGTAATGTAATAAATCAGCAAGAAAAGCAACATTGTAACAATGCACGGAACGAACCAACACACAATCGTCTGAAGTGACTGAAAACTGGCGCACCGTCCTCACGCCTTCTCCTGCCAGACGGAGGGATGGGGGTGCACGGCGCGGA
Source organism: Polypterus senegalus (assembly GCF_016835505.1). Taxonomy (NCBI): domain Eukaryota; kingdom Metazoa; phylum Chordata; class Cladistia; order Polypteriformes; family Polypteridae; genus Polypterus; species Polypterus senegalus. The sequence continues at coordinate 4,294,552 of NC_053168.1, read as the reverse complement.
GTGTGGAACGAGAGGAGAGAAGGACGTCCACTCAGCTTCGTCCGTCATGCTAGTCTGCTGATTTCTCGTTCAGTATACACTGCCCGCTCATGTGCCCACCTCCAACTCGTCACTTGAGTCGCCGTCTTTACACAGTCCAGATGTACCTGTGAGTGACGTTGACTTTTCATTGCTCTGTGCGGTTTTGGCTGCTTTTCTATATATAATCCACCAAGACACCCGACCACGGTAGTAGCGAGGGGTGTGCACAAAGGGTTGGGGCGCAACCAGTGGGAGCGTATGAGTCACACTTAGTGGGAATTCCACAGTTTGCAGCCCAAATGGGGTTCAACGGCTTACCCACGCCGGGTCGACACACGCTCAATGTCATGCATAAGTATTTATTGAATGGTAAACACTTCTGGAAAGACACGGCTGTCTAAAACGGTAAGCGAATGAAAAGATGGAACTCTGGGAGAGCAGAATACAACACAATAGTGAACCAGCGGCATAACAAATGCCGCATAATTATTTATTGATGGTTGAACACTTCTGGAAAGACACAGTTGTCTAAAAAGGGAGGGTCTGATGATACAACAGAAAGAGAATGAAAAGATGGAACTCTAGACTTTTCATTGCTCTGTGCGGTTTTGGCTGCCTTTCTATATATAATCCACCAAGACACCCAACCACGGTAGTAGCGAGGGGTGTGTGAAGAAGAACGCATGTTTGTCGCACAAGCAAATTGAGGCATGTAGCGTGTAAAACAGTTTGCTATGGTGCACGAGGTCGTGCGTCGTAACCGAAAACTCGTTTTTTAAAGACTGCCTACTTCATTGTGTTTTAACCTCAGTTGTAAAGGATTGTTTTAAGGACCCCATGGGATACCCCTCAGTTTTGGCTGCCTTTCTATATATAATCCACAAAGACACCCGACCACAGTAGGAGGGGGGTGTGCACAAAGGGTAGGGACGTAATGAGTGGGAGCGTATGAGTCGCACTTAGTGGGAATTCCACGGTTTGCTGCCCGAATGGGGTTCAACGGCTTACCCACACCTCTCTGCGCCGGGTAGACACACGCTCAATGTCATGCATAATTATTTATTGAATGCTAAACACTTCTGGAAAGACACGGATGTCTAAAACGGGTTGGTGTGAGAATACAACAGTAAGTGAATGAAAAGATGGAACTCTGGAGAGAGCAGAATACAACACAATAGTGAAGCCGCGGCATAACAAACGCCGCGTGGCTCAGACGTGCATGCGGACTCTTACCACAGACGAAAAGGACTAACTGGGTGGTCGGTGAGTTTTTGCGTCCGGGCAAATGGGCAGGCAGTGTGAATGCCTAGAGAGCGAGGGTAGACGCCGGCCGGTGAAAAAGGAGTGTTGGTGGGAAGGAAAACGTCTTCCGTGTTCCTGCAGGAGCATCTAAGAAGACGCATGTTTGTCGCGGAAGCGAATAGCTGTATGTAGCGTGTAAAACAGTTTGCTATGGTGCACGCGGTCGTGCGTCGTAACTGAAAACTCGGTTTTAAAAGACTGCTTACTTCATTGTGCTTTATCCTCAGTTGTAAAGGATTGTTTTAAGGATCCCATGGGATACCCCTCGCAAACCGTTGCACACGCTGCATATGGCGATTCACCTCCGTGAGAAACATGCCTCTATGAACAGTCAACGTAGCTCGGAGGTGCATGACATGCACATGACATTAACCTGACCTGCACTGCATGTGGCCTCTACGACAGACGAATAGAAATGACGCCATTTTTTCTGTGTCCTCACGTCCGAGTTGTCATCGTATCCAATGGTCTTGGAGTTGGTAAGCGTGGCTCCTTCCTGCGTGCGCCATAGGTGTCTCACTTGTCGGCGGCTTAGTGAATCCACGCCCCTTCCAGCATGCTTTTCATGGTTGTCTTGCCTTTCCATGGGTGTCTTGCCTTAGTGAATTATATATATATAGATGTTTTACAACATTTGATCATTTGATATAATTGGATACATTTCTTTTGTCTTTCCAGTTGGTTCACAGGTAGATGAAGTGACTTTCTTACAGTGGTGTCAGTAGTGGGATTAGAGCTCACAACCTCAGGGTTTCCAGCCCAAAGTCTTGGCCACTGTGCCACACTGCCAGGCTTTTCTTCTAGAATGTGAATGTTCTAATTGGAGCACAGCCATAGAAATCAGAGCCACTGGTAGTGTTGTTCAGAATACACTTTTGTATTCGTAGTGAAGTGTTTTATTGCTACAAACAACTGTCCATACATTTCATCGTATATTACTGAGCACACAATGTGAATACGATCAAACTGCAAAAAAAAAAACAAACCCCAAGGGTCAAGACAGCACTTGGTAAATCTGAGCTGGTTGTGGGACTTTTCTGAGATCTCCACTGAAACTCCAGAGGAGACCCTGTTTTTCTGTAGGGTATTTTTTTATTTTCTCAGGTGAAATATTTGAGAAGCAGAAGACAAAGGAAGATGCCTCCATTTTATTTTTTTCTCATCTCATTGTGGTCTAAGGGAAACCAAAAAAGATATTAAGGAGTTCTCTTTTTGGATTTTTCACTCCTGTGGGGTGTTACAGAGCTATTGTTACTGAGGCTGCTGGGAATTGAAGTCTTTTTCATGTCGTGAGGCTGCTACCATCCCGTCAAGGATTTTTCTTCCAATACATATATGGAAAAAGTCCAGAGACGAGCGACTAGGCCGATTCAGGGCTACAGGGGATGAGTTATGAGGAAAGATTAAAAGAGCTGAGCCTAATGCTTACATCAGGTTTAGGTCCTGTTAGGATTTAATTCATCGAGAGTACATCTCATGAGAAGAATTTAGGAGTCTTAGTGAACTCGACACTATTGTGTTTAGAAGCCATTTAGAAGGCAAACAGAATGTTAGTTTATATAGCGCCTTGATGTGTGGAGTACAAGTCACAGGAGGTTCTGCTCAGGCTTTATAACACACTGGTGAGGCCTCATCTTGGAGTACTGAGTGCAGTTTGGGTCTCCAGGCTATAAAAAGGACATAACAGCACAAGAAAAGGTCCAGAGAAGAGTGACTAGGCTGAGTCCAGGGCTACAGGGGATGAGTGATGAGGAAAGATTAAAAGAGCTGAGCCTAACGCTTGCATCAGGTTTAAGTCTTGTTAGGTTTTAATTCATAATGGGAGGTCTGAAAAGCAAATGTACACCTTATAAGAAGGATTTAGGAGTCGTAGTGGACTCTACGTTATCAATTGTCAAACGGTGTTCAGAAACCATTAAGAATGCTAACAGAATGTCAGGTTATATAGCGCCTTGATGTATGGAGTACAAGTCACAGGAGGTTCTTTTCAGGCTTTATAACACACTGGTGAGGCCTCATCTGGAGTCCTGTGTGCAGTTTTGAGCCCACCAGACATAGTAGCACTAGAGAAAGTCCAGAGAAGAGCTACTGTGCTGATTCAGGGCTTCAGGGGATGAGTGATGAGGAAAGATTAAAAGAGCTGAGCCTTTATGGAGATGAAGAGGAGACCTGAGTGAAGTGTTTAAAATTCTGAAGTGAATTAGTCCAGTGGATCGAGACGGTGACTTTAAAATGAGTTCATCAAGAACAAGGGGACACAGTTGGAAACTTGTGAAGGGGTAATTTCACACAAACATTAGGAAGTTTTTCTTTACACAGAGAACCACAGACACATGGAGTAAGTGACCAAGGAGTGTGGTAGACAGGAGGACTTTAGAGACCTGATATTTTTTTAGAAGAATTAAATGGAGAGGACTAGCAAGCTTTGCTGGGGTGAATGGCCTCTTCTCGCCCAGATTGTTCTAATGTTGTATGGTATCTGTGTGTCTATCTGCTTGCTTTGTCTCTGTTATATGCCATTTGGTTTGGGATTTGTAAGAGCACTGCTAATATTTGTTATGCACCATCAGTTGGAATGAAAAATGTAATGCTGCCTGGCGTTTCTTCTACAATGAGGATGACCTAACTGGAGCACAGCAATGTAAATTAGAGCCACTAATGGTATTCTTCATAAACTGGCACTACAGTTTTGTAATTGTAGTAAAGTGTTTCATTACCACAAACATAGACAGAGACTCTCCTATCGCAGGAAGTTTCCACCTGACCCGGAAGTACTTCCTGGATGCAAGGATATAGTGTCAGAAGTACTCCTGGGTCTGGTGTAAAGGAATCTGCTCCGCTTCGCCCGGGGGTCAGAGTCGGGAGAGGCGTCAGACGAAGCTTATCTGGGTGGAGTGGAGGAAGGAAGACTTGTATTGCTGGAACTATAGAATACAGTAAGGCATTTGTGGCAGGAAATCTCTTGATTGGGATCTGAAACAGTGTCTGTGCTGTTGTGTCTGGGGTACTGCAACGCCCCCTAGTGGTTCACATAGATGGAATGGGCCTACAAGCCAATCAGAGCCTGATTAGATTCTGCATTTTCAAAACTCTCCATCCACACATTTATGTTGCAACAGAAATATGTGGCTCAGGAGAGTATTTCCAAAAGTCTCCGTTTTTAGGGTTTGAAACCCCAAAGGTACTGTGGATGAACAACAAAAAACGAAAACATAGTAGTGTGGACGTCGGTATAGAAACTAAATAATAAAAGAACAGAAAATACATATGACAAATAATGCACAAATAACAAAAAATCCTGCACATAGAAGTCCACGGTCCTGAATTAGAAGAGGTGGGCGCCAACTGCTGACTTTTTCCCTTTTTGCTGTTCACCAGGGATCGAGCAGTCAGCCCATAAAAAAATAAAAGACGGACCAAATGGCTTGGCTTGCTCAGAGGTTTAAAAAGGTCGAAATGTTCTACAAGATAAACTGTTTCATCAGAGGCCTGTCACATGAAAATGATTTTAATGAGTCTTTTAGGTGTTTTCAGTTTCACGCTGCCACGCATTTCAAGTCATTCTAACCTGGAACAACTCGACCCAGCTCAACACGTCCGCAGCCTTTTTGGAGTTTTTGTCATTTCAGATGAAGTAACATGTCCTGTGACCAGGCCACATAGTGGCACAGTGTGCCCTGCTTTGTAGCCTCATATTCCAACTGTGCCCAATCCTTTCATAATTGGTCTATTTCTATTACTCTGTCCTACATTTGTATAGCTCCTTTTGACACTTTCATGTTTTGTGTTCCGCTGTCATTCTGCCATTTGTGTGGGCGCAGCGTCTCTCCTCTCCTTTCTATCTAAAACACTTGAGTGTGTTGTCTCTGATCGAGTCTCCTTTTTTCCCCTGCCTGACTCCATGATCCTAATCGGTCAGCCTTCTAGAGGGGCCATTACACTGAGATCACTGTCAACACGCTTCGGCAGACTAGAGCTACCAACATGTCATCTGTTCTTATCCTTTGTCACAAAAACCAGAGACAAGAGTCATTAAAAAAAGGTGGGGCAGCCACCCGTATATTATTCCCTGCCTGAAAATGGGGAAATTTGAGGATTTAGTTGAATATGGCGGCTTTAAAGGCCAGAAAGGGAAATGATGTCATCAAGGGCGGAAGTGGAAGAGTCCTCTTCCATAGGCTCAGATCTGCATATGACATCATCAAAAGTGCCGGCTCTTCTTCCATGGGTTCTATACTGGAAGTGATGTCACCCAAGGGCCCAGAACCGCAGGGCCAGGCAGAATTTCCAGTGAATGGCCTGCAGGAAAGTAAGAAAAAGAGTCAGCACAACCTGCCACCCCCTGGTCTGGTGTGGAATTACTGTCATTTAGACCCTTTAGCTGCCTCCCATGCACTCGTGTGAGACACCTTCTAGATCTTTCCTCGGTGTTCAACCACCAGCTATTCCTTGGTATCACTGGGACTTTCCTCAGGTGCTTTGAGTCCTGTGTCTTGGGCAGATCCAGCTGTATAGGTCACCTCTGATGCCTACAGCTAATTCCAGTATTAATCTTTGGCGTGAGACAACTGAGTCAAAGCATTTTCGAAAGTCTAAGTAAATTAAGTCACATTATGTCTACCAGCTGCAGTCAGCACGTTACAGCTGGCTAGAGCTACCAACATGTCCTCATCCAGTTAGATCTCTTCTTTGCCTTCATCATGGACAACCATCACATCCTCCTTGCCACCCTCTCTGATCTTGGCACCACTAGGGCTGCCATCATGTGATTGGAGTTCTACCATTTGGGCAGATCCAGTCATGTGTCCTGGGGTCTCATGTATAATTGGTGTTTACGCACAAAAATGTTGCATACGCCCGTTTCCACATTTACATCACGATGTATAAAAACTAAACTTGGCATAAAGCCACACTGATTTTCACGGCAGGTCAAATCATAGCATACGTATGTTTTCGGCTCAGTTTTGCAAACTGGCAGCGCCCAGCGTCAAAGCAGTGTCACTGTTCCAGTGTGGTTTCCTTTTCTTTATTTGATTCACATCCTTAACTCAGTTTTATCAAATACACTGAAATTAACCGCATATCGTTTTTTAGCTTAAGTTGGAATCAACCAGTAACAATATAAAGGTCCACAAAATGGCCAAACTATTCCAGATTCCACAGCTGCTTTAGTGTTGTTACTCTCTGTGCACCGCTGAGTATTTTTACTCACTGTATCTGAGTGGGGAATCGCAGCCCTACAGCAGCTGATCGGAAATATCCACGAGAGATTGTGTCAACAGCGGAGAGAATTGTTGGGATACAGCATCAAGCACATGCTGCTTCAGCCATGCGCACAGTCTATTTGAACTTCTCCCATCGGCAAACGCTTCAGAGCCCTTCCTGCACGGACCTCGCAGTTCAGAAACAGTTTCATCCCAAGAGCTCTAAACGCATTCAATCAGTCCATCAAGTACTCCCGTAGAACTGTTTGTACTTTTAAGTACAATTTGTTGTTGTTGTTGTTGTTGTTATTTTACCATTTTATAGGAAAATAAGTTTATGGAGGATTTGCATATTGAATCTCATTGTACCATACAATAACAATAAAGGAATTCAACTCAATTCAATATAAGAGAGCGCATGTTTACCGATGATGACGACTCGCTTCTAAGTCGATTTAGATTTCCAGGCACTATCTTCTTGGAGCTCTTGATATCATTTTTAAGATGAAATGCAGTAAAGCAGATACATTTTAACTTCATTTAAATAATGGATACTGTTATTAATTAAACGTCTAGACACAGTGGACAGTGGTAGTGACAAGCTGGCGCCCCGTTCAGGGACTGTTCCTGCCTCGCGCTGTATGCTTGCTGGGACTGGCGTGACCCTGGTTGGAGAGATGGATGGAATAATTAAACATATTGATAGTGGGGCGATTGATTACTTGGAAAAAGAAAAGGAAGGACAGGAATTGGGGGTTAACACGTTTGAGAGAGACAGTACTGCTGCAATAAATTATTTCATCGAAGAATGACAGGAAGAATCTCTGGATGGGGCGCCAGCTCGTGGTAGCTGTTTTTTTTATTTACTTATTGTTTGTTCGGCATCCTTGAGTTCTTAGAAAGGTGCCTTGTATAAATAAAATGTATTATTATTATTATTTCCACTGTCTCCACCGTGGCCTCATGTTCAATAACATGCTTTAATTCCTATCATCATGAAAATGATATCAAGTATACATCTCAGTATTTTAATTATTCAGGGAGCTGTAATATCACAAATGTAATGGATTCTGTGTCCTGTCGGAGGAAGAGAAAGCCAGTTTAAGAAGTACATAGTGATTCACACACATAGAGCACATAGAAGAACACATACAAACTAGTAAACTATAGAACTTTAAGATGAAGTTCATGATGTTATACTTAAACTACGTGATTAAAGTGGAAATTTCAAGATTAAAGTTAACATTTTGAGCTTTATTCCACAGTGTCTCTATTTTTTTTTTTTTCATTCTCTGTACCCTAACAAGCTTTCATGTGACACTCAGACAGTGGGCTATGATTCACCTTTTCACAGCGACTTTGATATCTGACAACTTCTTTTTTATTTCCAGCACTGTGCGATTTTGTGAACGTGAGCTTTCGAGTTTCTCCAACACGCTATGTCACTCGATCAACTTCCTTTTGTTGTTTATCCCACTGCTTAAACCAACAAATAGTACGTTTTTCTTTGCCTCCACTTGGTATTCGCTGAAATTCTTCTATTTTCCCCCCATGCTTTTGCCATTGATTTTTCACAGAACGATGAGCTTAAGGGGTATTTATATTGATTTGCATATTGATAGAAGTGTAATTCTGGGAGGAAATGGGGTGGTACAGCAGGCATGAGCACGTGCGTTACTTTTCACGCTGACCAGGATTTACTGTATGTAGCGGAAGAATGTGGAAGTTAGCAAACGCACAGATTTATACATCTGGATTTTTTTGTGCGTACGCACATTTCCGCTTTTGTCCTTTTAGTGTGAATTCTACGCACGGCGTTATGCATGAGGCCCCAGGGCCCACCATCCAGTCCTACGATGAAAGGCAGCTGTACCTGTCATTCCCACCAGAGGACCACACAGCTAGAATTTCTGCACATCTCACTGATATTTCAGGCAAGATAAAGGAGCAACATCTCCAGTTCAATTTGGTAGAGACAAACCTTCTCATTACTCTATTCAGCACCCCTTCTTCTGTTCATCTCAGCTCATCACTGCCAACACCTGTCAAGTGGGTCCACAACTGATCGATGACCAGCTGCCCTTCACTGACCACACTGCAACTGTCTTGAGGTCTTTTCTACATTAAACTGCATTTTTTTCAGGTGTTCACCAGTTCTCAAGCTTGTTCAGGCCTTTTTGAAATTATGTTTGCTGCTCCCACCTTGCCAGTCAAATATCCAAATATGTTTGAGCCTCTGAAAATAAGGGGACCATGAATTAAAATGGCTGTCATTCCTAAATGACTCATATGATATTTTGGTTAAAGCGGAAAGTCTACACTTTAATCACATCTTGATTGCTTTGTGTTTGTGGTGGAGTACAGAGCCAAACTATGAAAATTGTGTCACTGTCCTGATACTTTATGGACCTGATTATAACGCAGCCACCGGGGTCACACAAACCATTGTGTTCTTATAGCTGGTCCTAAGTCCCAAACTGCATCATTAGAACATTAGAACACTCTGGACGAGAACAGGCCATTCAGCCCAACAAAGCTCGCCAGTCCTCTCCACTTGTTTCCTCCAAAAAAACATCAAGTCGAGTTTTGAAAGTCCCTAACGTCTTGCTGTCTACCACACTACTTGGTCGCTTATTCCAAGTGTCTATTGTTCTTTGTGTGAATAAAAATTTCCTAATGTTCGTGTGAAATTTCCCCTTAACAAGTTTCCAACTGTGTCTCCGTGTTCTTGATGAACTCATTTTCTTGATCCACTGTACTAATGCCCTACATAATTTTAAACACTTCAGTCATGTCACTTCTTAATCTTCTTTTGTTTAAACTGTAAAGGCTCAGCTCTTTTAATCTTTCCTCATAACTCATCCCCTGTAGCCCTGAATCAGCCTCATTGCTCTTCTATGGACCTTTTCTTGTGCTGCTATGTCCTTTTTGTAGCCTGGAGACCAAAACTGCACCCAGGACTCCAGATGAGGCCTCACCAGTGTGTTATAAAGCTTGAGCAGAACCTCCTGTGACTTGTACTCCACACGTCAAGGCGCTATATAACCTGACGTTCTGTTAGCCTTCTTAATGGCTTCTGAACACTGGCTGGAAGTTGATAGCTTAGAGTCCACTATGACTCCCAAATCCTTCTCATAAGGTGGACTCTTGATTTTCCGACCGCCCATTGTGTATTCAAACCTCACATTTTCACTTCCTATGTGTAATTCTTTACATTTATTGACATTAAATTTCATCTGCCACAAATCTGCCCAACCCTGTCTGCTGTCCATGTCCTTCTGTGATGATATAATGGATTCCAAATTATCTGCTAACCTACCTATCTTGGTATCATCTGCAAACTTAACCAGCTTGTTACTTATATTCCTATCTAAATCATTTAAACAGTATATTTATATTAAAAATAGCAGCGGCCCTAGCACTGCCCCCTGCTGGTTACCACTCTTAACATCGGCCAGTTCTGATGAGGTTCCTCGCACCATCACCCTCTGCTTCCTGTGTCTGAGCCAATTCTGCACCCATCTAAAAACATCACCCTGAACTCCCTCTTCTTTTAGTTTGATGCCCAACCTCTCATGTGGCACCTCATCAAATGCTTTCTGAAAGTCCAGATAAATAATCTCATCTGCTCCACTTTGGTTGTATCCTTTTGATAGATAGATAGATAGATAGATAGATAGATAGATAGATAGATAGATAGATAGATAGATAGATAGATAGATAGATAGGAGTGAAATGCACTATATAATACAGATAGATAGATAGATAGATAGATAGATAGATAGATAGATAGATAGATAGATACTTTATTAATCCCAAGATCAAGATCATAGAATTCCAGCATGTTAGTATCTTCTTCTAACCTCATGCTGACTGTTCCTCCTGTCCTTGCCATGTGTTGCTCAATCTTATCCTTAATTCCTTCTATTAATTTTCCTGTGATGTTTCATGTTAAGCTTACTGGCCTATAGTTGCTTGGCTCTGTCCCGTCACACTTTTTATATAATGGGATAATGTTTGCCATTTTCCAGGCCTTTGGAATCTCTGCAGTGCTCAGTGACTTCCTAAAAATGTGTGTCAAGGGTTTATATCTGTACTCGCTAGCCTCAGGAAGGGCATCCAGCATAAAACCTGTGCCAAATGAAACATGAGGATGATCCATATAATCAGCCCCCACCCGTGAGAAAGAGAGCCAGGCCAGCAGAGTAGAAACTTTAATAATAGCGAAACTATGTAAATAAATAAATGAATCAAAATAAATAGAATTAAAAAGAGGAGAGAAAATCCACTTTCTCAGTTGAAATGCTTATTCTAAAATGTTATTGATCCCGCCAAGTTCTGAAAATGTTTTGCACAGATCCTCTAAGTGAGAATTAGATTTTTTACAATTTTAGATAATATAGAACATCAGGTACTCTCTGAACTACCAGAGGTGACTTAGGATACTTCCAGTTGAGCAAAATAAGCCTACGTGCTAATAGTGAAGTAAAGGCCATTACAATTTGTTTGTCTTTCTTTTAACATTTAAAGCCTTAAATGGCTGCAGTCCGGCTTACTTATCTGAACTTATCATGACTTACAAACCTGAGCGCACATTAAGATCTCAAGATGCCGCTCTGCTTATGATTCCAAGGATTAATAAAATAACAGGGGGAGGTCGAGCTTTTAGTTACGGACCCCTAAACTGTGGACTGGTCTGCCTGCCACTATAAGAGATGCCCCTTCAGTCTAAGCTTTTAAATCCTCACGACTTCAGTTTAGCACACCCTGACTAGAGCTGCTGATTAACTGTGCAGACTGCATCTCTGTTGTCAGTCATTAGCACTAAAACAGCAGTAGTACTAGTAGTTTATTTATATGGAGTCCTTCGTAGACAAAAGGTCACAGAGCACTAAACAGCAATACAATACAAATACAACAGTTAAACAAAACATAAACAAACCAATAAAAACAATAAATAAACAAACTGGAGCTACGCCACGCTGATTAAAAGTCTGTTTAAAAAGAAATGTTTTCAGTTGTTTTTTCAAAGAATCGACAGACTCAGCTGCACGCAGACCACAAGGCAGGCTCTTCCATAGTCTCGGTGCCACAGACTGAAAGGCACAATCCCCACGGGCTTTCGCTGAGTGCGTGGGACAACTAAAAGGTCCTGCTACCCAGATCTGTAGCTGTATAGCGTTGGAGCAGGCCTGTTAGGTACTCAGGAGTTTGTCCATGCAAAGCTCTGAAAGTAAGCACCAAAACTTTAAAATGAATTCTATAAAACACTGGGAGCCAGTGCAGTGTGTGCAGAATGAGGGTGATATGATCACTCCGGCTAGTGTGAGTTAGGAGCCTGGCAGCTGCATTTCGGACTAACTGAAGGCGTGTGAGAGAGGAGTTGCTCAGACCTATAAAGAGAACATTCCAGTAATCAAGCCGTGAGGAAATAAAAGAGTGAACAAGCATCTCCAATTCTGATTTTGAAACAGCATTTCTTAGTTTAGAAAGATTTCTTAAATGAAAGAAACACAAATAAGATGACTGCGTTGGGCTGGCACCCTGTCCGGGGTTTGTTTCCTGCCTTGCGCCCTGTGTTGGCTGGCAATGGCTCCAGCAGACCCCCGTGACCCTGTAGTTAGGATATAGCAGGTTGGATAATGAATGGATGAATAATAAGATGAATATCCAGATAGAAGTTATAATTTGTTACTAACCCTCACCAATTCTGTTTGTCTTCTCGGTAATTAAATGTGGCACTTGATGCCACAGCCCACCTGCCAATTCATCTCTGATGCAGGATCGCAGGAATCATTGGGGTAGAGGGGTCCTTTCATCGGATTGGCTGTCCCAGCTGTGGAATGGCCAATAGGGGGAAGCAGCTTGATGGCCAAGGTCTCCAGGACTCTGAACAAATCAGAATCTAATTATGGGATATCATCTATTGTTAAATTCTGCTCTGTACTTGGAATATTTTTATTTTCATACTGTATTGAGGATGACTTGTGTTCTGTTCTGTGTATTGTATTGTATTGGCCCTTTTTTTTTTGTAAAGGGGTCTCTCTTTGAATTGCCTTTCCCAAGGTTTCTTCCATTTTTTTTTGGAAGTTTTTCCTTGTCTTCTTAGAGAGTCAACGCTGGGAGGCTGTCACAAGGCAGTGCCTGTTAAATCCCATTGCGGCACTCCTTGTGTGATTTTAGGCAATACAAAAATAAATTGTATTGTATTGTAAATGACATATGTGCATGGGCTTCGCAACGCTGGTGTGAAATGGAGGAGAAAGAAGATTTCTGGAGTGAGTTACACAAAATGGTGCAGAGTTACTGTATATGTTGGAACCTCCGATTTCTGGTAATAATGTCTTATAATATCTACTGCTTTTTAATGGATTGATCTTCCAGTGGCACCAGTGTGTGCCTCTACTGGATTCTTGCTGCGTTGCTCATTTGTGCCAATGCCTGTCTCACCTTCTCTAAGTGTGCTCTGCTACTGCCTGGTAAGTGCTGGCTTTCTATTATGTTGAATTACTAAGGGACAGGGACTATAAAAATTACATTTATTAATAATAATATTATTATTATTATACCTGTCACACCGTAACACAGATGTCTTAAAGAGAATTTATGTAGGAAAGAAGGTTCCAGTGAAGTGGAGATCAACAGCCCCCTTTGCTTGCTTGTACTTCTCTGCGCACACCACACGTCTATCATCTTGAGCTGCTCCCCTACTGATGTACGAATAGCGTAAATAGCATAACAGCGGAACCAGCCAGCAACAGCATAACTGACATATTCTGTGTGCAGTCTAATATGGAGAAGGACAATACTAAAGTTAGCCGGGTGGTGATGGCAGAAAGGTGCAGCGGCCTTTTGGGAAGAAGTCTCTAAAGCAGTGGACTGCAAGGTTTAAAGAGCAGAGTTGTGCAATAATAGCTTAGAGTTACAGATAGGCATGGGCCGTTACACAGCTCATCGGGGTTATGGCGGTAGATAGATAGATAGATAGATAGATAGATAGATAGATAGATAGATAGATAGATAGATAGATAGATAGATAGATAGATAGATAGATAGATAGATAGATAGAGTCACAAAGATGAGACATACTCAGACGAAGGTTTGGGGCAGCCACCCGTATATTCTGGTATCCTGGCTGCAAAAGTCGTTATTTCTTGCAGAAAACTGCACTGATGTGCATACCATTGAGTCCAAAACAGGACTGAGGGAAAAGGGAAAAGGGGCAGGTTTTTAAAGGGGAAGACAGGACGTGAGGTCATAAGGATCAGGCACGTGGTCTTCAATCGTTGGATCACATCCGGACGTGACATCAGAGGAGCCAGAGTTGGTAAGGTCTACTTCCATTGGCTCGGTCCCGGAAGTGACGTCAAGAGAGCCAGGTGGAATCCCCCGGGAATGGTCTACAGGGAAGTGAGAAAAAGGGTCAGTGCACTCTGCCACATCCCTGAATGCCTCCGAACTGCCTTCACTCAAGCCCTTTAGCTGCCTCCCATGCGCACGTGTGTGACAATAGATAGATAGATAGATAGATAGATAGATAGATAGATAGATAGATAGATAGAGTGAAAGGCACTATAAAAGATAGATAGATAGATAGATAGATAGATAGATAGATAGATAGATAGATAGATAGATAGATAGATAGATAGATATTTTATTAATCCCAAGGGGAAATTCACATATTCCAGCAGCAGCATACTGATAAAGAAGAATATTAAATTAAAGAGTGATAACAATGAAGGTGTAACAGACAATAACTTTGTATAATGTTAACGTTTACCCCCCGGGTAGAATTGAAGAGTCGCATAGTGTGGGGTCTCCTCAGTCTGTCAGTGGAGCAGGACGGTGACAGCAGTCTGTCGCTGAAGCTGCTCCTCTGTCTGGAGATGATCCTGTTAGAGAGGTGGGCTGTTATATATACTGAGCAAAAAAAATGAAGGCAACTCTTACTCATCTGAGTCTAACACCAAGTCAAAGGAGAGCAATTATCTGGGGCCACCATTTCCCATTTTGTCTTGCTGTGTCCTCTCCAAGTGACCTGTTGTCACGTTCATTTGTACCAAAGCAGGTGACGCTGATTCACAGTTGCTTGTGCTTCCTACCTAGACTGAGTGAAGCTCCATTAACTTGGTGTTTTACTAGGATGATTCGGCGTCCCCGTCATTTTTTGAGCTGTGTATAAATCAAACATGTTGGTTTTCAAAATTGTTGATGATTTCTGGGGAGACTTGGGTTATAATGCCAAAACTCTGGGGAGGGCTGGGTCCAAAGGGTTAAATATTAAAATTAGGACTCGCATGCATTTTAATTCACATTATTAAGCCATTAACATACAATTATACTTTTATCTGACAAACATATGGCATCTCAAAAGTGAAGGTTGCGGGGTCAAATCCTGTTACTGCCAGAAGGGATCCTACTCTGCTGGGTCCTTGAATAATAGCTCCAGGGGTGTTGGACTCTGGTTGACCCTGAGTGCTGACCCGAAAAGGTCATACAAAAGGACAAATTCCCCTCAGGGAGTAATAAAAGTATATCAAATCAAAAAAATCAAAACCATATCCTGGGCCGAAAATCGACCTGCCAGGTTAAAGGGTTAAGTAGAGTATATATTTGAACTTTTAAAATCAGTTACCCATTCAGGGCCTGAGTAGGCCGAAGCCTGCAGGTAGCAGTTGGAGGACTGGCTGACCTGGGATGAGCCGTTTCTGGGCTGGCCAGTGACATTACTGCCCCACCTTAATGTCTGGTGGTCTTAATCAGCACAGAAAAATACAGCAAATCTGGTCCAATTTACTGAATGCTGTTTTGGAGAAGTAGAAATGGCAACATTAAAAATACTCCTGAAATGTTCACAACTTTCTTTTCCTGGATTCAGTAAGCAGAGAATTGCTGTTATGTGTTGATTCACACTCTTTATTTTATTTTTTTTTTTAAACAAGCTCTCTTGGGAGTGAGTGGTGTTGTGCTTTTTGTTATGCATATTTATTTATATTCTCTCCGGCAGACGATGTTTGCTAACTTATAATTACAAATTATTCTGAGTGAGTCAGCTGGAATAATGTCATAATGTTAATTGCTGCTTGTGATGCTTAATGTGCTGAGAGAAGTGACAAACCTTTTTCAAGGTTCCAGTAGTGAGGAAGGAGTAAAATAAATAAATAAATAAAGTAAGTCTGAAAATAAAAGTCTGAAAGCAAATCTGAAAAGAGGTGAGATGAGCTGCTGTGCTGGAATACGCAGATACGGCGTACCCTTTAAAAGTGGTGCACATGTTAATCCTTACGGTACATGAGGTTGGATGGTTGGGGCCATTTATTTACTTCTTATTATGACAGGCTCTCATGGAAAGGTGGGTGACAAACTTGTAATGGCAGGAATGCGTGTGCTGGCCTCTTATTAACTGACCTGGGCCAGTTTTTGGAGTCTAAGAGGATTGAAGTTTGAGGATGATGCTGGAAAAGGTGGACGGGCAGATAATGTAGAATGAACCGAATCCTTACAGAGGAAGACCATCCAACCTGCCTAGTAATAAGGACTAACAAAGAATCCTTATATATGAGAATACTAGCTGTGTATGTGTCCGTGCTGTAAAAAGCCTGGAGCCCTAGGAACTATTGAAATTGTCAAAAAAAAATAGAAATGTGGAGATGTCAGGTAACTGAACGGAACTACTCTGAGCGTCTCTCTCCTAGGAGGCTTTGTTTTGCCGATGTGCTCGAATTGCTTGTGCATTAATGGTAAGAGACTTTGTATTTCTTCTGAGGTTTCATTTTGCCGATGTGCTCACCTTGCTTGTTTATTAGCGGCGGGAAGAAAATTAAAAGGGATACCATTGCGCCGATGTGCCCGCCACACTTCTGTAATCGCAGATAAGCAAGTGACTCTTTCTTTGGAGATTTCATTTTGCCGACGTGCTCGCATCGCTTGTGCATTAATGGTAAGCGACTTTGTCTTACTTCTGAGGTTTCGTTATGCTGATGTGCTCACCTCACTTCTATACTCTTTCTTTGGATATTTCGTTTTGCCGACGTGCTCACCTCGCTTGTTTATTAGCGGTGGGAGGAAAATTAAAAGGGATACCGTTGTGGCGATATGCTTGCCACGCTTCTGTAATCGGCGATAAGCGAGTGACTCGTTCTTCTGAGGTTTTGTTTTACTGACGTGCTCGCATCGCTTGTATATTAATGGTAAGAGACTTTGTATTTCTTCTGAGGTTTCATTTTGCCGATGTGCTCACCTCGCTTGTTTATTAGCGGCGGGAAGAAAATTAAAAGGGATACCATTGCGCCGATGTGCCTGCCACACTTCTGTAATCGCAGATAAGCAAGTGACTCTTTCTTTGGAGATTTCATTTTGCCGACGTGCTCGCATCGCTTATGCATTAATGGTAAGCGACTTTGTCTTACTTCTGAGGTTTCGTTTTGCTGATGTGCTCACCTCACTTCTATAATGGCAGATAAGCGAGTGACTCTTTCTTTGGATATTTCGTTTTGCCGACGTGTTCACCTCGCTTGTTTATTAGCGGTGGAAGGAAAATTAAAAGGGATACCGTTGTGGCGATATGCTCGCCACGCTTCTGTAATCGGCGATAAGCGAGTGACTCGTTCTTCTGAGGTTTTGTTTTGCTGACGTACTCGCATCGCTTGTATATTAGCGGTGGGAGGAAAATTAAAAGGAATACCATTGCGCCGATGTGCTCGCCACGCTTCTGTAATCGGCGATAAGCGAGTGACTCGTTCTTCTGAGGTTTTGTTTTACTGACGTGCTCGCATCGCTTATATATTAATGGTAAGCGACTTTGTCTTTCTTCTGAGGTTTCATTTTGCCGATGTGCTCACCTCGCTTGTTTATTAGCGGCGGGAAGAAAATTAAAAGGGATTACCGTTTGCGCGGATGTGCCCGCCACACTTCTGTAATCGCAGATAAGCAAGTGACTCTTTCTTTGGAGATTTCATGTTGCCGACGTGCTCACCTCGCTTGTGCATTAATGGTAAGAGACTTACTTACTTACTTCTGAGGTTTCGTTTTGCTGATGTGCTCACCTCACTTCTATTATTGGAAGATAAACGAGTGACTCTATCTTTGGATATTTCGTTTTGCCGACGTGCTCACCTCGCTTGTTTATTAGCGGTGGGAGGAAAATTAAAAGGGATACCGTTGTGGCGATATGCTCGCCACGCTTCTGTAATCGGCGATAAGCGAGTGACTCGTTCTTCTGAGGTTTTGTTTTGCTGACGTACTTGCATCGCTTGTATATTAGCGGTGGGAGGAAAATTAAAAGGAATACCATTGCGCCGATGTGCTCGCCACACTGCTGTAATGGCAGATAAGCGAGTGACTCTTTCTTCTGAGGTTTCATTTTGCCGACGTGCTGGCCTCGCTTGTGTACCCTTAGCCCAACTCCACCTCTCACTTTCGGGTCAAACAGACAGATAGACACACAGACACTTCTACGCGTAGACATTTATATTTATTCTTCACAAGAGAAAGAGCTCCGAAGAACACAAAAGGCACACAGTGCCAGTTAAAGGCAAAGTCCCAACATCAAATCCTGAGAAGAGTCAAAATTCAGAGCAACAGGTCAAAACAAAAAAAAAAAAGTCTAATAAACCACTAAGTACAAGCACAGCAAACGCAAAAACTCACCACTCCTAAAGGCACTTGAAATGAACCACCAGGAACTGTGGGAGACCCTCCGGTTATACAGAGCAGAGGGCAGTTCCTTAAGATGATTGGCAGGTGACCACGTCTCTTGGGGGACAACCCACAAAACATAACACCAGATAAGAAAATACAGCATGCAGTCAACAAAAGTGACATTAGCATAAATAAACGACTCAACGATGAACAAATAGGACACAACTCTTGGATCTGAACCCCAAGCCTGGCCAAAATATAAAGTAATAGAAAAAGGACACAAATAATGCAGCCCCCTTTCGCCCTCGACATTCCATGACCCCGAATGATCATGTGTGCGTCAGTCCATAGCACCACACTCAGAGTATACCGCGTATACAACTGAATGGCGGCAACCTGATAACGGAAAGGAGAACTGTGAGGGACGTGAATCTACGAGATACGGCGAGTCTTCACATCGTCTTACATAGTTTTTACAATAGTACAAATTTTACATCGTCTTACATTGTCTTTTTCAATGTACAAAATATGCACAAGAAACTTATACCACCTGAATACTTCTTCTTCGTCTTCCTCTTTATCTTTTCCCACTTCAATGCAGGTTTGATGTTTTGGAGTCTTCACCGTGATTTTTACAGCCCAATGTGTTTCCTGACAACAACCATCACCATTAATCTAGGCTTGGGATCAGCTCCATAGTGAAGGCTATGGAAAAGCAGGAGAGTGCATGCACAGCGAAGCATTTGCTAGTTGCCTGGTGGGCTGAGCTGACAGCATAATGAGTTGTGGTCTAATGATATGTTGCTATTTGTAGATTTAACATTTTACTTGTTTTAATGTTGAACCTTCAACTAAGTTGATCGAGCTGCCCTGTGGGACATCCTAAAGGTTCACGGGATCCCCTCAATGTTGCTGGATATCATGGCCGGCCTGTACACTGGTACTGTGAGTGCTGTGCAGAGTCGAGGCAGACCCTCTGTGTTTTTTCCAGTTGATTCTGGGGTTTGTCAGCGGTGTGTTCTGCTCCTACTCTGTTCAATGCTTGTATGGACTGGGTGTTGGGCAAGGTCGTGGGGTCCAGTAGCTGTGGGGCATCTGTTGGTGAAGAACAATTCATGGATCTTCACTTTACTGACGATGCTGTGATCTTTGCAGAGTCAATGGAGGCTCTGATCGGGGCTCTCGAGAGACTGAGTGAGGAGTCTGAGTGTCTGGGCTTGCGAGGGTCCTGATAAAAACCAAAGAGTCAGGCCTTTAATGACCTCTTGGGCACGGCCATCAGCAGTGTGTCTGACTGCGGAGAGAGTGTCGACCTCGTCATTGAGAGGTTTACTTACCTCAGCAGTGACATTCATGACTCTGGTGACTCTTCCTATGAAGTCAGTAGACGGATTGGAAAAGCATGAGGGATCATGAGGTCGCCGGAAAGGGGGTGAGTGGCGCTCCCAATATCTGTGCAAAAGGATGAAGTTTCAAGTCTTTAGACTCCTGGTGCTTCCTGTCTTGCTATATGGTTGTGAGACATGGACGCTATCCAGTGACCTGAGATGAAGACTGGACTCCTTCATGTGTGTCTCTTCAGAGGGTCCATGGGTCCTGCTAGTTTGAATTTGTGTTCCTCATGGAGTCCTGAATGAGGCACATTACCTGCATTGTGAGGGAGTGTCAGTTACGGCACTATGGCCATGTGGCGCAATTCCCCGAGGGTAATCAGCTCATAAGATCCTCATTGTTGGGGGGAACCAAGTGGCTGGACCAGGCCAAGGGGATGCCACATAACACCTGGCTGCAACAGATAGATGGGTGGGACTGGACTGCTTGTCTGCCTCAGGGATTGCCAACTAGGATCCTGAGCTGTTTCATTGTGTGGTGGGTGTAACAGAACAAGATGATGAGGACAGGAAGATATGGAAAAAGATGATCTGCTGTGGCAACCCCTCATGGGGGCAGCCAAAAGAAAAAGAAGAACTTAGGGGTAACATGTACAATGAAAATAAAATATAGCTAAGCACTGATCCTTAAGGTAGCCCAAGAAGGAGTGGGGGGTTCAGAGTCAGATGACGTTCTCTTTTCCAAAGAAGAAGTAAACCATTTGAGTGCAGAGCCACTGGTCAGATCTGCTTCATTGTTTCGGGTCTTTGTTTTTGTGTTAACTGAGTACTGAGGAGCAGATTTGCTCCTTTATATTCCATCTATAGGCCATGGAATTACACATTGAGATATACTCTAACCTACGCTCCGTACCACACCATGACTTACACCAAAACTGTAACCTCCTCTCCACCCAGCTTCCTGATGTGTGCATTCAAGAGAGAAAAATGCGAGTCTCAGTCACCCCTCACATTGAGTCGTGGATTGGGTTGACTTAAAGGTTTCATCCATCCATCCATTATCCAACCCGCCACATCCTAACTACAGGGTCACGGGGGTCTGCTGGAGCCAATGCAAGCCAACACAGGGCACAAGGCAGGAAACAAACCTCGGGCAGGGCACCAGCCCACCGGAGGGAAAAGGTGTCAGTGCATCTTTATATTCCATCTATAGGCCATGGAATTACACATTGAGATATATTCTAACCTACGCTCCATACCACACCATGACTTCTGGAATATTAAACCTTCTTCTCACGATTAGATTAAACGTGACCTTCAGACTTTAGGAT
The DNA here is from genome assembly GCF_016835505.1 of Polypterus senegalus. Taxonomy (NCBI): domain Eukaryota; kingdom Metazoa; phylum Chordata; class Cladistia; order Polypteriformes; family Polypteridae; genus Polypterus; species Polypterus senegalus. The sequence continues at coordinate 4,273,723 of NC_053168.1, read as the reverse complement.
TTTCTGGTTTCCCTTCCTTGCCATTTTCAAATGGCACCAGTTAATTTTTCCCTTCTCGGTCTTTAACAAATGCATCATACACTGCTCCTCTAATAATTTTCGAATGAAGGCCAAGGAGATCCTGAGCATTTTGGCAGAATTTTGTTTTTCTTTCTCCACAGAGCAGACAAAGATGCTTTGGCAGTCATTAAAAAATCATAAGTCTGGGCCGTGAACTTCATTAACACTCTAATTAAATAAGAAGCACATCAGTGGCCTTTGAGAGCACATCAGTCAAACGAGGAAAATTCCTAATCGCATCAAGGCAGCGGGCAACAGGGAATTCTTTTTAATCTCAACGCTTCCCCTTGAATGTGGTGGAAACCTGACGGCTGGCGTGGTTTGCCACCCGTCTTTCCTCTTGATTTCCAAAGACAGGCTTTTCTTGTGGACTTGCTGAAAAATAACAAAAGATGGCCGTCACTTCATCCTCATTATTTTCCAGAGAGGAGTCTTTTGCCCTCCAAGTTCATTTTCTTACTACGTCTTTTTTACATTTTCTTTAAAACTGTCATGAACAGAGTGATACCCTGCCTGCAAAAAGTGTTCACCAAAAGAGGAGGAAGTTAATTATAGCAAGGCGCTATATAAAACCGCCACTGTGGGCGTGTCCAGCAGAGTGTGCAGGGCCTATAAGGAGCATTCGGCCCTCAGAAGTTATCGTTGTACAACATTGAACCGTAGTGGACTTGTTAGCATCCAGCTGGGGTCACTGCTATGACTTAACTTTCTTGTTGGCATATTTACTGTTTTCATGATTCGTTATTTGGTATATTTATTGTTTTTCTTCAGTTATGATTTCTTATTATATAATGTATAAAGGATGTCTGACTTTAATGTCTTTTATTTAAATTCTTATGCCGTTCCCACTAATCTGTTGTCACACAAATGCACTTGAAAGAGTAGGCAGCCACTTGAACCAGCACCAATATGTAGCATCTACCAGAAAGATGCGACGGCAGCCATTTTTGCGCCAGTACGCGGACCACTCATTATTTGTAAGGTGGTGAAGGGACTTGTCCAACGGTAATTCCACCCGGAGTCGAAAGTTGGTGCTTTCCACTTCTTCTAACTGTAGACCAGCAGGCTGACGACACAAAGATCACTGACGTCACTTCCAGGGGGGTCCAGTCACCTGAACCCCCCCTCACCTTCTAACCATCTTCACTTCCATCTTTCCTCAAACACAGAAAGGACTCACGTCTGGAACAAAGTCTCGACTTTTGCCAACTTTTCACTTTACAACAAACTCTCAATTACAGTAGAACCTCTGGTCATGAACGTTTCCAAACACGGACAAATCGGGTTACGATCAAAAAGTCTGTTCACGACCACACGCTCTGGTGGCGAACAAAAACACTGGTGGCCAGTTTTCCTTCCGGTTCGTACGAGCCAATGATTTCCCATTCTCCGTGGTCCTTGCTTGCTGAACATAAGAAGTGATGCAATAAAAGCCATCATGGAAAAATGGAACGAGTGCCAGGATTTTTTCAAGAAGAACCACCCTGACCAAGCGGTCACGAACAGAGTGAAAAACATGATGAACGGCCATGTCTTTTCGCATTTCCGAAAAGTTTTAAAGCGCAGGAAAAGGCAAGTCACATTAGACCGCTATTTCATGAAGTCAGGTCCACCAGCTAAATGGCTAAAAACACCAGAAATTCCGGAAATAGAAAAAATCACAAGAGAGAAAACATCTGAAGACGAACGTCCCTCCGTTGCGGAGCAGGACTCTCCCTCAAAACTGTAACCTCCTCTCCACCCAGCTTCCTCGTCACTTCCTTCACTCCAGAACTCGACTCATGCATGGTTAGTTTTCTTGGTTGTTTAGGGTTAGTTTTTGTATAAATTAAGGATTTTTTAAACTTATATTTTTTCCCTGTACTTAAAACTCATAAAAAATAAGTGTTTACAGTGATTGATTCGTAAGGGTCTAGCATGAACTTGGTGTAGTTCGAACTCTTGCAATGTTAGTTTTCTGTTGTTCGAGGTTTTCTCCGTGCTATTCAACGTTTTTACATTTAGTTTACTATTACACTGTGCATTCTATGGTATCTATCTATATTTATAATTCACTAAGGCAAGACACCCATGGAAAGCACGCAGGAAGGGGCCGCGCCCACCAACTCTAAGACCATTGGATACGACGACAACTCGCAGAACCACGCCCACCAACTCGGACGCGATGACACAGGAAAAAAGGGCGTCATTTATGTTCGTCTGTCGTAGAGTCCACATGCAGCTCTGAGCCACGTTGACTGTTCATAGAGGCATGTTTCTCGCGGAAGTGAATCGCTATATGCAGCGTGTAAAACAGTTTGCGAGGGGGATCCTTAAAACAATCCTTTAAAACTGAGGTTAAAACACAATGAAGGAGGCAGTCTTGAAAAACCAATAAGCCCTGTGCCTCTGTTTCATTACCGTCTCACCTGCTTCACCAATGCAGGCCCTGCAACAGTCGAGACGCTCCCTCAGCAGCTGAACTTCTCTGTGCCTGACCGGTTCACACAGAGGCACCACATGACCAGGCGGTGTGTATGCTTCGAGAACGAGGGTGGACGCGGCAGGACTATCTAAGAAGAGGCATGTTTGTCATGGATGTAAATCGCTGTATGTGGCGTGTAAAACAGTTTCCGAGAGGTTTCCCATGGTCTTAGACTCGGTGGCCAGGTCTCTGTCAGTTGCTCTTGCGACCGGGCACATGACCAGGCAGTGTGTATGCTTCGAGTGCGAGGGTTGACGTGACAGGACCATCTAAGAAAAATCATATTTGTCGCGGATGTGAATCACTGTATGCAGCGTGTAAAACGCTGTATTATATGTTGCCCTCTCCAGACTTACCTACAGTCGTATCCTCAAAACCAACCCCATTTGGTCAACTGTGTCTTTCAGGAAGTGTTCACCTATCAATACATAATTATGCGGCGTATACTAAGCTGCGGGTTGGCTAGTAATTAACTATTTTTGTGCTTAGAAATATATTTACATACAGTTCATACGGTCTTGAATAAATTAATCGTATTTACGTACAGTCTTATGGGGAAATTACGTTCGGGTCGCAACCAAATCGGGTCGCGTTTAGAGTTTTGGAATGAATTACGGTTGTGACCAGAGGTACCACTGTGTATGGTGGGGTTGGTCATCACACGGTGCCCCAAACCTTTCTGATCTCTCTCGTTTGTTTCTTACACTGTATTCAGATTATATGGGTTTTGAGACTCAAGGAATTCAAATGTGGGGTTTGGTTTTGTCTCGACGCTGTTTTCAAGTTTGTTATGTAATCCCGCTTTGTTGTGGTCGCCATTTTTTCCTGTTTAGGTGCCGTTACGTTATTTCAAGGAATTCTCCAGGTTGCGGTCATTTTACTTGTCAAACTGGCCATGATACTGAGACGGGTGTCCCGTCACACTTATACATAATCTAACCAAGACACAGTTAAAATAACCAGCTACGCCAACCACACGGCAACTATTTCATGAAAAGCAACAGTCACCTGTAATTACATGAGGCAATATAAAAATACACCAAGAAATAAAAGTAGACAAGAATTTGAAAAGATCAGAAGTGAAAACCTTTTTTAAAAAAGAATCACACAGTCTACACTCTAAAAGTCCATTAAAAACATAACAGTGGAGGATTCGGCCTTTAATGGTGTGAAGTCCTGTTTACGAAAATATACAGAGAAATGTGATAACTGACTCTAGGATTGGACGAAGTAACAAACAAGTAAAAGTACTCCAAGTTTCATATCAGTTGACTTTGTCACCAAACACACCTGAACGTTACGCCGTGCAGACGTTTTCTAACTTTTATTGTCCCTTGTGAGTCAGCACATCAGGTTGTAGGGTTCATGAGGACACCAAGGTTCACATCATCCAAAGATTGACTTTAAGGTTGACTTCACTACGGAGACCCCCTAGTGACACAGCCAGCCTTAGCCCGCTACGCACTCACCCCCACACAGAGACTAATAAGCGACTCAAGGGTGGGTGGAGGAAGCTTGAGAAGAAGAGTGGAGGAGGAGGAGGAGGAGGAGGAGGCAGTGACCAATGGCAGAGAGAGAGAGAGAGAGGAGGAGGAAGAAGGCAAAGAGTTGAAGGTTTGTATTTTATTGCTGATGCTTTGTATTGTGACTCTGCTTGTTAATTACATTTGTGTCTGAGCCTGATTGTGTTGGGTGTTTGGGGAGCTGAAGCTCCCCCTGGTGTCCACAATACATATTCAACAAAGAGAAAAGGCAAAAAAAAAACAAACAATTATTAAACAAACAATGTGTACACAAAAGCCTTCCACAATTCCCTGCCAGGGATAATTATTAACAAACATTACATACATGAACGAAACACCAGGGCTACACTTTAAACACTTAATACTTTTGATAAAGGCCAAACCACAGTCCAGTATAGTGGGTGAAGAATGAAACCCCCCCTGTGAACGGCCCTCTGAATGAAATGGAAACTTTTGTCTTACCAGGTTGCAGATGTTTCATCAAGATTTGCCATCATTGGGAATGCTCCTGAGACCAAGACGCACCCAACAAAGACAAAATCACATGGACAGGCAGGACTAGGACAGCACGTACTGTACATCCATAAAGAACGGTTGTAATCCATGGTAGATGGAGTTATAATCCAATAGTGTGTGCGATACATAGAGACAAACACAGGCTGTGGATCATCATCTTCACGGTGTGGTTTTGGCTCCTTTTAAGCCAGAATACTTAATTTTCCTTCTTCCCAGTATGGTAACTTTCATATCTACTGTATGTGTTATACAGCGTCTGTCACATCTATCTATCTATCTTATGCTGCCTACTATATTAAAACTGAATTCTTTTTATCTGTCTATCTATCTATTTTATCCTGCCTACTATATTAAAATTAAATTCTATCTATCTATCTATCTATTATATAGTGCCTTTCACATCTATCTATCTATCTATCTATCTATCTATTATATAGTGCCTTTCATCCATCTATCTATTGTGATGCCACCAGGGCGCGTACAGCCACCCTAACCCAGACACACAAGTTCAACTCGACACCCTTATTTATATACAATTTAAGTACATAAATTATCAACACTGCACCACACCAATACTCAGTCCATTCCCTTCCTTGCTTCCAGTCCATCCGCCTCCACTCCTCCTCAGGCTTTGTCCACTCCTTTCTCCCGACTCTGACCTCTGAATGATGGGACTGGCCTCTTTTAAAGGGCACCTGAAAGGACTCCAGGTGACTAACAATCTTCCGGCCACACGTCCGGGTATGATGGAAGTGTGGCCAAATAAGGCAATGGAAAGGTCCATGTGCCCCCTGGCAATGGCCATCTATCATATAGCACCTTTCCTATCTATCTATCTATCTATCTATCTATCTATCTATCTATCTATCTATCTATCTATCTATCTATATTAAAATTAAATTCTATCTATCTATCTATTATATAGTGCCTTTCATATCTATCTATCTATCCATCCATCCCTGCCTACTATATTAAAATTAATTTCTATCTATCTATCTATCTTATTATCTATCTATCTTATCCTGCCTACTATATTAAAATTAATTTCTGTCTATCTCTTTTCTGGAGGCTTATTGCTGCAGTTGTTCCTAGGCAGTGCCATCCTGGTAGTGCTGCTATCCCTGGCCACCTCTACCAGCTGGGTACACCTTCACCCTATAGTGCCTTTTTAAAATTACAGGAAAGACATTTTTCATTTAGGGATCAAATTTCCACAAAGATAGCTTGGGGATATTACACCACATGAATTGTGTTCCTTCTTTGTTTGTTTTTATTTGGCTTAACATTATTAGGAGGTCAATTGACTGTTTTGCAGAATCCAATAAATGAATACCAAGAAATGGCAGCTGTTTCCGAGATTAAATCATTTTCTGATCCCAGTCTGTCGATGCTTTACCTCTCGGTGGCACATGTGCCTAGGATGTCAAATATTCTCTTAAAAAAATCAAACTCTTGCCAGCTTCTTTTGAATTAATCTTCCCTTCTGCTTGTGTCTTTGCGCAGCAGGCGGTTCAATTAATTGAACAAGTGAAGTTAAAGTGACGTGGCTTCAAAGGAGAAAGTGTGTGTCTGGGACGGCGCCTGATCAATGTGATATGGCTGCTTGGTGGCCGTCTGACAAATGTCTGAGAAAACGCACATTAAAGTCTGTCCAGTCCTACCTTAGAGGAACGAAGACTAGGAAGCAGCACAATCTATTATGGTGTGGTCCATACAGTATATATATATATATATTATAGCGGTCTGAATTTATGTATATTTAGTGACTTGTTGTCAAAGACCTCAGACTAAAACTCTAAAACTCACCAGGAAACATAAAGCAGGCCTGTGCTCGTATTTACCCAAAGTCTCCGAGATCCTCCTAGGAACTGAACTAAAAGTCAGATTAGGATAAAAATGTGTCTTCCCTCAGAGTATGGAGTTTTTATGAAGCATCCTACACCCGCACCAGCCAGGAATAGAAGATCACGCTTGTGAAGGAATGACGTCATGATTTTACTGCACCATAAACTGCAAATTCACGATGACGCTTTGCAGTCTTCTATAAGCTTCACCACAATAATAATGATAATAATAATAATAAACAAGGTCAAGTATCCCAAATCCAAAATTCCAAACTCCAAAAGTCTCCAGAATCCAAAAGGACAGACATGATGCCAGCTGTGCTCTTGCTCTCTCTAGGTATCTTTTAACTTCTCTGTAACAAGACTGTGAAGATTCCACATGGATTCTTTCATTGTCTGTTCCCTCGTGAGGCACTGAGCTCCATGAAGTTGTAATACACAATCAATGACTGGGAGATGGTGGGTGCAAGTGTCAGGTAGCAAAGACACACAGCTGGAAACAGGGGTTTCGGTGTCCTGTCAAGCAGCGAGTGCCACAAAGCACCATCACTCGATCAGCAATCATAACTGAATCCTACTTACGTACATATATACGTCCATAGCCTGCAGCTCGGTCACCATGTGAGGCGGCGTTGGGTCCCCCATCCCAACGCCTCCCATGTTGTTGGCTGCCTGCCTATATAAGGCCGTCCGTCACTCCGGTCTCTACATTCCCTTACTTGCTTCGCCACGGGATCAACGTCTCCCTGCTGATAACTACAGCCTTTTTATTTAATCCACTGCTTCTCCGCTGTTTTATTGTTCATTTATTACGATTATAGTTATTGTGTAGGTATTTTAGACTTACTTTACATTGTTCAGGTACCCATTTCCTTAATCATTCCAACTGTACCCCCATTAACATGTCTATCGAGGTGATCACCATCGATCAAAGAACTGTCACTTACCGAGTGGTTTCCATGCCCGGAGATGGCACCTGCCTTTTCCATTCTCTGTGTTACATATTGCACGGCCATATCAGGCTCACTCTTGATATCCGGAGGAACATTGGGACAGGTTCAAGGTGTGGACTGATGACGGTACAGGAGATAATTAGACTACACAGGAGCACTAGAAGAGTGAAATACTTAAGCCCTTCACCTATGGATCTGCATGTGAGTTGATGGCTGCCGCTGAATTGTTCGGTTGTCGCTTTCAAGTGTACCGAAATGGCCAAATATTTTACACCTTTCGACAACCGCCAATGCCACTTAAACATCTTAGACTGACAGGTGACGATTTCAGTAGTGGACACTTTGATGTTTATGAATGTTTAAACTCTCAAAAGCTGGATGTGAAGTTATCGATGAAACCGGTTCTGTGCTTACAACGCTTGACAGATGCCGAATGTCACTTCAACACAAGTCCTACAAATACTGTCGTAATTGAAACAAACCATGAAACTCAAACCGATTATGACAGCAGCAATCCAAGCTGTGAGATTTGAGACAAGATTACTGTTCACATGGCCGACTGTACGTTACATGCTCAAGAGTAAGCTCAGCACACAGCTTGGTCATATTACAACCGGAGGGCCGAACTGACAATGTGGTATACAAAGAGATCCTTAACAAATAATTGTTGTTATATTTTCCCTCAGTTTAAAAAGTTTTACTTTTCTTCTTAATAAAAATTTTATGGCAGTACTTTGCAGTATTTTGCTAGTAATAATAATAATAATTTTACAGGTTGAGTATCCCTAATCTAACATTCCAGACTCCAAAATGCTCCAGAATCCAAATACACAGACATGACACCAACTATGCTCTCTCTAGTTTTCTTTCTACTGCTGTGCAACAATATTGTGAACATTCCAAACAGATTTCTTCATTTTGAACAGACAGGGGGTGTCTGGTCCCCCGTGAGTCACTAAACTCCATGAAGTTATGATACACGATCAGCGACTGGGAGATGGAAGGTACAAGTGTCCCCCCGTGAAACATCAGGCAGCAAAGACACACGACTAGCAACAGGGGTTTCGGTGTCCTGTCAAGCAGCGAGCGCCACAAAGCACCATCACTCGATCAGCTATCAGGGAGGTGAGTGAAACAATAACAAATACGTGACACATATTTAAAAATAAAACAACAACAACATAGGATGCCACAAGAAAAAAAAATCCACACTTGTAGCTCTCCAACCTGCAGAGAAAAACCTGGGGGTTGGTGGCAGAATTGGCACTCCAGCCCCCATAAAAAAACTCCCACTGGTTCCATTCTATCTGAACTCGTGTGGTGCTGAAGTGTCACCCGTTACATGGCTACACTCTGGTCCTAATATGGGATCCTGAGTTGGTTTGTCATGTGGTGGATGCGGCAATGCGCCATATCAGCACCTGCTCCTTACCTCTCTCTCTCTCTCTCACGTGTATTCTCATGTGTACCATCTGTGTTGAAGTGTGGCCACCTGCTCATCACCATATGTGCATTCAATGAACCGCAAGGCACTGCAGGTTGTCCCAGCCTTTACAGAGTTAATGGCAGTCCTCTGCGGTTCACTGAATGCACTCATGGTGTGGTGGATTTCTAGTGTGATTATTTTTTCTCTCTTCTGCAGTATTTTTAGTGAGCCGGAGGTCATTGGGACTATAATAAAGCCAGAGTATAAGACAAAAATCAAGGTAAAAAGATAAAAAGTAAAAGGTCTGTATTGAAAAACAACAGAAAGAATTTGGTGAAAAGATTGGTTATGTTTTGAATCCACCTTTGTAAAGTTAAAGGTAGTCCTCTGCGGTTCATTGAATGCACTCGTGGTGTGGCAACTTTCTAGCGTGATTACTTTTGCTCTCTTCTGCAGCATTTTTAGCAAGAAAACAGGGGATGCAGTAATTTAAAGAGTAAAGGGCCAAAGCCGGGAGATCAATAGGACTATAATAAACAATAGTGTAAGGCAAAAATCAAGGTCAAAAGATGAAGTAAAAGGTCAGTATGTAAAAACAACAGAAAGAAAGAATTTGGTGAAAAGATTGGTTATGTTTTGAATCTGCCTTTGTAAAGTTAAAGGCAGTCCCCTGTGGTTCATTGATTGCACTCGTGGTGTGGTGAGTTTCTAGCGTGATTACTTTTGCTCTCTTCTGTGGCAGTTTTAACTGATGACCAACCGTTTAACCCATCACACCAATTACCTCATGACCACTAAGGCCACTCCTCCGATAACACAGGATGTGGACCATGCGATAGGTTAGAAACAACAGCAGCGACTGTAGGAACTTAAAATGGCAGCTGAAACAGACCAAATAAATGACATTACTCCTTAACTATTTGGAGAATCAAAAAATAAATACTGGACATTAATTCAGAAAACCTCCAAAACGAGTCAAAAAAAAAAAAGTGCCGAACGATGAACAATATTGAACAAAAAATGAATATCATAACCCATAACACACAAGAGCCTCACATTTTTATTTTATTTCACCTGAGAATAAGTTTCATTTTATACATACAATAGGGATCTAATATGGGACACAGAGAGCACTTCTGACAGAGGACTACCTCACAAATCTTTCGGTACTAAATCAAATTCTTCTACAACACAGTTCAGAGTAATTTTCAGTCAACATTGACCCTTTTTTTAGAATTTGGCAAATTATTTAATTTTGAACATAACTACAACTAATTACCGCATTTTGTTTTGTAGAATACCATACAGTTTCCACTGTAACATAAGTCCTTGTTCACGTCTCTGCAGAAAAGTGCACTGCTTGTTGAACCCCTAGCATCACATTATTGGGAATAAAATAAGCAGCACATTAAACATGAGCAAATGTACAACATACAAACAGTGTTATGCGTCACATGATCATTATTCTCGTTAGTCAATTATTACACTTCTCACTTTCAGTTATTTTCATAGTTACATTTGCTTTGCCTGGAATTTGAAACAATTTTCTGTTGTCAGTGTGTTTTGTTTAAACGTTTTAACTCCATTTTCGGAAACCTTTTTTGAGTTAATTACTGTGGGAGACCCGACTCCATTCCTGACGTTAGTTGCTTTGTTTTGTCTAAAGTTTGAAATAGTTGATCATTCTCTTACATCTTCTCTCGATGCCATTTTGTGGTGCTGTTCCCTTCACGCTGCCATAGTAATGACTCGGAAGTGTATATGCTATAATGTTCATTGATTAAACAAAAATGATTGTACAAATTCTAGTAGAGTTTCTGGATAATTATATGAGGGGGGAGCCACAAATTTCTGAAATCAATCAATAGCATGGGTGTCCAAACTGGGACTATGACAGAGCAGCATTGCCACCTCTCGTAGTGGGGAGTGAACTGTTCTAGGTATACAGTCTTCCTCCCCACTCCATCCATCATTCTTTGTTCCCAGAACCGAGAACCGTCTTGCCCAGGTTGCACCTCCATCCAGGTTGTTCTTCTATTGTGGAATTGTGACCAGATAAGCCATTGCCCTTCATCCTAGTTGGGATGCCCGTCCATTTATAGCATTTACAGCATAATAAGTATTGACATACCTGCACAGGATCGACTTTCATTTCCAACCTCAGTTTGCTTTTTGACTCATAGACCTTAAATTAAAAAATGTTCCCGTTTCCCTGGAGGGCAGTATACGTGCGTAACATCACAGGGTCAACGGTGCAAAATTCAAGCTGGACACTTGACAGATTATCTCTGTAAGAATTTTTATGTTTTCTTTAGTTCCTATTTTCCCAGCCACAGAACTTCTCAGGATTTTCTTGTATCTTGACGAAAGATCTTGTCTGATTTTTCGGTTTTGGTCTTGTGTGCTTTGTGATTTACATTGGATCCTCATTTCAAATCTTTCCTGCTATACTTTAGCACAAGATTTCTTAAACTTATTTTTGTGACCCGATCTTGCTCTTTTAAGTGTCTTTGAGGCCCGTTGCTTGAATGCCATTGCGATCATCAAAGAGGGGATTGGTGAGCATCCCCTTGGAGAATTGCGGACAACCATCAGAGTGAGGGTGCGGGGCCCTCTCTTGGAGAAGTGTGAACAGTCATCAGAGTGGAGTCATGGATGATCATCACGGAGGAGCAATTGAGGGGTGATCGTTGGAGCAATGTTGATTGTTTAGTCAAACCATGGTGACCCACTGCAACCCACTTCATAAACCACCCATGGTCCATCGCCATTAAATACAACAGTACCTTTTGACCCGAACCCATCACTGACCCACGGTTTAAGTCCTCAGATCACAAAATGTGTGAAGAGCTGCAATTTATAAATTATGTAACAGATTCTGAACAGAAGGTACAAAGCAAGGAGGTCACTGCAGCACTTTATCACAGTATCTTCAATTCAATAGATGGTCGGGTCAGGTCAGGTTGGGGAGAAGGTAATGGTACACCATGTTGCTGCACCCACTGCTCAAAGAAACACCTCGCGATCCCAGTTGACAACCCCCCAGGGCAGACACACACTCCAGTCCCACCCCCTGGAAATGGCCATCTATCTATCGCTGCCAGGTGTTATGTGGCATCCCCTTGGCCTGGTCCAGCCACTCGGGTCCCCAACAGCGAGGATCCTGTGAGTCGGACCACCCTCAGGGAATCCCACCACATGGTTGTAGTGCCGTAACTGACGCTCCCTCACCATGCAGGTTATGTGCCTCATTTGGGACTCCGTGAGCAACACAAAGTCAAACCAACGGGACCCAAGGACTCTCTGAAGACAGACAGACAGACAGCACTGAAGGAATCCAGTCTTCATCTCAGGTCACTGGATAGCGTCCATATCTCACAAACAGGGAGCACCAGGACTCTAAAGACTTGGACCTTCGTCCTTTTGCTGAGATATCGGGACCACCACACACCCCTTTCCAGCGACCTCATGACCCCCCATGCTCTCCCAATCTGTTTACTGACTTCATAGGAGGAGTCACCAAAGACATGAATGTCACCATCGAGTTAAGTAAACCTCACGATTCAATGGATGGCTGCATAAATTAAAATAATTGAAGACAAAAATGGGAATTTCATTCGAGAAAACTCAGGTTATTCTACGGAACAAATATTAACAATAAGAAAAGTCCTAAAGACGGGAAAACAAAAACTGAAGCGAATGGAAATTCTTACATCAACAATCCATTCAACTCGGATAAAAACAAAGTTGTCGGCATGAATTTTAAATCATCGAGCCGGCGACCTCACGTATGCAAATCTACGGGAAAACAAGCGTGCCACAAAATGATGATCAAACGAAGTGAAATGACATCGCAAAGACAGGCAGAAAATCGACTAAAAACTAACATCAGGAATGGAGTGAGGATTCCTGAGTAATTAACTCAAAAAATGAGTGAAAAATGTACAAACCACGTACATTTACAATGTAAGGTTCCATAAGAGCAGAACATTGCTGAACGTTTGAATGGTAACCTGCCGTGTCTGTGGACACATGAAGAGTAAGTAAAGGTGATTCACATCAAACATCAAATTCCGATTTACACAGAAATTTACACTTTAGAACAGGAGCTGCAAAGGTGCATCAACAGGTCAGTTACCGTTAAGTACAAACGCTTTGGTTGTATTCGGTCTGGCGACAAGTCGCGCCATCAGGTGTTTTAACGGGTCCACTTTGTTGGTTGGTTTTAGTGATTTTTGGTGGACTTCCCGGAGTCTTAACAAACGCACACAATCAGGTGAAGAGTGGCACACATTTAACCAGCGTCGGCTACGGTTGCCACAATTTAAGACCTGGCAGGGTAGGTACCACAAGAAGAAAACACCAAGAAAGATGAACTGAGAGGGAGGAAGGAAGGGTCCAGGCGATGTGGAACCGTTGAAGAAAGAGCACGGTGGGCAGCATCAACTCCATGGATTATTTGTAACAGGGAGCAGGACCAATGGCTGGTGGCGAGTTCACTAAAGTGGCGCACTTTTCAGATCCGCCGAATGGCTTTTAGTAGCCAGAGGCGAATGCCGGAAAGTCCCAGGACAGAAAGAAGACCTCAGGATGGGGCAAATCCATGGTGGGGGTGTTTCAGTAACAGACATTTTGGGGGGCACAAGAAGGAAGGGAAGTTGCAGAGTTCTTCATCGTGTGATGCCAGGTGCCAATGATGCCCTGAAGTTGCCGAGGTCTTTGCGGAATTAGGGTTCTGTGGGTACCAAGAGAGGTGGCAGAACGTGAAGCTGAGGTTTTCGTGTGGGGGGGGGACATTGCCAATCTGTCTCATTTGGAGAATTTGGATATGAAAGTATGGGAATTCGACTGTCATGCCTTTAAACGAGTTTATGAATTAAATGATTTCATGAATTCATTTATGCACTGAGACACTTTAGTTCTTCTCCTTAACTCTTTCAGGGCTAATTATTTTTTCATTTTTCTCCCAGGTCTGAATATTGTTCCCCAAAACTAACTAACTAACATTAAACATTAGTTTTCTAAGATCATCTGTAACACGGCTTACATACTTACTACATACCTGTTTGTCTAACCATTTATATTCTGAAAGGCACTTCCCAGAAAGGAAACAGCTACCTGCCTTTCGTTTTTGATTTCCAGATCACTTGCATCAAAATTGGAGTTTGATAAGTCCGTCTGACATAGCAATAATATGCATAAAGCAAAAAAAAATGAATAATGCCCAAAGAGTATTTTGCTTTGCACAATCGCTTTGCTTTTTTGTTCGACATCAATGCCATTCTAGATGATGTTCACTCTACGCTCCTCATACACACACACACACACACAGGGATTCGATGTCAAGCCAATGAGTCTAACAGTCCTCCTAGCAAAGGTGGTCTACCGTAACGTGATGGCGAGTTTTGTCGATGTCTACAGCTGATTATTACCCTCTAACCCTAACCCTAACCCTAACTAAAGTCAACATCCAACCTCGAGCCCTGCTGTGGACAAAACTTGACATTAGCCCTAAAAGAGTTAATAAACTCACCACAATTTGTACCCAACAAAGTTGTCTCTGAGCCCTCACATGCCGTGCTCCATCTCAGTTATGATGTCCCCATAGGGCTTGGTGCCCAGGACTACGGCTTACAAAAGAACACTGACTTTAGGATGGGGGCTGCCTATAGTGAGTTTGCTGTGTAACAAGAGACCTCATGTGTGTGACAAAGTAGCAACTGGTGACATTAGAGGCTCACCTTCCAAGTTCTTTGGCAGGTTTGTGATGCCCCCTCAAGCTGAGAGGGGGCACCGACCCTAACGCATTCCTCTTTGGAGAAGATGGCCAATAAGGGCAACTTACTCCGCCCCTTCTGGTACCCGACCTGTAAGTCCCACCCCTGCCAGAGGGAGGCACTCTGTCTTTTATAGACCCTAACACAGGATTCCTGAAGGTAATCTCATTTTAATCTTTCTTGATATGGCGGCCATAATTTTTGTTGTCTTTACTTATACTTTTGTTGGAATTAAACAGAGACGACCCGGTTGGCACCCCAACATTTTTTCAGTGGCGACGTGAGGATCATTTATCTGCCACAACTGATATAAAGAGAGCTCAACTAACATTTCCCGAGGTCTTAATGAAGATCTGCTCAGATGGGATTAGTTTTACACCAAAGGGTGGGGTATGGCGTTGATCACCGGAGGACCGTTGAGATCTGAAAACCATCCAAATCGCTCGTGTCAGTAGCTTTTTACAGACTGTGTGTTCGCGTCTTAGGAAAAATCTGACCGTCTATAAAAATCGTCACAAAAAGTCGCGTTTGTATAAGGCAGCACTCAATGAAAGATGCACCCAAACAAGCCATGAAAGCCCCTACTCTGAAGTGTCACCCCGTGTCTCTTTAGGACGTCGTTTCTTTTTCTTTAGACAGCTCAAGCTGTTCCTCAAAATACAGAAGCTGGTCAACCTCAAAGCAGTCGCTTAGTCGCTCCACAATCCGACTCAGGAATTCCTTGATCTCCGTTTCTTTCATGTGTTTCTGTCGTGCGTCTTTTAAATAGTCGTAAACCTGGTGAAATACAGCTGGTCCCATCTTCTGCGTTATTGATCTAAAGAAAAAAAAACCAGAAATAAATACAGTAAGGAGAAATTCAGGGTTAGAAGAAAAACAGTTTAATATTTGCTATCTATATAAAGTAGAGACAGGAGGGGGCGCTCTTGTAGCCCCTCTCACCTCAGAAGTTTCTGAAACCTGCTGACTTAACTACACGGTCACTGCAGATACCAGTCTGGTTTCGGTTAATACTTTTTGTAATTCAGGGCCATACTGGTGGGGTATATCCAGACAGCATCTGGAACAAGGCCGGAATCAACCAGCCCTGGACAAGGAACTACTGCAATCCAACAGGGGACCCGGGGGTACAAACAGTGACCCTCATGCTGTACGTACAGGAGATTCTTAAAGACACAAATTAACTGAACCCGCAAGTCTTTGAGATAAAACAGGAAGACGGAGAAGGGGCCGAGACCACTTAGAGGACAAACAACAGAATTTGAACCTGGGGCACTGGATTGGAGAGTCCGCACGAGCAACCACTGCCTCTGATACTGAAAATATAAATTCAAATATTAAAGACACAATTATAGTCAGACTCAGCGTAAAGTGGAAATATGGGGGACAAGTCTGGCTATCCAAAAACCTGACGACTGTTTTAGGATGCAATATGAATATCTGTTATAGTGCCTTTCAGCTCTGTCTTTATATCTGTTATATAGAGCCATGCAGCTCTATCTAGTTCAGCTCACTCTGAGTATTTATTACAGTATATAGTGCCTTTCAGCTCTATCAATTTATTATGTAGTATCTATCTATCAATCTCTCTGTCTATATCTTGCCTTTCATATAATAGACACTATATAACTATCTGTCTATTATATAGTGCCTTTCTGTTTATCCATTTATCTGTCTATTACATGGTAATTTGCATATCTACTGTATGTGTTATATAGTTCCTATCTATCTATCTATCTATCTATCATATAGTGCCTCTCAAATCTATCTGTCTATCTACCCATCCATCTATCTATGTATCTATCTAGTGCCTATTGACTATATCTATATATATATATATATATTATACAATGCCTTTCAGATATATCAATTAATTACATAGTGCATTTCAACTCTCTCAATGTATTATGTCATATCTATCAATCAATGCATTAGATAGATAGATAGATAGATAGATAGATAGATAGATAGATAGATAGATAGATAGTCATGAAAGTGGCACAGTGGATAGCACTTCTGCCTCGCAGTTAGAAGACCCGGGTTCGCTTTCCAGGTCCTCCCTGCGTGGAGTTTGAATGTTCTCCCCGTGTCTGCGTGCGTTTCCTCAGGGTACTCCGGTTTCCTCCCACAATCCAAAGACATGCAGGTTAAGTGGATTGGCGATTCTAAATTATCCCTAGGGTGTGTGGGTGTGGGCTGGGCAGGATTTGTTCCCTGCTTTGCGCCCTGTGTTGGTTGGGATTGGCTCCAGCAGACCCCCGCGACCCTGTAGTTAGGATATAAAGGTTGGATAATAGATAGATAGTTATGAAAGGCACTATATACAGTGGTGTGAAAAACTATTTGCCCCTTCCTGATTTCTTATTAAACACATTTAACCATTAGTCAAATATAACACAAGTAAACACAAAATGCAGTTTTTAAATGATGGTTTTTATTATTTAGGGAGAAAAAATCCAAACCTACATGGCCCTGTGTGAAAAAGTAATTGCCCCCTGAACCTAATAACTGGTTGGGCCACCCTTAGCAGCAATAACTGCAATCAAGCGCTTGCGATAACTTGCAATGAGTCTTTTACAGCGCTCTGGAGGAATTTTGGCCCACTCATCTTTGCAGAATTGTCGTAATTCAGCTTTATTTGAGGGTTTTCTAGCATGAACCGCCTTTTTAAGGTCATGCCATAGCATCTCAATTGGATTCAGGTCAGGACTTTGACTAGGCCACTCCAAAGTCTTCATTTTGTTTTTCTTCAGCCATTCAGAGGTGGATTTGCTGGTGTGTTTTGGGTCATTGTCCTGTTGCAGCACCCAAGATCGCTTCAGCTTGAGTTGACGAACAGATGGCCGGACATTCTCCTTTAGGATTTTTGGTAGACAGTAGAATTCATGGTTCCATCTATCACAGCAAGCCTTCCAGGTCCTGAAGCAGCAAAATAACCCCAGACCATCACACTACCACCACCATATTTTACTGTTGGTATGATGTTCTTTTTCTGAAATGCTGTTTTCCTTTTACGCCAGATGTAACGGGACATTTGCCTTCCAAAAAGTTCAAATTTTGTCTCATCAGTCCACAAGTTATTTTCCCAAAAGTCTTGGCAATCATTGAGATGTTTCTTAGTAAAATTGAGACGAGCCCTAATGTTCTTTTTGCTTAACAGTGGTTTGCGTCTTGGAAATCTGCCATGCAGGCCGTTTTTGCCCAGTCTCTTTCTTATGGTGGAGTCATGAACACTGACCTTAATTGAGGCAAGTGAGGCCTGCAGTTCTTTGGACGTTGTCCTGGGGTCTTTTGTGACCTCTCGGATGAGTCGTCTCTGCGCTCTTGGGGTCATTTTGGTCGGCCGGCCACTTCTGGGAAGGTTCACCACTGTTCCATGTTTTTGCCATTTGTGGATAATGGCTCTCACTGTGGTTTGCTGGAGTCCCAAAGCTTTAGAAATGGCTTTATAACCTTTACCAGACTGATAGATCTCAATTACTTCTGTTCTCATTTGTTCCTGAATTTCTTTGGATCTTGGCATGATGTCGAGCTTTTGAGGTGCTTTTGGTCTACTTCTCTGTGTCAGGCAGCTCCTATTTAAGTGATTTCTTGATTGAAACAGGTGTGGCAGTAATCAGGAAATTGAACTCAGGTGTGATACACCACAGTTAGGTGATTTTTGAACAAGGGGGCAATTACTTTTTCACACAGGGCCATGTAGGTTTGGATTTTTTCTCCCTAAATAATAAAAACCATCATTTAAAAACTGCATTTTGTGTTTACTTGTGTTATATTTGACTAATGGTTAAATGTGTTTGATGATCAGAAACATTTTGTGTGACAAACATGCAAAAGAAGAAGAAATCAGGAAGGGGGCAAATAGTTTTTCACACCACTGTAACTATTTGTCTATTATACAGTGCCTTTCTGTTTATCCATTTATCTGTCTATTATAAGGTAATTTTCATATCTACTGTATGTGTTATATAGTTCCTATCTATCTATCTATCTATCTGTGATATAGTGCCTTTCACATCTATCCATCTATCTGTGATATAGTGCCTTTCACACCATTCTCTTTCTCTTCCTATCGTATCTCATCTTAACCTTTTATGGCTGCGCGTCTCTGGACGGCCTGAGCGGAGAGGTTTGCCAGTCTTAACGGCGACGTGACAAACCGATTTCCTTCAGTTGTGCACTGATGTTCTTTCTTCTGGTTTTGTTTCGATGGAGGACTTTTGGGCCTGTGTCCAGCACATGCATTTCTCTAACAATTGCTGATGTTGTCCGCAGTATTTGTGATTCCTCCTTGGACAAGTTCACCATTAAGCTTTAGCTATTTGGCTAATGATCTCCTCCTGTACCAGGACGTTACAGAGATGGTCTCACCGTGATCTAACTCTTGGGAATGATAACCTGCCATTTAAATTGGAATGTAAACCAATGGTCTCGTTTTTGTACCTCTGGAGGCCTCTGGTCGTCGCCCAGCTCTGTAATCCTCTGGGAAGGCGAGTGCTAGGAAAACGTTAAATGAATCGCTGTAGACAGAGATGCTTGCCATTGGTAGCTTTAAAAAGTAAAACGCAGACCGATCTGCAGGTGGCCGAAATCTGAGCATCTGCCTGAATGTGAGAAAATGTCAGGAGGTGACTTGACACAAATGAGGGGAGCGACTCTGGTGTGACAAACACAAGGAAAGGAGGCTCAGCTTAATCTTCATAAATATCTGAACCGCTTATATGCACATAAGGGTAAATTGACACATTTTACATCTTTAATCTGCTTTTTAATTAATTTGGTGAATGTTTCTTGGGATGTGAGATTAAATGACTTAGTCAGACTTTTCAGCGCTGTTTGCTGTTGGTAGGCTAATATACTGATCACCGTAAACTGAAACAGATCAACTTCCCCGAAGACATAAAAGAACCCGCTGAATCCAATTCAGCAGCCTGGAGTACAGGGAAGAAAAAGAAACCAGGAGCGGGGCGCCAGCGCTACACAGGGCCCACCTAAAAAACAGGGGAGGTCAATGTGGAGTCACCAGCTGACTGAACCTCAGTGTCTGTGGAGCTCTGATTTGAGCTGGGAGTTTGCTGTCCCGGCCCGCTGCACGGTCTGCAAATGAGTGGTTAGGCCTGCAACTCTGAATACGGAAAGAGCGGACGTGACTGAGGGGAAAAATAAAAATAAGAAAAGGCACACGTGGGCAGTGGTGGAGACCACTGCAGGTGAACAACTAAAAGGGGCTTCAATCCAGACAGCTAGAGAGAAATAAAAGACAGGATATCACGGAGAAAAGGCGGTACACAATACAGAAATGTGAGGCACTATATAATAGAGAGCAACATTTAAAAGGCAGTGCGTAACAGAAACAGAGAAAGACAGGCTTGAAAATACTTAATAACTGTCAGGTAGCTGTGAAAGGAATTCAATTCACATAAACGGATAAATGTGACATTTAAAACTATATAAAAGATATACTGATAGACAAGAGAGCCACTCTAAAATACGGCAGACGAAAGGCACAATACATCTGTCTATCATATAGTGCCTTTCATCTATCTACTGATCTACTAGTTATATAGTGCCTTTCACATATATCTATCTATTATATGGTGTCTTTTTAATCTATATCTATCTATCTATCATATAGTGCCTTTCAAATCTATCCATCCATCATATAGTGCCTTTCAAATCTATCTATCTATTATATAGTGCCTTTCATATCTATCTATCTATCTATCTGTCACACAGCTCTTCTTCTATGTATTAAATATTGCCCTTCATATCTTTCGGCCGGTGTATTTTATAGTGCCTTTCCTTACCATCTGTCTGTCTGTCTCTGTTTTATAGCTCCTTTGATATCTCTCTCTCTCTCCATCTCCCCATTTTTGCTTTGTGCCCACCCTCACCATAACCTTTCATCTATGGTGGAGGAGCGAAAGCGTTAGATTCGTGAAAAATTTCGATTTCTGGTTTTTCACGGATCTCAACATTTTAGGGCTCCCTGATACCGAAAACATTGATATCTCTGTCTGTGTGTTACAGTTTCTTGAGGTCGGTCTCAAGTTAAAACGGCTGGACAGAGAAATCCCAACTTGAAACTTCAGCCTGTTATGAGATGACGATGTGCTGATTAGTTTTTGTGCCAAGAGAAGAGGCACAAAAACCTTCAAATACCAGATTTCTACAATGAATTCTGAATTCTTCTCGTCCATTGCTGTCGTAATTTCCTATTTTGTGATCAGACAGATCAGTATCAGAGCGGTAGACAATGACTGAAATGTTAGAGAACAGTTTGGGTAACTTGGTTCCTGCAGCACAAAGCCCACTGACGCTCACGTCCGAATTTCTCCTTATAATTTGCTCTGACATTTTTCCAGTAAGGGAGACATTTTGCGCTCAGGTGGTCCTAACTCAGTGCCAATAAGAAGTTCCCTGACAATAAAGGCCTGATACTCCTATAAATGTTAACATTCATTACAATCACCTGTATGGCTAATTCTGAATATCCACAAACTCCAAAGCTCCCCTACCAACCTCATGAAGTGCGTGCCCATTTTTTTTTAACACAGAATCGTATCCCCTCTGCCAACAGTGATGCCCTATCTGACTGTCGGGTGCCCATTCTGAGTGTCCTTTTTTTCTTTGCGGTCCCTAATGAAGATGTTGGCCACGTGACAATCTCCTGCTTACTGCACAAGCCCCGGTCTTAAATGAGCCAAATCCATCATGGAAGTCAGGCTGCTGCATGGTAGGTTTTCCTTTATTACTAAATTTCATTTGTACTTTACAAATGTTCCTCACAAGGAGCCCCGTGTAATTATTTGATTAGAAATTAGCTTTCCCCACCGCAGATCTATCAAAGTGCTAAAACTGTTTCTTCATGACTAATAGCAGCATTAAAAATAACCAATAAATGTGGAAATGAATCTCCTTTGTTCTTCATAGTCAGTTCCATAAAACAAGACCCAGGGTGCTATTTATGGGGGGCAATCGGAATCATTTATAGAAGAACACCATGTGGCACTTGGAGCCCACAGCGCCCCCTGGTGCCACTGGCGGGTGTCAGGTGCTCCAGGATGTCACCCTCACATTGTATCCCAAATTCATATTAAGTGGGCCAGAAATGTCACAGCATGGGGATGCTGCAGAGACCCCACCTGTCACCTCTGTGGGCTCAGTAGGTGTCATGGCAGCTCTGGTCCAACAGTGACAGTTTCCAAAATTTCGAGATAGGAAGGCGGTCTGGGGCTGTAAGGTGACATTGGGTGTCAGACTCAGGTTTGTTGTGACATGGACACAGGGCTTCAGCAGCGCCTCGTCCCCATTGCCAGCCACGTGGCATTGCCGGGTCACATCAATGGAAGATGCTGATGGGAGATGCCCAGTCACTAACATGCCTTCCTTTCCCACCCAGATAGACTTGACTATGGACCCCCAGAGAGGTCTGTTTTACCGGAATTTTTGTTTTTCTCTCCCCCATACCTCAACAATTAATTAATGGACAGACAGCGGTGGGCTCCACTTATTTGAATCTATTTTCGACTACTTTGCGTCTTTATGTACTCGTTTTATTACGTCATTTGTGACGTCTGCAGT
This sequence comes from Polypterus senegalus, assembly GCF_016835505.1. Lineage (NCBI taxonomy): Eukaryota > Metazoa > Chordata > Cladistia > Polypteriformes > Polypteridae > Polypterus > Polypterus senegalus. Next base: position 4,251,576 of record NC_053168.1, on the reverse strand, counting down.
TGGGCTTTACTCGTTGGCGCTAAGTGAAGGGCGCCAGACAAAAGTGAGCTGAATTGAATTATTGACAGAACTCTTTTCATTTTACTGTTCATTTTTTGTGTTGTCAGTTACTATAGTGTGATGTCACGTTGCTAAGGGGCGTGTCAGACATCACAGGTTGATGACATCATAGTGTTTAGGGTGGTGCTACTTGTATGTGGCAGAAGTGAAGGAAGTGAATGAAAATGAAAAGCTGCCAGGACCAAACCCCCGGACACCCCCCCCAACCGGCCTCTAGGGCTCGGGTTCATATTCATGTTTCACGTCTGTTTTGTTCGTTTTTGATTATTTTATTTTCAACGCCCATTTCCAAAACTGCTGTAAATAAAAACCGAATGTGATGACTTGCTAATCATGCAAACCCACTGTGAGGGACGACACGCTGGGACCGGCAACCCTGCCAGAGCTGATTGGGGTTTGTTACCCAGTCGGGTCGCCAGTATCACGGAAGGACAGGGGAAGGCAATATATCTAGGTCATTAACGCAGGAGAATAATCCGGGAGCTAAACTGGCCCACCTTAAGTCCTGACTTGTCACTCACTGGCACATCATGAAACCAAAAATACGACAAAGGAGCCCCCAAGCCGTTGAGCAGCTGAAATCCGAGATCAGGCGAAGAATGGGACAACACTTCACTTTCAAAAACGACAGCCATCGCTCTCCTCAGTTCTCCAATGTGACGTGAAAAGAGGAGGTGAGGCCACACAGTGATAACCAGGGCCCCCCCACCCCATCCCAATTTTTACTTTCTCGTATACGAAGTGTAGGGAAAGTGTTGGAACCTTCCAAAGATTCAATGTCGAGATTGTGATGATGTTTTAGACCTCCCTGACTTTCTCGTATACGAGGTGTAGGGAAGCACTGGGATCCTCCAAAATGTCCATTTTGAGATTTTGATGAATCTCGACATCTTAGACTGCCATTGTCTGAGCGGGTAGCCACCATCACCTGGCATATGTAATGACATGACACTGTATTACAATGAGCAGGTCCGACCTTAAGAAGCACTAACGGTTTGGCCAGTCGCCTCACCAACAAGCCAATCATCACATAGAGCAGGGGTGACCTACTCCGATCTTGGGGGGCCGCAGTGGCTGCAAGTCAATCTGGTACCAATTTCTGCTGTTAAGTGACGTCTTTTCCCTTCATTTTAATGGCCTTTGTTATTTAACAGTCCTCTAAATTGATTCTTTTGACTTTCTCGTATACGAAGTGTAGGGCAAGTATTGAAATCGTCCAAAAATTCCATTTCCATCTCAGCATTTTAGACCTTCCAGAGTCTGAAAATACCATTTTTGGAAATATGTTTGTGTGTGTCTGTCTGTGTGCGTGTGTTCGGGTGTGAGTGTCGGTGTGTGTGTGTGCAAACATGATAACTTCGCTTTCACTTCCGTCGACCAAATTTTGCATACAAGTATTAGATACAAACGTCGACTTCCATCAGCTTTTGAACGATTTCTGCTAACTGAAAGTGGTACTCTATCTTTTATTCATGCAGCTGCAGACTATAATACATATACATGTACTAATATATAAAAAAGACACAAACAGAGAAGATAAAGGTCTACTGAAGTACAACAATAAGATGAGAAATTTTGCCGAGGAGTCATAAGATGCTGCAGATGTTCACACGGTGGTGTGCTGGGGAGGCAGCATAAAGAAGAGGGACGCCTCACGCCTGGACAAACTGGTGAGGAAGGCAGGGCACCGAGCTGGACAGTTTGACATCCCTGCCAGAGCGACGGGCACTGAGCAGACTCCTGTCAATCATGGAGAATCCACTGAACAGGATCACCTCCAGACAGATGGGACTGACCTCTTTTTAAAGGGCACCTGAAAGGACTCCAGGTGACTAACGATCTTCTTCCGGCCACACGTCCGGGTATAACGGAAGTGTGGCCAAATAAGGCAATGGAAAAGTCCATGTGCCCAAGCATGAGCTAAGAAGGCAGTAAATCATAAAACACAAGAGAACTCACCACACCAAGACCAGATGGGGGTTTGGGGCAGTTCAAAATGGAGACAGACAGGTGGTCCTGCCTCTTGCGAAACCACTCACAAACGACATAACAGAACATGAATACCGACATAAAAACCTAACCACACAACAATGTAGAATTATATGCATCGTATAAATAAGTGTAATAAACATGTAGAAAATACTTGACATTAACGAAAACAGATGTAAAAAAGGAACCTAAACAGGGAGTACAAAACTTAACTTTCTTATAAAGAACTGAAATGCCGAAAATGCACCTGCTTTGTTACCTGAGGCATCATTGTAGTCTATTCTGGGAATGTGCGCCCTCCAGAGGCCACAGGAGTTGCTACCACTGATGTTTGAGGCTCAAAGGTCGATGCCAATAGTTGGTTTGCCTGCCCCCTAGTGTGCTGGAATCTGGAATACGACTTTACTGATAGAAATTCACCAGCCTGATATCGTAGAGCACTTCAAAAAAATGCTAAAACCCATTATTGTAACATGGCTTTCTCATCACTGAAAACCAGTGCCTGTTTTACCCCAGACATGACGTCAATCTTTGTTTCATGGGCTTCTCGCATACTGAAAGTCCTTTGGGTGGCTAAGTATACACTCCAAGTGGACCTCCATGTGTCTTTTACTAAGGTGAGGCTTCTATCTGGCCACTCTGCCATAAATCTATCTATTATATAGTGCCTTACATATCTATTTATCTATCTATCTAACTATTACATAATGCCTTACATATCTATCTATCTATATATCTATCTGTCTATTTATCTATCTATCTATTATATAATGCTGTACATATTTATCTATCTATCTATCTATCTATATGAGAGTGAGTCAAACTAAGACTGAGTTGGAAGGTGAAATGACTGGATCTTTATAGATGGTTGTGCAGGAAGAGGCGGGTCCTTGGTGGCAGTGGGGTCACTAGGGGGGTGCGGTCTGGTAGTGGAAGTGGGTGGAGCTTAAGTTGGGCTGTCCTTCTGGTGGCCAGTGAAAGAGGGAGAAAAGGCATTAGTGCAGCTCATCGACCCACCCGACTCTGCGTCTTATGCCCTCAGACTGCCTCCTAAGCATGAGTTTGTGACAAATAGTTGATTTATATAGCGCCTTTCTGATGCTCAAGGTGCTTGATGGGCCAAAATGGCAAATTTATCCTATAAAACAATAAAGTGTGCAGAAAGTGAAGGCGACCTGTAATCTGAGTTGATATATAGTGATGCTGCCAAGGAAGGGTTCAGAGTGACAAATTAAAAGACAAACTTAAATTCTGTGACTGCTAGCCCCCCAGGAGCCCCCCTATTCAAAGGTGTGCGTCACTACACGTCATTATCACCCTTGACCTAGACCCTATTCTACCTTACAGCCAATGGCCTGCATCCCTGATAGGACATGAACTTGAGGTTGGCCCCCCACAAGAAGCCAGCAAGGCCTCCCCCCCTGACCTGTGACAGGAGCGGCTCATCTTCAAGTGTGACAATGGCATTTCTGCTTGCTCTTCTTGTACCTTTGACTCTAAGACATCCTCTGTGAAAAACAGAATTTGACTTTCTGCTCTTCCGGTGTTCTCCTTGCCTCAAACACCAATGCACATTTAAAAACGGTAACGTCTCGCTGAATAATTCATCAGGAGAAGTTGCGTCTGCAAATATAAAAATCTAACAACGCGCTTTGCACGTGTCGAGACTCTAAGACTTTATAGCACACATGAAGTAGGAAAATTTGAACAACCCTCGCCGGGATGATGGCTAAGAACCAAAGCTCGCTTACTGATCTGTGGTATTTTACCTGTCTATTCATCTTCAGTGTGCATTACAAATCAACCTTTAATGGAGCACAGGTGCCCACTGACATGGCACAAAATTAGAGTTGCCATTTAACATGACAAGCACACATATTTTTTGAATGGTGGTAAAAACAAAAACAAGGAGAAAACCAGGGAGAACATGTAGACTCCACAGAGGTAGTGAGTGGGTACAGGATCTGAAGCCAGGGCAGTGGTGCCGCAGTCCATTATAAATGACAGGCTGGTGCCACCCAGATTCCCACACACAGTTTGTATGCACCACCCTGAAAGAGGAGCTGAAGCAGCAGAGATCGTTTTTTTTTTTTTGTCCATCCTGTCCCTAACCTGGCTGTCCACCTTTAGTTCAGAGAGACACAGTGTCCATCTAATCAGCATTCTGGGCAAGGGGGGCCCCTACCCCCCACGAACGCTTGAAAAATCACAACGGCTTTAAAAACAAGCAGCGGTACTTTTGGCATGAAGGGGGCAATCCTAGAAATTTCACAAAATGCCATTCAGTCAGACAATGCGGTGCTGGTGCCTGGCGTGTCTCATAATACCCTCTGACTTCATCATCATCATCTGATGACAAAATGCAACCAATGAGATTTAGACGCTCAGTAAATGGACTTCCTGATGGGCACCCACTGTCAGGCTTAGAATCAACGGCTTGGAGGAGGAGAAGGACGAGTGACGGTGACCAGGGCAGAAAGTGCAGATGACACACACTTGACATGGTGTGAACACAAGTCTCTGGGATGCTCCAGTGGGACAGCTATATAGCACCTTTCACAGTAAGCATGTACAGGCAGTTACGTACGAGATAGGGACTGTAGGTTTGTTCTGAAGTTGAATCTGTATGTAAGTCGGAACAGGTACATTATTTGAATAAATGCTATTGTTGACCGACTGTAACCGAGTGCTCTGCCAGTGAATGATGGAGTTTCACTTCTCTCTGACCTTTTTATTATTTCTACTTTATTTTCTATGGTTATGGTTTTTCTCTTCTTTCCTGTATCACCAGAACTTGCATCAGATTTGTGTTTCAGAGACATTGTTGAAGGGTGAAGACAAAAGATTAAGATGAGCTCTTCGGCACAGCACTGTACACGCCATCACAGCAGGAAGGCACCCGTCGTCAACACGTCTGGTGTACTGAACGAGAGACAAATTCCTGCCATGTGCATAACAGTACAAGCAGGCTTGCTATTGAGAATGAATGGGGGGTGGCGAGGGGAGGTTCACCATTCGCCCACCACATAGTCACCTCCACTTGCATACAGTATGCTGCCTGCAGCGTCTGCCCACAAGCCTCTTCCTACACACAAGTGGTAGTTATGGCCCCAGTGACTATGCACCCCGGGTTACCGCTTGCCGCGCACCCAGCCGCTCACTGAGAATGAATGGGGTGCGGCTCCCACCGCCCCATTCATCAACTGGAGCCGCTCGAGGGACACTACACTGCGCGAGCAGCGAAATCGCCCCCTCCAGCCACCACTTGCAGCATCCCCAGGCCGAAGATGACGTAGCGTCAATTACTGAGGAGCCTGCGTTGCGTCCCCCAGACAGATGAAGGAGCAGCTGCGGCCCCGTTCATAAGTCGTATGTCGGATGTCCGTAACTTGGGGACTACCTGTATATACTCACCCTCTTCTCAAAGCACATTTTGTTACCAATACAATTGTTTAGTGATTCTGAGAGTATACGTCACCTACCATAGTAGGCATACGAGGTGTATGTATTAAATAACGAAACTGTGACTCCACCTAGTAAACAAAGCAGTCAGAACCGGTTATAACTGCATGTGTGGCGACCATGGACCTGTCTGAACCTGCATGACAATCAGCAACACTCTATGACGTTCAGTTGATTGTGAGTCACCATTTAGTTTGGTTGTGTTTTCTGTAGTGTGCCGAAAAAATGCTAAGTTTAAAAGTTGAACGACGTGTCAATTTGAAATGTCAACAAAGAATGTCGTGTTGACATTCTGCAACAACTTGACGCAGATCCAAACCTGGTTCATAAAGTAATCACTTGTGACAAAACCTGGATCTTCCAGTATGATCCCGAAACCAAAAGGCAGGCAAATGCACTAGAAAACACCGTCATCACCAAGAATGAAAAAAGCTCGTCAAAGCACGTCCAAATTCAAAGCCATGCTGATTGTGTTTTTCGATATCAAGGGTGAAATCTTGGAAGAATGGGTTCCAGAAGGCACAACAGTTAACCAGCATTATGATAAGGAAGTTTTGATAAAGCTGAGAGAAAAAGTCAGAAAACATCGTCCACAAAAGCTGGTTGTAAAACTGAGCAGGTTGAGCCTGAACACCACCATCTGCAATTGGATCCTGGACTTCTTGACAGAGAGGCCCCAGTCAGTTCAGATGGGCTGCAACACCTCCAGCAACATCACACAGCAGTGGGGCGCCACCGGGCTGCGTGCTTAGTCCACTGCTCTTCACTTTGCTGACTCACAACTGCACAGCCACGCACAACACCAACCACATCATCAAGTTTGTGGATGATACGAATGTCGCGGGGCTACATAGCAGTAAAAGTGTTGTCAGTGTTCGTACCACATGCGTCTTGTTTCCATTGTCCCGTTTGCTGTTTGTGTGTGTCACTGAATGCCGTCGGGTTTTAGAACAAATCACAGCACAGAAACTGCACTCGTTAAAGTAGTAAATGATTTGCGAGTGAACGCAGACAGAGGCCATTTATCTGTTCTCATCCTCTTAGATCTGAGTGCTGCATTTGACACCATTGATCACAACATTCTTAGAAATCGCCTTAGTCAGTGGGTGGGCCTCTCTGGCAGGATCTTAAATTGGTTTGAATCCTACCTGGCAGGGAGAAAATTCTTTGTGAGTTGTGGTAATCACATCTCAAAGACACATGATATCCGATATGGTGTCCCACAAGGCTCTATCCTGGGTCCGCTGCTCTTCTCAATCTACATGCTTCCGTTAGGTCAGATTATCTCAGGTTACAACGTGAGCTACAACAGCTATGCTGATGACACACAGCTGTACTTATCAATAGCACCTGATGACCCCGACTCTCTTGATTCACTAACAGAATGTCTGACTAGTAACTCAGAATGGATGAATAGTAACTTTCTCAAGTTAAATAAAGAGAAAACTGAAATCTTAGTGATTAGCAATAATGGTGACAATGAGGCTATTAGAAATAAACTGGATACATTAGGATTAAAAGTCAAGACGGAGGTAAAAAGCTTAGGGATAATTGTTGACTGTAATTTGAATTTTGAATCGCATATTAATCAGATCACTAGGACAGCATTTTTTCACTTAAGAAACATAAGTAAAGTTAGACCTCTTATATCACTGAAAGATGCTGAGAAATTAATTCACTCGTTTGTTTTCAGTCGACTAGATTACTGTAACGCACTCCTCTCAGGACTACCCAAGAAAGAAATAAAGCATTTGCAATGAGTGCAGAATGCAGCTGCTGGAATCCTAACTAGGAAAAGAAAATCCGAACACATTTCTCTAGTTTTAATGTCACTACACTGGTTACCTGTGTCATTCAGGATTGACTTTAAACTTCTGCTCATGGTTTATAAAGCCTTAAATAATCTCGCCCCATCTTATATATCGGAATGTCTGACACTTATATTCCAAATCGTAACCTCAGATCCTCAAATGAGTGTCTCCTTAGAATTCCAAGAACAAAACTTAAAAGAAGTGGTGAGGCTGGCGGCCTTCTGCTGCTATGCACCTAAAATCTGGAATAGCCTGCCAACAGGAATTCACCAGGCTGATACAGTAGAGCAATTTAAAACACTGCTGAAAACACATTACTTTAACATGGCCTTTTTATAACTTCACTTTAACTTAATCCTGATACTCTGTATGTTCAATTCCCTCATAATAACTATTCATGGCGGCTCTAAAATCGGTACTGACCCCTACTCTCTCTTCTGTTTCTTTTTCCGGTTTCTTTGTGGTGGTGGCCTGCGCCACCTCCACCTACTCAAAGCTTCATGAGGCTCCAACAATGATGGATTAAAAGGCAGAAGTCTACGTGACCATCATCATCAAGTCCTTCTGTGAGAACCCTAAATCCAAAGAGGACTGTTTCATTTATGTGAGGTAGAATGCCCTGAGGGGACTGGGTGGTCTCATGGTCTGGAATCCCTACAGATTTTATTTTTTTCTCCAGCCGTCTGGAGTTTTTTGTTTTTTTTTTCTGTCCCCCCTTGGCCATTGAACCTTACTCTTATTCTATGTTAATTAATGTTGACTTATTTTATTTCCTTACTGTGTCTCTTATTTTTCTATTCTTCATTATGTAAAGCACTTTGAGCTACTGTGTGTATGAAAATGTGCTATAGAAATAAATGTTGTTGTCGTCCCCCGATGATGGAAGGAGACCACAGCCCCAAACCTGGATAACACCAGTTTACAATCAATCAATTACATCCGTCACAGGACTGTAAAAACAATCAAGAGGGAACAAAGAGAGAAGGAGACTTTCATTTTGAACGACCACTAACCATCTGTACCTGATGTATTCCACATCGCGCATTTCCATCCAGTTTGTTTTTCATTCTGCCGGACTTACTCCAATACCCTCATCACGAGAGACCCCGGGGTCGGATTTCATCATCCACCATGCGCCAAGGATACACGGTGAGGCTGTTCCATTTTGTTCCGGAAAATACAAACACTCCATATATCAGTTAACCAGTCATCTGCATTCAGGACAATTGTTACTCGGACTCAAGTTCACGACCGTTCATTTCCGTATCTCGTTCATTTTTGTTATTCGTGTTGTCTGTTATATGTTACAAGGGCAAGGGAGGGTTTGTTATATTCATATAGGTTGTTGTCACGTTGTTGCTTTGGTGGAGGGATATATATATTTATGTATTTTGCTATTTTTTTCTGTTTCATTTAATACAATTTATCAGTTTAAGTTTACATATCTGCTTTTCTTTTGTGCTTATTTACACCGTTGATTGTGGGGAAAAGTTTAATCTGTTAAAGGTAAGGCTTGATAATTAGATTCAACCTCAGTAATTTATCCAGGCCACAGGTCGTGGAGGTGTAGCTGCCAGCCGGGTAAGGGGTCGGCCGTTACACTATGGTGCTGGGACTGATAAGCAGGGATGATGAAACAGCATACAGATATGAGGTGGAATGGCTGTCCGCATGGTGTGAAGACAGCAATCTATCTCTCAGTGTTGACAAGACAAAAGAGATAATCGTGGACTTCAGAAAATCACATCCAGCCCGCATCATGTGGAGACCGTTAGGAGTACCAAGTTCCTCGGTGTGCACATAACTGAAGAACTTACGTGGACACATAACACCTCATCACTAATCAAGAATGCCAAGCAGAGACTACACTTCCTGAGGCGGCTGAAGCGAGCAAGTCTTCCCCCTTTGGCACCATTGAGCGCGTTCTGACCAGCTGCATCACGGCCTGGTATGGCAACTGCAACATATCTGACCACAAGCGCCTGCAAAGGATAGTGAAGACAGCCGAGAACATTATTGGGGTGCCTCTCCCTTCACTACAGGACAGATTTTACAAACGCAGTGCAGCATTGTGCAGGACCCCCTTACACCCCTCACATGGACTTTTTTACACTTCTGCCATCCAAGAGAAGATACTGCAGCATCAGAGCCAGATCCAGGGGGCGCATGAATGTTCACTGGACCCTGAAGAACCAAGGTCACTGGACACCTGGAGTCCTTCTGGGTGTCCTATAAAAGGGCCCAGGGAGGAAGAAGGACACAGCCTCTGAGGAGGACTGGAGGCTTTTTGTGCTGTATGAGTGGAAAACAGGGGAAAACGTTTCCCACGTGGAAGAGAAAATCAATGTGCGTTGTGTTCTGGACTTGTGTCTCTGCCTGACTGGGTTGGGGTTGGGGCGCCTGGAGCGCCAGGGGCATCACATCGGTTTCCTCCAGACATGACACCTACAACTGAGGCCAAACGGTTCAGTCTTTTGTTATTTCTCAGCATCTCAGAGTCCTTTATGTGCCTTTTTGGAAACTTCAAGTGGGCTCTGTAAAGGACGGCAGGCAGCCTTACAGGACTGGGATGCCTATAAGATGGAAGGCATCTTGGAGAGAGCATGCACAGGGCATTATCCCCCAACCGGAAAACTACATGGCAGCTCTCCTGGAATATAGCGGTGTTTCAGATTCCCACAGGGCACCATGGGATATGGAGTTCTTCGACTCAGCCCTGCTGGGTTCCATGGGTACTGCCAGAGGGAGGTGCAGAAATTGGGGAGTCCCTACGTTCATGGGATTTTTCACCTCACCTGGAAGTGCTGACAGACCAGGTGTGCCGAAGATCTAGAGCACTTCCCAGAGCGGCTAAAATAAAAGGGACTGCCTACCTCGCATCAGGGAGACAAAGCTTGGGAAAGGAGTGGAGGAGACAGAGAGAGACACGGAGAGAGAGAAAAAACAGAGAGCGTGCTGCAAGGTGCTTAGTGAACATGTGGCTATGTTGGTGGGAAACCCTTACAAAAGAAGAGTTTCCCCACAATAAAACACTCCTTGTCTTTTAACCTGTGTCTGTGCCTTTTGAGGAAATGGAGCGCCCACTACAGTTCACGGTGTGTTAATGGACTCCGTTAAATCCCCGCTTTTTAACAGCACTTTACAAAGTCAGGCAGTTAAACAAGTAACCTAAATAGACTTGTGGTGGCTCAACGGCTTTCATACACAGCAGACTCCAATTTAAGGGATGTCATTAATATGTCATCGACTCATGTGGATTAGTGGTGGAGGGTTTTTGACTAACTTCTGTTCAGTTTTCTTAAACATAACTTTTTTTTTTTTTTAAAGTATACCTAAGAGAGACAACAGGGTTTGCCCAGCTGGCACCACAATCTTTTCAAAATTTCACCCAACCTCATCATTGGCCCCACTACAGGGGTCACACATAATCACAGAACACGTCAACAGCACAATATTAACAAACATCATAAAACATTCTACTTTTTGGGGAGCGGCCTCATTATAAATGACCGACAGTGTAAAGCCACACTGCATTTGAGGAGAAGCTGAGAAGAAGATAAAGAGGTGGGAGAGAGCGGCGAGGATATCAAAGGGGTCGCCTTGGCAGCTTCAGGATGGGATCCCAGGTGGCCATCACTGCCCGTGAAGATTAGGGATGGCATGTGTTTTCCTGCCCGTGATTGGTTATTTAATGCTCAGCTTTGGATGAATGCTTTTGAATTAAGCGCAAGTAAAAAGAATGTCTGAAAGCATTAAAGTAACAGACAAGTGCAGACCTCGTGGCCTTAAGATCCATCTTGGGCTGCTTGGCTGAAGTGATTGAAGTTATCAATAAGAGACCATTGATGTGACAGGTGACCTGGGCCCAGTGGCCGTGCTGGCATGCGATACATTGGCTTCGGCATCAGTGGTGTGCATACATGACAAATGTAAAGTGTGCAACTTCATCTAAAAATTAAAAAAAAAATTATAAACATACAAAGATTAAAATATGCAAAGCATTTCAATTATAACTGGCGTCTTCCGAGCAGATAATACGGTAAAGCTGGCCTTTGCCTTAATTGAAAAGTGTAATTGAATTTGGCTTAACGGTTTATTTAATTTTCCCATTTCACTTTCATAACACAGGCAGACTCTAAAGCAGCGTTTCTCAGCAACTGGGGAATGGGGGTCACCACAGGGTGGGTCGCAAGTTCCTATTCTTTATGATGGTGGTGGGTCACAGCAGGCTGCCTAAACGAGCAGACCCCCCCTCCCAGCTGTGATGTGGACTCTTGGATTCAACGAGGGGGACCCCCAAACGGTGAGTCACAAAAAGACACTTACAAGTTAAAAATGTGAAAGGATGGCTCTCAAGGACCTCCCCGATGTTCCAGGTGGCACCCTCATGTCCGCTTTGCTCCATTATGACCAGTTGCTCTTACTTCATGCATCACACAGACCTTTGAGACGCTGGTCCTAAAACTGCTACCCCCTACTGGTTTCAGAATATCTGGATCCTCTGCAGTTTGTCCATCAGACACACACAAACAGTAGGTGTGCAGGTGGCTCTCATCTCCATGCTTGACTGTGTCTACTCCCACCTGGACAAAGCTGGCACAACAGTCAGACTCGTGTTCTCTGACTCTTCCAGAGGCCTTAACACCAATCTGTGTCATCATCTGGGGAGAAAGCTCAAGGCTTTGAAGTTCAATGCCCCCACAGTCTCCTGCATCATGGACTGGCTGAGGGACTCTGTGTCAGAAATGGTGGAGCCCCTCAGGGGACTGTGCTGTTTACACTTCCTGTTCACCGTCCACAGTCCAGCACTACACCAGCACTTGACACCTAGATAGATAGAAAAGGCACTATATAGGATAGATAGATAGATAGATAGATAGATAGATAGATAGATAGATAGATAGATAGATAGATAGATAGATAGATAGATAGATAGATAGATGAAAGGCACTATATGATAGATAGATAGAGTGAAAGGCACTAGATAGATAGATAGATAGATAGATAGATAGATAGATAGATAGATAGATAGATAGATAGATAGATAGATAGATAGATAGATAGATAGATAGATAGATAGATAGATAGATAGATACCTACTGATGATGTCACTTCTGGTCCAGGCCCCAATGACATCACTTCTGGTTTCCGGGCCTACTGATGACATCATTTCCAGTTCCGGCCCCACTATTGATATCACACCATCTGGTCTCCCTTAAAGCCACCATTTTTGTGTCAGCAAATCAGTTCAGTTGTGGACTCCAAGCTGTATAAATTCGTACCCTGAATCTATCCATTTGCAGCCAGTAACAACATACATGGGTGGCTGCCCCAAACCTTTATTTCTTGTGTGACTCTTTGTTGTACTTCTGACAATGGATAATCAGGGAGCCAAAAAACAAAAGATTCGGAAATATTAACTCCCAATATTAATTCCCAAGTTGATCAGTGATTCTCTCCTCAGTGATATTTAGGGAACACTTGGCGTTTCCTCCTTCTTTAACATCCATAGTGATGCGCATCTTCAAGAATTCAGGGACAGCAAATGAACAATTAGAATTGGAATCTGCTCAGTAATCGATCGGTTAATTTTGTTTTTTTTTTTTTCTAGCTTCCCATTTAGCTGAATTAAACAATGGCTTGAAACAATGGCATCCTGGCACCAAGCTGAACAAGCGAAATATTCATGTGGCATTAAATAAAGATCCGTGTAAAGGAGCGAAGCCCCGGGGATCACAAGCTATTAAGACGTTATTGTGCTTTAAATCGATGGCTTGTCAGTAAGACGCAGATGAGGAATGGCAGGCCGAACGGAGGAAGAACGATAGGATTAAATGAGAATGGCAAATGTCACCTGACTTGAATGTCAATACTTCACGGTTTCTCCGCAGAGCTCAATGTGTAATGCCAGGGGCTTCAAATCGAACCTTTCTTCTTCCTGTCCTTTATTTACAGTGGCCATGGGGCCAATCACAGCATCCCTCGTATATTATTAATAGACTTAATTAACAAAACACAGTGGTACACCGAGAAGTGTGAAATGGGCGGTGAAAACCGAGGATGAAAAGTACGGCTGCATTCCTGAATTATTCCGATTTCTAGTTAGGTTCGTAATCATTGGAGTTCGTCAGAATTTTTCCAGAAAACACTTTACCTTCTGTTTGTCCCTGTTATGTGGCATAACATCTGTCCATCCGCTTTGTGACACATGACAGCATCAGGAGAAAAGCCAGAGCAACACTTGACGGGATGCCAACATGTGACGTGGCACTCGTGGCAATCAATTTATGGTCATTGACCCAAGTTTGGGAAAATAAAAATTCTCTGTAATCACGGATTTCCTCACAGAAGACATGTTAAAAAGTGACGTTTGGGATTTTTCAAGACAAAGGTATATCTTTACTGTGATGATGGTCCGGGTTGGCTCCATGCTCCCTGATTACTTCCAGGAGCCTCTTGAACCCGGAAACATCCATAGTCATGAGTCAAGATTACCCGGGCAAATGAGGACACTCACATTCAGCATGGGGTGGGTGCAAAAGTGTTCAGTGCTTTCATTAAAAAACAAAGAAACGTGCAAACAGTGTAGTGTAAAAATCTTCACATTAAATAAATAATCCATAAAATCAACGAGGTCCATTAGTTCAAAATCCAGAGATAAAATCCGTGTGAAACAAACAGTCATTGGGTGACTTAGAGTCCCTTCTGATTTGCGGGTGAATGCAGACAGAGGCCGTCTATCTGTTCTCATCCTCTTAGATCTGAGTGCCGCGTTTGATCCCATTGAACACAATATGCTTAGAAATCACCTTAGTCAGTGGGTGGGCCTCTCTGGCAGGGTCTTAAATTGGTCTGAACCTTAATTAACAGGTGGAAAATTCTTTGTTAGTTGTGGTGATTATACTTCAACGACACATGATATTCTATATGGTGGTCCACAAAGGTCTGTCCGGGGTCCGCTGCTCTTTTCGATCTCCATGCTTCCATGAGGTCAGATTATCTCAAACCCTAACGTGAGCCACAACAGCTCTGCTGACGACACAAAACTGTATTTATCAATAGCGCCTGATGACCCCGACTCTCTTGGTTCACTGACCCCCAATGTCTTACTTGTGTTTCTGAGTGGATGAGAAGTCATTTTCTCAAACTAAATATGGAGAAATCAGAAATCTTAGTGAGTGGCAATAATGGATATAATAAGGGTGTTAGAAATAAACTTGATCCATAAGGATTAAAAGTCAAGACGGAGGTAAAGAATTTAGGGGTAACTGTTGACTGTAACCTGAATTTTAAATCGCATGTTAATCAGATTACTAGGACAGCATTTTTTCACTTAAAAAATATAACAAAAGTTAGACCCCTTATAACTTTGCAAAGTGCTGAAAAATGAGTTCACACTTTTGAATTAGATTACTGTAACGGGGGCGGCACAGTGGCACAGTGGGTAGCGCTGCTGCCTTACAGTTAGGAAACCTGGGTTTGCTTCCCGGGTCCTCCCTGCGTGGCATTTTCTCCCCGTGTATGCGTGGGTTTCCTCCGGGTGCTCCGGTTTCCTCCCACAGTCCAAAGACATGCAGGTTAGGTGACTTGCCGATCCTAAATTGTCCCTAGTGTGTGCTTGGTGTGTGGGTGTGTATGTGTGCCCTGCGGTGGGCTGGCACCCTGCCCGGGGTTTCTTTCCTGCTTTACGCCCTGTGCTGGCTGGGATTGGCTCCAGCAGATCCCCTGTGTCACTGTAGTTAGGATATAGCGGGTTGGATGATGGATGGATGGATTACTGCAACGCACTCCTCTCAGGACCACCCAAAAAAGACATTAATCAATTACAACGAGTGCAGAATGGAGCTGCGAGAATCTTAACAAGGAATAGAAAATCCGACTACATCACGCCAGTCTTAGTGTCACTATACTGGTTACCTGTGCCATTTAGGATTGACTTTAAAACACTGCTGATGATTTACAAAGCCTTCAATCATCTCACTCCATCCTATATTTCAGAAGGCCTCTCACCAAATCGTGACCTTAGATCTTCAAGTGAGGGTCTGCTTATCATTCCAACAGCTAAACTTAAAAGAAGTGGTGAGGTGGGCAGCCTTCTGCTGCTATGCACCTCACATCTGGCATACGAGTTCACCAATACAAATTTGCCAGGCTAATACAGTGGAGTATTTTAAAAAAACTGCTAAAAACTGTAACATGGCTTTCTCGTAGCTTCATTTTGGTGTAACCCTGATATTCTGTATATGCACTGAATTATCATTTCTATCATGGCTCCACAATCCGTACTAACCCCTATTTTCTCTGTTGCTCTTTTTCCGGTTCTCTGTGTTGATCTGCCCCACCACCACCTGATCTGGGCACCATGTACTCTCTACATTGATGGATTGAAGGCCAGAGGTCCACATGACCATCATCATCAAATTCTTCCATGTGAAGCCTGAAAACCACAAGGACTGATTGAGATCATTAATGTTAAGGAGGCTGGGTGGTCTTGCGGCCTTGGACCCCATGCAGATTTTGTTTTTTTTTTTTTCTTGTTTTTTCTATCCTTCTGGCCATCGGACCTTACTTTATTCTTTGTTACATAGTATTGTCTAATTTTATTTTTATATTTTCTTTTTTTATGAACTTTTCTTTCTTCATCTTGTAAACCACTTTGACCATTTATATGAAAACGTACTCTAGAAATAAACGTTGTTGTTGTTCTTCTCTATAATGTGACGAGCCCAGCACAGCTCCCTCAATGTCTCCACTGCTCACCCATAGCTCAGGTCTTGCACCCGGCAGACCCCCGTCTCGGTTGTCTCCATCGGTGTTGGTTACGGTCCCTCAGATCCGTGAGGAATCGGACCCACTCCACTAAAAACATCAGCACGGATGATCTGCCCTTCAAGCGCCGAGCCTTTGCCTTTCAGAGGGGCTATTGACCCCTCTACCTCTCACTTGTTCTTCTTCTGTCTTGTTTGGTATCGACCTGACACTGCTATCACCATATTCTATTTCTTTCTCTGTTCTTTCCCCTTCTCTGCCATGCTAGTTCCCTTTATCCTGCCTGATGGGGTGCAGGTGTGGTCCTCTGAACCACTGCGAGGTGTAAATGAGGCACCTGACCGATTCGCTTGCATTTGCACGTGAATTTGCGATCAACCGAACATCTAAATCAACCCTGGTGTGAGGGCCAGCATGCAGACCCCCACAGCCTGCACACTTCGGGACTCGGTTATGTATTTAAAACCGCACTTTGCCATGTATCATTTATCACATTCACAATTATGATTTACAGTATATTCATTTGTCACGTTTTTGTCTATCCTGCTTAATGCAGACTAGGGTCTCTGGAGCTCATCCCAGCTAGACAGGACCGTCTTAACGTAAGGGCACAATGGGCACTGGCTGGGGGACCACAATGTTTCTGATGCCTATGTCTGTTTCAGTTTTGCTTTCACTACTACTACTATCACTGCTTTGCCCAGGGGGGGCTATGACTCTGTTAAGATGACCCTGAGCATAGGGTACAACACTTACCAGCAAAACTGGACAGGGTGCCAGTCCATCACTGGGTGAACATACACATATACAACAAACACACACACACTAGGGCCAATTGAGCATTGCCAGTTCACCTAACATGCATGACATGGGGAGGATGTGTAAACTCCACGCTAGGAACGCATCTGGAATACTGTGTGCAGTTTGGGTCTTCAGGCTACAAAAAGAACATAGCAGCACTAGAGAAGGTCCAGAGAAGAGCGACTAGGCTGATTCTGGGGATACAGGGGATGAGTGAGGAGGAAAGATTAAAAGAGCTGAGCCTTTACAGTTTAAGCAAAAGAAGATTAAGAGGAGACCTGAGTGAAGGTAGGAAGGAAATTAGTCTAGTGGATCGAGATGGTGACTTCAAAATGAGTTCATCAAGAACACGGGGACACAGTTGGAAACTTGTTAAGGGGAAATTTCACACAAACATTAAGAAGTTTTTCTTTACACAGAGAACCACAGACACTTGGAATAAGCGACCAAGTAGTGTGGCAGACAGGAGGACTTTAGGGACTTCCAATACTCAAGTTGATGTTATTTTGGAGGAATTAAGTGGACAGGACTGGCGAGCTTTGTTGGGCTGAATGGCCTGTTTTCGTCTGATTGTTCAAAAAAAAAAAAAAAAAAAAAGAAAATCCCTGCGCGGATTCGAGTGTGAAAATATGGACGTGCCAAAACAGGAAAATGCATCACGGCACACAAAACAACAAACAAATTCTATGCAACTAAATCACAATCACCTTGTAAATTTACATTTGTTTGGTCACCTCCATTCTAATCAACCTCATACATACAGTCATATGAAACAGTTTGGGAGCCCCTCTTAATTCTTTGGATTTTTGTTTCTCATTGGCTAAGCTTTCAAAGTAGGAACTTCCTTTTAATATCTAAAATGCCTTATGGAAACAGTAGGATTTCAACAGTGATATTAAGTTTATTGGATTAAGAGAAAATATGCAATATGCACAACGGCAAAATTAGACAGGTGTATAAATGTGGGCACCCCAACAGAGACATGACATCAATACTTAGTTGAGCCTCCTTTTAGTCCTTTGAGCCTCCAGACGCTGTCCTCCTATAGCCTATGATGAGTGTCTGGATTCTGGATGGAGGTATTTCTGACCATTCTTCATACAAAATCTCTCCAGTTCAGTTCAATTTGATGGACAGCCTGCTTCAAATCATCCCATAGATTATCGATGATATTCAAGTCAGGGGACTGTGACGGCCATTCCAGAACATTGTACTTCTCCCTCTGCATGAATGCCTTTGTAGATTTCCAACTGTGTTTTGGGTCATTGTCTTGTTGGAATATCCAACCCCTGCGTAACTTCAACTTTGTGACTGATGCTTGAACATTATCCTGAAGAATTTGTTGATATTGGGTTGAATTCATCTGACCCTCAACTTTAACAAGGGCCCCAGTCCCTGAACTAGCCACACAGCCCCACAGCATGATGGAACCTCCACCAAATTTGACAGGAGGTAGCAGGTGTTTGTCTTGGAATGTGGTTGTCTTCTTCCATCATGCAAAGCGCTTTTTGTTCTGACCAAATAACTCCATTTCTGTCTCATCAGTCCAAAGCATTTTGTTCCCAAATGAATCTGGCTTGTCTAAATGAGCTTTGGCATACAACAAGCGACTCTGTTTGTGGCGTGAGTGCAGAAAGGGCTTCTTTCTCCTCACCCTGCCATACAGATGTTCTTTGTGCAGACTGTGCTGAAACTACTTACACCTGAACACCAGCAATACCAAGGAACTGGTGGTGGATTTTAAAAGGACCAGGCCCCTCATGGACCCCGTGATCATCAGAGGTGACTGTGCAGAGGGTGCAGACCTATAAATACCTGGGAGTGCAGCTAGATGATAAATTGGACTGGACTGCCAATACTGATGCTCTGTGCAAGAGAGGACAGAGCTGACTATACTTCCTTAGAAGGCTGGCGTACTTCAAAATCTGTAATAAGATGCTACAGATGTTCTACCAGACGGTTGTGGTGAGCTCCCTCTTCTACGCGGTGATGAGCTGGGGAAGCAGCATAAGGAAGAAGGACGTCTCAAAGCTGGACAAACTTGTTAGGAAGGCAGGCTCTATTGTAGGCACGGAGCTGGACAGTTTAACATCTGTAGCAGAGCGACGGGCGCTGAGCAGACTCTTGTCAATCATGGAGAATCCACTGCATCCACTTAACAGTGTCATCTCCAGACAGAGGAGCAGCTTCAGTGACAAACTTTTATCACTGTCCTGCTCCACTGATAGACTGAGGAGATAGTTCCTCCCCCACACTATGCGACTCTTCAGTTCCACCCGGGAGAGTAAATGCTAACATTATTCAAAGTTATTGTCTGTTTTTACATGCATTTTTATTACTCTTTAATTTAATATTGTTTTTTGTATCAGTATGCTGCTGCTGGATTATGTGAATTTCCCCGTGGGATTAATAAAGTATCTATCTATCTATCCCTCTATCTATCTATCTGAATTGTAGAACGATGTACAGATACACCATCTGCAGCGAGATGTTCTTGCAGGTCTTTGGAGGTGATCTGTGGTTGTCTGTCTCCATTCTCACAATCCTGCCTCTCCATATGCCGCTCCTGTATTTTTATTGGCCTGCCAGACCTGCTGGGTTGGTTTAACAGCAACTGTGCCTGTGGCCTTCCATTTCCTGATTCCATTCCTTACAGTTGAAACTGACAGTTTAAACCTCTGAGATGGCTTTTTGTAGCCTTCCCCTAAACCAGGAGACTCAACAATCTTTGTTTTCAGATCTTTGGAGAGTTGCTTTGAGGATCCCATGCTGTCTGTCACTCTTCAGAGGAGAGTCAAAGGGAAGGAAGCACAACTTGTAATTGACCACCTTAAATACCTTTGACCACTCATGACTGGACACTCCTGTCTATGAATTTCAAGGCTTAACGAGCTCATCCAACCAAGTAATCAGCTTTGAGCAGTGACAGGCATTCAAATCAGCACAATGACAAGGGGACCCACATTTGTGCACAGCCAGTTTTTCACATTTGATTTAATTTCATACAACTAAATACTGCGTCACTGAAAATTTTTGTTTGGAAAACACCGCAGTGCTCCTAGGAAATGAAAGACATACCACTGTTATCTTTTTTGTTGAAAGGAGAGTCAATTATGCAGGCTGAGAGGGGGTCCCAAACTTTTTCATATGACTGTATGTAATCACCACGCTGTGGACATTCATTGGCTAGTGGAGCAGTCTTTCTCCGAATGCATTGAGACCCCGTTCCCTAACACCCCCAACATTCCAAGAGCACCTGGCAGTGCTCCACAACTGAGTCTCTCTTCTTCATTTTGGGGGTCTGGAAATGGTGCATGGCACCAGCATCTGAGGAGGTAACTGCTAATACCTGTAAAACTGTAACGACGTGATTGCTGATGCAATGAAGAGCACAGGCCACGTGAAACACTGAGGGTTCAGCCAGTTATCGTACCACAACACCATTCACCACGTCCAACATCATCATGTCTGCCAAAGCTGGTGTGCCTCAAAATACAGTGGTACCTCTGGTCACGACCGTAATTCGTTCCAAAACCCTGGACGCGGCCCAATTCGGTCGGGACCCGAACGTAATTTCCCCATAAGATTGTATGTAAATACAATTAATCCGTTCCAGATCGTATGAACTGTATGTAAATATAAATATTTTTTAACGTTTTTTAAGCACAAAATAGTTAATTATACCATAGAATGCACAGTGTAATATTAAATTAAATGTAAAAACATTGAATAACACTGAGAAAACTAACATTGTAAGAGTTTACGCTAGACCCTTAACGAGTCGCTCGCTGTAAACACTTTTTTTATGAGTTTTAACTTCGTGAACATCATCAGAGACCCACGCATGGTGAGCACACGTGTTACAGTTTGGTGCGCCGTTGCAGAATTCGGCCTTGTAGGCCCTTATTTTTTGAGGAGATGGGGGAGCAACAGTCACCATCAATTCAGAACGTTACATTGAAATGCTAGAGAACTTTTTGTGTCCCCAGATGGCAGAAATGGATGTGATGGATGCCTGGTGTCAACAGGATGGAGCAACAGCTCATACGGCCTGCGCAGAGATCTGTGCAATTCTTGAGGAGAGATGTTTCTGAGAAAGCTGATCTCCCTGTGCGGCGATGTCAGGTGGCCTTCACATTTGCCTGATCTCGCTCTTTGTGATTTCTTCTCCAGTTGAAGGTCTACACACACCGACCTCAAAACCTTGAAGCCCTCAAGGACGCTATTTGCCACAAAATTGCCACTATTCCCCTTGAAATGGCCGAATGAATCATGCGAGCGTTCAGAAATGATGGCCACCACCCTGAAAACACCACTTTTAAAGCACAGTGAAAAACATCAATTTTGTAAACCCTTTCTTTTTGTCGTAATGACATTTATTTTATTTTGTAGCGTTTCTGTAGAATAAACGTTTGAAATGTGGTACTTCTTTTTGGCTCACCCTGTATTACAAGTACAGAGCAGAATTCAACAGTAGAGGATATCCCATCATAGGATTCAGATTTGTTCAGAGTCCTGGAGACCTCGGCCATCAAGCTGCCTCTCCCTATTGGCCATTGAGTCAGCACTGGGCCAGCCAATCCGATGAAAGGACCCCACCACCCGGCGATTCCTGCGATCCTCCGTCAGAGATAAGATAGCGTATCTCTGTGTCCATCTGATTGTTTTGTCTCAGTTATATGCCATTGATGTTATTTTGGAGAATTTAGGATTGGGGTAGGATGGCCAAGCTTTGTTGGGCTGAATGGCCTTTTCTTATCATGAGAAAAACACAGAGAGCTTCACTGAAGGTCACCCAGAGAGTTGTGCTCACGTTTCACCATTTAGCCCTTTAGATGTGTGTGTGTGTATGTGTGTGTTTGTCCTCTGGACTCCCTAACATCTCAAAGGAAACACAAGAAGAACAAACAGTCTGAGAAGCCTGGAACTGAGTCCAGTGCCGAAGAAGGGCTGTGAACTCAGCGATGGCGCCTGTGGCATCCCCTTCAAAATAATCTTCTCCTCCTCGCGGTTTCTTCAGTTTTCTGTCTTAAGTTAATAAGTTAGCGGTATGATATAATTATCTGTTAGCCTTAAGCTTATTCAAGCCCTCTAAAGCCTGGCAAATATCCGGCCTGAGCCGCGGTTCATGTTGTAATTTTCGAGTATGGATTGAATACTCGCCAGGCTATTATATCGCCACGTCTGTTTCGTTTCTTTATTTCCTATTATTCCACTTAAAGTAGATCAATGAAACCCATTCATAACTGATGACTCCCGGATGAATCGGTTTTACATCACACTGGGTTAATGTCAGCTGTCCGCTGCGTCAGTGAATGGCATTTGCCTAATATTATTCTTTTGAATGTGTGCGCCCAAGTAGCTTTTATATTCATAGGGATTTTCAGCCGGCCCAGACTTTAAAGCCTTAAATCTTCTCCTCTTCCATCATTAGAGGCGACGCATTGTGCCGAGGCTTATGTGAATTTTTAAGCTACTGCATATGCCTCGTTAAAGGTTTCATTAACATCCAAGAATGGATCTACGGTACAGGAACTCAGAAGTCAGGATAATCCATTAGGCAAAGTGCCGTATCTTTTGTGAAATGTTTTCATTTAAGAATTTCCCCTGGCGTGTGGCGCAGCACTTCAGAACCCAGCATCGCCACCTCACGAGGCGTGAGGTCTTGTCTATGAAATTTGTGATCTTTTGGATTTACAGAAGAAGCTCAGCTTGAGGGAATTCAGATTACACAGTTTAATGCGTGGTATTGTTCAACCGGGGTTCCATCTTTTGTTGAGTTTATTTACCTTTGCTATTTAGTCTCGATTGTTTCTGACCTTTTTGTATGAGATGATTTTGTCATTTATCACTTACTTTTAATGAGTTGTCAGACACACACGAGTAGGGGGCATCTTCAGGGATCTTACATAGAATGTAAGTTGCCTCCTAACCACAACATGGCGCTGTTGCTAATTCCTTCATCCCTTTTGCACTCAGAACAGAAGCAACCAGCCGGAAGAGCAGTAGCGTCACTTTCCTCTGACGTCACTGGAGCTCCCACCACCTCTTCCATACTGGACCAGATACGAGGGTAAGTCCATAACTATTGACATTTTTCTGATCATTCTATTCAGGTTGGCTGTCCAGCTTTCTTCACACCCATATGTTAACATGGAGTGTCTGTGGTCACACTAGACGATTTTCAACCTTGATCAGTCGGTTTCTCTTGCTGTCTTCTAGGAGTAAATGTGGCCACTCCGCTCTCCGGTTGCACCAAAGAAAGGTAGCGAGCACCGATCTGATCTGTATGGGCAGAAGATCTACCATCAGGGCATTCTGGGTGCACGGCCAGAGAGCTTGTGACAGCTATGGGCCTTTTTATAAAATTCTCCATTCTTCACTTGAAGAAACAAAAAGGATAAAATCACTGAGGTGGGAGAACCCCCCCCCAAATTACAAAACAGGATGAAATGATCAAATGTCCCTGCTCTGAAGGCAACAGTGGGAAACACCATGCTGTGTTAAACAACTGGGTGTCTGTATGCTACATTGTTAATAGCATGATAATCTCATGATGTTAAGGAGCTTTATTAATCTACCCAGGGGGGTCTTAATTCAGGTTTGGGGCTGAAGGTGTGCCAGAGGCTAAAATTAATAGAAGGCTTTCCACACAGTATGGACACAGTGCATTACCATTGGCAGATTTTTTTGAATCACCGCTCCCTTCTCTTCTTGACGGCACAGCCCTCAACTGCCCTGATCTATTAACTGACAACAGTTGTGCAGAGAAATGGACAGGTGACTTCTCTACTGAGCTAAAATAGAAGACAATGAATCCCAAGCAATTAAAAATAAATAACACTTGCTACCAAATCCTATCCAGAGACGAGAATCAAAGTCGAAAAAAAAAAAACAAACAAAAGCACAATAATGAGTATTTTTTGTTATTTACTAGCTGTCCCCCCGCGGCTCTGGTGGTGTAGTAGTGAAACAGGACAAACTTTAAAATTCAATAAAATAATTTAAAGAAAATGTAATAATTTGTATTGAGAAGAATTTATATTGCTAGCTTTCGTATCCGAGGGCTTCCTGCTATACGATATTTTGGTTATGCTACCAGCTGTGATCTCTTTGGCAAAAATGTAAAACGTTGGCAAGGTATCTACAGTATCTCTGTCCAAGCAGAAGGTAGTTATGCTCCATCGTCAAACGTTGCCACTGTATCTGATCGTGTTGAACTCTGATGGGAGAGAAAAGCACATGGCCGTGATATCTCTGCCAATGAGCAGCTACCCTCTAAAACACACATAGCTCTGACCTTCTCTCTCAAAAACCTCAAACATTACTCTTTAACAATCTCTAGATGATAACGTCTGCTGAACAAACAGGTATTGCTAGGTAAGCGGAGGCAAGGTGCACTCCAACACGTGGCAAGAGGTGGAGGAACTCGAGATCCCGCCACCCCCACCCCATGACCCCATGATTTGTGTGAATAAATCGGTACCGCAACCAAACTATGCTACTTAGTGCAAAGAGAGAAGTTGCAAAATCAACGTTCACTAGCTAAGCAGATGTAAGATACGCCCCGAGCCTGGCGCATGAATGAGGAGGGCCCGCCACTTCACTTTGGTGCGCTGCGTCTTTCTAGGATTCACACAAATAAATCGGTACCGCAAGTAAACTATAATACTTAGCATGATGAAAGAAGTCGCAACATCAACTGGAATGTTCAAGCAAATTATAGAAAAAAAAAACCTGATGTAAATCTGTTAAGTCGTTCTCTCGTGAAAAGCGGACAGACAGACAGACATTGGATTTTATATATAAATTGATTTAGGAGGTTTGAATCCACAGTTTACATAACGAAAGGAACCTCCTGTTGGGTCAATTAACCGTGGGTCATGACCCTAGAGGCCACACCCCTGCAGCGGTCGCATAGATGGTAAGATTCGCACTGTCCAAGGACTGTGATTTGTTTATTTTCCTGTGGGGACCCCAGGAAGACGTCCAGCCTTGACCCGGCATACACGCACACACTCACACCCAGAGACAATGATCAGCGGCTCAATGAATCGATGAATACTAAAGGATACATTAATCAAAGAATAAAAGAAAAAAACAATTGCGCATAAAACCGCGTAAGAAAATGCCCTTCCCAGTTCCCCAACGGAGATAATTATTTACTAGCCAACGCCAGCCATAGCATACGGCGGTGTAAGAATAGGAACAGAAAACGTGAGAAAGGAATTCAGAAATCAAGAAGAAAGAAATATTTCTTGAAAGGCGCAGTTGTGAATCGGTGTTTTGCTGGTGGCGACAGATAAAGAGTCGAAAGATCTAATCGTAGGAAAAGCCACATACAACAATAGTTTTGTTGCATATATCTTGGACTTCCTGGAAATGTGGACGGTAATGTGATCATGTTGCCTACACGTACGTTGTTATTTTCTACGACATACTGTAGGAATAGTTTGCCGCTGGAGTGAAAAATACTAAATGTATTCCTCATTGATAATCTGTATGCATAAGAATGGCATTGAGTAAGCCTGATTCGGTTGGCGGTTCTTTTATCGGGAACATGTTGTAAATCTTTGTGCCAGCCAGTGTCTCCATAAGGAAATAAAAGTGGGTAAACCATGAGATCGCAATTCAAATTGAGTGTGGAAATCTGTTTACAGGAGTTGCCTCTGGGACAGATACAAATCTCCCTTTCGGCAGGGAGTTCGCCATCTTCTCCGAGGAAAATCGGTGCAACATCGGCGTGACATGTCGGGGCATTGTATCGTCGTAAATCCTGTCCAGAGTTTTCCTTGAAAACCATTCGTACAGATGCTATTAGATTGGACTGAGCAATTTCAAGCATGTGTTCGTATGATTTAGCGAAGGGGTTGATGGTTCTGAGCATGGAATCTAACTGGAGAAGTAAATTTTAGCTGCATGTGGAGTTTGCTTTATTTTGTAAGCGTACTTCAGTAGCTTGCGCTGTGTCAAAAACATACAACTGTCCATATCCTGGAGAGGTAAAAGTGTTAGCGTATAGTGGAGAGATTTGGTGATAAATTTGGCCGTGTATTTTAAAACAGTATGGTCCGTGGCCAGGAGGTTGAGTCATCTGTGGAAGAGGATGAATAGGAATTAAGAAATGCCGTGTCAGCTGCGTGTGGGTAAGACTGGTTTTGAAGTGGAAGCTGGACAAACCAGAAGAGAAATATATATAATTATTTATATTTACTAAATAGCAAACACTTAACACAACAACGTCCAACACAGTGCAGTAGAGCAGCTGAAGTAGATGACTATGGAAAGTGGAATGGAATGAAATCCCCCCGTGGCAGAGCCAGCTGAAGGAAATGTAAAGTTTTGTCCTGCCAGGTTCCTGATGCAGCCTGAAGATTTGATGTGATTGGGAGTGTAAATACATGAAGGTGAAGGCAATCAAGATGAATCCACACCAACAAGCAGGCGCAGGACAGCCAATACATGCAAACAAAAGTGAAATCCAATGGCGTGTGTAATAAGTAAAATAAAAAACGGATGGATGATTGCGATTTCCTTCGGTGTCGTTTTTTTTCTCTCCTTTTTAAGGAGTTCACTTAATTTACCTTCTCCCCAGCAACCCTTGCACCCTTTGAAACAGCCCAATAGTGTAATACTGCTGGGGCTTCTGGGAGTTGTAGGCAATTTTAAGTAATGCTACTACATTTCTAGCAACACGGGAAGCAGAACCAACAACAGCTTTCAAAATGGAGGCAATAGAAGGGCTTTAAAAATGAAAGTTCGAGACATAAAAATGACCAAATAAATTCACTAGACATCAAATCATGACAACAACGATGTGTTCAAGACCCCTGCAGATATATTTTTGTCCCTGGCTAAAATGAACACCATTCAACTCTTCTGAAGAGTTTGTGCATTTTTGTAAGGAGATGGACGTTGTCAGGGGGGATGGTGACTTTCGAAGATCACCCCTTGGGGATCCAACCACAAAATACAAGCAACATAAGAGCAAGAGCGGAGTTTGGGGGTGGCAAGTGGGGTGACTGCCCCGCTTTTGAGGTCCTTGTGTCCCGTTCAAGCAGATTTGTCAAGCTATATTCTCCAGTTAGTCTGCGTGTTATCTTGCAAAAAAATTTAGCTGAATACCGTAATGAAAAAATCCAGTGTATGTTAATATTATTTTTATTAAATTCGAGCACAAGTTTATACAGTCCGCACATAACGGTAACAGCGTTTGACGTAACCGGCCGCACGTTAGGTTGGTCAGCCCTAGGCCCGCACACCCCTAAGGCTGCCTCTGCAAAAGAGAACGCGTATAGATATTCCAGAACTGCCAATTAGAATAAAATATAACCTCAGTTATACAAGATAATGTGGACCGACGCTACCTTAGATAACTGAAAACTTAGATACAATGGATAGCCATTTCAGATTAAAAATTGCACAAAAGATTTTGCCAATTTACAGCATTTAGGACAATATCACTTTTTAGGCCTCTGTCCAGACTTTAGTGAATTTAATGCCTTTCACTTCTTTGCAATGTTCTGCAGACACCTCAGCATCGAAATGTTGGCAGGTGAAGGGTCTTCCTGCCATAACAGAATACAAAAGTGCAATTTTGACAGCATTTAGACCATCTGTACACGAAATTGGGTGTGGATTTTCTGTGCTGTCCTCATATAGAGCGTGTCTACGCGGTCAATGTTGGTGACACACTGGCAATGGCCGAGGGGTGAGTGAGTCACACACCCGCATTGCCACGGTCACTGGCTCCTCAGCCACTCGCTCTGTACCATCACGGTTAAAAGTATACCATTCAAACGGTTTTCTACAGTACTCAGCAAAGCTTTTATGAATTATAAGAAGAACAGCATATTACATATTAACCCTTTTACTAGTTTATTAATATGCAGCCATTTTTGTAAAGTACAGGTAACGTTTGCAGCCGTTGGCACGCTACTATTAGTGCAGACCGGAGAGACTGGCATACAGTCCCCGAAACACAGGGGCTGTGCGCACCACATAGTAAGCAGCTCCACTTTCAATTTTATTTCCGCAAGAAGATTGAAGTATTTGGCAGCTAATGTATAATAATAGTCATAATTTTTTTAGATTTTTCATTTTTGAGCTTCCTAGACACCCCAAAGGTAGCATATGTTACAAAATAATTTTTCTCATAAAAACAGAAAATCCAGGACCTGGAAGGGTTAATGCGGAACTTCGGTAAATTAGGATAAACAGGATTCAACTGTAAAGCATAATTAGACCATATCACGCATTTGTGTCGGTGGGCTCCGTCACAGGCTCTGTTGAGGTATGTTATAACCCTGCTGGGGCGAGAGGGGGCACTGCCTTCTCTTTCTTCCCCTATTGTGCTGCCTGGTGAAGGCAATTAGCTCCGCCCCTTGTGTTCCCTCGAACATGAAACCTGGGCATCCCAGAAGGAGGCATGACTTTTGGCCCGAGTAAGCCACAGGATGGAGCTCTGCTAACGCTGACCCCCTTAAAGCCTTTTTAAAACACTTTTGTAGGGACAAGCGCCATCATGTGTTTATTTCTTATTTTTCATCTTTGGACGAATAAAAGGGACGACCCATTTGGTGTCCTAAAATTTCTCCGTTCTTCAGCCCGTCATTGCTGTACCCGGCCACAACAAGTAATAAAAAAAACAGAACAATATTAGAAGAAACTGTGAATATTAGAAACAACGATGAAAAGAATATTAGAGACAGCAATGAAAAGGGAAAAAAGACAAAAGAAAGCAATTTAAACATAAGCCGAGGATGACCATAAAAATTGCTGGACATGAAATCTCAAAATTTTAAAGAACACAGTTTTTGTTAAAGTGGACCAGAGATTATGGATGCTTTTCTTCTTCCTTTCTGGATTACTTGAATTTAAGGCCGTTTGCCCCTTTTTGTTAGAACTGTGCAGGATAAAAGTCTGCTTCTACATTTTGGGGTCAGGCCCTCAGTGACAGTAGACCTAGGAAGCTGAACTCTGAAATGAAGTCTGTTTTGAGACCTCGTGGAGCCAGAAATCATAAACACAGACTACAGTATATGGAAAAACTGTCGAGACGTTACAAAGCCACTTTATCTTACTTATTTTTTGATATTTCCTCCTATTTTACTGATCTTCTCATCATTGTCAAGGGAACATTTACACGACTGCCACTTTAACTCTTCACTTTTAATACATGATAAAAGGCCAACATTGTCTGGAGAGGACATTTCTTTTAATGCCTGGGGTAGGAGACTCTTCACATCTTCATAAGCGCCTTGAGCATATAAATAAAATGCATTATCATTATCATTATTATATCTGCAACTGAGCTTTAGCATAGGATCCGTTAGCTCAGAAAGCCAGTGCTCACATGTCCTATTCAAGGGGGCACTGCCAGGTATTATCTGGACAGAATGGCAGGACGTTCCCAGGGCAGCATTCATGTTCAAAATAAGTGGGTGGCAATAAATTGCAAGAAAATGGAATTTCAAAGAGACGTGTCGAAGTGCAGGTGTCTGCCGCAGGCAGCTCCACTGGGAAATACCAGGGGCATCGTCAGATAGCGCTGGAATTGTAAGTGCGAACAGAAGATCATCAGACGGAGTTGGATGGCTGGGAATAAATGATGTATTAAAAGCTGGGCGTGTAAGTATAAAAATAAATGGAGCTGAACTGAACGGAATTGAATCAAAGTCCACTTTTATAATAAGCCTGATGAGCAGAAAACATTTCAGATAGCATCTACAAAATAAAAAGTGAAGTGAAGTCAGTCAGTCAGTCAGTCAGTCAGTCATTTTCCAACCCACTATATCCTAACACAAGGTCACAGGGGTCTGCTGGAGCCAATCCCAGCCAGCACAGGGCGCAAGACAGGAACAAATCCCGGGCAAGGCGCCAGCCCACCGCAGGACTGAAGTGAAGTCGCCTCTTACAATTACAGCCATGAAACCTGCACTTCAGAACAGAACATCCAGCTGAAGCTAAGCCTGTTCAGGCCCACCCAGTACTTGGATGAGAGGCCATCTAGGAAAAAGCTTGGGCTGCTGCTGAAAGAGATGTTGGTGAGGCCAGCAGGGGGTCTGGCAGTGGATCCCGATGCCCCAGTGCAGTGATGATGGGGACATTGTGCTGTATATACGGGGTCCTCAATTCAGATGAGACGTAAAACTGAGGTCCTGACTACCTGTGGTCATTAAAGATCCCTGGGCATCCTTCATAGGATGTTCTGGCTAAATTGTCCACCATGGCCTGGTCATTCTGGCCCCCTGATCACCCCCTGTCTCTAATTGGCTATTTCTCTCCCTCACTCCTTCACCACCTAATAGATAATGTGTGGTGAGCGTACTGGAGCAAAAATGGCCA
This sequence comes from Polypterus senegalus, assembly GCF_016835505.1. NCBI lineage: Eukaryota > Metazoa > Chordata > Cladistia > Polypteriformes > Polypteridae > Polypterus > Polypterus senegalus. The sequence continues at coordinate 4,221,337 of NC_053168.1, read as the reverse complement.
CCGTCACATCATCCAGGTTGGTGCTACACATGGTGGTGGTTGAAGTGGCGCCTCACTGTCTATGTGTAGCAAGAAGAATGCTATATAAATGTAGTCTATTAAATTATTATTATTATTAACAACAAAACAAAATAATTTAGAGATCGTAAAAACTGATGAACCGCCTTATTCCTGTAAACGTTCTAGACAGAAAGAAAGTCTTCAGACCCCTTCACGCTTTCACACGTTCTTATATTGCTGCCTTGCATTTCAATTCATTCTTTCCCTCATCCAACAGCTAAGAATGTGAAAGCGAAAATAGAATTTTTTTTGTAATTTTTCCAAATTTACAAGTATGCAGACCCTTTAGTCCATACTTCGTTGAAGCCCCTTTGACAGCCCTTCCAGCCTGGAGTCTTCTTGGACCTGACACATACCTGGATTTAGGGGTTTTCTGCCATTGAAATCTGCAAAATCCATTAAACTCTGCCAGGTTGGATTGAGATTGTTGTCGGATTGCTATTTTTGGGTCTCTCCAGGGATTTTCGATTGGGTTCAAATCCAGGCTCTGGTTGGGCCACTCAAGGACATTCCCAGAGTTGATCCAAAGCCACTCCTGTATTGTCTTTGCTGTGTCCTGTTGTAAGGTAAACCTCTGGCCGCCACTGAGCTCCAGAGCACTCTGAGCAGGTTTCGGTTAAGGATACCTCTGGACTTTGCTCTGTTCAGCTTTCCCTCAACCCTTTCTAGTCTGTCAGTCCCTGATGCTACCACCACTGCCACGTTTCACCATTAGAACTGTACTGCATGTGTGATGGGCTGTTCCTGGTTTTCCCCGGACATGACACCAATCTTGGTTTGTTGTACTAGAGATTCTTGTTTCTTAAAGTCCAAGAGTCCTTTAGGTGCCTTTTGTAAATTCCAAGTTTGGTGAACTCCAAGACAAAGACTGGACTCCTTCATGTGAGCCTCTTCATTAAATCCTTGGGTACCGTTGGTTTGACTTTGTGTTGTTCATGGAGTCCCAAATGAGGCACATGACCTGCATTGTGAGGGAGCGTCAGTTACGACACTACGCCATGTGGTGCGATTCTCCAAGGGTGATCAGCTCTTAGGACCTTCATTGTTGAGGACCTGAATGGCTGGACCAGGCCAAGGGGACGACCACGTAATACCTGGCTGCGGCAGATAGAGGGTCATTTCCAGAGGGTGTCTGCCAACCAGGATCCCAAGCTGTTATGCGCTGTACCACTGCGTGCTCCCCAACCTGACCTGACCTGACAAGTGAACTTCCATGTGCCTTTTACTGAGAAGACCCTTCTGTCTGGCCGCTAGGTAGTAAAGGTTGATCCATTTCTGAAATTTCTCTCATCTGTACACAGGTTTTCTGGAGCTCAGCCAGAGTGACCATTATGTTCTTGGTCACCTCTCACACCAAGGCCCTTTTTCCCAGAAGGCTCCATTTGGCCAGCTGGCCAACTCTAGGAAGAATCATGGTTGTTTCAGACCTCCTTCATGTAAGATGTATGGAAGCCATTATACTCTTTTGGAGCTTTCAGTGCTCTAGTAATTTTTTAGTAGCCTTCTCCAAATCTGTGTCTCAACACAGTCCTTGTCACTAAGCTCTGCAGGCACCTCCATGGTCCTCATGGCTTGGTTTTTGCTCATCTGTGGGATCTTCTGTAGACAGGTGTTGATCGTTCCTAATCAATCCAATGAACTGAATTGAATACAAGTGGACTGCAAGCTGATCAATCAAAGAAGGTGCAAGCAGGGCCAAATTTCAAGTGCCATAGGAAAAGGTTTGAATCCGAATGTCGATGTGCTTTCAGTCATTCAGGTGATGAGGGGAAAAATGATTGATTTGATGATTTTTTTTTTGTCTGATTGGGTTCAAGCCCATACTCTGTCTGGGCCACTCAAGGACATTCTCAGAGTTGTCCATAAGCCACTTCTATGCTGTCTTTGCTTTCTGCCTAGGGTCATTGCCCTTTGAGAATTTAAACCTTCAGTTGTCCAGTCTGAGGTCCAGAGCGCCCTGGTTTAGGCGTCCATTAAGGGTACCTCTGTACTTTGGTCTTTTCCACTTCCCTCCACCCTGACTAATCCCCCAGTTGCTGATGCTGCCGACATCGCACTTCATTGTTGGAATGGCATTGCACAGAGGGGAATGGTGACTTGTTTCCTCCAGACGTAGCCCTAATCTTGGTTTCATAAGACCATATAATCTTCTTTCTCACAATCTGAGAGTCCTTTAGGAGTTTTTTTGCAAACTGCAGATGGGCTTCCATGTGTCTTTTACTGAGGGGACATTTCCATCTGCCAACTCTGTTGTAAAGCCCAGATTAGTGGAGTGTTGGTAGTTTCTTTCATCTCCACACAGGTCACCTGGAGCTAGAGTCATCATCCAGTTCTTGGTCTATGGCCCTTCTTCCTCGATTGTTCAGTATGGCTGAGCATTCAGCTCTAGAAAGAGTCACAATGTTCCAGAATTCTTCCATTTAAGAATTATGGGGGCCACTGTGCTCTTTGCAGACCTTTCATTGCTTTCACTTTGTCATATGGGGTCACTGTGTCATGTCACAGCCAGGGCCCCATCCCCCCCCCCTATGTTCTGCCTATGTTATGTTCTGAGTGTTTTGTGGGTGGTCCCTCAAGAGGCAGGACCACCTGTCTATTACTACCAGGAACTTCCCTCCACCCTATAAATCTGGGGGGTCTCCAACAGCTCCTGGTGGTTCATTGAATTTCATTTGTGCTGGGGAGTTGATGAGTTTCCTTGTGTTTATTTGATTTATTGGATTTTTACATTTCCAACTGTCTGCTCTGTATTTTGACGATTCCTTGAATATTAGTTTGGTTTGGATTGTCTTTGGTGTTACAGGCAACTTCTTTTTTGCCTTTTCTACAGAGCTTCAATCTTGTTGTAAACATTTTTGTGAAGAATAAATCTTTTTGTCTATAAAGACTCTGTGTGTGCCCTTATTGCTAGCCGGGGTTTGACCGGTGATATCCCCTTCTAACAGGCAGTGTTTTTGGGATAACGCGCTTTGGGATTCCCATAATGAATGTAAACTGAAGGGCAAAAATGGCAAATGAATCAATTTATAATTAAATCTGCAAAACAATAATGTGAATCCTCTGATTTTTTAGCTAAAAAGTCTTTCAATTTTTAATTAGCATCCTTATCTTGACGGCAGACTGATTTTTGGCATCGATCCCAGCCTGACTTTCTGACTGCACTTCGTCTCCTGAATTCTTTCCTTATAAATTCACAGTTTCATTCTGAGGCTGAATATCTAGCAGCAACATCGCCCTCTAGTGTTTGAACTCCCTTAGAGGTTTATAGGCTCATTTAGTGTCCCCGTTTACACAGTCCAGTGAAGTTTTTATTTGCATGTGCTAATCAACAAGCACCAGATCGCCACTCTCATTTCCACCATGATGAATGAGTAGAACTACCTGACCTTGAAACTCCTGTTTTCCTTACCTGATAAAATGTCAGTATAGTATTACCAATATAGGAGAGAATTCCAAAAATTAGCAGAATGAGAGAGATGGGGGGAAATTAAATTCTGATAGGACTGTAAATGATCTGAACTGGACGTTAAAAGCCACCTCACCTGATGAAGTGTTAAACATTGAGGTTTTCTTTGACACAGAATTGTGGGAAGAAAAGGCTACAGTGCATGCCTTGGGATATCGTTACTGACATAAAATGTCTACATTGAATTTTCATGGACTTCAGAAATAGTAAGGTACCGTGCCCCACGGGCCCCTCTTCAAGCGTAGGGCCAAGCGTGACTGGCCCAGCTGCCGTACCCAAGGGACGGGTCTGACAGTTCCCTTCATCTCACGGTGATATGGAACCTGGAGTAGAAGAGCTGCTCCAACCAAAGCTGTCAAACGTGTGTAGAGGGGCTGCCAGCGGACATGCAGTATTAGCATTAAGAGCCCGCAGTGTATATGAGGGTCTCAGAAGGCCAGACAGGATGATTCAAACCCTTAAAACTAACAAGGCTAGCAGAGAAGTCCGAGCGAGATGTCATCAGAGAGAGGAAAAAAAATAGAAAAGAGCGGAAAGACCCATCAGGCCTCCAATTCAACAAAAAAAATAACTCAGTACCACCAAGCACAAGATATCTGACAAATGATTTGAAACTGCAGATTAATTAGAAAGTTGCAAGAAACTGTCAAGAGGAAACCGGTGACTCGTAATGAACAAACTACAGTCTACCGAAGACCAAGCGTGAAGCAAACCGGCGCAGCCCACATGCTTCTTTAACTCTTTCAGGGCGGATGTCGACTTTGGGAGTAGTAAGCAACTGCAAATGGTGACAAAAGCCGCCATTATGTTTTAGTTCGACTCTCTTTGCTAGAAGGAAAGTTAGCTTCATTGGTTTGACTGAGATTCCCTGCGCTTGCGGGAGCAGTGAAGAGCAAACAACGACAAAAATGGTATCAACATCTGGCGAGAGATCAAAGCGAACACACAAAGCAAACTACTCCGAGGACGACGTTTTGTATATTATCGCTGAATTGGACTCTGACCTGTCGCAAGTGATCCGGAGTTCGAGATCGAAAGCAAAAGTGAGGTACTGGCATCTGCTGATTGATCTCCAGCTAATCGTGGTGCCAAACACATTTGTGTAGATGAAGACCGACACTCATAATCACATGAGGTACAAACCAGAGTGCGTTGCACTGTCAGTTTCCCAACTGACTGGAAAACGGGACTTATTGTCCCTATCTGGAAAGGGAAGGGTGAAAGCCTGGATTGCAGCAACTACAGCGGGGTAACACTGCTCTCTGTGCCGGGTAAGGTCCTTGCTAGGGTCGTCCTCAATAGGATCCGTGATCACCTGCTGACCTACCAGCAACCGGAACAGTCTGGTTTTACGCCTAAGAAGTCTAACATGGACCGCTTCCTGGCACTGAGGGTTCTCATGGAGCGCAAACACGAATATCGGCAGAGTTTCTTTTCAGTCTTTGTTGATTTTCGTAAAGCGTTCGACTCAGTTGATCGAGCTGCCTTGTGGGACATCCTGAGGGTTTGCGGGATCCCCTCGTGGTTACTGGATATCATGGCCGGCCTGTACACTGGTACTGTGGTCTCTGTTGTTATGTACACACATAAGATGATGGAAGTTTGATTTGTGTCTGTCTTTATTAATATATTACTATACTGTTGGTTTAAGTGTAAAAACACAACAGAATTGATCCCATCCTCGTCACCAATTCTGTTGCGTTTTTACACTTAAACCAACAGTATACTAATATATTAATAAAGACAGACACAAATGCAGCAGTTATCAAACTTCCACCATTTTATGTGTGTAATAAGTTCCAGCAGTAATGTGCTCCTTAATACCAAGGTGCAGGCACATCACACATTCAATGCAATTATTTGTAACATTAAATAGACCTTATACAGTATTTAGTCTTAAATTCTTACATATACATAACAGCTGTGCAGAGTGGAGCCAGGACATCTGCGTTTTTCCCAGTTGATTCTGGGGGTCCGTCAGCGGTGTGTTCTGCTCCTACTCTGTTCAATGCTGGTATGGACTGGGTGTTGGGCAAGGTCGTGGGGTCCAGCGGCTGTGGGGCATCTGTTGGTGAAGAGAGATTCACGGATCTTGACTTTGCTGATGATGCTGTGATCTTCGTGGAGTCAATGGAGGCTCTGATCGGGGGTCTCGAGAGACTGAATGAGGGGTCTGAGTGTCTAGGCTTGTGAGTGTCCTGATAAAAACCAAACAGCCAGGCCTTTAATGACCACACAGCCATCAGCAGTGCGTCTGTCTGCAGAGAGAGTGTCGACCTCGTCATTGAGAGGTTTACTTACATCAGCAGTGACATTCATGTCTCTGGTGACTCTTCCTATGAAGTCTGTAGACGGATCGGGAGAGCATGTGGAGTCATGAGTTCACTATAAAGGGGTGTGTGGCACTCCTTATATCTCTGCAAAAAGGACGAAGGTCCAAGTCTTTAGAGTCCTGGTGCTTCCTGTCTTGCTATATGGTTGTGAGACATGGACGCTATCCAGTGACCTGAGATGAAGACTGGACTCCTTTATGTGTGTCTCTTCTGTGAATCCTTGGGTAGTTTGACTTTGTGTTGCTCACGGAGTCCCAAATGAGGCACATGACCTGCATTGTGAGGGAGCGTGAGTTATGGCACTACGGCCATGTGGCACATTTTCCCGAGGGTGATCAGCTCATACGATTCTCATTGTTGGGGACCTGAGTGGCTGGACCAGGCCAAGAGGTCGCCCACGTAACACCTGGGTGCAGCAGATAGAGGGTCATTTCTGGAGGGTGGGATTGGACCGTGTGTCTGCCTAGGGGGTTGCCAACCAGGATCCCGAGTTGTTTCGTTGTGTAGTGGGTGCGGCAACGTGCTGTACCAGTGCATGCTCCCCAACTTAACGGGACTTGTTGCGCTGTGACCGTGACTGCTGCTGCCATCCCCACCCCCATCATGTGAAGACAGCCTAGCAGCCATCCTTCCATGAGTTCCTGCCAGCCATCATGCCACCTGTGAGTGTCTCGAGCCACAAGAGACTGTGAACTGGAGGCCACAGCACCCAGCAACTGATATTTTAGGTTGATTTATGTGTGAGACCCTTGCCTTGGGAGCTTTTCAGAAAACTACGTTTTTCGGGAAAAAAAAATATTCAGCCCCCAAAGAATTAAATAGCGGCAACAGTCAGAGGACCCCCAGGAAAAGCAGCAGAGCTTTGTTGCCTAGCAACAGACAATACCAAAAAGTCAAAGCATGGCCCAGCACTTGGATGGAGGCAGAAAACAATGGAGTAGGGTGTGAGGATTGTTTTTTGGAAGTTTAGCGTATTAAAAGCAGGGTCTTTAAATTTTTAGTACTAGAACAGCCGGGGTCTCCTTGTGTGGATTCAAGCGTGAAAGTACGCACGACACCAATGTGGTAATGGGGTGAGGATCCTTTTGGAGCTTTAGGGAATTAAAAGCAGGGTCTTTCAATATTGCGTACTGGAACAGCGGGGTTCTTTTTTGTAAAACTTTGTGTGGATTCAAGTGTGAAAGTATGCATACGTCAACAAAACAGGAAAGTACGTACGCACGAGAAAAAATCTGAGGTATAAAACCTGATGTTATGACATTTCTACCAAATGTATCCTTCTCAATCACCTTGTAAACCCACTGGGACAACAATGTGTGGACTATGCTAATGATCCTCATATATACTCAGCAAAAAAAGAAACGTCCTCTGACTTTCAACTGTTTTTACTTTCAGTAAACTTAATGTGTAAATATTTGTATGAACACTAAAAGAGTCAACACCATAAGACATAAACTAAAAATGTTTCACAATGTGTCCCTGAATGAAGGGAGGCTCAAAATCAAAAGTACCAGTCAGTATGTGGTGTGGCCACCAGCTGCTTGAAGTACTGCAGTGCATCTCCTCCTCATGGACTGGACCAGATTTGTCAGTTCTTGCTGTGAGATGTTACCCCACTCTTCCACCAAGGCACCTGCAAGTTCCTGGACATTTCTGGGGGGAATGGCCCTAGCCATCGATCCACACCGATCCCGCTCCAGGGTACAGGCCTCGGTGTAACGCTCATTCCTTCGACGATAAACACAAATCCGTCCATCACCCCTGGTGAGACAAAACCGTGACTCATCAGTGAAGAGCACTTTTTGCCACTCCTGTCTGGTCCAGCGAAGGTGGGTTTGTGCCCAAGGCGGCGTTGTTGCTGGTGATGTCTGGTAAGGACCTGCCTTACAACAGGCCTACAAGCCCTCAGTCCAGCCTCTCTCAGCCTATTGCGGACAGTCTGAGCACTGATGGAGGGATTGTGTGTTCCTGGTGTGACTCGGGCAGTTGTTGTGGCCATCCTGTACCTGTCACGCAGGTGTGATATTCGGATGTACCGATCCTGTGCAGGTGTTGTTACACGTGGTCTTCCACTGCGAGGATGATCAGCTGTCCTTCCTGTCTCCCTGTAGTGCTGTCTTAGGCGTCTCACAGTGCGGACATGGCAATTTATTGCCCTAGCCACATCAGCAGTCCTCATGCCTCCCTGCAGCATGCCTAATGCACGTTCACGCAGATGAGCAGGGACCCCGGCATCTTTCACAGTCGGTAGACAAGTCTCTTTAGTGTCCTGCGTTTTTAGAACTGTGACCTTAAATGCCTACTTTCTGTAAACTGTTAAGGTCTTAACGACCATTCCACAGGTGCATGTTAATTAATTGATTATGGTTAATTGAACATGCATGGAAAACATTGTTTAAACCCTTTACAATGAAGATCTGTAAAGTTATTTGGATTTTTAAAACATTATTGTTGAAATACACAGTCCTGAAAAAGGGACGTTTCTTTTTTTGCTGAGTATATTTGCAAACACAATTTCAGAGAATTTCATTGGCTGATAGTTCAGCTTCCTACCGAACATATCGAGACTCAGTTGTAGAGTCCTGTGGTGGGCTCCACCACTGAGTGCACCGAGATCATGCACGGCGTAATGGCACCTCTTTCCTCTGCATTCTGGGGGTCGGGGAAAGACGCCATTGTCTGTGCGGGTAGCCAACCTCACCTGGCACATGTAATGATGTGACTGCTGTTACAATGAGCCGGTCCGGCCATAAGAAACACTACGGGTTTGGCCAGTCGCTTCACCAACAAGCCAGCCATCACATATAGCAGGGTGGCCCTGGACTTCCTTCCTGCCACTTTCTTAATCTGTTACCAATTTCTAATGTTAGTTAAGGTTAAGGTTTCTTTATTTGCCATTTGTGCATAAAACCGACAGTGAAAGCACGTTGGAATTCTTGTGCAGAGCTTTTTTAGAGTCATCATAGTAAACATCCACCCATCCATTATCCATCCATCCATCCATTGTCTAACCCGCTATATCCTAACTACAGGGTCACGGGGGTCTGCTGTTTAAAAAAAAAAAAGAAAGTAAAAAATAAAACAATATAAATACATAATATGAATTATACCAACACTATACAAAATGGTGGTAATATCTACACAAACAAATACAATTATATTGCAGATACTGTATTGCACAGTTAAACGGCTGACGTCTTTTCTCTTCATTTTAATTGCCTTTGCTATTTAGCAGTCCTCTAAATTGCTTCTTTTTTGCTTAAATGGTAGCCAAAGTGAAATGACATGTGAAGTTAGCTAAGGACCGGTTTATACTTCACACTCAGCACATCATGGCTGCCACGCATTCCCAGCGTTCATTTGACGCGTCCTCTGTGCTCATCCTCAGAAATTAACGTGACGCGTGCGCAAGTTGTAGTACCAGAAAAAGTTGTGTGTTGTTGGCGCCGTGTGATCAAGTCGGGATGTGACGTCAGAGTGACATGTGACAGAAAGCCGCTTTTCAGACCCTACAGGATCGATGTGTGCGCTTCGATGTTTGATGAACGGTTCGATGTGGTGAAGCAAAATGGCGACATACAAATGCATTCGTGGGGCTTTTATATTCAAGAGTCACATAGTCCCCATCGTAATGACACGATACATTTGAAAAGTCTCACATACCGTCTTCTGTGCCGTCTTTTTGCACCTTCACAACATCATCAGAATGTACGGCGGTGTATTTGAGCCAAGAAGAAAAAGAACTTAAGGACAGAGTGAAAAGGTCTGCTTTATGATTAAAGTGGAAATTTCGGCTTTAACCTTGAAATTTTGCACTTTACCATTAAAGTAGACCGTCGTAAACGTCATCTTAAAACAGACCCAGTTGTTAATCGCTACGTGTTTCTGGGCTTCCTCCTGACCTGACAGCAGCAATCGCCACGTTACAGAACACATCACATTTCTGATATTCCAGCTTTCTGCACATTTAGAATCTTTGGATTTATACTTGATATCACTTTCATGATGAAATGCGTTAAAGTATGTATGTTACATTTTGCAGATAAGTCGTTAACTTCATTTAAATAATGGATACACACGGTGGTGGAGCAGTAGCGCTGCTGCCTCGCAGTAAGGTGTCACGTCCCTGGTGTTTCCTGCCTCGAGTCTGCGCATTTTCCTGGTGGGTTTCCACAGTGGGCTCCGGTTTCCTTCCAAAGACATGAAGGTTTGGGGATTTGGTGACATTAAAATGACAATAGTGTATGTGTGCGTGCCTGTGTTCACCTTGAGATGAGCTGATGTCCCGTCCAGGGATTGTTACTGCCTTGCACCCGATGCTCGCTGGAATGGGCGCCTCCCTGGATTGAAGGATTTAGTCATTAAACATCTATCCTTTTCAGAGATTTTGTGGCAATTTAAAGGATGTTCCAGGCGATTCACAACACAGCGAAGCCGAACGTTTTCTCACCGTGATGATATCTCGCACTGCCACCTAGTGGAATCTTTGAGATTTACATAAAGTATAAACAGCACAACGCTTTACATAGCAGTAGCGTCCACAGGTGCACACGTCGCGTCTTGTTAAGTATAAACCTTGCCTTACAGATGATCTCCTAAGTTGGGGGCCTCGTACTCCAACCATTTTCGTAATTAGAAGGTGATTCTTGCTGTTAATTTAACTCGTTATGTAATTCCACATCTTGTTGGTGCTCTCATTTTGCCACAGTAGATAGCACCATCAAAATGTTTTGCGGACCTTAGCAGATCGACATTACTGAGAGCTTCACCTTTCTTTATTTTCTCGAATCGTGTGATGGACATGGGTTAGCTGGTCATGTGTTATATGGTGTTCCACAAGGCTCTATCCTGGGTCCGCTGTTATTCTCAATCTACATGCTTCCGTTAGGTCAGATTATCTCAGGGCACAACGTGAGCTACCACAGCTATGCTGATGACACACAGCTGTACTTATCAATAGCACCTGATGACCCCGATTCTATTGATTCACTAACACAATGTCTGACTAGTATCTCAGAATGGATGAATAGTAATTTTCTCAAGTTAAATAAAGAGAAAACTGAAATTTTAGTGATCAGCAATAATGGATACAATGAGGCTATTAGAAATAAACTGGATACATTAGGATTAAAAGTCAAGACGGAGGTAAAAAGCTTAGGGGTGATTGTTGACTGTAATCTGAATTTTAAATCACATATTAATCAGATCATTAGGACAGCATTTTTTCACTTAAGAAACATAAGTAAAGTTAGACCTCTTTTATCACTGAAAGATGCTGAGAAATTAGTTCACGCGTTTGTTTTCAGTCGACTAGATTACTGTAACGCACTCCTCTCTGGACTACCCAAAAAAGATATAAATCAGTGACAACTAGTGCAGAATGCAGCTGCTAGAATCCTAACTAGGAAAAGAAAATCAGAACATATTACTCCAGTTTTGATGTCACTACACTGGTTACCTGTGTCATTCAGGATTGACTTTAAAATTCTGCTTATGGTTTATAAAGCCTTAAATAATCTCGCCCCATCTTATATATCGGAATGTCTGACACCTTATATTCCAAATCGTAACCTCAGCTCCTCAAATGAGTGTCTCCTTAGAATTCCAAGAACAAAACTTAAAAGAAGTGGTGAGGCGGGCAGGTGGCCTTCTGCTGTTATGCACCTAAAATCTGGAATAGCCTGCCAATAGGAATTCGCCAGGCTGATACAGTAGAGCACTTTAAAACACTGCTGAAAACACATTACTTTAACATGGCCTTTTTATAACTTCATTTTAATCGTAATTTAACTTAATCCTGGTACTCTGTATGTTCAATTCATCATAACAACTATTCATGGTGGCTCTAAAATCCGTACTGACCCCTACTCTCTCTTCTGTTTCTTTTTCCGGTTTCTTTGTGGTGGTGGCCTGCGCCACCTCCACCTACTCAAAGCTTCATGATGCTCCAACAATGATGGACGGATTAAAAGGAAGAAGTCTACGTGACCATCATCATCATCAAGCCCTTCCGTGAGAATCCTAAAGCCAAAGAGGACTGTTTCATTTATGTTAGGTAGAATGCCCAGAGGGGACTGGGCGGTATCATGGTCTGGAATCCCTACAGATTTTATTTTTCTCCAGCCGCCTGGAGTTTTTTTTTTTCTGTCCCCTGGCCATTGAACCTTACTCTTATTCGATGTTAATGTTGATTTATTTTTTATAATTATGTCTTTCATTTTTCTATTCTTTAATATGTAAAGCACTTTGAGCTACTGTTTGTATGAAAATGTGCTATATAAATAAATGTTGTTGTTGTTGTTGTTTTGTATCTCATTATTGTTTGCCTTGTAATTAAGGAATAAAAGAAGCAATTAAGGGGTCTAAATCTTAGATAGCAAGTCAATATAAATGAAGGGAATAGTAATTCATTAGCAGAAAAAAAAACAGCTCATCAATTTAAAAAAAGGATTCGAATGCAAACCTACAGTGACGGCGGTTCTCCAGGATCAGAGTTGGTCACGTACAGCGACATAATCACGTCATCTGATCAATGTTACTTGGGTCTAATTAAATGAATAATGGGTTGAGCCAGCCAACTGAGCCACGATGTTAGTCAGTCTCAACTTGGCATCACAGATGACTTACGTGTTACTGGAATGTCAATGCTTATGGTTAACAAGAGCAGCGCCATTCTTGCTAGGTGCCCTTATTACAATATGAGTGCGGTCAAGTGATATTATGGTAGGAGAATCAGACACGGCTGCAAGTCACACTTTTTATATTGGCCTGTACACCCACACCATACAGAAACTGGATGTAGAGCCATTTAATGGCTTCCAGAACAGTGGGCATGATCGAGTGAAGCTTGGCTGGAACATTCCTGACCTGTCGGCCAATCCTCTGAGAAGTGACATCAGCTAACCGAAATAAGCCGACGAAAAACACAAAACGTTCTTCAGAGCAAATACGCAACCTTGGCCCTCTTAAAAGGAAACTCAGCTTGAGTCTGTACATCATAATCTACAGGTGGCAAGCGGCGTCTCCCACAGGCACGTAGCCCTTCGCAAACACCCGAGCAAGTTAATCAGAAGTAAAGCCAGCAGCAGACCAGTAGAAATAACCGGCAGTGAGAATTAATGTCGATCGCTCAGTGGGTGGTGGAAACTTAAAGCCGACGGTCTCTTAATTATTCAGCTGAACACTGAAAGTGCCGAAGCACCTATAAAAACAGTGAAGATGACTTCCACACTTAACGTAAGTTCTATCTGCTCTCTGCCCGTTGAGGGCGCGTTTATAGGTTGTGTGTCCTGCAGCATGTACAGTTCAGGTTTTCAGGCCAACAGTGTAGACAGCTTCACCTGCCAAAAGTGTTTAGTTAATTTAGAGTTGGTTGGGAAAATACACAAATTGGAGGACCACGTTAAGAATCTGATAGCGATTAGGCAAACCGACTCAGTTTGTTTAGACAATTTGGCTACTTCTGATTTGATTCAGTCTCTCCTGGTCCCACTGTTGTCAGTCCGCGGCCGAAGTTAGCAGCACCAATTCAGTCACAGGGCGAGTGGGTAATAGTCAGACGGGGGTCTAAGAATCCAAAATTTAGTCCCCCGGCACCCAGGTCACTAATTCGGACCTAGAACAGATTCTGCACTCCGCAGCCTGTAGAAACTGAGAATAAGAAAGTGCTCATAATTGGCGATTCCATAGTGCGGAATGTTAGAATTCCAAACTATGTTAAACCAGCAGTTAATGTTAAGTGCCTCGCATTGGACCGTGTCACCGACGATGAAGTATCTACCCTATTGCTGCATGTCGGCACTAATGATATTATTTACAGCAATCTGAGGTAATAAAGCGGAACTTCATCTCTATGCACCAAAGCTAAAAGAAAATGTTGGAATTTAATTGTATCTGGTCCCTTACCAAGATTGTATAGGGGATGTGATTTATAGCAGATTGCATTCCCTTTCACTGCGGCTAGAAACCTGGTGTGCAAATAAAAGCATAGCGTTTGTGAACAATTGGGATGATTTTTGGGAAAGGCCTGGATTTTTCAGAAGAGATGGTCTTCATTCTAACTGGAGGGGATCTTATGTATTAGCTCAAAATACGGCAGCAAAACTGGTTGACTGATTAGAGCACCATCCAGGCCGCAGTCATGAGATCTTAAATCACAGGCTGTTGTTTATCCCACCTGTTATTTTCCTGAAGCTGTTACCCATAATCCCTGTTGTGGGGCATCCAGTAAATTTAGTCTTGATACAAACCTTAAATTAATTGATAACCAAAAATAAGGTGTATAATTAGACCAAGGGATAAAACCAGACCTCCACCAGGGCATCTGTAATAGAAATTTAATTCAAATTAAAACAAAAATATATCAGCAGTTCAGAAAGAACCATGCAGTTTTAAATGCTGTTTATTGAACATTCGCTCTCTTGGCACTAAAGCTGTTTTGATAAATGACATTATATTAAGTACAAAATCTGATCTGTGTCTTCTCACTGAAACCTGGCTTAGTAAATGTGACACTGTTCCCGTAGCTGAGGGGTCACCAGATGGATACTCGTTCCTTCATTAAGTCTAGAGATTCTGGTCGAGGAGGAGGCCTTGGAAATAATTCATTGTAACAAAATGCAAATCACTCTAAAAATTTAGGCAACTTTACATCCTTTGAGGCATTCATTTTAAATATTAAAACAGATTCCAACACAATTATAGTGCTAGTCTACAGACCACCAGGGCCATATTCATTGTTCATGACTGAATTTAGCAACCTTCTGTCTGATTTGGCTATAAATTACGATCACGTAGTATTGATGGGGGATTTGGCAAATGTTTCACTTATTTGTTAAATTAGTAGGATTTAGTCAGATTGTCAAAGGTCCAACTCATAATCATAACCACACATTAGATTTAATTATAACTTACAAAGTTGAAATTCAAAATTTAAATATTACTCCATTAAATGTAGTTATTTCCGATCACTTCTTAATTACATTTGATTTAGTTCTGCCCATGCCAACGCACTCACAGATTAAAACAAAGACAGTCGACATCTAGATTGTAATTCTGCTTCAAAATTTATAGATACCTTGAGTAAGTCGAGTGTAATTGTGGAAAACCATTTAGATCAGTTAACATCAAATGTAAACGTGGAAAACAATTTAGATCAGCTAATATCACATTATAATGTGACCTTGAGAGATGCTCTGGACACAGTGGCTCCCCTAAAACAAAAGTGATCAAAGCACATAGAAACTCTCCTGGTTTAATGAAAACACTCGAGCTCTTAAATTAGAGTGTCAAAACTGGAGCGCAGATGGAGAACAACAAAGCTACATGTCTTTCAAATTGCATGGAAGTTAATAAATATAAAAAAGCCCTCTTTAAAGCTCGCTCAGAATACTATTCTACATTAATAGATAGCAATAATAAAAATCCTCGGTACTGTTTAGAGCAGTGGCTAAATTAACAAATGGCAATTCAGATCTACAGTGCAAAATACCAACAGATATTAGCAGTACAGACTTTATGAACTTCTTCAATGAGAAAATTAAAAAGATAAGATCCCAGATCTCAGCATCACAGTACAAACCAAATACTTCCTTAGCAGACCCTGTTGCACATTGCATTCAGCACTTTAGTAATTTTAATCCTGTAACTGAGCAGGAAGTCTTAACTTTAATTACTAAAATGAAGCCCACTACTTGTTCCCTAGATCCAGTGCCAACAAAACTAGTAAAAAGTGCAATGGATGTTCTTGCAGGCCTATTCTAACCATTATCAATAGTTCATTACTGCATGGCACCGTACCTGATGCACTAAAAGTGTCAGTCATTAAACCTTTACTTAAAAAGTCAGACCTAGACCCACACATACTAAATAATTATAGGCCTATTTCAAATTTACCATTTCTCTCTAAAATACTAGAAAAAGTAGTCGCCAGTCAGCTTCAGTCACACCTTACGCATTACAATTTATTTGAGAAATTCCAGTCTGGTTTTCGCACTGGTCATAGTACAGAAACGGCACTAACACGGGTTGTAAATGACATTCTGATATCCTCTGATGAAGGAAATTCCACTGTAATTATGTTGTTGGACTTAAGTGCAGCATTTGACACCATTGACCATTCGATTTTACTGCACATTAGCGCACATTAAGATCTCAAGATTCCGGTCTGCTTAGGATTCCAAGGATTAATAAAATAACAGTGGGAAGTCGAGCTTTTAATTATTTGGCCCCTAAACTGTGAGATGGTCTGCCTGCTACTATAAGAGATGCCCCTTCGGTCTCAGCCTTTAAATCCCGACTGAAGACTCACTACTTCAGTTTAGCATATCCTGACTAGAGCTGCTGATTAACTGTACAGACTGCATCTCTGTTGGTAGTCATTAGCACTAAAACATAAGTCACATGATAGTTAGAATTTGTTACCAACCCTCACCTATTCTGTTTCTCTTCTCAGTACTCAAATGTGGCACTTGGTGCCACGGCCCACCTGCCAAGTTGTTTTGCCTGCCTGTGGTCATCCCTGATGGAGGATCTCAGGAATCATTGGAAAGAGGGGTCCTTTCATTAGTTTGGCTGGCCCAGCACTGTTTTAGCCGTGGAATGGCCAAATGGGGGAGGCAGCTTGATGGATGCGGTCTCCAGGACTCTAAAAATATCCAAATCTTATTATGTGATATCATCTACTGTTAAATTCTGCACCGTACTTCTACAATTTTTTTTTTTTTATTTGTATGCTGTATTGAGGATTTGCTCTGTTCTGTGTATTGTATTGTATTGACCCCCTACTTTTGACACCCACTGCACGCCTAACCTACCTGGAAAGGGGTCTCTCTTTGAACTGCCTTTCTCAAGGTTTCTTCCATTTTTCCCTACAAGGTTTTTTGGGAGTTTTTTCTTGTCTTCTTAGAGAGTCAAGGCTGGGGGGCTGTCAAGAGGCAGGGCCTGTTAAAGCCCATTGCTGCACTTCCTGTGTGATTTTGGGCTATACAAAAATAAACTGTATTGTATTGTATTGTACACTGATCCTTCTCCCACTTGGACAGAGGCACTGGTGCTGTAAGAATTATGTTTCTGGACTTCTTTAGCACCTTCAACACCAAGCAACCTCTGCTCCTCAGGGACAAGCTGACAGAGATGGGAGTAGATTCACACCTGGTGCCATGGATCGTGGACTATCTTACAGACAGGGAAGGCAGCTTAAAGAAAAGGGACACCTCACGCCTGGACAAACTGGTGAGGAAGGTAGGCTATATTGTAGGCACAGAGCTGGACAGTTTGACATCCGTGGCAGAGCGACGGGCGCTGAGCAGACTCCTGTCAATCATGGAGAATCCACTGCATCCACTGAACAGGATCATCTCCAGACAGAGGAGCAGCTTCAGCGACAGACTGCTGTCACCGTCCTGCTCCACTGACAGACTGAGGAGACCCCACACTATGTGACGTTAACATTAAACAAAGTTATTGTCTGTTTTGCCTGCATTGTTAACTTTATCAGTATGCTGCTGCTGGAGTGTATGAAATTCCCCTTGGGATTAATAAAGTATCTATCTATCTATCTATCTATCTATCTAATTTTCCAGCTGGATGATGCCAATTCTGGAGTACAAGTGCATGGCTGCGTAAGCAGAGACTGCGGTTACGAGATTGACAGTCCTGACCTGTGTGGCGAATTGTGAAACACAAACTCCAACAACGAAGGTCCTGCACAAATGAAGATCTGCATAATGGATAAATGGAGAAAATTTGCTTTAACCTACTGGGGAGACAAAATGGTGGCAGCCAATATGACCACCAAAATGGTACAAATAATTAAGAAGAATCAAAACCAAATTAATAACAGATTTGACTTATAGGTTCAGGAAAACCTGCCAACTGAAAGGTAAATTAATAAAATTGGTAAAGAAAAGCCCTCGGAAATTAATCAAAAGAGCATTCCCAACACTCCACCCCTTGGTCCGTGTATTAAAAACTACATTTTTTACTTCCTTCCTACAAAGCAGTATGTCTTATTAGCGAGCGAAGAAGTATTGTCTTCACTTTAGTGAATTCAGTCGGAGAGTCTGATGACCTTTAAAGACCCTTCAGTTGTGTAAGACCCTTATGAAATTTTTTCAGATGAATGTTTATGAAGGAGAGAATGGCAAAACCCGGGAGAATATTGTAATAAAACTGAGTGATGACATCTTTTAAATGTCATAGTAAATGTTTCCTGCAGCACCAGTATAATCAAGCGCACTTTTATGCAAAACACCGTGATTTAGCTTTGTATCTGAGCACATGTA
The DNA here is from genome assembly GCF_016835505.1 of Polypterus senegalus. NCBI lineage: Eukaryota > Metazoa > Chordata > Cladistia > Polypteriformes > Polypteridae > Polypterus > Polypterus senegalus. The sequence goes on along the minus strand of NC_053168.1, from coordinate 4,203,194 downwards.
TAATTTATAGATATGCAGATCTTGCACTTTTCATCTAAAATGACTCACATACTGGAGGAAATGGAAAAAGATGTCCACATTGTGATATTTACAATTTTACTGAGAATTGCAATTTTGCTGAAAAAGGAGCCATGTTCACTTTCAGGAATGCTTAAAATTTTTACCTTTTAATGAACTGAATTCCTAGGGCCTCATGCATAACGCCGTGCGTAGAATTCACACTAAAACATGGTGTACGGACAAAAGTGGAAATGTGCGTACGCATAAAAAAAATCCCCATGCATAAATCTGTGCGAACGCCAACTTCCATGTTCTTCCGCTACATAAATCCCTTTCAGCGTGAAAAGTAACGCACGTGCATGCGCCTGCTGCCACTTCCCAACTTCTCCCAGAATTACGCCTCTTTGAATATGCAAATCAATAAAAATAGCCCTTAAGCTCAGCGATCTGTGAAAAGGCAATGGCAAAAGCACGGGGGGAAATAGAAGAATTTCACCAAATACCAAGTGGAGGCAAAGAAAAAGTACTATTTGTCGGTTTAAACAGTGGTATAAACAACAAAACGAAGCTGATCGAGTGACATAGTGTGTCAGAGAAACTTGAAAGCTCACGTTCACAAAGTTGCACAGTGCCCGAAATAGTAAAGATATCAAAGTTGCCGTGAAAAGGCGAGTTGTAGCCGACCGTCTGAGTGTCATATGAAAGCTTACTAGGGTACAGAGAAACGAAAAAAAAGGCACACCGTGGGTAAAAAGCACGAAATGTCAACTTCAATCTCTAAATTTCCACTTTAATCACGTACTTTATTTTGTCATTAAAGTAGAACATCATAAACTTCACTGGCGGTAAGACGCAGAATCAGGTGCTGATGAACTGTACTAATGCCCTTTCTCCCTCTTCCATAGACCACTAGAAGGAAAGCCCAGCCAGAGTTCCACCCATTTCTGTTGCCAAACCACACCCTCCTGCAGACCTCACTTCCACCTAGGAACCCGCCTCTTCCTGTCCGGCACCTATAAGTCCCAAGCACCCTTCTGTCCAAACCAGTCCCAGGTTTTGGCCCAGTCCTTGTGATAACTGGTGTGCATAAGTTAACCTGCTGTATTGACAATATATGGGGTGGACCCCAAACCTTTTTGTTTTCCCTGTTCTCTTTATATATTGTCACACACATGCGAGTAGGAGGAAGCTAAAGGGCTCATGTAATAGTAATTTCATGACAGACCAGGGGGAGGTGGGGTGCATTAACTATCTCTCTTGATTCCTTGCAGACCACTCTCGGGAAATCCCACCAGGTTTCCAGCGCCCAGGCCCGCACCTTGGGGGGGACAACCATGACACTTGTCAGGGGCCCGAGCTAGATAGGGGCCCACCCTTTAAGTGGCATTTAAAATATACGCACATATTTGAAACACGAAAGGGGCCCGAACTCATAGGTGTTTCATAGGTGTGAGCCTGCAGCGCCACTGATGACATCACTTCTGGTTCCGGTCCTAGAGATGACTTCACTTCCTTAACTGGCCTATAAAGCCGCCATCTTAACTCAAAGACTGTTTTGGACTCCAACTTGTGAACATATCACAATTATTTAAGCCATTTTGCAGCCAGGATATATTATACAGGTGACTGCCCCAAACCTTCATGATGACTTTGTGTCTTTATTCTGATATATATTACATCTACTCTATATGTATATATAGAAAATCCTAAGCCTAAAAGTGCAACGATTTTATGTGACATTTTTATGTCACTTTTTTGTCAGGCTTTAAATTGGGCTCATTTCAAAACCTACATATATATGTTTGGTATCATTCGTTTCAGAATTTATCGAACTTTAATGTGATGTTGTTAGACTTTCAGATTCTTATTACGTTTTTAAATTATAAGCTAAAAAAATATCAAGAACTCACGACGAGACTTTGTGCCAACAGATTTAACCACGCCGTGGGCCGGAAATAAAAGACAAAGAGTAGATGACAAAGACAGCTGCTGTGCAGGCTTTTAAATGTTCAAAGCGCCGCGCGAGATGAAGATCACACGGCACGGCAGCAGCAAGCCAGCAGCTGATCGAGCAAAGAGGAGGTAAAAAAAAAAAATTTGTTTCCCATTGTATCACCGTTTAAGAGGGGGTTTCGGAGGAGCGACTGCATCTCCTTCGGGTGCGTTCATCCCCCCTCTTTATAACGGGAGCAGCAGAGATGCTTAGTGGCTGGTGTGTAGCGCAGGTGACAAGCGAAGTGAGCAGGGGGAATCCCCGAGTATATATAAATGATGCTTCTGGCAACTGAAAGGATGTGGCAGATGTTTCCCGACTGGCCAACCAACCACAATCGTTACCTGGTAGGTAATCACCCTAATAATTAGATTGAGATTCAGTCCTATGAATATATATACTTTATATATATTTCCCATGATAAAAAACAACAAATACGACAAAGAAAAGTGATGACAAGGTGATGGACTGGATTGGGGAATAAGGAGCCCACCGCCATCCCAAAATCTGGACAATCCTTCTCCACCAGTTGATAAAGGGGCTTAGGTGCTGCTGAGGATGAAGCCGATTGGAAAATGAACCAATCAAAAGGCACCGCCGCCTTCTCTTCTGGTTTTATGTGTACAGTGCCCACAAACCCCAAACTACAAATCCCACAAGCGTCTCTGCATCTGTGGAAACCTGTTTAAAGATGCAGACCCCATATTAGCAAACAGCAATCTACAACAGCAGTGTTATTATTAACATTTAACAAATAGCAAACAGGATATACCTATAAACAAGTAACCCCCCACCTCGTGTGGCACCAATACAGCTTTATATTTTAATAATTATATTGCATGTTGAGGTCATAAGTTTAAGCAAGTTAAATAAAAATAAGAATTGAATTTTCTTTGTCTGCCGCTTGTCACATTGCTGAAGCCCAAAAAAAAAGGTTCAGTGGCAGATGCTTTGGCATAGAAGGGTCAGCTGTAGAATTAAATAAAAATAATTGGGTAGTGATAATATATTTTCGTATTATAATAATATTTAAATTGATATAATTGTATTATGAGAATGCAGTTTCCATCCTGAGAATACATGAAAAATACTCAGCTGAGGCAGTGAGGCACAGAGAAGGACTAACTATGCAGGTTTTTCCCAGGAGTTCTGCCTTCTTGTCTAATGAGCACAAAGCTCGCCCAACAGAGAATTGTTTTTTTGAAAAAGCCATAAATCATCCCATTTCTTCATCATTTTTAAATTTCATGAGTCTAATGTAAAAAAAAGCTGGCAAGTGCGCTCACATAAATTTGCCAGTGACTTCTAACGGTCAATGCGGTCTCTTAAGGCCCTCTTATGGTTCAGTTACTGTGCTGAGCGGACACTGCAATGTATTCTGGGATCACAGGATGTAAGAGAATTTTGAAGCTTTTACTGTAAAGATGAGAGTAAAACATCACACGAGGTGGTAGCCCTTCAGCTACTAAGACCCTAAGCTTTGGGCTGATCTGCAGGTTGGCGTTACAAATGCCCACTCGTCTTAATGACAGCTCAGTCCTGCTTGTGTGCCTGTGACGTCAGAGAAATGCGATATCCGACACTGGCTAAGCAACAGAATCATACTTATGGGTAACAGTCATAAATCAACATTATTCATTGTGCATCATGTGCTCCATGATAGTTTATATTTTTAATTATATGGAATCTCATTTCTGGGCTTTTAAGCTATGAATTTATTTGAGAACATTAGAAAGATTTAGAGAAGAACAGGCCATTTATCCTAAAAAAGCTCACTTAATTCTTCTAAAATAACATCAAGTCGAGTAGTGAAGGTCCCTAAAGTCTTACTGCCTACCACATACACTTGGTCATTTATCCCAAGTGTCAGGAGTTCTCTGTGTGTAGAAAAAATTCCTAAAGTTGATGTGAAATTTTACTCTTCACAAGTTTCCAACTGTGTCCCCGTGTTCTTGATGACCTCATTTAAAAGTCACCTTCTCGATCCACTGGACTAATTCACTTTATAATTTTAAACACTTTACTCAGGTCTCCTCTTCATCTTCTTTTGCTTAAACTGAAAGGCCCAGCTCTTTTAACAATAATAATAATAATAATAATAATTGTATTTAATATAGCGCCTTTCCCATGCTTAAGCAGCGTCATAGCGTCTCATAAAGAAACAGCAGGTATATGTAACATTGAATGCAGATGTTTCCTGAATAGAACATTAAAACACGATAGTTACAAGATATGCAAAGGCATTCAATAGAATAAAAGACAATAAACCGGAGTAAAATACGAAATTCAATACTAAAAGAAATCCTAGCAAATAACATTGTTTGTGACATAACACACACACACACACATACGTCCGCATCACTCATCCCCTGTAGCCCTGAATCAGCCTAGTTGCTCTTCTCTGGACCTTTTCTTGTGCTGCTGTCCTTTTTGTAGCCTGGAGACCAAAACTGCACACATGACTCCAGATGAGGCCTCACCAGTGTGTTATAAAGCTGGAGCAGAACCTCCTGTGACTTGTACTCCACACATCAAGGCGCTATATAACCTGACATTCTGTTAGCATTCTTAATGGTTTCTGAACACCGTTTGACAATTGATAACGTAGAGTCCACTACGACTCTTAAATCCTTCTTATAAGGTGTACATTTGCTTTTCAGACCTCCCATTATGAATTAAAACCTAACAAGACTTAAACCTGATGCAAGCATTAGGCTCAGCTCTTTTAATCTTTACTCATCACTCATCCCCTGTAGCCCTGAATCAGCCTCATTGCTCTTCTCTGGACCTTTTCTTGTGCTGTTATGTCCTTATTATAGCCTGGAGACCAAAAATGCACCCAGGACTCCACATGAGCCCTCACGAGTGCTTGAGCAGACCCTCCTGTGACTTGTACTCCACACATCAAGGCGCTATATAACCTGACATTCTGTTAGCCTTCTTAATGGCTAATGAACACAATAGTATTAAGTCCACTATGACTCCTCAATCCTTCTCATAAGGTGGACTTTACATTTTCAGACCTCCAATTGTGAATTAAAACCTAACAAGACCTAAACCTGATGCAAGCATTAGGCTCAGCTCTTTTAATCTTCCCTCATAACTCATCCCCTGTAGCCCTGAATCAGCCTAGTCGCTCTCCTCTGGACTTTCTCCAGTGCTGTTATGTCTGGTGGACCCAAAACTGCACCCAGGACTCCAGATGAAGCCTCACCAGTGTGTTATAAAGCTTGAGCAGAACCTCCTGTGACTTGTACTCATCCACACATCAAGGCGCTATATAACCCGACATTCTGTTAGCCTTCTTAAGGTGTTCTGAACACTGTCTGCCAGTTGATCGTGTCGAGTCCACTACGACTCCTAAATCCTATTCGAGCGCTGCTATACCCTTTTTGTAGCCTGGAGACCAAACCTGCCCCCTGGACTCCGGATGATGTCTCACCAGTGCACAATTAAGACTCAGCAGATCCTCCTGTGACTTCTACTGTGGTGAACTCTGAGATAGACAGACCTGTGCACACACACACACACACACTGAATGGGAGTTAAGCGCGTTTCTTTACCAATGAATGATCCACAGCCGTACTTTCAGGAGATTTGCCTTCCTGCTGTTGTGGCCAAAGGACGAGCCTCTTAAAGTTACAGTCGTACTGAAAGTAGCTGTTGCTATAAGTCACGTCCACTCTTCCAGTTTTCCCAGTCATCCTCCTGAGTCGTGTACTGTGTCCCTTCCTTTCATTTCCCCCTCTTTCCTTCTGCAAAGCTCTATGTATCCAATGCTCCAGAGAACCAAAAATGGCTCCTGACATTTGATTTGAATTTGATTTTTCTGATGAGTTGCATTTATGACATGGGCTGTAACAGAGTTCAGTTTTTTATGGCTGCTGATCCCCTTTCCTGAAGTGAACGAGACTCAGCGTACACATCAGGGTAAGAGCCTTTGTGTTGTTTTTATCCATATATTTTTTTTCTTCTTTGCTTTTTCACAATAAGAATTGTTTTAACTCAGGACTAGATTGTATTGTTTAGTGCAAACATTTACATTAACAACTGGTTTTTTTCTACCTCTGCTTCTCTTATTACCCACTCAGTCCTGGTTGGTCCAAAACTTCTGCTTTAGTAGACGTCTTATGACTCCCACCACACTGCGTTCTTCCTAAGGCGTGCCACAAAAGTGCCAAGGAGACAAAGCGGTCAATGGTACTCTCTGAGTTTCAACATGGCCAGCAGTCTGCTTTACTGGTCAAAGAGCTCCAGAAAGTTCCTTTAGCATTACCGCCATGAAAAGACTTGGGGTCCAATGAGCTCGTTGTTTGACCGGCTGTGTGTCACACTGATTTACTTCTCTATTTTGCTGCTGTCTTTATCCATATTGAATATTTTGCAACTTTGACCCAAGCAAGTGAGGTGTCTCACTGAGGATCACATAGGTAGACATCAGACTGAGATCTCCTGCTTTTCAGTCCATTGCCTTCATCACTAAGCCAGACCTACAATGTAAATGCAAAGGACGTCGTGAGGAGTCCAGGGCCGACTTCACTGGTGCTGCCGTTTCCCTCAGCCGGGCATCCTGTGGGGATTGCAAATGAATGTCAGGACTTTGACTGCTTCTGCGGTTTGTATGACTCTGACCTACTTTAGAGGAAAAATCCACAACTCAGTGCACCCACCGCACACACCTGACATTTTGGGATCACAAAAAAAAAAATAAAAAGACTGGAGGCATTTGGAGTACAACATGTGAAAAGGAGGGGATGCCATAACTCAAGTGAGCACGGAAGCGACATGGCACCCAGAAGACAGAAACTATTCATAAATAAAAGTTTTAAGGATTAGAATTGTGTAAATAGAAGTGAAGAAGAAAAGAGAGAACTGGACAGGATGGGGAAAACGGAATGAGCGTCTGAAAAACAGAACTCAAAAGTGAGAAAGCAAAGGAGGGTCGACGGGAAATGAAAGGCAAAATACAGTCAGCCTTAAATAGAGAGATAGATAGGAAAGGCATGACAGACAGACAGACAGACAGACAGATAGATAGATAGATAGATAGATAGATAGATAGATAGATAGATAGATATGAAAGGCACTATATGATAGATAGATAGATAGATAGATAGATAGATAGATAGATAGATAGATAGATCTGAAAGGCACTATATAATAGATAGATAGATAGATAGATAGATAAGGCACTATATAATATATAAATAATAAAGGCACTATATAATATATGGAGATAGAAAGGCACTATATGACAGACAGACAGACAGACAGACAGATAGACAGATAGATAGATAGATAGATAGATAGATAGATAGATAGATAGGTTCCGCCCAAACATATGTGCATGAATCAAACTGCTTTATACCAGTCCAGAAGCCTCAGTTTTTATTTGCAACATTACATCAGATAATTCAACCTAAAACAGGGGGCATCCTTGTCAAGTACCATATCACCATTTCTTTTTGCAGTAGCCGTTGAGCCATTGGCTGTTTAGTTTCGAAACGCATCAGAGATAAAGGAGATTTTCAGAGCAGGACTTGAACCGAAAATATGCACATGATATGGTACTGTATATATCAGACCCACAAAATTCTGTGCCAGCAGAATTTCAAATCCATCCATCCATCCATGAAATCCATCCATAGAATTTCAAATCAATCTGAATAAAAGCGTGCTCTTTCCAGTGAATTCTCTAGCACGTAACATCGGACTGGACACCTCCCCATTTATGTTAGCTCATGAGTTTAAATATCTAGGGGTATATATTACAAGTAAATGCAAAGCTTGTTTTCAACAAATTTTTGCTGTCTGAATGGAAAAAATTAAACAGGACGTGACTAGATGATCTACCTTCCACTTTACGTTAGCATTGTTACGATGAATATCCTTCCCAATCTTCTTTTTTCTATTTCAAAGCTTCCCAAAATACACTAAGAACTTATTTTTTAAGAGATTAGACTCAATCATAACTTCATTTATCTGGAAATCGAAACATCCACGCGTTCCAAAGGGTGACCTTACTGTACAATGACCTAAAGCAGAAGGTGGCATGGCATTACCCAACTTTAATTTTTATTACTGGGCAGCAAATATACATGCTATAAAGACCTGGGGCCACATGTATAAACGGTGCACACGTAAAAAAATATTGCATACACCTGTTTGCATGCTCACTTTGTGATGTATAAAAACTAATCTTGCCGTAAAGCATTTTCACTCTCGCTCAATCCCTGGCGTACGCAAGTTCTCTGCTCTATTCTGCACACTGGCGGCACCCAGCGTCAATCCAGTGTGGTGTTCCTTTCTTTTTTAGATCCGCATCTCTGACATGGCTTTTTAAATACACTGAAATTAACTAATTGTTTATTAGTTTAAGGCATCTGATTGTAATTGACCTGTGACAATATAATGGTCCACGGAATGGTCAAACTATTCTAAATACCATAACTGCTTTAGCGTTGTTACTCTCAAGTATTTATCCCACTGTATCTGAGTGTGGAATCACAGCTCTACAGCAGCTGATCGAAAAGGAATTATCGGTATACAACATCAAGCACATGCTGCCTCAGCCATGCTGTCTATTGAAATGCTTCTCATACGGCAAACGCTTCAGAGCCTTTCCTGTAGGGACCGCGCGGTTCACAAACAGTTGCATCCCAAGAACTCTAAACGTACTCCATCAGTCCATCAAGTGCACCTTGTAGAACTGTTTGTACTTATTAGTACAATCACCTCACTATAAACTTGTGATACAGTTATAATATTGCACATCCTGAGCCACTTTATAAAGCGCGTATTTACATATGATGATGACTGGCTTCTAAGCCGATTTGGATTTCCAAGATTTGAAACTCTTGATATAATTTTAAGATGAAATGCAGCAAAGTATGTTTATTACATTATTCAGATACAATGTTAACATCATTTAAATAATCTATATTGTTATTAATTACACATGTGAGGACACTGTGTCGCAGCGATAGTGACGAGCTGGTGCTCTGTTCACGGATTGTTTCTGCCTCGCGCTGTATTCTTGCTGGGACTGGCGCAACACTGGAAGGATAGATAGATAGAATAATTAAACATGTACTATGAAGATATTTCAATGTTCCTTAAAAGTTTTGAAGAATCAGCTTTCTCAGCTTACAGATGGCTTAACGTCTATTACAGAGCTGATTGTGTGGCGATTGGTTGCTTGGATAAAGAAAAGGAAGGACAGGAATTGGAGGTTAGTACGTTTGAAAGAGACAGGACTGCTACAATAAAGTATTGCATCGAAGGTAGCACACGGCGCAGCAAGCATCTTGCGTGAGGCAGGAACAATTTCTGGGGGGGGCGCCAGCTCTTCACTATTATTGCGCCACTGTGTCTCCATGTTTAATAACGTGCTTTAACTCCTATCATCATGAAAATGATATCACGTATACATCTCAGTATTTAAATTAATCAGAGAGCTGTAATATCACAAATGTAATGGATTCTGTGTCCTGTCGGCGGAAGAGAAAGCCCGTTAAAGAAGAAACGCGAGTGATTCACACACATAGAGCACATAGAAGAACACATGCAAAACAAAGCATTTAACGTGCTACTTTAGTTACGATGGGATCTGAGAAACTAGTAAATTAAACAACTTTAAGATGAAGTTTAATGACAAAATGAACTATGTGATTAAAGTGGACATTTCGAGATTAATGTTGACATTTCATGCTTTTTTTCCCCACTGTGTCCCTATTTTTTTTTCTTCTCTGTACCCTAATAAGCTTTCATATGACACTCGGACGGTGGGCTACGACTTGTCTTTTCATGGCGACTTTGATATCTGACAACTTCTTTTTTTTTCGGCACTATGCAACTTTGCGAACTTGAACTTTCAAGTTTCTCCAACACTATGTCACTCGATCAACTTCCTTTTGATGTTTATATCACTGCTTAAACCAACACATAGTACGTTTCTCTTTGCCTCCACCTGATATTTGCTTAAATTCTTCTATTTCCCCCCGTGCTTTTGCCATTGTCTTTTCACAGAACGCTGAGCTGAAGGGCTATTTATATTGATTTGCATATTCAAAGAGGTGTAATTCTGGGAGGAGACGGGGCGGGACAGCAAGCGCGTGCACGTGCGTTACTTTTCACGCTGACTGGGATTTATGGAGCGGATGAACGTGGAAGTTGACGTTTGTACAGATTTATGCATCTGGATTCTTTTGTGCGTACACATATTTCCGCTTTTGCCCATATGCCTTGTTTTAGTGTGAATTCTGCGCACGGCGTTATGCATGAGGCCCCTGGACAGTGTGTGGTGGGCTCACAGAGGGGCTTCAAGTGGAGAAGGACAAACAAACTGGAATTGCCTTTACTTCATGATTAGCATGTAGACTTATCTTACTCAACTGGAAGAATCCCAGCACACCACTCTTAAGTCAGCGGGTAACTGATGTTCTATAATATTTGAAATTGGAAAAAATAAATTTCTCACTTAGAGGATCTGTACAAAACTTTTTTTTTAAAAAAAAATATTGCAGGACTTAATCAATGACATTTTAGAATAAGCTTCCATTTCACAGAAAACAATACCCTTCTTTTCTTGCTCCTTTTATAAAATAGTTTATGGTCGCTTCTCTCTTTCTTGTGAGTGAGGGTCGAATTTTGTTTTGATTTGTTAAATTTGACTCGACTGTAAGGAATGTTATCTCTCTGTTAAAATATATCTCTCTATTATATAAAAAAAAATCCTGGGACGAGACAAGATGTGACTTTTTCAGAGAGATTATTTCATGTCCCGTGAGACATGACTTTGTGCCAAGAGGTTTAACCACAGCCGGGGTCAGAAATAAAAGACAAAGAGTAGATGACAAAGTTGAACGTCGTAAAGAATTCAAAAAGGCAGAGCAGGTTAGAGATAATGGAAGTATGAAAATTTGAAAGTCTCAAAAAAATGATAGAAAAGATCGCATTAGCGCAAACAAATGGAAAATATTACTCGGTGAAATAACGGAACAGCGAAAAGAGATTGAATATATGGACATAGGTGATATGACAGAAGTATGTAGATATGGTTCGGATTTAAACTTTAAGTCAGTGACTTGTAGATCGCCTAAATTGTGTTGCCTTCAGGGCAAAGTATTGTTTCTTCCCAATGAAGAGATGTATCCGCGAGAATTAAAACATTTGTTGTTTGGTGAAAGTGAAATCTACATATGCGAGTGGCAGAGATGAGAAGTGGCTGGCGTGTAGCGCAGGCCAGGGGGTTGGCAAGCAAAGCCCCCTAGTAAAAAAAGAACAAACAGCAAACCAAACTAAATGTCTGAGGTCTGAATAAAAGGAGGTTTTTAACTTCAGGTTGTCCTCCATATTGATTAGAGTGTCGTACCAATTCATTTTCTTGTGGTTGACCCCATTTTGTAGCTTCGCTGCTACAACATGACAGTCGTGGTGAGAGGCCATGTTGTGGAAGTCCTGCTGTATGTCACTGATGCAATGATTTATAATTCACAACTATCATCCAAAATGAATTTCTGAACGACTTTTGCTTTGCATAAATGTTTCTCAGTATGATTTACGATTTTGGCTTCAGCTTTTCTCTGTCTTGACTTTTGATTTTGATGTTAAAATATCTTTTGGGTTTAGGCATTGCAGTTATTGATTTCTCTCTTTTTAAAAATGTTTAACTTTCAAAATTTCCGTGACGTCATCTGGCTCTTAGTGGTCAATACCACTTTGTAGCTTCATTGTTATGACGTGACAGCGGTTGTGAGGGGGCGTGTCCTGGAGGTCACACCGTATGACGTCATCAATGTGATGATTTATACGATTCTAACTCTCGACATTTGGTTCTTTGAATAACGTTTGGGTTTAAGCAGTTTGGTTTTTGATTTCTCTGGTTCTGTTGTGAGGTACTGAGGTCCCGAAAGCACAGGTGAAAAATCACTTTTTTGAAAAGTTGCCCGTCAAATGCCCAAAGGGCCGAAAAAATCTTTATAAAAATAGAAAGGTTTATTTTAGCAAAAGGCTTTGAAAGCCACAAGGCTCCAGAGAGCACAAAGTGAAAAGTAAAGGTGACCTGCTTCGATGAGGGGTCCTTGTGCGGCCCTTGTGCGTCTCTGCCGTGAAATAAATCCTCTGTTAACGAAAATAAGGAATGAAACCTCCAAAAGGAGAGGTCCGTTCCGAAAGTTCCTCACGGCATAATGGTGAGAACCTACAAAAAGAAGACGTTATTTTCGAAAGTTTGTTACAGGGCACAGTGCGAAATGAAACATACTTAACGTTTGTAAGTACAGTGTAAAGGATGAGCATGGAGAATTAGGGGTTACTTCGTATATTGGAAGTCGCAGATATAGTGAGGAGGGGATCCCCCTATTTATATATGCAGTTTAGAGGGTACACCCGTTTCCCTCCCCCTTGGGTGTTGCAATAGGACATGAAACATACCGAACTTTTGTAAGTACACTGTAAGGAATGAGCACGCGAAACTTCAGCTACCCACCTAATTGGAAAGTGGGAGAAGTAGTGAGGAGTCAGTGAGGGCTTTGCCTTTTCTATGTAGAGATATTAGAGGCAGATATCACTAAAAAAACTCCACGATGGATTAATAAAGATTTAAAAAAGAAGCTGCAAAGGAAAAAACTGCTGTATAAGGCATATAAGACTAATGACTGCAAAGTGAATTGTAGCGCGTATGAGAACATGAGGGCAACCATTAAGAAGGATATCAGAGAGGCTAAAAGACAGTTGGAGAGGAATATAGCAGATAAGGCGAAAGAAGACCCCAAGAGATTCTTTCAGTATTTTAGTAGTAAAAGAACAGTTAAGGAGGAGGTCAAGTTCATCAGGAATAGTAAAGGGGAATTAAAAGATACAGACAATGAAATAGCAGATGCCCTAAACTTACATTATTCTGAGGTGTTCACAAGTGAGCAAGTGGATAACCTCAGAGTAGTAACAGGGACTACTAAGGAGGTAATGAGGGATTTGGAAATTGTAAAAGGAGAAGAGCTGCTCAGATTAAATAAGATGAAATCAAACAAATCACCAGGCCCAGATAATATTTATCCTCGTGTTCTTAAGGAGGCTAGTGAGTACATATATAAACCCTTGACACATATTTTAGGAAGTCACTGTGCACTGGGGAGATTCCAAAGGACTGGGAAATGGCAAATATCATCCCATTATATAAAAAGGGTGACAGGGCTGATCCAAGCAACTATAGGCCAGTAAGCTTAACAAGCATCACAGGAAAATTAATGGAAGGAATTATTAAGGATAAGATTGAGCAACACATGGTAAGGACAGGAGTTATTCTGAACAGTCAGCATGGGTTCAGAAGAGGGAGGTCGTGTTTTACTAACATGTTGGAATTCTATGAGGAGGCAACAAAAGGATACGATCAAAGTGGAGCTTATGATATTATTTATCTGGACTTTCAGAAAGCATTTGATAAGGTGCCACATGAGAGGTTGGGCATCAAGTTAAAAGAAGTGGGAGTTCAGGGTGATGTTTTTAGATGGGTGCAGAATTGGCTCAGACACAGGAAGCAGAGGGTGATGGTGTGAGGAACCTCATCAGAACTGGCTGATGTTAAGAGTGGTGACCAGCAGGGGTCAGTGCTAGGGCTGCTGCTATTTTAATATATAAAATGATTTAGATAGGAATATAAGTAACAAGCTGGTTAAGTTTGCAGATGATACCAAGATAGGTGGATTAGCAGATAATTTGGAATCCGTTATATCATTACAGAAGGACTTGGATAGCATACAGGCTTGGGCAGATGAAATTTAATGTCAGTAAATGTAAAGTATTACACATAGGAAGTAAAAATGTTAGGTTTGAATACACAATGGGCGGTCAGAAAATCGAGAGTACACCTTATGAGAAGGATTTAGGAGTCATAGTGGACTCCAAGCTATCAACTTCCCAACAGTGTTCAGAAGCCATTAAGAAGGCTAACAGAATGTTAGGTTATATAGCGCCTTGATGTGTGGAGTACAAGTCCAAGGAGGTTCTGCTCAACCTTTATAATGCACTGGTGAGGCCTCATCTTGAGTACTGTGTGCAGTTTTGGTCTCCAGGCTACAAAAAGGACATAGCAGCACTAGAAAGGTCCAGAGAAGAGCGACTAGGCTGATTCCAGGTCTACAGGGGTTGAATTATGAGGAAAGATTAAAAGAGCTGAGCCTTTACAGTTTAAGCAAAAGAAGATTAAGAGGTGACATGATTGAAGTGTTTAAAATTATGAAGGGAATTAGTACAGTGGATCGAGACTTGTATTTTAAAATGAGTTCATCAAGAACACGGGGACACAGTTGGAAACTTGTTAAGGGTAAATTTCACACAAACATTAGGAAGTTTTTCTTTACACAAAGAACGATAGACACTTGGAATAAGCTACCAAGTAGTGTGGTAGACAGTAAGACAGGGACTTTCAAAACTTGACTTGATGTTTTCTTGAAGGAAACAAGTGGATAGGACTGGCGAGCTTTGTTGGGCTGAATGGCCTGTTCTCGTCTAGATTGTTCTAATGTTCTAACACAAATCAGGTTTCTGTACAGAAAAAAAAAAAATTCAACTCAACTCAATTTATTCTAAAAAGCGAACATCTACTCACTCCCTCATGCGCTTCATCTTGGTCTCTGCCATAGTGCAGTTGATGACCCGAGACCCCTGGGGAACAGCTGGAGCCCTCCTAGTGACTGTCGCTGCACCTGAAAATCAATGAAACACACATTTTAGGTTGAGCCTCCCTCGCTGTCACCAGCATAACGTCAGTGACTGAGACACCAAATCCAAGTCTGTCTAAGGTGCTCTTCACCAAGAACTGTTTGTAAAGCTCTGAGTGTTCCCAGAAGCACAGTGGCCTTAAGAATTGTGAAATGAAAGAAGTTTGGAATCACCTAGAGTTGGCCATCAGGCCAAAATGAGTAATCAGCCAAGAAGGGCCTTGATTAGAGAGGTGACCAAGAACCCAAAGGCCACTCTAAGAGAGCTTCAGAGGGATGACCATCTCAGCAGCACTCCATCAATCCTGTGTTTATGATCGAGCAGACAGAAGGAAGCACCTCTTGAAAAAAAAAAAACACAAATGACAGTTTGAGAGCCTGAGGAAAAAGACTCTCTGGTGCGACGAGACAAAAACTGAACTCTTTGGGCAGAACTCCAAGCGCTTAGTCTGGTGAAGACCAGGCACTGCTCATCACTGGCATAATACCATCCATCCCTACGATGAAGTATGGTGGGGGCGGCATCATGCTATGGGGGTGCTTCAGAGTGACAGAAAGATTGGTCAGAATTGAGGGAAGGATGAATGCAGCCAAATCCAGAGAGGTCCTTCCAGAAAACCTTCGCCAGAGTGCATACCACCTCAGAATGAGGGGACAGTTCATCTTCCAGCACGAAAATAACCCAAAACAACTAAGACAATGCTGGAATGACTTCAGGAGAAACTATGAGCGTCAGACTTACACCTCATTGACCACGAGTGCAGAGACCTGAAGTTGGCAGTTTGGAGATGTTTCCCATCCAATCTATTTGTGTTTGAGAGGATCCGTCAATAATAATAATAATAATAATAATAATAATAATAATAATAATGACAGCAAAAAAATCATTTGACAGTGTCCCACACACATGGCAAGCACAAGTACTACACTTATACAAGATACCCCTCATACTCAGACACTAATGGGACCCAAGGGGACAACACAAAATGGACATCTCAACAACGCAACACTACACACAGACTTGATTCAAAGAAGACTTAACATCTTCTGTGGAGACTCACTTAGCCCTGTCTGGCTCTGTCTCGCTCTTAACTGACAATCAAACGGGTTAAACAAGGAAAAACGATAACTGTCCTTGAATGGCTCAGACTTAAACCTCTTAGATCATGAGTGCAGACCATGAGATGACAGTTTGCAGACGCTTAAGTCTACAGTCATATGAAAAAGTTTGTGCACCCCTCTCAGCCTGCATATTAATCGACTCCCCTTTCAACAGTAAAGATAACAGTGGTATGTCTTTCATTTCCTAGGAGTACTGCGGTGTTTTCCGAACAAAGATTTTTAGTGAAGCAGTATTTAGTTATGAAATGAAATTAAATGTGAAAACTGGCTCTGCACAAATTTGGGTCCCCTTGTCATTGTGCTGATTTGAATGCCTGTCACTGCTCAATGCTGATTACTTGGTTGGATGAGCTCGTTAAGCCTTGAACTTCATAGACAGGAGTGTCCAATCATGAGTGGTCAAAGGTATTTAAGGTGGTCAATCACAAGTTGTGCTTCCTTCCCTTTGACTCTCCTCTGAAGAGTGACAGACAGCATGGGATCCTCAAAGCAACTCTCAAAGATCTGAAAACAAAGATTGTTGAGTCTCCTGGTTTAGGGGAAGGCTACAAAAAGCCATCTCAGAGGTTTAAACTGTCAGTTTCAACTGTAAGGAATGGAATCAGGAAATGGAAGGCCACAGGCACAGTTGCTGTTAAACTCAGCAGGTCTGGCAGGCCAAGAAAAATACAGGAGTGACATATGGACAGGATTGTGAGAATGGTGACAGACAACCCACAGATCACCTCCAAAGACCTGCAAGAACATCTCGCTGCAGATGGTGTATCTGGACATCGTTCTACAATTCAGCGCAATTTGCACAAAGAACATCTGTATGGCAGGGTGATGAGAAAGAAGCCCTTTCTGCACTCCCGCCACAAACAGAGTCGCTTGTTGTATCAAATGCTCATTTAGACAAGCCAGATTCATTTTGGAACAAAGTGCTTTGGACTGATGCGACAAAAATGGAGTTATTTGGTAAGAACAAAAAGTGCTTTGCATGGCGGAAGAAGAACACCGCAATCCAAGACAAACACTCGCTACCTAATGTGGTGGAGGTCCCATCATGCTGTGGGGCTGTGTGGCTCGTTCAGGGACTGGGGCCCTTGTTAAAGTCGAGGGTCAGATGAACTCAACCCAACATCAACAAATTCTTTAGGATAATGTTCAAGCTTCAGTCACAAAGTTGAAGTTACGCAGAGGTTGGATATTCCAACAAGACAATGACCCAAAACACAGTTGGAAATCTACAAAGGCATTCATGCAGAGGGAGAAGTACAATGTTCTGGAATGGCCACCACAGTCCGCTGACTTGAATATCATCGACAATCTATGGGTGATTTAAAGCAGGCTGTCCATCAAATTGAACTGAACTGGAGAGATTTGCTATGAAGAATGGTCAGAAATACCTCCATCCAGAATCCAGACACTCATCACAGGCTATAGGAGGACAGCGTCGAGAGGCTCAAAGGAGCAAAAGGAGGCTCAGCTAAGTATTGATGTCATATCTCTGTTGGGGTGCCCACATTTATGCACATGTCTAATTTTGTTATGATGCATGTTGCATATTTTCTGTTAATCCAATAAACTTCATGTCACTGCTGAAATCCTGCTGTGTCCATAAGGCATGTCAGATATTAAAAGGAAGTTGCTACTTTGAAAGCTCAGCCAATGAGAATCAAAAATCCAAACAAGTAAGAGGGGTCCTCAAACTTTTTCGTATGACTGTAGCTGAGCTTGAGAGGATCTGTTGATGATGATAATAATAATAATGACAGCAACTGCGGTTGCCTGACACCCTGCCCGGGGTTTGTTTCCTGCCTTGCACCCTGTGTTGGCTGTGATTGGCTCCATGAGACCCCCGTGACCCTGTAGTTAGGATACAGTGGGTTGGATAATGGATGGATGGATGGATGACAGCAAAAAAGCCCACTGCATGTCTCTGGGATTAACGTGAATAAATCGGTACCACAAGCGAACTATGATACTTTAGTGCGATGAGAGAGGTCACAAAATCAACCGGAATGTTCAAACAAATCTTAGAAAAAAACCCGATCTAAATCCGGTAATTTGTTCTCACGTGAAAAACGGACAGACAGACAGACAGATTGACGTTGGATTTTATATACAGAGAGATATGTATAATGTAAAATTCCTACATTTGCCAGACAGAAGCAGACAGGAGTTACCCAGAGACAAAGAGAGCCATCAAGTTGCGAGCTGAACCCAAATCCTTTGGAGCAGCAGCATGAGCCACAGCTCTACTTTACCAGCCATATGGGCGACTGACTGAAGCAGAAGCTGAACTGAATAAAGAAACACCAGCGGGATGTCAGGCATCATCCTAAAGCTATAGGAAAGAAGGAGTAAACAGGGGCCGGGAAGTGAACGTTCATTATCCAGATACAGAAATAATGATGGCTGAAGCAAGAGAATCATTCCAGGAAGACGTCAAAGAGAAACCGAAGGATCCGTCTTGCAAATGATCAGCTGAGAAATGAAGGAAGGTTTGAAATAATGAAGCTGGACTATAAAGAGTGATGGGTAATCAGAATCAAGGAGCGCAAGATTGTGACACGAGGACTGATGAGGAGAGGACGGAATGAGAATCTGAGGGAGAGATGGAGGAGACAAGAGAGGCGGCGGAAATCACAGCTGACACGACACGAGAAATGAAGTGAAATGAGCGCGGGAGACGACGACGAAGGAGACAACAACCAGAATTACACGGGGGTGGGGGGATGGGGTATGACGGCAGGAAACGGACGAGCTGTAGAGGCGGACATGGCGGATGGATCAGGGGAGAAAAAGTGTGGAAAGGGAAGAAGAAAAAGATAAAGAGAACATGCAGATCAAATGGTGGAAATATGAAATGTATGAGCACAACTCACCGAAAAATGAAAACCCAATTAACAAGTCACTCATTACAGAGAACAGAAATAATAATAATAATAATAAAATGAAGAATAATAATAATAATAATAGTACATTTTATTTATACAGTGACAGAATGATAAATAACCAACAGTCACGGGCAGGCAGCAGGGTATGGAGACTTCAGTTGAATCCCAGCCTTTGACCCCAGGTTGGTCACATCCCTCATGAGGTTTGCATGCTTTATCCATGTCCATCTGGGTCAGTCACTACATTTGTGAAGTTTGCATGTTCTCCTCGTGTCTCACAAGAACTGGCTATATGACGTTTGGCCGTTCTTCATGTGTTTCTCTGAGCTGGTTAGTCACCCAGGTCCGGTTGGCAGGTTGTTCTCATGTCCATCTGGGTCAGTTACTACATTTATGGAGTTTGCATGTTCTCCTTGTGTCTCACTAGGCTGGTCTAATACTAAACAAATGAAGTGTGACCATTCTCCATGTGCTTCTCATCTGGTCAGTGCCCAAGTCCAGTTGGTAGGTTGTCTCCATGTCTGTTTGTACGTTCTTCATGTGCTTCCCTGAGCTGGTCAGTCACCCAAGTCTGTCTGTGTTGGTCACTACAGTTGTGCAGTTTGCATGTTCTCCTCGTGTCTGTCTAGGCTGGTCCAGTGCTAACCAAATGAAGTGTGAATGTTCTTCATGTGTTTCTCTGAGCTGATCAGCACACAAGAACAACTGGCATGTTGTCCCCACGTCGGTCTGAGTTGGTCATTACATTTGTGGAGTTTGAATGTTTTTGCTTGTGTCACACTAGGCTGCTCTAGTACTACCCAAATAAAGTTTGACCATATTCATGTGTTTGGTCAGTCACCAAGTTCCAGTTGGCAGGTTGTCTCCATGTCAATTTGTATCTTGTTCATGTGCTTCCCAGAGCTGGTCAGTTACCCAAGTCCATTTGGCAGGTTGTCCACATGTCTGTCTGAGCTGGTGACTACATTTATGGAGTCTGCATGTTCTCCTCGTGTCTTTCTAGGCCAGTCCAGTACTAACCAAACGAAGTGTGAATGTTCTTCATGTGTTTCTCTGAGCTGGTCAGTACCCAAGTCCACCCATGTCTTTCTGAGATGGTCACTACAATTTGTGCCTTTGTGTCCATCTACACAAGTCCCTAAAGGTTGGTCACAAAGCATATGGAGCTTGTCTGGGCTGGTGGAACAGAACTGCCTGCCTGTTTAATCAGGACATCCTGACATTTCACCATTGCATTTAAATTAGAAAATGAGATCACGGATGACATTTAACTTTATATTTTGTTCTCTCATAACAGTTTACAGATAAGAAGTCTTATTTCTCTTGACCAGGTATTCACCCACGTCCTAGATTAAGACCCCCAACAGGCCTCTTGGGTGACTTAATGAACAGAGAGCTGGTCACACTCTTAACAATGCAGCACATGGACACTCGGTAGGTATTTTATCACTTGCTTGGACAATTGATTGTTTTAATTGAGCAAGGTGGGGGGTGATCCCCCTTGGTGATTGTGGCCTGCAGACAATGGATTGCATCATCGAGTAAGTTAGGAGGTAATTGGTGAAAAGGTTCAAGTCTCTGTAGCCGATCACTACGTTTGTGAAGTTAGCATGTCCTTGTTGTGTCTGTCTAGGTGGGTCACTGTCCACATGGAGTATTAGAGAAAGTAATGCTGCTGTTGTTATAATCTAGGAATACCAGCATGTACGCCTCAAGGTTATTCAATAACAGCTTTAAGTGAAAAAAAAAAAAAACAGAAGACTGTAGATACCAAAAAAATAATAATAATAATTCCAAAATGGCTGAACTAATGACTTCTCCAAAGGAGTTTAGTCTCCTGAAGCCAGATGGAGCTTAGTGAATGGGAGAACTCATTGAGCTGACAGAAAGAAATTGTAAGAGCAATAGAAAGTGAAAGAAGGAGTGAAGAATCCACCAGAGAGAAACAGTGTGTGCGTGCGTGTGTGCTAAAGTGTCACACCAAGGTGCACTGGAAAAACAAAGCAATTGGAATTCAGGAGTGCAGTGTGAAGCAAACAGCAACTCAAAGGTTTTGAGGACATCCGTCTGAGCTCACAGGGACACACATCTGTAGGCGGCTCATATAAAGTCAGACAGCAATGAGAGGACGGAGAGCGGCAGAATGAAAATCACAAGAAAAATATCAGAGGATCAAAGTAGGCCTTACAGACAGCCAGGCACATCGTGTGTGCTGGCTGGCATGTGGGCACAGAAGACTACATCACCACCGAACAATTCATTGACTTAATCTTTTGGGCAGACCTGCTCTCCCGTGTTTGTGGAAAGAGCTCTGTCAGTACAGACACTCAGTGGTGGTGTGGGTATGACTGTGCCCTTTAATGGACTGGCATCTCCTCTAGGATTGGTTATGCTATGGCATCCTATGCTCTGAACTCCTCAGCACCCTTTGCCAGAGGAAGCAGGTATAGAAAAAAAGGTGGAAGACATAACTGGTGAACACAAACGGTTAATGTGATTAACTCATTTTCATTTAAACTGTCTATTATATAGCGTCTTTCCTATCTATCTATCTATCTATTATATAGTGCCTTTCACATCTATCTATCTATCTATTATACAGTGCCTTTCAATCTAACTATCGATCATATAGTGCCTTTCACATCTATCTATCTATTGTGACAGATAAGGGGCGCTGTCATCCCCTTGAACCCTCAGACCAGACGCCAGACACCATTATTACAATAATGTGCAGAAAGCACCCTCCTCTCCACAATACTCATAAATAAACAATCAATAATCAATAATACAATCCTCCACTCTCCCAGACACGTTGCCACCCTGCCACCCAGCTCAGCTCATCAAAACTCTTTTTCTTCATTTCCTCTGCCCATGTGACCAGGACGCACTTCTGGATTGTAGGCAAAACACTCGTTGCTCCCCCTGCAGCGCCTTCTAGTGGCCCCTGTGCTACCCAGCAGGGCTGTGGATGAAAACTCCAATGTCCATAATTCCCTGCTGGCATTCAGGGCACCTCCATGCTGCAGGGAGGGTTCCACCTGACGGCCTAGGGGTATTGGCCGGGATGACTGGCACCTATCTATCTATCTGTCTATCTATTATATAGTGCCTTTCACATCTATCTATTATATAGTGCCTTTCTATCTATCTATTATATAGTGCCTTTCACATGTATCTATTATATAGTGCCTTTCACATTATCTATCTATCTATTATATAGTGCCTTTCTATCTATCTATCTATCATAAAGTGTCTTTTACAGTTGTCTCTATTATGTTGTATATACAGTAGCACCTTCTTTATCTACTCTTTCTATTATATAGTGCCTTGCACATTTCTGTTTCCCACTTGTCTATTGGGTGATCTCTTACTCCTGGCTAAAGGCAGCTGAGACGTCCCAGGTCCTGCTTGCTTAACCTTTTTCCACTTTGGCCCAGTTTGAAGGCCCCAGAATGTTCTGACTGCACACGTTTTTTTGTTTTTTTTGTCTTCAGAAGTTCTAATCGGCCTCAATTTGCTTCTGCTGTGAATGAAATTCCTTCTCAAGCGTCCCATGCTGAGGTGTCCTCTCTTAGCACATTTCAAGTCTGCAGGTATTTTGCAGTGGTGACCCGGTTACTGTGGCAACGCAGGTTCTTTAAATTTCCTTTTTTAAAAGAGAAACGCAGCGCCTCAGCTTCAAGTGACTCCATCTATTTAAATGGTGACCCACATTCAAGAAGGCAGACAGAGACGGCACGACGGGCCACCTTTGACTCTCATAGTGACCTGCAGGAGTGAGTGGGCGAGCGAGTCAGCTGGGTGGGGGGGTATCATCTCATTGGTGTCTGCCACTGACTCAGTCCAGGAAGAATCAGACAGATGAGTACAATGGATAGACGACTGAAGGACAGTACAGGAAATCTCGATGCTGATGGTGAAAGAGAGGGGTGAAAGGCACTATATAATGAAAAGTCAAAGGCACTGTGTTTATAACAGAAAGACAGGCAGACAGACAGACATCGAGGTGCAAAAGGCACTGCAGTTATAGAGAGATGTTGAAAGGTGCCATGTTTATATTAAATAGATAGATATGAAAGACATTAAATAGCAATAGATAGATAAATGGGGTGAAATGCACTATATAACAGATTTCAAAGGACATAAACAGAGGGAAAGATAAATAGATGTAAAATGCATTATAAACATAATTCTAGTTATTTAATATAAACATAATTTATAGAGGGCAGCACGTTTGCGCAGTGGGTAGCGCTGCTGCCCCGCAGTAAGGAGACCAGGGTTCGCTTCCCAGGTCCTCCCTGCGTGGAGTTTGCATGTTCTCCCCGTGTCTGCGTGGGTTTCCTCCCACAGTCCAAAGACATGCAGGTTACGTGTATTGGCGATTCTAAATTGTTCCTAGTGTGTGTGTGCCCTGTGGTGGGCTGGCGCACTGCCCGGGGCTTTTTTCCTGCCTTGCTCCTTGTGTTGGCTGGGATTGGCACCAGCAGACCCCTGTGACCGTGTAGTTAGGATATAGCGGGTTGGATAATAGATGGATGGATAATTTATATATTTATTTTATAATAGCCATCCCCCATGTAGTAATGAAACAGGACACTTTAAAAATCAGTAAACAAACAGGTATCGCTAGCTAAGTGGAGGCAAGGCGCTCTCCAACATGTGCCAAGAGGTACAGCAACTGGAACGGAGGCTGGCACGTGAGGAAGGAGGGCCCCACCCGGCTCTACAGTCTTGACATCACGCTTTCCCCTCCCCTGAGCCCACAGCCTCTCTGTTGGATTTGTGCGAATAAACCGCTCCTGCAAGTGAACTAGGCCACTTACGGCCATGACAGAAGTCGCAAAATCATCCGGAATGTTCAAGCAAATTATAAAAAAAAAACAGATCTACTGTAAATCAATTAAGCAGTTCTCTCGTGAAAAGCGGACAGATGTTGGATTTTATATTTAATATAGAGATAATCAAATTTTTAGGTATAAAGGTGTGAAATGCACAACAGATATGAAATGTCTATATGATTAATAATAAAATGTGAAAGGCACTGTATAATACATGGATGGTTTGGCATGAAAGAGGTTATACAGTGGTGTGAAAAACTATTTGCCCCCTTCCTGATTTCTTATTCTTTTGCATGTTTGTCACACAAAATGTTTCTGATCATCAAACACATTTAACCATTAGTCAAATATAACACAAGTAAACACAAAATGCAGTTTTTAAATGATGGTTTTATTATTTAGGAGAAAAAAAAATCCAAACCTACATGGCCCTGTGTGAAAAAGTAATTGCCCCCTGAACCTAATAACTGGTTGGGCCGCCCTTAGCAGCAATAACTGCAATCAAGCGTTTGCGATAACTTGCCATGAGTCTTTTACAGCGCTCTGGAGGAATTTTGGCCCACTCATCTTTGCAGAATTGTTGTAATTCAGCTTTATTTGAGGGTTTTCTAGCATGAAGCGCCTTTTTAAGGTCATGCCATAGCATCTCAATTGGATTCAGGTCAGGACTTTGACTAGGCCACTCCAAAGTCTTCATTTTGTTTTTCTTCAGCCATTCAGAGGTGGATTTACTGGTGTGTTTTGGGTCATTGTCCTGTTGCAGCACCCAAGATCGCTTCAGCTTGAGTTGACAAACTGAAGTCCGGACATTCTCCTTCAGGATTTTTTGGTAGACAGTAGAATTCATGGTTCCATCTATCACAGCAAGCCTTCCAGGTCCTGAAGCAGCAAAACAACCCCAGACCATCACACTACCACCACCATATTTTACTGTTGGTATGATGTTCTTTTTCTGAAATGCTGTGTTCCTTTTACGCCAGATGTAACGGGACATTTGCCTTCCAAAAAGTTCAACTTTTGTCTCATCAGTCCACAAGGTATTTTCCCAAAAGTCTTGGCAATCATTGAGATGTTTCTTAGCAAAATTGAGACGAGCCCTAATGTTCTTTTTGCTTAACAGTGGTTTGCGTCTTGGAAATCTGCCATGCAGGCCGTTTTTGCCCAGTCTCTTTCTTATGGTGGAGTCGTGAACACTGACCTTAATTGAGGCAAGTGAGGCCTGCAGTTCTTTAGACGTTGTCCTGGGGTCTTTTGTGACCTCTCGGATGAGTCGTCTCTGCGCTCTTGGGGTAATTTTGGTCGGCCGGCCACTCCTAGGAAGGTTCACCACTGTTGTGGATAATGGCTCTCAATGTGGTTCGCTGGAGTCCCAAAGCTTTAGAAATGGCTTTATAACCTTTACCAGACTGATAGATCTCAATTACTTCTGTTCTCATTTGTTCCTGAATTTCTTTGGATCTTGGCATGATGTCTAGCTTTTGAGGTGCTTTTGGTCTACTTCTCTGTGTCAGGCAGCTCCTATTGAAGTGATTTCTTGATTGAAACAGGTGTGGCAGTAATCAGGCCTGGGGTTGGCTACAGAAATTGAACTCAGGTGTGATACACCACAGTTAGGTTATTTTTTAACAAGAGGGCCATTACTTTTTCACACAGGGCCATGTAGGTTTGGATTTTTTTCCTCCCTAAATAATAAAAACCATCATTTAAAAACTGCATTCTGTGTTTACTTGTGTTATATTTGACTAATGGTTAAATGTGTTTGATGATCAGAAACATTTTGTGTGATAAACATGCAAAAGAATAAGAAATCAGGAAGGGGGCAAATAGTTTTTCACACCACTGTATTATAGATAGTGTGTTAGACGGCCGGGGACCGTGCCCTACCGGGAGGCCTGGAAAATCCGGGACCAGGAGAGGGGCAATTCCTATTCCGGGACATGAGAGGGCAGTCCCCCTGACCTGTGGCCACCAACTTAGGGGGCGCCTGGACAGCTCCGGGCCTGCAGCACTTCCACCACACATAATAGCTGCCGCAAGGTGATAAAAGAGGTGCAGTATAAAAGAGGCTGCCTCACTCCATTCAAGGAGTTGGGAAAAGGAGGATGACAAAGCTTGCCGGAGGAAGAGTGGAGGAGAAAGAAAGAGAAAAGCAGAAAGAAAAGTATTGTGTTGTGCTTGGGACTGTGTGTTATACTTGTGGGGAACGGGGAAAGCATTTCCCACAAGAGAAAAAGAAAAAACAAATCGCTTGTGTGCTTTGAACCTGTGTCCTATGCCTGTCTGTGTCAGGGCTGGCCATTACAATAGTAAATGTTGAAGACATTATGTAATACACAGTGTGCATAGAATGGCATGAAAGGTGCTATATCATAGATAGTAAAATGTGAAAGACATAAAATATATGGATCAAGGTTATTATCCATCCATCCATCCATTCTCTTCCGCTTATCCGAGGTCGGGTCGCGGGGGCAGCAGCAAGCAGAGGCCCAGACTTCCCTCTCCCGGCCACTTCTTCCAGCTCTTCGGGAGAATCCCAAAGGCGTTCCCAGGCCAGCCGGGAGACATAGTCCCTCCAGCGTGTCCTGGGTCTTCCCTGGGGCCTCCTCCCGGTTGGACGTGCCCGGAACACCTCACCAGGGAGGCGTCCAGGAGGCATCCTGATCAGATGCCGAGCCACCTCATCTGACTCCTCTCGATGCGGGAGCAGCGGCTCTACTCTGAGCCCCTCCCGGATGACTGAGCTTCTCACCCTATCTTTAAGGGAAAGCCCAGACACCCTGCGGAGGAAACTCATTTCAGCCTTGTATTGCGATCTCGTTCTTTCGGTCACTACCCATAGCTCATGACCACAGGTGAGGGTAGGAGCGTAGATCGACTGGTAAATTGAGAGCTTTGCCTTACGGCTCAGCTCCTTTTCACCACGACAGACCGATGTAGAGCTTACATCACTGTGGACACCGCACCGATCCGCCTGTCGATCTCGCGCTCCATTTTTCCCTCACTCGTGAACAAGACCCGAGATACTTGAACTCCTCCACTTGGGGCAGGATCTCTCCTCCAACCCTGAGAGGGCACTCCACCCTTTTCCGGCTGAGGACCATGCTCTCGGATTTGGAGGTGCTGATTCTCATCCCAGCCGCTTCACACTCAGCTGCGAACCGATCCAGAGAGCTGAAGATCACGGCCTGATGAAGCAAACAGGACAACATCATCTGCAAAAGCAGTGACCCAATCCTGAGTCCACCAAACCGGACCCCTTCAACACCCTGGCTGCGCCTAGAAATTCTGTCCATAAAAGTTATGAACAGAATGGTGACAAAGGGCAGCGGAGTCCAACTCTCACTGGAAGCGGGCTCGACTTACTGCGGCAATGCGGACCAAGCTCTGACACGGTTGTACAGAGACCGAACAGCTCTTATCAGGGGTCCGGTACCCCATACTCCCGAGCACCCCCACAGGATTCCCGAGGGACACGGTCGAATGCCTTTTCCAAGTCCACAAAACACATGTAGACTGGTCGGGCAAACTCCCATGCACCCTCAGGACTCTGCTAAGGGTGAAGAGCTGGTCCACTGTTCCGCGACCAGGGACGAAAACCACACTGTTCCTCCTGAATCCGAGGTTCACTATCCGGCGGACCCTCCTCTCCAGAACCCCGAATAGACTTTTCCAGGGAGGCTGAGGAGTGTGATCCCTCTATAGTTGGAACACACCCTCCGGTCCCCTTTTAAAGAGGGGACCACCACCCCGTCTGCCAATCCAGAGGCACTGTCCCGATGTCCATGCGATGTTGCAGAGGCGTGTCAACCAAGACAGTCCTACAACATCCAGAGCCTTAAGGAACTCGGGTATCTCATCCACCCCCAGGGCCCTGCCACCAAGGAGTTTTTTGACCACCTCGGTGACTTCAGTCCCAGAGATGGGAGAGCCCACCTCAGAGTCCCCAGGCTCTGCTTCCTCGTGGAAGGCATGTTAGTGGGATTGAGGAGGTCTTGAAGTACTCCTCCCACCGACCCACAGCGTCGAGTGAGGTCAGCAGCGCACCATCCCACTATATACGGTGTTGACACTGCACTGCTTCCCCCCTGAGACGCGGACGGTGGACCAGAATCTCCTCGAAGCCGTCCAAAGTCGTTCTCCATGGCCTCTCAAACTCCTCCCATGCCCGAGTTTTGCCTCAGCAACAACGAAGCAGCGTTCCGCTTGGCCTGCCGGTACCTATCAGCTGCCTCCAGAGACCCACAGGACAAAAAAGTCCTATAGGACAGGCACCGACCACCTTGCGGCCACAGCTCCGGTCAGCCGCCTCAACAATAGAGGCACGGAACATGGCCCATTCGGACTCAATGTCCCCCACCTCCCTCGGGACGTGGTTGAAGTTCTGCCGGAGGTGGGAGTTGAAGCTACTTCTGACAGGGGACTCTGCCAGCCGTTCCCAGCAGACCCTCACGACACGTTTGGGCCTACCAGGTCTGACCGGCATCTTCCCCCACCATCGAAGCCAACTCACCACCAGGTGGTGATCAGTTGACAGCTCCGCCCTCTCTTCACCCGAGTGTCCAAGACATATGGCCGCAAGTCCGATGACACGACCACAAAGTCGATCATCGACCTGAGGCCTAGGGTGTCCTGGTGCCAAATGCACATATGAACACCCTTATGCTTGAACATGGTGTTCGTTATGGACAATCCGTGACGAGCACAGAAGTCCAATAACAAAACACCGCTTCGGGTTCAGATCGGGGCCATTCCTCCCAATCACGCCCTTCCAGGTCTCACTGTCATTGCCCACGTGAGCATTGAAGTCTCCCAGCAAAACGAGGGAATCCCAGAAGGTATGCCCTCTAGCAACCCCTCCAGAGACTCCAAAAAGGGTGGATACTCCAAACTGCTGCTCGGCGCATACGCACAAACAACAGTCAGGACCCTTCCCCCCACCCGAAGACGGAGGGAGGCCACCCTCTCGTCCACCGGGGTAAACCCCAATGCACAGGCTCCGAGTCGGGGGGCAATAAGTATGCCCACACCTGCTCGCCGCCTCTCACCGGGGGCAACTCCAGAGTGGTAGAGAGTCCAGCCCCTCTCAAGGAGATTGGTTCCAGAGTCCAAGCTGTGCGTCGAGGTGAGTCCGACTATATCTAGCGGAACCTCTCGACCTCGCGCACTAGCTCAGGCTCCTTCCCCTTCAGAGGTGACATTCCACGTCCCAAGAGCCAGTTTCTGTAGCCGAGGATCAGACCGCCAAGGTCCCCGCCTTCGGCCACCACTCAACTCACATTGCACCCAACCTCCTTGGCCCCTCCCATAGGTGGTGAGCCCATGGGGAGGAGGACCCACGTTACCTCTTCAGGCTGTGCCCGGCCGAGCCCCATGGGTGCAGGCCCGGCCACCAGGCGCTCGCCATCGAGCCCCACCTCCAGGCCTGGCTCCAGAGGGGGGCCCCGGTGACCCGCGTCGGGCAAGGGAAAACGTCGTCCACAGTTTTTATTTTTCATTGGAGGTTTATTGAACCGCTCTTTGTCTCATCCCTCACCCAGGACCAGTTTGCCTTGGGTGGCCCTACCAGGGGTATAAAGCCCTGGACAACATAGCTCCTAGGATCATTGGGACACGCAAACCCCTCCACCACGATAAGGTGACGGTTCAAGGAGGAGTCAAGGTTATTATAGTTAACAAAAACTAAAATCAAAACTGAAACTCTGTTTTGATTTGATGTGATTAATGTGATTACAACACATTTTTGTAAACTGAAATAAAATAATTAAGGAAGCTGAAATGAAAAACTAAAACTAAACGAAACTATTAAAGTAGCTGGAAAGACTAACTGAAATAAAATAATAATTTACTAAATATATTTTTAGTTTTCATTTTTGGATGAATATTCTTGCTGTCAATCTTTAACCCTTGTGACTTTTAACTCTAAAACAGAAAGTCATCTACCATGAGCCACCGGCCCGCCTGCGTGTATTCATCCAGTGATCGGCAGCCGGTGACGGAGGACGGCAGTTCACACAGCACTGGTGGTGACAGGGCGGGCTGACGACAGGCGCGTAAAGCTCGTGAAATAGAAAGCGATTTACTGGGCCGCCTTTCTTTGTGCTTGTTGTATATTAAGATGTAATTCAAACTTCTGGAATCGGAATGTGCTGCTCAACAAAATCTGAAGATCACGAGTGAGTAGCGTTTCGGTTTAGGCATCTCAGGTGTTTGCGTTTTGTTGACAGTAATTCACCTGCCACTTCGCACAGAAAAAATCCAATCTGAAAATAAAACGGCACTGATCGAGAAATCATCATACAAGATCGGCATATTGTTACTGACCAGTCACTTTTGCTTTAAAAAGTCGTTTATTAACGAAGTGATACAAACCTTATGAAATTCCTGAGTTACCAAAGTCTCTACTAAACGACAGGCAGGTACTGTAGGTGAAGAGAGTCTGCCAAATGCTGAAAAACTAAACCTACTAAAGTGTTTTTGTATTTATTCTGTATTTATTCATTTATTTTTTTTATTTTACATTCACAGCTCAAAATAGCTGATATTATGAAAATAATCAAGTAGCAGAATCATGTTTTAAAATATCTGTCCCCGTTTTATCACTTTTTCTCTCTCTCTCTAAAAACAGATAGTTGAAATTTTATATTCTTTTCATTCTTAACATCAGCCTTATCATACATATTGCATACCAGGGATTTTTCCAGCCTTGCATCCAAACCTGCTGGGGTAGGCTCCAGGTTACCTGCCATCCTGCTCGGGATAAGCAGGTTTATATAATGTATATATTGTTCTTAATCTCAGATGCTGTCTTTGTCGTATACATACACCTATTACCTGTTCTTACTCCACCCATTAAGGGTTTACTGTCCTTATGGTGGGCTCTTCAAGTCTCACAGCCCCTCACCTTCACACTACATGTTTGTTTTTCTTTATTTCATTCCATACAGCCAGGCAGAGTCTGCACACTAATTCAAGCGTAAGGGCCCTGTTCTTCCTAAACCCCCAGGATTTTCATGATCATACCTGTGTGTAGAATCTGATTTCTGGTTTTTGATATCGTTTCAGGCCTGTAGGTGGCAAAATTCTGTCTATAAATTGTATGTGGCTGAGATGGAATCAGAGATTAATATGGCTGGTAGAAAATAACAAAGCCCAGTATGGGAGATTTTTTAATCCAATATTGAAGGCATTCATTATAAGTACATTGTCTTGGAGCAGGATATGCTGTGTGGTATAGACATTTAGAGTAAAATACACCTAAATTTCATTACAAATTGTCCCATTGCGGGCGACAAAAGGAAAAGATAAAACATGCCAACAGTCAAACCACATTTGTTCAGCACAAATGGCATAGAATTATATTTTAAAATATAATAAAAATGTATAAAATTGTCAGCTTCCACTAACATATCCAAATCCATTAAGTCTACAGTTTTGTTTGATCGTGAAACAAAACTAAACTCCAAAGTAGCTCTTTATCTATACCATCTCTATATATGTAACATTCAAAGTCTCTCTTTCTGTCTGTCTGTTCACTTTTCACGAGAGAACTACAGGACGGATATAGATCACTTTTTTTCTAGAATTTGCTTGGACATTCTCTCATCGCACTATTATAGTTCGGTTGCGTCACTGATTTATTCGTGCAAATCTGAGAGAGGGGCTGCAGGACCTCAGGAGTAGGGAGCCGGGCTGGGCCCTCCTCACTCGCGCGCCAGCCTCCATTCGAGTCGCTCTACCTCTCGCCACGTGTTAGAGCGTACCTTGACTCTGTTTAGCTAGCAATACCTGTTTGTTCAACAGACATTATCATCTACAGATTGTTAAGGAGTAGCGTTTGACGTTTTTGAGAGAGAGATCACAGCTACGTGTGCTTTATATGGTAGCTGCCTATTGGCAGAGATATCATGGCCACATGCTCTTCTCCCCACACCGGGGATTGCCCTCCCGTCACAGCTGAACACGATCAGATACAGTGCCAACATTTGACGATGGAGCGTACCTACCTCCTGCTTGGCCTGAGATACCTTGCCAATTTTGTACTTTTTTTGAAAAGAGAGAGCTATATTCTCGCCCCTGATAGCAAAACCAAAAATATTGTATATCAAGGGGCCCTCAGATATGAAAGCTATCAATAGAAATTCTTCTCAATACAAGTGACATTTCAAAATTTTTTTTTTTTACTGATTTTTAAAGTTTGTCCTGTTTCACAACTACACGGGCAGAGCTGCGGGGGACAGCTAGCAATTACTAAAACTAAAACTGAAACTAATAGATCTAATAATAAAATAGAAATGTCTTTGTGAAATAAAAACTAAATTAAAACTAAAAATACACGATGAAGGAAAACTAAAACGAAACTGAATTTCCAAGTAAGGTCAGAAAAAATATACAAATAAAACACTAATATAGAAAGGCAAAACTATAATAACCTTGATATGGATAGAGAAGCGTGAAAGGTAGATAGTTGGAAAAAGGCACTATATGATAGATAGATTGATAGATAGATAGATAGATAGATAGATATGAAAGGCACTATATGATAGATAGATAGATAGATAGATAGATAGATAGATAGATAGATAGATAGATAGATAGATAGATAGATACTATATCAAAGACATTATGCAATATATGGATATAAAGGTGTGAAAGGTATTATATGATAGATAGGCGTGAATGACAATATGTGATAGATGGTAAAATGTGAAAGATATTATATAATACATGAAAGGTGCTCTATGATAGATAAATAGATGGCAAAGGTGTTACATAACAGACTGATAGATGTGAATGGCACTCCATTAATACATAGAGAGATGAAAAGATAGATGTGAAATGTAGAAATCTAGTAGATGGGGAAGGCACTATATAATAGCTAGATCATGAGTGGCCTGTGGGTGCATTGTTGTGTCACAGGCCAGTGGACTCACATACTCCCTTTAATGATGAAGTGCCGAGGGGTCTCCACCTGTGGTGATGGGTACACTGGATGTGGTTTCACCTTGCTGCCCACGAGCAGATTCAATAAACTGCAAGGTGCCATAAATGAGAGCGCTGCAAGGATGAAATCAACTCCGACTGATGCGGCTATCCCACTTAATCCAGATGCGTTAAGCTTAAATCAGAGCTGCCGGGGCCCTTGATATTCCATTTGTCATTGGCTGTTTTGTTCATTTGCTGCCATCCACACCACATGTTACCTCCAAACCTCTGAGGGATACTTAATAGAAATCAGTTTTGGATGAAAGTGCTCCACGCTGGGGGTCTGACCTGCCCGGCCATTAGCAGACACCAGCTGCTCAGGAGGGCTGTCTTTGTAGTTAAGTGAATGGCAATTCCGATGCCGTGTAACATTCCCGGTGGGATAATTGGTCAATTTTCAAATACACACAGTCATTTAATGTGCAATCCATCTGGAGGGCAGTCATCCCCAAAAATCTTATTAGTTCCCGAGGAACACGGAATGAGAGGAGGCACGGCTTTTATTAAACGGGCCACCCCAATTTGATCCTTGTTATGTCACACCACGGCTCCCGCTAATGGATATCAGCACTGAAATTGAAGACACACAAACGCTGGAAAGCAGAGGGAGCAACACTTCAGCCCGAATGGGATGCAATCGAACCTCCAATTGAAGTGTCGAAAACCTTATTACAGTCAGCGAAAACATCAGCTGATGCCATCGGCTAATAGTCGGCAACACCGGGCACGTGGGGGGCTTTCTTCATTCAGTTGGTTTTATCAAAACCTGCAGGCCTCCCTCTGGGGTTTGGTTTTCATTGTCACAAACTCAAGTTTACAAAGCTGGAACCCGTCAGGCTTAGGCAGCAGTGCTTATTAAAAAGGTATTCACACCCTGGAGGTTAGCAATAGCAAGGCGCTATATAAAAGCACCACTGTTAGATAGATAAGCATGGAAAGGCACCATGTAATAGATAGGAAAGACACTTTCATGGCATTTTATAACCCACATCAGGGTCACGCATCACATGTGGGACGGGGACAGACCTTATGCTATTTAGCATAGGGCACAGGTCAGGAACAATCCCTGGACAGGACGTCAGTCCATTGCAAGGAACGACAAACACACACACACACACACACGCACATATCTACACTAAGGCCAATTTACCTAAACTGCATGTATTTGGCCAGTGAGAGAAAACTGGAGCACCCAAGGGACTTGGGAACAACATGCCAACTCCATTCACAGAAGACCTGGGATTTGAACCCTGGTCTCTATTGTGAAGCATCAGCAGTACCACTGTACCACCCAGAAAGACACTGTATAAAGTGTAAATATGCAAAAACAGCGGAAGTGAATGAAAAAAACATTAAAGGCACTGTATGATAAATATAAAATGCACAGAAGTTGAAGGAGATATGAAAGACACCATACAGTAGATAGATAGATGGAAAAGGCACTATATGATAGATAGATAGATAGATAGATAGATAGATAGATAGATAGATAGATAGATAGATAGATAGATAGATAGATAGATAGATAGATAGATAGATAGATAGTGTAAGGCACTATATAATAGATGGATTGTCTGACAGTCCCTCTCTGTCTCCTGGTGTGTCTTGTGTGACACTTTAATTTGCACTGTGCCATCCCCTGGTGCCCCTGGCACTCTCTATTTATTGTCCCTTTGGCTGTCACCTTTATCCAGGTGACTTAACCACTCAGGATACAGTATCATTGTTTTACATCTATTTATGTGTGTTTTGTATTTATCATTTTTAATAATAGCACTTAAGGTGATGTGTCTGGCTGAGAGTCACCCTGTGATTCAGCGGTGGCTTTTAAACTGGTGGCCTTGCACTTTGGTGCCCAGCACCTTCACCATTTCACCACCAGCTGGCTCCCTTTCTTTTTAAGCATTCAATAAAAAGGCGCCAGAGCTCCCGCCGGTCCGTGTTATTTGCTCCACATCTGGACTGCTGCACTTTCCCTAAGTTGTGTGCACACAAAAGGAGAAACAAACAAAAGCAGCTAAAATGGGGGGGGACGGGGTTGAGAAGAGCGTCAAGCTGTGTGGCTCCTCCTGACGTGAGCTGAGCCTTCGGGGGGCTGACTGTTTGTTTCCTGATGAGCCCAACACCTCAGCTCACCAAGGCTCTCATTCTTGTGACACGGCCATAATTATATATAATTGTATAGACTTTAGTGAACCCACATTTTAATAAAAACGGAATGCCATGCGCTTTACCATCTGACATTTCTAGGACTATAAAAATAATATGAAAAAAAATATCAAAGAAAATAAACAGTGTGAGCTCCACACACAGGCAGGCTTAATAACACAGTAGGCTGCTAAAAATATGCGGAAGTGCGGGATTGGGGTCTACTAGGGCCATTGTGATTCTGCTCTTCCACGTTTTTATATTATGAAATTAAAATGATTTATTACTGTTTTGCAACATGGAAAATTGCATATTTTTTCAATATATAATAAATTTAGAAGTCAGAGACAGAAGGCGCATTGTTGACGTGTTAAAGGCACTGGACACCAATGCGCAGGACTGCCAGCTCAAAGCCCACCAGTGAATCACAAGTTGACCCTGAGCAAGTCACATAGCCTTAAGTGTTATTAAAAATATATTTATATATATATGGGTGGGTGGTACGGTGGCACAGTGGTAGCGCTACTGTCTCGCAGTTAGGAGACCCAGGTTCACTTCCCGGGTCCTCAATGCGTGGAGTTTGCATGTTCTCCCCATGTCTGTGTGGGTTTCCTCCCACAGTCCAAAGACATGCAGGTCAGGTGGATTGGCGATCCTAAATTGTCCCTAGAATTTTCTTGGTGCGTGGGTGTGTGTGTGTGCCCTGCGGTGGGCTGGCACCCTGCTGGGGTCTTTTTTCTGCCTTACGCCCTGTGTTGGCTGGGATTGGCTCCAGCAGACCTCCGTGACCCTGTGTTCGGATTTAATGGGTTGGAAAATGGATGGATAGATATATATGGGTTTTCTGGTAGGTCCTGCCAATCTCCACCAGGAAATGCCCTGCATGCTATAAATCTGGAGGGTCTCCCACAGTTCCTTGCGGTTCTTTTCGAATGCAGTATGGAGTCGGTGAGGTTTCTTGTGTTCTGCTGTGCTTTGTAATATATTTCTTTCTGACCATTTTTCCATCTTCCATTTTGATTAAATCTTCGATTGTGTTTTGGGTCATCTTTGAATTAGCTGTGCTGGCAACTCCTTTTTGCCTTGTGTGCTCTACGGCACTTTGTGTACATGCTGAGAATTTCTGTGATAATAGAATCTTTAATTTTATAAAGATTCTATGCAGACCCGTGTGTATCTGGCCTGGGTTTTTTGACAGGATTTCCACCCATCT
The DNA here is from genome assembly GCF_016835505.1 of Polypterus senegalus. Lineage (NCBI taxonomy): Eukaryota > Metazoa > Chordata > Cladistia > Polypteriformes > Polypteridae > Polypterus > Polypterus senegalus. The sequence goes on along the minus strand of NC_053168.1, from coordinate 4,167,297 downwards.
AGTGGTCATTTTTGGAAGTGCTTTTGGGACTTGCGTGCTTTGGGACTCCCAGAAGTAACATATAACTTCTAATTATACAAAAGAGTTATTGACAAAAATGATACTGAAAAAGGCAAAACAAAGCAAAAAAACAATTTCAAAAAGAAATATCCAAAACGGCAAACCAAAGCAAGCAAAATAAGTCCATAATCCCAAAAATCAAATCCATTAAACCAATCCAAAGTCCACAAAACAAGAAGTCCTGAATGCAAAAAAAGAACCAAAAGACAGAAGCTGTGACTCTCAGGAATGGGGCTGAATTTTGGGGTGTCATAGCCTTTGTTATAGTGGAAGCCATTTTGCGTACCGTTGTTAGGGTTCACATCCTGCGTTTCTAGGGGCGTGGTCTCTGGGATTGTGACCTTGAGTTCATCAGCAGACGGGATAAAAGCTCAGCATTTGCATTGAGTGTTATCTGATCTGCAGATGAATCCTGCAAAACCTTTTATTGTATTCTCTTTGTCAATGTCAATTTATTTATATAGCACATTTAAAACGACATAGTAATGCTGCGGCCAAAGTGCTTTACAATAATAGAATAAAAGAAAAAACAATAAAACATAAATAGTAATAAAATATATGAACATAAAATAAGATAGATAATAAATAGAAATAATGTTATATGATCACAAAGAGGAAAACCATCAGTATTACTGAAGGTCATTGAATGCAAGTGAAAAGAAGTGAGTTTTTAATCTTGTTTTGAACTGTTCAATTGTAGACGCCTCCTTAATATGATGAGGTAAAGAGCTCCACAGGTGAGGCTGACAAAGTCCTGTCTGTCCCCCTTAGTGTGACACTCGGTACGAGGGACAACAAGAGACAACTGACCAGAAGATCTCAGCACTCTAGATGGCTGGTGTAAAACACACAATTCAGATAAATAGGCCAGGAGCGAGCCCATGTAACGATTTAAAAACTAGCAGCAAGATTTTAAAATCAATTTGAAAACTGACAGGCAGACAGTGTAAAGAAGCTAAAATAGGAGAAACAGAGTCAGACTTTCTTGCCCCAACCAGAAAACGAGCAGCAGCATTTTGGACCAACTGTAACCTGCGTATCAGGGATTTGTTAATCCCAGAATACAGCGAATTGCAATAATCGAGGCGAGAAAAAATAAAAGCATGAGTAGCTTTCTCAAGATCTTTAGAAGATAAAAAAAGGCTTTATCTTACCTACTACACAAAGTTGGAAAAAGCAACTCTTGACTACAAAATTTACTTGTTTTTCAAAAGAGAGGTTACTATCAAAGGTAACACCAAGATTGCGGACTTGAGGTTTGGAAAAGACAGAGAAAGAGCTGAGAAGTCCAAGACCCACTATAAGCACCTCCGTTTAATTTTGATTTACATCAAGAAAATGATTGGCCATCCAGGATCTTAGTTCAAAAATGCAGTTGTGGATTTGATTTTTTGCAGAGTTTGTGATTCATGTTTGTGTCTTGCCTGGTTTGGAACTTCTTGACTGAAGTTTGACTGTGATTTTTGCCTCTTGTTTGAGTTTCAGTCGCTTTCTTTTATTGCAGTTTTGTTTGTTTTTCCTTTTGCACCCATCCCCTAGAAATTGGTTATCAGTTTTCCTGCAAAGTCTGGACAGTTAATAATGGCACAGCAGCAATCTAAAAATCTGCTGGGCTCTTAAATGGAACTGGAGACGGGGCCTACAGCTGTAATATCATGGTCATAAATAAAGAGACATGAACAACAATGATAATAATAATACATTTCATTTATAGAGCGCCTTTTCCATGCTTAAAAAAACAAAAATGTAACAAATAACAACAGAAAGACGCCTGTATAGCACCTCGCTGGGTCTGTGACTGTTAAGTCAGAAGTTTTCTTTCTTTTTAAATTGTCTTTCTGGTGTCTGTTCAAACTATAATGTGTGTGTGTGTGTTTATCTATTTATCTATCAATTATATAGTGCCTTTCACATCTATCTATCTATATATCTATCTTATAGTGCTGTTCATATCTATCTATCTATCTATCAATTATATAGTGCCTTTCACATCTATCTATCTGTTCATATTTATCTATCTATCTATAATATAGTGAATTTCAAATCTAGCTATCAATTATATAGTGCCTTTCACATCCATCTATCTATCTATCTTATAGTGCTGTTCATATCTATCAATTATATAGTGCCTTTCACATCTATCTATCTTATATTATATTATTATCTATTTTATAGAGCTGTTCATATCTATCTATCTATCTATCTATCAATTATATAGTGCCTTTCACATCCATCTATCTATCTATCTTATAGTGCTGTTCATATCTATCAATTATATAGTGCCTTTCAAATCTAGCTATCAATTATATAGTGCCTTTCACATCTCTCTATCTATCTATCTATCAATTATATAGTGCCTTTCACATCTCTCTATCTATCTATCTATTATATAGTGCCTTTCAAATCTAGCTATCTATCAATTATATAGTGTCTTTCACATCATTCTATCTATCTATCTGATAGTGCTGTTTATATCTATCTATCTATCTATCCATATAGTATTATAGTGCTGTTCATATCTCTCTATCTATTTTAAACAAAAAAGCAGTGAATGGAAACCATGCTATGATATAAGAGCCTACCAATAAATAGTTAAAAGCTGAACCGTTTTGCAGAATCATTACAGTGAAGCCCACCGTGATGCTTGTCAGATCTGATTAACCTGCATTGTGGTGTGAGGACTTTAGAATTTCCTGTTTGCCAGCCATCTGTCAGCTTCATTCACCATTTCATGACTCCACATTTTCATTCGCTTTTTATTTTGTCAAGTATTATATAAAGGCAAACCCATCTGTCTATTTTTGATTTTCTATTCCAGTAACACCAAGCACAAGGTAGATATATAGTATAAAAATAATTTAGATAGGAATATACTGTAAGTAACAAGCTGGTTAAGTTTGCAGATTATACCAAGATAGGTGGATTGGCAGATAATTTGGAATCCATTATATCACCACAGAAGGATTTAGATAGCAGACAGGCTTGGGCAGATTTGTGGCAGATGACATTTAATGTCAGTAAATGTAAAGAATTACACATAGGAAGTAAATGTGAGGTTTGAATACACAATGGGAGGTCTGAAAATCGAGAGTCCACCTTATGAGAATGATTTAGCAGTCACAGTGGACTCTAAGCTATCGACTTTCCGACAGTGAAGCCATTAAGAAAGCTAACAGAATTTCAGGTTATATAGCGCCTTGATGTGTGGAGTACAAGTCACAGGAGGTTCTGCTCAAGCTTTATAACACACTGGTGAGGCCTCATCTGGAGTCCTGGGTGCAGTTTTGGGCCCACCAGACATAACAGCACTAGAGAAAGTCCAGAGAAGAGCAACAAGGCTGATTCAAGGACTACAGGGGATGAGTGATGAGGAAAGATTAAAAGAGCTGAGCCTTTACAGGAGATGAAGAGGAGACCTGACTGACTAAAATGATGCAGGGAATTAGTCCAGTGGATCAAGACTGTTATTGTAAAATGAGTTCATCAAGAACACAGGGACACAGTTGGAAACTAGTGAAGGGTGAATTTCACACAAACAGTAGGAAGTTTTTCTTTACACGGAGAACCACAGACATTTGGATTTCATGATCAAGTAGTGTGGTGGACAGGAGGACTTTAATGACCTTCAGAAATCAACTTTAGAAAAATTAAGTGGACAGGACTGGGGAGTTTTGTTGGGCTGAATGGCCCATTCTCGTCCAGATTACTCTGATGTTTTAAACGCTGAAGACATGCGTGGTCCAGTGTAAATGAGTCTGGGGGTCTACTGGAGTGTGATCGGTGGTGAACTGTTGTCCCATCCAGGATTGATTCCAACCTCATTCCCAAAGCTACTAGGACTGGCTTGGGCTCCCACCCAATCTGATCTGAACATGAACATCAGGTTTTAGAAAGCAACATAATCGATGTCATAGCCACTTGGAGTCAACGTGAGCGAAAAACGATAGGAAAAAATGCTTCAACATATGAGATCAGAAGGACATTACCAGTAACATTTTTTATAATTGCCAGGCAGATGCATCAGTGTCATTGCAATGACAGCCGCCATTGACACAAGCCATTCTTCACGTCGCATCAGGAATGATTTACTGCATTGTTAGCTGGCAGGACGGTTTGATGCCATACATCACGTATCGGCTGATTCAGGAGAGATCTGAGGAGCCAGCAGCAGCTGCGATAGCCACCAAAGCAACGTAGCAGACTGGCATAAGGGACACTGAGGCCTACTTCATAGGAACGGATATTTATGAAGGATTTATTGCAATAATTTGTTTTTAAAGTATGTCAAAAAAAAAAAACAAAACGTTGTTGTGAACAGGTATTTGGACCTCTCTGATTTTCTTTACTATTAAACATTTTCTTTTAACTGAATATTTGTTGGTCTTCAGCCAAACTCTGGTATTAGATAATTTATATTTATTAATATTTATTAAATTATGTCACTTCACGAATGAGCAAAGTTCTCCCGCACCAATGGCCCGGCGATAAAAGGCGGCAGCCCGTGTGGAGCAGTGCCTTCAAGCTTTAGGTAAGTAAAGGAATGACTGGGTGAGAGACGCACAGATAATTACAGAAAAGCATTCTGGGATAGGCTTCAGTTTGGTTTTGACTTCGGTTTAGCCCTTTAAATTTCGGTGATACATAAAGGAATTGTGTAGCGACAATCCTACTGACAAGCTCTGCAGGCCGTGGCGACCTTTTCTGTAAAAGGACCGGAGAGGCAGGTTTCTGTTTTTCTGTGCCGAAGACGCATGCGGATCTCTCAGCAGAGACTCAGTAAGCCTTCAGAAATGAGACCCTGCTAATCTCGTCCTTTGAGAAACTTGGAATTCGCCGTTCTGCCTTAGACTGTCGTACCTCTCGGGCTGATTCTTTGGTGTCTCCTGGTCAAACTCTTGTCTTCCCTACAGAGACTTTCCACAGCTGTGTTGCTTGTGTTGGACCCCCCCCCTTGTCAGTCATCCTTTAGGTAATGTCACTTCTTCTCCTACCACCTCTATGCTGATCTTCCATCTTATCTTGGATGAAAGATTGCCACAAGTGATAACTTTTACAAGTAGCCCAAATTTATACCAGATGTGACAGATACAAATCAAATGTACATTTTTATTATAGTATAGTAATAATAATAGCAGCTCACTACTCCAAACGTGGAGCGCCCGGACTTGAACCCCTAACCTTTTGGTTATAAGGCAGTAGTTCTTATCTCTGCACCATCCAAGAAGACACGTCAACTTCCTGTCGATTGACATTTGAGCTTGGATTTGTAACTCATTGACAGCAACATGTAAACTGAATTTTTTTTTTTCTTTGGTTATATTCTTGAACAAAGGCGCCTGTGTTTATTTGATATTTGGACTAAAGTCTTCACACATTAAACACTTTATGTCATGGAAAAAGTTTCTGTTTTCTAGTTCTGTGTTCAGCATTTCTTACATTTCTCGCATTTCCTGTCATCCTACATTTACCCAGAATCCATTCTAGACACGGAACATATATGGAATGCTTGTGTTCCACAACTCCAGGCACCTCACACCCAGATAAAGAGACTTGAACTGAGAGAATTTTGCGACTGACTTCAGCTCCATTTAGTGGGATATCAGGCTGCCTGCTGCTTGTGCTGATCGACACTTTTACAAAACAAAAGATGCTGATAGAGAGGTGCAAAGGGATTTAAGGTAGCCCAAGATTACGAGTTTTTTCGTAGGCTCCAGGGATTCCCGTGTTAAGTGAATTAGACAGGGTATATATTATGTAAAACCCCAAACAGAATTACAGTAGACCTCCGTGAAGTCGTAGTTCAGGATTTGCAGACTCAGTCGTTTGCGGATTTTTCCTTAGAACCTAACTATTAATTGTTAGCGAAAAGCACAAATATCCTCCGCAATTTTTTATGGCTTTTTTCGTGGCAATACTGTACTGTAGAGAGAACAGGAAGCAACCGCTGAGGGAAACGCGGTGTGGGATGGTGAAAGTAGCCAATCCGAGAGCGTTATTCATTTCTCCTTGCTGCTGATTGATTGCTGCCATGTGACGCATCTCCAGGTGACTGGGTTTACTAGCGTGGTTTGGGATGGTGAAAGTAACCAATCCGAGAGCATTATTCATTTCTCCTTGCTGATGATTGACTGATGCTTTGTGACGCGTCTCCAGCTGAGTGTCCTTGTGTTTTCCATTTTGTTATTGTTTTGTTATTCTTAAACGCACACAATGTCGTTTAATCGTCCTGAGCCTAAGCGCCAGAAGAAGTTTAAAACACTCCAGGAGGAGGTTGAACTACTGGATTTGCTCCGGGAACTAAAACGTTATGCTGCAGTAGCGCGTCACTATGGCATTAATGAAAGCACCGTATGCTACATAATGAAGAACGAAGCAGCGATCTGGAGTACTGTATCCGTAAGTTTCTGTGATGGTGCCAAAAAGGTAACGACCGTAAGGAATCAAAATATCGTCAGGATGGAATCTGCTTTGGCACTGTGGATCACCGACTGCAGGAAGAACATTGCCTTGGACGGTAACATCATCTGTGAGAAAGCACAGAAAATTGTACCAGCAGTTCGCTACAGGAGACAACGTAGCAACTTCCTATAACAATGTTCCTGAAACCTATAAAGAAAAGCCAGCACAGAACCCCACCAGAAGAAGACCTGTCAGAAGATACGACTCCTCCTGAAGCACCTGAAGAAGAGGCGCCATCCGAGCAGTTTTAAATCCTGTGCATCGTACTGCACATCTATCATCATCAATATCATTCATCATTGGTGAGTACATTTTACTGTATTTTAATTAAATTACATTATTATGTATTTACTCTACTTATAACAAAGAAAACGACAGCGCATACCAAAGAAAACGCATTTGCATGAATTATAGTGCGTATAGCGGTGACATCGGTATTTTACATTCTAGCACCGCGGGAGACAATACTGTACAGTATACGGGTTTACCTTTACATTCTGTTTTTAGGTAATGTATTAAGCTGAGTTTGCAACGAAATTAAAGTGCTTTGGGGGCATACTGTAGGGTTCAAATAAAAAAATAAAAATAGGCATTTAAAAGGCATTTTTTAACCACATCCAAAAGTCGTGGTTTTTCACAATTATTATTTATTACCGTTGTTGTTGTCATTGTTACTTTTGTTAAAATAAAAAAACAATACCATCACCCTTGCTTGGAGAAATTGGTAATGGAATTTTCCGACTTTTCAATCATTCTGTATACTAATTTTTTGTTACTTTTATAATAATTATTGCTGCTAAAACGTGGGTGCCAATAGCGACACGCCTTCAGGTACTAAATGGTCTTGTTAATGACATCACTCCTGTTACCTCGCCCCTAAAGCTTTGCAGCAACAAGACTACAAAATGGCAGCACCCGTAATGAAAATTAAAAAGCATCACAGCAGTCTCCAAAATAAAAAATGTTTACATTAATAAACATAATATAAATAATGGGTATAAAAAACAGGTCCTCATAATCCATAACTAAAAACAAACAAATAAAAAGATTTCTCAGCTGTCTAGACACAATAGACATTTATAAAGCCAGAATAAAATAACAAATACTGGTATTTAAAACATGGAGTCCCAAGATTCTCTTTCAATTGTTTCTCAAGCTGAATCATTACCGTTGAAAGCAGTTGCACGATTCTCGTTATTTTGATTCTTGAACTGAAACATTACCCATGCACAAATTGCGGGATTCTTATTTACTTAATTCTCAAACTGATTCACTGAGAAAAGGAGATACACAATTCACTTTTTCTTGATTCTTGAACTGAATCATTACCCACAAATGACCCACAAAGGCCGCTGCTATTTTTAATATATATAAATGATTTAGATAGGAATATAAGTAACAAGCTGGTTAAGTTTGCAGATGATACCAAGATGGGTGGATTAGCAGATAATTTGGAATCCGTTATATCATCACAGAAGGACTTGGATGGTAGACAGGCTTGGGCAGATTTGTGGCAGATGAATTTAATGTCAGTAAATGTAAAGAATTACACATAGGGAGTCAAAATGTGAGGTTTGAATACACAATGGGGGTCTGAAAATCGAGAGTCCACCTTACGAGAAGGATTTAGGAGTCATAGTGGACTATCGACTTCCCGACAGAGTCCAGAAGCCATTAAGAAGGCTAACAGAATGTCAGGTTATATAGCGCCTTGATGTGTGGAGTTCAAGTCACAGGAGGTTCTGCTCAAGCTTTATAACACACTGGTGAGGCCTCATCTGGAGTCCTGGGTGCAGTTTTGGGTCTCCGGTCTACAAAAAGGACATAGCAGAACAAGAGAAGGTCCAGAGAAGAGCGACTAGGCTGATTCAGGACTATAGGGGATGAGTTACGAGAAAAGATTGAAAGAGCTGAGCCTTTACAGTTTAAGCAAAAGAAGATTAAGAGGTGACATGATTGAAGTGTTTAAAATTATTAAGAGAATTAGTCCAGTGGATCGAGACTGTTATTTTAAAAGGAGTTCATCAAGAACACGGGGACACAGTTGGAAACTTGTTAAGAGTAAATTTCGCACAAACATTAGGTTTTTCTTTACACAAAGAACGATAGACACTTGGAATAAGCGACCAAGTAGTGTGGTAGACAGCAAGATGTTAGGGACTTTCAAAACTCGACTTGATGTTTTCTTGGAAGAAATAAGTGGAGAGGACTGGTGAGCTTTGTTGGGCTGAATGACCTGTTCTCGTCTAGAGTGTTCTAGTGTTCTAATGTTCTAAATGAGTTACATGATTCTTCTTCTTTTGATTCTTGAACTGATCGTTACCCATGAATGAGTTGCCTGATTATCGTTCACTTGATTCTCAAACTGAATCATTATTTGCAAAAGGAGTCCCACAATTTTCATTCATTTGATTCTCAAACTAAATAATCACCCATGAAAATTTACTGTCACTCACCGATTCTTTCATTACTCCTGAGCAGAGTTGCACAACTCTTTATCCCTTGATCGGAATCAGACCCACAAAAAGGATTTGCATTGTTCTCATTCACTTAACTCATGTGTGAATGAGGCTCATTACCGATGAAAGGGGTTACGCAGTTCTCATTCCCTCAGTTCTTGAAATTAATCATTACCCGTGAACGAGTTGCTTGATTCTCATTTTCTTGATTCTCAAACTGAATCATTACCTGTTGAAGGAGTTCCTCAATTCTTATTCACTTGATTCTTAAACTGAGTGGTCACCCGTAAACGATTTCCTCATTCTCTGATTCCTTCAAGTTCAAAAGTGAATCATTGTCCTTAAGTTCAAAAACTGAATTTTCCCAAGACTATACATAAAAGAAATTTGTAAAGCCAGAATAAAATCAACAAACTTCAGCATTTAAAACATGGACTCCCACAATTCTCATCATCATTACCCACAAAAGCAAATGCACGACTCACCCTCCTTGATTATTGAAATGAATCATCACCCATGAATAGGTGGCTTGATTCTCGTTCACTTGTTCCTTCAACTGATCTTAACCTATGAACGAGTCGCCTGATTCTCATTCACTTAATTCTCAAACTGAATCAAAACCTCAAAAGAATATGAATGACTCTCATTTACTTAACTCTTGTGTGAATGAGTTAGGGAGTTCTTATTCACTTAATTCTTGAACTGAATCATTACCCGCGAACGAGTTACAAGACTCCTTTTTACTTGATTCTCAGACAGAATCATTACCTGTAAAAGGAGTCCCCCAGTTCTTTTATACGTGATTCTAGAAATGAACAATCACCCATAAACGATTCCCTCTTTCACTGATTCTGTCACGGTCAGACCAAATGGTTACCTGGGAATGCATCGCACAATTCATCTTCATTTGATTTTGCGTTGTTCGCACAACTTAACTGAAGTGTGTCACCCCCCTCTGTTCATATTTTTGAAATGCATCAACCACCACACTCTATAAATATTCCATTTCAGCTATTTTTCCAAAGGGGACCCCCTCCCCTCGGGTCGAGATTTTTTTTTTTTCCTGACACACTGGCCCTTGATCCTAGTGATGAAAAATATGAATCACATGAATTGATTCACTTAAATACGTAGCTGTAAAGAAACAGGTTGGGGAGCATGCACTGGTACAGCACGTTGTTGCACCCACCACATGATGAAACAGCTTGGGATCCCAGTTGGCAACCCCCCAGGCAGACATGTGATTCAGTCCCACCCTCTATCTGCTGCAACCAATTTGTTATGTGAGTACCCCCTTCGCCTGGTCCAGCCACTCGGGTCCTCAACAATAAGGATCACCCTCGGGTAATCGTGCCACATGGCCATAGTGCCGTAACTGATGCTCCCTCACCATGCAGGTAATGTGCCTCATTCGGGACTCCGTGAGCAACACTAAGTCTAACCAGTGGGACCCAAGGATTCTCTAAAGAGACGCACATGAAGGAGTCCAGTCTTCATCTCAGGTCACTGGATGGCATCCATGTCTCACAAACAGGAAGCACCAGGACTCTAAAGACTTGGACCTTCGACTTTTTGCTGATATCAGGAGTGCCACACACCCCTTTCCAGCGACCTCATGACCCCCCATGCTCTCCCAATCCGTCTACTGACTTCACAGGAAGAGTCACCAGAGTCATGAATGTCACTGCCAAGGAAAGTAAACCTCTCGACAAGGTCAACACTCTCTCCGCAGACAGATACACTGCTGATGGCCGTGCCCAAGAGGTCATTAAAGGCCTGGCTCTTGGTTTTTATCAGGACCCTCGCAAGCCCAGACACTCAGACCCCTCACTCCGTCTCTTGAGAGCCCCAATCAGAGCCCCAATCAGAGCCTCCATTGACTCCGCGAAGATCACAGCATCGTCAGCCAAGTCAACATCAGTGAATCTCACTTCATCAACAGATGACCCACAGCCACTGGACCCCACAACCTGCCCAACACCCAATCCGTGAAGCCATTGAACAGAGTAGGAGCAGAACACACTGCTGACGGACCCCAGAATCAACTGGGAAAAACACAGAGGTTCTGCCTCCACTTTGCACAGCACTCACAGTACCAGTGAACACCCCAGCCATGATATCCAGCAACCTTGAGGGGATCCTGCGAGGTCTCAGGATGTCCCACAGGGCAGCTTGATCAGCAGAGTTTTCACAAATCAGTCAAATAAATTGTAAGGCCCATCAAGTTTAAAGGACTCAGGGTGTGTTAAAACAAGGATGATGGATTATAATGAAAGACTCTGAATATCCCATCACTCGGGTGGAGGGTGTTGCCTCCTGTTAGCCTTTGTGCCCAAAATCAATGGCTTCACCGAATAAACAGCCAAGCGGCCCAGAAGGCAGAGTCAGGGGAATACAAAGGAGTAATCAATGAGATGACCTACTGTATTTTATGTGGAAAAGATGGGGGCCACCAGGGAGACTTTAACGCTTGAAGATCAGCGGGTTGGAAAATGGCAGGAGGCGGATGTGCTTAACGCAAACAAAACTGAGGCTGAATAATAAAGCTGAAAATTACAAGCTTTCGATGTTCACACACTTGAAAGGAAATCTGATGGCATCATCCAATCGTCTGCCTCCTCATTGTACCACTTTCTCCTTTTTGTATGAGACCCTTTTTACTATGAAAATTCTATTGAAAGGAAATCCTAGCGTAGGTGAAATTCAGGACCGAAGTCCAGTGATGTATCCCTAACCCTAACCCTTCACCCATTATAACGGGCAGATGGTGTGAAGTGTATCAGACCCTCTATAGGAGAGCTGCGGTCTGGACTTGTAGGGACACCTCGAGCCCCTAAGAGTGAGTGCTGGGAAGAACACTGGAAGGCTTTCAGAGGTAAGTCCTGATCTCTCAAGTTGCTCCTGGAATTGAGTGCTGTTAATATTTTTTTCTAGGCTTTAATATTTAGGAGAAGCATGTTCCAGTGTGGTTCTGAGGTGTCACCCATTGCACAGCAGCATTCAGATCTCAGTCTGGGTGGTTTGCCATGTGGTGGGTGAGGCAATGCACTGTAAAATCAGAACTCCCAATAACCAACAAACTAACCAAATTCACATTGTCATGGTCCAGGGGCTGCGGTGGGTTGGCACCCTGCCCGGGATTGGTTCCTGCCTTGTGCCCTGTGTTGGCTGGGATTGGCTCCAGTAGACCCCCGTGACCCTGTGTTCGGATTCAGCGGGATGGAAAATGGATGGATGGATGGATGGTCCAGGGGTTCAATAGACAGCATGCTGACTCAATGCACTACTGTTCAGTAAAGTAACCGATCTCAAGGCCCAGTGTTACTGTAGGTAGGTTCATCAATTTCATCCATAAAGAACATTTAGGAGAAGCAATGGCCGCTTAAAGAAAGCCCTCTCCATCATTTCTGATCCCATAGACACATCAGCAATGTCATGTAGAATTTGATGCCTTATCCCCTATAACTCTCTGTGGCTCTTTAGTGTATTGACTGAAAAAACAGACAGTGGCCAACAAACAAGTAAACCAAACATTCCAGTAAACATATGAAGAGAAGTCAGAATTTTGAAATTATGGCCACAAGCTTCCAACCCTTAAGCTGTAGACACGGCGCCCGTTTGATCAGCGACCCTACCTTGAGTTCCACAGTCCAGGATGTCTTCCATGCACTGCACCATAGCCTGAATATCACTGTCCTGGAGAAACAAGAAAAGAGAGCCGTCAGAGTAAGCGTGGATGCTGTGACTTCAGATTGAAGTTCAAGTTGACATTCAGAGTGCACATAATGGTGACTAGTAAGGGGAGTGCAGCAAACACAGATACGGAGAGTGAGTACAACATCAGACGAAAAAAAAAACATAAGACAACACAACATCAGATGTTACAACGTTAGACACAAAATGTAACATTAAGCAATGCAACATCAGACGATGCAAGAACAGATGTAAAATCAGATGATATCATATTAGACGTAAAATGTAACATGAAGTGGTACATCAGACATAAAATGTAACATTAGATAATACAACGTTAGGCGTTGTATTATCTAATCAGATGTACGTAAAATGAGACTATGCACCATCAGATGTAAAACGTAATATCAGGGGACACAGCATCAGATATAAAATATAAAATAAATTGAAACAACATAAAACATTAAATCAGGCAATACAACATCAGATCCATCCATCCATTTTCTAACCCGCTGAATCCGAATACAGGGTCACGGGGGTCTGCTGGAGCCAATCACAACATCAGATGTAAAATAAAATGATACCACATTAGACGTAACATGTAACATTAAGCAATACAACATCAGACGATGCTACATCAGACATAAAACATAACAGCAAACAATACAACATCAGATGATACCAAATCAGACAATACATTTATCCATCCATCTATTACCCAACCCGCTATATCCTAACTACAGGTCACGGCGGTCTGCTGGAGCCAATCCAAGCCAACACAGGGTGTAAGGCAGGAAACAAACCCCGGGCAGGGTGCCAGCCCACCGCAGGGCACACACCCACACACCAAGCACACACTAGGGACAATTTAGAATCGCCAATCCACCTAACCTGCATGTCTTTGGACTTTGGGAGGAAACCCACACAGACACGGGGAGAACATGTAAACTCCACACAGGGAGGACCAAGGAAGCGAACCCGGGTCTCCTTCCTGCGAGGCAGCAGCGCTGCCCACTGCGCCACTGTGCTGCCCTTTCAGACAATACAGCATCAGACGTAAAATCAGATCATACAACATCAGACGATGCACCATCAGATGTAAAACGTAATATCGGAGGACACAACATCAGACGTAAAGCGTAACATTAGATAATACAACGTTAGTTGATACAACACCAGACGTGAAATCAGATGATACCACATCAGACGATGCACCATCAGTTGTAAAACATAACATCGGAGGATACCACATCAGATGTAAAATATAAAATAAGATGAAACAACATTAGACATACTGTAAAACGTTAAGTCAGAGAATACAACATTAGATGTAACATTAAATGATACAACATCAGGCGAGAGTGAAATCTTACCCAGCCAGGAGGCCATAGGGGATGGAGTACATAAGCGGAGGTGCAACCATTCCCAGTTGGGACAATCACATAATGGATAGAAAGGGAGGTTGGGGGATCAAGGTGGGGAGACTGGCTACCAGGGACAGTTTATCCCCCAGGATGAAAGGTGGCAGAGTTAATCTGGCACAGCCCTGGTTCAGACTCCAGCAGGGTTTAATAAGACATGCACCTAAGAAGAGCAACCCTGTCAGGATCCCTGGGTGCCACCAGAGGGTGCTACTGGGAGAAGGTCACCCAACCTTGGCAAGCTTCCACGTGACCCAGAAGTGGTTCTGTCAGGCTTTGTCATGACATCAGAAGTACTCCTGGGTCCAACAATAAAAGGAGCCATCACACGTCACTCGACGAGTCAGAGCTGGGAGGCAGTGGGTGACACTCAAAGGAGGAAAAGAGACATTTGCTGTGATTATAATTGTGTTTGGTCATTAGTGTACATTTGCTGACTTATTTATATTAAAATGCTTTATTGAAACTTTATTGGGATTGTGTGGAGTACTATTATGTCTGAGGTTTCGGGGGTCTCAGTGGCACCCCCTTGTGGTCACAATTTATATATACAAGGTATTTCATTTTCATTCCGCCTCAACAACTTGGATCACATTATTAAATCGAAATGAAAATCCATTTTAATTCCGGATTGTAATGTGACAAAACGGGACAAACTCTTTGAGGGCGATGAATTCTTTTGCACGGCACCGAAACACCGCGGGTCCCCACGGGAGTTCTAATAGGGCCGCTCATTTTGACACTCTTGCTAAATTAGCCATTTACCACACAGCTTTCTGCTGAGACACAAACATTCAGTTCTAAAAATACAGAAGTATTTAGGTGGTGTGATAAATATAAATACGTGTATAAATATAAATCTAAGTTGATGGTAATCAGATTCACTGTTAATGCCTACAAAAAGTCATTTGTAGGAGAAAGAAAATGAACTCCGCGTAAGGGAATCTAGGATTAGATGAGAAAGATGCAGTTTTATTAAAGATCCATTATTTATAACATCCCTGAAACATAAAGAAGTCATTTGAAGAACTGTCTGAACTAAAACTCCACAGAGGTTTCATTAAACATCTCTGGTACAAAATGTAATGCGCATCCAACGTCTGTAAATCTAATAAGAAAAGGAGCCTCTCTGTGAAGGGTAATTTTCAGAGAACAAATGAGCACGGAAATGGACAGATGAGGTCTGTGAACATGGAGAACGCTGCGGACTCCGGGGTTCAGATCCTGGCTTGCTCACAGTCCGTGTGTTCATGTTCTTCATCTGTCTGTCTGTCTGTCATTCTCCCCCCCAAAAATCCAACCACAGTTTGGTTAGATGGTCCCGTATGCATGGATGGACCCTGTGATGGACTGGCATCCCATCCAGGGTTGATTTCCTCATCTTGTCTCCAAGTCTCCAAATTTGATGGAAGTGTTTTCATTTTGTATCGGAGGTCAACTGTGGGAGTCCAACTCTGCGCCATCCTGGTTAAGAAGTTATGTGTGTTTTAAGTTTTATTTTTCTATTTGCTGATTTTAAGATTTCATTTTTCACGTCCACATTGGCAAGAAAAAGCATGTGAACCCTTCGTTTTGGATTTGTGGGCCCCCTTACACCTCCTGGAAAAAGTTCATCCTAAAAACGTGATGAAAAGCACATCTATAGGTCGTCAAGTGAAGCAAAGCAGGTGTCGCTTCTTCGACAAAGACCTTCTGAAAGGGCCTGGGCTCATCTGTTGGGACCCCAAGAAAAGATCGTCAGTAATTGGATTTGAGCGATTTTTTCAAACTGTTTTCTTGAATTCATGTCACACATGTCTTCATTCGTACAACAGGTCATTCAGACGATTTAAATGGAGAAAAGTCGTCACTCTGCTGTTTAGTGTCATCATGTGTCCCACACTGAATATGGACCATAGGAAGTGATGGAGAAAGTTGTCTGAGAAGATCAGAAAGAAAATGATAAACAGGCATGTTAAAGGAAAAGACTAGAAGACCACCATGTCCAAGCAGCTTGATGTTCCTGTAACAAACAGATGCAAATATTATGAAGAAGTTAAAGGTCCATGGGACTGTAGCCCACCTCCCTGCATGCGATTGCAAGAGGAAAATCAACCCCAAGAATGGGCAGATGGGCAATGAGAATGGCAGACAAAAAGAGACACAAGCTGAACTCCAAGGTCCATCGGGGTCTGATTGCACCATCCATCGCTTTTGAGTGACAGTGGGCTTGATGGAAGAAGACCTGGGAGGACCCCACAGTTGAAAGAAAAACATAAAAAAATCCAGACTGGAATTTGCTAAATAAGCTGCAATGCATCTGACGGAATGTCCTTTGGACAGATGAGACAAAACTGGAGCTTTTTGGCAAGTCACATCATCTCGATATCCACAGGCAATAAAATGAAACTTTTAAAGACAGGAATCTAATGCCTACTTTGAAACATGGAGGAGGCCCCGTTACGTTTCGGGGCTCCTTTGCCGTTCCTGTCACATGGTGCCTTGAGTCTGTGCAGGGAACGATGAAACCCACAGGGATTGGCGCTGTGTCCTAATGCCCCTCTCTCTCTCTCTTCTTCCCTCTGCAAACCGGGTGATTGTAGGCTAGGACACCTCTGACATCACTTCCTGTGTTTGTCCAGCTGTACCCGCCTCTTCCTGTCAGAAGGGCCCAAAACTGGATGCTCCACCATCTTGGGACAGTTCTGTCTTGAACTCGCGTCTGCAGAAACAACTCCACAATATCTGTGTGTGTTTTTTTTTTAATCCCACTGCCTCCAAATATACAGTCATATGAAAAAGTTTGGGAAGCCCTCTTAATTCTTTGGATTTTTGTTTCTCATTGGCTGAACTTCCTTTTAATATCTGACATGCCTGATGGACACAGTAGGATTTCAGCAGTGACATTAAGTTTATTGGATCAACAGAAAATATGCAATATGCAACATAATAAAATTAGACAGGTGCATAAATGTGGGCACCACAACAGAGATATGACGTCAATACTTAGCTGAGCCTCCTTTTGCTCCTTTGAGCCTCTCGACGCTGTCCTCCTGTAGCCTGTGATGAGTGTCTGGATTCTGGATGGAGGTATTTCTGACCATTCTTCATACCAAATCTCTCCAGTTCAGTTCAATTTGATGGACAGCCTGCTTCAAATCATCCCATAGATTTTCAATGATATTCAAGTCAGGGGACTGTGACGGCCATTCCAGAACATTGGACTTCTCCTTCTGCATGAATGCCTTTGTAGATTTCCGACTGTGTTTTGGGTCATTGTCTTGTTGGAATATCCAACCCCTGCTTAAGTGACTTCAACTTTGTGACTGATGCTTGAACATTATCCTGAAGAATTTGTTGATATTTGGTTGAATTCATCTGACCCTCGACTTTAACAAGGGCCCCAGTAACTGAACTGGCCACACAGCCCCACAGCATGATGGACCCTTCACCAAATTTGACATTAGGTAGCAGGTGTTTTTCTTGGAATGCGGTGTTCTTCTTCTGCCATGCAAAGCGCTTTTTGTTCTGACCAAATAATTCCATTTATGTCTCATCAGTCCAAAGCACTTTGTTCCACAATTTGTTTAAATGAGCATTGGCATACAAGTGACTCTGTTTGTGGTGTTAGTGCAGAAAGGGCTTCTTTCTCATCACCCTGCCATACAGATGTTCTTTGTGCAAATTGCGCTGAATTGTAGAACGATGTACAGATACACCATCTGCAGCGAGATGTTCTTGCAGGTCTTTGGAGGTGATCTGTGGTTGTCTGTCACCATTCTCATAATCCTCTCCATATGCCACTCCTGTATTTTTCTTGGCCTGCCAGACCTGCTGAGTTGGTTTAACAGCAACTGTGCCTGTGGCCTTCCATTTCCTGATTCCATTCCTTACAGTTGAACTGACAGTTTAAACCTCTGAGATGGCTTTTTGTAGCCTTCCCCTAAACCAGAAGACTCAACAATCTTTGTTTTCAGATCTTTGGAGAGTTGCTTTGAGGATCCCATGCTGTCTGTCACTCTTCAGAGGAGAGTCAAAGTGAAGGAAGCACAACTTGCGATTGACCACCTTAAATACCTTTGACCACTCATGACTGGACACTCCTGTCTATGAAGTTCAAGGCTTAATGAGCTCATCCAACCAAGTAATCAGCATTGAGCAGTGACAGGCATTCAAATCAGCACAATGACAAGGGGACCCACATTTGTGCACAGCCAGTTTTTCACATTTGATTTAATTTCATACAATTAAATACTGCTGCACTAAAAATCTTTGTTCGGAAAACACCGCAGTACTCCTAGGAAATGAAAGACATACCACTGTTATCATTTATTGTTTAAAGGAGAGTCCATTATTATACAGGCTGAGGGGGGTTCCCAAACGTTTTCATATGACTGTACAGGGTGGTCCCCTTGACACCCCAACTCTTTATCATTGTCCTCTCTTTCTGTTACACATAACATGACACAAATCAACCAAGGCCTCAGTTCACTGACTTAATGAAAATGGCAGACCACGCCACCCTTATCGAGCTCCCAAGGCACAACGGAAAAAGAAACGGAAGGGTTAAGGAGGAACGTCTGAGAAAGTAGCAAACAGCAGGTGTGATTTAATAGACCACAAAAAGCAGACGGAGGGCATGCAGGAACGGCAGAACTTGATTAGCCAGCGTCAACCACCGCCTCCTAGTAAACAATTTAAATGAAAATTTAGTGCGCTGATTAAGCATGATAGAAAATAATGTGCAAATTACTTTTCCCCTGTTGTTTCATTTCCTATTTTGTTCATATTTTTGTTTCAGTGGTTTGGACTTTGAAGGACATAATCTAAAATTCTTAGGTTTGCTCAATCCATCAGAGGGTCTCAGGGAGCCAGCAGTCTACCCCAGCAGAACCCCATGCAAGGCAGGAACCATCCCTGGATTTGACGGTAGTCTGCTGCCGAGTCGATGCCATTAAACTCAACACACAGGTCTAAGGGAGACACAGGGAGAACATGCCAACTCCACTCAAGGACAGAGCCAGAGTCCAGGGTGCTAGATCTGGGGATCAGCAGCAATGCCATCACTAACACCTGGGTCAGCGTGATCACGAAGTTCTTGTTGCATTACCCTGTTGGCACTCTTTAATATTACGCCATATAACTGCTCCTGATGTACAAAGTGCCCACCTCTCAATGGATGAGACTTTGGAGAGGATGGTTAGTAACCACCTTCGATGAAGAATGGGTCTACTGAGGAGCCCGAGTACCATCGTACTCTACGGGCGCAGCAATAAGCAGCCTATGCTTGAACCTTTGGAAGAGAAATTTGAGGTGACAAAACCCAGGGAGGAGCTTAATTATCTCAGGGTCTTGTTCACCAGTGACAGAAAAAGGGAGCACAAGATCGACAAATTGGAGTGGTGGCAGCTGTCTGGCAGGGGATGAAGTGGGAGCAGAGTCTAAAGACAAAACTCTCGGTCTACATCCTTGTTCTCACCTATGGTCATAAGCTAAAGGTGACGACCAATAGAATGAGTTTCTTCGTAGGGTTGCTGGGCTGACACTCCATTGATAGGTTGAGAAGTTCAGCGATTTGGAAGAGCGTCGAACTAGTGTCACTGCTCCAGCAGATTGAGTTGGGACAACAGAAGTGGTTTGGGTTATACACTAAGGATGTCCCTAGGGTAGCCCCTCCTAGAGCGGTTCCAAGCACATCCCACTGAGCGGAGACCATGCAGCACACCCAGGGCATGCTGGAAGGATTATATCTCTCTTGACTAGCTTAGAAACACCTAGGAATTCCTCAGGAACAGCTAGAAATTTGTAACTGGGGAAAGGGAAGTTTGGGCTGACGTGCATGGCCTGCTTCTGCCATGACCCTCACCAGGAAGAACAGTTGAGAAGAAGAGATGATGAAAAACAGGGAAGTGCTGCAGTACCAGGAGACGTGTAACCCAAAGGTAGCCACACCCAGAATTTGTGCAAACATAAGAAGCAGTCCGGCAAGCCAAAGTAAGACTGCAATACAGAAGGCTGGTGGATGTGGTAACTCATGGTGGAGCTGGTGTTGGATCCTTTCCAGCCTCACATATTGACAGTGGCATCTAGTCCAGGAAGAAGTGAGAGCAGCATTGGAGGAAGAGTGGTCCTACAGAACAGTGGCAAAGAAACAACAGAGTACATGGAAAACACGGGAGAGCACTTTGGAGAGGAGGTTGACCTGGGCAAAGATGGAGAGGGCTGAGGGCTCAAAAGGTTAAATTCATCATACAGGTAGAGTATGATATGCTCCCTGGTCTATCTCACCCCCAAATATGGGAAAAAGTGCAAATACCAGCTTGTCCACTATGTTCTAAACGGGTAGCAATAGAGCATATTTTAAATAGTAGCTCCAAGGCTCTAGGAGAGAGAAGATACTAGTGGCCACACGCTCAAGTCTTGGAGGTTGTGACAGAAACTATCAGCGAGGGGATTAAGTAGAACAAGCAGGTTTGTCCTTCTAAATAGGTTATCACCTTCATTAAAGCTAGTGAGAAGTCAAAATCCCCAGGAAAAAACGTGCAGGAATGTTGGCTTCTGCTAGGAACTTAAATAAGAGCTGAAGTTCCCCTAACATATTACAATCTCTACCTTGAAACCAGATGTTGTCGTCACCTCAGAAGCCACCAAATAAGTTGTTCTTCTGGAGTTGACGGTTCCAAGTGAAAATCATAGGATTGAGGCTTTTGAGGAACTGGTCAGTGATTGCAGAGAAGGCAGTGTCACACGCGTGCGCTTAGCAAGCAGTCAAAAGGTCCTCAGGTGAGTGAAGAATGGACAGATGGGGGGTTGTACTGTGGTAATGATGCCTCTCTTTCTGACCTTGCAGAAATAAAGACGATAAATAACACTACAATACCTGCACCAGTTCGGAATTATGAAAATGGCGACTCATCCACTTCCTCAACAATGTCACTTCTGGCTCTTCAAGATGATGTCACGTCCGGCCCCACACAGATGACGTCACTTCCGGATCTTCAAGATCATGTCACTTCCGGCCACATGCAGATGATGCCATTTTCCGGCTCCTTATGATGAAGTCACTTCCGGTCCCACACAGATGACGTCACTTCCGGTCCCACACAGATGACGTCACTTCCGGCCTCATCCCGATGACGTAATTTCCGTGCTGATTCATTTCCTGCCGCCATTTTCTCATGATATAAAAGCCATTGTAAAACACCAGTGATTTGTCAAATGTTGAATGAATTTTCTATCTTATTTGACCAACGACAGTGCATCAATAATATACGGGCATATTCCCCAACTCTTTAACGTTGTTCTGAGATGTATTTATATCACAGCAGTTATGGTAGTTAAGGTAGGATGCAGGGGTTTTGTAGGCCAGAGCCTTCAGGTCATTGGACATCAAAGGACAGAGCAATAGAAGAGCTATCAGCAACACCACCAAAGTGGCAGAGTGAGCCTCTAGATGCCTTTGATGACCAATTGAGAAGAGTCATTGGGGTGAAGTGGCCTATTTGCTAACTGGTCACAAGTTGAGGCCTGATCAACCTAACCTTGGACACATGGAGTAGAGTGTAGGAAGATGAAAGACTTGAAACATGTAAGGAATACAAGAACACCAATGAGGATGTGACCAGAAGCATCACAAGATGTACAGTATTTACTCAGCAATTCATAAGTGATCATTTTTATGCATTACAGGACCCACATGACAATGTATTTATTAGGCATCATGAATTATGGTCAATATTATTCATTTTTTTGTTTTGTTGTTTTTTTATTATGTTTATGGATTTGTTTTAACCTTATTAAAGGCCTTTAATGACCTCTTGGGCACAGACATCAGCAGTGTGTCTGTCTGCAGAGAGAGGGCCAACCTCGTCATTGAGAGGTTTACTTACCTCAGCAGTGACTTTCATGTGACTCTGGTGACTCTTCCTATAAAGTCAGTAAATGGATTAAGAGAGCATTTGGGGGCTCATGAGGTCACTTTAAAGGTGTGTGTGGCACTCCTGATATCTTTGTAAAAGGATGAAGTTCCAAGTCTTTGGAGTCCTGGTGCTTCATGTCTTGTATATGGTTGTGAGACATGGACGCTATCCAGTGACCTGAGACTGGACTCCTTTGGTACTGTGTCTCTGGAGAATCCTTGGGTCCCACTGGTTAGACTTTGTGTTGCTCACGGAGTCCCGAATGAGGCACATTACTTGCATTGTGAGGGAGCATCAGTTATGGCACTAAAGCCATTTGGCACAATTACCCGAGGGTGATCGGCTCACAGATTGCTCGTTGTTGAGGACCCAAGTGACTGGACCAGGCCAAGGGGATGCCCATGTAACATCTGGATGTGGCAGATAAATGGTTATTTCTGGAGGGTTGTACTGGATCGCGTGTCTGCCAGGGGGGTTGCCAACAGTGATCCCAAGCTGTTTCGTTGTGTGGTGGGTGCGGCAATACGCTTTACCATTGCATGCTCCCCAACCTGACCTTATTAAATGTATGAAATGCTATGATTTTTGTTAATATTGCATTTAGTGTGCATTGCTCAATATGTAGGTATTAAGTAAAAATATTTTGTTATGTGCCTTATACTCTGTGGGTGGGGCCTAAGGAGGCAGGCCCAACCCCCCCCGATGTCACTGCTGAAGCACCACCCTCAGACTATTTATTCTAGTTGATGATCAAGATTCTTCAGAGTGAGACTGTGATGGCTGTAGAATCAGGATCATATTAATGTCTCCTGGATTAGGTGACAAAAACAAAGCATACGATATAAACACATCTGGAGCATTGTCTGCAGTTCTGGTCACCACGCTACAAGAAAGACATAGATGCATTTGAAACTGTGCAGAGGAGAGCAACCAAGTGCATCCCAGGACTTAAGGATATGTTCTACTGTGACAAACTCGGAAAATTAAACCTGTTCAGTCTCGAGCAGAGGAGACTGCATGGGTTACCTCATCCAAGACCTTCAAAATGCTCAAAGGCCTCAACAGAAGTAGATACCAGCTAAATTCTTTCAAGTAAATGATGGATCACACATTCAAGCAAGTCAGTGGAAATTAAGGGGAAGTGCATTAAGGACTGAAGTCTGGATGCACTTTTTTAATGCAAAAAGTTGTGAGATTCTAGAAAAATCTACCAAGACATGGAGTTGAAGAAGAAACTTTGATAAATTTTAAGAAGCATCCAGAGATGAGATACTGGGACAGGTTAGCTGGAATGGACCGAATATTCTCCTCTGATTCGTCAAATTTCTTATGTTCTAATAATTTGCTTAAACCTTCATAAAAGCCCATAACAGAGATCAGTTTGGAAACGAGAAGCTGTGGACATCAAAAGTAAGCTATAAAACTGGATTTCGAGTTGGTTAACCACCAGGCAATTAAACATAAGATAAGATAGGAGATTAAAGATCAGACAAGACAAGATAAGGGGGCTGATAAGATAAGACAAGGAAAGATAAGAGAAGTGACAGTAAGTCACAAAGCAGAGCAATACGATAAGATAAGATAAGGAACGATAAGACATGATATGGTGTGATAAGATCAGATCAGACAAGCTTTGGTTGGGGGTTATGGCACAAGATAAGGCAAAATGCGACAAGATAAGATAAGGAAAGACAAGATAAGCCAAGGCAAAGGGATGCCGAGAAAAGACAAGACAAGGGAAGGAAAGCTAAGATAAGATAAGGAAAGATAAGATAAGCCAAGGCAAAAGGGGTATTGAAACAAGACAAGATAAGATAAGATAAGACAATGGACGGTAAGTCACGAAGTGGAGAAATTAGATAAGATAGAAGATTAAAGATCAGACAAGATAAGATAACATAAGATATGGGATGATAAGACACAATATGATGTGATAAGATAAGATCAGATCAGACAAGCTGCAATTGGGGGTTATGGCACAAGATAAGGCAAAATACGACAAGATAAGATAAGGAAAGACAAGATAAGCCAAGGCAAAGGGACGCCGAGAAAAGACAAGACAAGGGAAGGAAATACAAGGTAATATACGCTAAGACAAGATAAAGAATGAAAACGTAAGACATGTCAAGACAAGACAATAGGGTTATCAGTGGGGTCTCTGAGGGGGCCTATCCTTGACCTGCTACTTTTCTGGATATATTCATTAATATTATAGATTCAGGTAGAGTTAGTAAACCCGTGAAATGTGCTGATGATACTAAAGCTGGAGATATATCAGATAATATAAGAAAAGATAAGGGATGATGCAGGAGCAATTAGATAAGACAAGGGATGATAAGTCATGAAGTGGAATAATAAGATAAGATAAGATTAGATAAGGGATGATAAGACATGATATGGTGTAATAAGATCAGATCAGACAAGCTATGATTGGGGGTTATGGCACAAGATAAGGCAAAATGTGACAAGCTAAGATAAGATAAGGAAATATAAGATAAGCCAAGGCAAAAGGATGTTGAGACAAGACAAGACAAGGGAAGGAAATACAAGGTAATATAAGCTAAGGTAAGACCAGATGAAAATTTAAAAGGTAAGACACAACAAGACAAGATAAGATAAGACAATAGGATTCTCAGTGGGGTCTCTGAGGGGGCCTATCTTTGACCTGCTACTTTTCTGGATATATTTATTAAGATTATAGGTTCAGGTAGAGTTAGTAAACCCGTGAGATGTGCTGATGATACTAATGCTGGAGATATATCAGATATTGATGAGACAGTGAGAACAAACCTCACAATGGGCAAACACATGGAAAATGCAGCTTAACTTAGGAACTTGCAAAATGCCACACCAGGGCAAAAAGGATTGATAATTATAGATACAAGATGGGAGATATTGACCTATAGGGAGCAACCTCTGAAAATGATTTAGGGTTTTATTCTGACACAATCATCTGAGCAACAGGCAGAAGCAATAGGCAAAAAAATGTTAGGTTTTATTGTTACATTTGTATTGTTAAAACTGCAGAACAGAAATTGAGAGATGTTATACTGCAGCTTACACTAGTGAGACCACATCTCCGATCTCTGCTGAGGGATCAAACTGAGCCCAAGGGCCGACTGTAGTATTACTGAAGACCTCAGCCATCCTAAACAGTTACTTCTCCGGTCCATTAAGCATCTGCACCTTTTGATCTAGGACAGTTTCACCCTCTGGTCACAAGGCCACAGCTTGTACTGACAACTTCATGAGTGGCCCTGACACGTTTTCTTATCTGTCATCTGATGATGCATTGGCTCTCAGTGTTTGTATTCATTATCTGTGGTTTGTGCTGCACTACGGTCACTACAGCTATCGTTGTATTTCGTTCACATGATAAAAACTTGAACGTGACCCTGAGCCTGATCTTAAACAGCACGTGTATTAACAGATTGTTAAAGTGTAGTTACAGCTGAAACTGAAACGCTAACAGTTCTTTAACATGCACCTACACACACAAAGAAAGAGGCCCCCCATCTTACGTTATCAATTCCTTGAGCGTTAAAGGAGGCCGCGCCACTTTATCTTCCCTGGGAGCCCAATTATTTTCAACGTAAAACAAAGCCCTCTTTGCTAAATGCCTCCGAGTATTAACAGCTTCAGATTTATCCTGGGAGCGGAGGACACAGCGTGTGAACAGCTGGATTTATCCTGCCTTAACAAGTATTACCTTTGTCTCATTTAATGCTTCAGCTCCAACCAAAATTGCAAGGTTTATGCATATATTCAACAAGACAACGAATCCCCAAGCTTGCAAGAGAAGAATTCATCTTACTGCCAACCCTCATGGTGTGAAATCAAGCTAAGCGAATTCCCAAAAGCTGTCGATCGTCTGGCCTTATCGAAAAACCTGGAAGTGTTTCTGATCTTTCATATTTTGTTTTCTCTCCAAGAAATGATAACAAACCTCACAAATAAGAGAACACCAATAAAATATAAAAAAAACAGTTTTGTTAACACAAAATCATTTTCTCTGAAAGGTAAAAGGGGGCACCAACTGCACCGAACAAGACCTTCAAAAAAATGATTTAGCTTAACACGTTGACTGCCACAGGCAAAACATATACATTTGCTCCTAATGCTAATCTAAATTAGGGTGTTATTTAATTTACTAACCAAAAGCATTTTTTATTATGCAGAATTCACAATAATTATACATTTTCTCTAAAAAAAAACAAATTCAATATACAGTAAGTGACTTTGCAGCTGGCACATGGAACGAAATATTCATTGTACACATCAGTCGTGCGATAATCCGGATCTGGATCTAACACTGGTCACTGAGAGATATTCAGATGGTAATGGCTCTATATTTGTGAAAAATAAATTGGCTACTAAAGATAGATATAGATATACATATAGATAGAGATATAGACAGACAGACAGACAGACAGATAGATAGATAGATAGACAGACAGATAGATAGATAGATGTTTTTTACAAAATCACAAAATTGTTCTTACAAAGAAATGTATTAAAAGATTTGAGTTCATATTGAAATAGCATTTGACAATTTGTAGGGATGGAAATGTAGGTCTAAATGCAAAATACGCCTTACCAAACAATTACTGAGGCCAAGTTCAGAAGAATGCTTCTGAGCAGATCGACTTGGACTGTGCAGCAAGGCTAGTCGTACGCTTTCCACATTTTCAGGGGTACATACCGTTCGTGTAGCCCCCAGCAGTCTTTTGTTCTTCAGTGTACCTCGTGTACGAAGTGCTTTAACCAAATGTAGGATAGTGTTACGAGCGGGAGCGCTTTATATCTGTGGATATTGAAATGGCAACGAAACTCACACTGAACTGCGGTAATAGATTGTTTCTTCTTGACAAAACAGGCGTACGCAAAAACGTGGTGTTCTATCGTCCACGGCTCCATGGCTTCAACTAAAAAGATAATAAAAAAATGATAAGACTTCGCGAACCTAACGCCACCTACCGCACATCTGTCACTCCACCTAGTGGTGAGTTCTAGCCATTTCAAAGATGTCCGTCCTTTCTGCTTCACCTTGTAGATAGATAGATAGATAGATAGATAGATAGATAGATAGATAGATAGATAGATAGATAGATAGATAGATAGAGTGAAAGGTACTAGATAGATAGATAGATAGATAGATAGATAGATAGATAGATAGATAGATAGATAGATAGATAGATAGATAGATAGATAGATAGATCTGGCAGTTTTACAGTTCCTGTGAGGCGCTATACGTAATGCAGTTAGTGTAAAGAAGCCCCAGTCTCATTTCTTGACTTATTTCTGCTGAAGAAGTCTACAGAATAAACTACCTAAAAGTAAAATCTTCTGTTCTGTGACTTTTCCTGATTTTTCCTTCTTATTTCAGGCACCCACTATCCTCTATTTGCATGTGTTAACCACAAACATACTTGAATTTGGCGCTACAGCCCCCTAAAGAAGGTTTACGAGATAACTATATCTATAAGTTAACTACTACGAAGGGGCACATATTTAGGTGTGTTACAAAATGTGGGGGCCTAGGAAATAAACAATAATTCACCCCTCCATCAATCTTTAGTGTGTTACCTGAGCAGAGCCTGAATGGCCTGTCTAATAGTAGGGATTTAGGTTACCCTTGTTACAATTTGTTAGACTTTATTAGTTTTCTTCTAAATTCAATTCATTTTTTAAATCTTCTTCTTCTTTCGGCTGCTCCAGTTAGTGGTTGCCACAGCAGATCATCTTCTTCCATATCTTCCTGTCCTCGTCATCTTGTTCTGTCACACCCATCACCTGCATGTCCTCTCACACCACATCCATAAACCTCCTCTTGGGTCTTCTTCTCCTCTTACCTGGCA
The DNA here is from genome assembly GCF_016835505.1 of Polypterus senegalus. Lineage (NCBI taxonomy): Eukaryota > Metazoa > Chordata > Cladistia > Polypteriformes > Polypteridae > Polypterus > Polypterus senegalus. Next base: position 4,139,449 of record NC_053168.1, on the reverse strand, counting down.
GTTCTATCCTTAGCAACTTTCACCCAATATACCCCTCATCTCTCCTCTGCACATGTCCAAACCAACACCATCTCGCCTCTCTGACTTTGTCTTCCAACCGTCCAACCGGAGCTGACCCTCTAATGTCCTCATTTCTAATCCTGTACGTCTTTGGGCTGTGGATGGAAATTGGAGCAGCTGGAGGTCCCCCTCCCCCCAGACATGTGGTAGTGCCCCAGGTCTTTTTACTGCCACTCTGCCAATATGCCACCCTTTGCACCAAGCAGTGCTACAATATTTAATTTAAACCGGCATTGGTGAGTTTTGGTTTTAAGGAGGGTTCTATGGTTTTGGCCTTTGCTTTTGGGAAAACCTAAAAATGACAATAGAGACTCTTAGAGAGTATAAAAATGTCTCACCTGCTCACACGTATTGTAAACAGTTTCTTCATTCACGGTTTCAAATTCATCGGATTCATCAGAACACGACTCAAAGCCATCTTCATAGTAATATTGCTCAGCAATCTCTGGATCTTCTGGTATCTCTGTGAACCACATGAAGGATTGGCCGTGTGAAGAGAGTTTAAAAATGAGCAGAGTTGGCTGTTTGGCTTGAAAGTCATTTTGCATTCTTTGGTCACCAAAAGGCTGAAAGAGCCCCACCTACTGGCAATAAATAGTATGACGAAACATACCCCCATAATGCACCCCTAGCGTCTGTTTACTACTGGGCTGCTCCTTCCAGAGATATCTGGTATCCCTGTGGTACCTCATAGCAGCCGGCGCCACACACCGCGCCTAGGCAGGACCTCGGATATCACATTTGGCTCATTTTTAAATTGTCCCTGTTGATGCTCTCTAGCACCCCCTGATGGCGTAAATACTTGGCTGATTATTCATCCGCGCTTTCTGCACACTTTACTGTGCTGAAGATAAAACAGATAAATACGTCATTGTTACCTATCGGTATACACTCAATAACCCATCATGACAAAGTGACAACATGTTTTCAGAAAGGTTTGCAAATTTATTTTAAAAATCACAAACTGAAATCTATCCTTCCTAGAAGCATTCAGACCCTTTTCAGTGACCCTCCAAATTGTGATCAGGCTCCTCCTGTTGGCTTTAATGTTCCTTGAGGTGATTCAAGAACCTGACTGGTATCCACCTGTGAACAACTGAACTGGTTGGACATCATTTAGAAAGGCACACACTTGTGTATTGATGGTCCCACAATTCAAACCGCATGTCAGGGCAAACACCAAGGTGTCATTTATCTGCTGTTATTCCCTTGCCCCGTGTTATACATTGGCAAAACTAGTTGCTCTACTTGTCATCGTTTTGCAGAACACAAAAGTAATATCAGGACAAATTCCACTAAACATTATGTGTCTAAACACTTTATTACCATAAAGTTTCAGACCTCAGATCCATCCATCCATCCATTATCCAACTCACTATATCCTAACCACAGGGTCATGGGGGTCTGCTGCAGCCAATCCCAGCCAACACAGGGCGCAAGGCAGGAAACAAACCCTGGGCAGGGCACCAGCCCACCGCAAGACCTCGGATCTGCTGTCCTTGAAACTGTAAAGACCCCCTACCCCTTATCATCCTGTCAAGGTAATTTCGACAAGCTGTTGCTATGTAGGGTGGCACACTGGATTTTTCTGTTAAATACTTTACACCCCATTGGGTTAAATGAGTCACATGATTTGGCTTGCTTCTTGTGATATAATACCGAGTCTAGGTTGGCGTCCTGTTGCCACTTCTGCTCTGATAGTCGCTGGGCTCTGTGATGCATGTGTAGTGGATGACGTGAACCGTTTTTGAATTTTTTACACTTGCTGCTGTTAGTTATACGTGATGGCGTATGTATCGCCCTCTTTGGTTTCATTTCAGTCTCTTACTAGGCCTTTAGTCAAGAGTTTCTCAGCGCGTATTTTTTACTGTACATAGGATGAGGTAAGCTTCACCTCCAATTATGTATTCTCTTAAGTATTTATATATTGTTTTAATATATGATTACCTTTTTATTTTAATACAGTTTTTGTTTATGGGGAATTAGGTTTTGGTGGATCTACCCTTGTGAGTACCTGGCCTCATATGATAGGTAGTGTAATATTTTTAAATTGTATGGTTGTATGTATATATATATATATATATATCAGAACGATAGACACTTGGAATAAGCTACCAAGTAGTGTGGTAGACAGTAAGACGTTAGGGACTTTCAAAACTCGACTTGATGTTTTCTTGGAGGAAACAAGTGGATAGGACTGGCGAGCTTTGTTGGGCTGAATGGCCTGTTCTCGTCTAGAGTGTTCTAATTCTAATTCTAATATATATATATATATATATATATATATATAGTGGCAAAGGCGGTATATAGGCGTCAACCTGACACAGACTGACAATGGAGGCATGTGTAGAAATAAATGAAAAGTTTCATTTATCTTCAGCTGAGGTCCACGTCTTCCTCGTGTCCCTCAGCCCTAACACAGTCCAAAAACAACACACAAAGTAAATCACCCCAAACCACACTCTTCTTCCTCCACTACTCCTCCCAGGCACCTTCGTCCTCCTCCTCCCGACTCTGGCACTCTGAGTAGTGGCCGCAGGCTCTCCTTATAGTTCACCCGGAAGTGCTCCTAACCTAGATTAGGCTGCACTTCTGGGCGTAGCTGTATCCCCGCCCACACGGGCTCAGGAAGCCTTGCAGCTCCCCCTGGCGGTGGTCACGGAGCCCAACAGGGATGAGCTCTGGTGTTCCAAGATATTGGCCCTGATGCCACCCAGGGGAGCTGCCACCAAATGTTGCAGGGGATGCAGTGTGCATCCCATGGCTGCTTCCCCAGATCCAGTATCAAAGGGGAGTCCTGGCCGGGCCATCCGGCACAATATATATACCAGGTGCCGCACGAAAAACTGAACCATCTCCGACTCCAGCATCAACATAAATTTCTTAGCCTGTACACGAAACGAAAGATATGCAGTACAAAAATCCAATGGTAATTGTTTGACAGAGTCATGTGCAATAAAATACCAGTTTTTCCTTGTCATCGTCCTTCAGTTCTTGGACACAAGTCATTCTGTACGGCTTCATTTATAGTGAGTGCAACACACGTTGACAAGACCTGTGCAAAACATTCTCTTGTTGTGCTAATTTACGTGTTGATTTCCTAGGGCTTCTGGCCATCTGTTCCTGAATATCTGCTACGACCGCAGCTGTACGAACAGATGGGGCCTAATTCTTTCTGCAGTTTGCAACTCACCCAGTCTTACGCCACTTCTTCACCAATTCGTGAATACTGCTCTTTGCTGGTAGGTTTACGCCAGGAAACTTCTGTGTGAAAATGTCCCGCGTTTCCTTAAAAGCACCGGTAGACACATACGCCACCACTATTCCAATCCTCTGTTGCAGAGAATACATCTTCCAGATATCTTGCACACACGTCTGTACCCACCGGCTCACAGCTTCCTTACTATCGCACAGTTGGGGCTGCTGACCCCGTCGCAACAACGAGGCTCTGCGATCGTGACGGCACCCGCCTGTATAACAGCTCGAGTCAGCTGGTCGGAGACAGTTCAGTTTTTTGTGCGCCACCCTGTATATACTTTTCAAGTTTTTCATTTAGTTGCTGTGCCCTGAAGAAGAGGTGAATCCTTGGAACGCATCAGCCACATTTCTTTGCATGTCTGGAATTCAATATATTCTTAACGTTATATGGTTGTAAACTTTATGATAAAGTATCTACTATTGTGGACTTATTCATTCTGTTAGTGGCTCACATTGTTCATTTTCTAGATTTTGTTCATGATTGATTTTCAATTGAGTATTTTCAATTCAATGTACTTGGTTTCTTTCTTTTCAAAAAGGAAATTTGTTATGATAAGGTCTACAGGGAAGAAGATTATTACAGCGATGTCCACAGGGGCAAGGGTATCATTATCAGAAGGTCTGCAATACCCAGGGGTCTCATGCATAACGCCGTGTGTAGAATTCACAGTAAAACATGGCATATGGACAAAAGTGGAAATGGGCGTATGCAGAAAAAAATTCAGATGCATAAATCCGTGCGTGCGCCAACTTATGAGATGTATACTTGATATCATTTTCATTATGATAGGAATTAAAGTATGTACTAAATATGGGAACACAGTGGCGCAGTGATAGTGACGAGCTGGTGCCCCGTCCAGTGATTGTTCCTGCCTCCCGCAAGATGTTTGCTGCGCCATGCGTGACCTTTGATGAAATACTTTATTGTAGCAGTACTGTCTCTTTCAAACGTGCTAACCTCCAATTCCTGTCCTTCCTTTTCTTTCTCCAAGAATTCAATCGCCACACAATAACCTCTTTAATAAAAGTCAAGCCATCTGTAAGCTTAAAACGCCAATTCTTCAAAACTTTTATGAAACACTGAATATCTTCATAGTACATATTTAATTATTCTATCCATATATCCATCTAGGGGCACACCAGTCCCAGCAAGATTACAGTGTGAGGCAGGAACAATCCCTGAATGGGGCACCAGGTCGTCGCTAGCACTGCAACACCGTGTCCTCACATGTTTAATTATTAGCAATATAGATTATTTAAATGATGTCAACATTTTATCTGTATAATGTAATAAACAAGCTTTACTGCATTTCATCGTAAAAATGATATCAAGAGCTCCAAAAAGATAGCGCCTTGGAAATCAGAATCGACTTAGAAGCCAGTCGTCATCAACTATAAATACGTGCTTTATAAAGTGGCTCAGGTTGTACAAGTTCACAGTGAGGTGATTGGACTTATAAGTACCGACAGTTCTACAAGGAGCACTTGATGACTGATTGAGTGAGTTTAGACCACTTGGGATGAAACTGTTTCTGAACCACGAGGTCCTTACAGCAAAGGCTCTGAAGCATTTGCCGAATGGTTGAAGTTCAGATAGACTGTGTGCATGGCTGAGGCAATGTGTGCTTGATGCTGTGTACCGATGACCAGCTGCTGTAGAGCTGTGATTCCACACTCAAATACAGTGATATAAATACTCTGAGTGGTGCAGTGAGAGTGACAATGCTAAAGCAGCGATGGTATTTGGAATAGTTTGGCTATCCCGTGAACCATTATACTGTTACAGGTTAATTACAATCAGATGCCTTAAACTAATAAACAATATGCAGTTAGTTTCAGTGTATATGATAAAGCCGTGTCAGGGATGTAGATCTAAAAATTAAAGGGAAACCACCCAGGAACAGTAGCACTGCTTTGATGCTGGGTGCCACCAGTTTGCAAAACCCGAGCGGAGAACTTGCATATGCTGAGGATTGAGCTAACGTGAAAATGTGTGTGGCTTTACGCCAAGTTTAGTATTTATACATCGCGATGTGAGCATGGAAACGGGCGTACGCAACATTTATACCATTTATACATGAGGCCCCAGGTGATTACCATGAGAGAAGGTGCTGAGCGAGGTCGACATCATGAGAGACTCTGCACAGTAGATGTTAGGAAACTGGTGTGAAGGGGGACATTTTGTGATAAGAACTGTAATAAATTTGGGGCTCACTCAAAAGCAAGAGGCTCAATTCGTTGAACTGAGACAGGCTTTATATGCTCTGCAATGGTTTTTCCTATGCTGTGCAATAAAGTCTAAATTCTGACTACCTTTCTGAAGACTCTGCTCGTTTTTTTCTGAAGATTTCACAACAGAAGAATTTGAAAAAATGTTCTTAATTGAAATATCCAATTATTCAATTCCCTTCTCATATGATGTGTGATATTTATACATGGCTTACAATTATCTTACACAGACAACGGAAGAATTGTAATATGATGTGATATTTGTACCCTGTCGGGTGTACTTGTGTTTTCTTATGGATAAAATTGACAAATTGAATGAATTATATATTTGAATGTATTTTGTTCTATTGCTAAATTTCGCTAATTCGATATTTAGTTCATTGTATATCATTTAAATATCTGCTTATCCTAGTATTGTGAAATTGTCTTCTATTAAGCAAGCGTATCGATTAATTTTTAGATTTTTACGGACACCTTGGTTGATTTTGATTCAGGACAAAAACCAAGCCATGATATCCAAGGAACTCTCAGCAGACCTCCATGATCAATCTTTGGTGAGGCACAAGACATTTCTAAAGCTTGGAGTGTACCCAGGAACACAGTGGCCTCAGAAATTGTGAAATGGAAGAAGTTTTTAACCACCAGGACATTTCCTAGAGTAGGCCACCTGGCAAAATGGACAAGAAGGGCCTTGATCAGGAGGATGACCGACAACTCAACAGTCACTCGAACATAGCTTCAGAAGTCCTCTGCTGAGATGGCAGAACACTCTGGATGGAGGTCCATCTTAACAGCACTCCATGAATCAATTAGAGTGGCCAGATGGGAGACACTCTTGAGTAGAAAGTTCATGACAGCCCAGTTGAAGTTTGCGCTGGTCTGATGAGGTAAAAACGTGCTGCTCTTTGGGCACAAGTCCAAGCACTATGTCTGGTGAAGACCAGGCACTGTGTACCACCTGCCAAATACCATCCCAACCGTGAAGAATGGTGGCGGCAGCATCACGTTATGGGGACAGGGAGACTGGTTAGAGCTGAAGGAAGGATGAATACAAACGGGTCCTTTAAGAAAACCTACTCTGGAGTCCACACTACCTCAGACTGGAGTGACAGTGCACCATTCAGCACAACAATGACCTAAAACATAAAGAGATGGCAATGCTGGAGTGTCTTCTTTAGAAAGTCTCTGAGGGTCCTGGAGTGGCCCAGCTACCTAAAACCCATAGAACACGTGTGGAGAGACCTGAAGATGACCGTTTATGGACGCTTCCCATCTAAATTAGCGGAGCTTGAGAGGATTTGTGAGAAAGAACAGGACAGACTGCCCAAATCGAGGTGTGCAAAGCTTGTAGAAACGTACCCAGAAAGACTCAAAACTGGAATTGGTGCCAGAGGGGCTTCAACAAAGTATTGAATTAAGGGTCTGAAAACTTCTAGGAAGAGGAAATTTTTGATTTGTATTGATTTTAATTAAAAACAGATAAAATTCCATATAGTCAAGTCAAATTTAACAAATCATAGCACAACTGAATTTTGCTGTTTTGGATTTCGAATAAATGTGAAGACCTTTCTGAGAATGTGTGTTTGCTTTGTTATTATGGGATTACAGAGTGTGGACTGATTGGATTTTTTTTTCCATTTAAAAGTATTTTTACAACACAGTAACCTGTACAGAAAGTGAAGGGGTCTGAAGACTCTCAGTCCAACGTTATGTGAATGTGCCCTGCATTAGACTGGCACCCGGTTCAGAGTTGGTTCTTGCCTTGTGCCCTCGTGGCTGCTGGTAGAGACACCCCGCATCACCCTGAACTGGTTATGATGAAGATGAATACATTGGATAGTTAACCCTGCTGTGCTTCCCATTTAAAATCTCAGTCACACCTAATTATGTTCCAAATATATAAAGCCCGATACAAAAGTGAACAGATATGTAAAACAGGAAAAACAATAAAGATGGCCCTCGGCATGTAGCAAAAGGACTCATTTGTATAGCATACCACGAGGTGATGGCTCAGACATGCACAGCCTGTCACGTTCTTGTCTTTCCGATGGCCTGTGAACGCAGAGGGTCTTGCAGCCTTGGACATCCAACAGCTGATTTTGATTGAATTCCTTGCCAGCCGGATTCATGCTATCCTGTGAAGACACATGGCATACAATTCATTTAGGACAATAGACGATTTTATTGTTAATACACTGCAGCAGATTTGTGGCCTCAGCTGCCTCCACCATAGAACCTGGAAATGAGCCAATAAAGGACTTACAAGATAAAGGGTGGAGGTTTTGGAATGGTCGTCACAGAGCCCAGACTTGAATATTATCACAAATCTATGGGGAGACCCTGCATGAAAGAAGACCGAAGACATCTGCAAGGAAGAGTGTGTGTGTTGGGGGATTAACGCGTCACAAGGGGTGTTTGGAGGCAGATGAGATCCTTACGAAGTGCTGACTGATAGGGTGCCAACACTTTTGCACGTGTCACATTCATATGCTCTTCCACTCTAGTCAATTTGATCAGTCTCTCTATATATAAATATAAATCCATTCTCTGTCTGTCTGTATGTTTGTCCACTTTTCACAAGATAAATTTTTTTTTCTATAATTTGCTTGAACATTCCGGTTGATTTTGCGACTTCTCTCATCGCACTAAAAATCATAGTTCGCTTGCCAGAGTGATATATTTGTGCTAATCCGAGACAGAGGCTGCGGGCCGAGGGGAGAGGGAGGCGGGACCTCAGGAGTGGGGAGTGGGGCGGGCGGGGGGGCCCACCTCACTGTCATGTTTCACTACTAGGTGGGTGGAGCCATGGGGGATGGCTAGTATATAAGAGCAAGCGTGCCTTCAAGTTTTTATATTTTTGTTCCATTACATTTTCCTGTTTTGTTTTTTTTTTTGCAAATGTTGCAATTGTATTCTGCTCCCTTGTTTGTTCACATTTTTCTGTAGTTATTAATAACTTTGCCTCGGTCCCTTTCCTCTTCTCTGTGGAATTAGGGCCTTTAGGTGTCACCTAGTGCCACGTTTCTCAACCTCTCTGGTCTCGTCACCCACTTTTTCTCCATTGTCTTATCGAGCGTGACTGTCGGAGCAGCAACCCACTGTGACTCACTTTGCAACCCGCTGCCACTCAGTTTTTCTTGTGTAATTGTCTTCAAATCCCACCACCTGGACTGTTAGCCAAGAGGGTGCTGTTGGAAACTGGGCTACTGTTTGCTGAAGAAGAAGAAGAACTGGAACTGAGGGTAGGAACTTTGAATGTTGGCAGTGTGACTGGTAAGGGGAGAGAGTTAGCAGATATGATGGAGAGAAGGAAGGTTGATATATTGTGCCAAAAGACTCAGTATCATGTATGTGTAAGCAGCAGGGTTCGGAAAAATATCACCCATGAGTGAAAAAAGTAAAATTCTCTGATTTTTATCCACAAATGCTTCAAAAATAATTTTCTAACTGTTCTTCTGTGACGGCATCAGACACAGCAGTTGAAATTTATGAGGCAAAATAACAAAAATGAACAGAAGCATGACATCGATAATAATTCCTAGGAAGATAAACAACTAATTTACAATTTATAATTTTGTTTCGTTATCAATCCGAATGCGTTCCTGCTCATCACCCGCCTATCACTTGTACAAAACACTGGTGCTGGTTTTCTCAGAGTAATTATACAGGTCAAATTCCGTTATAACGAATATCTTTATGTAGCCCGTCTACTCCGACTGTGTGTAGAAAGGGGCCCTGAGTTCTTTACTCTAATGTCTAATTTGTTAGGATTCTATTTACTTTAATATTTTACATCTCGGGTTACATTAAACAAAACATTATTAATTAATTCTATCAATACACTGATAGATAATAACAAATAATGGTAACATTCATTCCTAACCCAATAGTTTATATTACACAAACTTATAATAAAAACCAGGAAACTGGGTTATAAAACAATAATGAACTCCCCGTTTAATTGTAAAAGTCAACAAACACAATTAATAAACTGAAAATAATCAGGAACTATATTACACCTCTTAATCTATACTAATAAAAGGCAAAGCCCTCACTCACTCACTCACTCACTCACTAATTCTCCAACTTCCCGTGTGGGTGGAAGGCTGAAATTTGGCAGGTTCATTCCTTACAGCTTCCTTACAAAAGTTGGGCAGGTTTTATATCGAAATTCTACGCGTAATGGTCATAACTGGAAGCAGTTTTTCTCCATTTACTGTAATGGAGATGAGCTTCAACGCCGTGGGGGCGGAGTTTCGTGTGACATCATCACGCCTCCCACGTAATCACGCAGTACATAGAAAACCAGGAAGACCTCAAAAAAGCACTCAAGAAAACATGCATTATATAATTGAGAAGGCAGCGAAACAATAAGAAGCGAGCGAGTGACATATACAACCATATTCATGACTTCTGCTACTTCGGAAACAAAGCACGATGTAAACCTACACTTTAAATTAAGTTCATAGACAGGCTGCGCTGGCGTTTGTAATTTAGTGCCTGCCCATATAAGGCCGTCCGTCAGCGGCAATCCAATAGCAAACTGCCACGGGTAAATATTCACGGGTGAAGGACTGTGCTTATGGAGAGGAAGATGAGATGGTCAGGGTGGTGTTTGGTACAAACTCAGCGAAACTGCGAGAGAAAGTTTTAAGTGCCAGGACTAAGGTAACATTAAATACAGCCATGGACATAGCAGGAGATGGCACCAGCACAGCTGGGAACCTTCGATGCAAGTACACCGAGCGGCTCACGTGAACTGACGCAGTGCACAGATAAAAGGCAACAGTTCCAAAGAGCTGAACAAAACGAATTACACAATTGAAAAGGCAGCAAAAATATGAAGCGTCTGATAAGCATATTCATAAATCCAGCTACTGCGGAAACAAAGCACACGGTGGAAAAAGTCAATGTCCCGCTAAAGGAAGACAGTGTAAAAAAACCCATGCATGCAGTGTGTCAGGTCTCAGATAAAGAAGAAGACGAGCTGTTTATTGATGCAGTAAGAAATGAATCGATGAATGAAACCTGTCATCTTTACAACGATTGACAAACACGGAATGTAACTTGAACACAACACATCCTACAAATACGAACCTGATTGAAAGAAATAATGATAATCAAATCCTTGATGACAGCAACACTCAGTAACACTCACAAAACAAATACTGTATATTGACAGTCATGTTACGTTATTTTTAAAATGTTCCCTTTTCTTTTCTACCTTTTTAACACACTACTTCTCGCTGCGATACTGCGGGTATATATATATATCCCGCTCTACATACTCGAATAATGGATACTTTATTCGCCATCAATGATTGTTTTGGTAAAGCCATACTCAGTGTATTCATTAGATGAACGGTAAAAAAGTAAGAGCGAGGGGAGGATGACTCATTGAGGCATGCAGGCTGTAGTCTTGCGTCAACTCTATCTGAATTGCGCGATCACATTTGAAAAAATATATCTTTTCAAGTTCTATTTAGTCCATATGTGTCAAACTCAAGGGCGCGGGCCACATCCGCCCGGCGTAATTATATCCGCCCCGAGATCATTTTATATACTGTATTATTGTTATTAAAGCCGGGTATATGAAGCGCTGGTAACACAATAAACTACAGATCCCATAATGCAGCGCTTCAGCTGCCTTGCCGAACACTTATCGTGTTAATCAAGTCTACCTTATGATGCTGCAAGTTATTGCAAAGCTAGAGTTATTGCGCACTGAGTTTGCACGGCGCTTTGGTGACTTTGAAGAACAAAAAAAGTCCGTCTACATGCGGCTCGAACCTTGTGCATGTTTGGTAGCACATATCTGTGTGAGAAGCTCTTCTCAGTGATAAAGACTAACAAAACAGCACACAGGAGTCGCCTCACTGATGAGCACCTGCAATCCATCCTGAGAATCTCCACAACACAGAACCTCACAGCAAACAGAAACGAACTTGTTGGCAAAAAAAGATGCCAGGCGTCCAGCTCTAAAATGACATAAGAGCAAAGACAACTGAATGATTTGATTTGTTATTGCACGTAAGAGCGGGAGTCAACCGTTTTAACAAACAGCGCATTGCACTGATACGAAATAGCTGTGTGTGTATATATGTAGATATGTATGTATATGTATATATATGTTTATATATGTGTGTGTATGTATGTATATGTATGTATATATGTGTATATGTATAGATATGTATATATATATATATGTTTATGTGTGTGTGTGTAATATATATATATATATATATATATATATATATATATATATATATATATATATATATATATATATATATATGACAACAACACTCATCACTCACAACAGTGACAAAACAATTACATTGACAATCAGGTTACGTTATTTTCAAAATGTTTCCTTTTCTTTTCATTGCTTCTTTAACACACTACTTCTCCGCTGCGAAGCGCGAGTATTTTGCTAGTCTATACTAATAAAAGGCAAAGCCCTCAGTGACTGACTGACTGACTGACTCATCACTAATTCTCCAACTTCCCGTGTAGGTAGAAGGCTGAAATTTGGCAGGCTCATTCCTTACAGCTTACTTACAAAAGTTGGGCAGGTTTCATTTCGAAATTCTACGCGTAATGGTCATAACTGGAAGGTATTTTTCTCCATTTATTGTAATGGAGTTGAGCTCGAAAGCAGTGGGGGGCGGAGTTTCGTGTGACATCATCACGCCTCCCACGTAATCACGTGAACTGACTGTCAACGCAGTACGTAGAAAACCAGGAAGAGCTCCAAAAAGCGCTGAAGAAAACATGCATTATATAATCGAGAAGGCAGCGATACAATAAAAAGCGAGCGAGTGACATATACAACCATATTCATGACTGCTGCTACCTCGGAAAGAAAGCACGGTGTGAACCTAAACTTTAAATTAAGTTCATAGACAGGCTGCCGCTGGCGTTTCACATGCCCACGGGTGAGAGGACGCAGGATATAAACGAGAGTTTTGATCACTTTGTAACTAAGTTAAAATTGCAGGTGAAGGGCTGTGCTTATGCAAATTCCAAGAGACTGTGTTTGTGGAGGATTGACAGTTAAGGCGGGTGGGGGTGTCACGTCATCATCTCCCCTCCCATTCACCTCATTTCGCTCTGAGCTGAGCTCCGCGGCTAACGCGGTCTTACGGAAGCGACTTTGTGACGCTGCCACCAAATACTCACAGAAAAATCCACAAGTTAATACACACGCTGTCTTTAGAGTTTCTCCACACTGAATCCTCCAGGCACTACTTACAAAAGGTTACAATGACAATCGTGTTACGTTATTTTTAAAAGGTTTCCTTTTCTTAGCACAAGCACAGCTGAGAAGCTTCGATGCATGTGCTCCATAACGTGTTAAAAAATCACGCATTTAATCACACTTTGCAATACAAGCAAAGGGGAACTTGTGTCAATGCATGATTTCCTGGTACACCGATTACATTGATCAGCACTTCCCGATTCATTTTACCCTCGCACACCCTTGGTTTGAGAACAAGTATGAAAAAATATGACGTTAACACAGAAAAACAGATCACCAATTGAAGCTTTATGAATAACCGATTTGCCATCAATGATTGTTTTGGTAAAGCCATACTCGGTGTATTCATTAGATGAACAGTAAAAAAGTAAGAGTGAGGGGAGGGTGACTTTTTGAGGCACGCAGGCAAAACCACAATAGCACGCGGGCTCGATGTACTGTAGTGCGTGTCAACTCGATCTGAATTGCGCGATCACATTTGAAAAAATATATCTTTTCAAGTTCTATTTAGTCCATATGTGTCAAACTCAAGGCCCACGGACCACATCCAGCCCGGCGTGTAATTAAATCCGGCCCCTTCGAGATCATTTTATATACTGTATTATTGTTATTAATGGCCCGGGGATATGAAGCGCTGGTAACACAATAAACTACAGATCCCATAATGCAGCGCTTCAGCTGCCTTGCCGAACACTTACCGCGTTAATCAAGTCTAGCTTATGATGCTGCCAGTTATTGCGAAGCTAGCCCAAACGATGCAGAAGAGAAACGGTGATTCTGAACATAGCGCCTTTAAAAACCGATGGGAGGCTGAGTATATGTTTACTGACATTGCCGGTAAACCCGTGTGTCTCATTTGTGGAGCTAATGTGGCTGTAATTACAGAATTTAATCTAAGACGGCATTATGAGACAAAACATCAGGATAACCTGAAAGACCTGAATGCAATGCACAAGATACAGAAAGCAGAAGAGTTAAAGAAGAATCTGACACTTCAGCAGACGTTTTTACCCGTGCAAAATCACAAAGTGACTTCAAGTGAAGCTATTTTTATGGGAGACACAAATGCACCAGTTCACCTTGCCCCACTTTCCCTGTTGCCAAGTAATGTTGAACAAAGTCGGCACTACGGTGTTCCCAAATACGCACTTTGCTGATAAACTGAGCGCACTGCGCACTGAGTTCGCACGGCACTTTGGTGACTTTGAAGAACAAAAAAAGAATTTTGAGTTGTTTCGCAACCCATTTGCCGTCGATGTGGAAACTGCACCTGTGCACATTCAGATGGAGGTGATTGAGCTGCAGTGTATTGGCACAGTGAAGGCAAAGTACGATACTGCACGGCCCGCACAGTTTATTCACTCCATTCCCGCAGAAATGCTCCAGCTCCGTCTACATGCGGCTCGAACCTTGTGCATGTTTGGTAGCACATATCTGTGTGAGAAGCTCTTCTCAGTGATAAAGACTAACAACACAGCACACAGGAGTCACCTCACCGATGAGCACCTGCAGTCCATCCTGAGAATCTCCACAACACAGAACCTCATCGAAGTGATCACTACCCAAATGGGTACTCGTGAATCTAAGATGTTTAATAGGCATTCCCAGTATTAAGTTGTGGATTTGCCTGCAAATATTTAGCGGCAGTGTGTCTATGAACGTAATTTAAACTTAAGCTTTACACCTTGCTTTCCTGTTGATATGTGTAAAAAGGCTTGTTCAGCGTCAGAGGGTTTCTGCAGTAGCTACACTTATGAATATGCTAAGCACAGTCCTTCACCTGCAAATATTTACCTTATATGGGCAGGCATTCAATTACGTGGGAGGCGGGATGCAACTCCGCCTCTCACGGTGACCGAGCTGCTGGCTATGGCCGTATATATGGACGAAAGTAGGTTCCAGTTATGGCCGTTACGCGTAGAATTTCGAAATGAAACCTGCCCAACTTTTGTAAGTAAGCTGTAAGGAATGAGCCTGCCAAATTTCAGCCTTGTACCTACACGGGAAGTTGGAGAATTAGTGATAAGTCAGTCAGTGAGGGCTTTGCCTTTTATTAGTACAGATTACATGTGAAAAATTATTGCTGTTTCTCTATATATGAATAAATCTATGCAAAATGTATCTTAATTTTTCTCTATACGTCACTTTAATTTTCTAATTAAACTATAATTAGAATAACTAATTCATTAATGTTAGAGTGTGGCAAATTGAAGCATCGCCCCGCCCCGAGTGGCACGAACGCGAGGTACGCCACTGGCCCTGATGCTTTGCTACGCGGTCACATGTGAACAGATTGCTCAGCAGTGGTCTGAGACAGCAGCTTTGTGGAACCCCAATGTCGGCGAATGGTGTGGAGGACTTCGTTTTGACAATCCTTACTGACCGGAGCCTCTTTGTTAGGAAGTCAAACACCCAGCCACAGTTGGAGCTGCTCATACTTTTACAATGATAAATTAAAATGGTTTTCAATTCATTTAGGAATCCGTTATTTCAGTCACAACCAAACAAGGAAAGAACAGCGACACAGCAAAATTAATTCCACGCTTCACGAGCCCCCAAGCATGAGGTCACAAAAAAAGACTCACGTTTAGAACATCGATGTTCACTCTCTGAAAATTGCGAGATCTGAACTCCTGCATCCGCTTGTGGTTCTCTTGATATTTTTCTTCCGCTAATTGCCTGCAAGGTGGATGACAAAGTAAAAGGTTTGGGTCAATAAACACTGCGTGTTGGGAGAAATTTGGACTATCAGGACCAGAGACCAGGAGATAAAATGTTAAGTTAGATGTGCTCCACCCCAGAACACAGTACAATAAAACCTCGATTATCCGTCACTCGATTAAATTGTCAGTCTCCGTTAACCGTCAGGGCAAATTACTCCTGCCGCACGATACGCTGCGAGTATGCACGTTGGAACGACTCTCCCTTCTGCCAGCACCACGTGTCAGGCCGAATTTTGGAATCGCAGTGTCAGTTACATACCTTCATCTTTAATAGCATTTCGTAGCTTTTCTCTTTTGCTATAATTAAACTACTATACATCGTTATGGCCGATAAAGATATGCGTATGGTATTTCAGTTGTCGCAAATAATGAAAACTTTTAAATGTTTACGAAACGGTAAAAGTGTTTCAATTATTGCTTTATATTACGGAGTAGGAACAACAACAGTGAACGATATAAAGCGTGATGCCGACAAAAATGGAAATGTCGAAAATGGAAACCACATTGATTCTGTATTAATGTTATTGTTCGTCTGCATTGTAATTTTCTTTTTAAGTTCTATTCTATTATGTTTTGTTAATATCTTGTGACCTGCAAGCAGCTTGTGATATGCTGTTGGGGAGCAGAAAGGGTGGAATGAACGCTGTAAGCGATGGGACTGGGGGCGGGGCTTCTGCTCTGTGCGGGGACGACACGCCTCTTAGCAGATGAGTGACAGGAGGAGCTAAAGGAAGGTGCGGCCGAAGGAAGTTTTGAGTAGAAAGTCAGGAGACAATAAGCAGGAGTGTCTGCGGTATACAGACAGACAGAATGTGAGTGGCAGGAGATAATTATTGGTAGGGAAAGATTTCTTTTATTGTTTTGGAGGTGTGCTCTGTAACCGGATAATGGAGTATAAGATGGGGCACCATTTGTTACGGAACGAAGACTCCATGTAAAACGTAGAAAACTTCAGTACCTCTGAGTTGTATTTGCTTATTACTCTGGTCATTACAATATTATATACATTAATTAATCTTGTTAATACTGTATTTTGTTACGTTTTTTGTAAATACATACGACTATTCGCTAGACTAATCTTACTGTATATCATTTTTGAAGTAGCTGTTCTGCTATCCGTCTTTACTCTTATTCGTCATGACCTCGGTCCCGACCCCTGACGGATAATCGAGGTTTTACTGTAGTAAGTAGTAACAGCAGTAGAAAAAGCAAACATGAACGAATGGCTGGTATTACTTCAGCTTCCTGGCCTTTTCATCCGCATCTTGTAATTTGCGTAGCCTCATGCGCTCCCGTGGAGTCATTTTTTGGACTTCAGACCTGTCGCGGAGGGTTTGCAGGTGGACTTTCTTTTGTCTGTAAAGAGAAAAAGACACTAAATTTGGGTTTGTTCAAATCTTCGGCACCATTTCATTGAACACGTAGCACAGTGATGAGAGTCCATTGTATTCAAGTACACTCGACAAAAAACTTGAATTGGGGTGGAAGTGACATATCTGAGCCATCAAGCGTGTGGGCTTTGTGTCCGAACCTCCAATCACTTCTTGGACTTGCTTAATTCAAAATCAGGAGCAGAGCTAAGCGGCACCCGTTTCACATTCCCCGAATCCGTCATGAACCCACAGCAGAAAGGCTACACCACAAAAATCGCAAGAATGCCTTCAAATACCAGGAGTGGATGAGGAAACACAGGATGAAGAAATCCAGAAAGTCAAGAAAGCTCACTGCTGAGACTTTAAGCTTGGACTTTTGTATTTTCTGTAATACCATTTTTGTTTGTCATCACTGTGTTCATAAAAATTACAAACTTTATTAGGTATGCCTGCTTGTTAATACAAATATCTAATCAGCCCATCACATGGCATCAAATCAATGCATTTCGCCTATAGATGTTGTCAAGACGACCTGGTGAAGTTCAAACTGAGCATCAGAATGGAGAAGAAAGGGGACTGAAGTGACTTTAAATGTGGCATGGCTGTTGGTGCCAGACTGGTTGCTCTGAGTATTTCACAAACTGCTGATCTACTGGGATTTTCACGCACAACCATCTCTAGGTTTTACAGAGAATGGTCTGAAAAAGTGAAAATATCAGTGAGCGGCACTTCTCTGTTGATGTCAGAGGTCAGAGGAGAATGGACAGACTGATTTGAGCTTATAGACAGGCAACACTCACTGAAATAAGCTCTCATTACAACCAAGGTACGCAGAAGATCATCTCTGAACACGCAACACGTCAAACCTTGAAGCCGATGGGCTACAGCAGCAGGAGACCACACCGGGTGACACTCCTGTCAGCTAAGAACAGGAAAATGTGGCTCCAATTCACACGGGCTCAACAAAACTAGACAATAAAAGATTGAAAAAAACGTTGCCTGGTCCGCTGAGTCTAGATTTCTGCTGCAACATTCAGATGGTGGGGTCAGAATTTGGGGTCAACAACATGAAAGCGTGGATCCATCCTGCCTTGTATCAATGGTTCAGGCTGGTGATGATGGTGTAATAGTGAGGGGGATATTTTCTTGGCACACTTTGGGCCCCTTACTACCAACTGAGCATCATTTAAATGCCTACCTGAGTATTACTGTTGACCATGTCCATCCCTTTATGACTGCCATCTTCTGATGGCTCCTTCCAGCAGGATAACAAGCCATGTCACAAAGCTCAGATCATCTCAAACTGGTTTATTGAACATGACAATGAGTTCACAGGACTCAAATGGCCTCCACAGTCATTAGATCTCAATCCAGTAGAGCACCTTTGGGATGTGGAGGAACAGGAGATGGGATTGGGATATGCAGCTGACAAATCTGCAGTAACTGTGTGTTGCTATCATGCCAATATGGGCCAGAATCCCTGAGGAATGTTAACAGTACCTTGCTGAATCAACGTCACGATGAATTAGGGCAGTTCTGGAGGCATAAGGGGGTCCAACATGGTACTAGTAAAGTGTACCTAATAAAGTGGCCAGTAAGTGTATCGTGCTCATAAGAAAAACTCTGTTGTGAAAAAGTATTTGCCACTTGCCTGATTTCTGCTATTTTTGCAGATTCATAACATTCAATCATTTCTGTCTTTCAAACAAATTTAATTTAATAAAAAAAGGCAACCTAACTAAGCACAATATACAGTTTTTAAATGATCATCCGATTTATGGACAGAAAAATGTTCACCAACACCTGTATCTCCCGTGTGAAAAAGTAATTGTCTCCTAAAACAAAACTCATACTGGCGAGTCAGGGAAAAGAAAAAACACTTATAACAAACCGTTTGACGTGTCTAATTATGGAAGACATCAAGCTTTTTGGGGTTCCCGTCTATTTGTTGCTCTCTAGACCCCAAAAAAATCCCTCATTTATTAAGCCATTTTTGGACCATATTTTGTGTAAAACAAATAACATCCATATGATAAAGAGTAACCCAGACTTCTACAGAAATAAATGTTGTTGTTAGACACATTTAGGGAGTCGAAATTGAGACTTTCGCTGGGCAGCTCGTTCCACCAGCTATACTACGCTACACATGAAGAGTCTGGACTAAGATTTGATGCCACACACAGGTTGTATCACCAGAAGCCATTCATCAGAAGACCTGAGTGCTTGAGAAGGTGCACAGGACCTCACCAGTGTCTCCATATACGAGGGGTGCTGACCCGCTGACTACTCTGAAGGTGACAGTCAAGGATTTGAACTTAATAAGGAGTTAAACCAGTGATCTGAAGAGAGGCGTGAGATGTGCCCGCTTTAGCTGGTTGAGCACCAAGCGTGCCACTACATTTTGAATGAACTGCAGTAGCTTGGTGACTCATGTCGGTACATATGCCAGCAGACAGTATCAGTAGTCCAAATGTGACAAGACCAAAGTCTGGTCCATGAGTTGTACGACATGCTCTGTCAGTGGGGTCTGATCTTGTGGATCTTGTGTGGAGTGAATCTGCATGACCAAGATGACCATTGTGATATGGTCAATGAAGGACAGCCGGTCAAGCTGGCATATAAATTAGCGATAGGGAGCTGAATTGAACAGAGATGGGATATCGAATAGCAAGGTCCATCTTTGTCAGGTTGAGCTGCAGATGGCGCTCTTCTTCATCCAGGCTGCTAGTAAGACATGCAGAGATTATAGTTGATATTGTGTGGTCCTCTGGAGAGGACAAGAGGTATAGTTGTGTGTCATTAGCAGAGCACAGATAGGAAAAACCATGGGACTGGATGATAGAGCCTAGTGAGGTGGCGCACAGAAGGAGGCTAGGACCCAGCACCAATCCTTGGGGCACACCCGTGCTTGGCTAGTGCACCTTCTGCATTTCTTGTTACCAGGACACGTGGTAGAATCTGCCCAAGAGGAAGGACTCAAATCACCTAACTGTAACACCAGTGATGCCAAGGTCAGAGAGGGTGTCAAGGAGGATCTGCTGTTTGACCGTATCAAAGGCAGCGGAAGAGATCAAGCTATCTCGGTTGTAACGGACCTTCATGAAGCCTCACTGATTAAGATCATGCAAGATTTGATCTAAGGAAGATACTTGGTTAGAGACAGAACACGACAGAGCTGGGCTGCCGAGTGAAGTTCATGGGAGGACACAGTGGCTCCAACCAGTTTCTAAATTAGGTGTCATATCTTGCTGTGAATTTATTCATCACACGTCAGACTTTTCTGAAAAGTGTTGATTTCTCCTTTCCTGAAAACGTCATCCAAATGTTTTGAAGACTGAAGCAGATCTGTCCTTCTGATTTATTTCCAAATGTTTTTCTTGAGCTTTTTCTTATGATGAACATATGGCTTCTGTCCCCCCTTGTCATTCAAATCTCATTGCAAAGTGTCAGCTGGTTAAGAATAAAGAAGTGAGAAAAGACCTAGAATGGTGCTGCTTAACAGGGTGATGAATCTTAAAAAGCGAGTCAGCACAACAAAGTAGAAAGTCTGATCCTTTAGCACTAACAACTGACCAACCATAGAAGAAATGAGGCCCTCCAATGAAGGCCACAATGGCCTTCGAGAAGCTGAGCTCGACCCACCTGCACCAGAGGCTTTTAGCTACACTACACAGTGCTGACCTTTCCTTCCTTTTCCTTTCCTCCTTGCTGTCCATCATATCCGATGATGATGTCCATGTCTGTCCTTCAACGGCATGTTCTCTGTTGGCTGAACAGTCCAATCCTGGAAGCACAGATGTTATTACAGATGTGGCATGTTGTTGAAGTGTTGCTTGTGGCCTACATGGGTGTGTTCACCTCCTCTGTTCTCCTCCGGTGTACACACTCCAACCACAGTGAGCTATCACCAGATACTGAGGTCAGCAGTAGTGTCTTGCAGGGGGGTGAAGGGGGTAACGCATATCCATGCGTTTTCAAGGAAACCTTCATCTCGTCATTGAATCGCATCTTCTGCCCACCTGCTGAGCACTGGCCATGATATAATTGACTGTGCAGAACTTAAGAGTGTTCGTTTTGGGGCATCGGAAACACACAGCCAAGCCACCATAATTAATGCTGGATGATTGTGGCCTCACAACAGGCAAGTATGAGGCACCTGATCACATCAGGTGAGACCCAAGATGTGCCAGTTAGCACCAACAGTTATGGAGGAGTTTGGGTTTACAGACAGCTTGGCTTCAGTCTGGGAGCCAGAGTTGGGAGGAGGAGGAGGAAGAGGAGGAGGAGGAGGACAATGATAGCTAGGAGTGGAGGAGGAAGAGAAAAAGAAGACAAGGAGAACTGCTGTGTGCTGATTGTGTCTTGTACTTGTGGTTGTTTCATGGGAAACACTTGACAAGGAAGAGTTTCCCAAGACAAAAGCTCTTGTTAATCGAGACTTGTGTCCGAGACTGTGTGTGTTTGGTGAGCTCTGGTGGCCACATCAGATAGACAGACATGCTGGGATCTCCACTCCCATGGGGCAACACTTCTGGATTATGTGGGGGCCACCAGAGGGGGCTGTTGGAATTTGCAGTCCCTACTTTCAGAGACTCCTGGTTGACCCGGAGGAGCTTCCATAGGGCAATGCCCTAACACCAGAAGTACACTCAGGTTATAGAAAGAAGAAACAGCATGATCTCAGCCAGGCAAGTCGGAGTTGGGAGAGAAGCTGAACAACACCAGCCTGGGAGGAGTCGAACAGTAAAGAGAAGAAAACGTTTGTTTTGTTGTGCTGCATTGGGCTGGACAAAGAGGGAGAAACCTGTTAAAGGTATTTTTAGTAAATGAAATACTTTTTTGCACCCAGGACTGTTTTTGTGTAGCTGTGTCTGCAGTTTGGGGCTCGTTGATGCCACCTGGTGATCACAATCGATAGATAGATCTGAAAGGCACAATATAATAGACAGACAGACAGATTCATAACGTAGTTGGCAGGATTAGATAGATAGATAGATAGATAGATAGATAGATAGATAGATAGATAGATAGATAGATAGATAGATATGAACAGCACTATATACCACATAGCTAGCCCCCTTGATGTGTGGAGTACAAGACCAGGGTGCTTAGGCTTAAGCTTTGTGCTGCACTAATGAGGCCTCACCTGGAGTCCTGTGTGCAGTTTGGGTCTCCATAGTCAGACACAGTTAAGTAAACTAAGTATTAGATGTAAAAATGTTAGACTTGAGGACACAGTGGGAGGTCTGAAAAGTGGCAGTACTCCTCCCTCATGACAAAGACCTAGTAGTCAGTGGACTCCTCACTATCTACACCCAGATGGTGGACAGAAGTGCTCAAGGAGGCTAACGGGATGTTAGGTTATGAAGTGTTTTATGAGTTTCCAAGTGGTGCAGTGCAGTGCAGTGTTGGACTTCAGGGACCTTCAAATCTCGACTTGATGTTATTTTTGATAAATTAGGTGTCAGGCTGAACGGCCCGTTCTCATCACAGTTGCTCTAATGTTCTAACTGGTTGAGTCTAAATTGACCGTATGAAAGCGTCACATCCCCTTGAAAGTGGTGTCCCACCCAGGCTCGATTCCTGCCCTGTATCTGCTCCTGTTTGTCGAGGCACCAGATCCCTGTAACTGTACACTAAATAAGAATGGATAGAAAAACCACGGATTCCTAATTCATTTCATTCCCAATGTTTTTTTATGGAGCCCAGTGAAAGGCACAAGTTCCTTTTGTTTTTTTTTTTATTTTTTTAGACTGTGGGCCTATCGTGAGGTTACAATTACAAGTCGCACTAAAATAAAACTTTAACAAAACAGACTCTTGAGAGCTTGTACGATGTCAGTTGTAATTAAAAACCTAAACCACACTGACAAATTACAGGTTTTGAAATGTGTATCCTGTTTAATAAAACAATGCGATGAAATGTTTACTGCCAAAGCTTCTTGAAAAAATATAAAATGTGCTGCAAGCGTGTGGTTAAAATAAAAGTCGTATCCCTGCCAGAAAGAGAGTTCATTCAAGACATTTCCTGCTTAAAAAAGGAAACTACAAAGCCGTGTAAACATGGCATCCACAAATTAAACTTCATACTTGGGAATTGAACAGCGGCCCACACATCAGGCAGAGTGATTCAACATGAAATTGCAGCTAATGTGTATTTAGACCTGTAGAGGGCGTTATGGAGGCACATTAATATCTACAGTATGTCTAGTCTAATGGCGAGGGGCACAAATGAGGCCTCTTAATACCATAGGAGTGTCATGAACGGAAACTTTTCAGTGGGCTCCTTTTTCAATTCTGTATGAGCAGAATAAAATTGTTTTCTGCTCTTGTTAATTTTTTGATGGATATTTTGAATTACAAGCGGTTTCAGAAACTATTCAGAACTTTACTGCATTGTAGATGTCATCTGAAATGAAGAAATGCCCCATTTTCACATCAGTCTGTACTCAATTAGCCCATAATGACAAAGTGACATCTTGTTTTCAGAAAGGTTTACAATTTCTCCTTCCAAGAAGTCGTCAGACCCTTCATTCAGTGCTTTGTAGAAGCCCCCATTGGCAGCCATGTTAGCTTTGAGTCTTTTTGGAAGGTCTCTAAAAGATTTGCACCCCTGGATTTGGACAGTCTATCCCATTCTTTCTGGCAGATCCACTCAATATCCATTAGATTGGATGGGAAGTGCCTGTAAACGGCCATCTTCAGGTCTTGCTCTAAGGGCTTTCTCTGGGCTTCGGCTGAGCCAGTCAAAGACACTCCGAGTCTTTTCCTGAAGACACTCCAGCATTGTCCTGGCTGTATGCTTTGGGTCATTGTGATGACGAAATGTGAACCGTCTCCTCAGTATGGGGTGGTGTGCACTGGAGAAAGTTTTCTTCAAGGACCACTCTTGCATTCTCCCTACC
Source organism: Polypterus senegalus (assembly GCF_016835505.1). Taxonomy (NCBI): domain Eukaryota; kingdom Metazoa; phylum Chordata; class Cladistia; order Polypteriformes; family Polypteridae; genus Polypterus; species Polypterus senegalus. The sequence continues at coordinate 4,115,641 of NC_053168.1, read as the reverse complement.
CTCAGTTCTGGCCAGTCTCCCTGTCCCAGCACCACCATAGCATGATGCTGCCATCACCACACTTCACTGCAGGGATGGTATTAGGCAGCTGATGAGCAGTGCCTGGTCTTCGTCAGACATGGTGCTTGGAATCCCTGTCAAAGTCTCATCAGACTCGAGGAGTCCTTTAAACTGTCATAGGCCTTTCAACTTAAGAGTGGATTCCTTCTGAATGCCTGATTGATGGAGTGCTACTGAGATGGTCATCCTTACAAGCGGTTCTCCCATTCCAGCAGAGGAGTTCATAAGCTCTATCAGAGTGACCATGGGGTTTTGGTCATCTCCCTGACCAAGGTTCTTCTTGCTCTGATTACTCAGTTTGGCCAAACTTCTTCCATTTCATGCTTTTAGGAGCACTCAGAGCTTGGAAAATGGGTTTGATCCCCTTGCCCTGATCTGTGTCTCCCCACAGTTTGATCACAGAGGTCTACACAGAGTTCCTTGGACTCAGTGGTTTGGGTGTTATGTTGGTGTGTATTGTAAGACCTTCTCTACACAGGTCCACGTGTGTCTTCTAAATAAAGTCCAATCAATTTGGTTGCCACAGGTGGAGTCCAATCAAGTTCTAGAAACATCTCAAAGAGAATTAAAGCAAACAGGGTGGACCTGAGCACAATCTGGAGTGCCACAGCAAAGGGTCTGAATGCTTCTAGGAAGGAGAAAATTCAGATTTTGATTTTTAATACATTTGTAAACCTTTATGAACAGACGTTTTCACGTTCCCATGTTGGGTTGCTGAGTGCAGACTGATGGGTAGAAATGGCAAATTTATTCATTGAAAAGGAAATCCACAACACAATAACGTGTGCAGAAAATAAAGGGGTCTGAAGACTTTCTGAATCCCCAGTATATGTGCATTCAGAGCCATTGTTTGAAGTATTTTTCAAACTGTTTTTCAAACTATTTTTCAAAAGTATGAGCCACAGTGTGGGCATGTGTAGGACTTGAAGCCTGTCTGTTTGAGTTTGGGGCCAGGCGTCTTGTGGTGAGGCCTGTTTCAAGGTGTTAAAATTGGGCTCCATTTTATGATTTTTTATATGCTTTTCTGTATTGATTCTAGTAATCTTACACTCATTTTGCGCTTTTGTTTCATTTTGAGTCACTGAGCTTGATTCTGACATCTAATTATAGTGATCGTCCTTCATTTTCAAGGTTAATACATGTTTTTTTGTCCTCCATTTTGGTTTTCAAGCTCACAGACATTTTGGAGCTCCCATCATTAGGGACAATTTGCTTGTTGTTAGAGCCGTGTCCTGTTATGTCACGACAAGACACAATGAATTTGTTGTATTTCAGGCAGGGTCCCACCATTCGCCGGGGTTCAAATTCTTGCATATGTCTTTGATTTATGTATTTATTTAAGATGATCCGCTATGGCAGCGGTCGGGGAACAGGGGTAAATTACCCCAATTGGGGTACAAGTGATATTTTCAGGGGTAATAAGGACTCAGTAAAGACATAGGTACATAAATAAATAAAAAGCTTCTTTCTTGTTACGACTTACATTTTTCTTCCTGATCTGTTAACGTGCTAGAAAGTGGCATATCTAAATGAACGTATCTCGTAGAGTGAGCTCCCAGTCCGACTGCAACCAATATTTATAACTTCACCGTGCATCGAACACAAAAGCGGTAACACTGTGCGGGTGGGGGGCACGCGTCCGTTAAAAGGAGGCGGCGAACGGCCAAAGATTAATTCTACCTGACACCGAAGATTGATTCGCCACGGAGCAGCCAAACGAGACGCATCGAGTCCACCACCGCCTGCGACTACAATAATTGAAAGCGCCTATACCGCACCATTACCGCCGTCGACAACACCAAGGAGAGACGACTCGAGTGCATACATCACGCCCCTTTGCATGTTAAGACCCTCCCGCCGTAGCCTCAAATAGATTTGTAAAATATTTTGCTGAAAAACTTCGATGATCAAGGTAAGACAGTGTTGTATTTTCACTTTGGTGGCCGGTGATACGTATGTGGTATCATGATTGCGCCGACCGTTGGTGTCCGGTGATACAACGTACTAACCACGTTTTCATCAATCATTTTTGCTCCATAGCACACCTCGATCCTTATGCATATTTCCCTTATTTTTGGAAATTCAATTAAGACTATTAGAAAAATAATTTATTAACATCGTAATCTATTTTTTTTTGCATCGATCTACATTGAATTTTGAAAACGACTGATAAGACTGTATTTGGTAGGCGGGAATAAAAGTTTTTTCTTAATTTATCGTGAACAATATTTTTTATAACTATTGTATTTATGAAGTTTCGAAAAAAAATATTGGTGTGTTTTTTATGCAGTCCCTATTACCGCATAAAAACAGGTTTGAGTGTATTTCGAACACCAAAGTTGGAAATACAATGCAGTGTGATACATATGGTCAACGTGCAAGCATTTTTTCATAAAGATTCCTAATTTTGATGTCATTGGTTTCAAAAATGAAACAACACCATTTCGCCAAGTGAATGTTGTCCTTTTATTTTTTTATTATTTATCCTTTTATTTTTAGATTATATTTGAAAACAGATTCAATAAATAATTAGAATTTAAAAACAACGGTTTTTTTCCTTTCAAAAAAGGGGTAAAAAAGTTCCCCGACCCCAGTGCTATGGAAACCCCTAATGGGAGCAGCTCGAAAGAAGACGAAGAATATTTATTATTGGCTTTGTTCCTGATGCTTGTGTTATGTTCCTTCTCTTTTCTCGGTGGCTCCACAAGAGGCTGGTCCGCCTGTCTATCACCACAAGGGATTTCCCTCAGCCTCATAAAGGCAACCTACAGTCCTTTATGGTTCATTGAAATGCTCTTGGGATTGGTGAGTTCTAGACCTTTGTGATTTGTTGGATTTTTGACCTCTGTGTTTTGTATTTCAACTACTCTTTGGATTTGTGATTTGGACTTGGTTGCCTTGGATTCCCTTTGCCTTTTTAGTTATCATTATTTTCCCCCTTGGTGAACTAAGCACAATTGTGAGCAAGGGGGACCGAGCACAATCATTGGAGCAGTGACCCATTCACGACCCAACGCGACCCACTACCATTATAAACATTAGAAACTTGCGACTCACTGGCAGTACCCTGTGACTTACACTACTTTAACTGCATGGGCACATAAACCACAGTTCGATTGGCCTTTTATAGAGATGGGGAGGTCAAACTGCTGGCTCGCCCGACGACTCTTCTCTTTTCACCAGTTGAACCACACGAGTGGAAATTAATTTGTGTTTTCACAGAGCTGGTCATTTGCAAATCCTTCCTTGAAATCAGTTATGGTAACTGTTATGAATGAGTCTGGTCATCTGCGGTCAGCTCAGCAAGACCCCTGAGATGGCTTTGGCCTTAATGCCCACTACACCTTTTCAGGAAACACCTTTTTGCCTTTAGTGCTCCACTGAGCTTCTAGTAGTTGCAGAATATTTTTGTGAAGAATAAACCTTTTTATTTATAAAGAGTCTGGGTTTGCCCTCTGGTCCCTAGCCAGCTTTGACAGTTTTGCCCTCTAGTGGGCCTTTTTGGAAGTTTTTTTGGGACTTTAGGAACTCTCGAGTTCGAAACAGGACTCAAATCACTTCCTCACCATACTTGTAGATTCAACCCCCCTTTCAAATCGCTCTTTCAAACCCTAAATGTTTTTAGATAATGACTTGGTTATTTTTTTTTTTTCTCAAACACAAATTTTTGCCCTGACACTCGCTCTTTTTGATCTGCCACTATTGTCCATTTTTTGGCTTTCATCTTTTCTCCCGGCTCACTCTCAACCACCAGTCTTCTTACAGAGATTAACACTGGGCAGACTGAGTGTTGTCATTTTGAGGCCTGTGTAAGACTTGAGGCCTGCTTCTTTGAGTCTGGGGCTAGGTCTCCTGCAATGAGGCCCGTCTCTTACAATTGGGTTCCTTTTCCTGATGTTTTTCTGACTCGATTCAGGTCATCTTACACTTGTTTTAGATGGTTTTCTGAGTCGCTAAGTGTGATTAAGACTCCCAACTGTGGCGATTCTCCTTCATTTTGAACACTGAGTTGCAGCATCACAACACTTTGCAGATCTAATAGAAATGTCCTGGCTAAATTGCAGACCTTGGCCTAATAGTTCTAGCCCCCTAATCATCCCGTCTCTGATTGGCTAACTGTCTCTCACCCCTTAACCACCTAACACCTAATGTGTGGTGAGCACACTGGCACAAAGGGGCTGCCATCACATCATTCAGTAGTGATGATTGAGGTGGATCCAAACTTACTATGTTAAAAGCACTTTGAGTAGTGAGAAAAGCTCAATATGAATGAAAAGAATTATCATTACTATTATTATTATTAAAGTGAATACCGTAAGGTCGCCATATGCATTACTTAAGGAGTGTTAATTAAATTGCCTCAGTTTCACTATGACAAGCTTTTCATGGTGGGCTAGAATTACCAGAGCCTCCGAAAAAACTCGTAGATCCATCCCACCTTAAATCGCTTCGCACCTCTCCATCAGCATCCTTTGTCCTTTAAATGTGTTGATAAGCAGCAAGCAGCCAGCTATCACATCCTCCACCCTGCACAGTTGTCTCAGCTCAAGTCTGTTTACCTGCGTGTCAGTTGCTTAGAGTTGTATAGAGTGAGAAGTCAAGCAAAATCACACCTTTTATAAATACTATATCGTTATTTGGAACACATGCATTTCATGTGTGTCCTGTGTCTACAACGATCTATGTAAACACATCGTTAAAACAGAAACGTTTTTCGCGTTTTAGTAATAATTGATAAAATGTAGACATGAAGTGTATTATGTTTGAAGCCTGAAGTCCAAATATCAAAGAAACACTTTCACAAAAGCTATAAATATAATACAACAAGTGCGCTTTTATTCAAAAATATAACTGCAAAATAAAAAGCTGCGTTAGCATGTGACATTGACACGCATTTACTACGACTGCCTCAGTGGCACAACAGTATCAACTGCTGACTGGGAATCAAAAGGTCACGAGTTCAATCCCGGACAAGTCTCTTTTGAGAAGTGAACTGCTCGTATTCTTACTATTTTAGAATAAAAACATACATTTGATTTCAGTCTGTAACTGCCGGTGAAATTTATGATACTTGTAAAGGTTAGCTTTTTTTTTTTTTATTCAGTTTCATTTTCTGCTGTTTTCACATAAAGACGCGCTATAGCTCTGCAGTGTACTTGTGACTGCATTCTCGTACCAATGCTTGCGAACTGAAGTGTCTGCGTGCACTTTTCATGGCATTATACGTGTAATCCAAAAAAATAACATTTGATCTGGCTGTTATGTAAGTAACATATAAATGTTGATGTACAAGTATAACAAAACAAGTGCACTTTTATTCAAGACTATAACCGAAGAAAAAAGAAAGCAAGTTACAGTAGGTGGTTGATACGACAGCTTGCATGGTGCAACAATGCTAAGAACTGCTGATTTCCGTTCCGTGCTATATACGTTTAATGTATAAAGTTATACTTTTCTGGTGTATACTAACTTAACATTAGGCGTTAGGGTTACTGTTGCTGCCCTATCCTGTCAGGTTAGGTTAAGAGTTTTGGATCGGGTAAGTTTGTCTATTTCATATTTATGACTTTAATCTTTTATTGTTTAAATTAGACATTTGATGTATAAAGTTATATTTTTTTAGTGTATACTAACTTAACATTAGACGTTAGGGTTACAGTTGCTGCCTTATCCTGTGATGTTAAGTTTAGAGTTTTAGATCGGGTGAGTTTGTCTATTTTATATTTATGACTTTTAATCTTTTATTGTTAAATTTAGACGTTTGATGTATAAAGTTCTACTTTTTCGGTGTATACTAACTTAACATTAGGAGTTAGTGTTACTGTTGCTGCCCTGTCCTGTGAGGTTAAGTTTAGAATTTTGGATTGGGTAATGTTATTTATTTGGATTTAGTTACTTACTTCCTACAGCGTCAAGTACACTGCAGAGCTTCCTGTTTTTGAGCGACACGGGCATGCTCAAAAAATATACGTGTAATGCCATGAAAAGTGCATGCAGACACTTCAGTTCGCAAGCATTGGTACGACAATGCAGTCAAAAGTACACTGCAGAGCTATAGCGCGTCTTTATGCGAAAACAGCAGAGAATGAAACTGAATAAAAAAAAAACAAAGCTAACCTTTATAAGTATCATAAATTACACCAGCGGCTACAGACTGAAATCAAATGTATGTTTTTATTCTAAAATAGTAAGAATAAGAGCAGCTCACTTCTCAAAACGGAGTCATGCAGGATAGAACTCGTGACCTTTTGATTCCCAGTCAGCAGCTGATACCGCTGCACCACCAAGGTAGTCATAGTAAATGTGTGTCAATGTCGCACGCTAACGCTGCTTTTTGTTCTGCAGTTATATTTTTGAATAAAAGCGCACTTGTTCTGTTATATTTGTACCCTTTATGAAAGTGTTTCTTTGATATTTGGACTTACACTTCATGTCTACATTTTGTCAATTACTAAAAAAGGAAAAATGTTTCTGTTTTAACAATGTGTTTACTGTGTATTGATCGTTGTAAACACGGAACACACATGAAATGCAAGTGTTCCAAATAACGATATAGTATTTATTAAAAGGTGTCATTTTCCTTGACTTCTCACTTTAGAATTGTATAAGCAACTGACACGCAGGTAAACAGACTTGAGCTGCGAAAACTGTGTGGTGTGGGGGACTGCTTGCTGTTTGGTGCTGATCAACACATTTAAAGGACAAAAGACACTGATGGAGAGGTGCGAAGTGTTTTAAGGTGGGGCGGATTTTTGAGTTTTGTCGTAGGCTCTGGTAATTCTAGTGTTAAGCACCTAATGCCCAATGTGTGGTGAGCGCACTGGCGCAAAGTGGCTGCAATCACATCATCCAGTAGTGATGATTGAGGTGGATCCAAACTTACTATGTAAAAAGCACTTTGAGTAGTGAGAAAAGCTCAATATGAATGAAAAGAATTATCATTACTATTATTATTATTACAGTGAATACCGTAAGGCCGCCATATGCATTACTTGAGGAGTGTTAATCAGATTAACTCGGTTTCACTATGACAAGCTTTTCATGGTGGGCTTTAAATCAGTGTTTCTCAACCTTTCCAGTGTCATGATCCATTCTTTCCAACGTATCAGAATCAGAATCAGAAAACTCTATTAATCCCGAGGAAATTATGTGTCTTTGTGACCCACCAAGGGACTATATGAGGTTTCCCCCTTGGTGAACTAAGCACAAATGCGAAAGAGTGACAATGGGTGGGCTATCATCAGAGCAAGAGGAACCGAGCACAATCATTGGAGCAGTTCATCACCCACCATGACCCACTACCATTATACACCATTGGAAATTGCGATCCACTGGCAGCACCCTGTGACTTACACTATTTTAAATGCCCAGGGGGATAAACTGCAGCCTTTTATAGACCTGGGGAGGTCAAACTGCTGGCTCAATCAACAACTCTTCTCTTTTCATCAGTTGAACCACACGAGCGGAAATTAATTTGTGTTTTCACGGAGCTGGTCAGCTGCAAATCCTTGCTTGAAAACAGTTATTATAACTGTTATGGATGAGTCTGGTCATCTGCAGTCGGCTCAGCATGACCCCTGAGATGGCTTTGACATTAATGCCCACTATGCGGATAGTGAGATCAGGGTGACGCATGCTAATATAATCCAGGGCTTGTATCCTGTGGTATTTATTTTAATTTGCCTATAAAACAACGGGCCATAAACCCATAAGTGCTGATGTATGTCTGGCCTTTAGGGCAACAAATTGAGTCCATCAAGGACACTGCAGGCAATCCAGAGCTTTATTGTTAGCAGGCAGATAACACAATTTAAAAAGTCTTGGGCAATGTTAAAAGTCAGTCAGAGATGTGTGGATAAAGAATGGCACAACCTTTTACAAGTGATGCCGAATGCAGCAATTCCTTTGTCAATTATATGAAGCTCATGACTGAATGAGCAGGGCGCTATATAGCCAGCACTAGTTAATTATGAACTCCTACACCCATCTCCTTATGAAATAAACGGCTCATAATTAAAGCTATCAGCAGACTTAATCGTCACAAGGGATGCCACATTTTAATAATTTCACACCTTTAGAGATTCCAATCAAACAAGCAAACAAGAAATCTTTATATTTTATAGTGCTTGGCATACAATACACCCTCACAAAATCAAAACAGGCGCACATTTTAGAAAAACAGCACGTAAGATAATACAATCCCTGAGTAAGCAACGGTCTGCTCTACCATGCTAGGTTTCTGATGGAGGTCAAGATCAGTCAGCCAATCCATCAAACATTCTTTACTTCATATAGTGCCTTTCCTAAAGAACAGAGCCTTTTCTGCCTGAGAACCCTGAACGTAGACTAAAAGGTGCTGATCCTCATCTCTGCCATTTAAAACTCGTTTACAAACCACGCAGAGTATGTCTGAGGTCACAGACCAATGAAGCCAGCAGGACCACATCATCTGCTAAAAAAGAAAAATGGGATCCTGGGGTCACTGAGCCACACCCCCTCTACTCCTTGGTTGTGCCTAGAAAGTCTCCCTATATATGTACTGCATCTCTCTCTCTCTCTCTCTCTATTTATATATATATATATATATATATATATATATATATACACTGTGTATATATATATATATAGTGGACACCAGGGGGCACTCCAGCTCCTCAAACACCCAAGACAAGTTAAAAGACTAAAGAGTTTTTATTTGTGGGAAACTCTTTCATATAAGCAATTTCCACCACAGCCTCAAGTACAAGTAATACAAAAGCACTATTATAACTCTTTTCTTTCTTCTCCCTCTGCCCCTCCCTCCTCCACGCAAGAGTTGTACTCCTCCTCCTCCCAACTCTGGCCCGTGGATGTGAGGCAGTCAAGTCAAGTCAAGTTGGGGAGCATGCACCGGTACAGTGCGTTGCCGCACCTACTACACAATGAAACAACTCGGGATCCCGGTTGGCAACCCCCCCAAACAGACAAGCAGTCCAGTCCCACCCTCCAAAAATAACCCTCTATCTGCCGCAGCCAGGTGTTATGTGGGCAACCCCTTGGCCTGGTTCAGCCACTCGGGTCCCCAACAATGAGAATCTTACGAGTCGGATCACCCTCGGGCAAACGCGCCACATGGCCGTGGTGCCGTAACTGACGCTCCCCCACAATGCAGGTAATGTTCCTCATTCTGGACTCTGTGAGCAACACAAAGTCAAACCAGCAGCACCCAAGGATTCTCTGAAGAGACTCTGGAGTCCAGTCTTCATCTCAGGTCACTGGATGGCGTCCATGTGTCACAAACAGGGAGCACCTAGACTCTAAAGACTTGGACCTTCATCTTTTTGCTGATATCAGGAGTGCCACACACCCATTTCCAGCGACCTCATTACCCCCCATGCTCTCCCAATCCGTCTACTGACTTCATAGGAAGAGTCACCAGAGACATGAATGTCACTGCCAAGGTAAGTAAACCTCTCGACGAAGTCGACACTCTCTCCGCCGTCTGACACACTGCTGATGGCCGTGCCCAAGAGGTCATTAAAGACTTGGATGTTGGTTTTTATTCAGGACACTCGCAAGCCCAGACACTCAGACTCCTCACTCAGTCTCTCAAGTGCCCCGATCAGAGCCTCCATTGACTCCGTGAAGATCACAGTATCATCAGCAAAGTCAAGTTCTGTGAATCTTTCTTCACCAACAGATGCCCCACAGATGCTGGACCCCACGACCTCCCCACCACCCAGTCCATACAAGCATTGACCAAAGCAGGAGCAGAGCACACCGCTGATGAACCACAGAATCAATTGGGAAAACATGGAGGGTCTGCCTCCACTCTGCACAGCACTCACAGTACCAGTGTACAGGCCGGCCATGATATCCAGCAACCTCGAGGGGATCTCGCGAACCCTCAGGGTGTCCCAAAGGGCAGCTCAATCAACTGAGTTCAACGTTTAACGAAAATTGACAAAGGCTGCAAAGAAACTCTGCCAATATTCGCATTTGCGCTCCATGAGAACCCTCAGTGTTAGGATGCGGTCGATGGTAGACGTTTTAGGAGTAAAACCAGACTGTTCCGATCGCTAGTACTGTAGGTGAGCAAATGATCACTAATCCTATTGAGGACGACCCTAGCAAGGACCTTACCCGGCACCGAGATAGATAGATACCTTTTATCTAATCCCCGCTAGTGCTTCCCCTGATATGATGCTGCAGCTCCAAAGCACCTCCAAGTGAGGTAGGATCCGTACTGAGTAGGGACTCCCAAATCCAACAGCTCTTCCTGGCATTCCCCACAGGACCCAGCAATGGTGTCCCTTGGGACTACAATACCAAGCATGCCTTGTGGGAACCCATGCAGGGATCCAAGCCTGGGCTCACTGCCATCTAGCATCCTGGGGGAGACAGGGGTAAGTGCACTGGCTGTCCCTCACAGTATATACTGTCAAGCTTGGGTCACAAAGTTACACAGGAGAGCACTGAACAGTTTCCAAGGAGTGGAAGCTTTATTGCAGTTCTGGCTGGTACAAACATAAGACTCTTTAACAAGTGGTCCGGCCAGACTGAGAACAGCTATCAAACATGACTCCTCGGCCCCGACTCCTAGTCAAAAGAATCAAATATTCTTCCTCTTCAAGGGGGTACAGTGGCTCAGAAGCAGTGACCGGAGCAGAGGGAGTCTGGGGGAAAAGAAGACAGGAAAGTGAGACCTCAGGATGGCCCTGGCTCAGTCTTTTTAATGTTCAAAGGCCCAAGCAAGGAGGACATTATGCGGCAACCCAGCACGCCTGCAGCTAATCCCACAAAGATGAAGTTTCTGAAGAGTGGCCTGTGACAATGCGGGTTCTACTTCATGCTCCCATCTAGGCTTCTGGGGAGTTCTCGAACCCGACATGGTTGGTAACGTCACCGATGAGCTAGACAGTGAAGACATCAGCAATGAAGCAAGGGGATGGTGCAAAAAGTGCAGAGTGCTTTTATTTAAAAACAAAAACAGTGTCCAAATAAATAAGTGCAGATGCATCACAAATCTTTAAAGAAATAATCCATTAAAACAGAAGTGAATCCGTGGAGGTTAAAATCCAATAAATACGTGCTTTTAAAATGAGGTTAAAATGATAATGGCTTGTCTTAAAACTCCAGTTCTTTCTTCTTTCTATTGGGGAGTTGCCCTACCAGCAAATGCAGCTCCCTCCTATTCTGGTCCGGTAGCCTTCTGATCCCCGGCTACGTTGGGATCCAGCCGGACCGAGACTTGGGTTCCCTCCCCAGTGGCCAGGGTACTCACTCTGGGGCTCAACATGCCCAAAGCATCCTCGACGGCAAGTCATCTCCTCTGCCGGTCACTCCCGCTCCTCTAAACTGCTCAGCTGGAGCGACGCTTCAAACCGAGAGTTGGCCAAACACTCCTCCGGAGCTCTCCTACCAGCTGCATTCAACCTTCAACGAGCCTGCTCTCGCTCTCACTCGCTCGTGCACCGGCTTTCTCCTTCCTACTGCCGCCTTCTCCCTTAACCTCCATTCCCGTTCTTTCATTTTTTCCGTCTCCCCTTTCTGCCTTGCGCTTCTACTATATATTACGGGGACGTTGATCAGGTGTGGCGATTAGCAGCTCCCGACATCAATTGCGGACGATCCCTCATCTGTACACTTAAGCGAGGCCCACCCACAACACGAAGCTCCCGGGAACTGCTCCGGCCACACTACCATGCCCCTCTAAGTCGCGAGTGCAGCGATTATCTATTAAAACTGTGAGCTCCAGATGCCGTTCTCATGGATTCACTTTCTCACTATTATAAAACAGTATCACATTCTCTAAACCCACAAACTGAATTTGCCAAATCACAGAGAAGGCCCTCAACTTTGTGCCACGGGATGAGCCAGGAAAAGACATCATGGGATTGCATTCCCAGCCATGCACAACAGAAGTAAAAAAATTCAGAGACCCCCATCATGTGTGAGTGACACATGAGACCGAGTGATAACATTTCTGTGATGCCCTTAGATGTCAGGGGCGACACGGGCACTACAACAAATGGATCAAAGTTTGTCTACCCCATGCAGAGAGGAATGGGTAAGCCATTGAACCCTGTTCATGATGAGAACCAGGCTTGCAATTGTTCCTGAACAAATTAGGAATTCCCAGTAAGAGCGGGTCATAAGCTCACACTAATTAAGCCCCTGCACTTTTTACACACCGTCTTCTGTTACTATGGATAGGATGGTTTAGTGAGGTCTTCAGGTCAGTCCTGCTGCAATTGCTTGTGACCTCAGGCTCAGCGCTTAGAAGGTGATGAAACCTGACTACAGAGGAATTAAATGGCGTAATTAGATTTCTGTAGGTGAAGCAGTGGAAGGATCATTACCGAGCCTCAAGTAGAAAGAGTGGGGGGACAGCACATCTGCACGAACTGCACAGACCCCACCTCAAGTCGGCGTCCAGACTAAACCTAAACCCATTTTTCCCATAGGATCAACACTTCAGTATCGGTGGTTTCTGTATTCCCGTGGTTTTTCAGGAATTGACCGTATATTAAAAATAGCAGTGATCTCAGCACAGCAGCTCTATACTGTCACTCAATCGATTCTCCAGTTCAGATGTCCTAAGATCTTATGGGGCTCCCTGGCACACCAGAAGTCCATGACCAGGTCCTTTGTCTTGGTAGCATTCATCTCTATCAAAACATTGCTTTTTCTTTCATATTTTGTTCCTTTTGCCACTCCCCTTTATTACCATTTTACTCAGATTTCATTTGTAATAAATTCTCTCATCGTCTGCTTAAGTGTCCTTGTCCTTTCCAACTGCCACCTCACATCACTGCTTAGTGCCATCCTGTATCCCAAAGCACCCAGGGCTTACACTGCATTATTATTATCTCAGATCATTTGAGGTGCATCTTCATGCCCGCCGTGACATACCAGCTAAAGATATGAAATGACACTTGCATTTGAGTTACTTCACTTAACAGGCCCAGTTGTGAGAAAGACCCACCAGGATGTTGAAAAACAGCGTAGGAGAGCAAGAAGACAAGGCGTACTTACAGGGCGTTAATGATGTGTCGGGAATCATTCTGGCAGTTCAGAGTCATGCCGGAAAACTTTAATTTTATACTCTGTAACACAAAATCAAACAACGTGTCATGGGAAGAGGCATCATTACAGAAGGCCATTACTTGATGGATGCACTGCTTTAAACTCATTTTCAAGTATAGCAAATCAAACTAAGCCACAGACACAACAGGAATCTGACAAACTGTACATGTAGAAAGTGCAAAGAGGCGACATTACATCCATTTGTTGCCACTTTGCTTTTTCAAGCTCACAGGTAGCCAAAGTCTGGGATTCAACACATGGCAGAGACGCTCATGGCCTTCAGAAAGACCTCAGACTTTGGGCACATCTTGTTACGTTGCAGCCTTGTACTAAAATCATTAAAATTATTTTTTCCATTCATCAAATAACAATCAGTACCCAGGAACTACAGGCAAAAATGGGTTTTCAAGAATTTTCGCAAATCTACTACATTGTCACAAATATTCAATCTCTTTACTCGGTACAGTTATGGGACGACTTACAACTCCTTTGGGGACCGGCCAATTGGCCGCATGTCAGTCACAATGTATACGGGTCATTGCAATTGAGGGTCTCTTTGAGTCTCAGTGTCCGTACACCAGATCCTTGAATGGCACTGTTTCTAAACCACTGGGTCATGGTAAGTCACCCAAGGGATCAAGGGATTGGCAGTGTAGCATGTGTGACTTTATCTAATACATGACATTTGTCATCTCACTCTTAACACGCAGAACTTTATTACCTGCTTCTGTCAACTAACGCCACCGGTAATTTTGGACTCGATTCTCCCATTACACTAAAGACTGCTTCCTTTCTGTAGGGTTGTTCGTTACTCATTTACCTCATTCTGACCTTGGAAAATTATGTTGATAGCTTATGTAAGATGAGGCAGAGACCTCTTTTTTATATAGTGCCTTTTACATCCATCTATCTATCTATCTATCTATCATATAGTGCCTTTCATCCATCTAATAGTGCCTTTCATCTATCTATCTAATAGCGCCCATCATCTATCTATCTATCTATCATATAGTGCCTTTCATCTATCTATCTATATATCTATCTAATAGTGCCTATCATCTGTCTATCTTATAGTGCCTTTCATATCTATCTGTCTATCATATAGTGCCTTTCATCTATCTATCTATATATCTATCTGTCTATCATATAGTGCCTTTCATCTATCTATCTATCTATCTATCTGTCTATCATATAGTGCCTATCATCTATCTATCTATATATCTATCATATAGTGCCTTTCATCTATCTATTGTCAGGGATGCCAGGGGCTATGACCCGGCCGGGACGCCAGGAGGGACCGGAAGAGGGTCAGAGCCCGGCCTGGACCACGTGGGTTCGCCTCCCGGGTTGCTTTGGGAGCCACGGGTCAAGGGCTTGGAAGCTCTTCCCTGTAGGGGCCCGTGGCCACCGCCAGGAGGCGCCCCAATGCCTTGGGGATTTGTTTCCCCAGCACTCCTGCCACACCAGGAAGTGCTGGGGGGAAGACTTTGGACGGTGCCCGGGGAGCAGCCGGGAGGACAGTCGACACTTCCGCCACGCTGGGGCGTGGCCAGAAGATTGCCGGGAACACCTGGGGCTCATCCGGGTCCTCCATAAAAGGGGCCGTCTCCCGTCATTCAGAGCTGGAGTCGGGTGGAGGTAGGACGAAGCTGTGGAGAGTGGAGGCGGCCCGAAGAAAGGCATTGTGGCCAGGACATTGGGTGTTTGGGGTTTTTGTGCACGTGACTAGGTCTTTGTGACCAATGGACTGGGGTCTTGGTGACCAACATAATTGTAAATAATTTGTAAATAAACGTGTGGTGGTGTCAAACCAACATGTCCGCCTGTCTGTGCCCGGTACCGCTCACATCTGGCGTAGTCGGCAGGATGCTCCGCCTGTTTCAAGGCGGAGACCTGTTCTAAAAAATAGTGTTGTGGACGGCCCGGTGCAGCAGGGGACCCCACCCACGACGCGGTGCTGCGTGCACACAGCCCCGCGGGGTAAAGGAACCCCACGGACCGCCAGGGGTCCGCAGGAGGGCCGTTATTCCCTGAAGCGGGCGGGCGGCGTGTATTGAAGAGTGCAGCGCTCTCCAACGAGCGCGCCGTTGCTGGAGGCGCCCGGGACGGCATGGCGTCCAGAGAGGCCTTGCCGAGGACGTTTCCTCGGTTTGACGGGACCTGGGAGGTGAGTTCCCTGCCTATCGGCAGCCGGCCCTTGGGGCCGGGCGTGTTTTGTTTTCCAGGCAGGGACCTCCAGGATCCGCGTCAGTGGCGGGCGATGCTGGTTTGCGGGCTCCGGCACCACAGCGGCAGCCGCGAGGGCTGCGAAGGAGGAGACGCTGCAGCTCGAGAGGCGCTGGCAACAGCAAGGCTGCCGGCAAGCACGCCGCCGCCGCAGAAAGGGAGCCAAGATGGCGCGGACGGAAGTCCTCCCCTGACAGGCACGCGATTGGACGGTGTGTCTTGCGTGCCCGCCGATGACTGTAGAGAGGCGGGACCAGGAATGTCCATCACGGGCAGGGGGGAGACCCGATTGGGCCGGAGGAGAAGGCCCACAGGAAGTGGCCGGCGTCGGAGGCCGACAGTCAGGTAGGCTCCGCGTCGGTTAACTTCCTGTCTTTGCCGGCTGCTTTGGCGGAGCTGGAGGCGTCCCTTCAGCCCGCCGGGCAGCGTGTATTACAGATGCTACGTGCCCTCCGGGCTGAGGTGCTGGAACTGGAGAGGAAGGCGCTCGCGGCGCTGAGAACGTTTCAATCGACAACGGGACGGCGCGACGCTGGAATCTCCAGCCGAGAGGTATGGCGGAGACGGTGAGTACAGCCGACTCCGTAAAGCATATGGGAGGGCTGCTGAAAAGGCTGTGATGACAATGATCAGTTCGAGTAAGCAGCCCTCCGACAGGAAGGCGGCGCCGCGGACTGTATGCGCGCTGGCGAGGGGAGTCCGAGAGGACGCTGAATGGACACGGGCTGCTAAGTGCCCGGGTCCTAGCGCCCCCGCCTCGAAGTCGGCTGCGGTCTTGCGCCGCACTATAGGGACGCAGACGGGACAGAGGCGCTTTTATTCCATAAGGAGTCTCAAACCGTCATGGCGTCCCAGAGTGAAGGGAGGAATAAGAGGCTGGGTGCCGATTCCTCCGATATGTTACGGACGCAGACGGGAAAGGGGCTCGTGTTGATTAATACGGAGCCGCATATCGTCAAGGCGTCCGAAAGTAAAGGGAGGATTAAGAGGCTGGGTGCCGATTCCTCCAATAAGGTGAAACGCGTTGCTGGGTGCACGCGCGTGCGGCTGGCTGCCCTCTGGGAGAGCAGAGGGAATCCCTGAGGCCGGCGGAGAGAGAGCGGGCGGTGCCGACGATTCCATCATCGAGAGGGACACGGAAGCCGCGGAGAGGGTGCCGATCAGGCAAGTGCCGGGGTGCCGGTTGGAGGGGGGAACGCTGCCCGTGCGTGGCACGAGCTGGGTGCTTTGGCAGCGGTTCTGCCCCTGTGTTCTCTTTTGTAGGGACGGACCCCGGGCGAGTTGAAGGAGCCCTTGGCGGAACAGCCCTCTGATGTCGGGCCGCCTGCAGAATGATCTTTCTGTCGGTGCGCAGGTGCGCCCACAGCTGGAGGAGCCAACGGGGGAACGAGGGACTCAGAACAAAGGGCGTGGAGGTCCCGGAGGGGGTGCCTACCGAGGAGGCCCCGGGGTGCCGGTAAAAGGGGGGAGCACAACCTGTGCGAGGCACAGGGATGCACCATGGGTTGGTGCGCAGATTGTGTCTCCGCCCCTGTCCCTGCTAGGAGTGCGGGCGGACCCGGCTATCCTCGAGTGGGACCCGTTTCGGGGCTCTGCTGCCCTCGCGGGACGGGTCGCTCTTACCCACGAGTGGTCTTCGCTGGCTGTGGGGCACTGTCAGGGATGCCAGGGGCTATGACCCGGCCGGGACGCCAGGAGGGACCGGAAGAGGGTCAGAGCCCGGCCTGGACCCGTGGGGTTCGCCTTCCGGGTTGCTTTGGGAGCCACGGGTCAAGGGCTTGGAAGCTCTTCCCTGTAGGGGCCCGTGGCCACCGCCAGGAGGCGCCCCAATGCCTTGGGGATTTGTTTCCCCAGCACTCCTGCCACACCAGGAAGTGCTGGGGGGAAGACTTTGGACGGTGCCCGGGGAGCAGCCGGGAGGACAGTCGACACTTCCGCCACGCTGGGGCGTGGCCAGAAGATTGCCGGGAACACCTGGGGCTCATCCGGGTCCTCCATAAAAGGGGGCCGTCTCCCGTCATTCAGAGCTGGAGTCGGGTGGAGGTAGGACGAAGCTGTGGAGAGTGGAGGCGGCCCGAAGAAAGGCATTGTGGCCAGGACATTGGGTGTTTGGGGTTTTTGTGCACGTGACTAGGTCTTTGTGACCAATGGACTGGGGTCTTGGTGACCAACATAATTGTAAATAATTTGTAAATAAACGTGTGGTGGTGTCAAAACAACATGTCCGCCTGTCTGTGCCCGGGTACCGTTCACACTATCTATATATCTATCTAATAGTGCCTATCATCTATCTATCTTATAGTGCCTTCTATATCTATCTGTCTATCATATAGTGCCTTTCATCTATCTATCTATCTATCTTATAGTGACTTTCATCTATCTATCTATCTTATAGTGCCTTTCATATCTATCTATCTATCTATGTATTATATGGTGCCTTTCACATCTATGTATTTATTGTGAAGGGTGGCCTCGGCCATTACCCGGCCGGGACACCACCGGGATGGAAGGACCTGGCGAGAGAACATCTGTGACACACTGCCTCCCCTGGGACGCTAGAGGGCAGCCCTCCTAGGCGGCTGTGGCACCACAGATTCGCACAGGGCATGCTGGGACTTGGAGTTTAGTACAGCCCTGTTGGGTTCTGTGGGGGAGTGCCAGGGGGAGCTGCAGAGCCCTATAGTGGACTTCCGCCACTCCTGAGAGTGATTCCAGGTAACAAAAGGAGCCGCCTCACACCCTCCGAGTAGCCAGAGTCAGGAGGAATTGGACGAAGCTTGCCGGGAGAGGAATGCAGGTGGAGAAAAGAAAGAAAGAAAGAAAAAAAGAAAAAAGAGGACTGTGCTTTTGTGGGGAGTAGCGTACAAAGCGCTACTCCACCTATAAATTAAGGTGTGCTGTGTGGCAATTCGTATCCTGCCTGTCTGTGTCAGGATTAGTATGGCTGGGTAAACTCCTCTGGTGGAGTTTCAAGGCCTGCTGAGAGATATAATCTCTCCAGTGTGTCCTGGATCTGCACCAAGGTTTCCTCCTGGTTGGAAATGCCCAAAACACCTCATCAGGGAATGGGGAAGTGGTTCAAACACCTGAAGCGGCTCCATTTTGAGCTCTTCCTGAATGTCTGTGTCCCTTACCCTATTTTTAAGGCTGAGCCCAGACACCCTGTGAAGTAAAGTCATTTCTGCCACTTGTATCCATGATCTAGTTCTTTTTTTCACTACCCATTGCTTACGACCATAGGTGAGTGTAGGAATGTGGATCAACCAGTAAACTGAGAGCTTTGCCTTCCAACTCAGCTCCTTTTTCACCACGACTGACTGGTGGTCCACACATGATGTTTCTCTATTTCATTTTCGTATTAAAGGCAAACCTGGGTTGCAGGACCATAAAGGTTAAGAAACATCGGTGTAAAGACCACTACCCACAACTTGTGGCGATAGGTGAGGGTAGGAACACAGATCACCCGGTAAATCAAGAACTTTGCCTTTCGGCTCAGATCTCTTTTGGCTGTGACTAACCAGTACAATGTCTGTAAGTCTGCAGATCCTGCTCCAGTCTTCCTGTTGATCTCCTACGTCCTTCTTCTATCACTTGTGAGCAAGACCCCCGAGATACTTAAACTCCTCTACTTGAGGTTGCACTTCCTCCCAAACCTGGAGATGGCAGTGCACTCTTTTCCCAGCTGACCTCAGAGTTAGAGGTGTTGATCCTCATTGGAGAATTGGAATTACAGAAAACATGTAGTGAGAAAGTTATTGGAGAAGGAGAGAGGAGACAGGAGTGGACCCCACTCAATTCACTTGCTTCTTGAGTTTGGTGAAATTGCAGAAAGCTTTGGGAATTTCACCAAATTCTGAGAGCTCCACTGAAATCAACTGGGATGGTGGAACTGAACCAGTTTTGAGTGGGTTATAATGGTGCTATGGTCTTTTAAGTGACCCAGAGGGCATCTGCCAAGTATGGTGGACTGAATATTGTGGTCAAAAATATGACTTGAGGTGTGAGGCAACCATGCTAACCACTGCACTGCTTCTGTATGTCTCACGGAGATATAATTAATAGAATTAAATATCAGAGCATGAACAATTCCTCCAAAGATTGGCTATAGGAGCAGGGAGCGTGAATTCACTCGGGCATGGTTCCCAAAAGCTCAGCGTAAGTTAGAGTTACAGAAAACAAGAAGGAGAGCAACCGAGAGGGTCACACAAGGGATCCATCTAAGTCTTGGAATCAGAATCAGAATCATTTTTGATGAATGTTTAGTCTGTGAGCATCCCACCTTTAGCAGTAAACGCCCACTCAGACGTTAAGCTGGGAACTGGACAGCACAGAACTTCCGGCACATATAAAGAGAGCCTGCCGCTTAAATCCAGCATTGTTACCCAGAACTCCATGGGTTCATCAGTGCTCATAGGCTCATGTGCACCAAGGCTCCTTAAGGTAGTCACTCGTCGTGAGGTCCAATCCTCTGGAGGTGATTTCTGTGACTGCCCCCCTTATCCGCTTGAGTGAGTGAGCCTGAAAAAGTCTCTCCACACATCCATCAGATTGCCACAACAACGGACAGCACTCTAATGAACACGTGCAGAGGTGGGCAGGAGGTGTGAGTGGGGGGCCTCCACCACCCTGCTAGTAAAAATGGAACAGAGGTGGTACAACATTCCAACACTGGCTGCTACAGCTCTGTGGTGTCTGGCTGGCCTCACAAAGCATCATGGGGTGCTGGGAAAAATAAACGTACAGGAAAATTTGTAGAAAACAAGGTTACTGGCGAACCCAGCAAATTCGCTGCAAAAAACGCTGTGGTGAATTTTGCTGATCAGCACCAGCCAAGAATAACAATGCTACCTTATGAAGAAATGGCCACCTCTACATATGTATATATAAAACATATAATGTATATAATGAATATATAATATATGGTATATTAAAAATTACTGAGCACAAACTGCTAAACTTAAGCAAAAAATGCGGAGATAAATAACAGCCAAAGAATTACCTGCAAATGATCTTCGATGAATTTGACTCGTAGAATTTCTGCGGCCGACAGCCTTAATGAGGGATTCTTGTTCAGCATACTGAAAGCAGAAGAATGTCATTAATGGCAAGAAACCCTCATTAAATGTGAAGGTCTGCCATTTACAGAAACGGGCAAATAGCATGGGAGTGTGGCAAAGAAACAATGAATCATAATAGTAATACAATTTATTTTTATGGTGCCTTTCCATTGCTCAACATGCTCAAGTCTCATCATCTGCCCACCAAGTGAACCGAAGTGTTTATGTATTGTTGTTTTTGTCATTTTCCATCCAATTATGTCTCATGTTTTCACATATTTTCAATGATGTTTATTATTGTAACGACTCTTTAAATTTACAATTGTTTCCTTTGGAGGCATTAGCTCTCCAGAAATGTGTTCTTTTGAAATTGCGGCACATTAAGTAACTAAACAATATAGTAATACTAGCAAAATACCAGCGCCGCGAAGTACTGCCTTAAAATTTTTATTAAGAAGAAAATTAAACCTTTTTAAACTGAGGGAAAATATACCAATAATTATTTGTGGATCTCTTTGTATGCCACATTGTGAGTTCGGCCCTCCGGTTGTAATCTGACCAAGCTGTGCGCTGAGCTTACTCTTGAGCATGTAACGTACAGTCGGCCATGTGAACAGTAATCTTGTCTCAAATCTCACAGCTTGGATTGCTGCTGTCATAATCGGTTTGAGTTTCATGGTTTATTTCAATTACGACAGTATTTGTAGGATTTGTGTTTAAAAGACATACGGCATCTGTCAAATAAGTACGTACATTGGTTTCGGTTAGCGCAGGGAAGCCGCCTACCAAATTTCGTGAAGATGGGGCCATGAATAAGAAAGTTCAATATGGAGGACATTGTTGACCGTTATGACCGTTACGCGTAGAATTTCGAAATGAAACCTGCCCAACTTTTGTAAGTAAGCTGTAAGGAATGAGCCTGCCAAATTTCAGCCTTCTACCTACACAGGAAGTTGGAGAATTAGTGACGTTGGAAAGTTCAATATGGCGGCCGACAGTGGCGTCATACCATCAAAATAAGTACATACATCGGTTTCGGTTAGCGCAGGGAAGCCGCCTACCAAATTTCGTGAAGATGGGGCCATAAATAAGAAAGTTCAACATGGCGGATGTTGTCAACCGTTATGACCGTTAGGCGTAGAATTTCGAAATGAAACCTGCCCAACTTTTGTAAGTAAGCTGTAAGGAATGAGCCTGCCAAATTTCAGCCTTCAACCTACACGGGAAGTTGGAGAATTAGTGATGAGTGAGTGAGTGAGTGAGTGAGTGAGGGCTTTGCCTTTTATTAGTACAGATGACAGAAAAGGCGATATCCCTCCCATCGTGATTACGGAGGTACAAGAATCACATGAGACAAATACACTTTAGCTTACATTTACTGACGGTTGACGCGGTTACAAACGGGAAGCTTTATGACAGACTTATCAAGGTGGGAATCTTGATCTATGTAGTCTGCCATTTTTTCGTCACCACACTGAGAGGGTTTTAGGACGGAGGTCCAAGCAGCTTCAAAGGGTTTGCCTGTTGTCCAAGCCTTTTATACCGTTCTTCTTCACTTGCTGGTCTTCTCTGTCTCCAAACAAGGGCAGGAAACGGCTGAACTCCACCTCCACAAAATACAGAAATAGCATAATTCCTACATGCCGGTTCTTATTCTCCCAACAAGGAAAGAAGATTTTGTACTGAAAGAGGACAGAAATACTATTGTGTTTAGGCTGACTATACAATCCTCCAGTTGTCTTTGGCTATCTAATCCAGTGCTTGGTTGGCAATTCTAAAAGAGCCCCTGTGTGCCAAACTTAGCATGCACATGTGAATGGATACTTTAACAGTGCTGTCTAGAGACAGTGACAGAAATATTAAAGAAAAATGTATTAGAACAACAATTATTCCCTGTTCTTTGTGGTTGAATCCCCAAAAAGTGGGACCACCCTGACGCCCACTGTCCTGAGCCCACCCTTTGGCAAGTAAGTGAGCTGAGAAGGCTCAGGAGTTGGAGGTCATTCATTTGAATGTAGAGTTCTGTAAGCACTGCTTTCTGTGTGGAATTTCTGTTTTTTGTGATTTTTTGTGCTTGTGATTAAGGATTCAGATTTTTTTGTGTTGCATACTTGGAGTTGTTTGCTTAGGATTGCCTTTAAGACAAGTCCTTGTGCCCTTTTTTGGCCTTCTTAGCCTTTTTTTGTTTTATTATGATTCTTGTACATAAATCTTTCATTTAAAAAGACTCCTGGTTTAATACAAGCTGTGGGTTTACGTCCATCCCTTCTCTTGTGGATTTTTGTGTTAATTTTGGGATATTTGAGTTTGATTTTTTGTTTTTTTTTGAAGGTTCAAATACCTTTTTGGGCCTGTGAAGCCCAAGGGAGGACACCTCTGTTAAGATTAAGGCTTGGCTATTTAAGTCCTTTGCCATGTGTAAGACTTCATATCATGACACAGAGTGGGTCTTGTCAATCAGTGTTCCTTGAACAAAAATATGGAAACAACTAACCTACAGTCAAATCTAAAAATTCACCAAGGTCTACTGTAGTAGAAGCACTCTCTATTTATATAAAGCGATAAAAAATACCTGGAATCTGAGCCTGGGTGTTAATGTTGGTAACTATATAAGAAAGAGCGAAACAAACTCTGTCTTAGGAGATTGTGCTCCTTTAATGGTGGTAGTGACCACCTTTACATCTTCTACAACTTTGTGATTGCCAAAGTGGTGTACTGGGTTGGTGATATCACTTCAAGAGAAGCCCATCAAATCAGCAAGGTGATTAAAAAGGCCAGGTCAGTAATGGGACATCCTCAGGACCTGCTGGAGGTAGTACAGACTCAAGTCAGACCTGATAGCTATTGTGAATAATGCTGCATTCCTTTAAAGTGGGAATTGACATCATTAACACTTCTCTAACGCTGTGATAGACAATGTGGTGTGCTCGGCTGGTACTATCAATTCAAGAGAGGCCCACCGAATCAACAATCCAGTTAAGAAGGCTGGCTCAGGTTTGGGACACTCTCTGGACCTGCTGGAGGTACGTGACAATCAAGCCAGAACTGTAATGAGTAACGCTGCATTCCTGTGGTTAGTGGCATCCTTTACTCTTCTATAATTGTGCAATGCCCAGTATGGTGTGCTCAGCTGGTAACATCACCTCAAGATTTGATTTATAGCAGATTGCGTTTCCTTCACTGCTGGCTAGAAACCTGGTGTGCAAATAAAAGCATAGTCTTTGTGAACAATTGGGATGATTTTTGGGAAAGGCCCTGATTTTATAATTTGTCTTCATTCTAACTGGAGGGGATCTTATGTATTATCCCAAAATATGGCAGCAAAACTGCCTGGCTGACTGATTAGAGCACCATCCAGGCCACAGTCATGTGATCTTAAATCACAGGTTGTTGTTTATCCCACCTGTTACTATCCTGAAGCTGTTACCCATAATCCCTATTGTGGGGCATCTTATAAATTTAGTCTTGATGCAAACCTTAAATTACTTGATAACCAAAAAATAAGGTGTATAATTAGACCAAGAAATAAAACCAGACCCTCCACCAGGGGCACCTGTAATGGAAATTTACTTCAAATTAAAACAAAAAATATATCACCAGTTCAAAAAGAAGCATGCAGTTTTAAATGCTGTTTATTGAACATTCACTCTGTCGGAAGTAAAGCTGTTTTGGTAAATGATATTATATTAAGTACAAAATCTGATCGGTGTCTTCTCACTGAAATCTGGCTAAGTAACTGTGACACTGTTACCCTAGCTATCGACCTACTGTATGCAAACTTTAAAGACGCAAACAGCGCCACCCTGCTGCCTGCGCTTAGGAAAGCAGATCATAACCTGGTTCTGCTTCAGCCACACTACAAACCAAGAGTGAAGGCGCTACCTACAACTACACACTCATTCAGGAAGTGGTCCCCTGAGGCGGAGCAGGCTCCGAGAGACTGGGACTATGGACTGGGATATCCTGCAGGGGTCACATAGCGAGAACATTGAGGAGGTTGTTGACTGCACTACTGACTACATCAACTTCTGTATGGACATTGTAGTTCCAGTAAAAACAGTACACTGCTCTGCTAACAACAAGCCATGGATTACAAGTGACATCAAGGGCCTTTTGAACCAGAAGAAAAGGGCTTTTAAAGGTGGTGATCAACATGAGCTCAAGCGCGTGCAGAAAGAACTCCGAGTCCAGCTTAGGGCGGCAAAGGAGCAGTACAGGAGAAAGCTGGAGCAGAAGGTGCAGAATAACCGCATGAAAGAAGTGTGGGAGGGGATGAAGATCATCACTGGCTGCAGCTCGAAGCGTGGTGCCACCATCGAGAGAGACATGGAGAGAGCAAACCAAATGAATAACTTCTTCAACAGGTTTGACCAACTTAACCCACTCTCAACTCTCACCTCTCTGCACCCTCCACCCATTGTTCTGCTGATACCAGCATAGGTGAAACATCCCCACCCACAATTACAGCAGTGCAGGTGAGCAGAGAGCTGAGGAGACTTCATGCCAGCAAAGCAGCAGGTCCAGATGGAGTATCGCCACGACTGCCGAAGGCCTGTGCGTTGGAATTGGGAGTCCTCTACAGCGCATCTTCAACCTGAGCCTGGAACAGGGGAGAGTCCCAAGGCTTTGGAAAACATCTTGTATCACTCCTGTCCCAAAGGTATCACGTCCTAGTGAGCTGAATGACTTCCGGCCTGTTGCTCTGATGTCACATCTGATGAAGACCATGGAGCGGCTGCTGCTTCACCACCTGAGGCCACAGGTCCGCCACGCCCTCGACCCTCTGCAGTTCACATACCAGGAGAAGGTGGGAGCGGAGGATGCCATCATCTATATGCTACACCGATCCCTCTCCCACTTGGACAGAGGCAGTGGTGCTGTTAGAATTATGTTTCTGGACTTCTCTAACGCCTTCAACACCATCCAACCTCTGCTCCTTAGGGACAAGTTGACAGAGATGGGAATAGATTCACACCTGGTGCCATGGATCGTGGATTATCTTACAGACAGACCTCAGTATGTGCGTCTCGGGAACTGAAGGTGTGATATGGTGGTCAGCAACAGAGGAGCGCCGCAGGGGACTGGACTTTCTCCAGTCCTGTTCAACCAACATACATCAGACTTCCAATACAACTCGGAGTCCTGCCACGTGCAAAAGTTCACTGATGACACTGCTATGGTGGGCTGCATCAGGAGGAGGAGTATAGGAACCTAATGAAGGACTTTGTTAGATGGTGCAACTCGAACCACCTACACCTGAACACCAGCAAAACCAAGGAGCTGGTGGTGGATTTTAGGAGAACCAGGCCCCTCATGGACCCTGTGATCATCAGAGGTGACTGTGCAGAGGGTGCAGACCTATAAATACCTGGGAGTGCAGCTGGATGACAAATTGGACTGGACTGCCAATACTGATGCTCTGTGTAAGAAAGGACAGAGCTGACTATACTTCCTTAGAAGGCTGGCGTCTTTCAACATCTGCAATAAGATGTTTCAGATGTTCAATCAGACGGTTGTGCTGAGCGCCCTCTTCTACACGGTGGTGCACTGGGGAGGCAGCATAAAGAAGAGGGACGCCTCGTGCCTGGACAAACTGGTGAGTAAGGCAGGCTCTATTGTAGGCACGGAGCTGGACAATTTGACATCCATGGCAGAGCGACGGGCGCTGAGCAGACTCCTGTCAATCATGGAGAATCCACTGAACAGGATCATCTCCAGACAGAGGGGCAGCTTCAGTGACAGACTGCTGTCACTGTCCTGCTCCACTGACAGACTGAGGAGACCCCACACTATGTGACTCTTCAGTTAACATTATACAAAGTTATTGTCTGTTATACCTGCATTGTTATCACTCTGATATTTAATATTGTTCTTTATCAGTATGCTGCTGCTGGAGTATGGGAATTTCCCCTTGGGATTAATAAAGTATCTATCTATCTATCTGAGGCGTCACCAGATGGATACTCGTTCCTTCGTAAGTCTAGAGATTCTGGTCGAGGAGGAGGCCTTGGAATAATTTATTGTAACAAAATGCAAATCACTTCTAAAAATTTAGGTGACTTTACATCAATATTAAAACAGATTCCAACGCAATTAATTATAGTGCTAGTCTACAGACCACCTGGGCCAAATTCATTGTTCATGCTGAATTTAGCAATCTTTTATCTGATTTGGCTATAAATTATGGTCACGTAGTATTGATGGGGGATTTTAATGTACACATTAATGTGGAAACTGACACTTTTAGCAAATGTTTCACTTATTTATTAAACTCAGTAGGATTTAGTCAGATTTTCAAAGGTCCATCTCATAATCATAACCACACATTAGACTTAATTATAACTTACAAAGTTGAAATTCAAAATTTAAATATTACTCCATTGAATGAATTTATTTTTGGGGAGTTTCCCTTGTCTTCTTAGAGAGTCAAGGCTGGGGGGCTGTCAAAAGGTAGGGTCTGTTAAAGCCCATTGTGGCACATCTTGTGTGATTTGGGGTTATACAAAAATAAATTGTATTGTATTGTATTGTACTTCTGGGGCTCCTTTATACTTACAGCAAAATGCGTCTATAGTGCCGCAGTGGGACCGCTCACTTTTTTGAGAATTAAGGAGCTTGTTCTTATTTTTTGCAGTTGTTCTATATGTGTTTAATGGAGGTTGTTCATCTATTTCTTGTGAAGGGTGGCCTCAGCCATTACCAGGCCAGGGTGCCGGCTGGATGGAAGGACCAGGGGAGAGAGCATCTTTGAGGCACTACCTCCTCTGGGACACTAGAAGGCAGCCCTCCTGTGTGGCTGTGGCACCACAGATTCCCACAGGGCATGCTGGGACTTGGAGTTTGGTGTACAGCCCCATTGGGTTTCGAGTGGACTGCCAGGGGGAGTTGAAGATCCCTATACTGGACTTCCACCACACCTGTAAGAGATTCCAGGTAATACTGATGAGCATCCTGGAGCACTCCCAGGTGCTGAATAAAAGGAGCCGCCTCACTCCATTCAAGGAGCCAGAGTCAGGAGGAGGTGGACGAAGCTTGCTGGGAGAGGAGTGGAGGCGGCAGAGAAAGAGAGAAGAAAGAAGAGCCTTGTGTGCTTTATGCTTGTGTGGTGTTATGGGTCCACAGCTCGTGGAGAAAAGGCCATTGATTTTTAAATAAATAATCATTGTGCTCGCGGCTTAGTGAGGGGACGTTGGGCCATAGTGGGCCGTGGGACGATCCGTAGGGTGTGGGCGTTTCTCACCTAGTGCACAGGTGAGGAACTGCCCACATTCATGATTGTCCCGCGGCTAATGCTGCAGCTGCTGTGGCCCTCGTCATTTTAAAAAGAAGCGCGAGTCGGTTTTAGGGGAAGAAAAAGAAAGAAACGACCGGAGAGAGAAAGGAAAGGAGAGGACGGAGGTTACAGGGAGCGTGGAAGCAAGCGGTGCAGGAGAGAGACGGACACGCGGAGCGTGTGGTGAGCGCGATCGAGCGCTCGTGGGCAGCTGCGAGGAAGCTGGGTGTTAGGCCGACACCCAGGTGTTTGTGTAGATGTCGCTCCCGCTGAGCGAGCAGGTAGCGGGAGTGACCAAGGTGAAAGCGACGAGCCGCAGAAGGCCGCGGAAAGGCAGCGGAAGTCGGGAGGCTTGGTGGTGGAGTCCCCAATATGAGCGACCTGGCTATTGGGGTAATCAAGTCTCGGGGACTGGGATGAGTGCCATACCGGAGCCAGGGATCGGGAGGTCTCCAGTCTCGAGCGTGTGAAGTAGGAGGGCAGCTGCAGAGCGTCTTGCCTGCTGCTAAGCCCGTACGGGATAAGCAGGTGAGACGCATACAGAAAATAGGCACCGGATTTGTTTTTTTTGTTTTAAAGACAGCTTCCTAAAAGAAGATTTTAACCTCTCGTTTTTAAAGGATTGTTTTTTTTCCAATGGTTTTAACCTCCACGTGTTCTTTTTATGGATTATTTATTTAATGAATTGTGAAGACCTGCACTATTTATGAACTTTGTTTTTGTTGGATTTTAAATAAAAGCACTTTTGCACTTTCTACCTATCCCCTTGCTCAGATGCTTAATTTGCCTCCATTGACTAGCTCATTCGGCAACATTATCGACGGTGTTGGGTTCAAGTGCTTCCAACATCAAAGGGAGTGTGGAGCCAGAACCCACATCGTCACATTTGGTGGCAGCGGTGGGATATCCCCAGTGGTGGGATGAGCTAGCAGTGGAGGCCAGAAGAGGAGACAGAGCAGCAAGCGGGATTGGTAACTGACTTTGGAAGAACCCACGTACCCAAGCCAGAGGAGGACATTTTTAAGAGACTGAGCTTTTTAAGCACATTTATTTATTGCTGGTTTTTATTTGTCTTTTAAAGTTCTTATTCTTTTAATGTCCTGTTTTTATGAAGGGGGCTTGGGTTTGTTTTATTGTGGGGAATTGTTTTAGTGCTTTTATTGGTTTTAGTGCAGTGTAGAGTGGCCGAGCTGTGGACCTGAGCTCCAGTTGCATTGGGTTGGCAGTGGAGTGGAGCCTTCCCATGCAACTGGAGTTTTATGGGGGGTGGAATGTGGTGTTATGGGTCCACAGCTCGTGGAGAAAAGGCCATTGATTTTTAAATAAATAATCATTGTTTTTTTTCCAATGGTTTTAACCTCCACGTGTTCTTTTTATGGATTATTTATTTAATGAATTGTGAAGACCTGCACTATTTATGAACTTTGTTTTTGTTGGATTTTAAATAAAAGCACTTTTGCACTTTCTACCTATCCCCTTGCTCAGATGCTTAATTTGCCTCCATTGACTAGCTCATTCGGCAACATTATCGACGGTGTTGGGTTCAAGTGCTTCCAACATCAAAGGGAGTGTGGAGCCAGAACCCACATCGTCACAGCTTGATGTACTGTCTTGAGATGGGGAGAGAAGGAAAATCACTCCCCTGAGAAATAAACGTCTTGCTTTCAACTTGTGCTATCTGTCTATCGTTATGCAAGCATGTCAGAGGATCACCTTCAGGCTTGTTAGAGGTATGTACCTCCACTTCTGGACAGGAGGAGGCATTTTGTTTCAGTACAGGAGTGGAGGGGGTAATTTTTTTTCATAGTGCCGAGAAGATGGCCCATGAGAACAATTGACTCCACCCCTTCCAGGCGGAGCCCTATAAAAGTTTACTGTTTCCGGAAGAAGCCGTCTCATTTGGATCAGAGCTGACTGGAGGATGGAGCTGTGCCACACACTAGACCTGCCCCACATGAGCAGCATTACTTAATCTGAGACAGCCATTGTCTACTGCGCCAATTGTTTTGTGCTCGTTTTCTTTTGTGTTTACGTCATCCTATTAAATGGGGCGACCTGGCTGACAATCCATTATGCAGTGACTTTCACATTAATCTATCTATAATGTAGTGCATTTGCTATCTATCTATCATAAAGTGTCTTTCATTCTATTTACCTATATATTTTATAGTGCCTTTCATTCTATCTATCTAGGAATATTTCCTGTTTAAATACCTCTAGAAATTAGTCTCCAACGCAGCAAGGAACAACTAACTGTGGTCAGCACATCACAAAACTCGTCTCTGTCAATCTTCAGAAAATGAATGCTGCTGCTGTGACATGCAAAGGAGCCGATTAACAATGAATTGTTACTTTGAATAGTCACAGTTAACATTAATAACACCGTTTTGTCTGAAAAGATACCAAAATCCTTTTTGTCTGTACAGTGTGTTAATCTGCAATCTGTTTGATGTTCACTTATGACCGCCATTACATCTGTCTTTCTCCGCTACTGTCTGATTGTGCCTTCATTGCAATGCAGATGGTTATAAATGAAAACTTTCAGAAGCCAACTGAAGCTGAAATATAACTGTTTACGGATGAAGCAGCGGGGTTCTAAAAATCAGCCGATTTTCATCTTTATTTTTGTATGCAACGGTTACATAAGTAGTGTATTTTTAGAATCCTATTATTTAGAAACAATTTACTTGGTGGGACTGAGATTTGTCTTTGTGTTTGAAAAGCGCTATTGATGGTGTTCTTAAGGGTGAGTATTGCATTACTTTTGTAGATGAAGGTGTAGCTTTATGTTACTCTGCTATCACAATTGTATAACTCTAATGTCAGAATGCAATCGTTCTGCTAAACCAAAGCTTAGCACTCCAAAAAAAAAAAGGCAAACAGATTGATGAAAACCACGAGATATGAGGGGAGAACAAAGTCGGGAACGAGCTGAAGTCAAAGACAGCGAGCTGATAAACATTAAAAGACTTCCAGTTAGACAGAGAGGCAATCATAGGTAATCTTACAAAAATCCTGATTCCCCAGCTCCGTTTGTCCATTCCTTTCGGGATGGGATTCCAACAAAAGGTTTTTCTACCTGATGATTTAAAATACCACGAAAAGCAAAAATTACAGACATTATATACACCAATCAGCCCCAACATTTAAATGACTGAGAGGTGAAGTGAATACCATTGATGGTCTCGTTCCAATGGCACCTGTCAAAGGGTGGGATGTATTAGGCAGCAAGTGAACAATCAGTTCTTGAAGGTGATGCGTTGGGCAATCATAAGGATCTGAGCGACTTCAACAAAGCTCAAATTGTGATGACTAGATGATAGGAGTGCAGTGGTCCGTACCTACAAAAAGTGGTCCACTGTCGACAGGGTCATGGGCATCTGAGGCTCACTGATGGGCGTGGGGAACGAAGGCTAGCCCACCAGAAGAGCTACTAGAGCAGAAATTGCTGAAACACTTAAAGATGGCCATGAGAGAAAGGTGACAGAACATAAACAGCATCACAGTTGGCTATACAGCCACAGACAGGAGTCAGTGTGCCCAAGCTGACCCCTGTCCACCACTGAAAGCACTCACAATGGGCATGTGTGTCAGAATTGAACAACAGAGTAATGGAAGATGGTTGGCCTGCTCTGATGAATGGTCTTGTAATGCAGAGGAACTATATAACAAAGGCCAGAGCAGACTCTTTCTTCCTTAGGAGACTGCATTCCTTTAAAGTGGGTAATACCATCCTTCATATCTTCCATAACTCTGTGATGGCCAGTGTGGTGTGCTCAGCTGGTAACATCACTTCAAGAGAGGCCCACCAAATCAATATGGTGATTAAGAAGTCAGGCTTGGTTATGAGATATCCTCGGGACCTGCTTGAGGTAGTAGAGAATCAAATCAAAATTGATGGCTATTATGAATAATGTTGTGCCCCTTTAATGTAGGCAGTGACATCCTTTACATCTTCTACAACTTAGTGATTGCCAAAGTGGTAAGAGAGGCACACCAAATCAACAAGGTGATTAGAAAGGCCGGCTCAGTTACGGGACATCATCGGGACCTGCTGGAGGTGGTAGAGAATTAAGTCAAACCTAATAACAATTGTGAATAATGCTGCATTCCTTTAAAGTGGGTACTGACATCCATTACTCTTCCCTAACTCTGTGATGGTGTGTGTGGTGCGCTCAGCTGGTAACATCACTTCAAGAGAGGCCCACCGAATCAGCAAGGTGATTAAAAAGGCAGACTCAGTTATGGGATATTCTCGAGACCTGCTGGAGGTAATATAGATGTTAGGAGCGCGCACTGATACAGCGTATTACCACACCCACCACATGACAAATGGTTGGAGTGGTGACTCTGAGGCTAGGGATCTGCACTGGCAATCAGAAGGTTGCCGGTTCAAATTCCATAAACGCCAAAAGTAATTCTGCTTCATTGGGCCCCTAAGCAAGGCCCTTAACCTGCAATTGCTCTATCCTGGGTATGATGTTAATCTGTATCCAGCCCTGCATGTAGGCCCTCCTACAAACCTGGGGATTGGTAGAAGAAATGGCACAACAGCCACCGTAAAAAACCTCACACTGTTCCACTCCATCTGAACTAGTGTGGTGTTGAGGCAGCACCCATGAAAACCACGATTGCATCAAGAAAAGGCAAAAATGTACTTTAAACTGCTGAAAACTGTTATTATTGTAATTTCATTTTCCTTCTGGTTTTCCTGAAGCAATAAAAGTAATATTCTAGAATTTTCTAACCCAGGCATTTGTTTCCTGGCATAAGTTTTATCTTGGTGTCTACGGTTTTTCCCATCTTTTTTAATGC
The DNA here is from genome assembly GCF_016835505.1 of Polypterus senegalus. Classification (NCBI taxonomy): domain Eukaryota; kingdom Metazoa; phylum Chordata; class Cladistia; order Polypteriformes; family Polypteridae; genus Polypterus; species Polypterus senegalus. Next base: position 4,083,142 of record NC_053168.1, on the reverse strand, counting down.
CCTTTTGTTTTATTTTCTACGCACCACTATGTCAACATTATGCGTATCACCTGTTGTCATGGGAATCCTTCCCACAATGCACTATGACAGTGACATAATCGTGGTGTCCACTTAAAGGTCGGCTGGCACAACCTCACATTTATCTCAGATTAGATTCGTTCTTTGCAAACTATGTGGTTTAGTTTGAGAATTTTTCGGAATTGACTTTGGTATTGAACTTAGGCTTTAATTTTTGAATCAGTGTTTCTGGTTTTGTCGTTTGTTTGCTATGATCTCTTGTTTTAATGTTTTAAAGACTTTGTCTTTTCTCCCCCTGGGTCTATTCACACAAAATTGTTCTGACCGGTCCCTGAAGTCAGTACAAAAACAAACGCAAATAAAAAAAAAAAAAACATTGGGAATGAAATTAGCAACCTCAACAAACATGATTTGAAATAAAGAAAATTAAAACAGAATAGGAATTAGAAACAAGATATAATATAATAATAATAATAATAATAATAAGATTTTATTTAGAACGCGCTTTTCATTGACAAAATCTCAAAGTGCTACAACAAGAGCAATAACCACCAAGTTGAAAAGTTTGACTAGATTTAATTTACAATCTCAGCAGTTATATGCTTTCCTAAATAAAAAAGTCTTCAAATTTGCTTTAAAAGTGTCCAGATTTTGTGTAGTTCTCAGTTCAACAGGGAGCTGATTCCAGAGCTGTGGGGCAGCAGAGCAAAAAGCTCGACCCCCCATAGTACGGAGCTTAGTAAGGGGAGTCTGAAGCTGCATGCTGCCAGATGATCTGAGGATCCGATTGGAAGTTTGTAAGTGAATCAAATCTTGAAGGTAAGAAGGTGCCTGGCCATAGATACATTTATAGGTTAATAGAAGAATTTTGTACTCAATCTGGGAGGAAACAGGGAGCCAATGAAGTGATTTGAGGATGGGAGTAATATGTTCGAATTTCCTTACTCTTAGTAGGATTCTTGCAGCACTGTTTTGGATATATTGAAGCTTTTGTAATTCCTTGGTATGAATACCCACAAAAAGTCCATTGCAGTAGTCCAGCCTTGAGGAGATAAAGGCATGGACAAGTTTCTCTGCATCTGGGAGGGTTAAGAGGGGGCGGAGTTTGGAGATTTTTCGTAGATGGTAAAACGATGCCTTACACACATGTTTTATGTGGTCACTAAAGGTCAACTGTGGATCAAACCGAACCTCCATATTAGTGACCGAGGAAGAAAGAGTAATGACCTGGCTGTCAAAAGTGAACTGGAGTATTGGAAAAGAACGAATCTGGAGGGGGGTGCCAACAAGGAGTCCCTCAGTTTTATTGCTATTCAGCTGTAGAAAATTGCTGTTCATCCAAGCCTTTATCTCCTCCTGGCATGTAGTAAGGTGTAATGTGGCCTCTGAAGGATTTGGGGCAGATTTAATGTAGAGCTGCGTGTCGTCGGCATAACAATGAAAAGATAGTCCGTGTCTGGCAATGACATGCCCAAGAGGTAACATATAGATATTGAAAAGGATAGGACCAAGAACTGACCCCTGCGGGACCCCACATAAGACAGTGGACAGTCTGGAGGAGCAATCTCCCAACGAGACCTGTTCAGTCCTGCCAGACAGGTAGGACTGGAACCACCGTAATGAGGTTCCCGAGAGTCCAGCTGTGTGATGAAGACGATCCAGGAGGATGGAATGATCGACTGTATCGAAGGCCGCTGACAAGTCCAGAAGAAGAAGCAGGGATGGTGAGCCTGCATCAGCTGCCATCAGTAGATCGTTTGTCACCCTGAGCAGTGCTGTTTCCGTGCTGTGGGCTGAACGAAAACCTGACTGGAACTTTTCAAACAGATTATTACATGTAAGATGACTCTGGAGTTGAAAGGCAACTGTCTTTTCTATAATCTTTGACAAAAATGTCAGGTTTGAGATGGGCCTGTAGTTAGCAAGAACCTCAGGATCTAATGAGGGCTTCTTCAGCAGTGGGCGAATGACAGCAGCTTTGAGAGATGGTGGTATATGGCCTGTTTGTAGTGAGAAATTGACTAACTTTGTAATAGTTGGACTGACAATGGGGATAAATGACTTAAGCAGAACTGTCGGAATAGGATCCAATGTGCAGGATGATGGTTTTATTCCTTGCACAATTCCACCAATGTAGCTGCTGGAAACCTCTGTGAAATGTGTGAAAGATGGCATATTCCCAGTTGATGGATTTGAAGCAGGCATAGGCGGAGCATATGGTCCAGGCATTAAGGAGCGAATGTTATAGATTTTTGATCTAAAAAAGTCAATAAAGCTGTTACAATGCTCCTTAGTAACTGGCATTGAGAAAGATGGCTGCTGTGGTTCCATAAGTTGATTTATTGTAGCAAACAACTGCTTTGAGTTTCCTATATTTTTATTTATCTGATTTGAATAAAATTGGCCTTGCGCATCTTTTAGGGACTTGGAATAGGCCTTTTGATGGTCCCGAAATGCAAGCTTATGGACATATAATTACTGCACCGTGAATATTGAATCCAACTTTTTGTTTCAGGAGCGTGTCGTCGAGACGGTGTGGGATGGGGTCACGTTTTAAATGTATTGGATATCAGAGAATATAAAAATTGAGGAAATATAATTTATAAGTATATTATGATTGTGGGGGTGTACCTATTTAGAGTAGCATGGAAATCTATAGGGAGGGCAACCTGTCCAGGAGGAAAGGTGGCCCCTCGCTAGGAAGGGAGACCAGAGTTGAAGGACAGCGATGGACTGGCATCCTGATCAGGTTGAGAATTGATCCTTTGCCAGGAAGGGAGGCCAGGATAATGGAAGGTTTGGGTATTTCAGAGTACTGTATATAACCCCCTAATGCATTATCAGAGGGCAGCGTTCTTGTGTCACTGCTCCCTTTTCCAGACCACAAGGCATTCTGGGAATCGTAGTTCCATGGAAACAACCCTGCTGCATGCCATGAGTTCCACCATTAGGTGCTGCAGGAGTCAATCGTCATACTTGGTAAAACTTCCCCCCGCCCCTGAAGTGCTTCCTTTAAACTTGGATTGAACGCCAGAAGTACTCCCAGTATCCATTTTTAAAGGAGCCCTCTGCCTCCCGACTCTAACTCTTGTGTGGAAGAAGAGAAGAGGGGAGGAAGAAGAGAAAGAGGAAGGATTCAATGTTTCTATGTGTATTGTGCTGTGAGAATCATTTCTAAAGGACTACTGTTTTAAGGTTGATAGGGAACACATCTATTTTTTTGAAATTTAAAGTTACCTTTGCATGATTGTGTTTAGCTCCTCCGAGTATCGTTCTGGCAGTGACGGTGTTTTTCCATTCACAATTTTCATCATTACTGACAAGAGATTGTGTCCAGAGAATGCGTGGTCCAAACAGCACATCTCATAGAGGATACATGCTAAAGACCTGCAAGAAAGCAAGCAATAGGAAAATAAATTCTTTGTTAGTTGTGGTAACTATACTTCGACGACACATGAAATTCTATATGGTGGTCCACAAGGGTCTCTCCTGGGTCCGCTGCTCTTTTTAGTCTCCATGCTTCCATGAGGTCAGATTATCTCAAGGCCTAACGTGAGCCACAACAGCTCTGCTGACGACACACAACTGTATTCATCAGTAGCGCCTGATGACCCCGACTCTCTTGGTTCACTGACACCCAATGTCTTACTTGTGTTTCTGAGTGGATGAGAAGTCATTTCCTCAAACTAAACAAGATCTTAGTGACTGGTAATAATGGATATAATCAGGGTATTAGAAATAAACTTGATCTATTAGGCTTAAAAGACAAAATAGAGGTAAAATACTTCTAGTGATTATTGACTCTGACCTAAATTTTAAATCACATATTAATTAGATTACCAGGACAGCATTTTTTCACCTAAGAAATATAACAAAAGTTAGATCTCTTATAACTTTCAACATGCTAAAAAATGAGTTCATGCCTTTGTTTTCAGTCGACTAGATTACTGGAACACACTCCTCTCAGGACCACCCAAGAAAGATGGACTTCTGCTGTTATGCACCTCAAATCTGGAATACTAATACTAGTTTACTGATAGATATTCACCAGGATGATACAGTGGAGCACTTTAAAAAACTGCTAAAAACTCATTATTGTAACATGGCTTTCTCACAGCTTCATTTTAGTGTAACCCTAATATTTTATAAATGTATTGAATTATTTTTTTTCATGCCTACACAATCCATACTAACCCCTACTTTCTCTTCTCTTCTATTTCCAGTTCTCTGTGGTGGTGATCTGCTGATCGGCACCATGCTGTCCTTACATTGATGGACTGAAGGCCAGAGGTCCACATGACCAGCACCATCTAATTCTTCCTTGTGAAGCTAGAAAACCACGAGGACTGATTGAGATCATTAATGTTAGGGGGGTCTGGGTGGTCTCGTGGCCTTGGAACCCCTGCAGATTTTGTTTTGTTTTTTTTTTTTTTCAGCTCTCTGGACTTTTTTTCGTTTGTTTTTCTGTCCTCCAGGCCATCAGACTTTACTTTATTCTTTGTTACTTACTATTGCCTAATCTTATTTTTATATTTTCCTTTTTTCATCTTATAAAGCACTTTGAGCTCCATCATTTGTATGAAAATGTGCTCTAGAAATAAATTTTGTTGTTGCTGTAGCACTTGAGATGCAGTTGTAAATATTGCATATTTTTTATTTTCCCTTTTTCACTTTCTCATTTACAAAGTTTTTGTATTGTAATCGTCCAAATATTCGACCTCGAGATTTTGATCAATCTCGACGTTTTAGACCTCCCTGAGTCCGAAAATGCCATTATTGGAATTATGTCTGTGTGTGTGTGTGTGTATTAACACAATAACTTGAGTGCGCTTTCACTTCAGTCAATCAAATTTTGGATACAAGTATTAGGTAAAAAACGAAGATTTATATCAACTTTTGGGCTATTTCTGCTAACCAGAAGTGGTACTTAACCTTTTATTCGTGCAGCTACAGAGTCCTATTTATTCACCTTTACTTTTATAATAATTGTTTAATATATTATTAATTTGACTTGATTTGTTGTTGATGGTTATTTAATGTACATAACATAAAAATATAACCCTTGTCTTGAGGTTTACTCCTCAAATATCCATCCCCTTATCTGAGTATACGAGAAAGTCGAGAGAAGACCACTTCCCATTTTTTTCCATGTCATTGCTAAATTGATGGCATTTGACAGAAGCGCACAACACTGAGTTTATTGGCACTTGTTGCAATAAATGGCAAATCTCTAAAAGAGCAGAACAATCTGGAGGAGAAGAGGCCATTCAGGCCAACAAAGCTCACCAGTCCTCTGCACTTTATTCCCCCAAAATAACATCAAGTCAAGTTCTGAAAGTCCCTAACGTTCTGTTGTCCACCACACTATTTGGTCACTTATTCTAAGTGTCTGTGGTTCTCTTCCTAATGTTTGTGTAAAATTCACCCTTCACAAGATTCCAACGGTGTCCCCGTCTTCTTGATGACCTCATTTTAAAGTCACCGTCTCGATCCACTGCACTAATTCCCTTCATCATTTTAAACACTTCAGTCAGGTCTCCTCTTCATCTCCTGTAAAGGCTCAGGTCCTTTATCTTTCCTCATAACTTGTCCACTGCTGGCCTGAATCAGCCTAGTTGCTCTTCTCTGGACTTTCTCTAGTGCTGCTATGTCTTGTGGGCCCAAAACTGCACACAGGACTCCAGATGAGGCCTCACCAGTGTGTTATAAAGCTTGAACAGAACCTCCTGTGACTTGTACTCCACACATCAAGGCGCTATATAACCTGACATTCTGTTAGCCTTCTTAATGACACCTCAATATTGTCTGCCAGTTCACAGTGTGGCAATGTGGCACTTGGTGCCACGGCCCACCTGCCAAGTTGTTTGCCTGCCTGTTGTAAAGTCATCCCTGATGGAGGATCACAGGAATCATGGAAAAAGGGGTCCTTTCATCGGATTGGCTGGCCGAGCAACGTTTCAGCCGTGGAATGGCCAAATGGAGAGGCAGCTTGATGGACTCTCCAGGACTCTAAAAATATCCAAATCTTATTATGTGATATCATCCATCCATCCATTTTCTAACCCGCTGAATCCGAACACAGGGTCACGGGGGTCTGCTGGAGCCAATCCCAGCCAACACAGGGCGCAAGGCAGGAACCAATCCCGGGCAGGGTGCCAACCCACAGCATATGTGATATCATCTACTGTTAAATTCTGCTCCGTACTTCTAAAATTTTTTTTTATTTTTATGCTGTATTAAGGATTTGTTCTGTTCTGTGTATTGTATTGTATTGACCCCCTACTTTTGACACCCACTACACGCCCAACCTACCTGGAAAGGGGGTCTCTCTTTGAACTGCCTTTCCCGAGGTTTCTTCCATTTATTTTGGGAGTTTTTTCTTGTCTTCTTAGAGAGTCAAGGCTGGGGGGCTGTCAAGATGCAGGGCCTGTTAAAGCCCATTGCGGCACTTCCTGTGTGATTTTGGGCTATACAAAAATAAACTGTACTAGCCAACCCGCGTCTTACCATACGCCGCATAATCAGGCCGGTTTTTTAATGATTTTTAAGCACAGGGAGAAAATTAACATTTGAAAAATCGGTAATGTAATAAATCAGCAAGAAAAGCGACATTGTAACAATGCACGGAACGAACCAACACAGTAAAACAGTTTGCTATGGTGCACGCGGCCGTGCGTCGTAACCGAAAACTCGGTTTTTAAAGACTGCTTACTTCATTGTGTTTTAACCTCAGTTGTAAAGGATTGTTTTGAGGATCCCATGGGATACCCCTCGCAAACCGTTTCACACGCTGCATATGGCGATTCACCTCCACGAGAAACATGCCTCTATGAACAGTCAACGTGGCTCGGAGGTGCCAGGAGCTGGTGGGCGTGGCTCCTTCCTGCGAGCGCCATAGGTGTCTTGCTTGTCGGCGGCTCAGTGAATCCACGCCCCTTCCGGTGTGCTTTCCATGGTTGTCTTGCCTTAGTGAATTATATATATAGATTGTATTGTATTGTACAGTGATGAGTCCACTGTGGCTCCTAAATCCTTCTCATAAGGTGGACTCTCGATCTCCAGACCGCCCATTGTGTATTTAAACCTCACATATTTACTTCCTATGTGTAACACTTTACATTTACTGACCTATTCACCTATCTTGGTATCACCTGCAAACTTAACCAGCTTGTTATTTCTAGTCCGTTAGTCAGTCAGTATCCAACCTGCTACATCGTAACTACAGGATCACGGGGGTCAATTGAGCCAATCCCAGCCAACACAGGAAACAAGGCAGGAACAAACCCCAGGCAGGGCGCCAGCCAACCACAGGGGGCACACACACACACCAGGGAAAATTTAGGATCGCCAATGCACCTAACCTGCATGTCTTTGGACTGTGGGAGGAAACCCACGCAGACACGGGGAGGACATGCAAACCTGGGTCTCCTAACTGCGAGGCAGCAGCGCTACCCACTGCGCCACCCCATAACTAAATGTACAATAAATTCATAAATAAAAGTATCAGGATGTGCCAAAACGTGATAATATCTTAATAGAAGGAACAGATGTAAACATGACACTGGAAGTAGGAAGAAGGTAACAGTATAGTAATAAATATAAAGACATGATCTAGTTTAGTGGGACGGTGTGTGTGTGTGTGTGTGTTATCATTCTCATTCGGTGAAGTCAGTAGACGGATTGGGAGCGCATGGGGGGTCATAAGGAAGTCTTTAGAGTCCTGGTGTTCCCCGTTTGTGAGTCATGGACGCTATCCAGTGACCTGAGATGAAGACTGAACTCCTTCATGTGCGTCTCTTTGGAGAATCCTTGGGCACCGCTGGTTTGGCTTTGTGTTGCTCATGGAGTCCCAAATGAGGCACATGACCTACATGTGAGGGAGCATCAGTTGTGGCACTACAGCCATGTGGTGCGATTCCCTGAGGTGATCCAGCTCATTGTTGGACCAGGCCAAGGGGACACCCACATAACACTTGGCTACGGCAGACAGAGGGTCATTTCTGGAGGGTGGAACTGGGCTGTGTGTCTGCCTGGGGGGTTGCCAACCGGGACCCCAAGCTGTGTCATCGTGTGGTGGGTGCGGCAATGTGCTGTACCAGTTCATGCTCCTCAACCTGACCTGACCTGAAACTATCACACATTCAGGTGGTGAAGGCCCAAATGCATTGGTATCTTCTTCCAGACAGCAGGAGGGTGAGTAGTTTACGTGAGGGTTGCGCCTGGTCCTCCACAATGCCAGCAGCTTTGCAGATACATTGTGTGATGTACACGTCCATTACAAGGGAGGAGCGATTCTGATGATCTTCTCAGCTATCCTCATTATCCTCTGCAGGCTCTTGTGATCCATGACCCAAACCAGACAGCAATGCAGATGCTTAGGAAGCTCTCAATAGCCCCTCTGTAGAAGTTGGTGAGCATGGGTGGTGGGAGATGGGCTTTCCTCAGCCTTTGCAGGAAGTAAAGATTCTGCTGGGCTTTCTCATCCTCTGCTTCCCCTGTCCGAGCCAATTTTATATCCATCTACACAGTAGACCCTGAACACCCACTGCTTTTCGTTTGATGCCCAATCTCTCCGTGCCCTTCACTCACTAGTTTCTAGTCAGTCGTGAGCTACAAGATGCCCAGAGTTTAACCCGTATTGGGAGTATAAGAGCACACAGCACTCGAAGGGAGGCCCAAACAGACACATGGAGGGTATCTGCAAACTCCACACGGACAACAGCTGGGCATTCTGTGAAGTGCCCACACTAACAACCGTGCCACCTTACCTCTCACAACACACAAAATTCAGAAATGGAGAACAAGCCTTCATGTTGAAGGGTTAAGTCGTGTACTAAAAAGTCTCCAGGTAAGGATTCCGTTTCTGGCACAAGAATAGAAGATAACTAAATATACTTTATTCTCAGAAGAGAGGTGTGAGCGGGTGAAATTGATTGCCAGGGGATGCTGCGGTGTGGGGGGACCTCCATACACCTTGAAAGTCAAACGGGCATTTTCTTCATAAAGAAGTTTTATCAAATAAAAAGGAACACTCCAAGAAACCTTTCCTTATTTATTTATTTTTGAAGTAACACTTGAGATTTTATACTATGAAGGATAAGATCCATAGCTTACAAAGAAAAGACCGACAGGCAGAAATAAAGACATGTCAGTGCAACCAAATAACCTGGAAAACCCAATTAAAGCCTAACTTCACTTGTAAAAAGCATCGGCCATCGAGGCTTATTCTTGGTGAATAAGCCATACAGACATAAATTCTTAAAAAAGAAATAATAATAATGATAAATATTGCCCTCATTTCATTTCTAAGGCTGTCAATAGTAAAGAATTAAAGGAATGTTACGCTGGGTCGTCTACTGCGGGGTGACCATCGCCATTGCTGACGCTTTTGTTCTAATTGGCGACGACGTAACAAATGAAAATCCACAAAGTAATAAGATTGCAACAAGGCCTTAAACTTAATAAACGCTTTGTTTACTCAATTTACAAATGTAATCAAATGCTCATTAAAACAACGCGCTTGATTTGAGGACTGCTGGTGAAGACCTGCTTGTTCTCTCGGGGAGCGCGCGCTTGGCTGATGCCATCGAGAGCCTTTCATTACTGCAGGGGTCTTCACGGTTTAGTACTGCTGGTGAAAAATCAAGGTGTTTGGTGTTGTTGGGTATGAGCACTTTTGGGGGAGGGGGGCATCTTAGACCTCTAGACAACCCCCAACACAACTTCATCGGACACAAAAGACGGAGTACTTCGAGTGGGCTTCTCTGTTGTGATGTGAGATTTTGCATATAACTTGATAAATGTTTTGTATGTCTTTATTTATAATTTAGGCAAACCAATGTAATTTAGGCGGCACGGTGGCGCAGTGGTAGCGCTGCTGCCTCGCAGTTAGGAGACCCGGGTTCGCTTCCCAGGTCCTCCCTGCGTGGAGTTTGCATGTTCTCCCCGTGTCTGCGTGGGTTTCCTCCGGGCACTCCGGTTTCTTCCCACAATCCAAAGACATGCAGGTTAGGTGGACTGGCGGTTCTAAATTGGCCCTAGTGTGTGCTTGGTGTGTGTGTGTGTTTGTGTGTGTCCTGCGGTGGGTTGGCACCCTGCCCAGGATTGGTTCCTGCCTTGTGCCCTGTGTTGGCTGGGATTGGCTCCAGCAGACCCCCGTGACCCTGTTTTCGGATTCAGGGGGTTAGAAATGGATGGATGGGATGTAATTTAGTGTTACTTTGGTGAGAGGCATTCTTGTTTGCCTACCCCGTTTACGACTTTTCTTTGTAATTTTACGACAGGATTTGGGGGATGTGTCTTAAACCAGTTTGATGAGCATTTCTTTGCTAAAGTCTTTTCTCCCATCCTCCACACAAAGCCAGGTTAGCGTAATAGCGTCTTGGAGGGCAGGAGATAAGATGTTCTATTTCTCCCATTGGTCTGAGGTATGGCCGTTTGGAATTGGCTTGTCTCAGAGGCCTTCAAGTACCATGATATCCTATTGGCTGTAGGGGTTGGACAGAAAACCTATAAATTTGCTTGCTCAACCACATTCTCTCTCTCTGACCCACATATGATGAAGAAGCATCTCTCTTGCTAACCTGTGATGATGAAGTCAACACAATGAAGAGCACAGCTCAGCAGCCATATTGAACAGACATGTGGCTGAAAGCTGAGCACCAACGATGCCTTAACTAGAGACATTTTAAGTAACTGCAAGTCTGTGTGCCACCTGAATTACACATCACCATTTTATCAGGTTGTATGGTTGCCAATATTCAAATGTACTTTGCATTTTGTTATTATTTATGAATATTATCAGTAATACATTATTTTATGTGTAACTGAACTCCTGCTTGTCTTTTTACTACATCTAATTGCCTGAGGTTGTTCATATAGAAGGGAAGATGGGGATAAGTTATATACAGTGGTACGTCTGTGAGATTAGGCATTCTAAGACTACATATTAATAATACAATAGGGGAAAGTAGAGCAATTTATATATTACTCTACCAAGATAAAAAAAACACAATCTGCTTTCAATCCTTCTTTCTCTTTCTTGCTCCCTCCACCTCCAATCCAGGGGGGCTTCGTCCTTCTTCATTCCCAAATCTGACTTGCCTGGGTGAGGCCGACAGTGTTGTGCATAAACTAATCCAAAAGAGTGCGTTCATTGCACAAGTTCATTTTTCTCAGAATGGTGAACTTAACGTTACGTATTTGCAAGTGAAGAACTTGAATGTGAGCTCATTCAGTTTTAGGTGACATTCCGGATCGGGTTTAGGTCCACATTAAACATTTTACCTTACCCTGTAATGAGGGTAGGGGTGGAGTCGAATCCGAATACGGTATTTGGATAAGCACAAATAGTTGATTTTGACGAATATTTATTTCATATGAATGTTTTGCCATTTATTTCAATTCAGGAAAAAATAACATAAGATTAAATCGGCGCTGCCTGGGTCTGCCTGCTTGTGCTTAAGCTGCACCCCTGCTGGCACGAGCACCCGGCGAAGCTCCGTTTTCGCGTTTAGGAAAATGTTGAACTTTGTTTTGTAAAGCACTTTGAGCTACATTGTTTTGTATGAATATGTGCTATATAAATAAATGTTGATTGATAGATTGATATATCTTTCCCTGTTGGACATGCAATATGTGATGCGAATTTTGACCAGCAGTGTAATCGGTTAGTTCACCTGCATGCTGGCTCCACAGTCACCATTTGTGTCACACGGTTGGAAATAGAGCGGTCATTTATATGGATACTTGCATCAGTTTCATTTCCTTTTTGACTGGGAGGATATTAACATATATGTAACATATATGGTTCTACGTGTTTGTTGCTGGGTATAACTCAATAAAGTCCATCCATCCTCTTCCACTTATCCGAGATCGGGTCGCGGGGGCAGCAGCTTGAGCAGAGATGCCCAGACTTTCCTCTCCTCGGCCACTTCTTCTAGCCCTTCCAGGGGAATCCCGAGGAATTCCCAGGCCAGCCAGGAGACATAGTCCCTCCAGCGTGTCCTTGGGGCCTTCCTTCCGGTTGGACGTGCCCAGAACACATCACCAGGGAGGCGTCCAGATCAGATGCCCGAGCCACCTCATCTGACTCCTCTCGATGCGGAGGAGCAGCGGCTCTACTCTGAGCTTCTCACCCTGTCTTTAAGGGAAAGCCCAGACACCCTGCGGAGGAAACTCATTTCAGCCGCTTGTATTCATGATCTCGTTCTTTCGGTCACTACCCATAGCTCATGACCATAGGTGAGGGTAGGAACGTAGATCGACTGGTAAATTGAGAGCTTTGCCTTACGGCTCAGCTCCTTTTTCATCACGACAGACATCGCTGTGGCCGCTGCACCGATCCGCCTGACGATCTCACGCTCCATTCTTCGCTCACTTGTGAACAAGACCCAATAAAGTCAATAAAGTGTATTTAAATAAAGAAGTCTTCATAATTATTATATTTTATTCAAGAACTCTGTAATAGCCTAATGTAAGGCAAGCAAAACTGAAAAAAGTAAACTCAGGGGTCATTTATTCTCACTCCTTAAAAAATACAAAATGAACTGAACATGAACTAATTTAAAATTGAAATAATGAACTATGAACATGAATTTATTTACTTTAATCTGTGTGAACTGAACTTTGAGTGCGTTCTTGGGAGGTGTGAACTTCACAACACTGGATGCCGAGTGGTCCCTCTTTTTAATTTTTTTACTGGACACAGTATTGTAGCCCGGCCACATAAGGAGTCTTTTGAAATGTCTCACCTGTGTGTGTTGTGTTGTATTGTATCTCGTCTGTCTTTTGTGTGCTGTTCGTCACTGCCGGGGGCTTCAGGTGGAGGAGCCGTTCACAGTTCAGGATCGGGAGTTGCGAGGCAGTGATTGACTGCATTGCCTTCATAGGAGGCATCTGGCAGGCCCGACAAAAAAACACTGCTCCCGGTTGGACAGCCAATGAGCGCCGAGATTAAAATCGGTGAGAAGGAAGTGATCGGGAGAAGAAATCGTCACTTTGCGTTGCATGGGAAACAGGATGGACACTATCGATGCTGAGGGAAACAAAAGTAGAAACGTCTCGCGCTGTACACTGGGACAAGGTTAGTGAGGTGGCCACTTGCACAACTTTATGTCTTTCTTCTGGTTTGACGATTTCAGAGGGTGAGATCTGTGACCTTTGTTTTTGTTTTTTTTTTACTTTCGGGATAATCATCTTCCCTCGATCGGTCCCAATCTGATTGCCCTCATCGCACAGTTCTCCTTTCTTCATGGACAATAACCCTTTGGACTGGAATTGTGTAAATATATACTGTGTGGCGGCCCTTCTGCATATGTTCCGGGGGAGCATCCATGAGCTTTTCAGTATCTCCTCCTCGGTAGATGGAGTATTCCTCAGCCCTGTTGGGATCTGGGGTGGCCGCCAGGGTGTGCTGCATGGGTCCCTGAGCCCAGCTGGATGAGTCTGCAGCCCAGCCCCAGAAGTGCAATCGGAAACAACAACAACATTTGTTTCTGTCACACATTTTCATACAAATAATGTAGCTCAAAGTGAAAAAAAGAGAAAAAAAGACAAAGTAAGAATTAGAATAAGACAACACTAATTAACATAGAATAAGAGTAAGGTGGTCCGATGGCCAGGGAGGACAGAAAAAACAAAAAAAACTCCAGATGGCTGGAGAGAAAGAATAAAATCTGAGACCACCTGACCAGCCCCCTCTGGGCATTCTACCTAACATACTGTAGATGAACAGTCCTCTTTGTATTTAGGGTTCTCATGGAAGGACTTGATGACGATGGTCAAGGTCATCAAGCACCTGCAGCACTTTCCGAGAGGGCTATAAAAGGGGCCAGCAACCACCACTCAGGAGCCAGAGTCGGGAGGTGGAGAACGAAGCTAGACGAGAAGAGTGGTGGTTCCAGAAGGAAGTGGTTGTCTGCTTATTTGGATTGTGTTGTGCCTGTGGGGTGCACGGGGAAGACATGCCCCACAGGTGAAGAAAAATAAAGTCTTTGTTGTGTTTTACACGTGCCTCAGTGCGAGTCTGTGCCGGGTCGGGCGCTATATAGCGTCTATGTCACAATTGTATATGCATATCTATATCTACAGTATATATATCTGTCTCTAGTGTTTTGTTTATATTTGTGTGTATCTATGTGCCTCTCCTGAACAGGGGCGCCTTTTGTTTCTTTGAGTCACCTTGAGAGTTTTTGTGTATATATATATATACTAGCAAAATACCCGCGCTTCGCAGCGGAGAAGTAGTGTGTTAAAGAAGCAATGAAAAAGAAAAGGAAACATTTTGAAAATAACGTAACATGATTGTCAATGTAATTGTTTTGTCACTGTTGTGAGTGATGAGTGTTGTTGTCATATATATATATATATATATATATTTACACACACATACATAAACATATATATATATACATATCTATACATATACACATACATATACACACACACATAAATACACACACACATAAATACATACACACACACATATATAAACATATATACATATACATACATATCTACATATATACACACACAGCTATTTCGTATCAGTGCAATACGCTGCTTGTTAAAACGGATAACTCCCGCTCTTACGTGCAAGTCTGCGTGGATATTATGAACTATCGTATTTGTTCAAGTTCTATTTAAATTTTAAATAGAAGGAATTTTTATTTAGTCAACAGAAATATCTTTGGTAGAAATGGTAAAAACAGACAGGAATATTATTCGTGAATAAATCAACTCAAACCTTAAACAACTTATAATATTTTGCTCTCCATAAAAATTTATCTTGTCTAAATTATACAAGTTAGAAATAAAGTAAACGTTAAAAGAACAAACATTCACATTTCTTTACTCTTATGTAATTTTATATAAAAATAAACTTAGATTTTAAATATCCCAAAAGATTTTGCTCTCCATAAAAATATATCCTGTCAAAATTATACAAATTCAAATATGAACATGCTGCATAACAAAACCTGGAAATATAAATAAAATGTGTTCCTTTCAGCAATAACAAATCAAATCATTCAGTTGTCTTTGCTCATATGTCATTTTAGAGCTGGACGCCTGGCATCTTTTTGGCCACAAGTTCGTTTCTGTTTGGTGTGAGGTTCTGTGTTGTGGAGATTCTCAGGATGGATTGCAGGTGCTCATCAGTGAGGCAACTCCTGTGTGCTGTTTTGTTAGTCTTTATCACTGAGAAGAGCTTCTCACACAGATATGTGCTACCAAACATGCACAAGGTTCGAGCCGCATGTAGACGGACTTTTTTTGTTCTTCAAAGTCACCAAAGCGCCGTGCAAACTCAGTGCGCTCAGTTTATCAGCAAAGTGCGTATTTGGGAACACCGTAGAGACGACTTGGTTTAACATTACTTGGCAACAGGGAAAGTGAGGCAAGTTGCACTGGTGCATTTGTGTCTCCCATAAAAGCAGCTTCACTTGAAATCACTTTGTGATTGTGCACGGGTTAAAACGTCCGCTGAAGTGTCAGATTCTTATTTAATTATGCTGCTTTCTGTATCTTCTGCATTGCATTCAGGTTACCCTGATGTTTTGTCTCATAGTGCCGTCTTAGATTAAATTCTGTAATTACAGCCACATTAGCTCCACAAATGAGACACACGGGTTTAGTAAACATATACTCAGCCTCCCATCGGTTTTTAAAGGCTCTATTTTCAGAATCAACTTTTCTCTTCAGCATCGTGTGAGCTAGCTTCGCAATAACTTGATTAACTCGGTAAGTGTTCGGCAAGGCAGCTGAAGCGCTGCATTATGGGATCTGTAGTTTATTGTGTTACCAGCGCTTCATATACCCGGGCTTTAATAACAATAATACAGTATATAAAATGATCTCGCGGGCCGGATATAATTACACGCCGGGCCGGATGTGGCCCGCGGCCCTTGAGTTTGACACATATGGACTAAATAGAACTTGAAAAGATATATTTTTCAAATGTGATCGCGCAATTCAGATAGAGTTGACGCGCACTACAGCCTGCATGCCTCAATAAGTCATCCTTCCCTCGCTCTTACTTTTTTACCGTTCATCTAATGAATACACTGAGTATGGCTTTACCAAAACAATCATTGATGGCGAATAAAGTATCCATTATTCGAGTATGTAGATCGGGTTATATATATATATATATATATATATATATATATATATATATATATATATATATATATATATATATATATATATATATATATATATATATATATATATATATATATATATATCGCAGCGAGAAGTAGTGTGTTAAAAAAGCTATGAAAAAGAAAAGGGAACATTTTAAAAATAACGTAACATGACTGTCAATATACAGTAACTGTTTTGTGAGTGTTACTGAGTGTTGCTGTCATCAAGGATTTGATTCTCATTATTTCTTTCAATCAGGTTCGTATTTGTAGGATGTGTTGTGTTCAAGTTACATTCTGTGTTTGTCAATCGTTGTAAAGATGACAGGTTTCATTCATCGATTCGTTTCTTACTGCATCAATAAACAGCTCGTCTTCTTCTTTATCTGAGACCTGACACACTGCATGCACGGGTTTTTTTTAAACTGTCTTCCTTTAGCGGGACATTGACTTTTTCCACCGTGTGCTTTGTTTCCGCAGTAGCTGGATGTATGAATATGCTTATCAGACGCTTCATATTTTTTGCTGCCTTTTCAATTGTGTAATTCGGTTTTGTTCAGCTCTTTGGAACTGTTGCTTTTATCTGTGCACTGCGTCAGTTCACGTGAGCCACTCGGTGTACTTGCATCGAAGGTTCCCAGCTGTGCTGGTGCCATCTCGTGCTATGTCCATGGCTGTATTTAATGTTACCTTAGTCCTGGCACTTAAAACTTTCTCTCGCAGTTTCGCTGAGTTTGTGTCAAACACCACCCTGACCATCTCATCTTCCTCTGCATAAGCACAGTCCTTAACCCGTGAATATTTAGTGGGAGTTTGCTATTGGATTGCCGCGGACGGACGGCCTTATATGGGCAGGCACTAAATTACAAACGCCAGCGGCAGCCTGTCTATGAACTTAATTTAAAGTGTAGGTTTACATCGTGCTTTGTTTCAGTAGCAGAACTCATGAATATGGTTGTATATGTCACTCGCTCGCTTCTTATTGTTTCGCTGCCTTCTCAATTATATAATGCATGTTTTCTTCAGCGCTTTTTTTAGGTCTTCCTGGTTTTCTATGTACTGCGTGATTACGTGGGAGGCGTGATGATGTCACACGAAACTCCGCCCCCACGGCATTGAAGCTCATCTCCATTACAGTAAATGGAGAAAAACTGCTTCTAGTTATGACCATTACGCGTAGAATTTCGATATAAAACCTGCCCAACTTTTGTAAGGAAGCTGTAAGGAATGAACCTGCCAAATTTCAGCCTTCCACCCACACGGGAAGTTGGAGAATTAGTGATGAGTCAGTGAGTGAGTCAGTGAGGGCTTTGCCTTTTATTAGTATAGATATATAAATAGCTGTGTAAGTCCGTGCTGTAAAAAGCCCAGGCTCCTAGAAACTGTTGAAATCGTCAGATAAAACCTGAAATGCAGAGTCGGCGGTTTCGTTTTGTTGATGTGCTCACCTCCCTTGTCTATCAGCGGCTAAGCGAGTTTCTCTTTCCTGTGAGGTTTCGTTTTGCCGATCTGCTCGCCTCGCTTGTATACAGGTATTAGCAGCTAAGCAGGTTTCTCTCTCAATTGGCTTTCTTTCAGCTTCATGCTGTAGCCTCGCACTTCCGGGCCAGACACACAGACAGACACACACACTTCCACATGTAGACGCTTATATAAAAGATATGAGGGGTTTGTTGGGACTGGCCATCCTTTCTAACGAAAAGTGGGAATTTGTGTGTTTTAGGGGAGTGTGTATGTTATGGGATGGGCATTTGCTTGAGGGACGGTTAAAGAGGACTTTATTTTGTTTTTGTGGTGGTTTAAATATATCTAAGTTTGTACAATGTTCTCTTGTGTTCTTCCACAAATGTTTCCTGTTGTTTTTTTGTCTTTGCTTAATACTAAGCTTGGAGGGGAGAAGTGGCAGAACAGTCTGGTCCAATGTGTCAAAAGAGCTCGACAAATTTATTGTTAATGTAGCATTGGCCTCTTTGAGCTTACGGTAATCTTTAGAGAATGTCATTATATGGCCTCCAGGAAGCACTTTTGGGGCAGGCAGAACTCTCAGGAGAATAGAGGGGGTCTCTTCCTAGCCGGCTATGACTGGTACTTTACTTTATTCAGTTTGTGTGCCTGTCTCTTTGTATTTTTTGGTGACCTCTATGACGGAAAGGTGTGTTTTTTTTTTTTTTTTCAACCAAAACTTGACATCACTTTAGCATTGAGTGAGCAATTCTCCCCGAATTTCACGGGCATGTGTGACGCGTGTTGTCATCAGCATGACCTATAAGTTTCCGGCTAACGCAATTCTCATTCATCTGTGTTTTGGACAAAAATACTTTACGTGTGGTTTTCTTCTGTCTTTCTTATCTCGGTATTCTGACATTCTTCACATTCCATGGATTCTGATTTCTTTCTTGGCGAAAGATCGATGTGTCTTTTTGGTATCCACCCCAGTTATATTTTCTTCAACCCCATTTCAAATCCTGATCTGTTAATTAATAATACAGTGGAACCTCAGGTCACGACTCTAATTCATTCCAAATCTCTGGTCGTAACCCAATTTGGTTGTGACCCGAAGTAATTTCCCCCATAGGATTGTATGTAAATACAATTAATCCGTTCCAGACCGTACGAACTGTATGTAAATATATTTTTTTAAAGATTTTTAAGCACAAACATAGTTAATTATACCATAGAATACACAGCGCAATAGTAAACTAAATGTAACAGAGAAAAGTAACATTGCAAGAATTCACGCTATTGCCTTACGGATTGCTCGCTGTAAACACAGTTTTTAATGAGTTTTAAGCACAGGGTAAAAAATGAACATTTGAAAAATCCATAATTTAATAAACCACCAAAAAAAGTAACATTGCAACAATGCACGCTACGAACCGATCGATGTAAACAGAAGTGAAGTGGAGGTTAAAATCCAATAGAAAAAAGTCTTCATTAAATACAACAAGGTTAAAACAATGCTCGAAGTAGTCTCTTTAAAAACAAGCCCGGTGCCTTCTTTAACTGCCTTCTCTCGCTCGCTCGATCAATACACAGGGAACGCACAGGGAGAGACTAAACACGTGCGGAAATCATCGGCGCATACGAACCGGAAGGGAAACTGGCTTGTTTGTCACCCGAGTGTGTGGTCGTGAACAGATCCAAAAGTTTGGCGAACTTTTTGGTCGTAACCTGATTTGTTTTGTGGTCCAAGACGTTCGTGACCCAAGGTTCCACTGTACTAATTCTTTACATTTACATGGCGCTTTTCTCACTACTCAAAGCGCATTACGTAGTGAGTGGGGAGCCACTTCAGCCACCACATCCACATGGATGTTGCGACATCGGCCATTTTATGCACCAGTAGGCTCACCACACATGAACTGTTGGGCGGTAAACTGACGAGAGTGACAGTTAGTCAATCTGAAACTGCGGACCTTATTCAGTGCCCCTTGTTGAGATGCCATCAGAAAAAGATGCAAATATTTTTGAAGAACTTGAAATGACTCGGGCGGCATAGTGGCGCAGTGGGTAGCGCTGCTACCTCGCAGTTAGGAGACTCAGGTTCACTTCCCGGGTCCTCCCTGCATGGAGTTTGCATGTTCTCCCCGTGTCTGCGTGGGTTTCCCCCGGGTACTCCGGTTTCCTCCGACAGTCCAAAGACATGCAAGTTAGGTGCATTGGAGATCCTACTTTGTCCCTAGTATGTGCTTATCGTGTGTGCGCGCGAGCCCTGTGGTAGACTGGCACCCTGCCCAGGGTTTGTTTCCTGCTTTGCGCCCTGTGTTGGCTGGGATTGGCTCCAGCAGACCCCCATGACCCTGTAGTTAGGATATAGCGGGTTGGATGATGGATGGATGAAAATGACACAACATTTATAAAATTATAATGGAAATTAATTCCCCAACCACAAAAAACATTATTCCCATTCATTTGCAAATTAAATAATGAAAGAAAATGAAAACCGAACATGATCAGAACAATACTGCACCATTATAAATCTCAAAATGCATTACCTTCCTTTGAGAGACTCACCATATATCCGATTTGGAGTCGTAGCCTTGGTGGCTGAGGGCTTCAGGACTCATGTAGTATGGCGTTCCAGTGAAGGTGGTGGCCAAGTCACAAGATCCCATTAGAAAACAAGAAACACCAAAGTCTCCTAAACAAATCACACAAAGGTAGCTTCATTAAAATGATTGTTCAAAGCAAAAATACATCAAGGAAAAAAGAAAAAAAAGGCCATTCGGATACAAAACAACAAAGGGTTAAGTTCTTCGGCTTTTAAGGAAAGGGTCTCTGGAGCTCAGTCTGGTGGTTCGCTCTTAGTGGAGAATGACGCCTCCTTCTGGACTTCCTTATAGCGCGTGACTTGGAAGGGCGGGGCTAATTACAGTGCTGCGGGGAGAGAACGAGAAGAGAACGTTGGCAACAGCGCCCCCTCTTGCCTTGGCGGGTTATCACATACAGTACCTCGATCTTCTGACGCGCATGAGTGACACAACCTATGCTCATTGTACATACACATAAACAGACATGGACCGTAGAACGTCTCTGCAGTGGTGGGGGCCTGGCCACATCGTAATATTAGAAAGCAGCCATATCTCTTTATTTGTAAAGTGAAAGGAGATCTGGCATCTGTGCCCCTGCCCAGGTGTAATGTCGTTCAGTGCCCACAAGAGGGTGTGGATATTATATTAACACCACACAGATGGTCAAGAGGGCTCAACAGCATCTGTACTTTCTGAGGAGGCTGAGGAAGTTTGGGATGTCGACTAAGATCCTCGGAAACTTTTACAGCTGCATTGTTGAGAGCGTCTTGACCAGCTGCATCACCGTGTGGTACGGCAACACTACTGCTATGGACTGCAAAAGTCTCCAGAGAGTGGTGAAGACTGCTGAGAAGATCACCAGGACCCCACTGCCCTCTCTGCAGAGCATCTACAACCGCAGAGTCCGCAGGAGAACTGCCTCGATCCTCAGGGACCCCCAACATGAACTGTTCTCACTTTTACCCTCAGACAGGAGGTACAGACATATGAAATGCAGGACTTCGAGGCTAAAGAACTCTTTCTTTCCCAAGGCCATTAGACTCCTAAATAACTGACTGGACTTTATAACCATGGTGCACCTTCACTCTATCAACCTCACACAACTATAACTGTATTTGACTGGTCCTACCTGCACATTACACTTTATACTTCTGTGGTTATACGTTATGCTACCTTTGTTACTTATTATCTATCTGCTACTTATTATTTATGTTCATCTTTATACGCTGGCTTTGTCATTTGGTGTGGACAGCAAAGAAAGAATTTCATTGTACAGGAAAGAGTGTTTCCTTACTGTGCACATGACAATAAACTTTGAACTTGAACTTGAGCACTAATGCTGTTGGCACTTTTACTGCCCGAGTCATCCTCGAGTCTAACGCAAGACACATCTATCCTGTTGCCAGGGTAACGCTCGGGCCTGGCACTGATGCAAGACACACCTATACTGTTGCCTAAGTGTCAGTCGGGAATAACGCTGTTAGCATTTTTACAGCCCGAGTAATCTTTGGGTTTTACGCATAAAGTGGTATACCGTTGTCCGAGTGATACTCGGAATTAAAGCTTTTAACACTGTTTTCACAGCGGAAGTGACGTTTGGGACTAATGTTAAGAAGGTTAAAAAATAATCACCAAACAATGACACAAACGAATAAAAAAAATTGACAATTATTTACATATATACATCACACGCCATCCTCTGGGCTGTGAACAAAAAAGAATAAAATCCAAAATAAATGGTATTTTCCTTCCAGCAATAGTAAATATTAATAATCCAGGAAGGTTTTCCAAATATCGACAAACAGATGAGTGGTCCTGAAAAGGTGCGCTAAAGCAGTGCAGGTCATCGCCGGAGGTGGCTAAGTGCTCCATGAACATTACAGAAGGGTTTTGCGATGGTGTGGTGCTGCTCATGGCTCGGTGTACGAACATTACAGAGATAAACTTGGAGGGTAACTATGGTACAAAGGCGGATCATTTTCATATGTTTTACAGTGCCACGCAAACAAAACAAGTTTGTGAAACACTAAAACAGACAAACAAGCAGACGAATCACCATCTCTTCCCAGCACCTCCACTACTTATTCACACCACACTCTTTCTCTTACTTCTCTGTTGGTTAAAGACAAAAAAAGGTGACCCCTAGTGTCTGTTTTAGGATTTTTATATCTTCACGGGGTTTGCTCGACCAATCTCAACTGACACTGTCTGTAAATCTCCAATTACAACTTACGTTGCGATGTGTGCCATACACCAGGCTCCTCGCAGGTATAAAAACACTTTCATCTTATATTTCAAGCTCTCACATGCTCGACTTTCAGGCTACTTTCTAAAAGTCTTCTTGGGCCCTTTTAATGCTGTCCAGTAGTTCTGCTCCTTTCTCCCATTGTGTCAACGCAATGCCGGCCATGGAGGTCCACCCCAGGGACATGTAACAATATGTAAGCCTTCAAGTCTCTTAAACCCTCTGGGTGAACCTCAGCAGAATTTGCATCAGCGTGTCACTACGGAGCGGTTCTTTACGGAGCACCACTCTGCCTGTTTAAGTCACATTTCTGGCAGGCTATAAATAATATAAATAATGGCAACTGCAATGGGATGTTGTTTCGCACCCCACTACACAAACATATTCATGGCAAGATTAGAACAGGACCCCTTGACAACATGTGCGATAAAACCAATGCTTTACCTTCTTTACATAGATGACATTTTTATAATCTGGAGCGCAAGCGAAAAAGATCTTTTTTGCTTCCATAGGAATTACAATTCATTCCACCCAACATAAAACTTAAATTAAATTATTCACAAACAGAAATCAGCTTTCTGGACACTACCATTCACATAAAGGACGGTACCCTTATGACCTCTATTTTTCAGAAACCAACCAACAGACGGACATATCTAAGAAATGACAGTTTCTACCCAAAGCATATACGAAACTCCATCATCTACAGCCAGGCAATAGGTTATAATCGTATTTGCTCAGACCCAATGGATTGGGACACACAAATGCAGAAACTCGAGACAAGGATACACTCCCAGATCAACAGACCTACAAATCAGGAGAGCTACGGCTATACCCAGAGAAAACCTTCTGGAATACAAAGGTGCAGAAACCAAGAAGATAGATAGATAGATAGATAGATAGATAGATAGATAGATAGATAGATAGATAGATAGATAGATAGATAGATAGATAGATAGATAGATAGATACTTTAACCGGGTCCCACTAGTTGTAACTTATCATCCATATCTGGAAACACTTCACAAAATTATGAAGAAGCTTGAACCTATGATACCTTTGATCACAATATTTTTAGAAATTGCCTTAGTCAATGGGTGGGCCTCTCTGGCAGTGCCTTAAATTGGTTTGAATCCTACCTGGCAGGTAGAAAATTCTTTCTTAGTTGTGGTAATTATACTTCAAAGACCCCTGATATCCTTTATGGTGTCCCACAAGGTTCTATCCTGGCTCTGCTGCTCTTTTCGATTTACATGCTTCCGTTAGGTCAGATTATCTCAAGGCATAACATGAGCTACCCACAGCTATGCTGATGACACGCAGCTGTATTTATCCATAGCACCTGATGACCCCGACTCTGTTGTTTCACTAACACAATGTCTGACTTGTGTTTTTGAGTGGATGAGTAGTCATTTTCTCAAGCTAAATAAAGAAAAAACTGAAATTTTAGTGATTGGAAATAATGGATATAATGAGGTTACTAGAAATAAACTTGATGCATTAGGATTAAAAGTCAAGACGGAGGTAAAGAATTTAGGGGTAACTATTGAATTTGACCGAATTTTAAAATTGTATATTAATCAGATCACTAGGACAGAATTTTTGCACTTAAGAAACATAGCAAAAGTTAGACATCTTATATCATTGAAAGATGCTGAGAAATGACTTCACAGTTTTGTTTTCAGTCGACTAGATTACTGTAACGCACTCCTCTCAGGACCACCCAAAAAAGACATCAATCGACTGCAACGAGTACAGAATGGAGCTGCTAGAATCCTAACAAGGAAAAGAAAATCTGAGCACATCACCTCAGTCCTAGCGTCACTACACTGGTTACCGGTGTCATTCAGAATTGACTTCAAAATACTGCTTATGGTTTACAAAGCCTTAAATAATCTGCTCCATCCTATATATCAGAGTGTCTGACATCTTATATTCCAAATCGTAACCTTAGATCTTCAAATGAGTGTCTGCTTAGAATTCCAAGAGCTAAACTTAAAAGAAGTGGTGAGGCAGGCGGGGGCCTTCTGCTGTTATGCACCTCAAATCTGGAATAGCCTGACAATAGGAATTCACCAGGCTGATACGGTGGAGAACTTTACAACACTGCTGAAAACACATTACTTTAACATGGCCTTCTCATAACTTCATCTTAGTTTAATCCTGATGCTCTGCATATTCAATTAATTATCATTACTATTCCAAAATCCGTACTGACCCCTACTCTCTCTTCTGTTCTTTTCCTGGTTTTCTGTGGTGACAACCTGCACCACCACCACCTGATCAAAGTACCGTGATGTTCCTACATTGATGGATTAAAGGCCAGAAGTCCACATGACCGTCATCATCAAGTTCTTCCATGAGAACCCTAAATACAATGAGGACTGATCATTTATGTTAGGTAGAATGCCTAGAGGTGGCTGGGTGGTCTCATGGCCTTGTGACCCCCTGCAGATTTTATTTTTTCTCCAGCTCTCTGGAGTTTTGTTTGTTTTTTCTGTCCTCCCTGGCCATCGGACCTTACTTTTATTCTGTGTTAATAAGTGTTCTCTTATTTTAATTCTTAGTTTGTCTTTTTTCTCTTTCTTCATCATGTAAAGCACTTTGAGCTCCATTATTTGTATGAAAATGTGCGACAGAAAAAAATGTTGTTTTTATTATGGAACAGAAAGACAATAAACTGAAGGATATATTCTCAGAACTCCCCCTCCTTGCATACAGACAACCACCAAACCTCAAACAACTGATTGTCTGAACCTCTATGTGTGGCTCAGCAGCAAGTGGCACATCTCCCTGCATACAGAACAGATGTGGCACCTGTGCACAAATCTACACGACAGATCAGGTAGTCATACCACATTGCCAGTAGGAGCATAAAGTAAAGGGTCTGTTCACATGCAAATCTGCTAATGTGGTCTACCTAATCAGGTGCATAAGGTGCCCCAACATTGGACTGTATGTTGAGGAAACTGGTCAGACACTGCGCCAGCAAATGAACTCACATGGATTTCATATCAATCAGAACAGTGCTGATCTTCACAGTGGCAGCACACTTTAACAGTAATGGCCACAGCATAAAGGATCTGAGGGTCACTGTGCTTATGGGGAGCGGAGAGAATGGGACTACAAACTTCTACAAAATAGGCCTGAACAGAGACAAGAGTTTTATGACCAGATATGTGGACTAACAGACTGACTGACCAGCTGACTCCATCAGAGGCCGATCTTACAGACAATGCACTTCAACAAAACCTTACAGGACTTTTTTTTCTAGTGATGATTATCTTATGTCTACATTGTATTAGTTCATTGTTCTCTTTTTTCAGTGTTAATTCATCTAAGGTTTATTAAATTCGCTAAAATTTTAACAAAAAGGTTGTTAATCACTTTGCTGTCCCAATATAAGTGAGAGTATTTTTCAGTTTCTTTGTTACACCTCGCCTGATGAAGGGGCCTTAACTGCCTCGAAAGCTTGCATTTGTAATCTATTTAGTTAGCCAATAAAAGGCGTCATTTCACCCTACTGTCTCCTGTATCAATCTATGGCTAACACGGTAGAACACTGCTATAAATAACTAAAAATAGTTATTAAAGAAAAAGGAAAAACTTTCAACTAATGCCAACTCAGTGATGCAGCCCATCACAGTGGCCCTGCCTCCTTAGCCTCCACATACAGGAGACAGGGCAGATAACAAAGAACACAACTAAAGAGCAAAACAGAACGAAACAAATAAACCAATCCATACACAGAATCACAGCCAGTCAATCCATGAGGTGACATAGGCGGCCATCGAGGTAACCGTCATCGGAAGGGCCTCGTTTATGAATGTAAAGGCACTGAAGGGGGGACGAAAAGGGGTCATGGAAATAATAATTATGTCCGTGGTACGTACACAAAGGAGTTTGTGTTTCTGAAAGCGTGCACCCTATGATGGGCGCAATTAATTTAAGTAAGCCTGAGGGAGAAGTGGGATACTGAGTGGGCACAGTTACCTGCTGGGCACCTGTTCTGAAAGTAAATGTGGTCACGCCAAGGGACACGTGCTCCTTAAAGTCCACGGGGGAGTCATTTATGCTATTGAGAGGATGCAAGCTCCGCACGCACAGTTTGTCGAAGTCTAATAATTACTGACTACCTGCTACGGACAGCGAGGGGAGACCTTCGTCAACCCTGTCTAGGGCTCCAAATGGGCTTTGATTGGCACTGTGCAGAATATAAAGAAACCAAGAGCAGAATTAACAACATAACAGTTAGTTAGTCAGCCAGACTTCCATCATCTTCAGCACTGCGTCCCCGCCTCTAATAAAGCTTCCTCCATTTCTCTCTATCCTGGGCCAGTTCCTCCAGGTTTCTTCCTCTTGCTTCCTCTATCTCCATATCTTTCCACCTCTTTCTTGGCCTTTCTGCTCTTCTCCTTCCTACCTAAATCCATCTTTCTGTTCTTCTTGCAGTCCTTGAGTTGTTCAGGTGCCATACGTGTCCTCCTTATCTTATCACTCTGGATTCGGCTATTTCACTCACAACATAATACACAAAAGAATATTTGAGAAGATGAAATAAACAAAAAATAAACTAAAGTCCGGTCAACAGTTCTGCATGAAATCTAACAAAAGGTACGTGAGGCAGAGTTTCTTCTCCTCCTGATTGTAAATCTTCAGATACATTTTAGGAGGACGTCTGCCGACTCGACTTGAAGCGCAGACCGCAGTGAGGTCCCCACAGCAAATGGAACGAAGTGTGTGTGTGTGAAATGAACTCCACAAGAGTGACCAGAGTGCGCGGTGATTAAAAGCCGGCCGCTCCACTTATTGAGATTAATTACAGGAACAGAGTGGAGAAGCAAATGGCACAGAGAGACCGAAATTCACCGTCTTCTATTGGCGAGAAGATAAAAACAAATAAATCTTCATTACGCTTCGGATTTGTCTGGTCACTTTTTATGAGGCCATCCGTGCTGTTCCGCACACAAAATTGTTTTGTATCATGAAAGAAAAAGAAAAGAAGTTTGTACCCACGCTCAGGTAAAGTAACTCCAGGCTAAAACTCATACACTATATGGACAAACATTTGTGGACCCCTCACCGTCAGATCTACAGGAGTCCAAAACTACGGACATTACAGTTTGCTAAGACGTGTCCTGCAATACTGAAGTCACTTACTTAAAATTCCACACACAGTCGCCATAACATTAGGGTATGGGAGCAAAACTGTGAATTATTTCACGTTGCCTTCACACAAAATACATTCCTTGACTAAATGTCTCAAAATTCACAGATACTTGGACACTCAAAATATGCCACCATCAACACTTTACATTTTTAGAGGGCACTTTGCACTTGCTTACATACTGAGGTCAAAACTATTAAACATCCATTCAAAGCTCCATTACTACAATTGGCGACATCTCTACCAAGACCCCTGTAAAACAGATCATAAATAGGACATTATATCAAATAAACACCTGACAGCAAAACCCCTGGTTAGGTAATAATCCAATAGGTCTTTATAACCCAAATGAGGTGGGTGGTTCCCCAAGAGGCGTGGTCACCCGCCAATCACCGCTAGTACCCGCCCTCTGCCGTATCAATCTGGAGCGTCTCCCACAGTTCCTGGTGGTTCATTGTGAATGCACTCAGGACAGGGAGAGTTCTTGTGTTTTGTTTTGCTGTGCCTTGTGCTTGTCTTTTGATTTTCTGGATGCTTGAATGGTTTTGTTTTTGACTGTTGGATTGTGCACTGGGACTTATTTGCACAGGACTACCCCCGTACTTTAGGGCAATTCCTTCCCTTTTTGTTCTCCATGGAGCGTCATTGTGTGACACAACATTTTTGTGGAAAAAAGATTATGTGGTTGCCCTTTTGGCGGAGTGATGGCTCGGAGGCTAGGGCTCTGCATTGGCAATTGGAAGGTTGTTGGTTCGAAACCCGTAAAATGCCAAAAGGGTTTCTGCTGTGTTGGGCCCTTGAGCAAGGCCCTTAACCTGCAATTGCTCCGTCCTGGGTATGACATTAATCTGCATCCGGCCCTGCATGTAGGCCCTCCAACCTGCAGGGAAAAACTTGGGGGTTGGTGGCAGAATTGGCACTTCAGCCACCATAAAAAAAACCTCACACTGTTCCACTCCATCTGAACTGGTGTGGTGCTGAGGTGCCACCCGTTTTATGGCTTCACTCAGGTCCTAATCTGGATCCTGGGTTGGTTTGTCGTGTGGTGGGTGCGCCAATGCCCGCTCCTAAACCCTCTCTCTCTTTTGTCTAGCCAGGCTTTGGCAGTATATCCCCCTCTAGTGGTCATTTTTAAAAGTGCTTTTTGGGACTCCCATTCATAAAAGCCAGTGTAATACACTTGCGTTTCTCAACTGGCTTGTTGTGTCTGGTCTTGTGTCTCTCTCTTTCTCTCTCTCATATATTATATATATATTTAGTAGCTGTGTAAGCCAGTGCTGTAAAAAGCCTGGGCTCCTAGCATCTATTAAAGTTGTAAGAAAAAAAATTGAAATGCAGGGTTGGCAGTTTCATTTCGCCAATGTGTTCGCCTCACTTGTGCATTAGCGGCTAAGCGAGTTTATCTTTCCTCTGCGGTCTCCCTTTGGCTTTCTTTCAGCTTCTTGCTGTAGACTCGTACTTCTGGGCTGGACAGACAGACACACACACTTCCACACGTAGATGTTTATATATAAGATAGATAGATAGATAGATAGATAGACACAATGTGTGACCCAAAAGTTTTGAGATTAACTGTTTTACGAGTCCACGGTGGGCTGGCACCCTGCCCAGGGTTTGTTTCCTGCCTGTGTTGGCTGGGATTGGCTCCAGAAGACCCCCGTGACCCTGAAGTTAGGATATAGCGGGTTGGATAATGGATGGATGGATGGATGGATGTTTTATGAGTACTGTGCATTATATCTAGCGGCCAACACAGTAACTACATAGTACTATGTTTCATGTAACACAGTGACCAGGCTTCAATGGTTTTCGTTCACTGATCTGTGTGCAGGAACTTGTTTATCTCTTTGTTTTGTTTGACGAGTTAGAACGGCCAAATTCCAATCCAGTGAGTGGTTCCTTCTTCATGATAAATGCGCCATCTCAAAACGCTGAAATTGTAAAGAACTTTCTGACAAACAGGAACGTTGCTGTTCTTCACCACCCACTTACCTTAGTGAACTTGAACCCGACACACACAGACGGACATCGTAAGTTCACCCAACACACGTTTATTTTTACAATATTTACAATGCACGAACCCCAGTGCCTCTTGCACCGATTCCCCAAAGTCCAGGCCTCTCCCTCACTATGCCTTTCTCTTGGGAACCCGGATGGGCTCCAGCTGCTTCCCGACACTCTCCTTTGGACACACCCCTGTGTGGCGGAAGTGCCGGTTGTGCACCCGGAAACCATCCGGGTGTCTCCTGTTCTCTTCCCCCCAGCACTTCCTGGTGTGGCGGAAGTGCTGGGCTCCAGGGTTCCTCAGGCACCTGGGCGCCGCCTGGCGGTGGCCACGGGCCCCTACAGGGTTGGGCTTCCAAGCCCTCTACCCGTGGCCCCCAATACAACCAGGGCGATCGCCCCCTCGCGGTCTGGAGCGGGCGCAAGCCCTCATCTGGTCCTCCTGGGCGTCCTGGCCGGGGACTACACGGGATATTCCGGCACCGGGGCGCCACCTGGCGGTGGCCACGGGTCCCTACAGGGCTGGGCTTCCAAGCCCTGTACCCGAGGCCCCCAACATAACCAGGATGGACGCCCCCTCGCGGTCTGGAGGAGGCACAAGCCCTTCTCTGGTCCTCCTGGGCGTCCCGGCCGGGGACCACTATATATATATATATATATATATATATATATATATATATATATATATATATATATATATATATATATATATATATATATATATTTTGTGATGGATGGCTGGGTTCCATGCCCAGCCGGGAAGACCCTGCTACATATGTTCCAGGGGAGCAACTTTGGATAGCTCAATACCTCCTCAAAGCCGACGATGATTCCCCAGCCTCCTACCTGGCTCCATGAGAGCTGGGATGGCCACTAGGGGGTGCTGTCGGGACTCAAGGACCCAGCTGGACAAATCATCAGCCCCACCCGGAGGTGCAATTGGACCAGGTGGTCAAGCACCTGGAATAGTTCCGGGTGGGCTATAAAACGAGCCAGCCTCCACCACTCAATAGCCAGACTTGGGAGGAAGAGGACGAGGTTGACTGGGAGGAGTGGTGGTGCAAGGAACACAAGGGGTTATTGTGTTGACTGTTAAGTGCTTGTGGGACTGTGTTGGGCCTGTGGGGCTCGGGGAAGGCATGTCCCACGGCTGAAGAATAAAATAAAAAGCCTGTGTGGTTTACACGTGCCTCTGCATAGTCTGTGTCGGGTCAGGCGCTATATAGCACCTTTTACAATATATATATATATATACACAGACAGTCCCCGGGTTACGTACGAGATAGGGACTGTAGGTTTGTTCTTAAGTTGAATTTGTATGTAAGTTGGAACAGGTACATTATTTTAATAAATGCTATTGTTGACCGACTGTAACCAAGTGCTCTGCCAATGAATGATGGAGTTTCATGTCTCTCTAAACTTTTTATTATTTTCCATGGTGATGGTTTTTCTCTCTTTACTGTATCACCAGCACTTGCATCAGATTTGTGTTTCAGAGACATTGTTGAAGGGTGAAGACAAAAGGTTAAGATGAGCTCTTCTGCACAGCACTGTACACGTGATCACAGCAGGAAGGCACCCGTCGTCAACACGTCTGATGTACTGAGCGAGAGACAACTTCCTCCTATGTGCATAAAAGTACAAGCAGGCTCGCTATTGAGAATGAATGTGGGCGGCGAGGGATCATTCACCATTCGCCCACCACACAGTCACCTCCACTTGCATACAGTATGCTGTCTGCAGCGTCTGCCTACAGAGAATGAACACGGTGCGGCCAAAGGCAGGCAGTGAATCGCCCACCACTTCCCCCAGTCAACAGGCAGCCACCTGAGGCATGCTATACAATGCTTCCCCCCGCCACCCCTTTCACCCTCAATGGCCTCCGGGTCACCACTTGCAGCATCACCAGCCACCCACCGAGGACAAACGGGGAAGTCGAGAACAGCAGCTGCAGTGGCATGTTGGGTGGGCAGCGAACTGCCCCAACAAGCCTCTGTTCTGCACACGAGTGGTAGCAGTGGCCCCGGCGACTATGGACCCCGGGTCACCGCTTGCCGCGCACCCAGCCGCCCACTGAGAATGATTCATCAACTGGAGCCGCTCGAGGGACACTATACTGCGCGAGCAGCGAAATCGCCCCCTCCAGCCACAGCTTGCAGCGTCCACAGGCCAAAGATGACGGAGTGGCAGTTACTGATTAGCCTGCGTCGCGTCCCCCAGACAGATGAAGGAGCAGCTGTGGCCCCGTTCGTAAGTCGTATGTCGGATGTCTGTAACTTGGGGACTACCTGTATATATAGTGCAGTTATCATATTGCCATATTCCCTGTATTTAACAATAAATTCCATTTCTTAAAATGCGTAAGCTTCAGTTACCTTGATACAAGTCTAAGAGCTGGACAGCGCCTCCTAAAGAGAAACGTAAGGTAAATAAAGTAGGAGCCTTACCAAATTACTGAATTAATTACTGGCTTCACCACAAGCAAAACTGATGATTAATTAACCAAATTAAAACTGTCCTTTTCCCCACCTCCTCTGCCTCTTGGGGGCCCACCCATCAAACACATGGCACATGGTAAAAGAGGCTTAAACGTAAAGAAATGAAATACAATGTTAATATAAACAATGAACAAAATACACGTAAAAGATTACAAAAACTAAATAAATAAAATATAACACAAAATGCATTACAGCAGACCCCTAACACTGAAGGTGGCCTTGCCAGACAAGTGCCAGTCCATCACATGGCACACATCAGATTTAGAGTTGCCATTCTGTTATGTTTTAATAAGGGGGTCCTACCTTGGCTTATACTTCCATTCCTCTTCTTTGCCTTTTCCATTTATTTTTACTTTGATTTATTTATTATGAATATTTCTGATAATGCTACTCATTTATATTTCATGTTACCTGCCTTATTATGTTTATGTACATTTCTTCAACTATCTTTATGTCTCCTGTGTTTTGGAGGTGGGACCACCAATACATCACCACGTAGGACCACCCCATCTCCATAAATGAAGGCTGGGGAAGGCAGCCCCTTCAGTTTAATTGGTGGATTGGGGAGGTCCGTTTGTGATGATTGTTGAGAGTTCCCAAGCACAAAGTTCCAAAGCCCACCATCTAGAGGGGGATATTACCATTAAACCCCAACTCATGATGGGGGCAAATGCAGAATCTTTATAAATAATAATATGTATTATTCAAAAAGGCTATTGAACAAACGTAAGCTCTGTGGAACACAAAAGAAAAGAAGGAGTTGACAACAAAGCTTTTCCGAGGTGAGCGATGTCCCAACACGAAATCCAAGAGGCAAAGTCAAAAAACATAGAAGTTCAAATAATCTAATAAATCGCCAAAAAAAAAGCACAGAAAAATCACGTTAGACACACTCACCAACTTCCCAGTGCATTTGAATTGATCTCAAGGGACCGTCCCCATCTTTTTAGTGCTGAGGACAGACACTTGTGGTGATGGGCAGGTGGCCCCACCTTTTGGGGAACCACCCACAAAATACAAGGAGTAGGGAATAAAGCAAACAATCAACAAAAAGTAACATTAACCTAATAAATGACTTAAAACCTAACAACAAGGACATGAAACAGTCTGTGCTCACGTAACGTCATAAGGCACGAGCCAATAACAAGGCCATTTATGTGCCGTTTGAGTATCTGGGTTTAGTTCAATCTAAAACGATTTAACTTGTGCTTCTCGGAATTCTCATTATCGGCTTTCTGACTTTCATTCTGGAGTACAATTCTGATTCTTGGTTCACGTTTCTGGCTTGGTGAAAGATTTGGTTTTGACCCAGGTGTGTACTCAGTTTTGTTTTCACTTTGTCTTCTGATCGGAAAAATAAAAACCCTTCTGCTTCTGCAAAGACAACTTCTTGAGAGTTTCCAAGCTCAAATTCTCCAAAAACAAATTTCAAAAATACCCCCTAGAGGTGGGGATATTACGGTCAAACCCCAGCTAGTAATGAGTGCAAACACAGCATCTTTATCAATAGAAGAATTTATTTATTTATTCAAAACTGCTCTTAAACAAAAGTAAGCTCTGTGGAGCACTAAAGGCCAAAAGGAGTTACCAGCTGAGGCTTTCCAAGTTGAACCAAAGACACAAAAACAGAGCAGAGGTTCAGAAATTCCAATTAAATCACCAAAAACAAACAGGACAGAAAAATGCAGCAGAAACCTTCACTAATTCCCAGGCGCATTCGAATGAAATGGAAGGGACTGTGGGTTGCCCCTCCCCTTTATATGGCTGAGGGGTTGATGAGTAGGTAGCCCCGCCTCTGGGGGATCCGCCCACAAAACACAAGGACTGTAATAAGATAATTAACAACAGTAACATCAACATAAGTAACTGACTTCAAAATGAACAAAAAGGACTTAAAACACAGATTTGAACCCCAGCCCGGGGATGAACCCTGGCTGACATGTAATGCTGTTTATGAACTTTGTGTTTTGTCATTAGATTTTATGTTTTTTTTTCCACTCTTTTAAGGATTTCCATCCATCTTCCAGACCTACTTTATCCTGAGAAGGGTCATGGGGAAGCTGGCACCTATCCCAGCAAGCACAGGGTGCAAGGCAGGAACAGGGCGCCAGTCCGTCACGGTTTAGTATGTTGTGTTGAGACTTTTTTTGTCTTCAGATTAACTGTGTGGTGACCCCTTTTTGCTTGTTTTTGAGCATTTTGTTATATTTTTGTAGATAAATCCTCCTTTTATGACGATTCATCATCGCCCATCCTTTTAACAATCTAGGGGTTTATGGTAATCCTCTCCCATCTTGGTTATATTTTGGGACTTTGCTTATATACATGTTGGATTCAGACAATCTTCAGACCCATTCATTCGCTGCACACTTTATTGTACTGCAGATTTCATTTTAAATGGAGAAATGAGCCTTTTTTTTTCCTAAACTCAATAACCCATAATGACAAAGGTTTCCCCACTAAATGTTCAGTACATCTTGGGGATGTGGGTAAAAACGGGACGACAGACATGAGGAGAAATGTGCTGAATACACACAGACGGTGACCAGCACTGAGCCTTTATCTCTGTAGCCGTGAGGCTGAGGCAGTGCCAACACCTGTGCCACCATGCTGCCCACCCGTCGGTCACTCTATTTTAAATGCCACCTTTCAATATAATCACTCTCACAAAACGCCTTGTAAAGTTATCACCATCACCATATGTGTGAAAGAACACGGGCACTGGGAATACATGACGGAGATTGCAGGAGCAGACGTGAGGAGTCTGAACTGTGAGGATAAAGCCAGCAATCGGTGACAGGAATGAGGTGACAGTGTCACTTCAGAGAAATCCAAGTGAAAGCAGCTGGCTTTTCTCATACATAAGTTAGGACATCGGGGGTGCCACGCTACCAAGGGGCTTCCTTATTTTTTTTTTTATATCTGTCACTCAAAGTCTGTGGACAGTTGAAGCGACTGTGTATTAAAACATGGAGATAAATGAAATCCGCTTCACTTGAGTGATCTTTGCTTTCACTATCTGGAGCGGCCAGACAAACGACATTGCCACTTTAGTAACTAATGAGATTGACCCGCCACGGCGCCCTGGACAAAGGAATCCATCCATCATTTGTGGATCCAGGGAAAGGATCCCTGGAGTCAAAATGTCTTCTATTGTATATGTCTATTTGTACTGGAACACTAAAGCTTTTATTCCCCAACGTATGCAACACGTCGCTTGATGAACGATCATTTGTAGCAACAAGAGCGGCAGCGGCAGCCATCAGGCAATGGGCTTGTAAAACAAGAAAACACGCCTGTCTGTAATTCCCAGTTTGGAATAAAAACTAAACCAACTCCCTGCAGCACTGGATCAACAGTCGTTGGCACAGCGGTTGGCGCTTCGGACTCACAGCTCAGGGATCGGGAATACAATGTGTCAGTACAGAACTTCCACATCCCTACCATGTCTACTCGGATTTTATTCCAAATCTCAAAGATGGGCAGCATAGGTGGGTGAAGGTGTGTGGCTCATCCAGGGCTGAATCCTGCGTTGTGCCCGATGTGCCCTCAATAGGCTCTGACACCCTATGACCTCATAATGGAATATAAGGGGGCTGGCAGGATGGATGGATAGATAAATCTTTCGCTGAACGTCTCTGTCAGGTTCTGCTAACGGCTCAAGTGCTTGTGATGTTGCTATTGTAATTTTTCCATATTTGCTCCATGAAAATTAACTTTATTTTACTGGATGTAGAAAAAATGGCAAAACAAGAATCAATTATAGATCATAATGCCCATCCTCTCCATAATACGATGCCCTGTGTCACCAGCTGACTCCATGAGGGCCCAGCTGGTATCAATGCCAGGCCCATTGTGCCCTGTCACCCTACCACATGAGCAGAGGGAGGGACAATATTTACTTATATTAGGATATCATTAGTTTAATATTTTGTGTACAGTTATGGGAAAATTTAGACCTTAATACAATTCTCTAAAAAATTATTTATATTGTGTGTATCTATTGGTATCAAAAAGCCTGTCTACTGCATTAGTCTAATATATACTGTCCTTCACATTTATATAATAAACAGAGAGATACCGTATATGCTCCAATAGTGGACCCCGGCGTTTATTTGCAAAACTAGCCTCGGCTCACGGCGCTTATTAGAGACCGGCCATTGTTAAAAAAAAAACCTTCAGAACGCAATATTTTTTTCACGCGTGTTGGTACAGGTAGGTACACAAACATATTGGGTAATATTACAAACAGCTACTTTATTTGAATTTCACATGCTGCATAAGACAGTTAAAGATAAATGGCAATGTCTTTCTGTACCTTTCGCTGCTATTCGTCGTCCGAATCTGCAATGACGGCTTCTTTGTTGTCCAGTTCACTATCGTCTTCCTCTTCTTCCAGGTTTGTCCGTATTTTGGTCAACCCGGCATGAAAATGAAGCAGTTTTAGAAACCGGTATATCCGTATTTCTTATATATGCAACGTGCTGACATGCACACGCATTACACACGTCTATAAAGATACAGACGCTTACAATGTACGCTAGTAGGCAAATATCAAAGACCCGGCTACTGTTAGAGACTGGCTACTGTTTGGCTGCATCCCCTTTGAAGCCCAGCGCTTATTAGAGACCGGCGACAATAAGAGACTCTGCGTTTATTGGAGCATATACGGTATGTGTGAAAGGCAATATATAATAGACAGGCAGACAGACAGACAGATAGATAGATAGATAGACATTACATAATAGATAGGTAGAGAGGGTGTGCCTCCTACCAAAACCTGGCACAGACAAACACAGGACAGAAGTTCAACACACATTCTTTTATTTTTTCTGTGTGGGAAACACTTTCCCTAATTTACCACCTGCACAGCACAATTTCACACAAGAACGCGGCACAAAAGCACACCTCCTCCCGACTCTGACTCCCAGAGTAGGGGCACCCGGATCTTCTTCCAGAAGCAAAGGGCTCAACAATACCTGCAGCACCCCCTGGTAGCACCCACGGAACCCAACAGGGCTGCTCCAAACTCCAACTCCCATGGAGCCCTATGAGAGTCTGAGGCACCGCTGCAACCCAAGGGGGGCTGCCACTGCCACCTAGTGCTCCGTTGGAGGTAATGCCCTGGATACGCTCCCTATCTAGGTAGATATATAGTGTGGAACATGACCCGGACACAGACAGGCAGACACGTTCAAATCACCCCACACACGTTTATGTACAAAGTGCATATTTACAATAGTGCTCAACAGTCCCCCAGTCCCCTAAGTCCTGGCCACAAAACACAATGCCTTCACTCTTCAGGCCGCTTCCTCGCCTCCTCCAGAGACCTCGTCCTCTCCACTCCCGACTCCAGCCATTGTCTGAAGAGAGGCGGCCCCTTTTATCAGCGCCCGGATGTACTCCAAGTGTGCTCCAGCAACCTTCCACCGGCACTCCCCAGTGTGGCGGAAGTGCTGGCTGCGTACCCGGAAGCACTCCGGGTGTCCCCAGTCCTCTTCCTCCCAGCACTTCCTGGTGTGGCGGAACTGCTGAAGTCCAGGGCTCCAAAGGCACAGGGGCGCCCCCTGGCGGAGGCCCCCAAAAGAACCAGAGCGGTTGCCCCCACATGGTCTGGGGAAGGTGTAAGCCCTCCTCTGGTCCACCTGGGCGTCCCGGCCCGGTCGCCACCCCAATCATCTCCGACAATAGATAGATAGATAGATAGATAGATAGATAGATAGATAGATAGATAGATAGATAGATAGATAGATAGATAGATATGAAAGGCACCATATAATAGATTATTTATCTTCTAATTGCTGTAAATGAGCCAACAGCACTGGAGTTTTCTTATCCTTTCACTGGCTCGGGCTGCATGACTTTATTAAACTTTATTTTAGGCTGTTTTAGTCCGTCAGTCAGTCAGCTGTAGTGAGGCACTTGGCTGGTCCCTTCACGCTTCTCCTACTAAAAGTGTCCATCTTGAATTTCATTGCTAAGGTGACTCTCAGGCTACTCTTTTTTTTTTACAGAGGATTTTCCCCTTCGTGCAGAAGTGTCCTGATGGCACACAAATCTGTGAAAGGCTGAAGGAGTTTGTAGATTTTTATTGGTGCAGCAATGTGCAGGAATCCTCCATACGGGCAGAACGAGTAGAGTTAGAGAACTTGTGACCGCCTCAGGCATAACGCACAAGGACTCAGTGATTGATTGATTGATTGATTGATTGATTGATTGATTGATTGACTCATTCAGTCAGTTGATTGATTTATTGATTGATTAGGTTTCAGTAATTCGGCCCAACATTTTGAGGCAAACATCAAATGTGATCTCCACACTCCTTAAGCAGCAGACTTTCCAGTGAAACTGCCATTAAAAGCCCGACCAGCACAAACTAATTACAAGTATATAACTTTTATTAGGTTTTGAAAATATTTGAAGTAGCTTACCTATTTTGATCACATTATTTTTAAGGAAAACGTTCTTTGTTTTCAGATCTCTGTGCAGTATCCTCCTGTCAAATTAAACACACAATAATGAATGATTCAGCAATACGTTCATTTATTTGAGAGGTTATATGTGCTTTGGATTTTGCACTGTTTAACTTTATTTAAAAAAAGCAAAAAATATTATATAGTGCCTTTCACATCTATCTATCTATCTATTATATAGTGCCTTTCACATCTATCTATCTATTATATAGTGCCTTTCACATCTATCTATCTATCATATAGTGAATTTTCTATCTATCTATCTATCATATAGAGCCTTTCACATTGGTCTACCATAAAGTGCCCATCTTACCTACATTACCAGTGAACAGTTTTTGAACACCTCAGATTTAATCAGCTGAAAGACCTAAAATGGTAAAATGGTAAGCAGTAAACTGATTAAAGTTTAGGTTAGCAAAAACTGAAAAAAGGGAAATTTCAGAATATCAGAGATGGGCCTTCTTCAGAGAACAAATAATGGGTTACCACCTACAGATGTTCTGCACCAGTTACAGTAAATGAAGCCTTGCAAGTTGAAGCAAATAATTTGCACAGGTGTCCCAAGTTCTGTTCAGGTCAGGTCAGGCTAGGGAGTCTGCACTGGTACAGCGCATTGCCGCACCCACCACACGATGATACAGCACAGGGCCCTGGTTGGCAACCCCTAAGGCAGACACGCAGTCCAGTCCCACCCATCTATCTGCCACAGCCAGATATTATGTGTGTGGCCTTGGCCTGGTCCAACCATTCGGGTCCTCAACAATGAGGGTCCTGTGAGCCGTATCACCCTCCAGAAATCGCGCCACATGGCTGTAGTGCCGTAACTGACCCTCCCTCACAAAGACAGTCACGTTCCTCATTTAGGACTCCATTAGCAACACAAAGCCAAGCCAGCGGTACTGTAGGATTCTCCAAAGAGACACACATAAAGGAGTCCAGTCTTCATCTCAGGTCACTGGATAGCGTCCATGCCTCACAAACACTGAGCACCAGGACTCTAAAGACTTGGACCTTCGTCCTTTTGCATAGATATCAGGAGCACCACACACCCCTTTCCAGCAACCTCGTGACCCAAAAATGCTCTCCCAAACTGTCTACTGACTTCATAGGAAGAGTCACCAGAGACATGAATGTCACTGCTGAGGTCAGTAAACCTCTCGACGAGGTCGACACTCTCTCTGCAGACAGTGAGGTCATTAAAGGCCTGGCTGTTGGTTTTTATCAGGACCCTCACAAGCCCAGACACTCAGACCCCTCACTCAGTCTCTTGAGAGCCCCCATCAGATCCTCCGTTGACTCTGCAAAGATCATAGCAAAGTCAAGATCACTGAATCTGTCTTCGTGATGTCCCTCCATTGATGGATTAAAGGCCAGAAGTCCACATGACCGTCATCATCAAGTTCTTCCTTGAGAACCCTGAATACCACGAGGACTGATTGAGGTCATTTACGTGATGTCGAATGCCTAAAAGGGGGCTGGTCAGGTGGACTCGTGGCCTGGAATCCCTGCAGATTTTATTTTTTCGCTCCAGCCGTCTGGAGTTTTGTTTTGGTTTTTCTGTCCACCCTGGCAATCGGACCTTACTTTTATTCTATGTTAATTAGTGTTCCCTTATTTTAATTCTTATTTATTTTGTCTTTTTCTGCTTTCTTCATCATGTAGAGCACTTTGAGCTATATTATTTGTATGAAAATGTGCGACAGAAATAAATGTTGTTCACCAACAGATGCCCTTCGCACAACACCCAGTCCATAGCCCATGCAAGCATTGGACAGAGTAGGAGCAGAACACACCCCTGCCAGACCCCAGAGTCAAATGGGAAAAACGTAGAGGGTCTGCCTCCACTCTGCACAGCACTCACAGTACCAGTGTACAGGCCGGTCATGACACCCAGCAGACCCCACTGTGTGTCTTAAAGCCGAGTTGGAGCAGACTGTGCGACTACACCAGGATCAGAAAGCTATACGGCGCAGAATGTTGTGCCCATGCCAAGCCATTCTTATTGTTCATTTTGGTTATGATGAATGGCGCATCCCATTCCTATTTGAAATACTGTAATGGCACACAATTAAATAAGAAAAACACAAAGAACAGGAGTCTGCTTAGGACAATAAAATCAAAAATGTCACTTCTGCGTTTACCTTGCATGCATGTAATGCACACCCAACAGGAGCTGAATAAACCACTCGATGATCTGAGCTTCTGGGAATGTCCTGCCAGCTTCTTTGCATTCCTCAACCTTGCAGTCCAAGTCTCTTCCCTGAAATGAAGCATTTAAGTCCACATTGGTTATATATAGATTGTTAATATTTGTAATATTTTCTTTACTTTTTTCTTGTGTCTGATTTTCAGTGTCATTCTAAAGCAACATACAGCGGATTCAGAAAGGATTCGGACCCCCTTCTCTTTGTTCACGTTTTGTTATGTTGCAGCCTTACGCTAAAACCATTCAAATGAGATTTTTTTTACTGCCCCACATCAAGCAGCACTTAATACTCAAGAGTGATGTGGTAAAAACATGATTTTAGACATTTAAAAAATATCCATCCATCCATTATCCAACCCACTATATCCTAACTACAGGGTCACGGGGGCGTGAAAAATTTGTTGCATCTTTCCCAAGAAGACTCCTGGCTGTATTGGCTCAAAAGGGGGCTTCTACTAAATACTGAGCAAAGGGTCTGAATACTTAGGATCAGGTGATATTTCAGTTTTTCTTTTTTAATAAATCTGCAACAATTTCAAAAATTCTTTTTTTTTTGTCTGTCAATATGGGGTGCTGTGTGTACATTAATGAGGGAAAAAAATGAATTTAAATGATTTTAGCAAATGGCTGCAATATAACAAAGAGTGAAAAATTGAAGGGGGTCTGAATACTTTCCGTACCCCACTGTGTATCTCTATATTATAAAAGGAAATCTTGAGACAAGACTTTTTGCCAAAAGATTTTGTCAGGTCCCGCCCTCCTCTCAACCATTTTCAAACATACCTACGGTCCACTCGCCTCCCATTCATGTGAATGCTCTGGTCAGACACACTTCCTGCACTCTCAGCTCTTATCATTTTTTACGTTTTCCTTATTTAAAGTCAACATTGACACGATACACATGCAGAGCAGGTTAGAGATTGTGAAAGTACTAAAATTTGAAAGTCCTTATGTCCTTTATGATCTTAATTAAGCCATTTTTAATGTTAATGTGGCTTTTGTAAATCATCTGCTGTATTTTCTTTGCCTGTGTTATGCTCTTTGTGTTTTGTAGTTGGTCCCCAGCCAATCACCACCAGGAACTGCTCTCCACTCAATAAATCCTGGGGGTCTCCCACAGTTCCTAGTGGTTCATTCTGAATGTAGTGGGGAGTGGTAATTTCTTATGTTTTGGGATCTACTGGGCTTTTTGACTTCCCGCTCTGTTTTTGACTAACTGCATTGGGTCTCCAGTTGCATCGAACAACCTTATTGTGTAAGGCAAATCATTTTGCTTTTGTACGCCATTATTGAAGAGCATTTTTTTGATATTAAAGTTTTATTTTATAAAGGCTCTACGAGATCCTTTTTGTGTCTCATCTGGGTTTTAGGCAGGATTTCCCCCTCTACTATGCATTTTTGGAAGCCCTTTTGGGATTTACTTGCACCATGGAGCTTCATTATTATTATTGAAGAACATCTTTGTGATATTAAACTTTTATTTTTTAAAGTTTCTACGAGGTCTTTTTTGTGTCTCACCAGGATTTTAGGCGAGATTTCCTCCTCTATGGTGCATTTTTGGAAGCCCTTTTGAGACTTGCATGCACCATGGAGCTTCATAATTATTGAAAAGCATTTCTGTGATATTTAACTTTTATTTTATAATGCTTCTAGGAGGTTCTTTTTGTGTCTCGCTGGGGTTTTAGGTGGGATTTCCCCCTCTAATGTGCATTGTGATATTAAGCTTTTATTTTATAATGGTTCTACGAGGTCCTTTTTGTGTCTCGCCTCTCACCGTGGTTTTAGGTGGGATTTCCCCCTCTTATGTGCATTTTTGGAAGCCCTTTTGGGACTTGAGTGCACCATGCAGCTTCATTATTATTGAAGAGCATTTTTTGTGATATTAAATTTTTAGTTTTTTAAAGGCTGTACAAGGTCCTTTTTGTGTCTCACTGGGATTTTAGGCGGGATTTCCCCCTGTAATATGCATTTTTGAAAGCCCTTTTGGGACTTCCATGCTTTCCCAGTTGAAAACACCTGACACTGACTAATCACATATGGAACATTTCTGACTACAGGACGTCAACAGAAAATTTTTTTTGGTGCCAGCTACCTTATCCATGATAGGATTGTTCCTCCCCATTGGCTTATTAGGAGGTCATGACATGTCATTTTCTAACCAACTTACTCCAGACCAGAGAGTCATGGAAAGGGCAGGAGCGCATCCCAGGTAGCATAGGGTACAAGACAGGAACAAACGTTAGATAAGGGAACCAGTGATTTGCAGGTCAAACACACACACGGGTCAATTTAGTATCACCAGTTCACTTAACATGCATGTCTTTGGACAGTAAGAGGAAACCAGAGCACAGTAGAAACCAACACAGACACAGGGAGAACATGCAAACTCCACGACAGGAGCACCCAAAATGGGAACTCTGCTCTCCTTACTGCACCACCAAGATGCACCCTGTAGAAGATCGTCCCTCTTATTTTTAAATACGATTCCCTAATGTGTTATCCCCGAGATATACCTCACAGTACTCCGTTATGATGCAAAACTTGTCCTGTTCGAGGAAACTGGAGTAGAACTTGACAATATTTGGATGTTGTAATTGGGACAGTAGCTGTGCCTCCTGATGAGCCTGAACTGTATCATTGGGTCCAAGATTTCCAACAGAGATTTCCTTCAGTACTTTTCTGTGAGAATAAAAAATAAAATAAATAAAATTACTACGATAAGAAAAAGTATTAAGAAAATTCCTCAGTAATGAACAGTGTGAACGGAACCCGGGCACAGACAGGCAGACATGTTTTTTTCCACCACCACACGTTTAATTACAATTATTTACAAGTTCAGAGTGCACCACAAACCCCCAAAGTCCTGGCCACACAATGCCTTCTTCCACACTCTCTTCTCCTGCTTAGTCCTTCTTCCACCCACCTCTGGCGGCCCCTTTTATTATCACCCGGATGTGCTCCAGGTGGGTTCCAGCAATCTTCCACGGACACACCCCCGTGTGGCGGAAGTGTCGGCTGCATCCCCAGAAGCACTCCGGGTGTCCCTGCTCCTCTTCCCCCCAGCACTTGCTGGTGTGGCGGAAGTGCTGAGGTCCAGGGCTCCAAAGGCACGGGAGCGCCCCTTGGCGGTGACCACGGGCCCCTACAGGGTGGAGCTTCAAAGCTCTGTACCCGTGGCCCCCAAAGGAACCAGGGCGGCCGCCCCCAGATGGTCTGGGGAAGGCGCAAGCCCTCCTCCGGTCCTCCTGGGCGTCCCGGCCGGGTCTCCACCCCAGCCACCTCTGACAACAGTAAACAGCAAATGAATTAAATACATATTTCATTCGAGTACTCATAGAGGAAGAAATGAATGCAACGCCTCAGAAAGAAGTCCCAACGAGCTCCACAATTACAGATTTAAAAAAGAGGAGTCACATGTGTGTCAGCCTCTCAATATGATGAAAAGTAGAAACCCCAAGGCCTGATGGGATTGCACCATGAGAGATGAGAGAAAGGAGTGATCTATTGTATCACTATTGGTCACAATAGGGAGAGAGAGAGAGAGAGGTTAGGAGCACACGCTGATACAGAGCATTGCAAATCCAAAAAAAGGCCATGTGCTCCGTGTTTCCTCTCTCAGGTGGGTGTTAGCATATTATAATCTCTTCGACCAATAGCGTGAGTGTTCCACATTTGACTCATACAACTGACATTATAAAATACCAGAAATTA
Organism: Polypterus senegalus; assembly: GCF_016835505.1. Lineage (NCBI taxonomy): Eukaryota > Metazoa > Chordata > Cladistia > Polypteriformes > Polypteridae > Polypterus > Polypterus senegalus. Next base: position 4,038,645 of record NC_053168.1, on the reverse strand, counting down.
CACGGTATTATACGGTCCTGACTTATCTGCGAGTATATACGGTGGCTAAACAATCGAGCCTGATTGCTTGCATGGTCTTCTCTTGTCTGTCAAATTTCTTATGTTCTTATTTCTTATTTGTCCAGCTTGACGGTCCCCTGTATGTCATGGAAAATCCTATTTTATTTATAAAAAAATCAAAAAGGCTCCAGCAGAAGTAATGATGAAAAAGAAGAATTGCAGAGTTCATTACAGTCCGACTTGCCTTATCAGGTTCTGATTTGATGCCCAGTCCTTTGCAGGCTCATCCCAGAATGCCAATATTTCACTGTGGTCACGTTAGACCGCATTGGTGCTTGTCGTCCATGTTTCAATGTGAGCACAATGTGTTGGAGTTAGCTTTGAAAGGCGCTATATCAGTAAACCTTGCCTTTCGGTTCTCGTTCTTTTCCATTTCAGGGTGTTCTATAAATTCCATTTCAGTTAAGTCAGACCGATGACAGTCCACCAAAAGATAAATAATGATTTGCACCGCAGAAACCTCAAAAGCCTGCGCTTGAAAATCTGCTCAGACAAACTGTGGAACCCATCTGTAAGGCTTGAAGTTATAATTTCAGGTTAATTCCAGCTGTCACAAGCCATTATTGGAGTTTGCTTTCCTTCCGGCACAGAGACAGAGAAAACAATTCCACCTCTCGGTGCCAATTCCAGCCTTTGAGGGCTGCTTTCATCAGCAGTGATGGGAAGTGAAAGTGGAATGGAAATCAAATATTGATGGGAAATGTTTTATGCTCCTCCACTTAGGCCTACAAGAATGCGGCCACTGTGAAGCAATGGTGCTGATGTCATGCAGATTATTGGCCATAACCACCTGAAATTCATATCGGAATTTGGGGAAATCGCTGAGGGCCGACCTGGTGTGTGCAGAGTGGCTGAGTGGACGAGGACTTGGACTACCAATTCGAATCCATTACTCTGCCTAAACATATAAAATTGTATAACTATGTAAAATGACAAAAAGAACACTGATCAACAGTTGGGTACCACTTTGATATCCCGTATGACAGGTTTTATGTGCAAATAAACACTCAATTACTTGTGGAGATATCTTTACAGACACAGATCCAACCAGATCTGAAGTAGGTAACTGGTTTTCCGGGTTATGAAGGAAGATGGTAGGAAAGGGGCGGGTCCAGGAGGACAGGCACTGGAGATGACATCAGTGAGGGAGGAGCTGTCAATCATCCTGTCTGCAGAGACCGAAGGAGAGAAAGAATCAGAAAACAGTGCCAACCTCTGGCTCGGCGGTTAACTACATTCACTAGAGTTGTAAAGCTGCCTCCCATGCATGCACATGTAACTATATAGAGTTGCAGGCTCTATCAAGGTGTGTAATAACCCACCAAGGCGAGAGGGGAAGCTGCCACTAACACAAACATCTCCTTCTTTCCCCACAGTGCAGAGAAGGCGCCCATCTAAGGCATTTAGTTCTGCCCTTTCTGGTCCCACCACCATAAACCTCCAGGCATCCCAGACAGAGGTGTCACTTTTGGCCAGAGCAACCCACGAGATGGAGCTCCACTAAGAATGATGAAAGCTCCATTCTTCCCGTATTTTGATTTCCCATTAAAGAGATGCACATCAACAAGAGCAATGTCATTTCTTGTCAGCAGACGAATAAAAGGTTGGTATTCCAAAACTTCTTGCTGCAGCCTAGAGTTGTCATTCCCCCACCCGGCCACAGGTGGCGTAGTCGGCAGGATTCAAGGCTGGAACTATGGCAGACCCAGCCAACCTTGTGGAACTGGTCAAGCTGCTGGTTGACCAAGAGACTATATATATATATATATATATATATATATATATATATATATATATATATATATATCCGAATTCCAGCAGGGCCTCATGGACTATTTAGTTTTTATGCACAGCCCTGCTGGATACCTTGGGGACCACTGACAGCCGCTGTCGGGAGGCCCGTGGACTCATATATGCCCTATAACCCGGAAGTGTGTCATAATCCCGTGACAGGAAGAAACAACGTGCTTCCGGGGTAAAGATAAGGACTATTTACCCTGACCCGGAAGGAATAAGGACTTGTGGACTGTTGGGCAGGAACACCTCCGGGTCAAGGAGTATAAAGGACTGTGGGAACTCCCAGACGGCGAGCTGAGCTGGGTGGTAGGAGGGAAACGCGTCTGGGAGTTGGAGGATAGGTCATTATTATTGTATTGTGGTTAATGAATAGTGTGGAGTGGAGGGTGCTTAATGCACATTATTATAATAAAAATAATTATTGTAGCACTTTTACCTGGTGTTTGATGTGATACCTGAGGGTTCAAGGGAGCGATAGCGCCCCCTACTGCTACACGATATATACACTCACCTAAAGGATTATTAGGTACCCCATACTAATACGGTGTTTGACCCCCTTTCGCCTTCAGAACTGCCTTAATTCTACGTGGCATTGATTCAACAAGGTGCTGAAGGCATTCTTTACAAATGTTGGCCCATATGGATAGGATAGCATCTTGCACTTGATGGAGATTTGTGGGATGCACATCCAGGGCACGAAGCTCCCGTTTCACCACATCCCAAAGATGCTCTATTGGGTTGAGATCTGGTGACTGTGGGGGCCATTTTAGTACAGTGAACTCATTGTCATGTTCAAGAAACCAATTTGAAATGATTCGAGCTTTGTGACATGGTGCATTATCCTGCTGGAAGTAGCCATCAGAGGATGGGTACATGGTGGTCATGAAGGGATGGCCATGGTCAGAAACAATGCTCAGGTAGCTCGTGGCATTTAAAAACGATGCCCAATTGGCACTAAGGGGCCTAAAGTGTGCCAAGAAAACATCCCCCACACCATTACACCACCACCACCACCAGCCTGCACAGTGGTAACAAGACATGATGGATCCATGTTCTCATTCTGTTTACGCCAAATTCTGACTCTACCATTTGAATGTCTCAACAGAAATCGAGACTCATCAGACCAGGCAACATTTTTCCAGTCTTCAACTGTCCAATTTTGGTGAGCTCGTTCAAATTGTAGCCTCTTTTTCCTATTTGTAGTGGAGATGAGTGGTACCCGGTGGGGTCTTCTGCTGTTGTAGCCCATCCGCCTCAAGGTTGTGCGTGTTGTGGCTTCATAAATGCTTTGCTGCATACCTCGGTTGTAACGAGTGGTTATTTCAGTCAAAGTTGCTCTTCTATCAGCTTGAATCAGTCGGCCCATTCATTCTCCTCTGACCTCTAGCATCAACAAGGCATTTTCGCCCACAGGACTGCCGCATACTGGATGTTTTTCCCTTTTCACACCATTCTTTGTAAACCCTAGAAATGGTTGTGCGTGAAAATCCTAGTAACTGAGCAGATTGTGAAATACTCAGACCGGCCCGTCTGGCACCAACAACCATGCCACGCTCCAAATTGCTTAAATCCCCTTTCTTTGTCATTCTGACATTCAGTTTGGAGTTCAGGAGATTGTCTTGACCAGGACCACACCCCTAAATGCACAACTGCCATGTGATTGGTTGATTAGATAATTACATTAATGAGAAATTGAACAGGTCTTCCTAATAATCCTTTAGGTGAGTGTGTGTGTGTATATATATATATATATATATATATATATATATATATATATATATATATATATTAGGGCTTAGGAATTGATTAAAAATGATTCACATTTAACATTAAAACATGCAATCGTAAAATAAATACATAAATCATGAAGTAAATAAACACAAAATGAATGTAGAATGAAGAACATTTTAAAAATGTAATGCCATGGTTTAAACTTAAACAATAACCTGAAGCCTGACCTTTTAACAAAATGATATTTGAACAAGTACAACCTGATTTCCTAAAAGCCAAGTTGAAAAATAGGCAATAAGAAAATGAGGCCAATGTATTAATTCTCAAATTGGCACAGCATACGAGACACAAGACGAGTCAAAATACAACTAAATGATCAAAACGAGTGGATGCACCGCTAAAGACTGGCTTCATTGAAATAAGCATCTCTTAAATGGGCATACATTAAAACTTGTGTTAAAACTCTGCAAATACTCTCATCACCATCGGCGACTTTATAATTATACTCGAAACAAGAATTTTTCAACTGGTTTGCAGTGAAGGTTCAAGAAGGCAGGTGGACACCCTTAAGGAATTGGATACATAAGAGCCTTGCAGAAGATAAGAGGGAGAAATGAAAGAAAGGGACACATCATATGACTCAGGAAGATAATTGGGAACACAGGAAGAGTGAACGTGACTTATAGCCGCGACTACTACTTTGCGATGCTCTTATCGCGGCCATAACAGCGGGAAGGTGAATCTTCTGAAAGTACGGCTGTGGATCCTTCATTGTTAAATAAACATGCCTGTCATCAGGCTTAACTCCCATTCAGTGTGTGTGTGTGTGCGCGCTTTGGTCTTTCCATCTCAGAGCTTGTTACAGAAGTCCATAGTGGTTCTGCTGCAGCTTTATAACACACTGGTGAGGCGTAATCTGGAGTCCTTGTGCAGTTTTGGTCTGAATCAGGAGCTACCAAAACCCCTAAAAATGAACTTGCAGAAAACTGTTAAGAAAGCAACAAATAATTTCAAGACGTAACACCTTCCTAACAGAATGAGTTTCAGTTCTTTGTCTGCTTTCACAGCTGCAGGTTGATCAAGGTTGAAATGCCACGTCTCTAGTTGCTTTGTTTACGGCCCTAGTTATTTGATTAAAACAGATTCGGCTTGTTTGTCTGTGTGCTCATTGTGCTCCGTTTTATTTTGGAGAGCTAGGAAACGGAGTTCTTCTCTGAGTTAATTCAATCAGAGGTGAGGGAGAGAGAAGAGTCCCAATAGTGATAGTCATACCTGAGTGAAGTCTCAAGCTAGTGGACGATAATTCCATGAACTTTATAGTGGTAAATTTTGAAAAATGAAAGAACAGACCAAAGAGAGTTACAGAAGAAGTGTGGATCTACAGGAGAAGAATCTGTGCATTTCATCAAAGGGCATGTATGCTTTAAGGTGAGGTGTCCCTGACAGCTTCTCTCATGATACGTGTGGTCACTAGGGGGTGCTGCAGCTCCCCAAACTCCATATAGACCACAGACTTAGACACAAGTTGCCAATGAATAAGGATTTTATTGTGTGAAACTCTTATAGAGAAGAGTTTCCCACACCACCACCATAATTACAATCATAATGCACAACAGCACTCTCTGTCATTGTCTTCCCCACTCATCCTCATCTGCTCCTCCACAATTTTTGTCCTCCTTCTCCCCACTCTGACTCCCAGGCTAAAGTGGGGCTGCTGCATTTATGTTACACCCGGTGTCCCAAAACTGTGGCTTGGAAGCACTTCCATGTTCCATAGTAGGGATCACCCATCCCCTCAGTGCCCCCTGGCAGCATCCATGGAACCCAACAAACTCCAATTCTCCAGATGCCTTATGGGAATCCATGGTGATGCCACAATCCAGGGGTGCTGCTATCTAGTGTTCCAGGGGAGACAATGTCTTGAACAAATTGTCACCCCCTGTCCTTCCCAGCAGGCCTAGGCTCCCAGTACAGCTCCGGCCATGCTGTCAGTCCCCACGTGGCATCCCCCACATAGGTCATTTGGCAATGTGGAGAGAGCAAACAGGGTCATTTGCTTTTATTGTGTGATAAAACATTACCCTTCATGAATAGGATGCCAAGTATAATAACATCATCGTCACGAGACACCATAGAGGCTAAGCAGCCCATTTCATCGGCCTTTTATGGAAAGATTTTAAAGACCCCGGGAACCAGACATTTGTGCTTTGAGTGAAACTATGAAACTTGGGCAAAACCCACCAGCAGAAGTGCAAACTCTGAAGGCAGGTCCTCGGATTTGTGAGGAAGCAGGCCGAACTGGCATTGTGAGCTGGCACTGTGAAAAGAAGAGGTGAGTAAATTGAATTTTATAGCAGTAAATCAAACAAGAGGGCTCACTTAACCTTTGGAGTAGAGGAGGAGATCAATATGTTTCAAATGTTACAGCATGACTGAGATCAAATGCCAATGGTAGCTCTGTGGGCAGCTGAGGGGAACGGGGATGTGCTTTTTTTTTTTTCAGCAGCTCTCCTTTTCTACGTAAAATACTGCAATTATTTAAAATTATTCAGCGTAAGAGCCGGACTGCATGGACTGTGCATCCCAAATGGTTTTGGGAATGACTGCCTGCCCGACCGGGACGGTGTAATCAAAGGAGCCCAAGATTGGAGACACAACCCGGGTGGGATGGTCCTCAGTTTCTGTCCCAGTTGGGATAATCAAATAATTGAAGAACACCGGATAAGTGGACCTATTGACCCTCAGTATGAAAGGTGGCACTGTTCCCCTGGCTAGAACTCAGGATGGACAACCGCAGAACTGCCTGAGTACTGTAGTTTGAAAGGAAAATCCTGTCAGGGTCCTTGGGCAGCACAGGAGGTGCATTGTGAAGAATGAACATCACTATTTTAAAAAGTATGACTGAGAAGGGCTTCTAGCAAGCAATGCAATGACACCAGAAGGGCTCCGGAGTTTGACATAAAAGCTGCTCTGCTATAACCAAGGGAGGAGAATCAAGAGGCAGAGAGCAGACATTCAGGTGGAGAAGACAAAAAAGGGGGCTTCATTAATGACAAATACAGTGTTGGATTGTTAAAGAAAGCCTGTGAATGTGAAATATACAGTATATATTTGTCCCTAAACTGTCTTTAGGGTTTCAGTGGCACCCAGTTGTGGTCACATCAGTTAACAGTCATCTTCTAAGGCTGGGTTTCTTAAACATTTTCTCGTCGCAACCCAATCATGCCCTTTTAAATTGTCTTTGAGATCCGTTCCTTAATAATCATAATAATAATGTTTTATTTATTTAGCACCTTTCTTATTGTCAATGGTGATGGACAGGCTGACAGACGAGATCAAACAGGAGTCCCCATGGACTGTGATGTTTGCTGATGACATTGTGATCTGTAGTGAGAGTAGGGAGCAGGTGAGGAGACCCTGGAGAAGTGAAGATATGAGAGGAGAGGAATGAAGGTCAGTAGTGTGAATGAGAAGGAGGATACAGGAATGGTGAGGATGTGGGGAGTACAGTTGGCAAAGGTGGAGGAGTTTAAATACTTAGGAGTGTGGAGGAGAGGTGAAGAAGAGAGTGCAGGCAGAGTGGAGTGGGTGGAGAAGAGTGTCAGGAGTGATTTGTGACAGACGGGTATCAGCAAGAGTGACAGGGAAGGTCTACAGGACGGTAGTGAGACCAGCTGTGTTATATGGGCTGGAGACGGTGGCACAGGAGGCAGAGCTGGAGGTGGCAGAGTTAAAAATGTTAAGATTTGCATTGGGTGTGACAAGGATGGACAGGATTAGAAATGAGGACCTTAGAGGGTCAGCTCAGGTTGGACAGTTGGGAGACAAAGTCAGAGGGGCAAGATGGCTTTGGTTTGGACATCTGTAGAGGAGAGATGCTGGGTATACTGGGAGAAGGATGCTAAGAATAGAGCTGCCAGGTCAGAGTAAAAGAGGAAGGCCTAAGAGAAGGTTTATGGATGTGGTGAGAGAGGACATGGGTGTAACAGGACAAGATGGAGAGGACAGAAAGATATGGGAGAGGAGGATCCGCTGTGGCAACCCCTAACAGGAGCAGCCGAAAGAAGAAGAAGACGACTTAAAAGAAGAACATAGACTTATCTTGCTCAATTGGAATAATCCTAACTCTCCTATTCTAAGTCAGTGGGTAACTGATGTTCTATATTATCTGAAACCGGAAAAAATCAAATTGTCACTTAGAGGATCTGTAGAAAACTTTTTTCAAAACCTGGCAGGATCTCATCAATAACATTTTAGAATAAGCTCTTAAATTGAGGAAGCAGGTTCTCTCTCCTCTTTTACTCCATTTATCTCTATTAATTTATGATTTTATTTATTCATTTGTCTTTGCTAGCATAAAGTCTTACACTGCTGGCTTAGCTCTCTTTCTCTTTGTTGATTTGTTTCGAAACTTTGTTTCTTTTTGTGAAACTTGAGTTATGTGTATGGAATATGATTTGATTTTAATAAATTCAATAAAATTAAAAAAGAAGAAGAAGATCACAAAGACTGAGAGGGAGAGAATTCCAAATTTTAGGGGCCATCACACTGAAAGCTCTGCCGCCCATAGTTACTAACCTGTATTTAGGTACGGTGAGTACCATGTTTTTCACTCCATAAGACGCACCTTTTTTTCCTCAAAAGAAGGGTGGAAGTGTCCGTGCGTCTTATGGAGCGAATACTGCGTCACAGACCGTGATGTGTATTACGTGACAAAAGACGACATCCGGGGTAGAGGGCGACAATCAGCAGTTAATGGCGACAAAACTCACCGTTACGTCACAGGCATTCCCTCTCTGCTTGGAGGAATGGTAGACTCACTGACTCGGCATCTAATCCGTGCGTGTGCGTGAGTTACAAAATGTAAACAAAGGCAAGATGGCATCGACATCTCACGAGGGAGCGAAGCGAGTGCAGAAAACAAAACACTCAGCAGACGATTCCTTGCGCATTATCGCCGAGTCGTATATTTTGTTGAGTGTGATCAGGAGATCGCGCAAGACAGTGACGAACTGGCATCAGCTGATCGTACACCAGCCGATGCCACCCCAGCTGAGTACAGCCGACGCACCTACGGCAAGGTTCGCGTGGGAGGAATACCCAGACATTGATCCGTGGGAGCCAAACAGGCTACCGGACTTCACAAGACGCCATGGCTTGCTGTTGGACACGACAGATAACCAGCGGCTGGACTACTTCAGGCTGCTTTTCCCGGACGGCGCTTTTCAGCTACTGCCAGATGAGACAAACAGGTATGCAGAGCAATTTCTTGAATCACGGGCTGCGCTTGCACTGCATTCTCATTTTTCAAAGTAGAAATCCACACCAAAAGACAAGATGAAGGGTTGTGTGGCATTACAAATAGAGATGGGACTGGACTGGTGATATAACTTCAGGGAGCATTGGTCCAAATGTGCTTTGGACAGGTTATGCCGCGTGGTGATAGGTACGTGCTGCTGCAAAATGATTGTGAGCAACTGAGCGTCATAAATTCTGACACTAGCGATGAGGAGATCTTGAAGATTCCAGTAAACTGGAAGAGTGCTTGAACCTTAAAGTCTCTCCTCATTTATTAATGACAGTGATGATGGTTCGTAATACCGCTGTTGACTTTACATGGTTGAAATACAGTGGTGTGAAAAACTATTTGCCCCCTTCCTGATTTCTTATTCTTTTGCATGTTTGTCACACAAAATGTTTCTGATCATCAAACACATTTAACCATTAGTCAAATATAACACAAGTAAACACAAAATGCAGTTTTTAAATGATGGTTCTTATTATTTAGGGAGAAAAAAATCCAAACCTACATGGCCCTGTGTGAAAAAGTAATTGCCCCCTGAACCTAATAACTGGTTGGGCCACCCTTAGCAGCAATAACTGCAATCAAGCGTTTGCGATAACTTGCAATGAGTCTCTTACAGCGCTCTGGAGGAATTTTGGCCCACTCATCCATCTTTGCAGAATTGTTGTAATTCAGCTTTATTTGAGGGTTTTCTAGCATGAAGCGCCTTTTGATGGTCATGCCATAGCATCTCAATTGGATTCAGGTCAGGACTTTGACTAGGCCACTCCAAAGTCTTCATTTTGTTTTTCTTCAGCCATTCAGAGGTGGATTTGCTGGTGTGTTTTGGGTCATTGTCCTGTTGCAGCACCCAAGATCGCTTCAGCTTGAGTTGACGAACAGATGGCCGGACATTCTCCTTCAGGATTTTTTGGTAGACAGTAGAATTCATGGTTCCATCTATCACAGCAAGCCTTCCAGGTCCTGAAGCAGCAAAACAACCCCAGACCATCACACTACCACCACCATATTTTACTGTTGGTATGATGTTCTTTTCTGAAATGCTGTGTTCCTTTTACGCCAGATGTAACGGGACATTTGCCTTCCAAAAGTTCAACTTTTGTCTCATCAGTCCACAAGGTATTTTCCCAAAAGTCTTGGCAATCATTGAGATGTTTCTTAGCAAAATTGAGACGAGCCCTAATGTTCTTTTGCTTAACAGTGGTTTGCGTCTTGGAAATCTGCCATGCAGGCCGTTTTTGCCCAGTCTCTTTCTTATGGTGGAGTCGTGAACACTGACCTTAATTGAGGCAAGTGAGGCCTGCAGTTCTTTAGACGTTGTCCTGGGGTCTTTTGTGACCTCTCGGATGAGTCGCCTCTGCGCTCTTGGGGTCATTTTGGTCGGCCGGCCACTCCTGTGAAGGTTCACCACTGTTCCATGTTTTTGCCATTTGTGGATAATGGCTCTCACTGTGGTTCACTGGAGTCCCAAAGCTTTAGAAATGGCTTTATAACCTTTACCAGACTGATAGATCTCAATGACTTCTGTTCTCATTTGTTCCTGAATTTCTTTGGATCTTGGCATGATGTCTAGCTTTTGAGGTTCTTTTGGTCTACTTCTCTGTGTCAGGCAGCTCCTATTGAAGTGATTTCTTGATTGAAACAGGTGTGGCAGTAATCAGGAAATTGAACTCAGGTGTGATACACCACAGTCAGGTGATTTTTGAACAAGGGGGCAATTACTTTTTCACACAGGGCCATGTAGGTTTGGATTTTTTCTCCCTAAATAATAAAAACCATCATTTAAAAACTGCATTTTGTGTTTACTTGTGTTATATTTGACTAATGGTTAAATGTGTTTGATGATCAGAAACATTTTGTGTGACAAACATGCAAAAGAATAAGAAATCAGGAAGGGGGCAAATAGTTTTTCACACCACTGTATTATTCTGCTATATTTTATTAAATATATTAGCACACCGTTTGGTTCAGAATATTTTTTTTCTTGTTTTCCTCTTAAGTCTTAAGGAGCGAAAAATACGGAAAGTGAGCGTCCGATGATCTCAATGTACGGACAGCAGTGTAAGGAAGCAGCAGCTCTGACAGATAATGAGGGGCTAACCCATGAAGGGCTTTACAGGTAAGAAGAATAATTTGATATTTGATTCTTCAAAAACTGGTAACCAATCACAGAGAATCACAGAGGACAGGAGTGATGTGAGCAGATTTTTTAGTGTGTGTAAGTAAACAAGCAGCAGAATTCTGAACATATTGTAATCTATTGATATATTTAGTCGGGAGGCCATAAAACAAAGCATTGCAATCGTCCAGACGGGTAGTGATGAAAGTGTGAAGGAGTGTCTCAGTATCTTTCACACTGAGGAAAGAATGCAGATGAGCAATGTTACAAAGATGAAAAAAGGCCGTCTGTACTACTGAGCTAATGTGTGACTGAAAAGTAAGGAGCGCATCAAAGATGACACCCAAATTACGGGCTGATGCGGAGGGTTCAACCAGGATCCCATCGACATCAATCCTTGTTGAATGCCCCTGTGAATTTCAGAGTTCGGGATAGGTGTTACCCTTTGGAGAACTGTGGACAATCATCAACAGTGGAGGATGGACCCCCTTGGAAAACCATAGACGATCAGAGGGGGGTAATCAACAGGGATTGTCGGAGCAACGTCGATTGCTTAACCAACACAGAGTAACCCAATTCCCAAACCATCCATGACCCACTACCACTAAATACACTGGTAACTTGCATCCCAGCAGTAGCAACCTGTGACCTATTTTGGGCTGCATACCATAGTACAAGAAACCCTGCTGTGCGGTGTACACGTTACAAAATTCAATTAAAGATGAAAGTAAAACAATAAACTGGGAGTGCATAGGAGTCTGGTTCGGTGGTAACTGGGCGACAGTCAACTCGGCAAAAGATAACTCGGCGAAACGACAACTCGGCGAAACGACAACTCGGCAAAAGATAACCTGGCGAAAGACAATTCCGCGAAGAAACAACTTAACGACATACAGCTCGGCAACATCCTTTACCAGTTAGGTAATAGTTAAATTCAAAGAGATTATTTATTTATATTTCTATGACAACATTATTTAAAATGTTGAAAATAAATTTAGATAATTGATGAACGAACTCTATCTTATATTATCTTCTGCAACCAAAATTGCTAATCCTTTATATAAATTGTATTGATTGTAATCATATGATAACGTTATTTAGAATACAAAAGGTGTCCAGTGAGTACAGCTTAAGGAATATCTTTACTCTCAACGTATTGGGACTCTCAGAAAGTAGGCGATTAGGTGGATTTTCCAGTGCCCTAGATTGTCATTTAAATAACTTCTTTGAATTTAACTATTACCTATCTGGTAAAGGATGTTGCTGAATTGTTGTTTTGCCGAATTGTCTTTCGCCCAGTTGTCTGTCACTCAGTTGCTCCTGAATGTAGGAGTCCAAGGATGAAATCAGTGTCCATACAGAAATTGCAGAGAGCTAAAGAACCATAACTGAGCTTTTACAACTTGAGTGCAAAATAAAGAATAGCAATAGAAGGAAGCTTTTATAGGAAAAGGGACCAGCAGATGAAGTGTAGTCAAAAATCAAATTAAATTAATACATCTGCACCAAAACACTAAATTTAGAAGAAGATCAAAAACCAGAAACACTAAATTAAATCCGACTAGAAGGTTTGAGAGTATCTGTAATCTTGGACAAGCAGGAAGTGCATAATGCCGAGCCTAATACTGTCGACATGCTTTGAGAACCCTGCTCATCCCCACATAGCAAACAAACCAACACACAAGATGGCGGCAAGTGACAAGTGATGAGCAGTGCCTGGTTGTCTCCACACATACCGCTTAGAATTAAGGCCAAAAAGTTCTATCTTGGTCTCATCAGACCAGAGAATCTTATTTCTCACCATCTCAGAGTCCTTCAGGTGTCTTTTAGCAAACTCCATGCGGGCTGTCATGTGTCTTGCCTCTCCTCAGTGTGTGGAGACAACCAGGCACTGCTCATCACTTGTCCAATACAGTCCCCACAGTGAAGCATGGCGGTGGCAGCATCATGCTGTGGGGGTGTTTTTCAGCTGCAGGGACAGGACGACTGGTTGCAAACATGAATGTGGCCAAGTACAGGGATATCCTGGACAAAAACCTTCTCCAGAGTGCTAAGGACCTCAGACTGGGCCGAAGGTTTACCTTCCAACAAGACAATGACCCCAAGCACACAGCTAAAATAACGAAGGAGTGACTTCACAACAACTATGTGACTGTTCTTGAATGGCCCAGCCAGAGCCCTGACTTAAACCCAATTGAGCATCTCTGGAGAGACCTAAAAATGGCTGTCCACCAATGTTTACCATCCAACCTGACAGAACTGGAGAGGATCTGCAAGGAGGAATGGCAGAGGATCCCCAAATCCAGGTGTGAAAAACCTCTTGCAATTTTCCCAAGAAGACTCCTGGCTGTATGAGCTCAAAAGGGGGCTTCTACTAAATATTGAGCAAAGGGTCTGAATACTTAGGACCATGTGAGATTTCAGTTTTTCTTTTTTAATAAATCTGCAACAATTTCAAAAATCCTTTTTTTTTGTCTGTCAATATGGGGTGCTGTGTGTACATTAATGAGGAAAAAAATTAATTTAAATGATTTTAGCAAATGGCTGCAATATAACAAAGAGTGAAAAATTGAAGGGGGTCTGAATACTTTCCGTACCCTACTGTAGATATAAATCACCAGGAGATCAAACAAAGTCAAAAGAGTCTGAAAGAGCGATTGGGAAAGGCTTTGGGTGAGGACGCGACCTCCTGGAGGACCTTTTGACGCATTTGTGTTGTCTCGTGACCTCCGAGGACACGCCCCCTAGCAACAAGTGAATTTACTGTAACAACAGGCGTTCCAAAATGGAAGTGACCATAAAAAGCAAAAACAGTGAACACAATGCTCCGGTAAGTTGAGTGCTCCCTCTTCAAGGATGAGAATAAATGGTATCGGATTCATAAAATTATTACCAATCAAAATGAAGTGACTTGAAAAAAACTCAGCTATTGTGTCACAGTCAGGGTTCGTCCCCTGGCTGGAGTTCAGATTCAGGTTTTGTGTTCATTTTTGATTCTTGTTTTATATTGATTATCATTCTCCTTGTTTGGTTTTGTTTATGTGCTGTCCCACACGTGCACATGGGAAGCAGCTAAAGGACCTAAATGAGAGTAATTCCACGCCAGACCAGGGGGTGGCGGAGTGCGCTAACCTTTTTTCTCACTTTCCTGCAGACCGCTCACGGGAAATTCCGCCTGGCCCTGATGATGTCACTTCTGGTTCCAGCCCTTCTGATGACGTCACTTCCATTACAGAACCCATGGACAAAGAGCCTTCCGGTCACGCCTGGGTCCGAGCCTAAAGAAGAGGGCCCTTCCACTTCCGCCGTCGATGACTTCACTTCCCTTTCTGGCCTTTAAAGCCGCCATATTCTACAAAACTTATCGGGTCTGTTTTGGACTCGGTTCTGAGCACATCAGTGCTAACAATTTACCCTTTTTGCAGCCAGGGAATATTATACGGGCAGCAAACCTTTTTATGACTCATGCGTCTGATTATTGTGACAGTTATATACGTTGCCTTTGTTATGTTCTGTGTGTTTTGTGGTTGGTCGCCATAAGAGGTGTGGTCACCAGCTAGGTCACCGCCCTCCGCCCTATAAATCCAGAGGGTCTCCCGCAGTTCCAGGTGGTTCATTTCAAAGGCGCTAGGGAGTCGATGAGTTTTCTTGCATTTTCTACTGTGCTTTGTGATTTATTGAATTGTTCTTGACGTCACCTTTGCATTGTGTTTTTAGGGTCATTGTTCATCCTTGGATTGCCTCGCTGGCAGCTCCTGTTTTTGTGCTCTTTGGGGCTTCTTGTACTTACAGAGCCTTTGTGATATAAACCTTTTTGATTTTAGAATATTTGTTGCTAGCCCTTGTGACTAGCCGGGGTTTACCAGTATATCCCCCTCTATTGGGCATTACTTGTAAGGACTTTTGTGCTTTAGGAAATCCTCATTCATGAAACTGGTAATCCAAAAAAGGAGAACACAGAAAAAAATGACAGTTACTAAGGTGCCATAAATGCCACATAAATGCCATGAATAACACGTGCCAGCTGTGATCCTGCTCTTGTCCACCACTGGCCAGACTACCACACCATACAGCACCTTATATAGCGCCTTGTGAGCTGCTGTGGCGCCATTTAAGGTGATTTCTACTGTAAAGTTTTATTTGCCATACTATTCCATTTTGAAAGGCCGTCCGAGCCAAAAAATGGGAAATCTGTGTTTGCCGTTCATATCTCGTCCGACTCATCTGCCTTTACTTTTCTACTTTCAAATCTTTGGGGAGCCTTTCGTTTCACGGGACGTTCACTACGTCTGGTGGAGAGTCATGGGTCAGCGTGCAGGCCCCTTCGCTAGGTGCTCCTTTTCACCTTCCATAAAGCTCGTTCTGATCAAATTTCCTGATGAAGATTCAGCATAATTAAAAGATTTCAAATTGTAGGCACCATGGCTGACTGACCAAGGGCTCGCTTGGGATTTAGAGACTTTGTTTTTTTTTTGAGCTCAAGTGAAATTTCAATTAGCTTTGTGCCAATGGAGTAAAGTCAACCGCAGTACTCAGCGCTCTCCTCATAATTGACATTTAATTACCTGGGTGGGGGGGCTAGGACTGCAAACAGATTGAGATGGCACAAGGTGCTGCCAACCCTGGAAGAAACAGGCAAAGGTAATTGAATTGGGTACCACTGGTGTTGGGGGGGGCAGTACAATATATGTATACGCAGAAGGACTTCAGGCAGTGACACTGGAGTCAAGCAGGGGCACCAGAGGTGGCATTGCTGTATTACGCATGTGAGACCATACTGATAGAATTGGCATTGTGGGCAATGCAAAGGAGCCATTGTATTGGGCAAAACTATCAGCTGGCAGTTTACCTCAGAAGGACTACAGACAGGAAGATCCAGCAGAGGAACCAGCAGTGGTGCACATGGGAATATGGGTGGCTCTGAAAGAACAGGTGGCATGGATAATGCCATGCAAGCAAGGGGCAATATTCTGTATCTATATTGAATGTGTACAAGCAGTAACTGTGAACTTAAAAGAAAGCCAGCTGAGGGTACCAGAGCTGGGATTTGTCTACTAAGCACTGGGTGATCCCACAATAGCAGTTGTGCTGGGGACCACCAAGAAGTGGCGTGCCATTTGTGTATGTGTTCAATCAAGAGCCCAAAAGCAGGGGGTGCTAGCCATGGTGTTCCTCAACTGAGCACATAGGACTGCACTTCCCCACTGAAAGAACTGGGAATGTGGATGACACCATGGAAACAACTGTATTGGGCACCTCCAGCCAGTGGCCCAGAAAGACTGCAGACAGGAATGTCCAGTATGGGGTGCCAGAAGTGGTGCACCTCTACTAAGGATATCAGACCACACATCCCCTCTGAAAGAACAGGTGGCATGGATGATGCCATGCTAGCAACTGCAATGGGCACCACAATGAAATGGTATGCCATATGTGGATGTAGAGTGCATCACCAAGGCTACAGCCAAGAGAATTAAAGTTAAAAGGAGGTCCTGCAGGCACCAAGCCCATGACACCACATGTCAACTCGTCTGTATGAAGTCTGCTGTACAGTAGGTTGGGTTTTTGTATGAGGACCTCCATGCTTTTTGGATGCAGGTTCCCGATTGAACAATGGCTTCCAGTGCCATAGGAGTTTCAAATAACTCTGGGGGACAGAACAGGCGAGACATCCAGAGTCAAAATGAAAGTGACGTCAGTTCTCATCTCGGGGCCCGTCCTCTGATCTGCTGGTAACAGAGAAGAAAGCGATGAGAGACGCGATCCATCAGGCATTCGGGGTGAGGGTCTTACACTATTAGAGCCTAGTAGAGGCTCCCACAAACAACACGGGACAAAAACCTGCGCTGCCCTCTGCAAGTATGGAATGGCAAGGCCAGTTTATTCGATTCTGCCGTACACTGAAGACTCTTGGGTTTGAAATCAAAAGTTGAGTATAAGCTTTTTGTTTGCTTCCATCGCCATCTCGATGTGCTAAACAAAACAGAAGAGAGCAGTGAGGACGGCGATGTTGTCAGCAGACCTGAAGACGGCGTTGAAGCTGCACTAGACCGCGCAGTCCTAGGTGAAGAGGTTACTGCGACCACAGCCTGGAAAAACGGAACAAAAGAAGAGACCACCCATTCGGGATGAGCTGCGGACCTAGCGGTGTGGCATCACCTCTTCTTGACACAACAGTGGCTGTAGTTATGGAAAGCGAAATCTTGCCTGATCTCGGATATCAGCTGTTCAATGGTTCAGGGTCTCCATTGTTGTATTCCTTGGTTCATAATATGGCAAAATGTTTTCAATGGGTGACGGGCCCGGACTGCAGGAGGGCAAATTCAGCACACAGGCTCCTCTACTGCGGTGCCAGGCTGTTGTAGGATGTGCAGAATGAGGGTCTGCTGTTGTCCTGCTGAAACCTTGAAAAAAGATGTCATCTGGATGGCAGCGCGTATATATTGATCAGCATTGATGGTGCCGCCTTCCATGCCATCATAGATAGATAGATAGATAGATAGATAGATAGATAGATAGATAGATAGATAGATAGACATGAAAAGCACTATATAATATATAGATAGATAGATTTGAAAGGCACTATATAATAGATAGATTTGAAAGGCACTATATAATAGATAGATAGATAGATAGATTTGAAAGGAGATAGATAGATAGATAGATAGATAGATGGAGATGAAAGGCACTATATAGTCCAAAGACATGCAGTGTGCTTGGTGTGTGTGAGTGCCCTGCTGTGGGCTGGCGCGTAGTGTTGACTAGGGTTGGCAAGCGAAGTGAGCAGGGGGTGAACCACCTAGTGTTTTTCATAAAATTTTAAAATAATACAACAAAGATAATACAAATACATTTGGTACTTTTGTTGTTTTTTGTCTTTTCTTTAATCTAGATGAGTGGTTTTCAACCTTTCAAAGTTGTCCTGAATGTTTGTTTTATCTGCAGTGGGCTGGCGCCGTGCCCGGGGTTTGTTTCCTGCATTCCACCTTGTGTTGGCTTGGATTGGCTCCAGCAGACCCCTGTGACCCTGTAGTAGGATATAGTGGGTTGGATAATGGATAGATAGATAGATAGATAGATAGATAGATAGATAGATAGATAGATAGATAGATAGATAGATAGATAAATAGATATGAAAGGCACTATATGATAGATAGATAGATGATAGATAGATAGATAGATAGATAGATAGATAGATAGATATGAAAGGCACTATATGATAGATAGATAGATAGAACTTTTTTTGTCACCACAGGGAAATTTGGCTTTTTACATCAATTAATAGATAAATATACACATTTGACATGTTGTCTTTGTTCTATTTTCAGGTCAATATGGTTTAGTTGATTTTCAAGCCATTGCATTCTTTTTTTTTATTTAAATTTCGCACAGCACCCCAACTTTTTTGTTGTTTTTGTAAACTCGGTTGTGTGTCGTTTAACTCATCGAGACGTCGCTGTCAGGAACTAAAAGCTGAAGCTGTCAGCTCTCGTCTAACATTCGTCTTTTCATTTCTGTCCCAAATGTCTTCAATGAGGTGGGCTTGCCATTCCACTACTTTCATGGGGGTCTTCACAGGACCACGGAGAGGCCACGCAGGATCCAAACAGACAGTGGCGGGGCTGGGGGTCTCACACAAGTAGCAACAACTACGGGGTCCCCCTCCATTTCATGTCATTTTCAAGGCAGTATTTAGAAGTGATTGGCCTAATTTAGAAATGCAAAACCAAACAGATTACTTCAATAATTAAATGTAATATTTTCAATTCTGCTCTCATGTATATAAAGTAGGTAAGGGATTTAAATCACAAGGTAATGAATTTCGGTGAGTTTGTGTTTAAAGTTAATAGAGGAAAGTCCAGAATCATTAGGAGTCAAACAGAAAACTAACAAGTGATGGGGAGCTGCCAGAGATAACAGCAATGGTGGAAAAAAAAATCCTGCAGGCATTAAAGGAACGCAACGCTCAGAAATGATTCTTTTTAACCTCTTATTACCCTGTGTTGTTTGTAGTGAGGGCTGAGAGAAATGTTTAATCTCATGTCTTCATAGAGGATGGAGATGACAAAGCTCCTAAAGCAATGGGGGTCATGGCTGATTATATTCAAATGGACATGAAAAAGAATTCAAGTTACTCACATCCCATGATCCAAGTGTCCAGTTCTGTGCTCACAATGTCCCACACATAAGTATCTTTAATATTGTTAAATCTACCCTTGCTGCTCATCAAAAACGGGTTTAAATCAAGGTAGTAAAGGCAGACCTCAGTGTTAATGTTTGCAGTGCACCATCTGTTGGAATGTATTTTGTAATGCATATAATATTAAAATGATATTTTGTGCTACCTTACATCTTTCCATCTATTTCAGGCTTTGATTTTCCTTGGGCCCCCTCTCATCAAAGTACAGTTTTTAAAATAGATTTATAGATAAGGAAAAAATGAACAGACAGATAGCTTGGGAGGAAAAAAAAAAAAAAAAGGGCAGTAGCAGTTCTTGGCAAAATTTGTTTTCCTCCATTTCATAAAGAGAATCAATTCAAGCAGAACGCTGGTGGAAATGAGCACAACTTTAATAAGTCTGGTTTGCAGCAGAATAATCAAATGAGTAAAAATAAGGGAACAGCTCGTGACGAGAACGCTCCCGTCCGCGGGCACGGATAATGAAATGCAATCGGTCCTGACATTTGCTTTCTTATGGTAATGCCTGCTCTCCGGTTTCATCATAATGTTTGCTCAATAAACAGGACGCGTCTCTTCTCCCAGTTCCAGCTCCTCCGCTATTCATCGGCTGCGCGGCTCATATGTAAATGGGTCTTGACAATGAACTCCTTATTGTTTTCGGCCGTGAAGATTATTAGGAAGAGAAGGCGAGGAGTCGGGTGTGCTTCCTGGTTTGGGTGTCCTCATAATGTTGTGATTTATTGTCACCAGTTGTGACCTGTGACAGGACTTGGCTGAGCATTAGGCAGGCCGTACGGTGTGGCACCTCCATTGTTGGTTCAATGCCCGAGACCCCGAGTGAGCCACCTAACCAACTGCCACCGTGAACGGCTGGAACACAAATGCAAGTCAGACTGGAAAAAGACATCAGCCGATTATACGACGAGAATGAAAAGAGCCGTGGCTTCTTCTCAGTGTCGAGTCACAGGTTTTTCAAGCAGGCCCTTCAGAAACACAAAGCTTTGTCACACCCGTGGACTTAATCCTGGACCTGACCACAGGGGGACAATGGGGGACAATAGGGGGGATTCTGGGCTCAAGCGCTCTGCCTATGTGGGGTCTGCATGTTCTTCCTGTGCACTTGTGGGTTTCCCTCTAAAACCTGAAGCTGTGCAGGTTGGGTTGATTGGTGTAAAGGGCACCGAGATGGGAGACACACTGGGACTCGGGCATAGCGAGGGTGTTACACAACACACACTGCAGGCGATCAAGAAGTGCTCTTGTCTGCTGCTCTGGTGAGAACTTCAATGTCTACCAAAACCAGGTTTGCAGGCATTCAAGATAATTAATGACTAATATTGACTCTCATTGTGTGCCCTTAAAGCTTTTCACTTGCTGGTTTACCCGTTTGAAATGGTACGGCACTGATGCCAGTCTTTGACAGTTGATTTCTCATTCACTGTAGTGGTTAAGAACAAGAGAGGACTTAAGTGTCTAAAACTGGGGTCCCCAACTCCGGTCCTGGAGGACCACCGTGGCTACAGGTTTTCATTCTAACCCTTTTCTTAATGAGTGACCTGTTTTTGCTGCTAATTAACTTCTTTTCAACAATTTTACTTCACTTGTTCTTGAAGACTCAGACCCCTTAATTGTTTCTTTTCCCTTAACTAGCAGCCAAACAATCGTGAGATACAAAATGAGCCAAAACATCACTCAATATCTGAAATTAAAGAAAGATGGAGGTCTCAGGAATGTCGATCTTCTCAGGTCCCCTAAACATTTTAATAGTGCTCTTAGAAAAGAGAAAATCAACAGTTTCAGAAATGTCTGCTAATGCACCACAAGAGCAGCAACAATGTCACGAAATTAAAGACCAGTGTAGCCGCCGAAATGTAAGGCAAGATCATGGGCCGAAAAACACGTGTGCGAAAGAAACCTCTCAGTCCAAAAGTTCGTTTCAAATAATCCACAAGAGAATAAAAGAAAAAAATAAATAGTTAAACATGTAGAATAAAAGGCAAAAAAAAAAAAAGGAAAAATGTATCTTCTATAAACTATAAGCTTTTCTCGAGAAACTTTAGTTATTTCTGTACTTAAAAGTTCTTTACTTCTTTCTATACTTAAAGGTTCTTCATTTCTTCTTCTGTACGCCTTAAGCATATGGTACAGTATTTAAATAAGCAGCATTTTCTTAGGGTTGTTTCACACACTCAAAGAGCCCGCAGGCTGCCAGGCACGGTCACGGTTTAAAACCTTATGCCTTCTACGCCTTACACATGGCAAGGCTGGTCACTAACTGAAGGATAATGTTAACTCAAAGCTGTTAGAAATGGCAAGAATATACCAATACAATTCGACTTACGGGGTTATGGGAACCTCCCATAGATCATGCATTGTCATCTAGTAAAATATTCATGAATCTTATAGAACTAAGAAAACGGGTTTAATTAACGACAAGAATCGGCACCTCATTAAGCCGCTGGTTGGAGTTTGACGCCCTCACTTAGTTGGTCTTCTGTTGGCTCCCTCACTTCACACTTCATTTTTGGGTGCCATTTAAGGAAAGAGGGCGGCACGGTGGCGCAGTGGTAGCGCTGCTGCCTCGCAGTTAGGAGACCCGGGTTCGCTTCCCGGGTCCTCCCTGCGTGGAGTTTGCCTGTTCTCCCCGTGTCTGCATGGGTTTCCTCCCACAGTCCAAAAACATGCAGGTTAGGTGGATTGGCGATTCTAAATTGGCCCTAGTGTGTGCTTGGTGTGTTTGTGTGTGTTCTGCGGTGGGTTGGCACCCTGCCCAGGATTGGTCCCTGCCTTGTGCCCTGTGTTGGCTGGGATTGGCTCCAGCAGACCCCTGTGACCCTGTATTCGGATTCAGCGGGTTAGAAAATGGATGGATGGATTTAAGGAAAGAAATGAAGCAATTCAGAGGAACGATGAAGAAATCCAGGGGAGCAAATCTTCAAAAACAAGTCAATTAAAATTAATTCAAAAGAAGGTAATTAGCTGCACAAACAGGGCACTCATTAAAAAAAAAGGGTGAGAATGAAAACCTGCAGTCACGGTGGTCCTCCAGGACCAGAGTTGGCGACCCTTGACCTAACAAAATACTAAAAAAAGCCCACTAGAGGGGGAAAACCATTAAACCCCGGCTCAATTATATTGTTTACATAATCATATTGTTTATATAATATTTTATGACATTTTTTGTAAACATGTAATTTATTCACTGTTTCTTGCTTCATTTCTTTATTTATTATTATTTTTTTTCTTTCTTTTTCCTTTTTCTTTTCGTAATTTCGTTTATATTGTATATATGTATCTTTCTTAATATGTTTTATTTTTTTTCTTACCCCCCCACCCCATTTCCCTCTTAAGGCTTTGCCCTTTCCAGGCCACATTTGTAAATAAGAAACATGTTCTTAATCTGTCTTGCCTGGTTAAATAAAGGTAAATAAAAAATAAATAAATAAAATGTATTTATAAAGAATTCAGCAAATTACAAGAAGCACAGTAATCACAAGAAAGGCTCACCAATGTCAGTGTAATGCAATGAACCGCAAGGGATTGTGGGTTTTCATCAGCCTTTGTAGGGCAGTTCCTTGATGGTGATGGGCAGGTGGCCCCGCCTCTTGGGGAAACACCCACAAAACACAAGGAACACAGCAGAATACACATTGACATATGGATACTATATCATCAAGACTGTTATCACATAAACATGAATAATACAGAGTAAAATGTGACAACTGAATGCCAGCTTGGTGGAGAATACTGGCTGAAACGTGGCATTAATGGCTAGTGTCGTTTCTGCACTGAGGACTAGTGAGGCACTGCCCTACCAGACATTGTGTAAAATAAATGAACTGTTTAACTTATTATTCAAATGGGGCAGCACGGTGGCGCAGTGGGTAGCGCTGCTGCCTTGCAGTTAGGAGACCAGGGTTCGCTTCCCGGGTCCTCCCTGCATGGAGTTTGCATGTTCTCCCCGTGTCTGCGTGGGTTTTGCTCCCACAGTCCAAAGACATGCAGGTTAGGTGGATTGGCGATCCTAAATTGTCCCGTGTGTGCCCTGTGGTGGGCTGGCACCCTGCCCAGGGATTTGTTTCCTGCCTTGCGCCCTGTGTTGGCTGGGATTGGCTACAGGTGACCCTGTAGTTAGGATATAGCGGGTTAGTTAATGGATGGATGGATTATTAAAATGTTTGTAACGACCCTCAACTCTTCCTTCCAACTTTCTCTCATATGCCCAAAGTAATGACATTGTGTAATGTGGGAATTGGTCTTTGTGGTTGGCATTTCGAGCCTGTTAATGATTTAAGGGGTGGATCAATTGGCCCTGCAGTGTCCTCAGTATCTGAGTGTTTGAACACGTGTACACCCTGAACTTTCCAGCTTAGCGTTGGGAGTTGAAGGTTAACATGCATATTAAAATGAGGACCACTTGTGGTTGTTATTTCTTGAATCCCATGTTTGTAGTTCCAGTTGAAATTTTTCCCACTCAAGACCAGTGAAGTTGTAAGAAAAGTCCAGTAAAATTTGTTTCCCTAAAGGTAGTGTCAGACATGTGTGTCAGATGGTTTACCATCTGGGCTCATCACAGGTAAGCACTACCACTCCAGGACACATGAGGTTGCTGTCGCATAACAGCGTTGTCTCTTTTTCCACCAACAACTCAATGAACCCAGCCAATGAGGACAGCTGACTCCACCCCTTCCAGTCTAGCGACTATAAGGCCAAGACACTTCCGGAAGGGGTCGGCTTGTTTTGGGAAAAGCCAACTGCCGGACGGACCTCCAAGCTCACCCTGCGACTGCTCTAAAGATCCTTGACTTGCTGCAGCCATGCCAGGCCATACTGCTTCCTTTTCTTTTTACTGGGTTACTTGTCTGCGGTGGGCTGGCACCCTGCCCAGGGTTTGTTTCCTGCCTTGTGCCCTGTGTTGGCTGGGATTGGCTCCAGCAGACCCCCCATGACCCTGTAGTTAGGATATACCGGGTTGGATAATGGATGGTTGGATGGGTTATTTGTGCCACCATGTGCCCATTTATTTTGTGGGGTAATTAGTAAAAGGGGCAACCCAGTTGGTGCACCAACATTTCTCTGGTAAATGTGTGTGTTCTCTCGGTCGACGGCAGTAGCCACAATAACAATGAAAGGAGGACAATATCAGGAATACATCATTCACAAGACATTATACTGCATCTTTATCTTCACCCACTATGGTGAAGGACTGCGCTAAGTTTAAGAATCCCACCAATGATGCCTACGTGTGCTGCTTCAACTTTGGGGGAAAAAAACAAAACTCCGATTTTCACAGAAAATTCTTACCAGCCTCACACGTACTGACCAGCAAACATCTGGACACACAGCAGTGGGCAGCTGAAGTCTTCTGCCCACATCTTTGTGACTTGTCCCTCATTACCTCAAAGCCATTCACTTCTATTGATTTCATTCCACACAGTTAAACTTAACAAACCAAAATTCAAGAAAGTGGTCCTTACTTATTAAGTGAGTGTCCTGTAAAAATACTAACTTGACATTTAGACCCGTTAGGCGAGAGAATACTTTTTTTCTCTTTAGTTCATGATTGAGACCTTTGACATTCCAGCTCACAAAGTGCACGGTTTGGTTACAGAGACATTGCTTCTGAACTTTTGTTGGCATTTTGTAGTCTTGAATTAAGGTAGTACGTTGTTACATATGTTAGCTTTGTCCTAGGTTTTATATTAGTGCCAGGTGTTATGCCTATGGAGCCTATTGTTACGTTGGCACTTACAGTTATTATCTCTCTGTTATAAACAAAAATCTTTGGGAGGGAGACTAGGGTAGACGAGACGTGATCTTCTCGGAAGACAATTTGAAGTCCCGCGAGAGACACTTTAACTTGCTAATAGGTCTCAAAACAACGACAAGCGACAAGCAAAACACGCAGCTCGCCAGCAGCATGATGATCCAACCGCTTCTCCTTAGCGTATGTTAAGTCACCCTAACCCCTGAAACCCACAATGCCAGTGGCAGCTGAGACACGAAGTGGCAAATGGGCTTTAAAATGAGCGACGGGCAGCAGGACAGCAGCAGCAGCAGAAAGACAGCAGATGATCCGACAGCATCTCCTCCCTTCACAATGCGAGCAGCACGGGGCCGGAAATAAAGGACAAGTATTGTTTTTACAACGTCCCACAAGACAAGGCAGTGAGCCATCATTTAAAACAAGTCCACGGACATCTAACCGAGCAGTTGTTGGATTGCTTTTGGCAGACACGCTTCATGTGCTCCCAGCTCTTAAAACGACGACAAGCAGAATATGACAGCTCACCAGCAGCAAGCAAGCCAGCAGATAATCCGACCGCTTCTCCTCAGCGTGCGTTAAGTCACCCTAACCCCTGAAACCCACAATGCCAGTGGCAGCTGAGACACGAAGTGGCAAATGGACAGATTCTGTACAGGCTTTAAAATGAGCGACGGGCAGCATGACAGCAGCAGCAGCAGAAAGACAGCAGATGATCCGACAGCATTTCCCCCCTTCACAATGCGAGCAGACGGGGCCGGAAATAAAGGACAAGCAGTGAGCCATCATTTAAAACAAGTCCACGGACATCTAACCTAGCAGTTGTTGGATTGCTTTTGGCAGACACGCTTCATGTGCTCCCAGCTCTTAAAATGACGACAAGCAGAATATGACAGCTCACCAGCAGCAGCAAGCCAGCAGATAATCCGACCGCTTCTCCTCAGCGTGCGTTAAGTCACCCTAACTCCCCCCCCCCACCACCTCCTTCACAACGTGAGCGGCAGAGAAATGGAGTGGCAAAAGGACAGCTGCTGAAGAAGGTTTTTAAATGATCGACGTGCAGCAAGGCAAGCAGAACACGCAGCTCACTAGCAGCAGAAAGACAGCAGATGATCCGACGGCATCTCCTCAGCGTGCTTCAAACCACACCCCCTTCACAACGCAAGCAACGTTATACGTCCTGCGAGAAAGAGATGCAACCACACACGGGACTTGTTTTTACAAAAGTTTTAAAGTAAAAGTGAAAATAATGCATACTGTATGTAACAATTCCCATGAAAATAACAATCTCTTTAAATTGTATATCCGGTAAAGCAAACCCCGGCGGTGGGCGAGCCCCCTAGTGGTAGGATAAAGGATAAATAAGAAGTAGCATTGCTCTCTTTCTCTCCCCACTCCGATTTTGCCTCCTCTGAGATACCAACAGACACAGCACATCCAGAACAAAACCAGCAGCAGTGTTACAATCGAGATCTCTTATGATAATACTGTCCAAACACAATAAACGGAGGATTAAAATGGCCTTTGCCATCCAATTCTAAATTTGAGGTTTTGCTGTTTCAATTTGGGCGGTTCAGTGGATTTTCCTGGGCGGCAGGTGGCTTTCCATTTATATAACTTTTAAATCCCTATGGCTCTACTTTGTCAGATGATGATGATGATGATGATGCCAGTCTCGCAATAATCTGATGACAACTAAGTCAGACCCGTCACCAACATTGTGCCATTTTAAATATTTATTTATTTAGCGACATGAAAGAATTGTAATGCAAAGTCCCTCTTTGCCATGAAAATGAACTTAATGACAAAAAAAAAAACAACACTGCATGTTAGCCAGCCCTGCCACCAAAGGACCTGCTGATGTCACCTCAGTGATCCTCTCGTTAACACGGGTGAGAGTGTCGACGAGGACAAGGCCTGAGATCACAATGTCTGAATGATTGAGTTACAACAGAGAGGTGAAGAAGGCTTCAGGGTGTCAGAAAGTCCAGCTAGTGCCAGGCCCATCTCCTAAAGTTGATTCAGCTGCGGGCATCGCCAAGGCAGAGCTTGCTCAGGAATGGCAGCAGGCAGGTGTGAGTGAGATTTTTGGAGGATGGCCTGGTGGGTATCAAGAAGGGCAGCAAAGAAGCCATCAGGGACGGACTGATATTCTTGGGATTGGACTGCTGGGGTCAAGTCATTTTCCATCCATCCATTATCCAACCCATTATACAGGGTCACGGGGGTCTGCTGAAGCCAATGCAAGCCAACACAGGGTGCAAGGCAGGAAACAAACCCCGGGCAGGGCGCCAGCCCACCACAGGACACTCACACACACCAAGCACACACACAGGACAATTTCGAATCGCCAATGCACCTAACATGCATGTCTTTGGACTGTGGGAGGAAACCCACGCAGACACGTGGAGAACATGCAAACTCCACACAGGGAACGAACCCAAGTCTCCTAACTGCGAGGCTGCAGCGCTACCCACTGCGCCACCATGCTGCCCGGTCAAGTCATTTTCTCTCATGATTCCCTTTTCTGATTGTTTGGGGCATCCGTTAAAAAAAAAAGGTGAGCAGCGTTACCATCAGTCCTGTGTCATGCCAACAGCAAAGCATCCTGAGACCCGTCATGTCACGTGGGGTTGCTTCTCCCTCACAATTTGGCCCTGAATAAAGAATGGGATCAAAACCTTCTGAGAGAGCAACTTCTGCCAACCATCCAAGAACAGTTTGGTGACCAACATGATGCCATGTTGCCATAAGGCAAAAGTGAGAACTAAGTGGCTCGGGGAACGAAAAACATCAACATTTCGGGGTCCATGGCCAGGAAACTCCCCACACTTTAATCCCATTGAGAACTTGTGGTCTTGTCAGTCCTCATGAGGCAGCGGGTGGGCAAACAAAAATCCACAAATTATATTGTGCAAGAGTGGGCTGCCATCAGTCAGGATTTGGCCCAGAAGTTGTACAGCCTGCCAGGGTGAATTGCAGAGGTCTTGAAAGAGAAAGAAGAGCCAACACTGCCAATATGGACTCTGCACATAAACTTCATGTCATTGTCCACAAAAGCCTTTGAAACTTCTGACCTGCTTGTAATTCTACTTCAGAAACATCTGACAGAACATCTGAAGTAGCAGACTTTGTGAAAACCAACACTTGGGTCATTCTCACAACTTTTGGCCACGACTGTACGTTGTGAAGGTACTGTCCTGTCTTCACGGGTGTCTTTGGTGGCCTCGGCTCCTTTTCATCAAGGTTGTCACAACAGAGGTGCGTTCATGCCTGGCTCAGAGAAGTTGGCACACATGGGACAAAAGTCCATTATGGCTCCACCGTAATTTTCATAGCAAAAATGACCTTAGTAATTTGCAACGGATTACGCCGACATGGGCGAGTGATATCAAGCGGGGCCGCCCGTGTGGGACGATTCCTCGTAAACCCCAATACAGTCCAAAAGGTGCTCGGTTAGCTGGAGGGACGGTGCTTTTGGGCTTTTTTTACTTTGAAAAGCGTCCATCGATGTGAAGCAAACGGCACAAGATGCATTTCTTTGGAGAAATCAAATAAAATTTTAAAAATGAGCCGCTCAGAGATGATCGTCTCCCCCCCCCAGTGTATTTTAAGTTTCTCCGTCCTCAGAACACGCCGGCCCCAGTGAACAGTGTGCTGCGGAAATCTGAGCGTCTCCACATGATTATGTTTTGTACTTAAAATAGGAGGGTATCAATCATTGAATATCCTAAAATTAATAATTTAGCCGAGTGCTCTTTGTTCCTGGGAATCATGAAAAGGCTTAATGGTAAGATACAAGAATAGCTGGTCTCCGACTCGACATCCCACAGGTACCCCATGCAGCAGGAGCCCTACGGATTGAGCTCTTCCCAGCATGCATCTTCCTTCACCAGGGCAAATTAGCATCAATGAATATTAATGCCCAGAAATTCCCTACTGTTGTTCTTGACCATTTTTTTCCTTTAGAGGAAACTATTTGCAGCAGTTACCTTAAATCTTTATTTCCGAAAGCCCGGGACTTCTGTTAGTCATTCACCCAATAATCGGCTGGTCTAGCGCTTAAAACCAAATGTTGTGCTGCAGAAGCACACAAATGGCATAGCGAAAGGTGTGAGGCTTTCATGAGAGAGTCAAAAAGCAGGCCACGCTCCCCAAAAGCCTGCCCAGGTAAGGCTCACTCCCAGGCAGTCCGACGGGCTACTCCACTGGCAGGCTTCGGCCTACACCGGGCCACACATGGGCTTTGGCTTTAAAAGTTCAAAAACTTAAATAACATTCACAAGGTATATTCCTAACCCCAAAAGAGGGAGGACGACTATAAACCTCCTCTGGGGAAGAAAGGACAAACAAATAACCTTTCTAAATAAAAGACGTACTGTATTGCAAAAAAGGAAATTCATAACAAAAACTCAAGAGTCAAAAAAGGCAAAAAGCAGTTGCCTGAAAAGTAATCCACAGTAACCAAAATGCTAAACAAGAATCAAAAATCCTAAAGCACAAAAAAAACAGAAAAAAAAACAAATAATACAAAAATACAATAAGAAGAGAACCACAGTCATGTCTCATTCACAAATGTCATTCCAACAGATGGTACATCACAAAAATGTGTAGTAGTGCATCTTATTACAGCAAATGTGTTGTGTTTTTCATTCCAACAGATGGTGCACCACGGACTTTTGCTGTAATAGAATGTATTGCCCTTGCCATTCCAACAGACGGTTCATCACAAAAATTTGTAGCAGGACATTTTATGACAAAAAATGTTTGTGATGCGCCATCTGTTGGAGTGGCATATGCAACACTTTTACATACACATCCATTACACGTTGATTACCTACATTTCAGCCATTTTTGGTGATGAGGTTTACGAGGCTGCGCTGGGGTCCTAATTTGGGATGCTGAGGTGGTTCGATGTGTGGTGGGTGTGGCAATGCACTGTATCAGATAAACGTATACATTCTGTTTTACATGTATGCCTAACATTTAGCGTTTTGTGTTGGGTATGCCACTTCGCTTGAGAGCTGTAGACCTCAGTAATGAAAGGCTGAGAGCCCCTGCTTGAGACCTTCGGACATTTTTCCTCTGGGATAATGAAGTCTAAATCAAATCCTCGAATGTGTGCTCTGACAACATCACTCGTTATTCCGATACTCATATCACTGAGAGAATCCTTTACGTTGTTGATGGCTTCTGTCAGTTCTGAAATAAAATTAATGGTATGGAAGCCCCAGTAGAAATTATTCTCATCAGTTCATTATTCCGAGCTTCCATAAACACATCTATCATTTATTAAATCGGTTCGATGAGGAACGAGCGCACAGGACAACGTGTTACAACATCATTTTAATTGGATATACACATTGAAAAAAAAGCACGAAAAAAAGATATCCCATTATATGATTCATGCAGCAAAGAGAATTAAAATGTCTAAGAATGCAATAAACAGAACAAATCCCCGCGATTTACAGCCTGGGAAAAAAGGGCAATTCTTTTGTCATAAGACTTTCAGTATATTCCACCAAAAACAGATTTCCTCGCAAATGAAGGATAAGAAACCGAGGGGCACAGGTTTGAGTTTTTTTCCATGTTTCTCAATTACAAATATTTGTGGTGGTCCTAAGCCCCCTAAGAGCCACTCCCAGAAGGCTCACATTTGATTCCGTTTTAATTTATTCCCCATGTTTCTCACGTCTCCTTCCTTTCACTGTAAGGATTTGCGGGCCGTAGACTCCGTTTTCTGCATTGATTGGATTTATAAGAAGGACTTCTGATTGCTTTGGAATCACTTCATCTTTTTAATGTTCAGCATTTCCTGACTTACCTTTATGAGAAAACCCCCCACATATGATAGACCACTCGCCTCGTCTTGATGTCTAGTTAAACAAGACGTCAAGGTTTTTGGAGTTGCCCCCTATTTTTGGCCCTGTAGACCTGAAAACCCCTCATTTTTAGGTCACCTCATATTGGAACTTACACCCTGATGATGAAGAGTAAACCGACAGGCGTCTTCAGTAAAAACAGTCAGAAGGACCTGAAGTTGTGCGGGCCTCATCAGCTGACCCCCTAATTGGATACGAGGGGTCAAAGTTACTCCTTCTCATAAAAAGAACTCAGGAATATCAGGAACATCAACGTGTAGAGTGTCGTTTTATGTAATTTGGAGGTTGCATACCACAACTATTCTAAATTGTGACCCGACATTTGCGCGATAGACATATGAGTGGCGACAAAATCGCACCGACAAAATCGCGAAAGTTTCATTAAATATGAATTACTAGTTTAAAGCATATATCATAATGTTTATTTTAGAAGTCAATATTATGAGACGCACGCAGATAGTCCTTAAGATCACGCCCTGCAAATGTAGGAAGAATTGCAGCAAGACGTCTTGATAGTTGAGCGTATTTAGACTTGCTGGCTGCCTGACTGCTGGTAATTCCGCTTTGTATACGACGCGTTATGCCAACCCTCGACTGAGTTATTTGTTCACGGCATGCCATCAGCAGTTATAACAGTTATAACCTAGCATGTGTACATAATGCGCACGCACGCGTCCCACTCTCTTGGCCTCTCTCGCGATTTTGTCGGTTCGGATTTGTTGAAAACTAGCTAGCGGGTTTGTCGGCGCTCATTTGTCCGTCGCGGTTTTGTCAGGGCGCATGTGTCTATTGCGCTTTTGTCGGTGAACCATTCTAAATTGTCCCTAGTGTGTGCTTGGTGTGTTTGTGGGCGCCCTGCAGTGGGCTGGCTCCCTGCCCGGGGTTTGTATCCTGCCTTGTTGCCTGTCTTGGCTGGGACTGGCTCCAGAAGACCCTCGTGGGTACATTTTATAGGTCCCTGGGAGTTTGTTGTAACGGAATTTTACCTGTACATACATATATATATATATATATATATATATATATATATATATATTGTGAACGCTGGCCCTGGCACAGACAGACGGACAGCATATTTTCACCCACACACCGGTTATTTACAATAATATTATTTACAAATTGCTCACGTGCACCCCCAGTGCCTTCTTGCACCGATTTCCCCAATGTCCAGGCCCACAGTCTCTTGTGCCTTCCTGGCCGCCTCCTGTCCTCTCTCCAGCTCTGTCTGTTTCCTCCCGACATCCACCAATGACTGGAGGGAGGCGGCCCCTTTAATGGGAACCCGGATTGGCTCCAGCTGCTTCCCGGCACTTAACGGTCGCCACACCCCTGTGTGGCGGAAGTGCCGGCTGCGCACCCGGAAGCCGTCCGTGTCTCCCCGGTCGTCTTCCCCCCGGCACTTCCTGGTGTGGCGGAAGTGCCGGGCTCCCGGATAAACAGGCACTGGGGCGCCGCCTGGCGGTGGCCACGGGTCCCTACAGGGCTGGGCTTCAAAGCCCCCTACCCGAGGCCCCCTGCATAACCAGGACGGACGCCCCCACTCGGTCTGGAGGAGGCACACGCCCTCCTCTGGTCCTCTAAGGCGTCCCGGCCGGGCTCCAGCCCCGGCCGAGGACCACACGGGATAAACCGGCATCGGGGCGCCGCCTGGCGGTGACCACGGGCCCCTACAGGGTAGGGCTTCCATGCCCTCGACCCGTGGACCCCAACAGAACCAGGACGGACGCCCTTCGCGGTCTGGAGGAGGCACAAGCCCTCCTCACGTCCTCTTGGGCGTCCTGGCCGGGGACCACTATAAATATATATATATATATATATATATATATATATATATTTATATTTATATTGTCACAGGTGGCTGGGGACGGTACCCAGCCGGGACACCACAAGAGGACCGGAGGAGGGCTTGTGCCTCCCCCAGACCACGTGGGGGCGACTGGTGGCTTTTGGGGACCACGGGAACTGAGCAGTACAACTCGGCGGCATCCTTTACCAGTTAGGTAATAGTTAGGTTCAAAGAGATTGTTTAATTATATTTAAATGACAACGTGATTAAAAATGTTGGAAATAAATTTATGTAATTGACAAAAACAACTTTATTCTGCAGATGGAACAAACTCTATCTTACATTATCTTCTGCAACCACAATTGTTAATCCTTTATATAAATTGTCGTTTCGCCGAGTTGCCTTTCAACGAGTTGTCTTTATGCCGAATTGTCTTTTCGGCGAGTTGTCTGTCACCGAGTTGCCTTTTTGCCAAGCTGACTGTCGCCCAGTTGGCACCAAACTTGGACCTTCGTCTTTATGCAGAGATATCAGGAGGTAGATATTGCAAGAGCCATTTGCTAGTCATTTAAGTTCAATTAAATATTTGCCTATATATTAGTGCTTAGTCTATCGACTGAATTGGTATATTCTAACTTTTCCCTGTCTCTCTGATCATCGATTAGTCTCAGTTAGTGACCCGCCTTGCTGAGTGTGAGGCATGGAGGGCACACAGTTTTAAATAGAATGTAAGGCAATGAGCCGCACGTTTAGAGTGTACTGAACAACAAGACCATTTATTTCTGTCACACGTTTTCATACAAATGCTGGAGCTCAAAGTGCTTTACAAGATGAAGAAAATCTAAAAATAAAATTAGGCAATACTAATCTCTCTATTATCATAAAAAGATCTTGAGATGAGAGACGAGACGCAAGTTTCTCAGAGGGACACTTTTTTTTTGTCCCACGAGACGAGACTTTGTGCCAAGAGATTTATCCGTGCCCGGGACCGGAAATAAAAGAGAAAGAGTAGATGACAAAGTAGAACGTTGTGAAGAATTCAAAAACGTAGGCGCGATACACATGCAGAGCAGGTTAGAGCTAGTGGAACTGTGAAAAAAAATGATAGTAAAGATCACATCAGTGCAAACAAATGGAAATTATTACTCTGTGAAATAACAGAGCAGCGAAAGGGGACTGAATATATTGTTTGGATTTAAACTTCAAGTCGGAGACGTGTAGATTCTCTAATTTGTGTTGCCATCAAGTAGTGTTTCTTCCCAATGATAAGGCGTATCCGCGAGAATTAAGATTTGTCATTTGGTGAAAGTGAAATCCACATACGCGAGCGGCAGAGATGCAA
Organism: Polypterus senegalus; assembly: GCF_016835505.1. Taxonomy (NCBI): domain Eukaryota; kingdom Metazoa; phylum Chordata; class Cladistia; order Polypteriformes; family Polypteridae; genus Polypterus; species Polypterus senegalus. The sequence continues at coordinate 4,004,680 of NC_053168.1, read as the reverse complement.
AGTTGCTGGTGTGTAGCGCAGGCAGGGGGGTTGGCGAGCGAAGCAAGCAGGTGGGCAAAGCCCCCTAGTTAACAAAGAATAAAAGTAAGGTCTGATGGCCAGGAAGATAGAAAAAGTGAAGAAACCAAACTCTAGAGGGCTGGAGAAAAAGCAAAATCTGCAGGGGTTCCAAGGCCACGAGACCATCCAGCACCCCCTAACATTAATGATCTTAATCAGTCTTCATGGTTTTCAGGCTTCACGTGGAACAATTAGATGATGATCATGATCATGTGGACCTCTGGCCTTCAGTCCATCAATGTAGGGACTGCACGGTGCCCTGATCAGGTGGTGGTGGCGCCGATTGGCACCACAAAAAACCAAAAAAAAAGAACAGCAGAGAAAGTAGGGGTTAGTACTGTGTGACAGAACCACTAGGGAGTGTACCAGCCACACAAGCCGACACAGACAGACACAGAGGGCACACTTATAAAACACAAGTTGTTTTCATTTTTCTTCACCTCGTGGGAAACGACTTCCTCGTTTCCCACAGGCACAACACAGTCCCAATGCACAAGCACAATGTTCCTCTTTTCCTTCTCTCTCTCTCTCTATCTTCACCGCTCCTCTCTGGCAAGCTTCGTCCACTACCACCCAACTCTGGCTCCCGGGATAGTGTCTGCTGGTCCTTTATATAGGTCACCCAGAAGTGCTCCAGGTGCCCGTTGACCTACTTCTGGCAGCACTTCTGGAAGAACCGTCCACACGGGCTCAGGAATGGTTGCAACAGACCCTAGTGGCGCCCTCGGATCCCAACTGGGCTGTAACGAACTCCACTTCCCATGAAGTCCTACGGGAGTCCAAGATACCAATGCCATCCAGGGGGGCTGCCATCTAGCGTTCCGGGGGAGTTGATGCTCTGTCCATACTTGCTCCCCCAGCCCTTCCAAGTCAGAGGCGTCCTGGCCAGGCAACGGCCCCGGCCATCTATGTGGAGCCATAATAAAAAGGATAATTTAATGGATGTACAGAACATCAGGGTTACACTAAAATGAAGCTACGAGAAAGCCATGTTGCAGTAATGTGTTGTTAGCAGTTTTTTTAAATCATCAGCCTGGTGAATTTCTATCAGTAAACTCGTATTCCAGATTTGAGGTGCATAACAGCAGAAGGCCGCCTGCCCACCATTTCTGTTAAGTTTAACTCTCGGGATGATAAGCAGACCCTCATTTGGAGATCTAAGGTTACGATTTGGAGTGTAAGGTGACAGGCATCCTGAGATATAAGATGGAGCGAGATGATTGAAGGTTTTGTAAGCCATTAGCAGTGTTTTAAAGTCAATTCTAAATGGCACAGGTAGCCAGTGTAGTGACGCTAAGACTGGTGTGATGTGCTCGGATTTTCATTTCCTAGTTAAGATTCTCGCAGCTCCATTCTGCACTCGTTGCAATCAATTGGTGTCTTTTTTAGGTGGTCCAGAGAGAAGAGCGTTACAGTAATCTAGCCGAGCAAACAGTCCACACAAGAATAAAGAAAAAGGTTGTTAGTCATCTCTACATAGAAAAGGCGAAGCCCTCACTGACTCCTCACTAATTCTTCCACTGTCCATTTAGGTGGCAAGCTAAAATTTCGCCTGCTCATTCCTTTTCAGTGCACGGACATAAGTTAGATATGTTTATTGTCCTATGGCACTGGGGGAAACGGGTGTACCCCCTAAACTGCATATATAGACAGGGGAAATCCCTCCTCACGGTTTCTGAACCCTGCAGATTTCATTTTTTTCTCCAGCCGTCTCCCTGAACATCGGACCTCACTTTTATTCAATGTTAATTAGTGTTGCCTTATTTTAATTCTATTTATTTTGTCTTTTTTCTCTTTCTTTATCCTGTAAAGCACTTTGAGCTCCATTGCTTGTATGGAAATGTGCTCTAGAAATAAATGTTGTTGTTGAATTTGCACTAAACCTTTAAAAATGAACCTTTGGACTGGGAGATTTCGGTTGGCGTGTGTTCGATCCTTCCTGCCCAACCCACCAGCAGCTACAGAGATGATGACAGATGCTATGCCTTATTTTCTGGTCCCCTTGTTACAACAACAATCTCCGTTTTATCCTCAGTGTGGACTCAATAGATTGGGACCGGGATGGAATTTTGAGCCAGGACTCTGGAGCTGTTGATGGGACACCACTTGCCTCTAAACTTTTTTTTTTTTAAATGTGTTTAATTCTTACATTTGACCTTCCTCCATCGCAGGATTTGAAAGGTCTGGCACATCATTTCTGTTTGTTATTTGAATTCCTTGTTTGCCGCGCGACTGAGCTTATCAGTGTTTGTGCAGTCAGCTTTACGTGTTGGCAGGACTCCCTCCTTTCTCTGCTGACCGTCTGGCATGCCCTTCGTCGGCTCTTGTCTGACTTTGGATCTGGCCAGTTTCACAAAACAGCAAAGGACATGGAGCTGTAAACCTTTCAAAGGTGCCATCTGGAAACGACGCTACATTAGGCGGAGTGGTGGCTCTGAAGCTAGGGATCTGCACTGGCAGTCGGAAGGTTGCCGGTTCAAATCCCGTAAATGCCAGAAGGGACTCTGCTCTGTTGGGCCCTTAATCTGCAATTGCTGAGCGCTTTGAGTAGTAAGAAAAGCGCTATATAAATGCAAAGAATTATTATTATTATTATTGTGAAGGAAATGTGTGCCAAAAAAAAAAAAAAACCAACACATGCCCCTGGAAACCCACCCAGTTAACGTCATACCCACTTAACATACACCAGCTCCCCATGAGGCTGATTTGAACAAGCTTCTCAGAAACTGGACTGTGCAGTGGGGGGGGGTCTTGGAGATTGTGTCACCATCTTCAGGTTGGTTATAAGACCCTTTCCCAAGATTTGAAGGCAAAATAACGCGAGGAGAGGAATTAAAAGTCAAGACGGAGGTAAAGAATTTAGGGGTAACTATTGACTCGGACCTGAATTTTAAATCGCATGTTAATCAGATTACTAGGACATCGTTTTTCCCACTTAAGTAATATAACAAAAGTTAGACCTCTTGTAACGTTGCAAGATGCTGAGAAATGAGTTGACGCTTTTGTTTTCAGTCGACTGGATTAGTGTAACACACTCCTCTCAGGACCACCAAAAAAAAAGACATCAATCGATTAAAATGAGTGCGCAATGGAGCTGCCGGAATCTTAACTAGGAAAAGAAAATCTGAGCACATCACACCAGTCTTAGCGTCACTACACTGGTTACCTGTGCCATTTAGAATGGACTTTAAAATACTGCTGATGGTTTACAAAGTCTTCAATAATCTGCTCCATCTTATATTTCAGAATGTCTTACACCTTTACACTCCAAATCGTAACCTCAGATCTTCAGATGAGGGTCTGCTTCTCATTCCAAGAGCTAAACTTAAAAGAAGTGGTGAGGCGGGCAGGCGGCCTTCTTCTGTTATGCACCTCAAATCTGGAATACGAGTTAACCGATAGAAATTCACCAGGCTGATATGGTGGAGCAATTTAAAAAACAGCTAAAAACACATTACTGTAACATGGCTTTCTCAGAGCTTCATCTTAGTTTAATCCTGATGCTCTGCATATTCAATTAATTATCATTACTATTCATGGTGGCTCCACAATCCATACTAACCCCAACTTTCTCTTCTGTTCTTTTTCTGGTTTTCTGAGGTGGCGACCTGCACCACCACCACCTGATCAAAGCACCGTGATGTCCCTCCATTGATGGATTGAGGCCAAAAGTCCACGTGACCCTCATCGTCAAGTTCTTCCATGTGAACCCTGAATACCATGAGGACTGATTGAGGTCATTTATGTGAGGTAGAATGCCTAAAGGGTGCTGGTCCGGTGGTCTCATGGCCTCTGACCCCCTGCAGATTTTATTTTTTGTTTTTCCTGTCCTCCCTGGCCTTCGGACCTCACTTTTACTCTCTGTTAATTAGTGTTCCCTAATTCTGTTTTCTTATTTATTTTGTCTTTTTCTCTTTCTTCATCATGTAAAGCACTTTGAGCTCATCATTTGTATGAAAATGTGCGACAGAAGTAAATGTTGTTGTTGTAGGACTACAGAACAAGACAAGGTGCCACAAGGTGGCAGCACCTGTGCCCAACTGCTGAAGTTTGGATTCCCATAGAATTGCTGTAATTGAAACAGGTGACCTTGTTCAGGACCATACTCCATTACTGGTGTGTTAGGAGTGCTCCATGACTTGGTCAGGGGGTATCCGAGTTGGCAGAGGAGCAGCAGTAGTAGTAGTAGTAGTAGTAGTAGAATTGTCACGTGTATTGATGACACTGAAATTCTTACTTGCACGTCCTACAAACATGCAGCCTCATGGCCGCCATGGCACCAGTTAGCAGTTGCAGAAAGGAGAAAAGAAGACCAGGAAGTGCCCGGCTGTATACCTGCAATGCCAGAACAAAGAAAGCTTTAAAACAAGGTAACAATGTTCAATGGCAAAGACAAATCGTAGGAAAGAAACACGCAATAGTCCTTGGCTGGGAATTTCATCATTAAAACAAGCTAGAGCTTCTGTTGCTTATTCACAAGGTTGGACGGCGTCACATTCAAAATAGTCATTATTTCTAAATGTTGCGGAGACGATGACAAAGATCACGACTTCTGAATGGAGGCCACCAGCAACGAAACCACAACCTTAAAAGCATCCATCAAACAAAGCTGGCATTGCGGTAAATTCAAATTTCAGCGTAACAAAGTGGCATTCTTTCCAACATAACAGCTGTGAAGGACCCATGCCCCTTTGACACTGGGTCTGGGGGAGCAGCCATGGGATGCACACTACGTACGTCCCCTGGAATGCGTGGTGGCAGCCCTCCTGGGTTACATCATGGGCCACAGGCGTGGGACTTCAAGGCACAGCTCTGTTGGGCTCCGTGGGCACCGCCAGGGGGATCTGCACGGCTTAACGAGCCTCTGTGGGCTGAAATGCAGCCACACCCGGAAGTGCAGCCTGAAGTAGGTCAACGAGCACCTGGAGCACTTCTGGGTGGGCTATAAGAGGGGCCTGCGACCACTACTCGGGGCGCCAGAGTCGGGAGAAGGAGGACGAGTGGAGGAAGAAGAGTGTGGTTTTTGGGCGTTTTCTTTTGGGGTGTGTTTTGGGGACTGTGTAGGGTAAGTGGGACACGAGGAAGACGTGCCAACAAGGCAGAAGAACACCACGAATAAATATTTTGTTCATTTTTCACCTGTGCCTCCGCTGTCAGTCTGCGTCGGGTCGGTGCCATCCAAGCGCTTATTCCACACAGCACACACCACAACACTCTCGATGCTTCCCCAAGAAGTTCATTTACTTGCATGAAAAAGGTCAACGCAATCGACTAATCATCAGTCTGGGCGACTGTTTGGGAACAAATCTTAACCGACTAGGCAGCATCAGCCGAGGAACATCCAGCCGGCCCACCGTCTTTCCTTACGCTCCCTCAGCGCTTCATGGAGCCATGGGAGGGCCAATTCAAGTTCCCACTCCTAAGCCTCTGGCAGCGCCATCAACTCGCGGTGGAGAGGTGGAGGCACAATGGTCGGACCCTGAGAGGGAGCGACCATTGTGCCTCCACCTCTCCACCGCATCGACTCGCTCTTCCAATCTTTCCTTGTCATTTTGTGGCATAGCGGATACGCAGTTCTTTAAATAAATAATTGGGTGCGCTCATGCTGGTGGAATAGAGCAGGTGCGAGCGATCGTCTGAGAAGGCAGATCTCGTCTCCAGGTTGGTGTGAGGCGGTCTGCCCACCATGCGTTGCCTCACCGGTATGTGCCTCATTATCGGCCTGGGATGAGCATCAGGCAATCGCACCTACAACAGTTCAGCGCAGGGGAGGAACAGGGGGAGGCAGAGAACGAACAACAGGAGAGGCGTGAGAACAGCAGCGGGTAGAGAGGCAGGTCAAGCCAGCCAGCCACCCAACCAGTGTGCTAAAGGGCAGCGCAGTCGTTTGCCCCACACAGGATCAAAGGTTTGGCACTCTTAGGGTGGCACCGCTGACAATCCTTGAGGAGCGGGTGCGATCGAGGTGGCGTCCTACCCAGGGATCGGAGGGACGGCTGCGAGAGTGTGAAGAAAGACGGGTGGACAACCAACTCCGAGCGGTGCGGCTGATGCTGCCTGAGGTGGCTAAGATGGGGCTCACGGCTGATAGGGTCTCTGCCAGCTGAGGGAGCTACGGGTGAGCTGGGAGACGAAGAGGGAGTTGTGTTGGGCTCGTCCAAATCTGGAAGGAACAATGACCCGCTGGCTGTGGTATTAGTTTTAGTCTCATTTTAAGTCTTGATTTTAATCTCGTGGATTTCCACGGTTTAATAGATTATTTATTTATTAACGATTTCTAGAGCTCTGCACTTTAATGGACACAGATTGTTTTCAGTTTTGAACAAAATCACGAGAGTCCTTGGTGTGCGTTTGTCCTCATCTAGCCAGGCTCATCCCGGTCAGGACTAATCAGCGGTGCCGGGATCAAGAGGCTCCCAAAATAATGGAAGGGGGAGCGTGGAGCCAACCCGCACTGTCACACATTTCTCCAGTTACGCAATATACAACACAGGTGCCTAATTACGCACAACGAAGTGTTAACGAGGAAATCGGCCAAACCGTGAATGTCTGCCCATGAATGCACAATGTAGCCGATTGCCTCAACGCCACCCCAGAGCCGCTCTGCCACGCTACCATAAACCTGCACCCTTGTCCCCATGCTTGACCGACACCTAAATTTCCCAAAATGTGAGCCCACATGGACCTCCCTTCTTGACAAGGAGAAGGTACAAAATTCACACTGACTGTAACTGAGCTGGCACTTACTCCCGGGTCCATATCTACAGGTCTTCACATTGTGGGATGTAACAACAAAAGCTGGCATGGAGGTGCAGAGGACATGCAGCCTCCGCACCGACAGCGAGCCTGGGCTATGGCCTGAAGCCGGTCTGGCTCTGTAGAGCTGCCAAGTCCATGCGCTAATCACTGTGCCACAATCTAATCCCTTACAAAACGCATCAAAAACAAAAATGTAATTAAGGAAGCAAACAAGCTTGTTAAGCTTTTGAATTTTTTTTCATGAGGTGTGGGCAAAATAAAATATATGAGAAGTTCTGTTTTTGTTTGACGGTTGTTCTTTGCAGATGGCTTTTATTTCAGAGGCTTCTGCCAAAAAAAGAAAAATCATATCAGGAAAGCAGATGGCGCGATTAATATGAATATTCAGCAAATTTGCATACAAAATGTGTTTAGGAAGCCGGGGGCTTCTTTCCCCTCTGCATGTGTAAATTCATCACTTCAGCCGTTATCTCCAATCTCATCTTAAGGTTGCCTTGAATTCAGTGTGGCATTTCTGTGGAGGGGGGCTGACGTCTACACGTTTTCATAACTTGTGAGACCCTAACAAAATCTGTTGGGGAAGTGCACGTGAACTTAGCAAAAAGGTGATTGGGTGGTGGGGAAGAAGGCGGAGCCATTGAGGGAAAACAGAGACAAGTTGAGAAGTTTTACGTTATTAGGGTTTCACGCGTGGGCACCTGTGGATCACCTGTCAGACTCGAACAAGGTATGCAATAACCCACTGGGACAGGAGAGGGCGCCAAAGCTAACCATATCTTCTCTTTTTACGACCCAATGGAGGGCAACTCAGCCACGCCCCCTCACAAGAAAGCCACACCCCTTAAGGTCAGCGTGGTATAAAACCTGAGGAGGATGGAGTCTCAATTGACAGAACTTCGTCCCAAATACAAGAGCTTCCCGATGCCGACCTGCTCGAGAGAGCCGAGTAGTCAGGCAAGCCATTGAAGCTAAAGTGGAGCAACTGAAAAACAGGCTTAACAGATGCCACTGCATGCTGATTTCTGTTGTGTTTTTTGGGGGAAATGGCACTAAATGGGGTGGCACCCCAAATCTTCTTGGTTCTTCGTATTCTTACTTACCGCCTCCACTCTCCATAAAAATCTTTACCCCATGGAAGATTTGGATTTGATTTGGCTTTGTTGACACCGATCAACGCCCAAAGTGAAAAGAGATCTGCAAGCTGGTCAAAATGAATTACCAATACAAGGCACAAAATAGCTAATGCTCTTGAACCCATGCATGGATGTGACCAATTGGAAACCAGGAATGAGCGAAGACCATGTTTTGGGGTGCAAAAACAAAAGCCATCCATTAGTGGCAGTAAAACAAGAAGCAAACATTAACATGCACACATATAACCCAAATAAAGTGACTGACGCAGAGTGTGGGCACATAGGCTTTGGTGATTGGCATTCCCTGCCAATACAGGGGATGGCGCTGTGTGATAATGCTCTCCATTTTCCTTCCTCTGCAGAATGGAAGGCTGACAGCTGTCCTCCTCTAACATCACTTCTGGTGCCCATCCACCTGGACCCGCCTCTTCCTGCCCGGTTGCCATAGCACCAGAAGAACGGCCATCTTCAATGAGACGTCTGAAGAAGACTTTTGCGGACTGCACGTTTTTTATTTTAAATGTTTTGCCATCCAATTATATGGTGTTTGCCTAAGGGTGCCTGATGTGATGTGAAATGTTGCATACAAATTAATAAATATTTTGTTTGTCTTTATTTGTAACTTAGATAAAGCAAATGTAATATCAGTGTTACATTATAGATAATAACAGCAATGGTTTGAGGCTTCCCCCTCTTTTAGGACTGAGTCTCTTTGTAATTTTACAACAGGGTTGGGTGAAGCGCCTCAAACCAGTGTGGCTAATATTTCTCTGCTAAAGTCTCTCAGTCCACCCCCACAGGAAAACCAGGCTGTCTAACTGCCAAGCTTTACCTTAACACCTGGTTTGGAGGGCAGGAGTTAAGGTATTCTTTCTCCCCATTGGTCTAAAGTATGGCTGTTTGGAATTGGTTTGTATCAGAAGTACCATAACGCCCTATTGGCTGTAGGGGTTGGACAGAAAACCTATAAATGTGCTTGCTTCACCTCACTCTCTCTCACCAAACTGATGAAAGACTATCTCACACACCATGAACTGAAAAGGACAAGACAATGAAGAGCACAGCTCGGCAGCCATATTGACACAGGCATGCGGCCTGTTGTGAAGAAAGCTGACCACAAATGATGACTTAACTAGAGACATTTAAAGTGACTAACAAGTCTGTGTGCAGACATCAGCATTTATCAGGTTGTATGGTTGCCAATATTCAAATGTACTTTGCATATTGTTATTATTTATGAATATTATCAATAATACATTATTTAAATTGTAACTTAACTCCTGCTTGTCTTTTACTACGCCTAATCGCCTGAGGTTATAAATGTAGAAGGGAAAGTGGGGAGAAGTTATAGAGTACGATAGCTTATAGACTATGGTAAGTCTGGGAGATCTGAGGCGCACTGAGAAATGCTACATATTAATAATACAAAAGGGCAAAGGAGAGTAAAATATTAGTCTACCAAGACAAAACAGTGCCCCGACACTTTGACCGTCTCTGACTTTTCTCTTACACCAGTTAAAGCAGAAAATTTGGTTTCTTAAAAAAAAAAAAGTCTGCGGTGTGTGCAGGTGTACCGTCGTCCCGTCGTCGTGCAATAGGCAGCTGTGTGTGCACCTCAGCAGTGTCGTGTAATGTTGCTGATTCCCGAGTACTCCAGCCAAAAATGATATTTTAATTACCTCATATTTAAGAATAAGGACTGCAGTAACTACACGGGGATACAATTGATGAGCCACAGCATGAAGTTATGGGAAAGAGTAGTGGAAGCTCATTTAAGAAGTGAGGTGATGACTAGTGAGCAGCAGGATGGTTTCATGCCAGGAAAGAACACCACAGATGAGATGTTTGCTCTGAGGATGTTGATGGAGAAGTTTAGAGAAGGCCAGAAGGAGTTGCATTGCGTCTTTGTGGACCTGAAGAAAGCATATGAAAGGGTGACTCGAGAGGAGCTGTGGTATTGTATGAGGAAGTCGGGAGTGGCAGAGAAGTATATAAGAGTTGTACAGGATATGAACGAGGGAATTGTGACTGTGGCGAGGTCTGCGGTAGGAGTGACAGTAGGGATTACATCAGGGATCGGCTCTGAGCCCTTTCTTATTTACAATGGTGATGGACATGCTGACAGACGAGATTAGACAGGAGTCCCCGTGGACTGCGATGTTTGCTGATGACATTGTGATCTGTAGTGAGAGTAGGGAGCAGGTTAAGGAGACCCTGGAAAAGTGGAGGTATGAGAGGAGAGGAATGAAGGTCAGGAGGACCTCTAAGACAGAATACATGTGTGTGAGTGAGAGGGAGGTCAGTGGAATGGTGAGGATGAGGGAGTAGAGTTTGGCGAAGGTGGAGGAGTTTAAATACTTGGGATCAACAGCACAGAGTAATGGGGAGTGTGGAAGAGAAGTGAAGAAGAGAGTGCAGGCAGGGTGGAGTGGGTGGAGAAGAGTGTCAGGAGTGAGTTGTGACAAGCGGGTATCAGCGAGAGTGAAAGAGAAGTTCTACATGATGGTAGTGAGACCAGCTGTGTTATATGGGTTGGTGAAGGTGGCACAGGAGACTGAGCTGAAGGTGGCAGAGCTAAAGATGTTAAGACTTGCATTGGGTGAAACGAGGATGGACAGGATTAGAAATGAGGACATTAGAGAGTCAGCTCAGGTTGGGTGGTTGGGAGACAGTCAGAGAGGCGAGATTGCGGTGGTTTGGACATGTGCAGAGGAGAGATACTGGGTATACTGGGAGAAGGATTCTAAGGATAGAGCTGTCAGGGGAGAAGAGAAGAAGAAGGCCTAAGCGAAGGTTTATGGATGTGGTGAGAGAGGACATGCAGGTGGTGGGTGTAACAGAACAAGATGACGAGGACAGGAATATATGGAAGAAGATGATCCGCTGTGGTGACCCCTAATGGGAGCAGCAGAAAGAAGAAGAATTACCCGATGTAGCTTGTAATGGTGGTCAAGAAAAAATGTTAAACTCCTGTTTAATACTCAAAATAAAACATCAAATATTCCAACTGAATGTGGTCGATAGGTGAGCAGTGCTATACGATGCCAAACAAAAGGTCATTGAAAAAAGAAATCAAAATTTTCTTGTAACTCGTATTGCATAATCCACATGTCCGAAATCCAATTGTATGGACAAAACGTGCAAAAGGCCTGCATTATTTGTTTTTATTAGTAAAATATCATTAACGGTTGCGTCCTGAAACCTCCACATTAAGTGTCAACAAGGCAGACGTCTTTCCCACAATTCTGTGCACATGACTTAAAGACAGTGAATGAGGGGGGAGAGGCAGATCTTCAATTCAAACGCAGAGCATTGTGGGAAATGACGTCTGCCTTTTTGACACTGTGGAAGAAAGCCAGACAGACAAAAACCTGGGCAGGAGGAAGCTTATCAGCACACATTTATTTTCTTCTCATGAGAAGGAGGCAGCCCTGTGGCCTGCTGTGTAGCGGGTGAGATGGTCCCCGATTTGCCCACAAAATCTTCTAAATAACCTCTTTGTCATCAGAATAGGCTTACACAACACACGATATAAAGTTAACATTTTGCTGATTGATTCTTTCAGAAGCATTATCTAATTACGCTGCACAAGACTTCATTGGTTTGCTTATTTGCTGATTATGCGCCGTCCACTTTATTTTCTTAATTCTAAAGGTTTAAAATCTGAGTATGTGAAGTTTAACATGTTTAGCATTCCACTCTTCCTCATCTGGCACAATACAATTTACAAAGACGCTACACTTTAACCTTATAACTTACAGAAACATTACATTAACATCTCAGGGCGGAGTGGTGGCTCTGAGGCTAAGGATCTGCGCTGGTATACAGAAGGTTCCCCGTCACTGCCAAAAAGAGATCCGACTCTGCTGGGCCCTTGAGCAAGGCCCTTAACCTTTAATTGCTCCAGGGGCGCTGTACAATGGCTGACCCTGCGCTCTGAACCCAAGTGGTATGCGAAAATTAACAAATTCCTAATACAAGAAATTGTATAAGGTGAACTAAAGAACAAAAAAAATAAAATTCTAACCTTAGAGTTTCTTAGCTGGGAATTCCATTACACTCAAGTGTACTATCACTTCAATTTAGGCAAAAAACATTTTCCTTCACAACACTTAATGCGGAGTTGTCAATTTAGTTGAGATGTGGCGCACTTCTTCTTCAAGGAAATTGGTTGAGACTCGTTCAAACTAAAAGAATTAGAGTTCACGGTGTGGTGTGTAGATGGGTGCAGAATTGGCTCAGACACAGGAAGCAGAGGCTGATGGTATGTGGAACCTCATCAGAGTTGAGAGTTCAGTCCAGCAGGGGGCAGTGCTGGGGCCACTGATATTTTTAATATACAGAAATAAAGAACAAGCTGGTTTGGCATGAGATTATCTGCCAATCCACCAAACTTGGTATTATCTGCAACCCCCCTGGAGTCATCTTAGAGGGGCTTGGGCAGGATACAAGCTTGGGCAGATTTGTGGATGATGAAAGTTAATGTCAGTAAATGTAAAGACTTACATATAGAAAGTCAAAATGTGAGGTTTGAATACACAATGTGTTGGCTGGGATTGGCTCCAGCAGACCCCCGTGACCCTGTGTTAGGATATAGCAGGTTGGATAATGAATGACTAGAAATAACAAGCTGGTTAAGTTTGTAGGTGATAACAAGATTGGTGGATTGGCAGATAATTAAAAATCCATTAAATCATCAGAAGGATCTGGACAGCAGACAGGCAGAGCCGGACTGACGTTTACAATCAGTGGGAGCTTTCCCGATGGATTGCTACTTGGCCTGGCATTCCGAGCAACAGTGAAATAAACTAATGGTGAAATTATATAATGTTATTATATAGGCTTGGGCAGATTTCTGCAGGATGAAATTTAATGTCAGTAAATGTAAAGTGTTACACACAGAAAGTAAATATGTGAGGTTTGAATACACAATGGGCGGTCAGAAAATCGAGAGTCCACCTTATGAGAAGGATTTAGGAGTCACAGTAGACTCTACGCTGTCAACTGCCAGCCAGTGTTCAGAAGCCATTAAGAAGGCTAACAGACTGTCAGGTTATATAGCGCCTTGATCTGTGGAGTACAAGTCACAGGAGGTTCTGCTCAAGCTTTATAACACACTGGTGAGGCCTCAGCTGGGGTCCTGAGTGTAGTTTTGGGCCCACCAGACATAACAGCACTACAGAAAGTCCAGAGAAGGGCAACTGGGCTGATTTAGGGCTGCAGAGGATGAGTTATGAGGAAAGATAGAAGAGCTCAGTCTAACGCTTGCATCAGGTTTAGGCCTTGTTAGGTTTTAATTCACAACTGGGAGGTCTGAAAATCAAAAGTCCACCTTATGGGAAGGATTTAGGAGTCATAGTGGACTCTACAATATTAACTGGCAGACAGTGTTCAGAAGCCATTAAGAAGGCTAACAGAATGTCAGGTTATATAGCGCCTTGATCTGTGGAGTACAAGTCACAGGAGGTTCTGCTCAAGCTTTATAACACACTGGTGAGGCCTCATCTGGAGTCCTGGGTGTAGTTTTGGGCCCACCAGACATAACAGCACTACAGAAAGTCCAGAGAAGGGCAACTGGGCTGATTCAGGGCTGCAGAGGATGAGTTATGAGGAAAGATTCAAAGAGCTCAGTCTAACGCTTGCATCAGGTTTAGGCCTTGTTAGGTTTTAATTCACAACTGAAGGTCTGAAAATCGAAAGTCCACCTTATGAGAAGGATTTAGGAGTCGTAGTGGACTCTAAACTATTAACTTCCCGACAGTGTTCAGAAGCCATTAAGAAGACTAACAGACTTTCAGGTTATATAGCGCCTTGATGTGTGGAGTACAAGTCACAGGAGGTTCTGCTCAGGCTTTACAACACACTGGTGAGGCCTCATCTGGAGTCCTGGGTGTAGTTTTGATCTCCGGTCTACAAAAAGGACATAGCAGCACTAGAAAAGGTCCAGAGAAGAGAAACGCGGCCGATTCCAGGTCTACAGGGGATGAGTTCTGAGGAAAGATTCAAAGAGCTGAGCCTTTACAGGCGATGAAGAGGAGACCTGACTGAACTGTTTAAAATGATGAAGTGAAGTAGTCCAGTGGATCGAGACAGCAAGTTTAAATAAATTCATCAGGAACACGGGGACACAGTTGGACACTTTTTTTTCCGCACAGAGAACTACAGACACGTGGAATAAGGGACCAAGTAGTGAGTGGGGTGGAAAGGAGGGCTTTAGGGACATTCAGAACTCTACTTGATATTATTTTTGAGGAGTTAAGTGGACAGGATCGGTGAGCTTCGTTGGGCTGAATGGCCTGTACTTGCCCAGATTGTTCTAATGTTCTAATGAGAGGCTTTGAACAGATTGTGTTCGAAAATGCACCGAAATTAATTGCACATCATTTACAAATTTAAAAGTACTTGATTGCAATCATTCTGTAACAATATAACTGTGTACGGAATGGCCAAACTATTCCAACCACCATGGCTGCTTTAGCATTGTTAGAAGACATCACAAATGGAAGGATTAGAAGAGATCGCCTCGTATTTAAAGATCATATGGATTTCTTGTTCCATGATGATGACAATTGATCTTCCAAGTCACTTTAGATTTCCAAGAGCTCTTCTCTTGGCGCTGTGTGCTGAACTGGCGCCGGCTTTACAAAGGCAGACTATTGAGGAGTTGTGCTCCACCTGCTCCTTTGCCAGTTCTGTCCACCCTCAGGTTTGTAGCCACAGGAGCTTTTTAACATGAAGTGGCTGACCGATCGGGTATTTCTCAGTCAGCACCGGGTCACGCCATACCAGCTGTATGGGACGGTATTATCCACTTGTCATCCAGATATATAAGATTTCCTTATACTGTGGTCGAACTAACAAACATCACAGCACAATTCGCAGCAACGTCCGGTTTTCCAAATGTAATCAGAGCCGTCAACTGCACGCATATTGCTGTAAGGGTGCCATCAAAAAATGAATTTGCTTATATAATGTGGCGGACAGCCGTGACCCATGCCCGGACCGGGACGTCCCTTTGTCACTGGATCTGGGGGAGCAGCCATGGGAGTCACACTATGTCCCTCAGAACCCCACAGAGCTGTACAGAAATCCAACTCTCATGAAGCCCTGAGTCCGAGGCACCGCTGCAACCCAGGGAGGCTGCCATCTAGCGTCCAGGGAGAGAGAGACTGCGGTTCCCACCCTTGTCCCCCTGGCAGATGTGGTGAAGGGACGTCCCGGCCAGGCATGGACCCTGGCCATCCGTCAGATCAGAAGTCCCAAGAAATAGAAAGCATTTCCACTCTATTAATGTGGAAATCATCTGTGATGTGAAAAATGCGTCTCATTAATGTTGTGGTGAGATGGCGTGCTCGACTCAGGATTCGGTCATTCTGAGAAATAGCAGTGTTGGGAACAAACTTGAAAATGGCGTTGTGTGTGATGGCTGGCATCTCAGTAAGATGAGACATTTAATATGACCACTTTGGTGAAAATTGTAAGTTATCTGTAAGATGTAACCATATAACATGATTACTGTACCTAGGTGGCAGCAGGTACCCGCTAAAGACTTGGCTTCTCAAACCTCTTGCCAACGCACTAACTGAACAACAGCGGCGTTATAATGACCTCCACTCTCAGGCTCGGGTGGTGGTAAAATGCCGGTTATAAATGTCTTGCCAATATTTGCAGCAAACAGTGTGGGCTCTGTGCGACTTTCTGAACTTCAACTTTTGAGCATCTCTGCCATGCTGTGCCACTCTTATCAATTTCCTTTCATCGCTTATACCGCTGCTTAAGTCACCAAATGGTATGTTTTTCTTTGCCCCCAGTTTAGTTGGCAGAACCTCAACTTTACATTCGGTGAAATTCTTCTTCCCCATGTGTTTTTGCCATTGTCTTAACAAAACACTGAACAGAAGGGGTTATTTATATTGATTTGCATATTCAAATATGTAAAATTCAGGGAGGAGTCGGGGTGGGGCTGTAGGCACTCATGTTGATTGGGATTTATTAAGGGAAAGTGCGTAGAACTTTGCTTACGCACAGTTTTATGCAACTAATTTTATTGTGCGCTTGCACATTTCTACTTTTGTCCACATGCCATTTTTTAGTGTGAATTCTATGCACAGCATTACTGACTTTACTTCCGTTTTTAATGCAGTAAACCTCCAGCTCTAGGCATCAACACCCTATTATACAGCTGGATATCGGACTTCCTCACAGACAGACCGCAGACAGTACGTGTCGTCTCCGAGACTATCATCACAAAAACTGGGGTCCCCCAAGGCTGTGTTCCGAGTCCCCTGTGGTTCACTTTGAGTACTCATGGCAGTCATGCCAATCATAATTCCAATCATATCATCAAATTCGCAGATGACACAACGGTGGTGGGCCTCATCAGCAACAATGATGACTCTGTCTACAGAGAGGAACTGAACCAACTCGTTATCTGGGGTGACAACAGCCACCCGTAACTGAATGTCAACAAGACAAAAGGAGATCATTTTTGACTTCAGATGGAAACACGTGGCACACACTCCACTTATAATCCATGGCAACGCTGTGGAGTCAGAAAGAATCCACCAGTTTCCATGGAAGACCTGACATGCACTACAAACACCACCTCCCTTGTCAAGAAGGCACAGCAGTGCCTTCATTTTCTGTGAGAGATGAGGAGAGTAAACCTCCCTCCCTCCTGTCCTCCCATCCTTCTACAGAGGCGCTACAGACAGCATCTTGACCAGCAGTCCTCCAGTCTGGTATAGCAGCTGTACTGTGTCGGATCAGAAGTCCATCCAGAGAGTGGCAAAGACGGCAGAGGAAATCATCAGAACCACCTTCCCGTCTACACAAGACCTGAACTTGTCACACTGCCTTGGGAGATCTATTAAGATAGTCAGAGACCCCACCCAAACCAGCCCATGGACTGGTCAAATTTTTGCCCTCTGACAAACGCTACCGCAGGTTGTGATGCAAGACCACCAGACTCAGTAGGAGTTCCTTCTCACAGGCCATCAGACTACTCAACTCCCACCAACAGCAAACAACATGCTGACCTACTGGGACTGTCGACTTCTTGAACACACACACACACACACAGACTGTTGGAACAAATATATTCAGAATCTCATACCTCCTAAAATGCTGTTATGGCTGTGCATTATGTAAATGTTTTTCATCACTTGAACACTTTACAGCTATCCCCAGGTCAGGTCGGGGAGCATGCACTGGTACAGCACCCATCACATGACAAAAGAGCTCGGGATCCTGGTTGGAAACCTCCCTGGAAAACACGCGGTCCAGTCAAACACCCCAGAAATGACCCTCTATCTGCCATAGGCAGGTATTACGTGGGCGTCCCCTTGGCCTGGTCCAGCCCCTTGGGTCCTGTGAGATGGATCACCCTCTGGGAATCACACCACATGGCCGTAGTGCCATAACTGACCCTCAATCAGGACTCTGTGAGCAACAGAATGTCAAATCAGTGGTACCCAAGGATTTTCATAGTACTCAAGGAGTCCAGTCGCAGGTCACTGGATAGTATCCATGTCTCACAACCATACAGCAAGACAGGAAGCACCAGAACTCAAAAGACTTGGACCTTCATCCTTTTGCAGAGATATCAGGAGCGCCACACACCCCTTTCCAGTGACCTCATGAACCCATGCTCTCTCAATCCATCTATCCCCGAATGCCGTCTACTGGTTTATACATACAGTTTATTCAGTCTGCTATGCTGCCTATTGTGTCTGTCTGTTGGTGCTGTAAGAATTATGTTCCTGGACTTCTCTAGCGCCTTCAACACCATCCAACCTCTGCTCCTTAGGGACAAGCTGACTCAAACCACTTACACCTGAACACCAGCAAAACCAAGGAGCTGGTGGTGGATTTTAGGATGACCAGGCCCCTCATGGACCCTGTGATCATCAGAGGTGACTGTGCAGAGGGTGCAGACCTATAAATATCTGGGAGTGCAGCTGGATGATAAGTTGGACTCGACTGCCAATACTGATGCTCTGTACAAGAGAGGACAGAGCCGACTATACTTCATTAGAAGAGTGGCATCCTTCAACATCTGCAATAAGATGCTGCAGATGTTCTATCAGACGGTTGTGGCGAGCGCCCTCTTCTACGCGGTGGTGTGCTGGGGAGGCAGCATAAAGAAGATGGACGTCTCACGCCTGGACAAACTGGTGAGGAAAGCAGGCTCTATTGTAGGCACAGAGCTGGACAGTTTGACATCCGTGGCAGAGCGACGGGCGCTGAGCAGACTCCTGTCAATCATGGAGAATCCACTGCATCCACTGAACAGGATCATCTCCAGACAGAGGAGCAGCTTCAGTGACAGACTGCTGTCACCATCCTGCTCCGCTGACAGACTGAGGAGACCCCACACTATGTGACTCTTCAATTCCACCAGAGGGGTAAACGTTAATATTATACAAAGTTATTGTCTGTTATACCTGCATTGTTATCACTCTTTAATTTAATATTATTCTTTATCAGTATGCTGCTGCTGGAGTATGTGAATTTATTAATAAAGTTTCTATCTGTCTATCTATCTGTTGTTGTATAGCATGCACTTGTCTCTGTCTTTATGTTCGTACATTAAGCCTGGAGTAACACCACTTTGTTCAGCGGTGCGCTCCTTGTTTTATGGTTTGAATCATAATAAAGTAAATCCAGTCCAATACATGAGGCCCCTGGTGTTTCTGCTGTCTCTCTGACTGGTTTGTTCTGTTATCTCCACCTAATGATGGTCTGTTTTTACTTGCATGGACGGCTCTTTGGACCTCATATTGAGAATTCACAGCCGACAGCTTCCAAATGCAAATTCCATACTTGGAATCAACTGCAGACCTTCTACCTGCCTAATAGTTAATGAAATAACAAGGGACCTGCTCACACATGGCTATGGGACAGCTTGTTGGTCAAATGTCCAAAATACTTTTGAACCCCATAAAGTGGGGGTCCCATGTTTACAAATGGCTGTCAATCCAAAACTGTTAAGCCCTATAAATTAATGCTGAAAGTCTACACTTCAACCATGTAATGATTTTTTCACTTCAAATCCACTGTGGTGGCCTATTGAGCCAAAGTTTTGAAAATTGCGTCACTGTCCCAATACTTATGGACATTACTGTACTAACCCCTACTTTCTCTGCTGTTCTTTTTCCGGTTTTCTGTGGTGCCGATCTGCGCCACCACCACCCAATCAAAGGACCGTGATGTCCCCACATTGATGGATTAAAGGACAGAGGTCCACATGACCACCATCATCAAGTTCTTCCATTTGAACCCTGAATACCATGAGGACTGGTTGAGGTCATTTATGTGAGGTAGAATGTTGGTCAGGTGGTCTCGTGGCCTCGGAAACCCTGCAGATTTTGGAGTTTTGTTTTTTTTTTTGTTTTTTATGTCCTCCCTGGCCATTGGAACTTTCTTTTATTCAATGTTAATTAGTATAGGGTGGTCCTGATCTAATTATGCAATTTTCATTACACTATAACATATTAAGTTTATTACATAGAAAATCACCCGGACCCGAAAAATCCCAGATCATCAAGAAGCGTGCGAACGGACGACATGAAGAATCGTCTTCACGCCGAATTGGAATCGTCCCCGCATAAGTCAAAGTCATCCAGACGATCTGGATCTGCATAATTAGATCTGGACCACCCTGTATTGCCTAATTTTAATTTTAGATTTTGTCTTTTTTCTCTTTCTTCATCCTGTAAAGCACTTTGAGCTCCATAATTTGTATGAAAATGTGCTGTAGAAATAAATATTGTTGTTGTTGTTGCTACACAAGCATCTTGGTTCAGACTTTGAAAATCTGGTGACTCTTTAGTTAATCAAAGTGCCACATTCACCTCTTGTCCATGACGGTCACTCGCTTTCATAAAAAGTTTGCCTTTCACTTTTGTCATTCCCTTTGTCCTAACTGAACAGTTTTGCAAGTCCCATTTCAGGAAAGTTTCTATGGCCAATTACAAGAAGCTTTCATTCATTCATTCATTCATTTATTTAGGTTCTGTTAGTTGGCACCTGCAAATTGTCACCCTGTGTGAATATGGGGTGTGCATTTGTGTGTGAGTGACAGTGGTCCCTGTTGGGGGACTAGAGTCCTGTCCAGCCCGTTTTCAGCCTTTTGCCCATTCCTGTGTCCCCCACAATGCTGAAATGGACTGAGAAAGTTCTAGAACCGACTTGCTGAGCTCCGTCCATTGAGCGTGCGGTGCCTGAATGTTACGCCACGTGTACCCGCTCAAACTTGTTGAGATTTGGATTGTGCCCTGGGACTTGCTCACCTAGGACTACCTCTTTTGGTAACCCCTTTGTTTTGTTCGTTTTGAGATTTTCTTAATAAATATTCTGCTCTTTGATTAGTCTTTGGGGCGGCACGGTGGCGCAGTGGGTAGCGCTGCTGCCTTGCAGTTAGGAGACCCGGGTTCACTTCCTGGGTCCTCCCTGCATGGAGTTTGCATGTTCACCCCGTGTCTGCCTGGGTTTTCTCCCACAGTCCAAAGACATGCATTGGCGATCCTAAAATTGTCCCGAGTGTGTGCTTGGTGTGTGGGTGTGTGTGCCCTGCGGTGGGCTGGCACCCTGCCCGGGGTTTGTTTCCTGCCTTGCACCCTGTGTTGGCTGGGATTGGCTCCAGCTGACCCCCGTGACCCTGTAGTTAGGATATAGGAGGTTGGATAATGGATGGCTGGTGGATGATTAGTCTTTCTAGCTAAAGGTTTTATGGTTACTTTCCTTAGATGGGCATTTTTGTATATTTGATAGCTTTGAGACATTTCAGAGATTTTGAAAGTTTGAAAGCCAGTTCCTCATTTTTTGGCCCAAATAGGCCAAAGCCTCCTGGTGGAGCTGGGAGGTCCAACTGGCCGGCCAATTCTAGGCAGGCTTGGAAGGCCTGGCCTGGCTTGTGGCGCCTTTAGGTGTCCTCACGTCCTCTTTGCTATAGAATGGCATTCAAATCATCATAAATTTTTTGCATTACTGTTTCTGCTTCATCAAGCGAGGTGTCACTGTGTCCATCTTCTAATATCCTCAATGTTAAGAACATATTGTACTACTTGGTCTACTGCAGCAGGAGTGTTTGGCTTTTATTTTTAGTCGGGTTAAACCACCTGTCTGAACCGCAGACAGAGAGAGTCAAAGTTATTTAACGTAGACTTTGGCAATTTCTGAACTTCATCATAAATTTATAGATTTCTAAAGAGTTCTGGAGTCCCAGCTGGGAGGTGAACCATAAACCCCTCACACATCCTACACCTGCCAGGAATTGAAGCCACCTCAGGTGACAAATTTATTTCATAGAAGGCCTTTACTTGTTATTATGCCATAGCAAAGAACATTCAAGTAAAGCAGAAGGAAGCAAATTCAGTGAACCCAAAATACGAAAATTTTCCAGTCTGCTGCCCAAGCAATTAGGCCGTCAGGCACTTGTTAAAAGGCTAAATGAAGTAAAGCAGCCCAGTCTGTTAGGAAGATTGACATCCTCGGGACGAACACACACACACCGAGAGCGTCACCTCAAGTCGGCTCAGTGACAGTTCCAACCGACTCCATCTTCATTTCTCAGTTTACAAAGCCAGTAGGATTCCCTGACAGCCGTCGGCAAACAGAAAAGCAATCTCAGCGGCTCCTGGGTCAGGATTGAGGAGCTCTAAATCACCCGGTGTATCATTTAGTAAATCTGATGGATTTAGGGATTTAAAAAAAAAGTTTATATATACAGTGGTGCCTCGTATTCAATTCATTTCTGGAGGCCGCTGAACTCTAAATCGTTCAAAGTCCAAATAAGTTTTCCCCATTAGAAATAATGAAAATTGAATAAAGCCATTCCCAGACCCTAAACCGTACCCATTTCAATAAACTTAAAACAGCGTACACACCCAATTTAAGGTAAAAATAACACAATTAAATGCCCTAAATAATAAATGAAACCATGAAATCAAAAATAATAATAATAATAATAAGGGGCGGCACGGTGGCGCAGTGGGTAGCGCTGCTGACTCGCAGTTAGGAGACCCGGGTTTGCTTCTGGGGTCCTCCCTGCGTGGAGTCTGCATGTCTGTGTGGGTTTCCTCCCTCAGTCCAAAGACATGAAGGTAGGTGGATTGGCGGTCCTAAAGTGTCCCTAGTGTGTGCTTGGTGTGTGGGTGTGTGTGGGTGGGTATGTGTGGGCATGCCCTGAGGTGGGCTGGCGCCCTGCCCGGGGTTTGTTTCCTGCCTGTGTTGGCTGGGATTGGCTCCAGCAGACCCCCGTGACCCTGTAGTTAGGGTATAGCGGGTTGGATAATGGATGGATAAGAATAATAATAATAAGAAGAAGAAGAATAAGAATAATAATAATAATAAGAATAATAATAATAATAAATGAAAATTTTCCCTTTCGGCTCTGGTTTTATGGGAAAAATTATTTTCTGAGATATTCTAACTTTAGCGTATCTAAACAAAAAAAAATAATACACTAGCTGGCAAATACTTCAATACTTCTTGCTTCACTTCCATGTTTTGCGGACTGTATGCCAGTCTCTCCAGTCTGCACTAATAAGTACCACACGCCCAGTGCCAACGGCTGCAAACGTACCTGTGCTTTACAGAAACGGCTGCATATACGGGTGCATCTCAGTAAATTAGAATATCATCGAAAAGTGAATTTTTTTCAATAATTCAATTCAAAAAGTGAAACTCATATATTATATAGACTCATTACACACAGAGTGATATATTTCAAGCGTTTATTTCTTTTCATTTTGCTGATTATGGCTTAAAGCAAATGAAAACCCAAAATTTAGTATCTCAGGTAATTAGAATATTACTCAAGACCAATAAAATGATTTTAAATACAGAAATGTTGACCTGAAATTTGGTACACATATACGACGTGACCTCTACTGTCCGCTTTCAGGGTGAGGATTTTTATTCTTCTTTTTATTTTTATTTTATTTTATTGTAGAATTAACTTCATCCCAAGCCCGGATAAATGGGGAGGGTTACGTCAGAAAGGGCATCCGGTGTAAAATTTTGCCAAATCATTCCTTACAGCTTACTTACAAAAGTTAGGCAGGTTTCATTTTGAAATTCTACGCGTAACGCTCATAACTGGAACCTACTTACGTCCATATATACGGCCATAGCCTGCAGCTCGGTCGCCGTATGTGAGGCGGAGTTGCGTCCCCCATCATCACGCCTCCCACGTAATTGAGTGCCTGCCCATATAAGGCCGTCCATCACCAGAAACCCAATAGAAACGCTGCCGCTGGCGTTTGTCATGCCTACGACGAATACGATATTCGCGAGATACAAGTTTAATGAGAAGACGCAGGGTATAAACGAGACTTTTGATCACTTTGTAACAGAGTTGCAGGTGAAGGACTGTGCTTATGCAAACGAAGATGAGATGCTCAGGGATAGACTAGTGTTTGGCACAAACTCAGTGAAAGTGCGAGAGAAACTTTTAAGTGCCGGGTCTGAGCTAACATTAAATAAAGCCGTGGACATCCCAACATCGCGCGAGATAGCACAAGCACAGCTGAGAACCTTCGATGCATGTACTCCGAGCGGCTCACGTGAACCGACTGTGAACGCAGTACGCAGACAACAAGCAAGAACTCCAAAGAGTGCTGAACAAAAAACGCATTACACAATTGAGACGGCAGCAAAAGAATATGAAGCGAGTGACGCATACAAGCGTATTCATAAGTGCAGCGACTACGGAAACAAAGCACACGGTGGAAAAAGTCAATGTCCAGCTAAACGAAGACAGTGTAAAAAATGTGGTAAATTGAAGCACTTTGCTAAAGTTTACAGGACTGGGAAAGGTAAACCCGTGCATGCAGTGTGTGACGTCTCAGATAAAGAGGAAGACGAGCTGTTTATTGATGCAGTAAGAGAGGAACAACCCTCTGAATCTGAACAAGCCTTTGTAGACATATCAATAGGAAAGTAAGGTGTAAAAATTAAGTTTAAATTACGTTCATAGACACGCTGCCACTAAATATTCGCAGGCAAATCCACAACTCAATACCGGGAATGTCTGTTAAACATCTTAGATTCACGAGTACCGATTTGGGTAGTGAACACTTCGATAAATGAAACCTGTCATCTTTACAACGGTTGACAAACACGGAATGTAACTTGAACACAACACGTCCTCCAAATACGAACCTGATTGAAAGAAATAATGAGAATCAAATCCTTGCTGACAGCAACACTCATAACAGTCACAAAACAATTACATTAACAATCAGGTTACGTTATTTTTGAAATGTTTCCTTTTCTTTTTCATAACTTCTTTAACACACTACTTCTCCGCTGCGAAGCGCGCGTATTTTGCTGCTCTCTTTATATATGCTGTCACAAAACGAGTCAAAGACAGAAAAAGGTTTGGGGCAGCCACCCATGTAATTTGGTATCCTGGCTGCAACTTCGTTTTCTTTCAAATACCAGCACTGAAGTGCTTACAACAGAGTCCAAAACAAGACTGACACAGAAGGGAAAAGGGAAGGCTTTTAAAGGGGGAGACAGGAAGTGAGGTCATAAGGGTCGGGCACGTGTTCATTGTTCATTGGTTTAGTCCCGGATGTGACATCAGGGGGGCCGGAGCTGGCAAGGTCTGTCTCCATTGGCTCGGTCCCAGAAGTGACGTCCAGAGAGACAGGTGGAACCTCCCGGGTTAGGTCTACAGGGAAGTGAGAAAGAGAGTTAGTGCGCTCTGCCACATCCCGGCATGGCTCAGAACTGCCTTCACTCGAGCCCTTTAGCTGCCTCCCATGCGCGCGTGTGTGACAAGGCCCCCTCAGCCCAGACCCGCCGGGTCGGGCGACCTTAACCGAGAGGTCGTAACCCGAGAGAGAGCATCGGCGCTGGCATGGAGAGCACCCGACGATGAACGAGCGAAAACTTGTACGGCTGCAGGTCAAGAAACCACCGGGTGACCCGCGGATTCGACCCCTTGTGCAGGGCCATCCACTGTAGAGGTGCATGGTCCGTGACAAGGGTGAACTCACGCCCAACAGGTAGTACCTCAGCTGAGTGATCGCCCATTTAATCGCCAGAGCCTCCCTCTCCACCGCCGCATACCTGGTCTCCGTCCAACAGTTTCCGCTCAGGAACATGACGGGTGTTCACACCATCGACACTTTGGCTCAGCACGGCTCCCAGGCCTGTGTCCGGCGTCCGCCTGGAGGATGAAAGGCAAAGAAAAGTTAGGTGCCATCAAAATAGGTGCGGACGTAAGGGCCTTCTTCAAGTCACCAAATGCAGCGCCTGTTTTGCAGTCCATACCACAATGTTCGGGCCCTCTTCTTTGTTAAATCAGTCAAGGCGCCTTTCTCCAAAACCGGGTACAAACCGGGCGGTAGTACCCGCTAACCCGAAAGGCTTGGACCTGCCGCTTGGTTCATGGACGGGCCATTTCAGAATGGCATCAATTTTGGAGCACTGTGGCCTTACGGTACCCGACCCACCAGGTAGCCTAAATATTTGGCCTCGCTTAATCCAAAGAAACATTTCTTGGGATTAATCCGGAGCCCGGCCTCACCAAGTGTCCGTAATACCGCTTGGACATGCTGTAGGTGTTCCTTCCATGTGCTGGAATAGATGACCACGCCATCTAGGTAGGCAGCACTGTATGAGTTATGAGGCCGAAGCACTTTGTCCACCAGACGCTGAAAGGTTGCTGGAGCCCCGTGTAACCCAAATGGAAGGACACGATACTGCCAGTGTCCGCTAGGGGGACTAAACGCGGTTTTTCCTTCGGAGTCCGCTAAAGGAACCTGCCAGTACCCTTTGTCATGTCAAGTGTGGTCAGGTATTGAGCCTGTCCAAGCCTCTCGAGGAGGTCGCCCACGTGGCATTGGATAGGCATCAAATTGGGAGACTTGGTTGCCGACGGAAGTCATTGCAGAACCTCCAACTCCCGTCAGGCTTACCGACGAGCACAATGGGGCTGGACCAGGGACTATAACTCTCCTCAATTACACCTAGTTCCAGCATGCGCTTGATCTCAGTTCCACTTCAGCCTTTTTGCCTCGGGAAGGCGTACGGGCGTTCTCGGACAACAACCCCGGGCTCTGTCACAATGTTGTGCTCAATCAGAGAGGTCCTTCCGGGGTGTTCACTGACTACCTCTCGAACGGTCCGGATAACTGTTTCCAGCTCCTGCCGTTGCCTGGGTCTCAAGTCTGCGCCAAAGTTAAGGTCGTGTGTGTGTGCGAAGAGTGAGCGGGCTGGCCGGAGGAGGGATCAGGGTCCCTGTCCTTCCACGGTTTCAGCAGGTTCACATGATATACCGCTCCTTTGGCCGACGCATTGGGTTGACTCACCAAATAGTCGACCAGTCCCTTCCTCTCCTTAACCGTAGGGGCCCTGCCAGTGGGCAAGCAACTTAGAGTGGGAGGTAGGCACTAGGACCATGACCCGATCTCCGGGTGGAACTCCCAAGAGACGTGCCGCGTTGTAGTAGCTAACCTGTGCTGCTTGAGCCTCCTCCATGTGACTTTTAAGGACAGGCGAATCTTTCCAAATCTATCGCGTAACTGCGCGATATACTCCAGTATGTTAGTGGTGGGAAGAGCCTCTTCTTCCCAGCCTTCTTTCAAAATATCCAATATGCCCCGAGGTTGTCGCCCATACAGTAGTTCAAAGGGGGAGAACCCCGTGGAGGCTTGTGGGACTTCCCGATAGGCAAAAAGGACGAGGGGAGGAGCTGATCCCAGTTCCTTCCATCCTCGCTGACCACCTTACGTAGCATTTGCTTGAGAGTTTGATTAAACCTCTCTACTAATCCGCCGGTTTGAGGATGATACACCGAGGTTTTAAATGCTTTATTTTCAGTAATCTGGCAGTCTCCTTGAACGTCTCCGAGGTGAAGGGGTCCCCTGGTCTGTCAAGACTTCTTTGGGGATCCCCACGCCAATACCCCTAGTAATTCCCGCGATGGCTTTAGAGGTAGCTGAGCGCAACGGAACAGCTTCGGGTATCGTGTAGCATAATCCACGAGGACTAAAATGTACTTGTGTCCTCGGCTGAGGGCTCTAGAGGTCCCACCAGGTCGACCCGATTCTGTGGAAGGGAACGCCAATCAAGGGAATAGGAACAAGAGGAGCACGGTCCCTCCTAGGAATCTGTCGCAGTTGACACTCCGGCAGGAAGCAAAAGCGGCATTTAACCTCCTCATTAATTCCTGGCCAGTAAAACCGGAGCTTGATCCGCTCCAGAGTTTTTTCGGTGCCCAGGTGGCCACCTAGGAGGTGGGCGTGTGCTAGCTCGCAGACCTGCCGCCGGAAGGTGCGCGGCACTAGCAGCAGCCTCGTCTCCTGCCCGTCATGCATTGCTACACGGTAAAGGAGGTCATTATCTAACACAAAGTAGGGGCCCTGTGGCATCGACTGACTAGTGCGCTGGCCATTGACAAGGACCACTGCATTTTTTACAAACTTCAGGGAGTCGTCATTCCATTGCTCCCTTTTGAAAGAAGCCGGCGTCTTTTAAATTGAAACCGCAACACGGAGAGAGGGTCAGCGCCGACCTCAATGGGCGTGGTTTCCTCCCGCCCGCCGGGCGTTGGTGGATGACGTGTCAGCCTGCGACGCCCGGAGTTGCCACGCCAGCCAGGACGGCTGCTTCACCTCTCTGCCGGCTGATTACACGGCGTGGAGGCAGCTTGAGACGGTTCATCTCCGCCCATAACGAGGCCCAACTTAACCCCGGAGTGGTATGTGTCTCGCCGCTTTTAATGTCAGACCAGTCCCGCCCTAGTATCACCGGTGTGGAGGATCAGGAAGGATTGCCACGGTTACTTTCTGGACTGATCCTCCGTAGCTAATGACACAAGCGGCGGTGCTGTACCAGCGGGTTTCCCCGTGGACACAGGTTATACTGGTCTTGAATTTTAGCCATTGTCGCGGTAGCACAAAACGGCGGGCAACAATGGAAATGTTGCTGCCGGAATCGAGCAGAGGAAGTTTTAAACCGTTAACGATCACCACGCCTGTATGCGGGACCGCCAACGGGTTTGTCAGAGCACACCAAGCCCTCCTCCCCTCCACCTGCATTCCTCCTCGCCTCCAAGCGTTTTGCGTGCCAGCCGCTGGACGCCGATGCAAGCTCCGGGTTATACAGGGAGGGGCTAGGTCTTGGGACATACCCGGCTGAGTTTGGCAGAAGGACGGTTCTGCTCTCCCAGAGTGTGAGGCCGCCTCTGTGTTTCCAGAAGCTCTATGAGCTCAGACATGTTCTTAAACTGCACGCCCCAGACCGGCTGGGTGAAGCCCTGGGGAAGTGCTTTCAGGAGCAGATAGCACGCTACCTGCTCAATGACCTGGTGGGGCTTGTTTTCCAAGGGCCGTAGCCACTGCCATACTTTTGCCCATAAGGACCAGGCTTGTTTACTGGTCGGCCTCTCAGGGTCCAACCTCCACTTGTTATTTTACTCACCTGCCAGTCTGGGGCACCCCAAGGTGGTAAAGGGGCTGTGGTTTCACTGGGGGCAGGCACTCTCCCCAAGAGAGCATACTGAGTCCCTCTTGTCTCCCCCCTCCAGGGCAGCCCAATTCGGGGAGCCCCACCCGCACACTCCCTGGCCTCTCTAGACGGCCTAGTTCTGCGTGCTGGGAGCGGAGCCCGCACCGGGTCTCGCCGAACCACGGGCA
The DNA here is from genome assembly GCF_016835505.1 of Polypterus senegalus. Taxonomy (NCBI): domain Eukaryota; kingdom Metazoa; phylum Chordata; class Cladistia; order Polypteriformes; family Polypteridae; genus Polypterus; species Polypterus senegalus. Next base: position 3,976,074 of record NC_053168.1, on the reverse strand, counting down.
CCCTCCCCGCCTGAATACTCGGCCCCGGTACGCTCCCACCTGGGTGTTTTGCAGGTCCTGTCCCCTTCTCTTCTGGGACTTCTCCATCCTGCCGGCTATGCCACTGTCACAAAACGAGTCAAAGACAGAAAAAGGTTTGGGGCAGCCACCCATGTAATTTGGTATCCTGGCTGCAACTTCGTTTTCTTTCAAATACCAGCACTGAAGTGCTTACAACAGAGTCCAAAACAAGACTGACACAGAAGGGAAAAGGGAAGGCTTTTAAAGGGGGAGACAGGAAGTGAGGTCATAAGGGTCGGGCACGTGTTCATTGTTCATTGGTTTAGTCCCGGATGTGACATCAGGGGCCGGAGCTGGCAAGGTCTGTCTCCATTGGCTCGGTCCCAGAAGTGACGTCCAGAGAGACAGGTGGAACCTCCCGGGTTAGGTCTACAGGGAAGTGAGAAAGAGAGTTAGTGCGCTCTGCCACATCCCGGCATGGCTCAGAACTGCCTTCACTCGAGCCCTTTAGCTGCCTCCCATGCGCGCGTGTGTGACAATGCTTATTATATGCAGTGCCATGGTGATACAATTGTTAACACTGTTGCCCCACACCTCCGCAGACTTGGGTCCTGTGGCATTAGGGGGCGCTAGTGCTCCCTTGAACCCTCAGGTACAACTCCAGACACCAGGTAAAAGTCCACGACCTTTTTATTTTCTTTTAACACAGTGCACCAAGCACCTTCCACACTACTCATAAATAACCAATAAACCAAGTACTCTCTCCTCCTCGCCCAGACACTTTGCTCCTCTCCCACCCAGCACAGCTCAGTGTCTGGACTGAGCCTTCGTCCTTTTATAGCCCCTGACCCGGAGGTGTTCCTGTCCCAGCAGTCCACAGTTCCTTATTTCTTCCGTGTCACGGCAATCAGCCTTTTATTTCACCCCGGGAGCACGCCATTCCTTCCCATCACGTGACCATGACGTACTCCCGGGTCATAAGGCACAACAGATCCCACAAGTCCCCCCACAGCGACTCCTGGTGGTCCCCAAGGTATCCAGCAGGGCTGTGTATAAACACTACAGAGTCCATAAGGCCCTGCTGGACCTCGGGGCACGATCCTGCTGTCAGGAGAGCTCCTCCTGGCGGCCTGGGGGTGTGGACCGGCATGGAAAGCAGGAAGTCCTCCACAGTCCCATTGGAAGTTTGGCCAGTGTCTGCCTGAGGTTTGCGTCCCCCATGTCTGTGTTCTAACGTTTGTGATGAGCCATCTGTTGGAATGAAAAATGCAATGCACTGTATTAATAGGAGTATTGCAAATTACTGAATTACTGAATGCACTGAGGTCTACAGGTTTGATTACTGAAATTTCAGCCTTAGTTTAGGTGGCACAGCTAGTTTTTAATATTTAACATGGCAGGCTGTGCTCTGATGGTCCTCAAGCTCTGAGTAGTGGGAAAAGTGCTATGTTTCTTATTCTGTAAAATGTGCAGAGAATGCGGTGGACTGGCAACCTGCCTGGGGTTTGCTTCCTGCCTTGCGCCCTGTGTTGGCTGGGATTGGCTCCAGCAGACCCCCGTGACCCTGTAGTTAGGATATAGCAGGTTGGATGATGGATGGATGGATGTGCAAATTAAGTTCATTAAATCATCTCCGTGCGTTTCCTAAACTAGACCTCCAAGCTCCTCCTGCTAGTGCTGCTAGGACAGGCTCTGGCTCCACATGATCTTTAACGGATGGTTAGAGATCTGTGATCTGAAGCTAAATTCTCTAAATCAGGGCTTACAGCAAAAGCTACAGGTACTGTACTATGTATAACTGATCAGTAGTTGCAATTAAATTAACAAAAAAAAAACATTCTGTTAATATTCAAACAGCTCTAAAAAAAAACTCAAGCGCTTCATTTGAACAGGCCACCTGAACACTAAGAATTCTGGAGTCAGAAAGCCTAAAACGTGTCTGTACTGCAGAGCAAGACTGCCACCAAGAGGCAAATCACTGAACTGCAAAGAGAAAGGATTTTAAAAAATGAGCAAAAGTCTCAAGTGTGAAGAGCCGGCACCACCTGCTGTCCCGGATCATAACTCAGCCCAAACCTTGGCTCTCTGCTTCATTAATTACATTTTTTTTTTTTAAAATCAAATTTTGAAGATGAGGATCTTTTTTTCTGATTAACTTAAATTTTGCTTTTTACAGATTATTTTTATTAGGAGCTCAAGCACAAGAATGGCCTTTCACTACACAGGGTGTAAGACTGCAGGTTTGAGTCCTGATGATCCTCGGGGAGTCACCTCACCTGGTGGGGTCCACTGTAGTGGGTGCCGGTGCTTCATAAACTAAGGGGTCAGTCATGTGTTTGTGATACGATGAACTGGAGCAGGGATGTCTGATCCTGGAGGGCTACTGTGGCTGCAGCTGTTCTTTCCTGCCACTTTCTTCATCTGTGACCCAATTCTGCTGTTGATTGACTTGTTTTACCTTCATTTTCTTTGCCTTTTTTAAAGACTCAGGCATCTGTTTGTTTTCCTTCCTTAGAAGCTCAAAAAATGAGATACAAAAGCCACTGTATAATAGATAGATAGATAGATAACGAAAGGCACTATATAATAGATAGATAGATAGATAACGAAAGGCACTATATAATAGATAGATAGATATGAAAGGCACTATATGATAGATAGATAGATAGATAGATAGATAGATAGATAGATAGATAGATAGATAGATAGATAGATAGATAGATAGATAGATAGATAGATATGAAAGGCACTATATGATAGATAGATAGATAGATATGAAAGGCACTATATGATAGATAGATAGATAGATAGATAGATAGATAGATAGATAGATAGATAGATAGATAAAAAGATGGCCGGTACCCTAACCCAGCCAGGATGCCTAGGATATAGAAGAATAGGGGAAAGCAGCTTCTTTAGGGCACTGCCTCCTTCGAGAATCTAGATGGTAGCTCCCTGGGATTACAGCGGTGCCCCAGATTCGTTCAGGGCAATATGGGATGCGAAGTTTTTAATCTCAGCCCTGTTGGGTGCCATGGGTACCACCAGGGGGTGCTGTGAAAGACTTATATGAGACAAGATTTTCACCTAACCCAGAAGTGCTGGCAAGTCACGAGGACGGAAGAGCAGATGTACTTCCAGGTTGGCCAATATAAAAGGTATCACCTCAAACCCAGTCGGAGAGCCAGAGTCCGGTGGAAGGCGGACGAAGCTTGCTGGGAGGAATGAAGGAGGAAAGAGATGGAGAGAATAATTTGTGTGCCTAATTACTTCTGGCTGTCCGATAACCGGCGCGTTCACAATGAACCGCAAAGGACAGCAGGTTCTCATCGGCATTTACAGGGCAGAGGGCAGACCTTTATGGCTCCAACCACAAGACAAATGAAAAAAAAAACACATTAGAGACATTTGAGCCTCAGTCCCTGGTAAAATTGGCCGAGTCTGTTCAAGAGTGAATCCTGTGATATTCTGCCCACTCTTCAGTATATGGTTATTATTTTTGTAACCCATTCAAATATCTGTGGAATGGAATGGTGCTATATAATTAAAATACATTATTATTACTATTATTACTCTTCATTGTATTGTTCCGAGATTTACCCTATAGACAAGCCGTTTTGATGCATTACTAAAATTTTAATTTATAAAAACATAATAAATATGAGCCATGACGCCATCAGTAACAGATGAGGGTATGCAGTGGATGAAGGGATGGCAGCAAAAACTGCAGAAACAGCATCTGAGATTAGGAGGGACACAGAGCAGCGTTTCTCAGCCACTGGGGCGGGTTGCTGTCTGGATAAGCGGTTTCAGGTACCGAGCTGCCGTGACACGACCCCCTGTTATTGTAATCACACTCTTTGCACCAAGGGGACCAAAGGCTCTTCTAATTTATCGAAGACAACCTGCACAACTTGGTCCTGAGGTCATAAAAGCTGAGAAACACCAATATAAAAGAAACAGAGGGAAGGCCTATGCAATGTCAAAACTTTGAATTCTACTTGATGACCATCACAGCACAGTCTGCCATGTTGAATATTAAAAACACAGCTGTGCTCCCCTTCTAAGATGTGCTGAAATCGAAATAATCAACGTAGACCTCAGCATATTCAGTACTAATGTCTGCAGTGCACCACCTATCAGAAGGTATTTTGAAATAGATGTAGCAACAAAATGCATTTCATTTCTCATTCCAACAGATGGAGCATCACAAACATTAGTCATTCTTTTACGAATCCCATGCCAAATGATCAGAGCAACCAGACGGACACCCAGACGTTTATCCTTTTATTACGATGGAAAAGAGCTCTGATCTGATCTCTCAGCTGTTGATTTGCTGTGACATCCTCCCCACCCTGCTATTGTAATGATCCTCATTCCACCAAGGGGACCAAAGTCTCTTCTATTATCACACTCCCCACCCCAAAGGTAAAAATGGGACCCGAGGTCCAAAACTTTGAGACACACTAATACAGAGAGACAGAGAATGAAGGGGTGTGCAACGTCAAAGCTTGGAATTAGTAATAATAATTCTTTCCATTTATATAGCACTACTCAGAGCTTGAGGACCATCAGACCACAGTCTGCCATGTTAAATATTAAAAACTAACTGTGCCACCTGAACTAAGACAGACTGAAATTTGAGTAATCAAGCCTGGAGACCTCATTTAGCATTACGGTTTGCAATATACCATTTACTGGAATGTAATTTGCAATGCATGTATTAATACAGTGCATTATGTTTTTCATTCCAACAGATGGCTCATCACAAACATTAGCACTGCTTTTACGAAGCTCATACCAATTTTTTGTACCGAATGTAGTAATACGATGCATTGCACCTTTCATTCCAAAATATGGCACATCTCAAACATTAGCACTGCTTTTACAAATCTCATACAAAACTTTTGTAATCCACACAGTAATACAATGCATTGCATTTGTCATTCCAACAGATGGCACATCAAACATTAGCACTGATTTTACAAATCTCATACCAAATTGTTTTAATGCATGCAGTAATACAATACATTGAAACTTGTATTTCAACAGATGGCACATTACAAACATTAGCATTGCTCCTATGAATCCCATACCCATTCCATTCCATCTCATCCCAGAGCAACCAGTCTCTTGCCCTTTTATTACGGTGGAAAAGAAGTCTGATCCTTCAACTATCTGTTTTGAAAGAGTGAAAGTAAAACATTCAATAAGATTACGCTGGCACCTAGTTGGTTTTACAACATTGGGCGTTTTCAGCTCTTAAGGTAAAACTATCCATCCATCCATCCATCCATTCTCCAACCCGCTATATCCTAACTACAGGGTCACGGGGGTCTGGTGAAGCCAATCCCAGCCAACACAGGGTGCAAGGCAGAAAACAAACTCCGGGCAGGGCACCAGCCCACCGCATGGCACACACACACACTCACACCAAGCACACACTCGGCACAATTTAGAATCGCCAATGCACCCAACCAGCATGTCTTTGGACTGTGGGAGGAAACCCACGCAAACACGGGGAGAACATGCAAACTCCACGCAGGGAGGACCCGGGACGTGAACCCAGGTCTCCTTACTGCAACAAAAATGAAAACAAAAATAAAAATATATAAAAACTAAAAATTAAAAAAAAAGGTATGTTTCATTTTTAATCAGTTTAAAGACTCCAGACACTTCTGCCCAGCTATAATAAAATTGATGTGCCGTTCAGCAGACACTCTGCCAGCTCAGTCACTTCATTGTCATCTTCCCTTTCCCAGCCGTGTGATTTGTTGACAACAACATTCCTCTTAGTCATTTAAAGTGTCAAGAAAGATTTTAATTTTACAAAAGGGATTTCGCACTACCGTGTGAAGGAACAAGTAAGATGTTGCCAAACAAAATGCAAACACCGAGAAGTAAGCCAAAGCGTTTTTCACTCGTGACGCATATCCAAGGTCGGTCCCGAAGGCTTTTCAAATAAGACGTTTGGCTGATTAGCAAATTTCACAGTCATAGCTTTTGAATTAAATGATTTACCTTAAGTGCAAAGAAAGCCAGCAGCTCCTCCTAACTCACATCAGACGCCATGTGCAGCCTGTGACTTGGACCCGAGGAGATGCTGCGTGCGTCTTTAGTCCTCAGTCACAGTTACAGCTAACTGCTGTGTACTCAGGAGTCCCAAACATTTCCAATAATGCCCACAAGAGGGAGATAAACGATCAAACCCTGGCTAGTAACTGAACGGAATGAACCTCGATAAAATATAAAGGTATATTATCACAAATTCATGGTAAGTACATGAAGCACACAAGACAAAAAGGAGCTGCCAGCAAGGACAGTACGAGGTGAACAAGTCCTGATATACAGTCCAATGGCAAAGTCAAATCACAGAGCAAATTCCTAAAAATATCAAATGAATCCCAAAAGAACAGAAATAAATTAAGCAACATTCATCAAACACCCAAGTAAATTCAAAACGAAACAGCAGGAACTGTGGGAGACCCTCCAGATTTATAAAGCAGGGGGCAGCTCTTGGCAGTCATTAGCAGGAGGCCCGCCACCTCTTGGACGAAATGCCAGCAAACACACGGAACACAACAAAAGCAAGTTATGGACAAAACCAAATCTAAACAAATGAGCAAAAGAGACCTGAAACGTGCACTTGAACCCCAGCTTAAGACGTGACACAATCATACCATCACATATAAAGAGACAGAAATCACCTGTACCTAATAAATCTGATTTACACCCTGGACATGAATGAACGGCAGCTATGAAAGTCGCCCGACGTCTTGTGACGACACAGTCCACTCCCCCCACCTGGCGTCAGAGTTTACCAGTTATGCAAAATTATCTCCTTCATATGCTTCGCCATCTCGAGAAATCGTTGAAATCCGCTAAAATGTTTTCCATAGCAAATTTGCCGACTATGCCATTATCCTTGTTTGGCAAATTTTTCCCTGAAAATTTGTTGTGTGGTCAGCTTAAATTGATTCTCCCCCGAAGTCCCATAAAACATTGTGAGGGCAGAGTGACATCACAGAGCTGTAGTAGCCAGTGTTGGACGGGGAGGTCACTGCCTGATCTGTGCTGCCTGTCCAGTGTTTACATGGCATGTTCACTGTAAGTGCAGTCCACCTGACGCTTTACAGTAACGGGAGGCGAGTTAGAGTAAAGATTCAGCTGCTAGGTACGGTAACTAGGGAGACAAAGGGTGAGAATTTGGGAGAGGATTTAGTGTTGGATGGCATCTGAGTGTTGGACACCTTTAACCTGGATGGTTAGGTTAGGGGATAATCACTCCAAAGAGCATGCACTGATACTCTCATCTACCAATACTTAAGTGAAATATGTCTTATCCATACAGAAATATACAATTATATATCTCCTCTGCCACAAAATATCCATTATATAGTGCCATACATATTCAAAAATATTATTTAAACTCTATTTAAAAACCTATTCACTTCTGCAATAAAAAAAAAACATTTCTACGAGCAGGGGTTCAAATAAGACTGCCCCCTACTGGTCATGTACAAAAATGAGGTGTTGCCTAATTTTATTTTTATATTTTTTCTTTCTTTATCCCATGAAGTACTTTCAGCTACATTATTTTATGAAATCGTGCCATATAAGGAAATGTTTTTGTTGTTGTTATCTGTGTCAATAATGACATTTTTTTTTCCTTTTTTTTTTTTAACGCGTTTATAACCAGTGTTTCATTTACATCATACGGGGTTTGCCTACAGGTACCCCAAATCTTTGATTGTCTGTGCCTTCCCTTACAGTGTTGGGAGTCAACCTGTTAAAAAGGTTTGTAGTGACAAGCAGAAAAATCCTGTGCTGCAAAACCTCCAATCACAGGGCTTCTTCTTAAAACACCCGCCCCCCCCAACTCCTCCAGTCCGTGCATTTTAAACCACCGCTGGGGTTCCAGGGAAAGAGCAGAAGGCACTGAACAAAAGACTTAGTGCTGAGAGAAAGTAAAAAGCTAAAACTGCTGTCACCCGATCTGGAGCTCAGTAGCACAGGAGAGCTGAAGCCTCATAATTACTTTGCACGATGTGATGAGTGCAGCGACAGCGGAGACAAACGCACCCTTAGACCACCGCAGATACTGGGCTATACAAGTAAAATGCATTATTAAGTGCTGCTGTCTGCTATGATATCTTTCTGTCATTCTGAAATTCCATTGACTCGGGCACCGCCGCGAGGGGCAGCCTTTCCAGCAGCTCCGTGTATCACTTTATCTTTCTACCTTTTTTCTCTATTTCACTGTTAACTCCTACCACTTTCTTTTATGAGGACTCGTTCCCTGGACACTTTTTACTGCTTGGAGATGGATTTTTACACACCGAGACTCATCTATTCAAGTAGTCAACGTCAAGCGCTGAGAACAAATGCCCACGTTGGTGTGGTTCCCTATTTACCCGACGAGGTAAGAAGGCGGTATCGTGGCAGCACAGCCGGCACTAAGATAAAAGCCAAGTGTCTAGCGAGAAAGTGGCGCTACAAACCTTCGGTGCCTTCTGTGATCCTGGGAAATGTGAACTCACTACCAAATAAGATGGACAAACTGGCTGCTTTATGGTTTTTTTTTTTATTCTTATACTAGCAAAATACCTGCGCTTCGCAGCGGAGAAGTAGTGTGTTAAAGAAGCAATGAAAAAGAAAAGGAAACATTTTGAAAGTAACGTAACCTGATTGTCAATGTAATTGTTTTGTCACTGTTGTGAGTGATGAGTGTTGTTGTCATATATATATATATTTACACACACACACACACACATAAACATATATATATACATACTGTACCTATACATATACACATATATACATACATATATATATCTACATACATACACAGCTATTTCGTATCAGTGCAATACGCTGTTTGTTAAAACGGTTGACTCCCGCTCAATAACAAATCAAATCATTCAGTTGTCTTTGCTCAGATGTCATTTTAGAGCTGGACGCCTGGCATCTTTTTTTGGCCACAAGTTCGTTTATGTTTGGTGTGAGGTTCTGTGTTGTGGAGATTCTCAGGATGGATTGCAGGTGCTCATCAGTGAGGCGACTTCTGTGTGCTGTTTTGTTAGTCTTTATCACTGAGAAGAGCTTCTCACACAGATATGTGCTACCAAACATGCACAAAGTTCGAGCCGCATGTAGACGGACTTTTTTTGTTCTTCAAAGTCACCAAAGCGCCGTGCAAACTCAGTGCGCTCAGTTTATCAGCAAAGTGCGTATTTGGGAACACCGTAGTGACGACTTGGTTTAACATTACTTGGCAACAGGGAAAGTGAGGCAAGGTGCACTTGGTGCATTTGTGTCTCCCATAAAAGCAGCTTCACTTGAAATCACTTTGTGATTGTGCACGGGTTAAAACGTCCGCTGAAGTGTCAGATTCTTATTTAATTATGCTGCTTTCTGTATCTTCTGCATTGCATTCAGGTTACCCTGATGTTTTGTCTCATAGTGCCGTCTTAGATTAAATTCTGTAATTACAGCCACATTAGCTCCACAAATGAGACACACGGGTTCAGTAAACATATACTCAGCCTCCCATCGGTTTTTAAAGGCTCTATTTTCAGAATCAACTTTTCTCTTCAGCATCGTGTGAGCTAGCTTCGCAATAACTTGATTAACTCGGTAAGTGTTCGGCAAGGCAACTGAAGCGCTGCATTATGGGATCTGTAGTTTATTGTGTTACCAGCGCTTCATATACCCGGGCTTTAATAACAATAATACAGTATATAAAATGATCTCGGGCGGATATAATTACACGCCAGGCGGATGTGGCCCGCGGCCCTTGAGTTTGACACATATGGACTAAATAGAACTTGAAAAGATATATTTTTTCAAATGTGATCGCGCAATTCAGATAGAGTTGACGCGCACTACAGCCTGCATGCCTCAATAAGTCATCCTCCCCTCGCTCTTACTTTTTTACCGTTCATCTAATGAATACACTGAGTATGGCTTTACCAAAACAATCATTGATGGCGAATAAAGTATCCATTATTCGAGTATGTAGATCGGGATATATATATACATATATATATATATATATATATACCCGCCCATCGCAGCGGAGAAGTAGTGTGTTAAAAAAGCTAGAAAAAGAAAAGGGAACATTTTAAAAATAACGTAACATGACTGTCAATATACAGTATTTGTTTTGTGAGTGTTACTGAGTGTTGCTGTCATCAAGGATTTGATTATCATTATTTCTTTCAATCAGGTTCGTATTTGTAGGATGTGTTGTGTTCAAGTTACATTCTGTGTTTGTCAATCGCTGTAAAGATGACAGGTTTCATTCATCGATTCGTTTCTTACTGCATCAATAAACAGCTCGTCGTCTTCTTTATCTGAGACCTGACACACTGCATGCACGGGTTTTTTTTACACTGTCTTCCTTTAGCGGGACATTGACTTTTTCCACCCCACGGCTGTATTTAATGTTAGCTAAGACCCGGCACTTAAAAGTTTCTCTCACAGTTTCGCTGAGTTTGTACCAAACACCACCCTGACCATCTCATCTTCCTCTCCATAAGCACAGTCCTTCACCCGTGAATATTTACCCGTGGCAGTTTGCTATTGGATTGCCGCTGACGGACGGCCTTATATGGGCAGGCACTAAATTACAAACGCCAGCGGCAGCCTGTCTATGAACTTAATTTAAAGTGTAGGTTTACATCGTGCTTTGTTTCCGAAGTAGCAGAACTCATGAATATGGTTGTATATGTCACTCGCTCGCTTCTTATTGTTTCGCTGCCTTCTCAATTATATAATGCATGTTTTCTTCAGCGCTTTTTTGAGGTCTTCCTGGTTTTCTATGTACTGCGTGATTACGTGTGAGGCGTGATGATGTCACACGATACTCCGCCCCCACGGCGTTGAAGCTCATCTCCATTACAGTAAATGGAGAAAAACTGTTTCCAGTTATGACCATTACGCGTAGAATTTCGATATAAAACCTGCCCAACTTTTGTAAGGAAGCTGTAAGGAATGAACCTGCCAAATTTCAGCCTTCCACCCACACGGGAAGTTGGAGAATTAGTGAGTGAGTGAGTGAGTGAGTGAGTCAGTGAGTGAGGGCTTTGCCTTTTATTAGTATAGATTTTTTGTTCATTTTTCCTTGGGATTAATAAAGTATCTATTTTCTGACTGCTACCGTACATCACTATATGGCACAACAACTTCAAGTAGAATTTAGATAAGCATTGTGGGCTACAAAAAGGCGATGTGTTAAAATGCCACAGCTACATTCTGGAATGTCCTGTTTGCATTTCCAATTAGACACCATTGCTAACTTCCTTTAGTTAGACCAGCAGTCAGGTGAATGCACAAAAGGGGCCGCTGTGCAGCATTGTCAGTGCTTTACTGGCTGAATTCCATACTCAAGCGATTCATTCGGGTCACCCTGCTCACCAAAAGTGGCCCACTAGGCACTTGGCATTCCACGCCAACAAGCTGGGCATCTTACCCATTTAAAGTTTGAGAATGTGTGAAGATCGTTTTGGCCCCAAGGCCTCTTATCGTTTGCTTTACCAGAACTACATTGGCGAGCGAAGACTATCCTGAGGGAAACTTCAGAGGGAACCCGGTTACGAGATAGTTCAATTAGTCTTTCGCCTCCATACCCACATCAGATGGCCGATTTGCACGGCATGACCGCTGTGGATCTCCACCAGAGGTTCCTCTGGCTTTGCCCATCCCAGGCCTAGTTCACCATCAACAGCAGCAAATACGGTGTAGACAAGCATTGTGGTCTATGGATATATGCGTTATAACGCAATGGCGATTTTGTCACAGCACGTTAGCATCTCTAATTACACAGGGATGTTCAGTTTAAGTTACTCATTTAGATGTGCAGTCAGAAGGCGGATGCTGGGCAGTCTTGCCCGAGCTTTGCTGGTGTCGTTAGATTTGTTGATTCGGGGGTTTACAGCACCGAGATCTGCCTCTCCTTGGGTTTTTCGTTATCCTCTCTCTTAACTGCAGTCCTTTTGATAGAGTGTGTAGCTTTCAGTTCATACATTCATGAAAGGAGCTGCCAATTCAAGCTTACAGACTCCTACATTGTCATAACACATAACAGACAGCCCACACAGCGCTGCGACAACATATCACTCACGTTCGCCACTCGTCCACCGATGCCATTGAATGCCAATGTATGATCTGTTGCTACAGAAAGGTTTTCCGCCCCGTTATCAGATTATGCTGATTTTTAAAGCGTGCAAAGTCCTCTCCATACAAGCGACACAAAGGAGACTTTTCAACTGAAGTCAGTTCATCGGAATCAGAAGCTTGCCGTCTGTTGGACCAGGGTAACATGATCACCGCCTAAAGTTCACAAGGCGTTGGATTGGTTTAGAAATGTGACACTCAATGAAACATCTAATTCATAGGCTGCCAACCTTTATTGGTTCAGAGCCCACTTTTCCAAAAAGTGATTCAATAGCGCCCACCTTGGGTGAACTATACTATACTACAGTCATATGAAAAAGAGCCCCTCTTAATTCTTTGGATTTTTGATTCTCATTGGCTGAGCTTTCAAAGTAGCAACTTCCTTTTAATATACAACATGCCTTATGGACAATGTAGGATTTCAGCAGTGACATTAAGATTATTGGATTAACACAAAATATGCATCATAACAAAATTAGACAGGTACATAAATGTGGGCACCACAACAGAGATATGACATAAATTCTTAGCTGAGCCTCCTTTTGCTCCTTTGAGCCTCTCGACGCTGTCCTCCTATAGCCTGTGATGAGTGTCTGGACTCTGGATGGAGGTATTTCTGACCATTCTTCATACAAAATCTCTCCAGTTCAGTTCAATTTGATGGACAGCCTGTTTCAAATCCTCCCATAGATTTTCGATGATATTCAAGTCAGGGGACTGTGACGGCCATTCCAGAACATTGTACTTCTCCCTCTGCATGAATGCCTTCGTAGATTATGAGCTGTGTTTTGGGTCATTGTCTTGTTGGAATATCCAACCCCTGCGTAACTTCGACTCTGTGACTGATGCTTGAACATTATCCTGAAGAATTTGTTGATGTTGGGTTGAATTCATCCGACCCTCGACTTAACAAGGACCCCAGTCCCTGAACTGGCCACACAGCCCCACAGCATGATGAGACCTCCACCAAATTTGACAGGAGGTAGCAGGTGTTTGTCTTGGAATGCGGTGTTCTTCTTCCGCCATGCAAAGCGCTTTTTGTTCTGACCAAATAACTCCATTTTTGTCTCATCAGTCCAAAGCACTTTGTTCCCAAATGAATCTGGCTTGTCTAAATGAGCATTTGATACAACAAGCGACTCAGTTTGTGGCGTGAGTGCAGAAAGGGCTTCTTTCTCCTCACCCTGCCATACAGATGCGCTGAATTGTAGAACAATGTACAGATACACCATCTGCAGCGAGATGTTCTTGCAGGTCTTTGGAGGTGATCTGTGGTTGTCTGTCACCATTCTCACAATCCTGCCTCTTCATATCCCGCTCCTGTATTTTTCTTGGCCTGCCAGACCCAAGTTGGTTTAACAGCAACTGTGCCTGTGGCCTTCCATTTCCCGATTCCATTCCTGACAGTTTAAACCTCTGAGATGGCTTTTTGTAGCCTTCCCCTAAACCAGGAGACTCAACAATCTTTGTTTTCAGATCTTTGGAGAGTTGCTTTGAGGATCCCATGCTGTCTGTCACTCTTCAGAGGAGAGTCAAAAGGAAGGAAGCACAACTTGTAATTGACCACCTTAAATACCTTTGACCACTCATGACTGGACACTCCTGTCTATGAGGTTCAAGGCTTAACGAGCTCATCCAACCAGTAATCAGCATTGAGCAGTGACAGGCATTCAAATCAGCACAATGACAAGGGGACCCACATTTGTGCACAGCCAGTTTGTCACATTTGATTTAATTTCATAAAACTAAATACTGCGTCACTAAAAATCTTTGTTCGGAAAACACCCGAGTCCTCCTAGGAAATGACAGACATACCACTGTTATCATTACTGTTGAAAGGAGAGTCGATTATTATGCAGGCTGAGAGGGGTGCACAAACTTTTTCATATGACTGTATATATTGAAAAACAAGGACAGCTTTTTAAATTATTTTACTAGAAGATATTAATATATTGGTGTGTGTCTCAAAGTATGATTAAAAAAATTAATATAATAATATTATTAGTGAGAGGGCTGAGCTTGGTGGGATGACACTAATTTTTCGATGTTTGGTGCCATTTTTCTCATCAGCAATCTTAAATAGCCGCAATCCACTACTGACAATCGCTTTCTTTTCTTTGTTAACAGATTGTTGACCGTGCTAAATCCTCATTCGGCTAAATACAATGATGGGAGACTTGTAGATCGTCTAATTCGTGTCGCCATCATGGAAAAGTAGTGTTTCTTCCCAATGAAGAGGCCTATCCACGAGAATGAAAAGATTTGTTGTTTGGTGAAAGTGAAATCCACACGTATGAGCGGCAGAGACGTGAAGTGGCGGGCACATAGCATAAGCCGGGAGGTTGGCGAGTGAAGCGAGTTCTTAGTTAGTTAACTTAGTTTTTAATAAGTAGGTCCATGTAAGTTTTCCTTCGAATGTCATCTGTGGGTACCGCACTGTAATTTTAGGTTTACACTTGCTCTGAAGGAATTTCAAAACAATCTGGTATTGAGAAAAAACTCCTCACGTACAGTATTTATAGTAATGTTCAATGAACCTGCATAGATTTGGTCCTCTGCACATGCGTTAATCTCGTAAGGACTTGCATGATCTGAGAATGCAGGACTTGTGCAAACCTGTAAATATAATGTACCAATACCTACTATTTAATACAGATGGGTCTTTCTTAATGGACATTTAGAATAATTGGTTGAAACGTGCGTTTGATGATTTTTAGCATTAATAAAACTTTTCAGTGCGTTCTTGCGAGTATTGCCCAAGGGGGAGGCAGCTGGTCCTCAACGCCTCTTTAATATGTCTTGGACCAGAAATGCCCCCTTAGATTTCTTCAGTGCCCACCGGTGGGTGGTACCACCCCCATTGAGAACCTTAGGTCTAATTGTTCCCATCCACTTTTAAGCAAAATTCACTCAAAATTATACACCGGACGTCAGCGAGACTCGTGGTCTGATGGTTTGTAATCTCCTTTTGATCAGCCCTCCTTTGTATTATATTAGTGCCGAGGGGCAGCGTGTTACATATCGATCATTCATCTATCCATCCATCCATCCATCCATCCTCTTCCGCTTATCCGAGGTCGGGTCGCGGGGGCAGCAGCTCAAGCAGAGAGGCCCAGACTTCCCTCTCCCCGGCCACTTCTTCCAGCTCTTCCGGGAGAATCCCAAGGCGTTCCCAAGCCAGCCGGGAGACATAGTCCCTCCAGCGTGTCCTGGGTCTTCCCCGGGGCCTCCTCCCGGTTGGACGTGCCCGGAACACCTCACCAGGGAGGCGTCCAGGAGGCATCCTGATCAGATGCCCGAGCCACCTCATCTGACTCCTCTCTCTACTCTGAGCCCCTCCCGGATGACTGAGGTTCTCACCCGATCTTTAAGGGAAAGCCCAGACACCCTGCGGAGGAAACTCATTTCAGCCGCTTGTATTCGCGATCTCGTTCTTTCGGTCACTACCCACAGCTCATGACCATAGGTGAGGGTAGGAGCGTAGATCGACTGGTAAATTGAGAGCTTTGCCTTACGGCTCAGCTCCTTTTTCACCATGACAGACCGATGCAGAGCCCGCATCACTGCGGATGCCGCACCGATCCGCCTGTCGATCTCACGCTCCATTCTTCCCTCACTCGTGAACAAGACCCCGAGATACTTGAACTCCTCCACTTGGGGCAGGATCTCTCCCCCAACCCTGAGAGGGCACTCCACCCTTTTCCGGCTGAGGACCATGCTCTCGGATTTGGAGGTGCTGATTCTCATCCCAGCCGCTTCACACTCAGCTGCGAACCGATCCAGAGAGCTGAAGATCACGGCCTGATGAAGCAAACAGGACAACATCATCTGCAAAAAGCAGTGACCCAATCCTGAGTCCACCAAACCGGACCTCCTCAACGCCCTGGCTGCGCCTAGAAATTCTGTCCATAAAGTTATGAACAGAATCGGTGACAAAGGGCAGCCCTGGCGGAGTCCAACTCTCACTGGAAACGGGCTCGACTTACTGCCGGCAATGCGGACCAAGCTCTGACACCGGTTGTACAGGGACCGAACAGGCCTTATCAGGGGGTCTGGTGCCCCATACTCTTAGAGCACCCCACAGGATTCCCCGAGGGACACGGTCGAACGCCTTTTCCAAGTCCACAAAACACATGTAGACCGGTCGGGCAAACTCCCATGCACCCTCCAGGACCCTGCTAAGGGTGAAGAGCTGGTCCACTGTTCCTGTCAACATGTCGATCAACACAAGCAAATTTACTGTACTCTGTAAACGGGACAATGATGACTCGATAAACTCAATTAGGGTTAAAGCCCTAACCCCAATGATAATAATCTTCATTTCAACAATCTGTGAAATGTTCTGAGCCAACACAGAGCAAGCAGCGCTATATTATAATAATAATAATCTAAAACAAACATTTCAAAGCGTAACAAGAAATGAATCAAATGACAATACAATAACAATCAGCCCACAAAAACACAGCCAATTGAGGTCACCATCCAAAGAGACGGTCGCCCATAAAGGAGGAGACACTTACTCTTCTTCGCCCGTTCTTGCTTTCTCATCTCGGATCAGGTAGACCATCCCAAAGCTCCCACTGCCGAGTTTTTTCTGGATTTTGTACCGCTTTGCTATCAGGTTCCCCGTCCATACAGTAGGCGACGCCTGCTCTCTGCAGACGTCCTTGGCTTGCAGGCGTTCACGAAATTTCGGCATCCTGTTGTACGGTCAGATGAAAGACTCCCTTTTCACTCGAGGTTGTTCTTCAGGAGAACGGCACTGTGCTCTGGAAATGAGAAAACGGCACACTGGTAAATAAAACAAACATCCATCCATCCATTATCCAACCCGCTAAATCCCAACTACAGGGTCATGGGGGTCTGCTGGAGCCAATCCCAGCCAGCACAGGGCGCAAGGCAGGAAACAAACCCCGGGCAGAGTGCCAGCTAAAACAGCTTCCATACCCGCATAAAACCTTCAGCACGCGGGGATAAATAAGTCGGATAACTTTGTTGAAGTTGTTTTTCTCTATCGTGCAAAGAGTTTCTTTATGCAAATATCACAACTTCGGTGCTACCAAAACAGCTCTTTACCGTTTTATATTTTACAGTCGTTTACCTCGCCATTTAACAATTTTACACTGTAAAATTAACTGCAAGGGTGGCACGGTGGCGCAGTGGGTAGCGCTGCTGCCTCGCAGTACGGAGACCATGGAGTTTGCATGTTCTCCCCGTGTCTGCGTGGGTTTCTTCCCACAGTCCAAAGACATGCAGGTTGGGTGCATTGGCGATCCTATATTGTCCCTAGTGAGTGCCTGGTGTGTTGGTGTGTGTGTGCCCTACGCCCTGCCCGGGCTTTGTTTCCTGCCTTGCGCCCTGTGTTGGCTGGGATTGGCTCCAGCAGACCCCCATGACCCTGTAGTTAGGATATAGCGGGTAGGATAAGATGGATGGATGAAATGAACTGCCATTTTTTTCATTGTAGCACTTCAAAACCCTGAGGTTGTGGGTTCAAATCCCACCACTTACACCTGTGCCACCCTGACATCACCTTCTGGTGCTCCAACTCGAAAAAAACAAAAGAAATGAATCAGGCTGCGTCACTAATGTTGCAAGTCTCGTTGCGTCATAAATAATAAGGAGTACTAATACAAGGCAACAAACTGCAGAATTGTCATACTCTACGCACACGATGGGGTCTCTGAAAGTTGTGTATTTCAAGTTAAATCAATTAATGCGAGCGTCATGGTGAAAATGTGCGTGTTCCTAGTATAAAAAATGTGTTCATTCTGAGTGAGATTAACACAAAATGTGCGAATCATGAGAAGAGTCCGCGAGATACGCTTCTGTTTTAAAGAAACTAATCGGAGGAGTTGTTTGTGTCACCGTTTATTAATTGTGTTAAGAAGTTGATGTCAATACAACTACAAACAGGCACATAAAAACAGCAAACGTCATCAGTTTAAGTTAACTTAAATTTGATAGATTTTAAGTAAATATTTCCATTACTTAGTTTTTATTTTACTGCTGATATAAATCAAGACCTGAAGCAGCTCCATTTTCTTTCAGGGAGAGTTCAGCCCGATGACTTTACGGAGAGGGCGGCCGGCACACTTCTGGTCGCCATCGAGGGCTCCTGGTCGCTTGTCACGCCGTCGCGCTTCTAATTTGTTATTTCGCAGTTTCGGGTGTCACAACAAGTGGCAGATTAGAAACGTGACGCTTCGGGCGGCCTGTTAATTACCAGAGCAGACGTTACCGTAAATCTCAAATCAAAACGATAGGAAAGATTGACTTTTTTTAAGATATAAAGTTTTGAAGTTATTTTTGCAAAATCGGAACTTTTAGAGGGTGTGTTTATGTTAGGTTAACAATTAGAATGGGAATGCTGCTCCTTTCTAATTCACCTAAAACGACTTTCGCATCATACAAAATCAACTGAAACACCAATTTATTAGGAAGACAGAGGAGCAGGGTGACTCGCACCGTGCTGGTTCAAAAAGTGTCACTTCTGCACCTTTCACTTAAGTGCGTTTTAATGCTTTATTTCTGTTTATGCAATAACAATCATCTCAAACGTTATCTAGTAAATTACAATCAATACATTCACGAAGGCAAATCAGAAAAAGCATGGTCACCGTAAAACACCGTCACCCGTGGGCTGCAGACTAAGGCACGTGCGCAGCTGGGCACTTGGCAGATCCACAGCGCACTTGCAGAAGTCCGCATTCCGTAAGAAAAGGCAAAACGTGCGGTCGCTTCATTACCTGACTCGCTTTCTTTAAACATTCGAGGTTTCAGAACTCGGCAGGTTCCACGCACAATCCGTCAATCCATTGTTTCATCCGCTCGCATTTCATTATTTCTAGCTTCAGTGTTTACACTTGTGTTACCATGGAAACGGGGCGGGTGGGCCACCACGCTTAACGAGTCGTCTTATTAACGAATTGCATGGGGCGGAGGCACTTCCATATAAGGGGGTGTGGGCGTGCCCTGGCGGCTTTTCAGGAGAGAAAGCGCATTTGCTGCGAACTACTCGCTACAACAGACGGGCACGTGAGACGAAGGGACGTCCCAGGAGACGAAGGCGAAGGCTGCAATCTTATGGGGACCGTTTTGGAGTAAAAATAGAAATGACTCGAGGGTATGTGAAGATGAGCAGACTGAACTGAGCTGCTTTTTAGAAGCTATTTTATTCGCTCCTGCCAGCTACTCATTCCCGCAGCTTATGCATGGCAGTTATGCATTCTTTATTTACAGCATGGAACAATTTTTTACAAGTTATACGCTCACTGAGCAGATTATGAGGAACGCCTGTACACCTGCTTAGTAATGTAGTTTAATCAGCCAATCACGTGGCAGTAGCGCAAAGCATACATTCCTGCTGATTCAGGTCAGGCGTTTCAGTTCATGTTCACATCAAACACTCCAGTCCTGGAGTGCTGCAGTGGCTGCAGGTTTTCATTCCAACCCTTTTCCTAATCAGTGACCAGTTTTCACTGCTAATTAACCTTTTAATAGCCCTGTTTTTAAGGATTCAGTACTCTGAATGAATTATTTTCTTCATTAAATGACAGCCAAATAGAAATCAAATGTGAAACAAGTCAACAGATGACCAGCTAAACTGGGACTTCAAACTCCAACTAATTTCACTCCAACCAGTTTCTTAATGAGAAGCCAATTCTTGCTGTTATTTAAACTCGTTATTTGATTCTATGGCTTGTAGATGCTGACACAGCAGACGTTTCCATAACTGTTGATGTTTCTGTTTTTTCTAAGAACATTGTCAAAACGTTTTGGGGACCTGAGAGATCAACGTTACTGAGACCGTCACCTTTCCTTATTTTCAGATATTGTGTGACGGGCACAGGTGAGCTGGTCATGTGGCACCTTGTTTTGTGTCTCATTATTGTTTGGCAGCTAATTAAAGAAAAAGAAACAACTAAGGGGCCTGAGTCAAGTTAATTAAAATTAAGGCAAAAGAATTCTACTTCTTAAGGAGTAATTAGCAGCAAAAACTAATGAAGAAGATGGTTAGAATGAAAACCTGCAGCCACTGCGGCCCTCCAGGACCGGAGTTTGCCACCTCTGCACTAGAATGTGATCTCAGTGATTTCCACTGTGGCATGAGTGTTGGTGCCAGACGGGCTGGTCTGAGTATTCCTCTAATTGTTGATCTCTTGGTATTTTCATTTACTCAGAATGATTTGAAAAAGAAAGCACGCAGTTGGTGACAGTTCTGTGGACAATTAATGAGACAGGGCAGAGAAGAACGGCCAGACTGATGGAAAGTAACATTCAGATAACCAATCTTGTACAACTGTGGAGAGCAGAAAGCATCTCGGAATGCACAACACGTCAAACCTTGAAGCAAATGGGCTGCAACCGCAGAAGACCACGTCGGGTTTCACTCCTGTCAACCAAGTACAGGAAGCTGAGGCTGTGGCGGACACGGGCTCCCCAAAACTGGACCGTTGAAGACGGGATAAACATAGGCTGGTCTGAAGAATCTCAGTTTCTGAGGAGGCACACAGAGAGTAGGATCAGAAGCTGGTACTCATAGCATGAATCTGATTTGTGTCACCAGTCCATATGGGGAAAGTTCTCTTGGCACACTTTGGGCACTCTCTCAGAAAGAGAAAGAGTCTGCAGAGAGAGTGTCGACCTCGTCGAGAAGTTTACTTACCTCGGCAGTGACAGTCATGTGACTCTGGTGACTCTCCCAATGAAGTCAGTAGATGGACTGGGAGAGCAAGGGGTTGTCATGAGGTGCAAAAAGGATGAAGGTCCAAGTCTTTAGAGTCCTGGGGGCTCATGCATAACACAGTGCGTAGAACGCACACTATAACATGGCGTAAGCACAAAAGCGGGAATGTGCGTACGCACAGAAAATTCCAGATGCAGGAATCTGTGCGTACGCAAACTTCCAGGTTCTTCTGCTACATAAATCCCAATCAGCGTGACAAGTAACACACGTGCACGCGCCTGCTGCCCCACCCCATCTCCTCTCAGAATTACACCTCTTTGAATATGCAAATCAATAGAAACAACCCTTAAACTCAGCCTTCTGTGAAAAGACAATAGCAAAAGAAAGGGGGGAAATAAAACCCAGTGGAGGAAAAGAAAAACGTAATTTTGTTGGTTTAAACAGTGGGATGAACAAGAGAAGGAAGCTGATCGAGTGACAGAGGGTGTCAGAGAAACTCGAAACTCAAGTTCACAAAGTCGCACAGTCGCCGTGGAAAGCCGAGTTGTAGCCCACCGTCTGAGTGTCATATGAAAGCTTATTAGGGTACAGAGAAAAAAATAGGGACACGGTAGGGAAAAAGCACGAAATGTCAACTTCATTCTCGACATTTCCACTTTAATCACGTAGTTTATTTGTAATTAAAGTAGAACATCATAAACTTCATCTTAAAATCGTTTAATTAACCAGTTTCTCAAATCACATTGTAATTAAAGTAGCACGTTAAATGCTTTGTTTTGTATTTGATCTTCTATGTGCTCTGTGTGTGTGAATCACTACTTGCTTTTTAAACTGGCTCTCTTCCTCCAACTGGACACAGAATCCATGACATTCGTGATATTACAGCTCTCTGAATAACTAAAATACTGAGATGTATACGTGATGTCATTTTCATGATGATAGGAGTTAAAGCACGTTATTAAACATGGGAACATGGTGCGCAGTGATTGTGTGCGACCTTCGATAAAATAATTTATTGCAGCAGTACTCAGGGGTGGCTCTAGGCTCGTGGCGGCACTGGGCAGAGGAACAATAGGTGGCTCCTTCGCCCGCCAATGTCAATATGGTGTCTTATACACGGTGGATGGCCACGTCCGTTGCAGACACTGAATAGCCGCCTCGTGCTCATGACACAAGCATTTAACTTTTGCCAAAATTTGTCGCTGCATTTTTAGCTGTGTCGTTATTTTCTCTTTCTGTTTTATATTCAATATATATTGCCGTGGTGACCCCTGGGATTTGGCGGCCCTGTGCAGGTGCCCAGTTTGCACATACATATATTGGCGTGGCGGCCCCTGCAGTACTGTCTCTTTCAAACGTACTAACCACCAATTCCTGTCCTTCATTTTCTTTCTCCAAGTAACCGATCGCCACACAATCAGCTCTGCCATCTGTAAGCTTAGAACGCCGATTCTTCAAAACTTTTAAAGAACATTTAAATATCTTCGTAGTACGTGTTTAATTATTTTATTCTTTATGCCAGTCCCAGTGAAGCTTACAGTGCGGGGCAGGAACAATCCGTGAACGGAGCGCCAGATCCTTGCTACCGTAGCGACACCGTGTCCTTTAATTATTAGCAATATAGATTATTTAAATAATATTAAAGTTTTATCTGTATAATATAATCAGCATATTTTGCTGCATTTCATCTTAAAAATGATATCATCATCATATGTAAATACGTGCTTTATAAAGTGGCGCAGGTTGTGCGATATTATAACTGTACTGCAAGTTTTCAGGGTGGTGATTGGATTTATAAGTACCAACAGGTCTACTGGAGCACCTGATGGACTGATGGAGTGCGTTTAGAGCTCTTGGGATGAAACTGTTTGTGAACAGCAAGGTCCGTACAGGAAAGGATCTGAAGTGTTTGTTGTATGGGAGCAGTTCAAATAGACAGTGTGAACGGCTGAGGCAGCGTGTGCTTGATGCTGTATAATGATAATTCTCTTTACGATCAGCTTCTCTGAGTGGTGCAGTGAGAGTAATATGGAAAAAGATGATCCGCTGTGGCAACCCCTAACTGGAGCTGAAAGAAGAAGAAGAAGGTGCAGTGAGAGTAACAACACTAAAGCAGCTGTGGTATTTAGAATAGTTTGGCCATTCTGTGGACCATTATATTGTTACTGGTTAATTACAATCAGATGCCTTAAACTAATAAACAATATGCGGTGTGACGGACAGCCGGGTCCCATGCCCGGCCGGGACGTCCCCTGTTGTGTATATTCCGGGGGAGCCACCATGGACACTTCAGTACCTCCCCCGGGACGCTTGGTGGCAGCCTCCATGGCGGATGGTGATTCCCCAACCACCCACAGGGCTCCATGGGAGATGGAGTCCTCCGCAGCCTGGTTGAGGGCTAGAGTGACTGCTAGGGGGAGCTGTAGGGACCCCGCAGCCTGGCTGCTTGAATTCTCAGCCCCACCCGGAAGGGCAATTAGGACCAGCTGGTCAACCAGCTGGAACTCTTCCGGGTGGGATATAAAAAGGGCCAGCCACCTCCACTCGAGGCCAGAATCGTGAGGAAGAGGATGAGGTTGCCTGGGAGGAGTGGTGGAGCAGGAAAGTGTGGTTTTTGTGTGTTTTGTGCTTGGGACTGTGTTGGGCCGGTGGGACACGGGGAAGACATGTGCCCACGGCTGAAGAAAGAAAATAAAAAAAAGTATTGAGTGTGAACACGTGCCTCTGCGTAGTCTGTGCCGGGTCAGGCGCTATATAGCGCCTTTATCACAGCAGTTCATTTCAGTGTATTTATAAAGCCGCGTCAGTAATGTGGACCTGAAAAAGAAAGATAAACCACACAGGAACTGTAGCACTGCTTTGACGCTGGGTGCTGCCAGTCTGTAAAACCGTGTGCAGAACTTGCGTACGACAGGGTATGAGGTACCGTGGAAATGTGTGTGGCTTTACGCCAAGTTTAGGTTTTATACATCGTGATTTGAACGTGGAAAAGATCTTACGCAACATTTCTGTGCGTACGCACCGTTTATACAGGAGGCCCCAGGTGCTTTCCGTTTTGTGAGACATGGACGCTATCCAGTGACCTGAGATGAAGACTGGACTCCTTCATGTGTGTCTCTCCGGAGAATCCTTGGGTGCCGCTGGTTTGACTTTGTGTTGCACATGGAGTCCTGAATGAGGCACATGACCTGCATTGTGAGGGGGCAACAGTTACGGCACGACGGCCATGTGGTGGGATTCCTTGAGGGTGATCCTGCTTAAAGGACCCTCATTGTTGTGGACCTGAGTTGCTGGACCAGGCCCAGGGGATGCCCACGTAACACCTGGCTGTGGCAGATAGATGTTCATTTCCATGGGGTTGGGGGACTGGACCGCGGGTCTGCCTGGGGCGTGGCCAACTGGGATCCCAAACTTTTACATTCCTAATCTTGAGCTAGTAAAAACTGGTGGCCTTTTAATTAATCCATCCTTATCATTAAGTTGACCCACATATTAACTGAGCACTTCAGTTTCTCGTCATTTCTTGTTGCACAAGTACCCCGTAAGGTTAAAAACTCAAAGGCAGCTTCACTGAGAAGGGCTAAAGCTGCTGGAGCTGGAGATGGGCAGGCGGCCTTGAGCAGATAAGCACAGCGCTTCCTAAAAAGAAAACATGCAAGCCTTTACTAAGTAACCCTTACATTCTTATATTGCTCAAAGCCAGCTGATATAATCCATTTATTTTAACTTGATTAACTAAGGTATTAATTCATCAGGAAGCATTGACATATAAACTTAAAATGTCTATACGTGCGAACGTGAAAGCTTATTTGGTCTTATTAAAATGAAGCCTTCACAGCTGCATTCTTGCATTTTCAACACAATGGCCTGTTTTAATTCACTCAAACAACAACAGCAACATTTATTTGTATGGCACATTTTCTTACAAATGATGAGCTCATGATGAAGGAAGAGGAAAAAAAGAATAAAATAAATAAGAACTAAAATAAGGGAACACTAATTAACGTAGAATAAAAGTCAGGTCCGATGGCCTGGGAGGACAGAAAAAACAAACAAAAAAAAAAAAAAACCTCCAGATGGCCGAAAAAAACAAAAAACAAAATCTGCAGGGGTTCTAAAGCCACGAGACCACCTGACCAGCCCCCTCTAGGCATTCAACAACAACAACAACAACATTTATTTATATAGCACATTTTCATACACACAGTAGCTCAAAGTGCTTTACATAATAAAGAATAGAAAAATAAAAGACACAATAATAAAACAAAATAAGTCAACATTAATTAACATCGAATAAGAGTGAGGTTCAACGGCCAGGGGGGACAGAAAAAACAAACAAAAAAAAACTCCAGACGGCTGGAGAAAAAATAAAATCTGTAGGGATTCCAGACCATGAGACCGCCTGACCAGACCCCTCTGGGCATTCTACCTAACATAAATGAAACAGTCCTCTTTGGATTTAGGGTTCTCACGGAAGGGCTTGATGATGATGATGGTCACGTAGACTTCTGCCTTTTAATCCATCCATCATTGTTGGAGCCTCATGAAGCTTTGAGTAGGTGGAGGTGGCGCAGGCCACCACCACAAAGAAACAGAAAAAGAGAGTAGGGGTCAGTACGGATTGTAGAGCCACCATGAATAGTTATTATGAAGAATTGAACATACAGAGTATCAGGATTAAGTTAAATTAAATTAAATTGAAGTTATAAAAAGGCCATGTTACAGTAATGTGTTTTCAGCAGTGTTTTAAAGTGCTCTACTGTATCAGCCTGGTGAATTCCTATTGGCAGGCTATTCCAGATTTTAGGTGCATAACAGCAGAAGGCCGCCTGCCCGCCTCACCACTTCTTTTAAGTTTTGTTCTTGGAATTCTAAGGAGACACTCATTTGAGGATCTGAGGTTACGATTTGGAATATAAGTGTCAGACATTCCGATATATAAGATGGGGCAGATTATTTAAGGCTTTATAAACCATAAGCAGAATTTTAAGGTCAATTCTGAATGACACAGGTGACCAGTGTAGTGACATTAAAACTGGAGTAATGTGTTCAGATTTTCTTTTCCTAGTTAGGATTCTAGCAGCTGCATTCTGCACTCATTACAAGTGATTGATGTCTTTTTTGGGTGGTCCTGAGAGGAGTGCGTTACAGTAATCTAGTCGACTGAAAACAAACGCGTGAACTAATTTCTCAGCATCTTTCAGTGATATAAGAGGTCTAACTTTACTTATGTTTCTTAAGTGAAAAAATGCTGTCCTAGTGATCTGATTAATATGTGATTTAAAATTCAGATTCTACCTCACATAAATGACCTCAACCAGTCCTCATGGTATTCAGGGTTCACATGGAAGAACTTGATGATGACGGTCACGTGGACTTCTGGCCTTTAAATACCTGGGAGTGCAGCTGGATGATAAACTGGACTGGACTGCCGATACTGATGCTCTGTGTAAGAGAGGACAGAGCCGACTATACTTCATTAGAAGGTTGGCGTCCTTCAACATCTGCAATAAGATGCTACAGATGTTCTACCAGACGGTTGTGGCGAGCGGCCTCTTCTACACGGTGGTGTGCTGGGGAGGCAGCTTAAAGACAGGGACGCCTCATGCCTGGACAAACTGGTGAGGAAGGCAGGCTCTATTGTAGGCACGGAGCTGTTTGTTTGTATCAGTATGCTGCTGCTGGAGTATGTGAATTTCTACTTGGGGATTAATAAAGTCTGCGGTGGGTTGGCACCCTGCTCGGGATTGGTTCCTGCCTTGTGCCCTGTGTTGGCTGGGATTGGCTCCAGCGGACCCCCGTGACCCTGTGTTCAGATTCAGTGGGTTGGAAAATGGATGGATTAATAAAGTATCTATCTATCTATCTATCTATCTATCTATCTATCTATCTATCTATCTATCTATCTATCTATCTATCATATAGTGACTTTCATATCTATCTATCTATCTATCTATCTATCTATCTATCTATCTATCTATCTATCTATCTATCTATCTACAGTGGAACCTCAGGTAGACCCGAAGTAATTTCCCCCATAGGATTGTATGTAAATACAATTAATCCGTTCCAGACCGTACAAACTGTATGTAAATATATTCTTTTTAAAGATTTTTAAGCACAAAAATAGTTAATGATACCATAGAATGCACAGTGTAATAGTAAACTAAATGTAAAAACATTGAATAACAGAGAAAACTAACACTGCAAGAGTTCACACTACAGCCTTACGAACCGCTCACTATAAAAACGTTTTTTTAATGAGTTTTAAGCACAGGAAAAAAAAGGAACATTTGAAAAATCCTTAATTGATACAAAAACTAACCATAAACAACCAAGAAAACTAACCTTGCGTGAGTCGAGTTCTGGCATGAAGGAAGTGAGGAGGAACTGGGTAGAGAGGAGATTACAGTTTTGAGGTAAAGTCTGTGACAATGCGGGTTCACTGCACACTCCCATCTCGCTTCCGGGAGCCCTTAAACCCGTCACCGTCAGTAATGTTACCGATGAGCACGACAGTGAGGCACTACAATGGAGCAATCGGATGGTGCAAAAAAGTGCTTTTATTAAAAACAAAATTACAAAACAACAATCAAAAACAAAGTCCAAATTAAATAAAGTGCAGTGCTTTCAGAATCCTTCAATAAATAGATGATCCCATAAAAACAGAAGTGAAGTGGAGGTTAAAATCCAATAGAAAAAAGTCTTCATTAAATACCACGAGGTTAAAACAATGCTGGAAGCAGCCTCTTTAAAAACAAGCCCGGGGCCTTCTTTAACTGGTGACCCCGCTGCTCCTTCCTATCCAGGCTTCGCAACAGGGGAGCCACTCTACCTGCAGCTGTCCTTCCTTCTGGTCTGGAGACCTCCCGATTCCTGACTTCGGTCGGACACTCTCCAGACCGAGACTTGGCTTCCCTGGCGACCCAGACGCCCACATCAGGGAATTCACCACCCAAGCCTCACGATTCCGGCTGCCTTCTCGGCCTTACGCGGCCAGCCATCCTTCTTCTGGTCACTTCAGCTCCTTGATCGCTCAGCTGGAGTGACCACTTCCTTCTGCCCCACCGAGTGTCGGCCAAAACACCCCTGCTTGGGCTCACCATCCAGCGGCCTGCATGCGAGCACGCGCTCGCTTACTCGCTCACACCGGTTCTTTCCACACTGCTTCCTGCTTACTTACTCACTCCACAACCTCCGTCTTTCTTTTCTTTTTCCTCCCTTTAGCCGCCTCGCGCTTCTATTTATGAAGAGGACGTGGCAGCTGTAGCAATCAGCAGCCCCAGGACCAATTACGGATGTGGACGGTTTCCCACCTGTGCACTTAGGTGAGAAACACCCACGCCACGAATTCCCCTGGAACTGCTTCAGCCACTCAACCACTACGCCCCCTCGCTAAGCTGCAAGCGTGGCGATTATTTATTTAAAACTAGCCTCTTGACGTGAGCTGTGGACCCGCTATACCACAAAGTCCCTCTGTGCGATGCACGTCTGACTGAGAACAATGTACAGTACAATGAGAGACTGAACACGTGCGGAAATCACCGGCGCGTAAGAACCGGAAGGGAAACTGGCTTGTTTGTCACCCGAGTGTGTGGTTGTGAACAGAAGCAAAAGTTTGGGAAACTTTTTGGTCGTAACCCGATTTGTACATGTTCAGAGACGTTTGTGACCCGAGGTTTCACTGTACGTCTCGCCTGAAGAAGGGGCCGGAGTTGCCTCGAAAGCTTGCATATTGTAATCTTTTTAGTTAGCCAATAAAAGGGGTCATTTTGCTTGGCTTTTCTCTATCTTTAATCCAGCAATGGAAGGACAGCACGGTGCTTTGATCAGGTGGTGGGGGGAGCAGATAACCTCCACAGAAAACCGGAAAAAGAACAGAAGAGAAAGTAGGGATTAATACGGATTTTGAGTATGAACACCATGAGTAATAATAATTATTTGAATATACAGAGCATCAGGATTAAACTAAGATGAAGCTGTGAGAAAGCCGTGTTACAGTAATGTGTTTTCAGCAGTTGTTTTAAAGTGCTCCACCGTATCAGCCTGGCGAATTCCTATTGGCAGGCTATTCCAATATTTCCCTTGACTCACTAAGTTTAAAACGTAACAATTGGAGAGACAGATTGGCTCATTTATGAGCGAAGAACAGGAGCCTTTTTGCCTACAAATACATGGCGACCTTTAAAGCTACTTAGAAGAAATGACAAGCATAAGCTTTTAAAAGCTGTAAAAGTAATAATAGTAAAGCACCCTGATCCTTCATCTAAATTCTCAACATTATCAGCGCTCAGTTCTCTGATGGTATGGGGGTGCATTAGTGCCTCTGGAACTGACAGCCTGCACATCTGGAAAGGCACCGTCAACGCTGACAGGTATTTTCAGGTTTTAGAGGAACATCTGCTCCCATCCAGATGACGTATTTTTCAGGGAAGCATATTGCAACAAGACAATGCTAAACCACATACTGCATCTATGAAAACAACATGGCTTTGTAGTAGAAGAGTCCGGGTGCTGAACTGGCCGGCCTGCAGTCCAGACCTTTCACCAACTGAGAACATCAAATGAAAGATATGACAAAGACGACCCAGGACTGATGAGCCACTAGAATCTGATATTAAAAGAAGACGAGATGCTACACGGTGGTAAACATGGCCCTGGCCCAACCATTTTGAGATGTGTTCAGGTCAGGTCAGGTCAGGTTGGGGAGCATGCACTGGAAAAGTGTGTTACCTCATCCACCACACAACAAAATAGCTCATGATCCCAGTTGGCAACCCCCAGGCAGACACACGGTCCTGTCCCACCCTCTGGAAATACCCCTCTATCTGCCGCAGCCAGGAGTTCCATTGGTCTGGTTCAGCCGCTCAGGTCCTCAGCAATGAGAATCCTGCAAGCTGGCTCAACCTCTGGGAATCATGCCACGTGGCCATAGTACCATAACTGACACTCCCTCACAATGCAGGTAATGTGCCTCATTCAGGACTCAGTGAGCAACACAAAGTCAAACCAGCGGCCCCCAAGGATTCTCCAAAGATACACACATGAAGGAGTCCAGTCTTCATCTCAGGTCACTGGATAGTGTCCATGTCTCACACACAGGAAGCACCTGGGGCCTCATGTATAACGGCGTGCGTAGAACTCGCACTATAACATGACGTAAGCACAAAAGCCGAAATGTGCTTAGGCACAGAAAAATCCAGATGCAGGAATCTGTGCGTACTCCAACTTCCACGTTCTTCTGCTACATAAATCCCGATCAGCGTGAAAAGTAACGCTCGTGCACACGCTTTATGTAACGCCCCAATTCCTCCCAGAATTACGCCTATTTGAATATGCAAATCAATATAAATCGCCCTTAAGCGCAGTCTTCTGTGAAAAGACAACGGGAAAAGCACGGGGAAAATATAAGAATTTCAGCGAATTCCAAGTGGAGGCAAAGGAAAAACATACTATTTGTTCAAATAAACCGTGGAATAATCAACAAAATGAAGTTGATCGAGTGACATAGCGTGTTGGAGAAAGTTGAAAGCTCACATCCACAAAATCGCACAGTGCCGGAAATAAAAAAGAAGTCACATATCAAAGTCGCCGTGAAAAGAAGAGTTGTAGCCCACTGTCTGAGTGTCATATGAAAGCTTATTAGGGTACAGAGAAAAAAGGCACACGGTGGGGAAAAAGCACGAAATGTCAACTTCAATCTTGACATTTCCACTTTAATCACGTAGTTTATTTTGTCATTAAAGTAGAACATCATAAACTTCATCTTAAAATCGTTTAATTAACCAGTTTCTCAAATCACATCGTAATTAAAGTAGCACGTTAAATGCTTTGTTTTGTATTTGATCTTCTATGTGATCTAGTCCTAATCTAAGTCCAAAGGAATCTGTGCGTACGCAAACTTCCAGGTTCTTCTGCTACATAAATCCCAATCAGCGTGACAAGTAACACACGTGCACGCGCCTGCTGCCCCACCCCATCTCCTCTCAGAATTACACCTCTTTGAATATGCAAATCAATAGAAACAGCCCTTAAATTTAGCCTTCTGTGAAAAGAGAGTAGCAAAAGAAAGGGGGGAAATAAAACCCAGTGGAGGAAAAGAAAAACGTAATGTTTGTTGGTTTAAACAGTGGGATGAACAAGAGAAGGAAGCTGATCGAGTGACAGAGGGTGTCAGAGAAACTCGAAACTCAAGTTCACAAAGTCGCACAGTCGCCGTGGAAAGCCGAGTCGTAGCCCACCGTCTGAGTGTCATATGAAAGCTTATTAGGGTACAGAGAAAAAAATAGGGACACGGTAGGGAAAAAGCACGACATGTCAACTTCAATCTCGACATTTCCACTTTAATCACGTAGTTTATTTGGTCATTAAAGTAGAACATCATAAACTTCATCTTAAAATCATTTCATTAACCAGTTTCTAAAATCACATCGTAATTAAAGTAGCACGTTAAATGCTTTGTTTTGTATTTGATCTTCTACTCGTATGTGCTCTATGTGTGTGAATCACTACTTGCTTTTTAAACCGGCTCTCTTCCTCCAACTGGACACAGAGTCCATGACATTCGTGATATTACAGCTCTCTGAATAACTAAAATACTGAGATGTATACGTGATGTCATTTTCATGATGATAGGAGTTAAAGCACGTTATTAAACATGTGTTTCACTTCAATGAAATAATTTATTGCAGCAGTACTCAGGGGCGGCTCTATGTCCAATAGAGAAAGTCCAATGTCAAGATGGTATCTTATGCACGGTGGATGGCCACGTCCGTTGCAGACACTGCATAGCCGCCTCGTGCTCATGACACAAGCATTTAACTTTTGCCGAAATTTGTCGCTGCGTTTTTAGCTGTGTTGTTATTTTCTGTTTCTGTTTCATATTCAATATATATTAGCGTAGCCGTCACTGCAGTCCTTGCTTTTCTTTCTCCAAGTCACCGATCGCCACACAATCAGCTCTGTAATAGACGTTAAGCCATCTGTAAGCTTAGCGCCGATTCTTCAAAACGTTTAAGGAACATTGAAATATCTTTGTAGTACATGTTTAATTATTCTATCCTTCACGACACTCCCAGTGAAGAATATAGATTATTTAAATGAAGTTAAAGTTTTATCTGTATAATTCAATAAACATATTTTGCTTCATTTCACCTTAAAAATGATATCGTCATCATATGTAAATACGCACTTTATAAAGTGGCTCAGGTTGTGAGATATTATAACTATAGTGCAAGTTTACCGTGAGGTGATTGTACTTATAAGTCCTAACAGTTCTACAAGGAGCAATTGATTGAGTGCATTTAAAGTTCTTGGGATGAAACTGTTTGTGAACCGCGAGGTCCGTACAGGAAAGGCTTTGAAACGTTTTGCAGTGGCTGAGACAGCGTGTCCTTAAAGCTGTATACCGATAATTCTCTTTCCGATCAGCTGCTGCTGTGATTCACACTCAGATACAGTGATATAAATACTCTGAGTGGTGCAGTGAGAGTAATATGGAAAAAGATGATCCGCTGTGGCAACTCCTAATGGGAGGAGCTGAAAGAAGAAGCAGAAGGTGCAGTGAGAGTAACAACGCTAAAGCAGTTATGGTATTTGGAATACTATGGCTGTTCCCTGGACCATTATATTGTTACAAATTAATTACAATCAGACGCATTACACTAATAAACAATATGCGGTTAGTTTCAGTGTATTTATAAAGCCGCGTCAGGAAAATAAGGAGTAACAACACAGGAACAGTAGCATTGCTTTGACGCTGGGTGCCGCCAGTCTGCAAAACCGAGCGGAGAACTTGCATATGACAAGGTATGAGGTACCGTGGAAAAGTGCGTGGATTTACGCCAAGTGTAGGTTTTATACATCGCGATTTGAACGTGGAAAAGTTCTTTTGCAACATTTCTGTGCGTACGCACCGTTTATACATGAGGCCCTAGGACTCTAAAGACTTGGACCTTCATCTTTTTGCAGAGATATCAGGAGCGCCACACACCCCTTTTCAGCGACCTCATGACCCCCTACGCTCTCCCAATCCATCTACTGATTTCATAGGAAGAGTCACCAGAGTCATGAATGTCACTGCTGAGGTAAGTAAACCTCTCGACGAGGTCGACACTCTCTCTTTCTGAGAGAGTGCCCAAGCTGTGCCAAAAGAACATTCACCATACCATTATGCCACCAGGCTGGACTGGTGACACAATTCAGATTGTGTGAATGGATTCATGCTATGGGAATCAGATTCTTATCCTACCATCTTTGTCCCTCCACAAAAATAGAGATTCATCAGACCAGGCTATGCTTGTCCAGTCTTCAACTGTCCAGACACACTGCTGATGGCAGTGCCTAAGAGGTCATTGAAGACCTGGCTGTTGGTTTTTATCAGGGTGCTCACAAGCCCAGACACTCAGATTCCTCGCTCAGTCTCTCGAGACCACCGATCAGATCCTCCATTGACTCTCTTCACCAACAGATGCCCCCCATCCGCTGGAACCCACGATCCTGACCACCACCCAGTCCATGCAAGCATCAAACAGGAGTAGGAGCAGAGCAGACCCCTGATGGACCCCAGAACCAACTGGGAAAAACACAGAGGGTCTGCCTCCACTCTGCACAGCACTCACAGTACCAGTGTTCAGGCCAGCCATGATATCCAGCAACCTTGAAGGGATCCCCCGAAGTCTCAGGACGTCCCACAGGGCAGCTCGATCAACTGAGTCAAACGCTTTATTAAAAATCGACAAGGGCTGCCAAGAAACTCTGCCGATATCCGCGATTGCACTCCATGAGTACCTTCAGTGCCAGGGTGCGGTCAATGGCTGACTGCTTAGGTGTAAAACCAGACTGCTCCGGTCGCTGGTAGGTGAGTAAGTGTTGCTGCAATCAAATTCAAAATGACCGTCTTCTTTTCTTAAAATGGTATTTCTTTTCACTTTCAACATTTGACATGTTTGCTATGTTCTATCGTGAATAAAATACGAGTGTATGAAATTTGCAAATCATTGCATTCTGTTTTTATTCACATTTTACCCAGCGTCCCAACTTTTCTGGAATGGGGTGTTGTAGTTTTTGCCATTTTTTTTTGACAAGTTGGACTCTTTTGTTAATTCTTTCAGGGCGGATGTCGATTTTTGTCGAAATTTGAGGTTAGAAGACAGTAATCGGCTTGTAAATTTGCACCAAACTTGCCATTACGTTTTAGTTTGACTCTCTTTGCTAGTACGTTTATATTATACTAGGATGACCCGCCTTTTAAGGCGACCGACTTTTAAGTTGACCACTTCTTAAGGCAATTCAATATGTTGATCAATTTGATATTTTATACAAACTCATTCATTTGGTTATATTGCATTTGAGCGGCATTACTTTAATACTCGTAGTTTCTGTTATTTTTGTGATGAAATGTAAACTTTTTTTCTCTATTGAGGTCGCCCTTTTGAACCCCCCTGATATTTACTACGCGGTGAGGCATTTGTACTCCATCAACATTAATTATTTCCAGAGACTTAATTTTGTCTATTTTTCCAGTGCATCGCACACAAAAGCAAGGGAACGATGGGAGCACCAGAACTCTGCTCACATCATGTCGCTTCGTACCGCAAGCTGCAAGTAGTAAGTCTGTGATAAGCGGAATACCGCTACGCTTTCCACTCACGGGATGGAAGGACAATCCTGACCGCTTTTATATAGTAAGAAAGGAGAAGAAGATATTGCACAGTCTGGAGTAGAAAATCATCTTTAACCTGGAAAAACGAAACTAGAAATCCCATCATGCATTGCAAAATGGACGGGGCGTGTGTGAAACTCTGCGCCTGCGTAGCACTCACGGGTCGGAAGGACAATCCCGACCGCTTTTATATAGAAGGATTTGGTTTGTAATTATTTTCTCTCTTCTTGTCTTTTTAACTCTTATGTCTCACACTGAGTCGACTGCACCTTCAATTTCGTTGTTCCTTTGTAAAAGTGACAATGACAATAAAGATCTATCTAGAAGGAGAGTGAGCTTCGGTGATGCGACCTTGTATGAGCAGCACAAAGCAAACAGCCTCTAAAATGGCATCGACATCTGACGAGAGACCAAAGCAAAATACCCCGTGGACGACGTTTCGTCCATATTATCACTGAATCGGACTCTGATTTTGATGCAAGTGATTTGGAGACGGAGAACGAAAAAATGAAAGTGAGGTCCCCAGCACATGGTGCTGGACACATACGTGTAGCTGACGCACCTGCAGCGGGGACCGCCACTTACAATGACAGGAGGTACAAAGCAGATTGCGTGGCACTGCGACTGCCACTGCTGCCCACCTTCTGTGCGGAGACAGCCAGGCAACCAGCCCGCCGCACACTTCTGCTGACCCATCAAGCCACCCCCACACATCTGCTGCTGCTGCCTGAGACCGCCACACCGGCGCCGATGGCACACGGCAACAGATGTTTCATGTTGATTTATGGATGAAGCCATCACTTTGCGTGCTTTCCAGAAAATATTCATCCCTCAAAGAGTTCATTCTGTGTTGAGCCCAATGTAGATACAGACGTCAAATTTAATGGTGAGCATGGCAGGCTCCCCTATTTAATGTACCCACACATGGGCCAGAGCACAACTCAACTGCACTTCAACAAAGGAATCAGTGCGGTCTCAAAACTGAAAATTAAGAAGAGGCTCCATGAGATTTAACGTTTTACTGTGCTCAGTTATTGTCAGCGTTAGACAGTTACAGGGGTCTGCCATGCTTGCCCTGGACTCTGATCAGTGTAGCCGCATCGGACAAGCAAAACCTGGCTGTAATGGCCCAACCTTATGTAACCCGTACCTGCACACATGAAAATGTGGATTCACATTGTTTTAAAGTTTAGTGGCACAAAAATGCCTACTTTGTAGAGCAGGGATGTCAAAAATCAGCTGTTGGAAGGCTTCAGAGGCCATTTTGTTAATTACGTTCCCATTTATTTGCTTAGCGAACTACAAAAAGAGTTAAGAATCAATCTGGGCACTGTGAGGGAACAAATGTGCCAGGACAAAGGGACAAAACTGACCATCACATGTTAAGAGCACAAAATAAAATGCAAGCGAGTTACAAGAACCTAAGGATTGGGACATCGGACACCAAGACTTCAAAGTTTGCATCGCTTTAATGAAGCCCAGCGTTTCGAAACCCGTATCAAAGCTTCATTACCATGTGATTGATGGCGTCTGAAGCAGCGTCAGCACTCAGACTGCTCCACTTGCTATGAAAGTGAACATGAAACTGCCACCTTGTGTCATACATGAAGATGCTTGATTATGTACGCAGTCCAGAAATGTGGAACTTGTCATCTGACAATCAAGTTAATCCCATCCATCCATCCATCCATTGTCTAACCCGCTGAATCCGAATAGGGTCACGGGGGTCTGCTGGA
This sequence comes from Polypterus senegalus, assembly GCF_016835505.1. Lineage (NCBI taxonomy): Eukaryota > Metazoa > Chordata > Cladistia > Polypteriformes > Polypteridae > Polypterus > Polypterus senegalus. The sequence continues at coordinate 3,939,809 of NC_053168.1, read as the reverse complement.
GCCAATCCCAGCCAACACAGGGCACAAGGCAGGAACCAATCCTGGGCAGGGTGCCAACCCACCGCAGGACACACACAAACACACCCACACACCAAGCACACACTAGGGCCAATTGAGAATCGCCAAGCCACCTAACCTGCATGTCTTTGGAGTGTGGGAGGAAACCGGAGTGCCCGGAGGAAACCCACGCAGACACGGGGAGAACATGCAAACTCCACGCAGGGAGGACCCAAGTTAATCCCATGCTATACAATTCTCCTGGACTGGAACTTCTTTTTTTTTTATTATTATATTTTTATTAATTTTATTGCAATCCATACAAATCAATCAAGTTTTTACAAAAAGAAAAATTGAGTTAAGGACAAATCGATCCCCACCCCTGAGAGAGAGAGCAAGGCAAACGGCGTGAAATTCAAGGCTTGTAAACATACCTAAATTAATAAATTCTCTGTGCTTTATGAGCTTATCTTAAAATAATTACTGATTAGATCCTGCCATGTTTTGAAAAAAGTCTGTACGGGTCCTCTGAGTATTTGATTTTTCCCAATTTTAAATAGTATAACACATCGGTTTCCCACTGACTTAAAAGAGGAGAGTTTGGGTTCTTCCAGTTTATCAGAATGAGTCTGCGTGCCAAAAGTGTAGTGAATGTAATCACAGTTTGTTTGTCTTTCTCCACTTTAAGCCCATCTGGAAGACCACCAGACACAGCTGTTAGTGGGTTAGGAGGGATTGTGGCACCAATGTTTGTCCAGAATAAAGTTAATTTGGTGCAGGCCCAGAACAGGTGACCCAGTGAGGCTGGGACTTGGTTGCAACGTTTGCAGGTTGGATCCTGCTCTGGAAACATTTTGTTGAGTTTAAGTGCTCGATATATAATTTTAAGTTGTATAATTGTATGCTTTGTGCATATGGAACTCGAGTGAATTCTCTGCACTGCTACTTTCCACTCCTTTTCTGATATATTAATTGAGAGATCTTTGAGAGAGGCTTGGTCCACAATAGAAGTAAAATCCTACAGTACTTCTTTCTATTCCTTGCTCTGTGCTCCAATAAACACACGTTATCGGCAATACACTAATAACCCAATTGTGCTCCACTCACTTAGAATCTGGAACCAATGTAGAAAGCATTTTAAGACGGAGAAGCTTCTATCTGTGGCACCTCTGCAAGAGAACCACCTCTCTCAACCTTCACAAACAGTTTTTAATATCTGGAAAAAATTTGGGATTAACTTGCTTAGAGATCTTTATATAGACAACGTCTTTGCATCCTATGAACAATTACATTCCAAATTTAACATTCCAGCTACACATTTCTTTCACTATCTTCAAATCAGGAACTTTGTTAAACAGAACCTTCCAGATTTTCCTCATCTTGCACCCTCATCCATGCTGGAAAAAATATTGCTCAATCTCAAGGACTAAAACTCCATCTCTACAATATATAAAATCATTTTACAATCCCTCCCTTTCAAAGATCCAAGAGGACACTGGACTGGAACTTCTAATGGGTCTCTAATACCCCCAAGCCTACTGCAGGCACACTTTCTTTAAACCTGCATGTTCAGGTCCACAAGCACATTCCCTCAAACCCCGCCATGATCCCCTTTGCTCCTCAATGAAATTACTCCCCAAACGGCTAATGGGTAAATATGAATCTTTCACTTGGTTTCACAGCAATAATCCCCTGATGTGAAACATTTGTCACAGAATTAGGAATCAGTGAGGAATTATACTCTATCATGGCATCGCGCCAGCTGAGTGGCAATGGATTCTTGTCATTTACATTGCTGTTCAAATGGCACCAACATGTCTCACCAGCCTGGGCATGAGTCTCCAATACTACAGTATTAGTAGGCAGTCCATCATATAAATGGGCAGCTTCAGTGCCAGCAGCAGGGGAGCCAATAACAAAAAATGGCAAGTTTGCCAAGGAATTCCAAGTCGTGTGCTCCTTCTCAGGATAACGGACCACCTGAAAGAGCAAAGAATGAATTGGCGTTCAGCACAGGCGAGCACGGGACAGTGCTACAATATTCATAATGGAAACAAGGTCATCTTTAGGACAACACATTTAAACATTGTTTTATTGGAGAAAATCGTCACCCATCCTAACATGTAAACTTATGGCATTTTAATGACAACCGGATTATCAAAATAGCAAAGTGGAGTCGCAGAGTGTTCTCTTAGCCTTTTAGAGCATCTGTCTGATCAAAACTATAGGATCAATAAGTGTGTGTGTGTGTCTGCTTACTCCGCTGGCTGCTAGGAGTTCTGCAACCCACCAGATGTCCCCGTTTTCGGAGCTTCAGTTCTTTTTCCAGCTCAATCAAGAAGCAGCTTGAGAATTCTGCCAATCACTACAAGAACCTATCAAAGCCATTAGACAGAAATGACCCCAGCAAAATAGTGATGGGTCGTTCTTGAACGATTCGTTCATTTTGAACGAATCTTTAATGTGACTCGGGAAGAACGAGTCGTCTCGTGGGAGTGATTCGTTCAGTCGCGCATGCGCTTGCGTAACTTCCTATAGTTTCTGAGCAAGAGTGTCTTCTTAAACACATCGAGGGAGTCCGAGTTTCAAATGGAGGTGGGCAGCTCCTTTCACCGGCCATGAAAACTCCAGATTGAGATTTAATACCGGGTAAAGGTGATGGCGGGCCTACATGCTTGGGGCCTTGAAGTTTCAACTGTTATTTTGCAGCCAGCAACAATGTCTGGGTAACTGCTGTTGTCATCTTCCATGACGGATCATTACAACTCTTTTTTTCCCCTTTAAATGTAACTGCTAGTCAGATTGTGACTAAAATTGCTGTACTGGATTATCTCACATGTACGGAAGCGTATTAGGGATACGGTGAAAAAAAAATACGGACACAGTGAAGAAAAACAGATGTAAATGTCGAGATTAAAGTCGACATGTTGACTTTATTCTCGCCATTTATGTCTAGATTAAAGTCGACATTTCCACTTTATTCTAGTAGTTTATTTAGTCAGTAGAATGTCGCAAACTAAACTTCATCTTAAAATGTTTATAATTTGCTAGATTTTCTCAAACCCCGTCATAAATTAATGTAGCACATTAAGTGTTCCCCGACCCAGTTGCTAATCTCTACGCACTTCTTAAACTGACTTCTTGCACTGAGGAGGCGCTGGCAGCGATCGCCGCACGTTGACTTCATGATATTCCTGCTCTATGAACATTCAGAATACTAAGATAAATACCTGATATCTTTTTCACGATGAAATGCATTGAAGCACGTATTAAATATGGGTGGCGGGGGGCACGGGGCGTGGCTGTAGTGCTGCTCTCTTGCATTAAGGGGTCCCCAGGTGTATGTTCAGTGTAGAGAACTTTATGGCAGGTGTGACGAGGCTCCAAATAAACTGATCATAGGAATGGGTATCGCACAGGTTTAACTGAAATACTGTGTAAATGTTGGGTTCGTGATGTGATGATCGGAGACACGAACGCAGAATTCAATGGATGTTCTTCTGAGTAGGCTTTCTTTATTGCATGTGTGCTGTCTCTATCTGATGTACTAAACCTCCAGTTCCTATCCTTTTCCTTTCTCCACATAACCAATCACCAGATGATAAACGTCGTTGTGAAAATAAAACTAATTATAAACTTAGACCCCCGACGACTTGAGACCCCTGAAGGTGAAGGTTGGCCATTTGATGGCTTGCTTCGGTTAAGCGAAAAAAAATTAGGCAAGTCAGTCATTATTAAGGCAAAACAATTAAACCTGTCGGCAGTATCTGGTTACTAATGAAGAATGTGCCGCGGCTCTCCAGGGTCCGAGGCTGACTCTCTACTTTAAGCAGATTGTGTCTCGCAGTTAACACCGAATTAAAGTCACCGGCTTTTATAAACTGTGCGAACGAGCAGATAACCTAAACCTCATAGGAAGAAGTCGATCAACAGCCCAACCGAGCCGCGCGATGAAGCGTTAGACAAGAAAGAGGCAGACAGCGCCGGAGAAAGCGGACACTTGTGGGCCATCACAGCCGCAGGAATGGTAAGGCCGCACATAAAGAGAAAGGAAACTGAAATAGTCAACGAACGCGCCAAGAAGGCTACAAGAATTCTCCAAAATGGGAAATGTCTCCAAAATAGCACAAAGTACAGTTTGAAAGGTTCCTAAATTCTTCATCAGAGCTGTTTAACAATTCCCCGGCTCGTAAACTCCAGCGACAAGATTGTCTCTGGACACGCCCCTTTGTGACGTCATATACCGGCGACTCCGAGAAGTTGTCGCGTGTTCACTTTTAGAGCCAAAATCCTTTGCAGCTTTTATTTATTTATTTATTCTAATACGTGGCGATTTAGTTACGAAATTGCATCTTGCAAAGTCATGTAAGTACGTGTTATTTTTTTTAATAGTACAGATAAGAAAACTAAGCTACAAGACCAATGCTGCAGTTACCTAAGTTTATTATTTGAAATACTAAGGCAAGTGATTAAAGATGCGTCTAAAAAGTCATTTTTAAAGAGCAGAAAACGTTTTTAAAAACAGCTACTGGCGAATAACGAGCAGTTTGCTATTAATTGCAGGTTCATTCTTAATGCCGTCATTCTGTGGAACTCTTGTAAAGTAATAAAGTCAAGGCACCATTTGTGCAAACGGAATTAAAGCAAAAAAAAAAAAAAAACGTTTCCTGCAGCATTTTGTGTCAAATTAGAACCAAAGACACACGTTAGAAGGCGACGCGAACTTCTGAATGATGAGAATTCGTCCATTTAGTTTTGTTTTTAAGATTTTGTTTTTTGACACGTCGTGCACAAAGTACAGTGAGGGTCTCGCCTGAGCACCCAGCTGACCTGCACCACGAAACCTCGGGAACGGGGGGTCCTCAGCAATCAATCCCGGGGTCCACCCCCTCTCAGTAAGTAAGGATGGCTTCTCATTGCGTAATTAGCTCGCCCTATTTTTCCCTCGTCTTATTTTGCATTTAAATACCGTGCATCCGGGAAGTATTCACAGCGCATCACTTTTTCCACATTTTGTTATGTCACAGCCTTATTCCAAAATGGATTAAATTCATTTTTTTTCCTCCGAATTCTACACACAACACCCCATAATGACAACGTGAAAAAAGTTTGAGGTTTTTGCAAATTTATTAAAAATAATAAAACTGAGAAATCCCATGTCCATAAGTATTCACAGTCTTTGCTCAATACTTTGTCGATGCACCTTTGGCAGCAATTCCAGCCTCAAGTCTTTCTGAATATGATGCCACAAGCTTGGCACACCTATCCTTGGCCAGTTTCGCCCATTCCTCTTTGCAGCACCTCTCAAGCTCCATCAGGTTCGGTGCACAGCCATTTTAAGATCTCTCCAGAGATGTTCAGTCAGATTCAAGTCTGGGCCACTCAAGGACATTCACAGAGTTGTCCTGAAGCCACTCCTTTGATATCTTGGCTGTGTCCTTAGGGTCGTTGTCCTGCTGAAAGATGAACCGTCGCCCCAGTCTGAGGTCAAGAGCGCTCTGGAGCAGGTTTTCATCCAGGATGTGTCTGTACATTGCTGCAGTCATCTTTCCCTTTATCCTGACTAGTCTCCCAGTTCCTGATGCTGCCACCACCATGCTTCACTGTAGGGATGGTATTGGCCTGGTGATGAGCGGTGCCTGGTTTCCTCCAAACGTGACGCCTGGCATTCACACCAAACAGTTCAATCTTTGTCTCATCAGACCAGAGAATTTTGTTTCTAATGGTCTGAGAGTCCTTCAGGGGCCTTTTGTCAAACTCCAGGTGGGGTGCCATGTGCCTTTTACTAAGGAGTGGCTTCAGTCTGGCCACTCTACCATACAGGCCTGATTGCTGCAGAGATGGTTGTCCTTCTGGAAGGTTCTCCTCTCTCCACAGAGGACCTCTGGAGCTCTGACAGAGTGACCATCAGGTTCTTGGTCACCTCCCTGACTAAGGCCCTTCTCCCCTGATCGCTCAGTTTAGATGGCCGGCCAGCTCTAGGAAGAGTCCTGGTGGTTCTGAACTTCTTCCACTTACGGATGATGGAGGCCACTGTGCTCATTGGGACCTTCAAAGCAGCAGAAATGTTTCTGTAACCTTCCCCAGATTTGTGCCTCGAGACAATCCTGTCTCGGAGGTCTACAGACAATTCCTTTGACTTCATGCTTAGTTTGTGCTCTGACATGAACTGATGACTGTGGGACCTTCTATAGACAGGTGTGTGCCTTTCAAATCATGTCACATCAACTGAATTGACCACAGGTGGACTCCAATGAAACATCTCAAGGATGATCAGGGAAACGGGATGGACCTGAGCTCAGTTTGGAGCTTCATGGCAAAGGCTGTGAATACTTATGTACATGTGCTTTCTCAATTTTTATATTTTTAATAAATTTGCAAAAAACTCATGTAAACTTTTTTCACGTTGTCATTATGGGGTGTTGTGTGTAGAATTCTGAGGAAAAAAGTGAATTTTGGAATAAGGCTGTGACAACAAAATGTGGAAAAAGTGATGAAGCGCTGTGAATACTTTCCAGATGCACGGTAAGTGCACTAGTGTGAGAGTCACATTTATTCTAACTAAAGATTTGTTTGTACTTTTCTATTATCGTGACGCAAATCTGTGTTCCTCCACGTGAACATCCATCCATCCATCCATCCATTATCCAGCCCGCTATATCCTAACTACAGGGTCACGGGGGTCTGCTGGAGTCAATCCCAACCAACACAGGGCGCAAGGCAGGAAACAAACCCCGGGCAGGGCGCCTGCCCACCACAGGGGACACACACACACACACACACTAGGGACAATGTAGGATCGCCAGTCCACCCAACCTGCATGTCTTTGGACTGTGGGAGGAAACCCACGCAGACACGGGGAGAACATGCAAACTTCACGCAGGGAGAACTTGGGAAGCGAACCCGGGTCTCCTAACTGCGAGGCAGCAGCGCTACCCACTGCGCCACTGTGCTGCCCTCCACGTGAACAAACTTTCATCGATTTCGACGCATAGTCCCTTGCCTCCAATTTGTGCCCACTCGGAATGACTGACGTCCCACGTGCAGACTTCCCGCATATAGTTGTTCCAGTCAACTATTGTTCACACCACGCATAAATGAAATGAACCACAGTCGTGAATGGTAATCAGGAACTCTCCAGCCAGTTGCCTTGTCGGATGGTGACACTTGTGTGAAAGGTTTTCCTGGAGCACCTCCACTTTACACGGTCGGAGAAATATAATTTCATAGGGCGGTTTCGGGGACACTCCCTTTCTATGGGAAGAATACCTGTGCCCTGAAGAAAGGACACGGATGTCTCCTCACTGGTTGGTATTTCCCAAATTTTCATTGTTCTGGGGTACACTCTACTACCAAAGAGATAATGCAAAAAAGATTAGTGGCAAGGAATTGACTATCAACATGGCGTGCTGCGCATGTGTGACTCGCAGTGGGGCGATTTATGTCAGGATAATACAATTTGCCTGACGATAATGGAAAAGTGCAGATTTTTTCCCCTGCACAGCTTTAAATGCTGCCTTATTATTTTCTTGTGTATGCGCCATTTACTTTTGTAATTGTACCCCACATCTGACAATTAATGATCAATGGAGCCAGCAAATGACACTGAGGGTCTCGAGTCAGCAGCTCATTCAGTGCAGTCCACCTGTGTGCTTCTTACCAGTAGTGACTTAAATAACTTAAAACATTAACGAAGAACACGCCATTAAACAACAACCTAATGAAACGAATGAATCCACGCCTAAAGCACTTAAATGCTTCTGTCATCTAGTAATCATTTAGTAAAGCCTGTTTGTAGTTTCTGGAGTAACCATAAGAATAGGGAGTTAGATGGACCACAGGGGGAAATTTTAAAATGTTTACAGAAACACAATATCAGTGTATAGAAGAGGAGGTCTGTGATACGTTTGCATATTTGGAGGTATAAATCCACAACGGGAGAAGATGAGTCCCCGTATCTTAACCCGTTAACTGCCCATTTGGGGATCGTGCACTTTAACCCGCCTAGTAACGCCATCTGTCAGTCACGTAGAAAATCAGGATGTTCACCAGCCCCAGAAGGATGTTGTAATGTGAAAGGGAACCTAAAGTGACCTCGTACAGGCAGTGTGTTGAGCACACAAGCTCATTTTTCCGGTGCAGTCACTGCCTTTCATCAGAAAAATGACACATGTTTTTTGAAAGCAGAAAAGACGTTACCCACCGAGGCTGATTTTGGTGACGGTGAATTTATCTTGACTCTTGGTGAGTGTTTAATGTGATGATAGCACCGTTTTTCATGTCACTGTAATTTGTATGGGTACAATGGACCCAAATAACTTATAGCTAATACTGACTAGAATTTAAGCAAATTTTTCTGTGATTGAGTTTTGCAGGAAATGGCTCGATATAGGCATTCCCTAAACCATTAATCAGTCGTGCTCCTGTTGACATCAGAGCGTCCGGGTTTCACTACACCGGACGCACAAAAATGGGCAGAGAGAGGAAATGCGCAGTGTGTGTAAGAAAAATGCTGAAGGAAGATCGAAAGTGGAAGTAAACGCTGGCGTTTCTGCTTGCCGGTGCTCTGTTTGTGTACCTTGTGTACTTTTATTGGTTGTTTTTTACTCGTTTTTTTGCCTTTTGCCTCGGATCCTCCTTCACCTTTGCATTGGATTAATAACACGCATTTGCGTCCCCAGCCTCCTTCGGCCTTAACACGAGCCCTCGTAGAACTGTTCTTTGCTGGCTGCAACCTGTGTGGGTAAGTAGAAACGTTCTCACTGATTCTCAGCTCGGGTGACTAGCTTTGATGAATAGGTGGTCGAAACTCCTCCTTGTCAATTGCTGAGTACTTGTGGTAATGCCAGTGGTGACGGTCTACTGGCAACGTGTTATTTTAATTGGGCCAAGTAGGTACACAAGGGTTACATTGCTTTGCCTCCAGTCTGGAATTTGCTTGCGTGACTTCTGGAAATCTACTATGATAAACCTCAATTCGCTGTCATGGATTATTTTGTCGACTTTGCTGTCTAATGCAGTCACTTCTACAAAACAAAAACATTCACCAGATGAATTGTATCAACTTCGAACAATCTATGAATTGCCTGCTGATCTACGCTGGTTCTCCGACAACCAAAGTACGTTCACCGGGGCTCTCGTCGTCGTTTTCATCACAGCAGGTCTATTCCTTCACTTTGGTCTGATGGATGCACTTGTCCACGTATTTTTGAGCGACGTGCTGATTCCTCTGGTAAAATCACCGGAATATACGTCCATAGACGCTTTGAAGTAATACTCGATCTATCTCTAACAAAGCTCTGCTGATTGGTGATGTCATCATAGACACTAAGATGGACTGTTTTTTCTTACGGAGACTTGGCAGCAACCGGGTGATTATTTCCATCTAAATCAAGCGCTCCCTCCAGAGTTTGTCTGCATCTCCAAATCCCGTTCTTTGGGGAGGGGAGGCGGTCTCACAATAATATACCGCAAAGATCTAAAATAATCAGCGATACCACTTCCAGCGTATCCATCTTTTGAACTGTTAGCTGGCAAACTCTGTGGACCTTCACCTACTATAATTGCTGTTTTATATATTGACCTCCTAAACTAGCAAGAGTTTTTATTGCTGAACTTTTTACTGCTTTAACAACTTTGTGTGCAACGTCTACTAATGTCATCCTCATGGGTGATTTTAACCTACACGTTGACATGCCAACTGATGCACTGACAAATGATTTTAATGAAATCCTTGACTGTTTTAATTTAATTCAACATGTCAGCTTCTTCAACTCATAACAAGGGTCATATGTTAGACTTGGTTTGCTGCTCTGCTATCACACCTCACAATCTTAATCCTATTTAATTACCTATCCATCCATCCATCCCTTATCCAACCCGCCATATCCTGACTACAGGGTCATGGGGGTCTGCTGGAGCCAGTCCCAGCCAACTCAGGGTGCAAGGCAGGAAAACAAACCCCGGACAGGGCGCCAGCCCACCGCAGGGCAAATTACTCATCTCAGATCACAAAATGATCACATTTGATGTTAGTCTACCTCTCAGTAAATTAAAGGTTCAGCTTGTGATTTCATTTCGTAATGTCAAGCATGTACACCCAGAGACCTTTATAGACTTATTGCAATCCCAGCCTGTTTCTCCTTCTGCTCCGTCAGCTCAAAGCCACGGGCCGACAGTTGGAGCGCCAAGCTAAAACAACGGGCCTTGTTCTACACAAGGAAATGTACTCGGATCACATGTTGAAATACAAAAATGCTCTCTCTGCTGCTTAAACTCTATGCTTTTCTAACATTATCAATACAGGAAGGAAAAATACTAGAGCTCTTTTTTCCTACAATGAAAAGGCTAATTACACCACCAGAAAATGTAGCTCACCATAACCTCTCTGTTAAATACTGCTGCACTTTTATGGATTTCTTCTACTCAAAAATTGAAAAAATCCACCAGCAACTTGCTTTCTCTATCTCTGCAGAAAATGACATCCTCTCCACTATCCCCCATATTCCCTAACCAACCAGCCTATTCTCAGATTTCAGTTTACCAACTGAAAATAATATCTCGGAGCTTATAACAAATTCAAATTCTTCCACATGCCAATTCGATGCAATACCTACAAGCTTTGTTAAGTCCTGTCTGTCACATATTTCCCCCATGAAAACTACTACAGGGTGGTCCAGATCTAATTATGCATATCCTTTGATTTATGCGGGGATGATTCCAGTTCGGCACAAAGACGATTTTTCATGTTGTCAGTTCGCACACTTTTCGATGGTCCAGGATTTTTCGGGTGATTTTTCTATGTAATAAACTTAAGCTATAGTGTAATGGAAATTGCATAATTTAGATCTGGACCACCCTATACAGTTAACTCTTCTCTTACTACAGGCCCGGTACCCCTCTCACTAAAAACAGCCTCAATTACTCCAATTCTTGAAAAAACCTGGTTTAGACCCAAATATCCTTAACAAATATCGAAAAATGTTCCGTTCATCTAGAAAATTCTGGAAAAGATAGTTGCCTCCCAACTCCAGTCCCATCTTTCAAAAAAATAACCTTTTTGAACAGTGTGTCTCAATCTGGGTTTCATCCTGAACACAGCACAGAAACTGCCTTGGTCAAAATCACAAATGATCTTCTCCAGCCAGCTGACGTGGGACTTTTATCAATTCTTGTGCTTCTTGACTTCAGCTCCACATTTGACACCACATCCCATCAGATACTTTTGAAACGACTCGCTAGTTTTGGAGTCTCTGGCCTTGCCCTTCAGTGGTTTTCTTCTTACCTCACTTATAGGAGGCAATTTGTTCACATAAAGGGCTTTAAATCTGAGAATGCAGTCGTTACTCAGGGAATCCCGCAGGGTTCTGTTTTGGGGCGGCTTCTTTTTCTCATTTATATCTTCCCAATAGGTAATATCATTTGGCACCATGGTATTAAGTTTCATTGTTACGCTGATAACCCACAGCTATATCTGTCCACAAAATCCACTTCTGTTTTCCCTCTAGATGCTCTTATGGTACATCTCCAAGACATAAAGACATGGATGACTCACAATCTTCTCCAACTAAACAGAAATAAAACTGAGATGCTCCTCATTGGTTCTAAATCCACACTTGCTAAGTTTAACCAGTCTTCTATTTTAATTAAAAATATTAACACAAACATTTCTACCCAGGTGAAGAGCCTGGGCATCATTCTTGACAGTACTCTCTTTTTCCTCCCATCTTCTTCATTTTCTTACGCAACACAGTACTGAAGTATCGGTTAATGCCCGAGTCACCTCACGCATAGATTAGTATACAGTAATCCCTCTTCGATCGCAGAGGTTGCGTTCCAGAACCCCCAGTGATAGGTGAAAATCTGCAAAGTAGAAACCATATGTTTGTATGGTTATTTTTATATATTTTAAGCCCTTATAAACTCTCCCACACTGTTAACATTATTAGAGTCCTCTAGACATGAAATAACACCTTTAGTCAAAAGTTTAAACTGTGCTCCATGACAAGACAGAGATGACAGTTCTTTCTCACAATTAAAAGAATGCAAACATATCTTCCTCTTCAAAGAATGCGTGTCAGGAGCAGAGAATGTCAGAGAGAGAGAGAGCAAAAGAGAAAAGCAAACAATCAAAAAATCAATACGTGCTGTTGGGCTTTTAAGTATGACGCGAAGCACGCGATAAAGCAGCCGCAACAGAAGGGAGCAATGTGAAGGTAGTCTTTCAGCATTTTTAGAGTAGCGTCCGTATCTTCTAGGCAAACAGCCCCTCTGCTCACACCCCCTCCATCAGGCGCAGAGAACTTTAGAGAGAGTGGGAGAGACCGACAAAAGCAAACAATCTGCTCCGTTCGGGAAGCACATCGCATATCATTGAGGAGTTTTATTTAATACATAATACATGCTCTGATTGGGTAGCTTCTAAGCCATCCGGCAATAGCGTCCCTTGTATGAAATCAACTGGGCAAACAAACTGAGGAAGCATGTACCATAAATTAAAAGACCCATTGTCCGCAGAAATCTGTGAACCAGTGAAAAATCCGTGATATATATTTAGATATGCTTACATTTAAAATCCGCGATAGAGTGAAGCCGCGAAAGTCGAAGCGCGATATAGCGAGGGATTACTGTAATGATATTCTATCTGGTATCCCACAAAAACTTATCCATCGCTTACAACTTCTTCAAAATTCTGCTGCCAGGATAATAAGCTGCTGTTCTAAATCCACTGAACATATCATACCGATTCTCTCTCAACGTCACTGGCTCCCTGTTCACTACAGAATACAACACTAAATACCGCACTTAACATTTAAGGCTCTCCACAACCTCACTGATCTCCTCCAGACTGACACTCTTCTCGCTCAGATCCTCATCTGCAGCTCGACTTTCTGTACCACACATCAGACTCAGTGCTATGGGAGCTCGAGCGTCTATCCTGGTGCTCCTCAACTCTGGAATTCTCTTCCCTCTCATATTCGTCAGCTCAATTCAATATCACATTTTAAAACTGTCCTTGTGACGACGCCGGTCCCCTACAGACTTTCTCTTCCAACATGGGAGTCTGTGGAACCAACACTGTCGATAGTTATGACTGAGATGAGCTGACATATGAGGACAATTCCCTGATGAGGCCAGAGGATGGTGGAAAAAGTTCTCAAGTGCCTTTATTAAAAAACAGTCAACACAAAAGTAAAACCAACAAACAGTGAAAAGTGGGAATAAAAATAATCAATAAATCTGTTAAAAATCCAAGGTTAAAATGCAGTCTAACTCCTCCTGATCTCGGCCCACCTCATTCTCATTCTCCCTGGCTCACCCATTACTCGCGTAGCCAGCAGAGACTCAACAGCCACGAGCTCCTTTTGGCCGACCTTGGTCTTGGCTGCCTCCAGGCATTACGGCCAGACCGTCTGAGGTCGGCTCTCCTCCCTTCTTCCTTCGCACTCACGTGGTGGCACCTCAGAAGCCTAGGGAGTGCACCTGCCTTGCTCGCCACACTCCACCTGGATGTTCAGTAGGACAAACTAGCCCTTGGAGCGCCACAACTAACACTCCTTCACAGGGCCCCAGCTCATGCGGTCTCCTCCTTTCGGGTTGCCAAATCCTCCTGCTAAGACTGCCTTTCACGTCTTTTAACCTCTTTCGATCCTTCATTTCTTTGATTTCTCCCATCTTTGATTTCTTTTTTTTTGTATCCCTTTCCTTGTGCCACCCCGTATATATACACTCGCGTCTCCATGGGCGCAGTGCCTTAATCGCACGCCGCTGGAAGCCAATGAAGCAATTGAGAATGATTGCATCCACACATGTGGGTGCGACTCACTCCAACTACCTCATTAACTCCCTGCGGTCGTGTAATCGCGCCCACGGAAAGTGACACGGCTCTATGGATTTGAAAGTAGCCTCTTTTTTAAACTGTGTACCCGCTATACCTCTGTCCTCAAAACTTACCTTTTCAAACTGGCATACCAATTGTGAATTTTGCACTGTTACTGCCTTTTATCTTTGTTTGTTTGCTAATTATTACTATTTGATTTATCATTCTTTTTATTATTTTACTAATCTATACTAATAAAAGGCAAAGGACTGACTGACTGACTGACTGACTCTCACTCACTCACTCACTGACTCATCACTAATTCTCCAACTTCCCGTGTAGGTAGAAGGCTGAAATTTGGCAGGCTCATTCCTTACAGCTTCATTTCGAAATTCTACGCGTAATGGTCATAACTGGAAGCTATTTTTCTCCATTTACTGTAATGGAGTTGAGCTCGAAAGCCGTGGGGGGCGGAGTTTCATGTGACATCATCACACCTCCCACGTAATCACATGAACTGACTGTCAACGCAGTACGTAGAAAACCAGGAAGAGCTCCAAAAAGTGCTGAAGAAAACATGCATTATATAATTGAGAAGGCAGCGAAATCATAAGAAGCGAGCGAGTGACATATACAACCATATTCATGAGTGCTGCTACTTCGGAAACAAAGCCCGATGTAAACGTAAAGTTTAAATTAAGTTCATAGACAGGCTGCCGCTGGCGTTTGTCATGCCCACGGGTAATGCGGGATACAAGTTTAATGAGAGGACGCAGGATATAAACGAGAGTTTTGATCACTTTGTAACTAAGTTAGAATTGCACGTGAAGGGCTGTGCTTATGCAAATTCCGAGAGACTGTGTTTGTGGGGGATTGACAGTTAAGGCGGGTGGGGGAGTCATGTCATCATCTCCCCTCCCATTCACCTCATTTCGCTCTAAGCTGAGCTCTGCGGCTAACGCGGTCTTGAGGAACCAACTTTGTGACGCTGCCACCAAATACTCACAGAAAAATCCACAAGTTAATACACACGCTGTCTCTAGAGTTTCTCCACACTGAATCCTCCAGGCACTACTTACCAAAGGTTACATTGACAATCGTGTTATGTTATTTTTAAAATGTTTCCTTTTCTTAGCACAAGCACAGCTGAGAAGCTTCGATGCATGTGCTCCATAACGCATTAAAAAATCACGCATTTAATCACACTTTGCAATACAAGCAAAGGGGAACTTCTGTCAATGCATGATTTCCTGGTACACCGATTACATTGATCAGCACTTCCCGATTCATTTTACCCTCGCACCCCCTTGGTTTGAGAACAAGTATGAAAAAATATGACGTTAACACAGAAAAACAGATCACCAATTGAAGCTTTATGAATAATCGATTCGCCATCAATAATTGTTTTGGTAAAGCCATACTCGGTGTAATCCTCCTTCCATTTTGTAATTTTTCCGCCACTAGCCATGATTAAATGAACGGTAAAAAGTAAGAGCGAGGTGACTTATTCAGGCAGGCAGGCGACAGCTCAATAGCTCGAATTTGGATATAAGTAGGTTCTATTTAGTCGCCAGAAATATCTTTGTTAGGAATGAAAGTTGAATTTAGTCTTTAAATTTCTATGGTAAAGAAAAAGTTATGCAATGATGACTACATTTAACTATATAAAGTCAAAACTTGAATATATAAAGTCAGCGCTGGAATATCCATCCATTTCCCAACCCGTTGAATCCAAACACAGGGTCACGGGGGTCTGCTGGAGCCAATCCCAGCCAACACTGGGCACAAGGCAGGGCACATGCATCATTTTCAAAACATTAACCGAACAGTGTTTTTTTAATTTTATCTTTCTGAATACGTTTTTGTTAACTTAGTTCAGTTCAGAGTCGTTTCAATCAATAGATTTTGACTTTCACTTTATATATTCAGGAGTGAGTTTATATACTCCGATGTTGACTTTATATAATCAGGAATGACTTTATAAATTCCAACGCTGACTTTATATATTCAGGTTTTGACTTTATATATTCAGAAACAAGTTTGACTTTATATATACCGACGCTGACTTTATATATTCAAGTTTTGACTTTATATATTCGGGAATGACTTTATATATTCAAGTTTTCACTTTATATATTCCAGTGCTGCATTTATATATTGGTTCACTTCCCGGGTCCTCCCTGCGTTGAGTTTGCAAGTTCTCGGGTTTCCTCCGGGCGCTCCGGTTTCCTCCCACAATCCAAAGACATGCAGGTTTGGTGGATTGGCGATTCTACATTGGCCCTAGTGTGTGTGTGCCCTGTGGTGGGCAGGCGCCCTGCACGGGGTTTGTTTCCTGCCTTGCACCCTGTGTTGGCTGGGATTGGCTCCAGCAGACTACCGTGACCCTGATATATATATATATCTCCTTTTCTTTTTACTTCTCCGCTGCCAAGCACGGGTATTTTGCGATATCTATATATATATATATATATATATATATATATATATCTCAATGACAAAACAATTACATTAACAATCATGTTACGTTATTATTAAAATGTTTCCTTTTCTTTTTCATTACTTCTTTAACACACTACTTCTCTGCTGAGAAGCGCGGGTATTTTGCTAGTCTATATATATAATTCACTAAGGGCACGCAAGACAGAGAGCCACACCCGCCAACTCTAACAGAGCCCCACCCACCAACTGTAAGACCATGGGATACGCACAACAGGGCTACGCCCATCAACTGTAACCCTCCTCCCGTGTCCACCGTCGCTCTCGAGGCATGTGCACTGCCTGCTCATGTGCCCGCACGCAACAACTCACCAAACGCAGCCTCAGTCTCTTTCATCTGTGCTACAGTCCACATACACCTCTGAGCCACGTTGACTTTTCATTGTTCTTTTCGGTTCCGGCTGCTTTTCTATATATGTAATCGACCAAATCGCCCGACCATGGGGTATGCACGACAGAGCCCCAACTGCCCACTCTAACCCTCCCCCCACGTCCACCCTCACTCTCGAGGCATGCGCACTGCTTGCTCATGTGCCCGCCCCCATCACATCACCAAACACATCCTCACTCGCTTTGGTCTGTGCTACAGTCCACATGCAGCTGTGAGCCACGTTGACTGTTCACATTGATAATTATGCGGCATATGCTACGCTGCGGGTTGGCTAGTGTTGTTTAATTTCATTGTAGGTGGAGTGGTGGCTCTGAGGCTAGGGATCTGCACTGGCAATCGGAAGGTTGCCGGTTCGAATCCCGTAAATGCCAAAAGGGGCTCTGCTCTGTTGAGCCCTTTAGCAAGGCCCTTAACCTGCAATTGCTGAGCGCTTTGAGTAGTGAGAAAAGCGCTATATAAATGCAAAAAATTATTATTATTATTGTAAGGTGGCCTTGAGTGCTAAGAAAGGTGCCTATTAAATAAAATGTATTAATATTATTATTAAAAATGCAAGAAAACAATGCTGTAGATGCGATGCTGGAATACACATGGAATGCTTTCAAGAATGGCATCAAAAATAAGTGAAGTGGATGGCATGTAGCACCCAAACGGGGGTTGGCGAGAGAAGCGAGCAGGGGGCAGAGCCCCCTAGTTCAGAAAAAAAAATGGCAGTTAATGGGTTAAAATAGTTTTTTATTCCTAAGTTTTCAACCCCTACCAGGTGTCATCATCCGAGGAATGTGATTTAGACATACAGGAATCAAAGGCAATATATAGCAAATGAAAAAGGGCAGGTGGAATAAAAAGGTGGGGTTTGAAGGGTGTTGGTCATAAAATTTTATTTAATATGCGGATGCGACTTCTTAGACACGGCCATCGGCAGTGTGTCTGTCTGCCGAGAGAGTGTCGACCTCGTAGAGAGGTTTATTTACCTCAGCAGTGACATTCATGTCTCTGGTGACTCTCTCTATGAAGTCAGTAGACAGATTGGGAGAGCTTGGGGGGGTCATGAGGTTGCTGGAAAATGGGGGTGTGGCACTCCTGATATCTGCAAAAGGACGAAGGTCCAAGTCTTTAGAGTCCTGGTGCTTCCTGTTTGTGAGACATGGACGCTATCCACTGACCTGAGATGAAGACTGGACTCCTTCATGTGTGTCTCTCTTCAGGGACTGGTCTGACTTTGTGTTGTTCATGGAGTCACGAATGAGGCACATGACCTGCATTATGAGGGAGTGTCAGTTACGGCACCATGGCCATGTGGAACGATTACTCGAAGGTGATCAGCTCACAGGACCCTCATTGTTGAGGACCTGAGCGGCTGGACCAGGCCAAGGGGATGCCCACGTAACACCTAACTGCGATAGACAGATGGGTGGGACTGGACCGCATGTCTGCCTGCCTGTTTCGTTGTGTGGTGGGTGCGGCAATGTGCTGTACCAGTGCATGCTCCCCAACCTGACCTGACCTGACCTGATCTGACTTGCAGGTATCTGTACAGGTCGCATCACCTAGGGATTCTGCAATTGCAGGTTAAGGGCCCAGCAGAGTAGGACCTCTTTTGGCTGTAATGGAGATTCAAACTTGCAACCTTCCCGGATACCAGCGCAGATCCTTAGCCTCAGAGCCACCACTCCTCCTTCCATCACACTGGCCTCCCCGCCGGGTATTTTTCCTCCATCCAACTCTGATACCAGTGCACCCACTTCTACACTGATATCTTCTGCCAACCTTTTGGCTAAGACAGGGAACACCGTGTCACTCTTCTTGTCCACTTGCCTTCTGGGCCTTCCAGTCAGATAAGAAAAAGGTTGTCCATCCTGGCAGTTACTCAGTTAGTCCTAAGGTCATCGTCTGCCCCGGTCCTATGTACAGCTCTATGTGTTCATCATGAAGTGTCTGTATTAACGTAATATTTGGAAAGATAAAGTGAAGGAGTGGAAATTACTAATCACAAATCATTTGGGTAACAACCTAGAAACGAAAAATCTGCAATGTAAGAATGGCCTGAAGTGACAGAATGAAAACAACTAAAATGACAAAAATTGTCAGGGATTGATAGGCTTGAGGTTGGAACAAAAACCTGCAAGCACCATGACCGTCCAGGTCCCTTGCTACTGAGTGTGTAGAGATGGATGAATAAGTGGAAATACAAACATTCAAAAATCAGAATATGTGTAGCTAAATGCAAATAATCCATCACCTCATCAGTTATGCTCACTTTCTTTTCTGTTTTCTTTGTGACCAGGAAGAGAAGTTGTCAAAATGGGAATTCACGGATTATGGAGTTACGTTTCAAGCAACTCTGAATTCTTCAGCGACCTCAAGCTGTCACATATGAAGATTATCATTGATGGTAACAGCTTGTATCATCGGCTTTATTTTACCTCTGGCATAAACCAACAGCATGGCGGAGAGTACGATGTGTTTGCGGATGTCGTACACAGATTTTTCGATGCCCTCTTTGTCTGCAACGTGGAACCGTATGTCGTGTTGGACGGAGGCTGCGACTACACTAACAAAAAGTTTGAAACGCTGAAGCAGCGTGCCCAGGAGAGAATTAGAGCGGCACACTGCTCTTCGAGGGGATCTCATGGCTGTGTGTTGCCATTGCTGGCTAGAGACGTTTTCGTCCAAGTCTTATCTAGACTTCAGATCCCCTTTGTCCAGTGTCTGTCCGAAGCTGACTGGGAAATAGCCTGCTTGGCCAGTCAGTGGGCCTATCCGGTCTTGACGATGGATAGCGATTTCTGTATTTTTGACTTGAGTGCTGGGTTTTGTCCTCTTGTCAATTTTGATTGGAACCGAATCAAGAAATGTAAGCAGACATCCCAGTTGTATATTCCAGCAAAGTGTTTTTTACTCGATAAACTTTGTATGCATTTCGATAAACTGAATAAGGATCTCCTTCCTCTTTTTGCCGTGATGATTGGTAATGATTACATTAATATCAATGCCATGGACACTTTTTTCTCTCGAGTAACCTTCCCAGGGAGCTCTAATTTAAGACGAGACACGCATGCCCGTATTCACGGTCTTCTGCATTGGTTATCCACTTTTGGAAACCCAAAGGAAGCCATAGAGAAAGTGGTGGAGTGCCTCCACGAGCGTGACAGGAACGCAGTTCGAGAATGCCTGTGCTTGTCAATGAAAGAGTACAAGTTGTCAGCAAGCCAGCTAGCCGATTATTTCACCAGCGGCGCGTCCTTGTCCAGTGTTCCGAGAGTGATGGATGTGCTGCCGCCTTGGGTTCTGAAGGCCCTAGGAAAAGCAGAACTGGCACCTTTTATTATCGATGTTCTGGTGTTACAGAGAGTTTTCCTGATTCCACAAGTTGAAAACAGCAGACTCTCCAGCAGCCACATGTGTTCTTTGCCAATTCGGCAAGTCTTGTATGGGCTTCTATTACATGCCAAAAGGCAATCATCATCAGTGAGCAGTGAAGGAGTTGCGATTAAAGATAAAGTTCACCAGGTGGAAGAATTTTCCAGACAGGATGTTGCACTCAAGAAAAGCCTCATCCAAGCTGTAGTACCAGACTCCACAGAATCTGTTTTTCTGGAGAATATAGTAACGGTAATTTCATTTTACACTTCTTTTGCAATCAAGATTTGTTGTTACACTGTGCCACGGGCCTCAACGTCTACAATGTCAGCTGCTATCCCACCTGCACTTCAGAACAGGTCATCCACCTGAAGCTAAGTATGTTTGGGCCTGGCCAGTACTTGGATGGAAGCCTATCTAGGAAAAGTTTAGGCATTGTTGAGGCCAGCAGGGGGCGCTAGCCTGTGGTTTGAATGTGGATCCCAAAGCCCCTGTGCAATGATGGGGACACACTGCTGTAAATATGGCGCCGTCCTTTGGATGAAACATAAAAACCGAGGTCCTGACTAAAAAGATCACTGGGCATCTTTTGAAAAGTGTAGGGTTTATTCGAATTTCCTTATCCTTATCGCCAGTCTTGAGCAGAATGTGGGTATCCAAGGAACTGCTTTGAAAATGGCTGAGGTTGTACCTCACAGGTAGAAGCTTTTCAGTCAGCCTGGGCAATCGCTTCTCATCCTCGGCCCCTCTCACCTGTGGGGTCTCTCAAAGATCTATTCTCGGGCCTATTCTTTTTTTTTTTTTCCTCACTCTTCACATTGCCCTTAGGATCCACCTTTAAAAAACACTTTGTTGACATTGCTATGCAGATGATACACAGATAAGTCTTCCACTGAAACAGAGAAGAACAAATTCTCTGTAACATTTATTGGAATGTCTGAAAGACACTAAAACATGGATGTCACTAAAGTGGCTTAGTGAGAAACAGAGATTGGGTATTTTGGGCCTTCTGATCTTATTTGTGCTTCTACAATTAATCTTGCCCCTTTGACATCCTACTGTAAACCCCTCACGAAAAAAACTTGAAAAAAAAAACTCGCGATTTCTGATAATTCCCTTAAAGTTGATAAACAAATTAACTCCATTATTTAAAAAGTCAAAAGGTCAAAGCAAACTTTATTGTCATCTGAACCATATACAAATATACAGATAGACGAAATTGTGAAGCTCAGGGTCCACAGTGTAACATGAAGTGCAAATAAAAAATTAAAATTTAAAATTAAAACACAAGACATTGTGCAAAGACAAGACAAAGAAGTAGCAGCAATATTGACGTGTAGTTAGCAATATGAACATTGATGCAATGTATGGTATTTACCATCTAGATACTGTCACAAGAATGAGACATACGCAGATAAAGGTTTGGGGCAGCCACCCATATAATCTGGTTTCCTGGCTGCAAAATCGTTTTGTAGAAATACAGAGCACTGAAGTGCATACAACCGAGTCCAAAACAAGACTGAGGGAAAAGGGGAATAGGGCAGGCTTTTAAAGGGGAAGACAGGAAGTGAGGTCATAAGGATTGGGCATGTGTTCATCGCTTATTGGATCAGGCCCGGACGTGACATCAGGGGGGCCGGAGCTGGTAAGGTCAGTTTCCATTGGTTCGGTCTCGGAAGTGATGTCAAGAGAGCCAGGTGGAGTCTCCCAGGAATGGTCTACAGGGAAGTGAGACAAAGAGTCAGTGCACTCTGCCACATCCCGGCATGCCCCCGAACTGCCTTCATTTAAGCCCTTTAGCTGCCTCCCATGCGCACGTGTGTGACAATACATAAATACAGTCAATAGATATCTATATATATATATATATATATATATAATTCTTTTCGCGTTTGAAACAGAAATTGCGTATGACCACAGAACATATTATAATACAGGAACTAATCACTTCGTTTGTTGGACGCCATTTTTATATTGTCTTTACCAATTATTATTTGTGTGAGAGTTATTTTACTGATATTGAAAAGAAGTAAACACAAACATGCTGATCTAACCCATAGAAGTGCACCCCGTGTTGCCCTCTCCCAGCCCACCTCTCTGGACTCCAGCGCTGAGCTGTCCGCTGCCAGGCACGTTCTGACAGAGAAGTTTTATTAATTCATCCACGAGGCTGTCGTGGAAACTGCCACATTCTAACTTTTTTTTTAATTGGCAGTACTTGATAATAGAAGAGATGAGTAAAACAGCTTTATGTCTTTCTACTTTTTAACTGCGCCGAGCTGTAGAAGACCGCCTTCAGCGGCGAGGGGTCATGACAACAAAGTGGACGCTGGAAGGCGTGGAATGTCGGGCTGCTCTGCCGGGTCGACAGCTTCACAGTTTCAGGCAGCATCCGCTCTTCTCGCACTGTTTGTGACACTTCCAGTGCCCCGTCAGCTCCTTGGACAGTGGAAATCTTTGCGAATGAGTGTAATCGGCGCCATCGAAGCGTGACTCTCTTGGTAAATTGCAGTGCACGGCTACTTAACATCCCTTAAGGTGAGTTCGGGTCACTAAAACCCCGCAACATTCAAGGTTGCTTTTGTGATGAATTCTTTTAAGAAGATGAAGGTGTACATCTAAGAATATGTACCAACCTCTTCATGTAAAGTATTGGACTTGGGAATTGTTTGGACCTTCTGCCTGTTAAGCACGGAAGGGCAGCGTCCACATTTCTCAGAAGAATTTTTCTCTTAAATCACAGGCACGCAGTGCAAGGTTGTCAAGCAGGTAGTTTACCCGAAACCACTGCAGTAGTACTCAATGTATCTTTACTTCTTAAATGTTAATGTTTTACTGTTTAATAATTTATACACTTCTTATATATCATTCAAATTCTCTTATGGAAATGTTTTACAGTTTAATAATTTATACGCTTCATATGTTCAAATTCTTTTATCAAAATGTTTTACTACTTAATAACTTATTTTATAAATACTACATTTTATTTTTTTTCCCTTGCACTCAGTGAGCGAAGCCACTGGGCAATCAGCTAGTGTCATATAAAAAATAAATAAGTAATAGATAATACAGAAATGATCAGTGTATGATAATTGTTTAAGACACGTGTAAACAATGACATGTCAGAATATTTCATAAGGTCACTATGAGATTTTCAGTTCTTTTCTACCTGCACACTCGTCTTTGCAGGACAATGTCCTCCATGTATAAAAGTTCTGTTTCTAGAGGTGGTTGAGGCCGTGTGGAAGACCCCAGGGGGCAGCCTAGTGTTAAGGAGTCTGACAGCTTGGGGGTAAAAACTCTCCTGCAGCCTGGCAGATCTGGCTCTGATGCTGCAGTATCTTCTCTTGGATGGCAGAAGTGTGAAAAGTCCATGTGAGGGGTGTAAGGGGGTCCTTCTCAATGCTGCACTGCGTTTGTAAAATATGTCCTGTAGTGAAGGGAGAGGCACCCCAATAATGTTCTCTGCTGTCTTCACTATCCTCTGCAGGCGCTTGAGGTCGGATATGTTGCAGTTGCCATACCAGACAGTGATGCAGCTGGTCAGAACGCTCTCAATGGTGCCTCTGTAGGACATGGTGAGGATGGAAGGGGGATGACTTGCTCGCTTCAGCCGCCTCAGGAAGTGTAGTCTCTGCTGGGCTTTCTTGATTAGTGATGAGATGTTAAGCCTGTTGCTATCAGCTCAGGGTATTAGCTAAGGTCAAGCCGTTTCTTGCTGTACGTGATTTTGAAAAACTAATTCATGAAGTTTGCAGCTTGACTATTGCAACTCATGTTACATTGGAGTTAATCAGTCATTTCTTGTTTGTCTTTAGCAAGTCAAAAATGCTGCAGCCAAGCATCTAACAGGCCCTCGAAAACAGAATCACATCACACCAGTCCTAGCTTCTCTACACTGGCTTCCTGTTGGCCACAGGGCTGAGGTTAAAATTGTACTCCTTGTTTATAAGTCCCTAATCATAACCCTTCTGTCTTATTGATCTCTTATACCCTTACTCTCCTTCACTGTCACTGTTGTCCTCTGACAAGGAGTTATTGGTCGTGCTGAGTTTTAGACCTAAGCTTAGAGGGGACCGGGCTTTGGCAGTAGATAGATAGATAGATAGATAGATAGATACTTTACTAATCCCAAGGGGAAATTCACATACTGCAGCAGCAGCATACTGATATCCAATAGCTATATATTGAGTGATAACAATGAAGGTATAACAGACAGACAATAATTTTGTATAATATTAACGTTTACCCCCCCCAAGGGTGGAATTGAAGAGTCGCATAGTGTGGGGTCTCCTCAGTCGGTCAGTGGGGCAGGATGGTGACAGCAGTCTGTTGCTGAAGCTGCTCCTCTGTCTGGAGACGATCCTGTTCAGTGGATGCAGTGGATTCTCCATGACTGACAGGAGTCTGCTCAGTGCCCGTCGCTCTGCCACGGATGTCAAACTGTCCAGCTCCGTGCCTACAATAGAGCCTGCCTTCCTCACCAGTTTGTCCAGGCATGAGGTGTCTCTCTTCTTTATGCTGCCTCCCCAGCACACCACCGTGTAGAAGAGGGCGCTCGCCATAACCGTCTGATAGAACATCTGCAGTAACTTATTGCAGATGTTGAAGGACGCCAGCCTTTTAATGAAGTATAGTCGGCTCTGTCCTCTCTCGCACAGATCATCAGTATTGACAGTCCAGTCCAGTTTATCATCCAGCTGCACTCCCAGGTATTTATAGGTCTGCACCCTCTGCACAGTCACCTCTGATGATCACGGGGTCCATGAGGGGCCTGGGTCTCCTAAAATCCACTACCAGTTCCATGGTCTTGCTGGTGTTCAGGTGTAAGTGGTTTGAGTCGCACCATTTAACAAAGTCCTTGATTAGGTTCCTATACTCCACCTCCTGCCCACTCCTGATGTAGCCCACAATAGCAGTGTCGTCAGTGAACTTTTGCATGTGGCAGGACTCCGAGTTGTATTGGAACTCCGATGTATGTTGGCTGAACAGGACCGGAGAAGGTCCAGTCCCCTGCGGCGCTCCTGTGCTGCTGACCACCATGTCAGACCTGCAGTTCCCGAGACGCACAAACTGAGGTCTGTCTGTAAGATAGTCCGCGATCCATGGCACCAGGTGTGAGTCTACTCCCATCTCTGTCAGCTTGTCCCTAAGGAGCAGAGGTTGGATGGTGTTGAAGGTGCTAGAGAAGTCCAGAAACATAATAAATTAAATTAAATTAGTAGTTGACCTTTTTATGTTAGGTCAGCACAAACGTTTAAATCCCACCTGAAAGCCTATCTTTTTACCTTAGGTTTTTAAACTTGTATTTATTTGTGGTGTATTTATTTACAACAACATTTATTTCTATAGCACATTTCCATACAAACAGTAGCTCAAAGTGCTTTACATAATGAAGAACAGAAAAATTAAAGACACAGTAAGAAAATAAAATAAGTCAACATTAATTAACATAGAATAAGAGTAAGGTCCGATGGCCAGGGTGGACAGAAAAAACAAAAAAAAAACTCCAGAAGGCTGGAGAAAAAAATAAAATCTGTAGGGATTCAGACCATTAGACTGCCCAGTCCCCTCTGGGCAATCTACCTAACATAAATGAAACAGTCCTCTTTGGATTTAGGGTTCTCACGGAAGGGCTTGAAAATGATGGTCACGTAGACTTCTGCCTTTTAATCCATCCATCATTGTTGGAGCATCATGATGCTTTGAGTGCCACCACCACAATGAAACCGGAAAAAGAAACAGAAGAGAGAGTTGGGGTCAGTACGGATTTTAGAGCCACCATGAATAGTTATTATGATGAATTGAACATACAGAGTATCAGGATTAAGTTAAATTGAAGTTATAGAAAGGCCATGTTAAAGTAATGTGTTTTCAGCAGTGTTTTAAAGTGCTCTACTGTGTCAGCCTGGTGAATTCCTATTGTCAGGCTATTCCAGATTTTAGGTGCATAACAGCAGAAGGCCATCGGCCTCACCACTTCTTTTAAGCTTTGCTCTTGGAATTCTAAGGAGACACTCATTTGAGGATCTGAGGTTACGATTTGGAATATAAGATGTCAGACATTCCGATATATAAGATGGAGCGAGATTATTTAAGGCTTTATAAACCATAAGCAGAATTTTAAAGTCAATCCTGAATGACACAGGTAACCAGTGTAGTGACATTAAAACTGGAGAGATGTGCTCGGATTTTCTTTTCCTAGTTAGGATTCCAGCAGCTGCATTCTGCACTTGTCACTGATTTATATCTTTTTTGGGTGGTCCTGAGAGGAGTGCGTTACAGTAATCTAGTCGACTGAAAACAAATGCGTGAACTAATTTCTCAGCATCTTTCAGTGATATAAGAGGTCTAACTTTACTTATGTTTCTTAAGTGAAAAAATGCTGTCCTAGTGATCTGATGAATATGCGATTTAAAATTCAGATTACAGTCAACAATTACCCCTAAACTTTTTACCTCCGTTTTGACTTTTGATCCTAATGTATCCAGTTTATTTCTAATAGCCTCATTGTATCCATTATTGCCAATTATTTACTCTGTGTGTGGGTGTAATGTATACATATATAATATGTTTGTATGTATCGGTATATTTATGGAAGCTGTTGTTTTAAATGTGCTCATAAATGAAATTGACTTGTCCTGACTAAACTGACCATCATGGCCTCATCAATTCTGGCCCCAATCATCCCCGTCTCTAATTGACTCTCTCTAACCCTAACAGTTAATGTGTGGTGAGTGTACGGCTGCAAAATGGCTGCCATCACATCATCCAGGTGGGCACTACACATTGGTGGTGGTTGAAGTAGTGCCATTCTGTCTATATAAAGCACTTTGGTTAGGAAGAAAAGTAATGTCAATCAACATTCAATGTAATTTATTAATATTATTATTATACATCACAACATATGCTGGTCTTTTTTTCCCCAAGGCTAGTTCTGCAATATTTATTTCTATACACCCGAGGAACATTGTAGCATAAGGATTTGGCTCTTTGGCCAAAAGTCCATATTGCGGTATATTTAATAATTCAGACTGATCCACTAGGTACCAAACCTTGTTTTTTTTTTTTAAACAAATTACAAACTTGTTAATGATTACCGTATATACTCGCACATAACTCGGGTCTTGAAACCCAAAAATTGATCATAAATTCAGACCCCGATTTATACGGCAGTTCAAAAATGCGACACTTAATTTTTTTTTTTTTTTTACGTCTTCTTGCCTCCTCCAATCTCACAGCAGTTTCTCAGACACATTGAATTTTGTTGCAGCAGCACACTTTCCAATTTCTTTTGATGCCTCAACGACTTTTAACTTCAAACCAGCTTCATATTTTCTTCTGATCGAATGCTCCATCGTAGATAAGGGATGCTCTTACGATAAAGGTGTATGAGGGTGTGAGATATAAAAAACACAAAACAGTACAAACGCCGCTTCGGGTATCTCGGGTATTACCGTGTGGTCACATAGGCACAATACATAGAAAGAAAAGGCTGTGTGCTCCGTGGTGACCCTCTCAGGTGGGCATTAGCATATCGTAATCTCTTAGACCAATAGTGTGAGTTTTCAGCATTTGACTTATATGACCGACATTATAAAATACCAGAAATTATACAGTAAAATCAAGCCCCGACTTATCTACGGGAGAACTTATCTGCAAGAATATACATTAATTGTGCATACGGGTGCACATCTTATTCATTTGAACACTTAGAATAGATTAGATTAAATTGGATTCAACTTTTTTGTCTTTGTACGGGCACAACAACTGCAGGTTTAGCTTCTAACCATCCATCCATCTATCCTCTTCCGCTTATCCGAGGTCGGGTCGCGAGGGCAGCAGCTTGAGCAGAGATGCCCAGACTTCCCTCTCCCCGGCCACTTCTTCCAGCTCTTCCGGGAGAATCCCAAGGCATTTCCAGGCCAGCTGGGAGACATAGTCCCTCCAGCGTGTCCTGGGTCTTCCCCGGGGCCTTCTCCCAGTTTGACGTTCCCAGAACACCTCACCAGGGAGGCGTCCAGGGGGCATCCTGATCAGATGGCCCGAGCCACCTCATCTGACTCCTCTCGATGCGGAGGAGTAGCGGCTCTACTCTGAGCCCCTCCCAGGTGACTGAGCTTCTCACCCTATCTTTAAGGGAAAGCCCAGACACCCTGCGGAGGAAACTCATTTCAGCCGCTTGTATTCTCAATCTCGTTCTTTCAGTCACTACCCATAGCTCATGACCATAGGTGAGGGTAGGAATGTAGCAACTGTTAAAACTGAGAGCTTTGCCTTACAGCTCAGCTCCTTTTTCACCACGACAGACCGATGCCGCACCGATCCGCCTGTCGATCTCGCGCTCCATTCTTCCCTCACTCGTGAACAAGACCCCAAGATTCTTGAACTCCTCCACTTGGGGCAGGATCTCTCCACCAACCCTGAGAGGGCACTCCACCCTTTTCCGGCTGAGGACCATGGTCTCAGATTTGAAGGTGCTGATTCCCATCCCAGCTGCTTCACACTCAGCTGCGAACCGATCCAGAGAGAGCTGAAGACCACGGCCTGATGAAGCAAATGGGACAACATCATCTGCAAAAAGCAGTGACCCAATCCTGAGTCCACCAAACCGGACCCCCTCAACACCCTGGCTGCGCCTAGAAATTCTGTAAAAGTTCTGAACAGAATTGGTGACAAAGGGCAGCCCTGGCAGAGTCCAACTGTCACTGGAAACGGGTTCAACTTATTGCCAGCAATGCGGACCAAGCTCTGACACCAATTGTACAGGGACCGAACAGCCCTTATCAGGGGGTCTGGTACCCCATACTCTCGGAGTACCCCCCACAAGATTCCCCGAGAGACATGGTGGAACGCCTTTTCCAAGTCCACAAAACACATGTAGACTGGTTGAGCACCCTCCAGGACCTTGCTAAGGGTGTGGAGCTGGTCCACTGTTCCACGACCAGGACGAAAACCACACTGTTCCTCCTGAATCCGAGGTTCGACTATCCGACGGACCCTCCTCTCCAGGACCCCCGAATAGACTTTTCCAGAGAGACTGAGGAGTGTGATCCCTCTGTAGTTGTAACTTCTAACCAGAAAGTGAAATAGACAGTAAATTGCAATAAGGCAGCATATAAATGAGAATATATATTTATGTGATATTTGAATTTAGAAGTAACCCTCTTGTTAACCCTCTGCTACACAGATGCCTTCAATAGCAGGTATCGATCTCTCTGGTTTGAACTGATGAAAGTGCAGCTTCTTTCTCACTCATTCGCCAGCTCTTGCACGCCACCAAGTAAACAACGGACAAGACTCCAATTTTTTTTATCCTCTCTCCCTGCCTCTAACCACTGGCTTTACACAATTGGCAAACCAGATTAATGCAATGCAGAGTCACAGGGGGGCCGAAGCCAGCATTGACTCACCAGTCAGGTTGAGCCTGCACACCACTTGGAAAAAAAATATGGCACTCATCCTTTAAGAATATTACCAAGTCAAAGTTATTTCTTCACAATCATGGTAGATATCGATTTGCCACATAAAATTGCCTTCTGAAGTAAAGTGTTTTTTTATAAGTTTTAAAAATAAGTTTTTCTGTTCTCGCAGGTTATAATGGGGTTTTAGGGTACACAAGTCCATAGGTGAATGAAAAAGACTTTAACACTTCCCAAATATGTCCTCTTTGAAGAATCAAAAGTTTTAATTTAAGAAAATATGCCCTCTTTGTTTATGTGGCATCCTTGTAATAATGAAATGAAGCTAGAAGTTATTATTTTGTCACACATTCTGGGAACTAATTTTCTCCAGCTGTGCTGCGACCCTGCCCTGGATAAGAGGGTTAGGAAGATGGCTGGCTGGGTGGATGGATTGTCGTCATTATTATTCAGCCTATTGTGGAGAGAAGTAAACAGATGGATTAATCTTCTTCCTAGAGTTTGTCGTTTTTCAGCACGTTGCTTTCCACTTGACTCCAATCCAGAAACCTTCACTGGCTGCTGTTGACTTTGTGCGTATCTTCCCTCAACCCTAACAAGCCAGCATTGCTTCGGCCGCCTGCACAGCCATATGGGCTGAAGCACAAAGCTGTCTTTGCCACCACCTGCCTGTCACTGCTGATCAAGTGACCATATAATGGGAGGCTTACTGTTCTATTTGAATAGACTAATGGATGGATGATACTGAGGACAACAATTAATAAGAAATAATAATAATAATCATGTTTGGTGGCAAGGTGGCACAGTGGTAGCATGGCTTTCTTGCAGTGAAGCAGACTGGAGTTTGTGTGTGGGGGGTGTTTGCATGTTCTTCCCAAACGCTCCGGTTTTATACCCCAGTCCAAACACATGTAGGTTCGGTGGTCTGGCATTGCTAAAGTGGGTTGTGTTTGTTCGCCCTTCAGTGGACTGGCACCCCATCCAGGTATTGTTTCTGCCTTCTGTCCCACAACCCTTACCTGGATAAGTGGGATAGGCATCCACCTTCCTGTTTGTTCAGTTCTTGTCACCTGATTACGTGCTGTGTGTCTGCTCGATATTCTCTCTTATTGAAGCGAAAAACCTAGCGGCAGTAGACTTTGTGAAATAAAGAAGTAACCTTCCGAATAGTGAAGTGATCGTAAGTGTGCCTTTTTCAGTTATTATTGTCTAGTGGTCTGCAGAAGAGAGGCATCAACTCACAGTTACACATCAGCATTCAATAATGTCAGTAACAGGGGCTTGGCGAAGGCTTTCCGAGGTCAATCAGTGTGGAGGAAGACAAACAGGGCAGTTGACAACGTGAAACGCACAGCCAGTGTCCTTGTAAAATGGCTGACAAATTTGACAAAAATGGTTTGCTTTTTACTTTCTCGTATATGAAATATAGTAGAAGTATTGTAATCGTCCAAAGGTTTGATGTTGAGATTTGATGAATCTCAACATTTTGGACCTCCCTGACTTTCTCGTAAATGAAGTGTAGGGAAAGTATTGGAATTCCCCAAAAATTCCATTTCAAGATTTTGATTAATTTCGATGTTTTAGAACTCCTTGAGTCTGAAAATACGATTTTTGGAGTTACATCTGTGAGTGTGTGTATGTGAACATGATAACTTGTGTACGATTTCACTTTAGGTCAACCAATTTTTGCATACAAGTATTAGATACTCAAGATAACATACTAATTTTATCGAGATCTCGAGAAAACAAACTTTGTTTTATTGAGATAATGGAATCATTTTATCAAGATGTCGAGAAACTAAAAAATTATTTTTCTTGAGATAACGGAATAATTTTATTGCGATCTCGAGAAAACAAAACTTGACCTTTGCTTCTGGCATCAGACTCGCTTAGATTGTGAGGCCTATACAGCTGAAGCCTTGCTAACCGTCTTCTTAAATGACGGACACTAACGTTATTACAGTATTTTTTAAACTAAGGCTTAAACATATTTCAGCCTGCATCAGCCCTTGGTTGAACAAAAATGTGATGCACTGAACAATACAGTTCTGCTCTTCTGCCATTTCAAACGGGACGTGGCTTCAATAAGCTAAACATTAAACGTTAGATACAATAACTTCATAATTTTTAGAAAACAAGATCTTTTGTTTTATCGAGATCTCAATAAAATTATTCCACTATCTCGAGAAAACGAAGTTCGTTTTTTTTTCAAGATCTCAATAAAATTAGTCTGTTATCTCGAGGAAACAATTAAAAAAAAAAAATAACGATATTGCACATCCTCTCTCGGCTACATTTCTATGAACTTTTGGGCTATTTCTACTAACCGGAAGTGATACTTTACCTTTTAATCATGCAGCTGCATGGTCGATTTGTTCAACTTTATTTTTATAATTATTGTTCAATATATTATTTATTTGATTTGGTTTGTTGTTGATGGTTCTTTAATGTACATGATATAAAAATATAATCATTGTCTTGTGGTTTACTGCTCAAATATCCATCCCCATATCCTAGTAAACGAGAAAGTCAAGGGGAGACCACTCCTGATTCTTTTTTTACCGTCTTAAAACAACATGAATATACTGTTTTGTCATTTGTGTGTAATTTAAAGACACAGGTCAATACTTGGTAATATTTTGGGGTTGAAAAAACATTTTCAGTAATTAACCCTAACCCTATTAACGCTGTTTCATTCACCTCTGGGCTCGTTTAGCCTTAAGCCCAATTATATCCTGTAAGAACAGATAACGTTAAAATGTATTTTAAAAAAAGGTTTACTTTAGAACATAGTTTTACATGGCAGATTAATAAATACCAGGATAATGAAGAAGTAACTTTATCCTTTCACAAACTTCTCCTTTATTGGGGTCACCTCACACTTGTTACTCTCAAATCCATTACTATTAAGACGCTGATACAACACCATGAAATCACATTTCTCTTTTCAGGTTTGCATGTTTGTAGCACCATATTGCTCACGAGTGTACCATTGAAGTTCTTGTGCATTACTGTATATTTCTTGTTCTTGTAAATAAAACGCATTTAAAAAAGAAAAGCTTTCAGTTAGCATTAATTGACCCCGATTAAAACACAAGAGTATTACTGTGTTGGTCTTTCTTTCTGTTGTTTTAGCCTTAGCACTCTCTTCTAGCCATTTTGGAGAGAATGAGGGACAGCAAGGCATAACTTGTGAACAGCACATCAAGCGATGTCATTGTTATGTTTTAAGCAGACCTTTTATTGTGCACGTTTAAACTCTTTTTTTTTTTTTGTTCAATTTGTACTCAGGTCCCAGCATCAGTGTGCCGTCAGGTTCTCCTGGAGACGCTGGGTGTGACGTCTTCTGTTGCCAAAGCCGTTCCTTCCCACTTGAGTTTAGCAGCCTCTGTTACGTCTTACTGGCTGACCCATTCCAATCCTAAGCCAAGCCTGCTGCATCTTCAAGCTGTGCTCCTTGGAATTGTGTATGGAGAACTACGCCGAATAACTAAAACTGCAGGTAACACACACTTTTGAAACCTCTCTTAGTAATCAATATACAGTGGGTTCAGAAAGTGTGCAGACACCCTTCCGTTTCTGAACTTTATTGTGTTGCAGATTTAATATTAAATGGATAAATTTGCCACTTTATCCATCGGTCTGCACTCGGTAAGCCATGGTAATAAAGTGAAAACATGTTTACAGAAAGGCTTACACATTTTTTAGATCCTACTCACCTTTATAGTTGTAATTTCAAACAGTGCCACAAGATGGCAATATAAACCAGCAGCAAAATCATTTTGTTTTCGGTTTAAAGCAAGAGTTCCCAAAGTGGTCGATATCAACCCTCTGGGGTCGATTTGAACTTTCTAGGGGTCAATAGTTTCAATAAAAAAATTTGGAGGTCGACGACAGCAAAAATAGACCCCCTTACTACTGCTGTTTGTTTGTTACTTCAAAATATCTATGATTCCAATAGGTACCTAATTAAGAAGTAAAATAATTCAGAAAAACACTTTTTTGATAAAAACACATTACATACCAAACTTGTGAACGAAAAGGTAAAATGTGTCATTAAAAGAGTCACACATAAGAATGCATGAAAATACATGTAGCACAAACATGTCTGTGCATTGTCTTATCGAACGTATTAAAGCAAGTGCAGACATGAAAAACCGTTGCATATGACTAGGGGGTCGACGGTTTTAAAGGTTTTTGGTAAAGGGGTCTGCGGCCGAAAAAAGTTTGGGAACTCTTGGTTTAAAGGGACATTATTGTCACAGTGAAATCTTTACTCAACGTGCAGCACATCACCACCCTCGGATGTCGTAGGTTTTATAATGAGTAGAACTACCTTACCTCACATCCTCTGTCTTCCTTTCCTGAAAATATCAGAACATGTTCAACATATAAGAAAAATGTTTACTAATGCTAAGCCATTGTTGTTAGTGGCAAATGATTTTACTAAATACCCGTGTTCACAAATCAATTTCATTATTCTTCATGCCCTGGAATTATGCCCCAAGTCTTGTAATGGATAGAAGGCATGCAGGCAGTGGTGTCCCTGTCAGGATGGGTTCTGGTCCTTTATCTGACCAGGAGGCCATGGCAGTGATTGGGCCCAAACAAGGGCAAGATGTTCCCTGCCTGTCCTAGAACACTGGTAAAGGATGCCAAAATGCAGGTGGGCACATTAGCTTCCTGGTAGGGATTGACTGAAGACCCTTGTAGCGGTGCCACATAGTGTTTAAATGTCAGTGCTGTGTGTGTCTCGTTTTCATTGTCCCATTGACTGCGTTGTGTGTATCAGTTAATGTTGTCCCCGTAAAGGAGGACGGATGATGGGAGGAGTTCACAATCACTTACCTGGAAAACACCTGTATATCAATTAATCAATTACTGCCGTCACGGATTATTTAAGGAGAAGAGGAGGAGACGAAAAAGAGACCAGCACGAGGAGAGAGAAGGAGAACAACCAATAACGCATTCACGATTACAACCTGCCTGCCGTTTCATTCCATTGCGCTATCATCCAGTTTGTATTTCATTCATCCGGACTGCCTTTCAACCTGCTTACCGCTGAAGACCCCGGGGTCGAATCATCATTCGCCGCCGCCGAGGAATCACGGTGAGGTTATTCAAACGCCGGAAATCGAACATTACTATCGTCATTAATCAGTACCCGTATTCAGGACATTTATTTCACGTACCGGACTCAAGTTCATGATCATTCCGTTTGCCAGCCATTTGTCGTTTGTGTGGTGTGTGTCATATGTAACGTGGACAAGGGAGGGGATTTATATATATATATATATTGTCGGGTTTGCTGTGGGATTGTTGGGGTGGGGGGATATTTGAGTGTACATTTGTCTTGTGGCGTGTCTTGTCCCATTTAATACATTTATTCTTGTTTCCTTTTACATTCTGCTTATTGTCTTTGCTTTTCAAACCGTCGATTGTGGGGAAAGTTAATCTGTGTAGGAGTACGGCTTGACAGGAAAAGGTTTCTCAGTCAATTATCCAGGCCACAGGTCTTGGAGGTGTAGCTGCCGGCTGGGAATAAGGGGTCGGCCGTTACACCCTTACCTAGCCAGTAGGGCAGTGGGATGAAAGGACAGGTGGAAACAACCTGGCAGAGCCACATACTCCCCTGACACACTAGGTGGCCATCTCCCTGGGCAATGCTACCTTTTGCGGACACCTGCAAGGCATGCTGGGAACTGGTGTCCCATACACTCGTATGTCAGATTCCATGGGTCTTTATAAGGTTTTTCTACAAATGAATCCAAAAGAAGAAGAGCATGTAAAATTTAAATATAGGTCTGTGCTGAAGTCTTAGACACTGTAGATAATTCACAAAAATATTTGTCTTGGACAGTTATCATATGTCTTTCTGAATTTGTATGTCAGAAAAGAGCCAGTTTTAGATTTCCAAACATGTGAAACAATACAATAAGATGTCTGAATGTCCTTAAATAAAGAAGTGAACGCAGTAATAAAGTACTTTCCAGTTAAAGAAACATGGGATCTTTGCAAGTATGAAGCCTAATGCTTGTTCAAGTTGCTAATGATCAGTAACATTATGTGAAGGTTGAACCAAAATGATGACTTGAAACAGAAACAGTCGAGTAGAGGAATAACCCTGGGCAGGGGAAGCCATACTGAGAAGGTGAGGTGACGGTAGATGAGACGGTATAAAGGTCTGTCCCAAGCATACAGGTGTTTCCTGCTGTGCTATCCAAGCTCTTCTGCAGATGCCAAAACAAGTGGACAACGTGGATGACCTAGAATGCAATACTCTTTCATGGAAACTGAGAGCAACAAATGAGAAAAACATCGAGGTTACTCCCATTTGAAATCAGAAGAAGAGCAGTACTGCTATCAGCTCAAGTCTGGAAGAAACAACTGGGACTCTGGTGCACCCATCTACAATCCAGAAAGGTCTTACCAGAAGTGGTCTTTGCCGAAGAGTTGTGGCCAAAATGCCATTCCTCTGTTGTGGTGATAAAACAAAACAATTCACCTACACATGAAAATACAAGGACAGGGTTGTAGAAAAATGGTAGTTGAAATTTTTGTTTCAACCCAAAGTGCTGAAGAATGGTACACGGATGAATGTCAGCAGACAGCAGTGAGGGATGGTGGATGTTCCTTGGAGGTTTGGGGCTGTTTTTGTGCAAACAGAGTTGGTGATTTGATCTCAATTAATAGCCAACTCACTGCCGAGAAAGCACAGGCAGATTTTTACCCATCATGCAACATGCAATAGCATCAGTATCCAATCAGTCCCAGCTTCATTCTGCAGTGAGAAAATGACTCCAAACACACGACAAAATCGTAAAAAGAGGAACGGGGAATCCTGCAGCAGATGATATGGCCGCCATAGAGCCCTGATCATCACATTGTTGAGCCAATCAGCTCTTCGGTGCATTGGCTCTTGTCTTCTCCAAATGCTGTCAGAGTGTGCAGCTGTTTAGACGGTGGAAGCAATTCAAAAGTCCCAGAGTCTAGCAGATCAGCAGCTGTGGTGGTCCAGCCAGTTTGGAGTCTAAAAATGGGGTCAGTTTAGGATTGTTTTGCTACTTGTGGAAGAAAATTATGAATACAGACACCCCTTACTGGAATGGCCCGATTTTAAGCGATAAAACACAGGCAGGAGAAAGCATCAATCATTATTTTTTATCTAAATCTTGAGAGAAGTCAAGCAAAATGACTCTTTTTATTGGCTAACTAAAAAGATTACAATATGCAAGCTCTCAAGGCAACTCGTGCCCCTTCTTTACATCTTGCCTGAAAAAGGGGTCCGAGTTGCCTGGAAAGCTGGCATATTTGTAATCTTTTTAGTTAGCCAATAAAAAGTGTCATTTTGCTTGACTTCTCAATGCATTCATAATGGCTAACATGGCACAACACTCTAAATCTTGCAAGAGGCAAAAAACTTGTCATATTCGTTTTTGCAAAGAGAAAAGTGTCCTCTGCGCCATATTTATTCAATTCATTGACTAGGTCACTACTCTAAAAAAGGAATTCATTACATAATCGCAAAACTATTAACATGATTGGTTGGTTACACCCAGTTGCTTTCGGGACATGACAAACACAGATACCTTAAATGACCAGAATTTTATTGATAGCCCTGTTACCTTTGGGTGTATATGCCTTTTTAAATGTTTTAATTTTATTTTAGGAGACATGCGAGTTCCTCTACAGGTTTATCCGGTTTTGAACAATAAGACAAATTCTAATTCTTTATGATCCAGCTTGGTACAAAAACAGGAAACTTAGTACTAAGTGAAAATATAGAAAAATGGTTATGCCATTAAATAAAACATTTTCTCTTAAGGAGTTATATAAAAAAACAAGAAATGCATTTATCATAGTGAATAATAAAATAACAGCATCAGCTTTTAAGCATAAGCTCAGAAGGATATGAGACTCGGACACATGCCAGGTGCACATTAGACCAGGGTTCAAATTCAACTTTTATATACAGTAATCCCTCGCTATATCGCGCTTCGACTTTCACGGCTTCACTCCATCGCGAATTTTAAATGTAAGCATATCTAAATATATATCACTGATTTTTCGCTGGTTCGCGGATTTCTGCGGACAATGGGTCTTTTACTTTATGGTACATGCTTCCTCAGTTTGTTTGCCCAGTTGATTTCATACAAGGGGCACTATGGGCAGATGGCTGAGAAGCTACCCAGTCAGAGCACGTATTACGTATTAAGTAAAACTCCTCAATGATATACGATATGCTTCCCGCGCGGTGCTTCGCACACTTAAAAGCTCTAGCAGCACGTATTGATTTTTGATTGTTTGCTTTTCTCGCTGTCTCTCTCTCTCTCTCTGACATTCTCTGCTCCTGACACGCATTCCTTTTTTAGAGGAAGATATGTTTGCATTCTTTTAATTGTGAGAAAGAACTGTCATCTCTGTCTTGTCATGAAGCACAGTTTAAACTTTTGACTAAAGGGTGTTATTTCATGTCTAGAGGGCTCTAATAATGTTAAATGTATTTAGAAGGTCGCAAACAGGTTTTCTATGCTCTAACTGCGAAAATATTAGATTTATAAATAAAGAATCCTACTTCGTGGAAATTCATTTATCGCGGTAGAGTCTGGAACGGATTAACAGCGATAAACAAGCGATACTGTATAACTGTGTGGAGAATATTTATAAACAGTGTGGGAGAGTTTATAAGGGCTTAAAATATATAAAAATAACCATACAAACATATGGTTTCTACTCTGCGGATTTTCATCTATCGCGGGGAGTTCTGGAATGCAACCCCCGCAATCGAGGAGGGATTACTGTACTTCAAACCAATCCGTGACTAAGAGTTTTGTTGCCCCTTTTTTTAGATGGCTTTGCAAAACTGAATGAGAAGTCCAGATGCAGTCAGGACAGATCCGAGCACTTCAGACACTATGAGGTCCATAAATTGACGCCCCCTTCTGAAGCCCCTCCCCTGTTTTGCTGGTGACCGACGCCCCTCATGATGATTTCAATTCCCTTTAATTCCTGCACTAAAATGTGTATTCAGCATTTATTAAACTTCTAAACTATCAAGGTTGCTTTGTTCTGCATCCGAAGCAGTTGTTTTGGTGTCATATATTAGAAACACATTGAACAAAAAATCTTAACGTTTTGTATTGTATAGTATACGTTTTATATCTGCATTTGCCATGAAAGTGCATTCATGAGACTGTACTTTTTAATACGTTTGTTATATGCTGCACTCAATGGAGTTGTGGCTCTGTGGCTGAGGATCTACACTGGTAATCAGAAGGCTGACCCCGTATAAAAATAGGAAATGCGAAGAAAGAAGACAAAGAAGAATAAATGATATGCTGCATTCAGCTACGGTTAACATTACATATTCTTATAGACTCTGAATCGAATAAATCATAGAATTTTTGTAGTCAAAATATGCAATACTACGGCACCGGACGTTTAGGAGCTATTTAGAGTGTTGTCTTTGTGGTCCTCTCTGTGTTATATCATTAGTACTTTATTATTACTGGTGTACACAATTTTAATATTTATATTAACGATGAATTAATTGTAGTGGAGTTTATGCTCCAGAGGAATGACGCACTCACCCTCAGAAGCATGAAGAGGCATAAAGTAGTCGTTTAAGTCGCCCAGCTAAGACCTTCTCTATTAGTCGAGTGGCTTTGCGTACCCATTGCGGATGATGGCTTGTAAGTACGAAGACATGTTTATTACATTAGCACGACAGATTATCCTGGTGAAACTTCTTTCATTTACGATAAATATTTTTTTTGCACACACATTTACCACCATTACTATATTAGCACATTTAGCACAAAAGTGTATCACTAACACGGGGGTGGAGTGAGGGCGTGGAAAGTGGGTGGAGATACAGCTGACAGGGGCATCCTATTACAGGCCTCAGAATGTCTCAGGTCGCTGAATCTGAATGAGGCCTAAGACTGTCCTGACTGCAGCTGGACCAAGGTTATTATAGTTAACAAAAACTAAAATCAAAACTGAAACTATTATTAAAAAAAGATTTTCGTAAACTGAAATAAAATAATTAACAAAACCAAAATGAAAAACTAAACAAAACTATTAAAGTAGCTGGAAAGACTAACTGAAATAAAATATTAATTTACTAAAAATATTTTTAGTTTTTGTTTTTGGATGAATATTCTTGCCACTAGTCTTTAACCCTTGTAACTTTTAACTCTTAAAACAGAAAGTCATTCACCACAAGCTGCCTGCCCGCGTGTATTCATCGAGTGAACGGCAGCTGAAGACGGAGGGCAGCTGTTCACACAGCACTGGCAGTGACGGCGCGAGCTGAATACAGACACGTACAGCTCAAAGTACCTGATATTGTGAAAATAGTCCAGTAGCAGAATTAGATTTTAAAATATTTGGTCCTCTTTTTTCAATTTTTCTCTCTCTCTCTCAAAATAGATAGTTTGTTCTTAACATCAGCCATATCATACATATTGTATACCAGGGATTTTTCCTGCCTTGCATCCAGAACTGCTTGGGTAGGCTCCAGGTTTCCTGCGATCCTACTCTAAATAAACAGGTTTATATTGTTCTTAATTTCAGATGCCGTCTCTGTCGTTTTGTGCCCCTACATACACCTATTACCTGCTCTTACTCTGCTCATTATGGGTTTACTGTTCTTATGGTGGGCTTTTCCAAGTCTCACTGCCCCTAACCTTGACATTACATGTTTGTTTTTCTTTGTTTCCCTCATTACAGCCAGGTGGGGTCTGCACACTCATTCAAGTCTAAGAGTCCTGTTTTTCTTAAGGCCCCATGATTTTAATGATCACACCAATCAGACCACAGCAGAATCTAATTTTTGATTTTTGATATCTTTTCAGGCTTGCAGGTGGCAAAATTCTGTCTATAAATTGTTTGTGCCTGAGATGGAATCAGAGATCAATATGGCTGGTAGAAAATAACAAAACCCAGTATGGGATATTTTGGAATGTAATATTGAAGGCATTCATTATAAGCACATTGTCTTGGAGCAGGAAATGTTGTGTAGACATTTAGAGTTAAAAACCCTTACAACTTAAAATGCACCTACATTTCATCACAAATTGCCCCATTCTGGGCGAAAAATGGAAAAGATAAAAAGTGCCAACAGTCAGCACAGATTTGTTCAGCACAAATGACATAGAAAATATTTTAAAAATGGTGAAATTGTATAAAATTGTTCATATTCAGTATCTGGTTTTGATTATGCTTGTTCTTCTCAGACAAAAACAAAACCAGATAGTAAACCATGTAGTGTAGTAAGCTTCCGCAAACATTAAACTTGTATCCAAATCCATTAAGTGTACAGTTCTGTCCGATTGTGACACAAAACTAAACTCCATAGTAGCTCTTTAACCACGCCATAATTACTAAAAGTAAAACTGAAACTAATAGATATAAAAATGTCTTTGTGAAATAAAAACAAAATTAAAACAAACTACACAATGAAGTAAAACTAAAACTAAACTGAATTTCCAAGTAAAGTCAGAAAAAATATAGAAATAAAAACTAATATAAAAAGGCAAAACTCTAATAACCTTGAGGTGGACTCTGTTGAAATAAACGGCCTTTCAGGTGACACATGCAGAACCAAAGTGAAAAAAAAGGCAAGCAAACACTGAAACATACTGACGATGATAATAATAATAACCAGAATAAAACTGCATGTTGTATATCGTGACGCGCGAGTCTCTGTCTTGCACTCAAAAGACGAGGTGGAGTCTAAGGATTTTAGGAAAAATAGCCTCATTCCACTTGACACAAGAACAGCAAGGTTATTTATCGCAGCGGGAGCTACCACTCTACTGCACATAGACAATGGGGCCAGGTCAGTAGCCATTATAGGCATTCTGAAAAGATAATATTTTATAAGCAAGGTCCTCATAGAGTGCACAGATTATTAAATACACAAACCATAGGGATGCACTGAATATCGTTGATCATTGCTGCTGCCAATGGTGACACCTGCTTAATTTTTTTTTTTTTTTTACTGTCAGATCCTGCAGCATCCCGTGAGGACGTTAAGACAACATGTTGGGCATTGCAGAAGCTGCACAGAATGCCACGGTGGAGCTTGGATGTTGATGTTGCTCACATATTTTCCCAGTGGCAGACGTCTCTTCAGATGAGTCTTTATCTAAACCAGGTTCTTCGATGTCCACTTCAAGAACCAGAAATACAGTGGTAAGCAGAGCACGATTTTCCGATTTCTGTGTTTTTAAAACTGTTATCATGATAAAATCAAAATTTTTCAAAGATTACTTTGTTTTTTTCTTTTTCTCATTGTGGGCACTAGTGCAAATTACAAGCTCGGATCAGAGGGGACCAGAGATGTGAAGTGCCATGAGCCACTGTGGCATAAGAAGTCTCTTCATAGCTAGCAGACCAATTGGCCACTGGCTGGTGGAGTTCTCCTTTAGCACAGCAGCGGAATGTAACCCTAAATCTCTGAGTCTGATCCGCACTGCTGCCGTTTCAAGACAGAGAGAAGTGGGGTGGTGTCCCCCTGAGCAGACACAATCGGCTCTTGTAATCCATTTTTAGCTCCAGTGTTTCGCTCACAATTTCCTTGCTTTCTCTGTATTATCATTTGACCAGAGTTAGGGTCGTTACTCAAAGAAAGTTATCTGTTCTATATTACTAGTTAATAGTTTCCA
Organism: Polypterus senegalus; assembly: GCF_016835505.1. Lineage (NCBI taxonomy): Eukaryota > Metazoa > Chordata > Cladistia > Polypteriformes > Polypteridae > Polypterus > Polypterus senegalus. The sequence goes on along the minus strand of NC_053168.1, from coordinate 3,897,644 downwards.
TACACCTTACCTAATACTTTTAACACTAGAATTACCAAAGCCTACAAAAAAATTAGTAATCCTGGTCCACCTTACATCCATTCGCACCTCTCCGTCAGCGTCTTTTGTGTTGTAAATGTGTCGATCAGCACAGGCAGCCTGCTATCCCATCGCCGCCGAAACAGTAAAAAGCTATCCCAGCTCAAGTCCTGTTTATTTGGGAGTGAGGCACCTGACGGTGAATAGATAGATAGATAGATAGATAGATACTTTATTAATCCCAAGGGGAAATTCACATAATATCTTGTTATTTGGAACACATGCATTTCATGTGTGTTCAGTGCCTACAAAGATCTATGTAAACACATACCTAAAAGACAAACGTTTTTCATGTTTTAGTACTAACGACAAAATTTTGACATGAAGTGTATAATGTTTGAAGGCTGATGTCCAAATATCAAATAAACACTTTCGCAAAAGGTACAAGTATAACAAACCTTTGTCAGCATGCCCTTGTCCATCAAACGGAGGAAGCTCTGCTGTCTACTTGTGACTTAACGCTGTAGGAAGGTAAGTAAATAAATCAAGGTAAATAACATTCAATCTGGCATTTATATAAGTAACATATAAATGTTTCTTATGTAAAGACCATCACAAAACATAATCACAAACAGGACTTTGCACGATATGTTGGTGAGCTCTGTAAGCCCTGCTGCTTCGTTTGAGGACAGGTGTGGGGCAGACTGACTGGCAGGATGACGCCTGACCTCTTGCTGCATCCAAATGGTGCCATCTTTCACCATTATGCCTGGGGCAGCTGCGTTGTTCTTATGTGTGAGTGGACGTTTCTTGTGGATTCTGTTCTCTTTCTCCGATATAGAGCCCTCATCCTTATCTGAGTTCACCTCTGTTATAGCACTATGTAGCAAGACTACATAACTTGTCACGCGGGTTGGCCTTCTGGACTGTCCGTCACTTTATAATGTGGCTGGGAGAGTGTGTATGAATAGCCATTCAGGCACTTTTGTGGACGACCAAGTGCTGGGAGGATCCCGCCCAGTATATATTCCAGCTGCCAGTTGCCAGCATCATGTTACTATAACAACCAAGCAGGGAAAGGATGTTTCGGCGGGAAATTTTTCTTTTTAAGGAGAATGGCGGCTTGAGGAGAGGAGGAAAAAAGGAAAAGGCAGAAGGCAATGAGGCAACCATCTGCAGTTTAAGAATCGTCAGGATCTGAGTTCACCCAGGGAAGTCTGCTATCTGTGGGTGGCCACCCCGAAGTTGAATCAGTTTGATGAATCCCTGAGAAGAGGCCAGGGGCTGGTGTTCTCAGGGTGCTCCCATTTGGTGAGTCGGACTTGTGATTGAGTTTTCTTCGGGATAGTCAGCCAGGAAGCTGTTTTCGCCGGAGGACTGTTTTTGTTTTCCTCACTCCATCCTACAGTAGGAACTGTACTGCAGGTTTCTTCGCTGTGTTTATGGACTACGTTAAATCTTTCTTTTTGTTTTCTCTGAGATCCGTTCTTTTTTATTTCTCTTTATGTCTGCGTCAAACCGGGAATTAAGATTTGGCTGCTGGGGAGGGCAGGGCGTCTTGGGAAAGGGGTTCACAAATGAGCACTCAGGCACCGGGCAAGTAAATGTAATCAGTGGATTTCAATATATTTACCAGTCCCACTTTCTTCTGAATTTTTTGCCAGTTATTTAAGGGTGCGCATAGGGGACAAGATGGGCCCAGGACCAAATATGGCAATGCTATTTTATCCTTCAAATATCGTCCACTTACCTCTCGGGTGGTGAAGTGTAGTAATCATGTTCCTGTATCGGGCGATTGTTACAACGTCTTTATCTGAAAAGAGCAGTGTCAGATCGGGGGGAGCGCGAACACAACTGAGAGAATAGAACTGAATAAAAAAAAAAAGCTAACTAAAAGTACCATACATTTACAGCGGCTGATACAGACTCAAATCAAATGTATGTTTTTATTGTATAATAGTAACAATAAGAGCAGCTCACTACTCAAAATGTTTATTTTGGGACACGTCAAGGCTGGAACCCGCGACCTCCAGATTATGAGTCAGCAGCTGTTACCGCTGTACTACCAAAGAAGTCATGACAACAAAGTACACTAAACCTGATTTCTTTTTCTTCGGTTATAGTCTTAAATAAAAGCACACTTGTTCAATTATATTTGTACCTTTTGTGAAAGTGCTTATTTGATATTTGGACTTCAGTTTTCACACATTATACACTTCATGTCAAAATTTTGTCGTTAGTACTAAAACATGAAAAAAGTTTGTCTCTTAGGTATGTGTTCAACATTTCTTGCATTGCCTGTCATCCTACACTTACACAGATCTTTGTAGACACGGAACACACAGGAAATGCACGTGTTCCAAATAACGAGATATTATTTACCGTCTGCAGCTCCAGGTACCTCACTAACAGATAAACAAGGCTTGAGCTGAGAGAGTGATTTTTGTCATTTCTGCGGCGGTGGGGCGTTGGGATAGCAGGCTGCTTGCGCTGATCGACACATTTACAACACAAAAGACTCTAACGGAGAGGTGCGAACGGATTTAAGGTGGGCCGGGATTACAAATTTTTTCATAGGCTTTGCTAATTCTTGTGTTAAACCCAGCATTTCACAGCTCCACACCTGCCACATTACTATACATTCCCTGTGTACAAAGAATAAGTTCTGTATTTTTCATGTTGAAGTTATTTCTTCACAATTGTGGTGTATTTTAATTTGACGCATAAAATTGTGTTCTAAAGTGAAGCGTATTGAATACATTTAAAAAGAGAATTAGCCTGCTCTTGTGTTCTATAATGCAGCTAAAAAGTGTCAGGGTTCCAATGGGGGAACCCTAAAACTTACACAATTTGGCTACTTTGGAGTAGCAAAGGTTTTGAATTAAGAAAATGTGCCTTCCACATTTACCAAACGTATCATTAGTGTATCTTCTTCATTTCCATAGGTCAGTCAGTCAGACATTTCCTAGTCCACTTGCCCTGAACAGGGTCATGAGGGTCTGTTTTGGGGGGTGGTTAGGAGCCGGCACTTATACAGTGTCAAGCCACACCCACCACATGATGAACCACCTCAAGATTCCAGATTAGGACCCGAGTGCAACAGGTGGGGAACAAACCCTGGACACAACCCCAGTCCATCACAGATTTCACACACATACACAGAGCACTCACACACACACACACACAGAGCACTCTATTTCCATAGATGATAATGTCAAAAAAATAGCTTAGATTCGGATTTATATTTTTACTAGATCAGATTTTCAGTTTCCATCCACCAAGCTGAGTATCTGTTTAAACAGATGCCACAAATTAATGTCATGACTCTTAGAAGCCTCGGTTTTGCAGTTTGTCTTAAATGAGAGTACACCTGTGTCTGTATTTAATGGCCTACTTTTACAGCCAGTGCCTTGTGAACTCAGCGAAGAAAGAAAATTTGGGCCTCCTTCGGACCGATTTTTCCAAACAACTGAAGGAGTATTGAGCTTCTGTTCACAAACACAGATATCTAGGGACCACACAGGCACTCATTATACAGGAGGAAAGAAAAAATTACTTGCCAGAGATGAATGACTTTTGTTATGAAAAGTTCCACTGAACTTGAAGACCACAACAAATGAACTAATTGAAGGAGATGGAGGCATCGCCAAAGTATCTCCATCCACCATTTGTAAAGGCTGACACACCCGTCCAGAATGGCAGCTACGCCAGCAAGACCCATGGCCTGGCAAAATGAGGAATCGTTAGATAAGACAAGCCCAATTGACGGTTTAAACGGACAATAAGCAAACTGTATGTAAAATAATGATGTATCTATATTAATAGTAGTGAGAAGTCAAGCAAAATGACTCCTTTTATTGGCTAACTAAAAAGATTACAATATGCCAGCTTTCGGGGCAACTCGGACCCCTTCTTCAGGCAACAGGATTCTTCAATTCTTCAGGATTACATCTCTGCCTGAAGAAGGGGTCCGAGTTGCCCCGAAAGCTGGCATATTGTAATCTTTTTAGTTAGCCAATAAAAGGAGTCATTTTGCTTGACTTCTCAATATATTGTATTCATAATTGCTAACACAATGGTACAACACCCTAGTACTATGTTAATAATTAAAAACAAACAACAGCACAATATATCCTCTCACTCCCCCCAAAACAACACACCACCCCAAACGTGAGTGGATCTGCACAATAATTAAGAGGTGAATCAATTAACATACAGACAGCACAAACCTTCCATTGTCCCTACACTGAACATGAAACAAGTGTGACGCACAGAAAACACGAAACACACATAAAGTCCAAAACATGAAACGGGATGATTAATGAATTAATGAATAGGAACATCGTCCGGTGGGAAATTATCGTACGGTAATTATAATATGAATGAAATTGGTGGATTGCTCATTTCCCAAATGACCAAAACCAGTCTCACCGTATTGTCCTCGGTGTATCGGTATGATCCAGAGCCCCGGGGTTTGTATAGGGATGGTGAAATCGTTCCTTGTCCGGCGTTGAAAGGTACAAGAAGATCCATATCAGTGTTTTCATTTTGACTTTTCCTTTTTGTGAAGTGTCGGTGTTGTAAATGACTCTCTTTTTTTCTCTTTCGTCCTCTTGTTTAAGTAGAAATAACCCGGATGAAACTGATGTGTTGACAGGAAAAATACCACAAGGGGTCTCGGTTCCACAGCGTTATCCTCCCACCCCCACTTGTTTCCAGGGGAAAAACATTGAATCAGACCCAGACAGACCATTAATAATCAGGACAACGCTATAAAACAGGAGTCACCAGCTCCAGTCCTGCAGGACCACCGTGGCTGCAGGTTTTCATTCTAATGCTTTTCTTAATGAGTGACCTGTTTTTGCTCCTGATTAACGTCTTTTCAATTCAGTTTAATTGACTTGTTCTTGAGGACTCAGACCTCTTAATTGTTTTTTTCCTTAATTAGCAGCTAAACAATAATGAGATGCAAAATGAGCCAAAAACAACTAGTGCCCATCATACCATATCTGAAAATAAAGAAAGATGAAGGTCTCAGGAATGCTGATCTGCTCAGGTCCACGAAACATTTGAACAGAAAAGAGAAAACCAACAATTTGAGAAATGTCTGCTAATGCACCACGAGAGCAGCAACAAGCCACGGAATTAAAGAACGAGTTTAATTAACGACAAGACTTGGGACCTCATTAAGCAACTGGTTGGACTGAAATCAGTTGGAGTTTGAGGCTCTGACTTAGGTGGTCTTCTGTTGGCTCCCTCACTTCACATTAGGTTTCTGTTTGGGTGCCACTTAAGGAAAGAAATGGAGCAACTCAGAAGAACAATGAAAAAATTCAGGGGAACAAATCTTAAAAAAAAAAAAAAAAGTCAATTAAAATGAATTCACAAGAAGTTAGTTAGCAGCACAAACAGGGCACTCATTAAAAAAAAAAGGGTTAGAATGAAAACCTGAAGACTGGAGTTGGCGACCCCTGGTATAAAAGACGCGACTCAGCACAAGACACAGTTAAGACGTAGACATTCACGTAGCACCGCTACACATTAATCAATCAATCAACATTTATTTATATTGCGCATTTTCATACAAAAAAATGTAGCTCAAAGTGCTTAAGCGAGTGTTTGTTTCATCCCCAGGGCCACAACAGGCCTTTGCAGAACACACTCGCTCAAATATCACTGCCATTCTTAATAAAGCAGCCAGTGTTCTCTAAACGGACATGACATGATGCAACAACAAGATCATCACCGTTTTTTTCCAGTTGTGACACATTTCTTGCAAGTCAATGTGATCAATAAGTTTATTATCTTTTATCATGACAAAGATTAACCCTTAAACCGCCGGAATCGGCTATACTCCATTCCCAGTGCAATTTGCCAGCCTGCTGGAGCTGATCAGTCCGTGCTGTACATTCGTTGAGCAACCAGTTCGTGAGCACTGGCACCCCCTAGCGTAGCCAATCGGTATCACTGTCCCTGGGGTTCAGCCGCTGCACTAGATTAGCCTGCCAGCATCAGCGTTAGCCTCTGTGTGCAGCCAGCTGTGTGGCGCAGTCGGTGATTTACTGAATTTCATCCATGGCATCGGTTGCACCTTTTTTTTTTTTTGTTCTTTATTTCACCTTATAGGTGTTATTAGGAATTTGTTAGTTTTCACATACCCCTTGGGGTCAGAGCACAGGGTCTGCCATTGTACATTGAGCACACCTGGAGCAATTGAAGGTTAAGGGCCTTGCTCAAGGGCCCAACAGAGTAGGATCTCTTTTGGCAGTGACGGGAATTTGAACCGGCAACCTTCGGGATACCAGTGAAGATCCTTAGCCTCAGAGCCAACTCATATTGTTCCAGTAGTTTTTACAGTTCATTAGCAGTGTGTAAAATGATCAGTGGTACAGTAATTGTGATGCTCTTTGCATGAAAAAAAAATGTGTTCCATTAAAATGTCACTTTTTTTCTTTGTGAATTGTGACGTTTACTTAAAAAGTGCAGCAAAAAAAAGTATTTGGCGTCCAGGGGGTGCATTAACCTCCAAGTATGTGGCAGTTTAAGGGTTAAAGTGTGATTTTTCAGCCTTAATAAAGTACATGTCATTGAAAAGATGAGGTTGAATCTTCAAGCAGCGCACAAACTCTCTTCTGCATTTACGGAAGAGACGGGTCGCCCTCAGACCCCAGGCGCTCTCATTAGCAGCTGCTTTTCAGAGGTTCATAGATCAGCAGGCAAAGCGGGAAGAGAGCCCGAGAGTGTTCGATTATAGCCGCTGACCTCTGGGATTGTCTCTCTGATGTATGAAGTGAGCGCACAAAACAAGTGAAACTCTTCACTGCCCTTGTAAAAGCTCGGGCTGAACGCACTGCAGGCCAAGTTAAACCGAACATCTCTGATTTTCTCCTCGCAGGCTCTACAGCGGTACCTTCATGCATCAAGTGTTCCAGGAGCTCAATTCTAAAGCCACTCCAAGGTCCCTGTTATCTGGGTCAGCATTAGCCTCCAGACTCTACGAGAATCTTCTGACGGCCGTCACTTCAGAGTTACCTTTGGATTTTTTCCACCCAAAGAAAAGGGGCAAAAAATCTGCGGCTCAAAAGAAAGACAGCAAATCAAAAATGAGCAAGAATGTGAGCACAAAATCTCTTCATAACACAGATAATCGATTTGCACTTTTGTCACTTGACGAAGATTAAGTGTCACCCAAAATCCTCCCCTCACTTGTTTTTAATGTTTGTGTGACCTCTGAAGCGTACATATCTGATGGATCACAGCTTTACTCGACGTGCACGACACTGTTTCCTGTATTATAAATTTACACGAATGATATGGCCCTCCGTTGGGAATACATTTATATCTTTTTACATATGAATCATATATAATATTTTTACATATGAATGTATCAGTTCTGTATTTTCTAATATTATGGACACTCATTGATTTATTTTTTTATAACATTAGAAAAAGCTTGAGGAGAACAGGCCATTCAGCCCAACAAAGCTCGTCAGTCTTAACCACTGTGCTAGAAACACAGACCAGACATCGTGAAAAGGTTTGGGGCAGCCACCAGTAGAATATCCTTGGCTTCAAAAGGCTTTTGAAAATAACAGAGTAGTTCACAAGACTGAGTCCAAAGTAGAACTGCTTCATGGGTGGGCAGCTTTAAAGGCCCGTATAGGAAGTGACGTCGTCTAAGGGTCCAGAACCAGAAGTGGCATCATCTAAGGAGATGGAAAAGGACGTGATGTCATCTAAGGGCCCGAAAAGTGGTACCGTCTGGGCCGGAAGTGACATCATCTAAGGGCCCAGAACCAGAAGTGGCGTCATCTAAGGAGATGGAAAAGGACGTGATGTCATCTAAGGGCCCGAAAAGTGGTGCCGTCTGGGCCGGAAGTGACATCATTGAAGGGCCCGGAACCGGAAGTGGCTTCATCTAAGGAGATGGAAAAGGAAGTGACGTCATCTATGGGCCCGAAAAGTGGTGCCGTCTGGGCCAGAAGTGACATCATCTAAGGGCCCGGAACCGGAAGCAAGGTCTTCAGAGGCGCCAGAACCTGGCAGAATTTCTCAGGAAAGGTCTGCAGGGAACCGAGAGAGGCAGTTAGTCACCCTGCCACCCCCTGGTCAGATGTGGTATTACCATCACTTAATTCCTCCAAAGCATCAAGTTGAGTTTGAAATGTCCCCGGAGTTCTCCTGTCTACCACACTTAACGGTCACTTATTTCAGATATCTTTATTTTTCCGCGTGAAGAAAAACTTCCCAATGCTTGTGTGAAATTTACCCAAAATAAGTTGCCAACTGTGTCCCTGTGTTCTTGTTGAACTCATTTTAAAGTCACCGTCTCGATCCACTGGACTAATTACTTTCATGATCACGTCACCCTTTAATTACAAACTCTCTCTTTGTGGGGACTGGTTTTGAGGTGGCCCGTTGGAGCTCCTCCTGCCTGCCTACCACCTCCGTGTTCTCACAGTCACCAATCAGCTCCACAGGGTCCTGAAAATGGCTTGACACGTCTAACTCTGGGGTTGATGCCCCTTGGCCTACATCCAAATGTGACCCACCTCTCTATCTGTCTGTCTGTCTGTCTAGTCTGGTTGGGAGTCTTCAGATGCATCACTTCAGGTGTGCACACCATCTCCACCAAGGACACCTGGCGCATGTCTGCCAGTTGTCTACTACAATGCCAGCCAGTCCCCTCCTCCTCCAGATCAGTAACCCTCAGTTTGAATTGCTGGATCATCTGGCATCTCCTGCAGACCCGTCCTTCAAGGAGGACTGACTTGTCAGGACAAATCTCCAAAAAGTCTCTGAGTCAAAGAGGTCTTACATGGTACTGGCCTCTTGTTTACTAAACTGCTTTACTCTTTATAATACTTTAATAAGTTAAATTATTAAAAATTAAGTTCATATCAAATTAAGGATCTAAGTAACACCCTTAGCTCCTTTAGTGCTCTTTCCCCTCGACTGCCTGCTGTGCGTTTTGAATCCCCAACATCCCCACTCCTCTGAAAACCTTGAGGTTCTTTAGGGTGGGACCCTCTGCAAATCGCTCTCTACTTCAAGGGGTAAATGTTGATACCCCACTCCTCAATTGAATGGATTTTTAAGAACAGACCCCCAAATTCCCTGATTCAAGATCCCCCAAATTGTGGAAGCTAAAAGTACCACTCTCTGTCCTCCAGAGGGACCCCTCTTCTCCCCAATCATGGCAGACCAATGTACATCACTCATATTTCAAAGGAGATGCTGTAAGGTCCCTACTTACTGAGGTTCATCACTATGGGGTCATAATAAGAGTCTTGCATACCCACTTCAAAACAGCTTGTTGCCCCCCATCTCTGGGCACCTAAAATGTCAGATTTTACAAGTCCAGAATGAAGAAGGATTTGAACAAGAATTGCTTTAGCTGCAGCATAACAAGAAAATTGTGGAATAAAATGCTTTGGGGGTGACCAGGTGACACGTGTGGTGTTCGGCAAGGCCAACCAATGAGAAGCTGTGACATTTAATGAAAACAGTGATGGCATTTCACCTAACGAACTTCATTTCCAAGATTTGAATGTCGGGGTGGGTGGTCAGGATGGTGGTTTGGACCTCAACATGTGACACACTGCACAAGGTGACAGCTAAAGAAGTGGAACAATACAGGAATGAGGAATGGCCACACCAGACACCTGTAGGACATGAAGACGGCCTTGGGGTCAAGAAAGCGGTGAAACATCACAGGGCAGTAGCAGTCCCAGAAAGGAGAGTAGGACAGACGATGAGAGGGACTGGTCAAGCTAGCGCCGCTGAAGGGGACGTCGTGGGGTGGGGGGGCAAACGCTTTGTAATACAATACTATTATCTGTTATCTGAATTCATGTTTTTAATAAATAATGGCATATTAATTTGTGTGTGTGTGTTTACCACTTGTTATTTGTTCATTTTTTATCTTTCCCTCTTGGGCAGGGGTCGCTAATTCCTGGAGAGCCGCCATGGCTGCAGGTTTTCATTCTCGCCCTTTTCTTAATGAGGGACCGTTTTCTTGCTGCTAATTAACTTCTTTTGAACTCATTGTAACTGACTTGCTCTTGAAGACTCAGACCCTTTAATCGTTTCCTTTTCCTTAATTAGCAGTCAAACAACTGGTGTCCAGCAGCGATACTTTAATAACGAAAACAACAACTAGAGCGAAAAATATTGCTTTTCGTTTTTACAAGAACGAGAACTGATATTAAGACAACCAGAGAAACTAAAACTAAATAAAAATGAGTGATATGTGAACGATTTAAAACGAGAACGAAAATTGAGTAAAAACGAAAAAAAACAGCAATTGCATTTTCGTTCAGTCAGTTCAGTCGTGCAGAGGGGTTGTTTGCAGGTCGCCCTGAGCGTTCAGTTACGTTGCACCGTTTACTATGCGGTGATCTCTGCGGTGAACTTCTGTGAAGGGCCGTTGTTTGTTTGTTGAGCACATTTGAATCGTCGGGTTGAAGCAGTAAGTACGTGCGGTTTATGATAGGGAGTTTTGCACAGATGTTTTAAAGCGAGAAAGTAACGTGTGGAAATACTTTAATTACAGCGCAGATGATGATAAAAGCAAATGTAGCGTGCAAGAAGAAGAAAAGAGTCTCGGAGTTTCACTGCAGGGCCAGCTGGATCAGAACTTGGAAGTCCAGCACTTCTCTGGCACTTCAGTACTGGCATCAGAAATCATCACCATACTACAGTGTGCTGGCGCCAGTGGCCGAGGACCTCGTCAAGTGAATATTTTCACTGTGTGGCTATCTGTGTAACGGACGTCGTTGCAACCTGAACACATCTCTGGAAATGTGTGCTTGTTTAAAACTTAACAGCAATGTGCTTACACAGACTGGCTTCTTGGATTGAAACATTTGATCTTGCTGACTACGCTCATTAGACCACTTCATCAGTTTGATCAATGATGGTCAAGCTGTGCTGAACTGGGAGTGTATTTAGTTGACTGAAACGTAACTTGCATTGAAATAAGCGTAGGCCGGCATTTGTAGTCTTGCAACAGAAAAACAAAAATTGTACTAATATTATGTAGTACTAGGGTGTTGTACCGTGTTAGCCATTTATGAATGGAGTGAAAAGTCAAGTAAAATGACTCCTTTTATTGGCTAACTAAAAAGATTACAATATGCGGGCTTTCAAGGCCACTCAGGACTCTTCTTCAGGCAAGATGTCAGTTCGCATATTGTAATCTTTTTAGTTAGCCAATAAAAGGAGTCATTTTACTTGACTTTTCACTACTAATATTATGTAAAAAGGCCAGAACTACATAGAATAAAAACTAAAATTTTAAACACAGAACTAAATAAAAATAAAAATTGTTGACTCCACTGAAAACTTGAATGAAATAAAAATAAAAAATAATTTTATACAATAAAATAAAAACTAAAACTACAATTAATATCAGAACTGAAATATCACTGCTGGTGTCCATCATATAATATCTGAAAATAAAGAAAGGTGAAGGTCTCAGGAATGTCGATCTGCTCAGGTCCACAAAACATTTGAACAGAAAAGAGAAAACCAACAATTTCAGAAACGTCTGCTATGGCACAATGAGAGCAGCAACAAGCCGTGGAATTAAAGAACGCGTTTAATTAACAACGAGACTCGGTGCCTGATTAAGTGACTGGTTGGAGTTTGAGGCCCTGACTGAGTTGGTCTTCAGTTGACTCCCTCACTTCACATTTCATTTCTGTTTGGATGCCGTTTAAGGAAAGAAATGAAGGAAATCAGTGAAACAAATTTATAAAAAGCAATGTAATTAAAACTAAAAGTTAATTAGCAGCACAAACAGGGCACTCATTTAAAAAAAAAAAAGGAAAACCTGCAGCCACGGTGGTCCTCCAGGACTGGAGTTGGTGACCCCTGCTCTGGAGTCTGTCCTGGGTTTGTGACTTTTTCTAATTTATATTAATGACATTGATTCTGGTTGTGAGATTTGCCGATGACCCTAAAACCGAAGGAATGGCAGACACTGAGGAGGCAGCAGAAAAAGTTCAAAAAGATCTTGGAGAACTCCTGAAAAACAGAGTTTAATGTAGAAAAGTGCAAAGTGCTACATGTGGGGTGAAAGGAACATCAATTCTAAATACAAGATGGAAGATGTTGAGCCACAAGAAGCAACCACTGGAAAGGATTTTGGGGTTTATGTGGACACAACATTTTCATCGTCTAAGCAATGCACAGAAACGATTAAAAAAAAATGAAATGATAGGATGAATCACAAAAACTGTTGACTACAAATTGACAGACGTTACACTCACACGATATGATGCTGTGGCAAGAACGTATCTGGAGGCTCATGTGGAGTTCTGGTCACTGCAACAGCACTTGAAGACGAGCAGAGGTGCATCATGGGACCTAAGGACCTGTCTTACTGTGACAGACTCAAGCAGAGGAGACTAAGTGGGGACCTCGTCCAGGTATCTAAAATCCTCAAAAGCGAATATTCATAAAGGAGATCCAGCAACCTTCTTTCAACTTATGGGTGATTCACATACTCAAGGACATCGGTGGACTTTAAGGAGAAATTGAAGTCCTGACAAGCTGAAGTTATGCTATGTTTTAAAGTGTTCAGAACATAGAAATGGCCTAAACCGTCTTAATCTTCTTTAACAGGTTTGACCACCCTAACCCACTCTCACTTCGGAGTACTGCACCCTCCACCCATCCTTCTGCTGATACCAGCATAGGTGAGACATCCCCACCCACAATTACAGCAGCCCAGGTAAGCAGAGAGCTGAGGAGACTTCATGCCAGCAAAGCAGCGGGTCCAGATGGTGTATCACCACGACTGCTGAAGGCCTGTGCGCTGGAGCTGGGGAGTCCTCTACAGGGCATCTTCAACCTGAGCCTGGAACAGGGGAGAGTCCTGAGGCTTTGGAAAACATCTTGTATCACCCCAGTCCCAAAGATATCACGTCCTGGTGAGCTGAATGACTTCCGGCCTGTCACCCTGACGTCACATGTGATGAAGACCATGGAGCAGCTGCTGCTTCACCACAGGCCACACCCTCGACCCTCTGCAGTTCGCATACCAGGAGAAGGTGGGAGCGGAGGATGCCATCATCTATATGCTACACCGATCCCTCTCCCACTTGGACAGAGGCAGTGGTGCTGTAAGAATTATGTTTCTGGACTTCTCTAGTGCCTTCAACACCATCCAACCTCTGCTCCTTAGGGACAAGCTGACAGAGATGGCAGTAGATTCACACCTGGTGGCATGGATCGTGAACTATCTTACAGACAGACCTCAGTTTGTGCGTCTCGGGAACTGCAGTTCTGACATTGTGGTCAGCAACACAGGAGCGCCGCAGGGGACTGGACAATACAACATCAGACTTTCAATACAACTCGGAGTCCTGCCACGTGCAAAAGTTCACTGATGACACTGCTATGGTGGGCTGCATCAGGAGGAGTAGAGGAACCTAATCAAGGACTTTGTTAAATGGTGCAACTCAAACCACCTACACCTGAACACCAGCAAAACCAAGGAGCTGGTGGTGGATTTTAGGAGGACCAGGCCTCTCATGGATCCCGTGATCATCAGAGGTGACTGTGCAGAGGGTGCAGACCTAGAAATACCTGGGAGTGCAGCTGGATGATAAATTGGACTGGACTGCCAATACTGATGGTCTGTGCAAGAGAGGACAGAGCCGACTATACTTCATTAGAAGGCTGGCGTCCTTCAACATCTGCAATAAGATGCTGCAGATGTTCTATCAGACGGTTGTGGCGAGTGCCCTCTTCTACACAGTGGTGTGCTGGGGAGGCAGCATAAAGAAGAGGGACGCCTCACACCTGAACAAACTGGCGAGGAAGGCAGGCTCTATTGTAGGCACAGAGCTGGACAGTTTGACATCTGTGGCAGAGTGATGGGCGCTGAGCAGACTCCTGTCAATCATGGAGAATCCACTGCATCCACTGAACAGGATCATCTCCAGACAGAGGAGCATCTTCTATCTGTCTATTTATCTATCATATAGTGCCTTTCATATCTATCTTTGTATCTGAACATTATAATCTTGGTCAGAAGCACACACTGGTCACAGAACAGTCTATAATATTACATGTACAGTGGATTTAGAAGGTATTCCTATCCCTCCTCTTTCTGCACACTTTGTTTTGTGGCAGATTTCATTTTAAATCCAGATGTGGACAAATTTGTTGGTAAACCTTTCTTAAAAAAGAAGACCCCACAATTGTCTCGGGAATAACTTGAACTTAACAAAAGTCATTGGCCCCATCATTGTTAATTCCGTATTTCACAAAAATCTGACTTTGCTTTAGAGTTTTGATTGCACAGAATGTTTCAAATGACAACAGCATGGATGGGACCCTTCACCTCATATTTGGTTGCACAGCCTTTAGTGTTTGCAGTCCCCACACACCAGCTATTCCTGGAGGTCTCCATGAGACATCTGCACTTGTCCACTGGTCATCCTGAGCAAACTGCTCCAGCGGTGTCAGGTATGAAGGGGGTCTTCTCCAGACCATGTGGTTCCATTGTTTCCTTAGATGTTCCACAGGATTCAAATCAGGACTCCTTGACGGCCACTTCAGAATTGTCCCATGTTTTGTTCTTGGTCGTTGTCAGGTTTTGGCTCCTTTATCCTGTTGTAGGGTCCATGACCTGTGACTGAGACTGAGACTGACTTTACTGACCCTGCCCAGGATGTTTCGTTCCAGAATGTCTCGATAGTTTTGAGATTTCATTCTTCTCTGCACGGACCGTGCTATGAGCCTCCTCCATGTGTCACAGCAGGCCTGGTGTTCATTTCTTTGAGTACTTCATATTTTTGTCTGTGGACATTGAGCTGATGTGACTTGACAAAAAGTTCCAGTGTTCTCTCGTCTGTCCAAAGGACATTCTGTTTGAAGCATTGCAGCTTATTTAGGAAATTCCAGTCTGGCTTTTAGATGGTTTTTGTATTAACAGTGGAGGTCCTCCTGGGTCTTCTTCCATTGAGCCCACTGCCCACTGACAAAGCAACAGATTGTGTAATCAGACCCTGACCTTGGAGTTCAGCTTGTGTCTCTTTGGAGGTTCTCCTTGGCTTTTTGTCTGTCATTCTCATTGTCCATCTGCTCATTCTGAGGTTGATTTTCCTCTTGGGAGGTGAGCTGCAATCCCACGGACCTTCATCATCTTCATAATATTTGCACCTGTCGTCACAGGAATGTCAAACGGCTTATAGATGGTGGCCTTGTAGCCTTTGCCTTTAACATGCTTGTCTGTCATTGTCTTTCTGATCTTCTCAGCCAATCCCTCCTTGGCTTCCTCTCCTCCATGTTCAGTGTGGGACACACGATGACACCAAACAGCAGAGTGATGACTTTTCTCCATTTAAATCGGCTGAATGACTGATTGCACAATTGGAGACATTTGTGTGAGATACAAGTTTGATAAAAATCACTCGCCTCCAGTTATTGAGGGGTCTTTTCCTGATATCCCAACAAACGTGTCTGGGACATTTTAGAAGGTCTTTGTGGAAGAGGCAACACTTGATCTTTTGTCTCACCTGCTTTTCTTTACTCGATGGCACATCATTGGCATGATTTACTTTTCAGGAGGCAGACGGCACTTTTTCATTGAGCTCTAAGGGGACCAACAGCTTTTATTTATTTATTGTTTTATTTTATTTTTATTTATTTCTTAAGCTCTTTAAAAACAACATCAAGGCTGACCAAAGTGCCGTGAAATAAAAACCCAACGTATCAGACACACAAAACCAAACAATAAATGAAACACATGAGAGCTGAAGAGATTCCTAATAAAAAGTACCCAGATAGTCAACATCTCACACTCGGTTAAAAGCCAGGGAGTCAAAGTGTGTTTTTAATAAGATTTAAAGACAGCGAGTGAAGTTTCTGCCTAACATGCAACGGCACATCATTCCCGAGTTTTGGAGCTGCAACTGAAGAAGTCCGATCACCTCGGAGTTGGCATCGTGTCTCAGGAACACGTAAAAGTGTCAGGTCTGCTGACCTGAGAGGGCGAGACGGGACATAAGGGGGCAGCAGTTCTGACAAATAACATGGGGCCAAACCATTAAAGGATTTAAAAACAAATACAAAGATCTTAAAATGGATTCGAAAACAAACTGGAAGCCAGTGAAGGGAAGCCACAATCGGGGTAACGTGCTCTCGCTTTCTTGTGCCAGTTAAAAATGGAGCAGCAGTGTTTTGCACCAGCTGTAGGCGAGCAATGGCAGAAAGAAGTGCATTGCAGACATCAAGACGAGAGACGTTATAAAAGCAGGTCTCACTGTTTCAAGGTTGCGTTTAGACAACACAGGCTTGATCTTTGACAGCCGCCTCAACTGGAAGAAGTGAGATTTTCCCACTGCGTTCACAAGACTATCGAGTTTTAAAGTAGAATCCATTTTCACACCTACATTTGTGATCATGAATTTCTCAAATTGAGCCACAGTGGAAAGGTCGATGTAGGGGGTCTAAACAGCACGACTTCTGTTCTCATTCAAATTTAGAAAATGTAATGCCATCCAACTCCTCATGTCAATAAAGCAATCACGCAGGGGCTGGACAGAACATGGAGCAGGGTGCTTCAGAGGGAAATAAACCTGACAGTCGTCTGCATAAAGATGAAAGGAAATACGGTGTTTACGAAAAATAGCGGCGAGTGGCAGCAGGTACAAGGAGAACAGAAGAGGTCCCAGGATGGAGCCCTGTGGTACCCGCCAGGGAAGGGCAGCAGAGGTGGAAGTAAAATCATCAATGCTGACACAGAAACTTCTATCTGAGAGATACGACCTAAACTATCAGAAAGCTGAACCTCTGATGCCCACCCACTGCTCCAGCCTGGAGATGAGGATCTCATGGTCTATCGTGTCAAAGGCAGCTGTTAAATCCAGAAGCACGAGTAGTAGACAGTCACCTGAGTGCACTGTTAAGAGAACATCATTAAAAACAGAGAAGACTCAGTGCTGGGGCGAGTTTTTTGCCCATGTCTGTAGATTGGTTTGCGTTGTATTTGTCATTCCAACAGATGGTACACCACACACATTTGTTGTAATGCACTTTACTGTTAAAAATGTTTGTGATGTGCCTTCTCCTGGAACGACAAATGCATATGTGTATACAGTATGTCTCTGCTCAATTCCATTTTTCTCCCATAAGTCAGTCTACTATAATGACAAAGTGACAACGTGTTTTCAGAAAGATTTACAAATTCCTTAAATATTTAAAACTGAGTGGACACAGGGAGGACCACCAGCACCCTGCATGAAACATGTCTGGTCCAGAAGTGGAGCCTTGCTGTGTGAAGCATGGGAAAGGCGCTATATAAATAAAATGTAGTAGTAGTAGTAGTAGTAGTATGGGCATCTTAATTTTTAAAACAATCTACACCTTTCTCATTTTACAAGTGCTTTGACGCACTGGTGCCGGACTCAACGGAATCTTTCAGATTGTCAAGATGGCCTCCAGTTTGCAGATCATCACAGGCCCTCCACAAGTAATGCCACATTCTTTGCATTTTGTACCATCCTGGCACATCTGAATGATACAAGCTGCTATGCCAGAGTCCACTCTATAGCCGGCAGCTCAGCATTTCACACCGGACCAGCTAAGCTGACCACCACACGTCACAGTTAAAGGCTCAGCGCCACCTGTGCAGGTGGATTTTGAACTTCCTAACCAGCAGCCCTTAGTATGCACAGATTGGCAGCATCATGTCCTTCATGCTGATCCTCAGCACTGGCACTCCATAGGGTACTGAGCTGAGCCCCCTGCTATGACGGCGCATCCTAACGCAACTCCAACTCCCATCATTACCATTTTCTGGTGGACCACCAACAATGACGAGATGGCTTACAGAGAAGAGGTCTACCCGCTTACTCAATGGTAACGTGGCAACCATAAATTTGCTAAAATGAATTTTTGAAGTCAGTGTCAATGTATTTATATAGCACATTTAAAACAACATAGGAATGCTGTGGCCAAAGTGCTTTACAACAATAGAATAAAAGAAAAACAAAAAAATAACATAAAAAAATAAAATAAATGAACGTAAATAAAATAAATAGAAGTAATGATACATAATCACAATGAAGAAGCCATCAGTATTACTGAAGGTCACGGAAAGCAAGAGAATAGAAACGAGTCTTTAATCTCGTTTTGAATTGTCGACGACTCCTTTATGTGACGAGGTAAAGAGCTCCACAGGCGAGGCTGACAAAGTCCTGTCTGTCCACCTTAGTTTGATACTCGGTACGAGGGACAACAAGAGACAACTGACCAGAAGATCTAAGCACTCTAGATGGCTGGTGCAAAGCACACAATTCAGATAAATACGAAGCAGCGAGCCCATGTAAAGATTTAAAAACTAGCAACAAGATTTTAAAATCAATTTGAAAACTGACGGGCAGCCAGTGTAAAGAAGCTAAGATTGGAGAAACAGAGTCAGACTTTCTTGCTCCAACCAGAAAGCGAGCGGCAGGATTCTGGACCAACTGTAACCTGCGTATCAGAGATTTGTTAATCCCAGAATACAGCGAGTTGAAGTAATCAAGGCGAGAGAAGATAAGAGTATGAGTGGCTTTCTCAAGATCCCTAGAAGATAAAAAAAGGCTTGATCTTACCTAAGAGACGAAACTGGAAAACGCAACTCTTGACTAAAGAATGAATCTGTTTCTCAAAAGAGAGGTTACTGTCAAAGATAACACCAAGATTGCGGACTTGAAGTTCGCAAAAGACAGAGAAAGAGCCGAGGAGTCCAAGACCAATTTGGGTTTTAGCTGATGGACCCACTATAAGCACCTCCGTTTTATTTTGATTCAGATCAAGAAAATGATCAGCCATCCAGGATCTTAGTTCACAAAGACAGTTGTCGGTTGATTTATTGCAGACGGGAATATAAACCTGAGTATCATCAGCAAAGCAGTGAAAAGAAATGTGAAATTTCCTAAAAAGAGCTCCAATAGGGTGAAGGTATATAGGGAATAAGATAGGACCCAAAATGGATCCCTGAGAAACAGAGCCAGTCGTCGACTTAACAACCACGTTTGGTTCTGACTGACCAGTCATAAGGCAATCTGAACATAAGACATGAATCAATCGACTTTACTTAAAGTGCAAAATCGCCATACAGCACGGTCCCAATACACTGTACAAATTAGAAGAATACATGAAACAAATAAAACAAGTTAAAATAAAACAACATCGATGTTAAAGGAATAATAACTAATCAAATTGGAATAAAATAACATTACTTAAATAACAGAACTTTAAAATCAGCTTTTGCTTGTACTGGTAACCAGTGAAGAGGAGCTAGAACGGGTGTTATGTGCTCCCCTGTTTTCATGATTTTACAGCTGCAGCCTTCTGAATGAGCTGAAGACGTCTAGTGGCCTGACTGGGAAGACCGGAGAAAAGGGCCTTAGAAAAATCAGGAGTGCTCTCCCCGCGACCTTCTTGTATACTCAGATACAGGGATGGATATTTGAGGAGTAAACCACAGGACAATGATTATATTTTTATATTACGTACATTAAAGAACCATCAGCAACAAATCAGATCAAATTAATAATATACTGAACAATTATTATATAGGATGGTCCAGATCTAATTATGCAATTTTAATTATGCTATAACTTATTACGTTTATTACATAGTAAATCACCCGAAAAATCCCGGACCATCGAGAAGTGTGCCAACTGACGACATGAAGAATCATCTTCACGCCGAACTGGAATCATCCTCACATAAATCAAAGTCATCCAGACGATCTGGATCTGGACCACCCTATAGAAGGAAAGTCGAATAAAAGGTAAAGTACTATGGAAAATAAAATTAGTATATTATAAATATAGAAAAATGTATTAGTATTAACCTTAGTGCACATATTAATGCAAGTCAGGCCTGCTAAACGAATGGCTAAATAAAGGCACATGCCATATTTCTTTTTTAATTAAAGCTTAGCTTTAGCCACCAAAATATCTTGTTAGCTCAAGAACCAAAGAAGAAGGAATGATAAGATAAAACAGCCCAAGAGTGGAAGAGGGGGAACATCTGCAGGCTCAAGGCCGACTAAAAAATGAGCGAAGCAGAAAAATAAAGATGAACAATAGACAGTAAAAATGCCGGTGGCCAGCTGCAGAAGGGAGTCAGAAGGAAGAGCGAATAAGCTGTCTTGAGCGAGGTCACAATGATAAGAAATGATTATATAAACTGCGACTTTTGAACTGCTCGGGGCTCAGCTCGATTTGGCCTAATTGGGTTGAGTCTGCGTTATTGTTTATTGCAATAAATCTAATTACTCTGTTTGCCTATCCTTCGACTCCTTTTACTTTATTTAAAGTGAGAATCTTCAGCATATTTTTCGCTTCCACAGTACCACTTCCAGTTAGCGGACATAGTGCGAAAGTTGATAGAAATCTACGTTTTGTACCGAATACTTATATGCAACATTTGGTTGACCGAAGTGAAAGCGAACTCAAGTTATCGTGTTTACACACACACAGACGAGACATAATTCCAATAATGGTATTTTCAGACTTGGAGATGTCTAAAATAATCTCGACGTTGAATCTTTGGACGATTCCAATACTTTCCCTCTGCTTCGTATACGAAAAAGTCAGGGAGGTCTAAAACATTGAAATTCATCAAAATCTCGAAATGGAATTACTTCATATACGAGAAAGTAAAAAAAAAAAAAACATGTATCAGTGTTTCAGCATCACAAACAGATCAGATTCTTGCAATATTACTAAGATGAAAACATGCTGTCTTGGTAATAGCCTTGATATGAGACTGGAGTGTGAGACGATTATCGAAAATTACTCCAAGATTTTTACTGGTTGGGGCACTCCGGTTTCCTCCCACAATCCAAAGACATGCAGGTTAGGTGGATTGGCAGTTCTAAATTGGCCCTAGCGTGTGCTTGGTGTGTGGGTGTGTTTGTGTGTGTCCTGCGGTGGGTTGGCACCCTGCCCAGGATTGGTTCCTGCCTTTTGCCCTGTGTTGGCTGGAATTGGCTCCAGCAGACCCCCGTGACCCTGTGTTCAGATTCAGCGGGTTAGAAAATGGATGGATGGATGGATGGAACTTTCACAGATAGAACAGCCATCAATATTAACACTCAAGTTCTCACACAGATGTCCACATTTGGCTGCTCTAACAACCAATAATTCTGTTTTATCAGCATTTAAGAGCAGAAAGTTCTTATTCATCTATTGTTTCATTTTCGACAGACACGCCTCTAAATTCAGCAGTTGGGAACAGCCATTTGGCTTTACAGGTATACAGTATATACAAGTTGAAATGAAAATGAACACCATATTTACAAATGATGTCACCAAGCGGAGCATATACTGTAGATGGGGCCAAGACTTGATCCCTGGGGTACACCAAACTTTACTTCAGAAAATTAATTTCAATTCAATTCAATTTACACGTTGAAGTCTGTTAGATAAATAAGAATGAAATCATGAAAGTACCGTCTCCTGGATGCCAATATGTTTCTTCAAGTGGCTTAAAAGTATGCCGTGGTCTACGTTGTCAAGAAGCAGCAATACTGACATCAAATCCGAATCATCAGTGATCAGCACATCGTCGATTATTCTGCTCAAAGAAGTTTCTGTAGAATGAGGGAAGCCTGACCGCATGTACGGTATTGGATAGTAAGTCCCTTAAGTAATAGCAGCGCCACTTAAAATTCCTAAATGTCCCAGCGGCCTCAGCATTATAATGCTATTGGATAGCTTCAGAGGGTGCAGGGACTGCTGGGAAGAAAACGGAGTAGGCGGGACCTTTAAAAAGGATCCTTAAAGTCGCTGTGGGGATCGCGATCAACCGTCTTGTTTGCCAATTCGCCTCGTACTCACAATTGGGTTACAGTTTCTGTCTGGATGCATGTGATGTCCTACGCCTGCCCGTCTGTGCGAGTTTGAACTGATTGGATACGTCTTCATCAGAGGGAGGGAGCGCTCCCGATCATCTGAAACCCCACACCGCATCAAGAACCCGGTAGGACAAAACTTTACATTGCTTCACAGGGTCTGTCATTCACAAATCCAACTTCAACCGCTCCTGCTAAACTGGGCCGTTTTGGAGTTTTATTTTTTAGTTGTTGATTGTTAGAGTTATGGACGGCACAGTGGCGCATTGGTAGCACTGCTGCCTCGCAGTAAAGGGGCCCGGGAAGTGAACAATGCGTGCTTTGAACACTGAAGTGTTTTTGGTGCACTTGAGTTTGACATTTGGGGCTCAGTAGCGCCACCTACTGGCCACAATATACTGGAAAGAAAAAGCTGATTTTAGTAACTTATATTAATAATTAGTACAATTTCAGTCGGGCAGCACGGTGGCGCAGTGGTAGCACTGCTGCCTCGCAGTACGGAGACCTGGGTTCGCTTCCTGGATCCTCCCTGCGTGGAGTTTGCATGTTCTCCCCGTGTCTGCGTGGGTCCTCCCACAGTCCAAAGACATGCAGGTTAGGCGTATTGGAGATCCTCAATTGTGTGTGTGTGTGTGTGTCCTGCGGTAGGTTGGGGCCCTGCCCGGGATTGGTTCCTGCCTTGCACCCTGTGTTGGCTGGGATTGGCTCCAGCAGACCCCCATGACCCTGTGCATAGCGGGTTGGAAGATGACTGACTGTTAGAGTTATAATTTATTATCAATGTTGATAATAAACTGAAGGAAGCTGAAACTGCTGAAGGTAATAAATTGAGATGAATGAGTCACAGCATACAACAGCGCCAACTAGAGAAAGTAGAAAGAAGAGAGCTGGCATGGTGAAAACTGTTTAATGCCCAGCTTAGAAACACTCACACTGCCTGACGTGGTAGCAGTCGTAAGCTGGACAGTTGTAAAGTCATAAGGTCATAAGTCGGCTAAACAGGCTGATGACGGTTGATCGTCACCGATGGAATGTCTCCGAGGTCTCCTTTACGTTGACTGAAGTTGTGGCCTGCTGTTCCTTCTTTACTTACTTATGAAGCGACTGCTGCAGGGGTGGGTGTGTACTACGGGGGGAAAAATAATTGTCGGGGATGCCAGTGTGCACCGCCCGGAGAAGAACCCCAAAAATCTCAAAGGCCGACCCTGACAGCAGGGCCTTGGGAGAAGTCGGCAGATTTAGCCTCCTGAAGACGGCGTGCACCAGAGAGCCGCTGTAAAGCCTGCAAGGGGGATATAAAAACATGGAAAAAAAAAAAAAAAGAACAAGAACACACAGATCAGTAAACACATCACGAAACGTTAGAATTTTCATAAATGAGAATGCAACTCCCAGAACTCATCTGTACTTTGAAAGACAGCAATGCAAGCAAACCCACATTCTACCAGAAAAAGCCGAATACCATATATACTCACATATAAGTCGGGTCTTGAAACCCGAAAAATCAATCATAAAATCAGACCCCAACTTATACGCCCGTTCAAAAATGTTTTTTCTTTTTTTTTTTAAATCTTCTTGCCTCCTCCGATCTCACAGCAGTTTCTCAGATGCATCGATTTCTTTCGCCACTTCAATGACTTTTAATTGCAAACCAGCTTCATATTTTTTTCTGATCGAACGCTCCATCGTAGATAAGGGATTCTCTTATTATAAAGGTGTATGAGGGTGTGAGACACAAAAAGCACAAATCGGTGCAAACGTCGCTTCGGAATTGTTCGGGTATTACCGTGTGATCACGTGGGCACAATACATAGAAAGAAAAAGGCCGTGTGCTCCATGGCTACTCTCTCAGGTGGCCGTTAGCATGTCGTAATCTCTTGGACCAATAGCATTCGACTTATACGACCGACATTATAAAATACCAGAAATGATACGGTCAAATCACAACATATGCTGGTCTTTTTTCCATGGCTAGTTCTGCCATATTTATTTCTATACACCTGAGGAACATTGTAGCATAAGGATTTGGTAAAAATCCATATTGCAGTATATTTAATAATTCAGACTGATCCACTAGGTACCAAAGCTTGTCTATTTTTATTTTTTTAAACAAATTACAAACTTATTAATGATTACCGTATATACTCGTGTATAAGTCGGGTCTTGAAACCCCAAAAAATCGATCATAAAATCAGACCTCGACTTGTACCCCCGTTCATGAATGCAACCCTTCATTTTTTTTTTACATCTTCTTGCCTCCTCCAATCTCACATCAGTTCCTCAGACACATTGAATTTTGTTGCAGCAGCACACTTACCAATTTCTTTTGCCAGTTCAACGACTTTTAATTTAAAACCAGTTTTGTATTTTCATCTGCTCGAACGCTTCATCGTAGATAAGGGATGCTCTTACGATAAAGGTGTACGAGGGTGTGAGATACAAGAAACACAAAACAGTGCAACTGTTGCTTCGGAATAGTTTGGGTATTACTGTCTGGTCACGTAGGCACGATACACAGGCCGTGTGCTCCATGGTTACTGTCTCCGGAGGGCGTTAGCATATCGTAATCTCTTGGACCAACAGTGTGAGTTCTCCGCAAATCGACTTATACGACTGACATTATAAAATACCAGAAATTATTCGGTCAAATCAAGTCCCGACTTATCTGCGGGTATATACGGTACTTCAGTTTAGGTGCTGTGAATATGCATGCATCCGTTACTCACATCCTGTTAAGACTTTTTTCGGTCGTATCAATACTTACAAGGCTTCAATAAACGGGTCATTCATCTCCGTGCAGTGCAGCACATTGAGATCCTGTGACATGTTGTGAATATGAAGGATTCATAGGTCGTTTACTGAAGACCGTCATATCTGGAGAAACACCTCCGACCTGCGCCCCTCTGACAAATCCAACGTTCAGTGGCAGATAATGACATTTACAAAACACGAATGACGTGGTTAAGACCCGATGAAGCCTACGTAAACATGAACGACTCGGTGATATTTAAGTGTTCTTCTGATGCTTTCTACTTGAATTCAAACATCCTTCACCCATTTGAAAGAAACATTCAGATTTTACACATAACTGGCTACTCTCCCACCTTCTCGATTGTCTCATTTTTTTTTTTTTTTGTTATTCTCCTCGCCATCCCTGACATACGGCCAGGTTTGTGTTATTTCTGCGGCATCATAATCATGTGCAGCTACCGTACATAACTATGGTGTAAATGTGGGAAGATCTGACGACGCATCGGAATCAGTTGGTGTTGAAAGCGTCAGGTCTCAGCCAGTCCCCGGCTCGGGTTCAAATTCAGGTTTTGTGTCTGTCACACACATGCGCATGGAGAACTGCCTAAGGACTTACGTGATTGTAAATCTTCACCAAGACATGAGGGGGCGCTGTGCAGCAACACATTCACTTCTCTTTTAACCTCTGCAGAAAAGAAGATTGACACAACTCCACATATGACGTGACTTCCGGGGTCAGACCACCTGGACCCGTCTCTTATGCCCAGAATGCATCTCAAACCCAAGAGATGCCATCTTCGGCAGTCTGATTAGGGAAACCTGGAAGACTCAACTCTTTGACGTGTTTTTTTGTTTTGTTTTTACATGCAATTAATACACGGGGTTGGCCGTGAAGGTGTCCTTTCCTTGTCTTTGGTATCATTGCAGTCCCTTTTGTTCATTTTTGATTCTTTGATTTGTGCTGATTATGGTAATGTTACTTTTTTGTCACTAATTTAAATACAATGAACCTTGGGTCATGACCGTAATTTATTCCAAAACTCTGGTTGCAACCCGATTTGGTCGTGGCCCAAAGCAATTTCCCCGATAGAATTGTATGTAAATACAATTAATCCATTCCAGACCGAACAAGCTGTATGTAAATATATTTTTTAAAGATTTTTAAGCACAAAAATAGTTAATTAGATAGATAGATAGATACTTTATTAATCCCAAGGGGAAATTCAAAATGATACCATAGAATGCACATCGTAATAGTAAACTAAATGTAAAAACATTGAATAACACTGAGAAAACAAACATTGCAGTCTCTTTAAAAACAAGCCCGGTGCCTTCTTTAACTGCCTTCTCGGCCTTATGCGGCCTGACATCTCTCACTCGCTCACTCGCTCTCTCTCTCTGCACAGCGAATGCTCAGGGACAGACTGAACACGTGCAGAAATCATCGGCGCATACGAACCGGAAGGGAAACTGGCTTGTTTGTCACCCGAGTGCGTGGTTGTGAACAGATGCAAAAGTTTGGCGAACGTTTTGGTCGTAACCCGATTTGTACGTGGTCCGAGACGTTCATGACCCGAGGTTCCACTGTACTTCGGTTCAACAGTCCGAGGCAACGGAGAGTGCAGCAGAGAGGTGAAGAAGAGAGTGCAGGTAGGGTGGAATGGGTGGAGAAGAGTGTCAGGAGTGATTTGTGACAGACGGGTGTGAAGGACAGCCGGGTCCCATGCCCGGCAGGGATGCCCCTGCTGCTTATGTTCCGGGGGAGCCGCCATGGGCAGTTCAATACCTCCCCCGGGACGCTTGGTGGCAGCCTCCCTGGCCGACGGTGATTCCCCAGCCACCCGCAGGGCTCCATGGGAGATGGAGTCCTCCACATCTTGGTTGGGGCCCGGGGTGGCCGCTAGGGGGGGCTGTCTGCTTCCCACAGCCCGGCTGGACGAGTCTTCAGCCCCACCCGGAAGTGCAATTAGGACCAGGTGGTTAATCACCTGGAACGCTTCCAGGTGGGCTATAAAAGGGCCCAGCCACCACCACTCAAGGAGCCAGAGTTGGGAGGAAGGTGACGAAGCTTTAGGAGGAGTGGTGGTAAAGGAAGGAAGAGAACCGTTTTGTGCTTGTGTTTTGGGGACTGTGTTTGGGCTGTGTGGCACGGGGAAGATGGTGTCCCACAGCCGAAGAAAAATAAAGTCTTTGTGTTTTTTATACATGCCTCCGTGTCCATCTGTGTCAGGTCAGGTGCCTATATAGCGCCTTTGTTACACGGGTATCAGCAAGAGAGAAAGGGAACGTCTACGGGACGGTAGTGAGACCAGCTATGTTATATGGGCTGGAGACGGTGGCACAAGAGACAGAGCTGGAGGTGGCAGAGTTAAAGATGCTAAGATTTGCATTGGAGATAGATAGATAGATAGATAGATAGATAGATAGATAGATAGATAGATAGATATGAAAGGCACTGTATGATAGATAGATAGATAGATAGATAGATAGATAGATAGATAGATAGATAGATAGATAGATAGATAGATAGATAGATAGATAGATAGATAGATACTTACTTTATTAAGCCCAAGGGGAAATTCACAAGAAACTTTATTAGAGGGTCAGCTCAGGTGGGACGGTTGGGAGACAAAGTCAGAGAGGCGAGATGGCGTTGGTGTAGATAAGTGCAGAGAAGAGATGATGGGTATAATGAGAGAAGGATGCTAAGGATAGAGCTGCCAGGGAAGAGGAGAAGAGGAAGGCCTAAGAGAAGGTTTATGGATGTGGTGAGAGAGGACATGCAGGTGACGGGTGTGACAGAACAAGATGTAAAAAGACAGGGATAGAGGGAGACGGATGATCAGCTGCGGCAGCCGAAACAGTAAGAAGAACAAGTTAACGTTACTTTTGCTTACTTATGTGCATCATTCCTTGTTTTTCATTTTATTTACGTATGTAAGCTGCCTGTGTTATGTTCCATGTCTTTTGTGGGTGGTCCCCCACCCAAGAAATGAGGGCAACCTGCCAATCACCATCAGGAATGGCCCTCCACCCTCTAAACGTGGAGGGTCTCCTACAGTTTTAGGTGGTTTATTTTGAATGTGCTGGGGAGTCGGTGAGATTTCTCATGTTTTCTATTGAATTTTTGTTTTACCTTTGTGACTTGGCCTTTGGATCGTGTTTTGGGCCATTGTTCATCCTTGGATTTTCTTGCTGGCAGCTCCTTTATTTTTTTGTGCTCTTTGGAGGTTTGTGTGTTTACAGGGCTATTGTGATGTGGACCTTTTTGTTTTAGAATATTCTTTGCTAGCAGGGGTTTGACGGTCTATCCCCCCCTCTAGTGGGCATTAATAGAAATGTTCGGCAGTAGGTGCTTCGGACCGTATAGGGACTTGCGTGCTTTGGGATTCCTCTTTTACGAAATCGGCGATCCCAAGAATGCCAGTCGTCACCAGGAAGTGTGGGAGACCCTTTGAATTTATAGGGGGGTTCGTTTCAAAATTCCTGAAAGTGGCGAGTTTATTGGTGTTTATTTAATTTCTCGGATTTCTAGATTTTTCGACCCTCTGCTGTGATTTCTGACAATTCTTTGAATATCTCTATGCTTTGGATTGCCTTTGGTGTTACATGTGACGCCTTTTTTTTTTTGCTGCTACGGAGCTTTATTCTTGTTACAAGCAGTTTTGTGAAGAATAAATCATTTTATTTACAAAGACTCTGTGTTTGCCCTGTTACTAGCTGGGGCTTGATGGGGGTATCCCCCTCTATTGGGCATTTCTGGAAGTGTTTTTTGGAGCTACGCGATTTGGGACTCCTAGTTTATGACAGAAGGTTCTAAACTTCTTTGATTTCTTGATCCATGACTAGGAGTAGCAGCTTAGTGAAGGCAGCAGTGGCACCAGTTGTCATGAATGTTGGGGTCCTTTTGCTTTTTCTGCCATTTGGTGCAACCGTCATTAGGGTCACAGTCTCCAGGGTCATGACCTCAAGTTCATCGGCACAAATAAATCCTTTAAACACAAAAAAGTAACTCTTTTTGCTAACTGATCTGCTGGTCTTGCCCGATTTTTGACTTGGAAAAAAAATGAAAAATGTGTTATGTGTTTCATGTCAAGCCAGGATGGATTCCCAAGTGCAATAGCAGCTCTTGTGAACTCCTGCTGATGGCAAGACCAGGAGAAAGGGGACAAACTCTTCTTCTTCTTCTTCTTCTTCTTTCGGCCACTCCCGTTAGGGGTTGCCACAGCAGATCATCTACATTTTTGTCCGCATATTGATTTGGCACAATTTGACATTGGATGCTCTTCCTGACGTAACCCTCCCCATTTATCAGAAAGGGGACAAACTTCTAAGGCTGGAAATTTAGGGTTAAAAATCTTGTAGTCGGAGTGGCATGGCAGGAAAGTGGAGAACACAAGAGAAATAAATTTAAAAAAACCCCACAGACAGTGAGGCGAATCCCCCCAAACACACACACACAGAAATGGCTCTCACCCGGACACTTCGGGCTCTTCCAATGGACGGCACAGCAGCTGATTCAGATACAGGCTTATCTGTAAAGTCGCTTGCCACTGGCTGAAGATGTGGGCGGCATCCTGGTCGAGGGGCTTCTGGGGGCTCGTCAGAAGTTCCTGAAGCGCATCCCCTGAAGAAGCCGTTGAGCCTAACGAGAGGGTCAGAGGTTAGGATTTCGCGTTACGAGAGCACCGGCACACCAGCGCAGCACAGTCAGCCGTTTGATCGAGTCATCATTTCCGGGCCGCGGTGAGCTGTACGCACGTCTTCATCGTGTTGTAGTCAAATGAAGCCGCGCCTTCACAGAGTCTTCGGGACCCCCTTTACGCATGTAGTTTTGCTGCAGCCCTGTGCGAAAATCATTTCAATTCATCTTTTTTCACCCCCCCCGACATCAAAAAACAGTCAATAGCCCAGAATGACAAGCGAAAAACAGGAATTTAGAAATTTTGGCCAAAATAAAAACCTGATGCAGGTGTTCGGACCCTTCACTCCCTTATTTCATTGAAGACCCTTTGACAGCCACTACAGTCTTTTTGTGTCTGACGTGATAAGCCTCACAAGTTACGTCCCCTGCCTGGGTTGGATTGACAGATGTTGCCCCTCTTTGAACATAGCGGGTTAGTTGGCATTATTAACCCTTAAGCCGCTGCAACCGGCTGGAGTCGGTTCCCAGTGCAATTTGCCAGCACGCCGGAGCTGATCAGTCTGTGCCATACATTCGTTGGGCAGCCCGCTCGTGACCACTGGCACCCCCTGGGATTCAGACCATCTATCTGGCCTACAAGCATCAGCCAGTTCAAACGCAGTTTGTTTGATTTCTTTCTAAAGCTCGTTAAAAACAACATCAAGGCTGACCAAAGTGCCGTACAATAAAAACCCAGCATAGCAGACACACAGTCACCAAAGAGCAAAAGAAACAGAAACACACAAACACATGAGAGCTGAAGAGATTCCTAATAAAAAGTACCCAGATGGTCAACATCTCACACTCGGTTAAAGGCCAGGGAGTCAAAGTGCGTTTTTTAAATAAGATTTAAAGACAGCGAGTGACGTTTCTGCCTAACGTGCAACAGCAAATCATTCCTGAGTTTTGGAGCTGCAACTGAAGAAGCCCGATCACCTCGGAGTTGGCATCGTGTCTCAGGAACACGTAAAAGCGTCTGGCCTGCTGACCTGAGAGGGCGAGACGGGACATAAGGGGGCAGCAGTTCTGACAAATAAAATGGGGCCAAACCATTAAAGGATTTAAAAACTAATACAAGGATCTTAAAATAGATTCGAAAACGAGCTGGAAGCCAGTGAAGGGAAGCCACAATCGGGGTAATGTGCTCTCGCTTTCTTGTGCCAGTTAAAAATCGAACAGTGGTTGCATTTTGCACCAGCAGCAGGCGAGCGATGGAGGCCTGGCTCATTCCAAAAAGAAGCGCATTGCAGTCATCTAGCAGTTGGCTCGGTGATTTACTGAATTTCATCAAAGGCCTCAGTTGCACCTCAAACATAACATAATGTGAGGGCCGTTCAGTTATACACAGGAATTGTCATACTCTGTTCTTATAAATGACACATCCAGGTTTGAAGTTGTCGGTAGTGGTGCTGTGTTCGCTGCTCTTTCGGTCAGTTGTAATCAACATGTCGGGGCAGGAGCTACACAGTAGTGTTGCGCAGCAAATTATTGTTAAACTTTTGACAAATGAAGAAGTCATTCCATCTCAGATTTATTCCAGACTTAAAAATCAGTTTGGAGAGGAGTGTCTCTCTCAGTCTATAGAGCAGGGGTCCTCAGTCCCAGTCCTGGGGGGCCGCAGTGGCTGCAGGTTTTAGTTCCAGCCCGGTTGCTTAATTAGAAAGCAATTCTTACCAATAATTTAATCTCATGGCTTGTTGGTTCTTTAACTCTGCTATGTCAGCTCTTTCTCATATCCTCGATTTTCTTCCCATTTCTAAGGATATCATCCAAATAATTTGAAGGCTAAAATGGAGGAGTACTTCTCAGTCCTTCACTTTTTTCTCTTCATTTTCCTTCCAAGTATTTAATTAAACCCAATAGTGCACGATCAATAGACACGGGTGTAAATGGTAATAAGCTAAATGGAGAAATGCTGGTCTCTTTTGTCATTTGCATGTCATTGCTAATTAGGAGCCATTAAAAACCAAGAATACGGCTGTTTAAGACTTAAATAAGTAAGAAGGGTTCAAAATCATAACGAGCGACACCACTAAAGTGAAGCAGAAGTGGTGGCTCTGAGGCTGGGGATCTGCACTGGCAGTCGGAAGGTTGCTGGTTCGAATCCCGTAAATGCCAAAAGGGAGTCTGCTCTGTTGGGCCCTTAACCTGCAATTGCTGAGCGCTTTGAGTAGTGAGAACAGCGCTATATACACTCACCTAAGGGTTATTAGGAACACCTGTTCAATTTCTCATTAATGCAATTATCTAATCAACCAATCACGTGGCAGTTACTTCAATGCATTTAGGGGTGTGGTCCTGGTCAAGACAATCTCCTGAACTCCAAACTGAATGTCAGAATGGGAAAGAAAGGTGATTTAAGCAATTTGGAGCGTGGCATGGTTGTTGGTGCCAGACGGGCCGGTCTGAGTATTTCACAATCTGCTCAGTTACTGGGATTTTCACGCACAACCATTTCTAGGGTTTACAAAGAATGGTGTGAAAAGGGAAAAACATCCAGTATGCGGCAGTCCTGTGGGCGAAAATGCCTTGTTGATGCTAGAGGTCAGAGGAGAATGGGCTGACTGATTCAAGCTGATAGAAGAGCAACTTTGACTGAAATAACCACTCGTTACAACCGAGGTATGCAGCAAAGCATTTGTGAAGCCACAACACGCACAACCTTGAGGCGGATGGGCTACAACAGCAGAAGACCCCACCGGGTACCACTCATCTCCACTACAAACAGGAAAAAGAGGCTACAATTTGAGCGAGCTCACCAAAATTGGACAGTTGAAGACTGGAAAAATGTCGCCTGGTCTGATGAGTCTCGATTTCTGTTGAGACATTCAAATGGTAGAGTAAACAGAATGAGAACATGGATCCATCATGCCTTGTTACCACTGTGCAGGCTGGTGGTGGTGGTGTAATGGTGTGGGGGATGTTTTCTTGGCACACTTTAGGCCCCTTAGTGCCAATTGGGCATCGTTTAAATGCCACGGGCTACCTGAGCATTGTTTCTGACCATGTCCATCCCTTCATGACCACCATGTACCCATCCTCTGATGGCTACTTCCAGCAGGATAATGCACCATGTCACAAAGCTCGAATCATTTCAAATTGGTTTCTTGAACATGACAATGAGTTCACTGTACTAAAATGGCCCCCACAGTCACCAGATCTCAACCCAATAGAGCATCTTTGGGATTTGGTGGAATGGGAGCTTCGTGCCCTGGATGTGCATCCCACAAATCTCCATCAACTGCAAGATGCTATCCTATCAATATGGGCCAACATTTGTAAAGAATGCTTTCAGCACCTTGTTGAATCAATGCCACGTAGAATTAAGGCAGTTCTGAAGGCGAAAGGGGGTCAAACACCGTATTAGTATGGTGGTCCTAATAATCCTTTAGGTGAGTGTAAATGCAAAGAATTATTATTATTACTTGAGCAATAAGAGCTTATTATTAAGCAATTGGGTTGGAGCAAAAACCTGCAGCCACTGCGGCCCTCCAGGACCGTGATCGAGGACTCCTGGTCTAGAGTGTATGACTGGTGCAAGTCATTCGGATGGTGACTATCATCTCTTCAGTCCACCTAAGGAATTTTTAGGAGAGAAGAAATTCAAGTTGAATGAGGAGGTTATTGACGCTGTGCTAGAACGGGTCAACATGCAGTCACTGGACTTAAGAAGTTTCCTGAGCGCTGGGACAAGTGGATTGGAGTGGCAGGAGACTACATAGAAAAACAGTGTATAAGTTGTTTGATTGTATTCAGTAAATAAAATGTAACTCTTAAGTTCCTGTTTATATTTGAACGGCCCTCGTATATTGTTGCAGTAGTTTTTTTTTTTTTTATCGTTTTTACAGTTCATGTGTAAAATGATCAGCGTTGTGGTAATTGTGATGGGTGTTCCTTTAAAATTTTACCTTTTTCTTGGTGAATTGTGACGTTTCCTTAAAAAGTGCAGAAAAAAAGTATTTGGCGTCCAGGGGTGCATTAACCCCAAAAAGTCAGTGGCGGTTTGAGGGTTAAGCTTCGACGACCTATGGGGGGTAAGGGTACCCCCTGCCCTCTCGGCGTCCAGAGTGAATGCCCCTTCAATAGCACACAGAGTACTGTACCCCTTTGTGCATATACCGCATACTTTAAAGGAGTGTATGGATTTTTTCTTTCATAAATGGCGCCCACACAGTATTATCAGGATTCAACAACCTTGCCAACCCCCTCAGGTTTAATTTCGCTAATGGGGGCCACTCGTTACCATTGGTGTCCAGGCTGGACTTTCAGAAACGCAAATGAAGCCCCCTTTATGAACATCCTGCTGATGTTATTATCAGACTTCTACAGCCCCATCGGTGTCCCTTTTCCTTTCATAAATGACGTCCCTCAGACATCTGTGACCTAATTCGCTGCCTAGTGGGTGACGGTACCCCCACAGTATCATCAAGGCTTTCGATCTTGCACTCTTAAAGTTTACTTTTGTTAACGGCGGCCACTCTTTATCATCATAGTTTGATGGCCCTCTCCCTCAGTGTCCAGGGAAACACTCCTATGTGCACATACAGCACCACGGACATTATTATCAAACTTGTGCAATCCCCTACCTCGGTGTCCCTTTTCCTGTCCTCAGTGGCGCCCTTCAGATGACTACAACCTAGCTGGCTGTTTAGTGGGTGATGGTGCTCACACAATATCATCAAGGTCCCCTCTCATTATCATCACAGTTTGACAACCCACTCCCTCTGTGTCCAGGGCACACATGCCTTCAGAAACCCCCCTTTGTGTACACACCGTGGGCATTATTATCATAAATGTAAGACCCCCACTCTGTGTCCCCTTTCCTTCCACAAATGGCACTGTCTACATCACCTAATGGATCGACCAGATCTGAGCTTCACACACACACACACCTGGATTTGAGGACTTCTGCTGTTCTTCCCTGCAGATCTCAAGCTCAGTCAGTTTGAATGGCGGGCGTCGGTGGTCAGCTGCTTTCGGGTCTTTCAGAGATATTTGGGGCTCTGGCTGGGCTACTCAGGGGTATTCATTGAGTCATCCCTAAGACACTCCTGTGTTGTCTTTGCTTTGTCCTGCTGGCTCATCCAAAGAGCCCTTTGTTAAAACTTTGAACCCTGCTCTCCCCAGAGTTTCAGAGCTATAACCCCAGCTTCTCCAGCAACCACAAATTTTGATTTAAGTTGGCTTCAACTCTCACACTCTAGCATAAGAAAATTTACCTTGGATTAGAATTAGAAGTAAATTCCTCCACTAAATAATTCCAGCATTTGTCTAGTTTCAATGCTTTTGTTGTGTTACGTTTTTCAACAATACTTCTTACATCACTAAAATCAATTTTTGGAAGTGTTAAGTGTGAGGTGGGATAAACCCAATCCTCTGCTGGCTCTCTAACAGGACGCAGGTTTTCCTTGGTGTCTGTTTGGTCTTGGTAGAGTTCGAGCCTTTGTCACAATGCCTCAAACCTCATAGACTTAGCGCTGTTTCTAAGGTATTGTACTTTATAACTTCTCCCCACCTTCCCTTCTACATCTATAACCTCAGGCAATTACATAGAGTGACAGAAATCTCAGATCTCATCTGTAGGTCTAAGCCATCCACCTGTCAACCTACAGTTCTGGTCAAAGCCTGCCTCCCCTCTCTGGTCCCCCTTATTTCTGCTATAATTCATTCTTCTCTCACCACTGGTGCTGTTCCTTCATCTTTTAAAACTGCTGCGATAACCCCAAATACTGAAAAAACCTGGTGCCGAGCCGACTCATTTCAGTCATTTTCGTCCTATTTCTAATCTACCCTTCATTTCCAAAATTCTTGAAAAAATTTATCTCAAAACAATCTGTCTGGTTTTCGTAAGTGCAGAAACGGCACTTATATAAATTACTAATGACCTCCTTATGGCAGCTGATTCTGGTTTAATTCCTCTTCTCATCCTCCTTGATCGGAGTGCAGCCTTTGTCACACGACTCTTCTCAATAGATTATCTTCAATTGGCATTACCCACACTCCACTAGACCAGGGGTCCTCAATCCCAGTCCTGGAGAGCCGCAGTGGCTGCAGGTTTTTGTTCTGACCTGGTTGCTTAATTAGAAAGCAATTCTTGCCAATAAAGCACTAACAAGCTATGAAATTAAATCAACTCTGCTATGTCAGCTCATTCTCATATCCTAGATTTTCGTTCCCTTTCTATCATGCAAATGATTTGAAGGCTAAAATGGACGAGTAATTCTCAGTCCTTCACTTTTTTCTCTTCCAAGTATTTCATTAAACCCAATAGTGCAGATAAATACACACAGAGGCGTAAATGTAAAGAAGCTAAATGGAGAAATGCTGCTCTCTCTTGTCATTTGCATGTTATTGATAATAAGGAGCAATTCAAATAGCTGTTTAAGACAAAATTAAGCAATAAGGGCTCAAAATCACTAAAGTGAAGCAGAAGTTATTAAGCAACTGGGTTGGAGCAAAAACCTGCAGCCACTGCGGCTCTCCAGGACCGCGATTGAGGACCCCTGCACTAGACTGGTTCAAATCCTGCCTCTCAGGCCGCACTCAGTTTGTTCAGCTTAAAACTTTCACATCCCAACCCACCGCTGACACTTCAGGTGGGCTCTGTCCTGGGGCCCCTCCTTTTCATTATTGACCTCCTTCCCCTTGCCAATATCTTTCGTAAATATAACATTATCTTCCACGGTTATGCTGATGACCCCCAGCTCTACCTCACTAAAGCCTACTGTTTCCTTTCCACCCACTTCACTTACTGATTGCATAGCAGAAATCAAATCCTGGTTTTCTTTAAATTTTCTTAAATTAAATAACAAGTGACAAGACGGAGGTTCTCCTCATTGGTACAAAATCCACATTATCCAAAACTGATCACTTTTCATTTGTTATTGATAATTCCCCACAGGTGTCATCCTTGACAGTACTTTATCCTTTCAGTCCCACATCAGTAACATCTCCCAGTCTTCATATTTCCACTTGCATAACGTTAATCGTATTCGCCCGTCCTTCACTCCTCACACCACTGCTATCCTCATTCATAGCCTGGTCACTTCTTGTCTGGATTATTGCAGTTCCCTTACTTTGGTCTTTCTCGCAAATCTCTTTCTAAGCTTCAACTGGTCCAGAACTCACCTTTCATCATTACTAGAACCCCTTCTATTCACCACATCACTCCCGTCTTGCAGCAGCTTCATTGGCTTCCAGTTCAGTTCTGAATTCAATTTAAAATTCTCCTAAGACTCTCCACACCCTCGCCCCTCCATATTTGTCTGTCTATCTATCTGTCTGATCTCCTCCATGTTGCCATTCCCTCCCGTACCCTTTGATCCTCTTCCTCCATCCACCTGACTGTCCCCTTCGTCCGTCTTACCACTGTGGGGGGCACACCATTCAGTTGCTCTGCTCCCCAGTTTGGAACTCACTACCATCTGAGCTTAGAAATATTGAATTATTTTCACTTTTCAAATCTAAACTTAAATCTCATTTGTTTAAGACGGCTTTTTCTCTTTGATTGCAATTGCTCTGTCTGATTTGAACTTCTGTATTTTACTTTTGTCTATTTTTGTCTATGGTTCGGTTTCCTTGAGTGTTTAGAAAGGCACCTACAAATAAATAAAATGCATTATTATTATTATTATTAGACAAGCAGGAGTGCAGTTACAACTTTAAATAATGTACTAGCAAAATTTGGCAAGAGTACAAGTGTTAATGACATGGTGATGAGGGAGAGTAGAACATCACACGTTACAGTAAGAAAGGAGATTATTTTAATAAGTAGAGACTTGATGGGAGGACTCAATATTAGAATAGCCACATGAGTATTATGGGATGTTATTATAGTCTCTTACAACAGCAGGAATATTTACAATCCAAAGTGTAACACGAACCGGTTAACAGAACATGTGTGCAGGGCACACGTAAGTCAGTGCTGTCAGGTAATTTAGTATACCGACGTCTATAATGATTGTCAGAAAATGCAATTTTTTGCATAAATGTTATTGCCAGCGAAAATATTCCCCTGTGTGTAACCCGCAAGTACCTGTACGTTTAACTGGGGTTTCAATGTAACTCTGGAAAATGTGCTGTACAACTGGCCATGGGTAAAAATGGGGCCTGGCAAATAAACTCCGATGTTATTAAACGTTTGTCCTTCTGACTTGGTGATAGTCATACAATGTGCTAAACGAACAGGGAATTGCCTACGCCGTAATATTAAGGGAATATCTTGTTTTGAGTTGCCAGTGTCATGTAATCCCTGTAGTTTTTCCGTCGTAATGTTTCTTGTCGTCTGGCAGTTTGCCGCTGCTCTTCAGAAAGGTGGTGTGTGTGATTCGTTTTTCTCTCGCTGTCTCAGTGTGAGGCTTGCTGGTGCTGATCTTCGGATCATGTCGCTCTGTGGTTTGTCATACGTTGTCTTTGTTGTTCTAAGGCATCTCGCCTGTGCTGGTTGGCCTGGTGTGATAGATAGATAGATAGATAGATAGATAGATACTTTATTAATCCCAAGGGGAAATTCACATAATGATGATGTCGATGTTTCTGCTTCTGTGCGTTGGTGTGAGTATGTAGGCCATTGAGACCGTTTCTGTTGGTCGCAGCTACACTGTATGTGCCTTTTCATTTTATTGGGAGGCTTACGTTGAAGTGAAGGAAAGAGGAGATGTAAAATGGTGGGGTCATAATGCAGTTTCGGTCAGTAACAAAGTATGTGCCGAATAAACAGTCAAATACCACAGTCGATAATCAGTCACATCGAAGACTTGTCTAAGACCAAAACTCTGCCAGGAACACGGATTCCACGCTATTGTTGTGGAGAGATATAGTAGTCGTGGCAACCGTTGTTTATATCGAGCACGAACGGACACAAGCGAAATAATATAAAGATTATTGATAATATTGATATAATAATAAGCAAAGTACACGTGAAGACTGGCAACCTGATAACTGCGGATGTGTAGTTTCAGGAGACACTCAATTCTTGTTAGTTTCTTAAAATGTCTTTAGTTAAGTCATCATTTCTAGTCAGCTTTCTTCAGAGCAGGCCGCATGCCTGCCTCAATATGGCTGCCGAGTTGTGCTTCTCAGTGTGGTCTTCTGTGTGAGAAGCTCCTTCATCATGATGGTGTTAGAGAGAGAGAGGGAGGGGTAAGGCAAGCAAATGTATAGATTCTCTGTCCAAGCTCTACAGCCAATAGGGCTTCATGGTACTTAATGGTTCCTGATTTAAAATCAAACGGGCAACTTCAGACCAACAGAATTCTGGTGTGACACAACAGTCGGTCCCAAAGAATAAGGGGTGGGGGAGTTAGTTAAACATCAAACCATTGCCGTTCTTATCAATGATATAACACTAATATTACATTGCTTTGTCTAAGTTGCAAATATAGACATACAGGATATTTATCAACTTATACTGTACACAAAATTTCAAAATCACAACAGCGTCACCTCCCGCGTTTTGTTAAAATGCTCGACTGATAAGACACACGAGTAACCACCTGACGTGCCTCACCTTCTGCGATTCCCACCAGAATTGCTTGCAGATGCTGAAGGCTCGGACGAGGATCTGAGTGAATCAACCAGAAGTGGGTGACGTACACGGGGAAAATCAGGTGCCGAGGAACTTCCTCCACCGTCGAAGAGCTGACCCCCAGAATCTCCAAGAACATCTGCAGGCGTCTAGCCAATGGAAGCTGGAGATGAGCGACAAAAAAAACAAAAACCTGTTACTCCCAGAAATGCTGTCCCACTAGTGAAGAGTCTAACGGCCAATGGATACGACAGACGAGCGAGCGCCTCCAGCATCCAGCAGGCTCCTCCTCAAAGCCAACGTACAAACACAGCCTCCACGTGTCCGTGTCTTGGAGACATTACAACGCATTAAGACATCATGGAGGCAGACAGGCCTCCTCGTTTTCCCCACACCGATCCCAGGATGTCCTTCCCTGACATACAGATCTCCTTTTTCTCTGGTTGAAGATCTGCCGCTGTCTGTGTCTCCAGTATTTAAGGTCACTGATTACAGTGATGTGCAAAAGTATTCAATCCCCTGATTTTCTGCGTGACAAAAGATTCGTAATTTTGAATGTGAACTCTTATGCTGTAACGACACATTTCCAAAGTTCAAATAAACCAGTTTATGAAAAAGGTTTACACAAGTGACAAATGAGTCACAAATAACACAGAGGTGACAGTTATAATGAAATATAATGATGTTCTGGATATAAAAAGCCCCCTTTTGTGAGGCCAAAGTCTTTGTGGGACAATCACTGCCACAATGAAGACAAAGGAGCATCGGCAGATGTGAGAAACAAAGTCGTTGAAATGCACAAAGCAGGAAATGACGACAGAAAGCATCAAAGACCTTGAATGTCCCGTCAAGCACTGCTGGGTCCATCAGAATCAGAAAGTGGAAGGTTCATCACAGCCCCCCGACTCTGAAGGTGTTGTGCAAGTTCACACACCTCCCAAGAACCCGCTCAAAGTTCTTTTCACAGAGATTCAAATTAATAATTTTGAACCAGTTCACATTCAGTTCATTTTGTATTTTTTAATAAATGACCCGTGAGTTTACTTGTTTCAGTTTTGCATGCCTTACATTAGGCTGTTAAAGTGTTCTTGAATAAAATAGCATAATTATGAAGACTTTTTTTATTTAAATACACTTTATTGAGTTACACCCAGTAACAAACACTTATAACCATTGTCACACACGTGTGTTTAGGGGACAGCTAAAAGGCTTGAATGCAGGTAATTCCATGCCAGACCAGGGGGTGGCGAAGTGCACTAATTTTCCCTGTCAATCTTTTGCAGACCATTCTAGGGAAATCCCACCCGGCTCGGGGGCAGCCAATGACATCACTTCCGGTTCCGGTATTGATGACATCACTTCCTGTACTGGCCTTTAAAGAGAATGAGTTTTGTTTTGGACTCTTTGCTATCGAATCAGTTTTACAGCTGGGAACAATTATATGAGTGGCTGCCCCAAACCTTCTCAATGTTTGATGGTTGTTTGTTTGTGACACCATATATGCTAATATCCTCCCAGTTAAAAAAGAAATGAAATCGATGCAAGTATCCATATAAACGACTGCTCTGTTCCTAACTGTGTGACACAAATGGTGACTGTGGAGCCAACGTGTAGGTGAAGTAACTTATTACGCTGCCGGTCAAAATCTGCATCAGATATTGCATGTCCAACGGAGAAAAATATAAAGTGGCCTTGCGAAGTCCAGCGTTTTCCTAAAAGCGGAACTTCACTGCGTGCTCGTATCAGCAGGGGTGCAGCATAAGTTCACAAGCAGGCAGACACAGACAGCGCCGATTTGATTTGACGTTATTTTTTTTCCTGAATACAAATAAATGGCAAAAAATTCATATGAAATAAATATTTGTAAAAATCCACTATTTGTGCTTATCCAAATACCGTATTCGGCTCCGGCTCCACCCCTACCCTCATCACATAATGTGCACCTAAACCCGATCCAGAATGAGCTCACGTTCAAGTTCGTCACTTGACGTTACAAACACGTAACGTTAAGTTCACCGTTTTTAGAAAAATGAACGCACTCTTGAACTCGTTCATCCACAACACTGGACTCTAACTAGAACAGGCCGTCCACCAAAACTTAAAATCAGAGTAGGACGTCAACTAAAAAGGGGGAGTCACGAAAGAAGCCATTCCTTAAGAAGATCCACCTAACAGCATTTATGGCATTTACTACAAAGCATGAGAAGGACCCGGTTAACATGCCGGAGAAGGTTTTGCGGTCAGATGAGACCAAAATAGAATTTTTTGGTTCAAAAAGGTGTGTGTGTGTGTGACATAAAACTAACACTGGCCAGACCTCAAGAAATGCCACACCTACAGTGACATGTGGTGGTGGTGGTGGTGGCAGCATCTTGCTATGGAGGTGCTTTTCATGTGCTGGGACTGGGAATCTCGTCAGAGTAGAAGGTACAATGGATGGACATAAATACCACACGATACTGCAGTCAGCTCATGTAGCAAGAAGATTTGTGAAATCCATCCATCCATCCATTTTCTAACCCGCTGAATCCGAATACAGGGTCACGGGGGTCTGCTGGAGCCAATCCCAGCCAACACAGGGCACAAGGCAGGAACCAATCCTGGGCAGGGTGCCAACCCACCGCAGGACACACACCCACACACACCCACACACCAAGCACACACTAGGGCCAATTTAGAATCGCCAATCCACCTAACCTGCATGTCTTTGGATTGTGGGAGGAAACCCACGCAGACACATGCAAACTCCATGCAGGGAGGACCCGGATTTGTGAAATTTACTTCATAAATCCGAGCAATTCAGCCGACAGAGAGAGAGAGAATGAGACAGCCAGGCAGATTGACAAATGACAGCTGTGTGTCAGGCTAGGAAGACGGGCAGAAAACGTGAAGGACACAAGCAGGTTGTTTTGGGAAGTGCTGACGTCTGCTTAATAAATATGGTTACAGAACCCAGTGTGTATGAAGGTATTAATGACCTGCCAGTCTGAATATGTAATTATGCGAGTGTTTATAATGACGAAGTTCCAGCACGATGTCAGAAGCGTCACTATGCCACTAACATTCATTGCTACTGGATTGGATGTCTTTGTGTCCGCATTCTCCCACTTGGCTGTGATGTCCCAATGCTTCTCTCCGGTCTAAACATGTAAGTAAGTATACAAGGTTATGAATTCAATTTCTGCGAATGAATGTGAGCCGTTAAAGCAAATTAAATACATAGGTCTTTTGTACCATTTCTCTCTAACTCATTATTATATCATTACTAAATAATTTTCCACCGGGTACAAAAAGTGCAGGATTTGATTTCCAGTCAAACAAGAAACACATTCCAGGGAGAAAGCGCGCCCTCTGCTGGATACCGCTTGGGAGAAGATTCATCTGTCAACGTGACAATGGCCCTGAGCAGAAGGCCAAAGTGACACTCGAGTGGCTCAAACATTGAAACGTGAACGTTTTGGAATGGCCCTGATCTTCACCCGATTAAGAATCTGTGGCACTCTTTGAAAACTGCTGTCCAGAGGTGCCAGCCCACCCAACTGGAGGGTCTCGAGAAATTCTGTCAAGAAGGGGGAAGAATCCCAATGTGCAGAACTGGGACACACTTGCATAACCAATATAACGAAGGCTGTTACTGCAGCAAAAGGGGTCTCGACAAAGTAGGAATGTGAGAGGCTTGAATACGTCTGCAAACACAAACTGTGCAGTTTAGCTTCTTCAATTAAATACAGAAAATGGTTGATTTGGACTTTGCAAATGTGTTGCCACAGCACATTAAAAATACTGAATGGATAAATAAGTGGACAAATCTTCTGTCATGCAGAAATCCAGGATGACTTTCAAGGAGATTGAATACCTTGGCACTCCACTGTACTTCCCCAGGTAGGCCTTTAGACCTTTGATGTGTTCGTATTCCTTTTTTTATGGCTAAGGTGATGGAACGCGTGGTTGCTACACAACTTCATGTCTTTCTTGTAGACAATGCACTCTCTGAGCCTTTTCAGTCTGGCATTCGTACTCAGCACAGCACTGAGTCGGCTCTTCTCCGTGTAGTTGATGATCTCCTCCGGTCTGCTGGTTGCGGTTCACTTCATATTCTCCTCCTTCTTGACTTAAGTGCAGCATTTGACTCTGTTAGTCATGAAATCGTCCTGTCATGTCTCTCTTCTGTGGGGCTTTTCAATGGTTCACATCATATCATTCGAATAGGCAGCAGTTTGGCACACTCAGCTTCACCTCACATGTATGTCGCGTGGTGTCCTTCAGGGTTCAGTCCTTGGGCCATCACTCTTTCTGCTTTATATCCTTCCTTTGGCTCAGATTATTCGCAGACGTGGCCTGACGATATTCAGTTATATCTTAGGACGACTCGCCTCCCAGCATACTCACTGACAGCTTCACTGATCTTAAGCTATGGATGGAAAATCCCTTTCTGCAACTTAATGAAGTGTTCCTGGTCGGCCCAAACTCTCTGCTCTCTAAGGCCTCCGACTTCTCTGATGTCAAACCTGCTCCTGTCGTCAGACACCTCGGTGTTTTGTTTGATTCATCACTTAACTTTGAGCTTCACATTAGGTCTCTGTCTAAAATT
Organism: Polypterus senegalus; assembly: GCF_016835505.1. Classification (NCBI taxonomy): domain Eukaryota; kingdom Metazoa; phylum Chordata; class Cladistia; order Polypteriformes; family Polypteridae; genus Polypterus; species Polypterus senegalus. The sequence goes on along the minus strand of NC_053168.1, from coordinate 3,854,203 downwards.
TCAATCCGTCATCTCCGTCACGTTGCTCGCCGCCGTCCATTTCTGTCCTTTAATGAAGCTCAGACTCTGGTTCATTGTCTCATAACGTCTCGTGTTGATTACTGGAATTCCCTCTTCATCGGCCGCCCTGCACAATCTACACGGAGGCTCCAGTACGTTCAGAACTCGGCAGCCACACAAAGCGTTCTGCTCACGTCTCCCCAGTTCTCTCCCACCTTCACTGGTTCCATCAAGGGTTAAATTCACGATTCTGCTTCACTCCTTCAAAGTCCTACATGACCTTTGGCCCTCCTCTACCTCACTCCGCTCCATACACTCCTCGTCGCTCTCTCAGGTCTCCTTACTGTCCCACACACCAGACTCTCCACTCTCCTTCAGTGTTCAGGCCGCTCTTCCTCAGTCTCTCTGAGTTTGCTCCTCTTTCTCCATCTTTAAATCTCAACTCAAAACTAAACTATTAAACAGTAAAACATTTCGATAAGAGAATTTGAATGACATAAGAAGCACACACTGTTTCCGGTCATATGCACGCAGTGTATTATATGTTCTGTGGTCATAGGTAATTTTGACGTAATTTCGCATTTTTACTTCTTTTCAATATCAGTAAAATAACTCTCACACGAATAATAACAATTCATAAAGACGATATAAAAACTGGCGTCCACAAATGAAGTGATTACTTCCTGTGATCGTGTATTATAATACGTTCTGTGGTCGCATGTAATTTCCGTTTCAAACGCGAAAAGAATTTTAGCTATTTAGATACGCCATCATTCAAAAAGAGCGTCCATGTGGGGTTCCAGTTAACGCTCCGAAAGCTGTGTGGCCACAGAAAAGACAAAACACGTTAAGAGCTGAAACTCGGGCAGCTCTCCAGTCACTCAGTTTAACAAAACACATTTTTGCAAGTTTGAAATGACTAAAATCGAGCTTGTTTTATTTTGAATGAGCCCCTGGTTGGTGTTACGTCTTTGATTGTGACGTCTCCTGGGGCCCCCAAGTCACATCACACCCATTCATCGTTTTGTGAACCTGCTTATTAAATTCAGGGCAGGCGGCGTCTACACTGGCAGCAAAGCAGGAGGCGACCCAGGATGGTCTGCCAGTCCATCTCGCCATGCCAGGCACAAATATTCAAAGTGGACCCTCAAACTGCCTGCTTTTTTCTTTTTTTTTTTAAAATTGCAGCTGTCCTCTTCATAATATCGACTGGCACTGTGGATTGTGAGAAACTGCAGACATTCTTCAAAATAAACTGGAAGACGTGCGGGTTTTTCAAGGAAACTGGAGCAAAAAAGAAACAGAATATGGATATGTCACTATCAAAAACAAAACCCCAAGTGAAAACCGTAAATCAGCAGGAGCCGTTAACCTAAATTACGAGAATATCAGCAGAGCTGAGACGTTAACACTGGGAAGTAAAATCACAAAGTGGGAAGTTAGGAGTCGGTTACCAAATTGAAAATATTATTCCGTGATATGAAAAGGGAGATCAGGCGGGTCAGGAAGACTTAGTGTGCATTACAGGGAAATGAATGGAAAGAATTAATAAGGAGAAGATCGAGCAACAAAACGGCAAGAACAGAAGTGTTAGGGAGCAGTTGGCGTTGGCTTCAGACGAGGAGGTCGGGTTTTACCAACAAGCTGGAATTTTATGAGGAAGACAACAAAAGCAGACACTCAGAGACATGTAGATGATCTTATTAATCTGGACTTTCAGAAAGTGTTTGATGAGGTGCCACGTGAGAGGGTGGGCATCCAACTTAAAAAAGTGGCAGTTCAGGGTGTGGGGGCAGAATTGGCTCAGGCACAGGAAGCAGGGGGTGATGGGGTGAGGAACGTCATCTGAATTAAGAGTGGTGGCCAGCAGGGGGCAGTGCTGGGGCCGCTGCTATTTTTATTATACAGTGATCCCTCCTCGATCACGGGGGTTGCGTTCCAAAGCCCCCCGCGAAAGGTGAAAATCTGCAAAGTAAAAACCATACAGTGGGATGCAAAAGTTTGGACAACCTTGTGAATAGTCGTTATTTTCCTGTATAAATCGTTGGTTGTTACGATCACAAATGTCAGTTAAATCTATCATACAGGAGACACACACAGTGATATTTGAGAAGTGAAATGAAGTTTATTGGATTTACAGAAAGTGTGTAATAATTGTTCAAACAAAATCAGGCAGGTGCATGAGATGACTATGACCAGCGGCGTATATAATGGAGAGAAATATCAAGGACTTGGCACAATAGATCATGTATGTATATGATAGACACAAAGACTGTAGGCTTCAGCCTCTGAATCGCCGGACGTCAATGCTTATGACCCAACTACGACAAAACAAAGGGTACGAGTGGAGCACACTGGCCGCTGGTTTTCCTTGGCAGAGTCCTCCCTATGTGACTCTACTTTGCCCTTCTCTTGTTTTCATTGTTTAGCCTTTATCACAATGCCTCCGATCGTACGCTTTGTAAAGTATTGTACTTTAGCACTCCTCCTCATCGTCCCTTCTAAATCTATAATATGAGAGAGTAAAAGGACAAGCAGGGGTTAAGTTACACAATCTAACAATGGGTTATTGATAATATTCATAAAAATAATAATAATGCAGCAAAGCACATGTGAATATTGGCAGACCATAACCATACAACCTGATGAATGAATGCTGATGTGTAGTTTCAGGCGACACACACACACTTGTAGTTACTCAGATGTCTCCGGTCAAGTCATCATTTCCAGTCAGCTTTCTTCAGGACGGGCCGCACGCCTGTCTCAATATGTCTGCCGAGCTCAGCCCCTCATTGTGTTCTCTTCATGGCCACGGCGTGAGTGAGTGAGAGAGGAAGGGAGGAGTAAAGCGGCCAACGTTATACATTCCTATCCAAATCCTTCAACCAATAGGACGTCATGATACAGAATGGCCTCTGCTTCCAAACCAATCCCAAACAGCCATACCTCAGACCAATGGGGGCGCACGCTGCCTTTTCACAGCTGCCCTCTGGTAGTGGATGGCCTTATACTGTAGAATGCCCCCCATTGGTTGCCAGCTAGGTGGTCTAAAGCCAGGTTTATACTTCACACGATGTGACGCCTGCTCCAGTGGACGCTAGTGCTACGCAAGCGGTGTACTGTTTATACTCGCACGCGTACTTAACGTAAATCTAGAAGATTCCACCAGGTGGCAGTGTGAGATATCGTCACGGTGGGAACAGGTTCGGCTTCGCTGTGCTGTGAATTGCCTGGAACATCCGTTAAATTCCGATGACACCTTGGCACAATGTATCTGAAAAGGACGTTTAATAATTAAATCCATCAATCCAGGGATGTGTCCATTCCAGCAAGCATTGGGCATAAAGCAGAAACAATCCCTGGCCGGGGCATCAGCTCATCGCAAGGTGAACACAAGTACACACAGACATACACATTGGCATCATTTTAATGTCCCCAAATCCCCAAACCTTCGTGTCTTTGGAAGGAAACCGGAGCCCAGTGTGGAAACCCAGCAGGAAAACACGCAAACTCCAGGCAGGGAACATAAGAGCAGAGGCAGACCACGAATGAAATGAACGACTTATCTGTAAAATGTAACATACGCACTTCAACGCACTTCATCATGACATCAACTATAAATCGAATTATTCTAAATGTGCGGAGAGCTGGAATATCAGAAATGGGACGTGTTCTGTTAACGTGGCGATTGCTGCCGTCAGGTCAGGAGGAAGCCCCAGAAGCAGGTAGCGATTAACAACTGGGTCGGTTTTAAGATGACGTTTACGACGGTCTGCTTTAAAGATAAAGTAAACTACGAGGTTAAAGAGGACATTTCGAGATTTAAGCTGAAATTTCCACTTTTATCCCAACATAGTCCTTAATTTTTTTCTCTGGGGCTCAAATACGCTGCTGTACATTCTGATGACGGCACAGAAGATGGTACGTGAGACCTTTAAAATGTATCGTGTCATCACGATGGGGAATACGCGACGCTGGAGTATAAAAGCACCACGAATGCATTTGTATGTCGGCATTTTGCTTCACCACATCGAACCGTTCATCAAACATCGAAGCGCGCACATCGATCCTCAGAGCGGCTTTCTGTCACACGTCGATAGTAAACAGAGACTCTGGCGTCACGTCCTGACTTTTAGCACACTGCGCCCCCCGACTTTTTGCTGGTACTGCAACTCGCGCACGCATTGTGCTCATTTCTGAGGACCTGCTCAGAGGACGCGTCAAATGAACGCTGGGAACGCGTGGCAGCCATGATGTGTGTGTGTGAACGTGTTCTGATCGCGAGCCCTTAAGGCCTTCCTGTGGGGTTTGGCTTATAGAATATCTTAAACTGAATCCGCCATGCCACACCGGTTCAAGGCACAGACCCCAGAAAACCTACAATAAAGTTCACATCCTGAGTCAGTCCTAAAGACACAGACAGAGAGGGTCCAGGGTTAGGGATAGCTAGACATGAAGGAACGCCAAGTCTAATGAGACACTAAAATTACAATTACGAATAAAAACATACAAAATATTTATCAACTTTTAGGTTACCCACAATGCGTGAAAACACACCAGAGAAAGCACCAATGAAGCCAGAAGAAATTCCAAAGAGAGTCCTTACCTTCTCGATTTGCTCCAGTGAAACGCCTTTCGCTGAATGTGGCGGTGTTGCTTCCACACGGCTCATCGTGAGGTTTCGTTTCTCTCTGCCGTATTCTTCCACGACACACGGTGCAGCCTCCACTCCATCACCACCAGGGCCACTCGTCGACGAGTGCCGTCGCCCATTTAAAATCATCCCATAAAAAGCTCTCCTGATTGGCAAGGCGCACGTGTGGGCGTTCGGCCGCTCGGAGTTCTCGACTTGAGGAATCAGGAAAACCCGTTGCAGAACTAAAAGATCGACGACCGTTTTAGGCAGCTGTGCTTTCTCTAATGCGCCGAGAGCCCAGTGCAGCACCAGTGATCTCAGCTGGATGTCATCGGTCGTAGACGCCCCGCTTGTGAAAAAACCTGACAGATTTCTTTCCGGTATTTTATACACCTGCATTTGGGAGGAGAGATATTCTTGCGCCACTCCTCTGTCAGAGACAGGCAGAACATTCAGCACGTTCTCCATGGCGACTTTTAGGTTATGCAACGGTGACAGCCATGTCAGAAGGCTATGGATAATGGCCTGCTTCTTCCCTCTATATGCCGACGTGTGGCTACTGGAGGCCACGTGACGGACAAAGCGATACATCATTTTCATATCGGAATAATCATTGCCATGGATCACAGCAAACAGAGGAAGGAGATCCTTATTCATTCCATTGAAATGAGCACAAAAATTTTCGATGAAATAACACCGAGCCGGGATGTGCCCCTGTGAGGCGCTCTCCCACCTAAACTGGGTCAGGGGACAAAATCCTCCCTTGAGGTCAAAGATGAAAAAATCCGTGTCTGTTGACAAGACCGGACAATTCCATTGATTGGCCAAGGCAGCGATCTCCGTGTCCGCTTCCAACAAGCACTGGACCAACGGAACCCCAAGTTTCGATAAGACCTGAATGAAGACATTCCTCGACAGCAGTGGCAGTAGCCTACCTTTGTGCCCCATTGAGAGGTCATGTGCACTTTTGATGTGCCCTTCGGCCCGCAGTTTAGTCGTTTCTAATTTCTGGTCAGTGTGGTTGCAGCAGCCATCCAGAACAACGTACGGTTGAATGTTGCAGGAGGACAGAGTTTGGAAAAACCTCTTTAAAGCCTCCGCGTACAAGTCGTAATCTCCTCCGTGTCGCTCATCGAGACACGAGTTGTGGTAAAATTTAAAATAAAAGTTGTTGCCATCAATGATAATCTTGGTGTTCATCAGCTTTACATCTCTGAAAAATTCTGGCCTTTGATCAGCGTAACCCCATAATCCTTGAACTCCCATTTTGTCACGATGTGTGATGAGCTGTTAAACACAAAGAACATCAAGGATTTATTCATGTAATCGTCTTCCAAAACTATTATGGTGTGACAAGAGGAGGAACAAGCTTGGGAAGAAGCTCAAAACATCTCATCTCATGAATCTCTGCTCCTGGTTATGGTCACAGTCCCTGTTTCGGACAACAGATCTCATCCTAGGGAACTGCCAGGCATTCCCAAGCCAGCTGAGAAGATACAAAACCCTCCAGCGTGTCCCGAGTCTGCCGCAGGGTCTGGAGCAGCTCTAGGGGGAGCCGTCCAGGGAGCATCCTTATGACATGCCTGGACCACCACAACTGGATCTTCTCAATCCAGAGGAGCTGCGACTCCACTTTGAACTTCTCAACTTATCATGGAGTGTCAGCTCAAGCACATTGTGAAAGAACCTCATTTCTAATATTGTACTTTCAGCCATTACTGCACAGCTCATGACCATAGGGGAGGATGGGGAGGTACACCGAGAGTCACATCTGTTGACTCAGCTCCCTCTTCAACACCACCATTGACTGGTACAGTGCCCGCTAAACAGTTGCTGCCACTCCAGAACTACCATGAAACACACACACCCAAATCCACCCCTAGAGGACTGAACAGAAGTGCTGATCACTGTGGAAACTGAAGTTTAGTTCCTCAAGCTTGGGTGTGTCGCATACCAGTTGAAAAACGAAGTAGCAGATGTGAAACCAGGAAATGGACTCCAGACCAATAGACAATGTGGTGGGCAAAATGCAATGAATCAGAGAATTTCTTCTGCATGAGGACCAGAAGAAACCCAATGGACCAAAATAGAGGTCTATCTTGACAAAAAAAAAAAACAAAAAAAAAAACAACGCCCTCAGGAGACCATCGGACAGAATCTGAACACACTTGGTGTCAACAAAGTCCTTTGGACCAGACAGACACAGTGGGACTTGACTTAAAGATTAGAGTTAAAGAAGGTGGATAGCATGCCACCAACTTGAATAGGGATGACACAATGACATCACATGTCATAAGTTACTGTTGTAACGGAGTAGCATCTGAGAACCATCGTCAACAACACAAGAGCTCAAAATGGTGGCATCGATAGATAGATAAAAAAGGCACTATAAAATAATAGATAGATAGATATGAAAGGCACTATATAATAGATAGATAGATAGATATGAAAGGCACTATATAATAGTTAGATAGATAGATATGAAAGGCACTATATAATAGATAGATGTTTCCAGAGGTAAATTTGCCGATATAATCTACATCAGCCAAATTATCCATGGGAATTACGTTTCTGCAAAACCCAGCAGATATAAAAAATCATTTCCTTTGTGGTAAGAGTGTTAGGGTTCCAGCAGGACACCAGCTCTTTTGGTAGGTGATTAAAGGGGGAGATGGGGTTGGGTGGATGTGCCAGCCCCCAGCATTCACCCCTTGAAGTTCAACAATGATACTTCTGCAGGTTTGCCTCTGTTCATCTTGTTACAACTTCATCTACAGTGAAGTCTGAATGTCTTCTAAGTGCTCAGGCAGCTGGCCATGAATGACCACAGCAGGCTGATATGAGGACCTCACTAAACCATCCAGTTGGTAGTAGCGATAGGCGGCGTGACCAAACTTCAAATACTTAACGAGTGTGAGTTGATGACCCACGCTTATTGGGAATTCCTTTATCATGGTGAACATTGTGAAGGGGGCTCAGCAACTTCTCCTTGTCTCTTTGCACTTGATAGACCCTTTAAGATTTATTTTGTTTAGTGTGCATGGAGCCTCAGACTTCCATGGGTATCACAGACGTCCATCCATTTTCAGATTACCGGAAGCTAGGTCACAGGGGGAACAGAGGAACAGTCTCACCAGTGAGGCCCATATGTCCCTTTCCCAAGCCACATTTACCAACTCATACTGTGGGATCCTAAGATGTTACCAGGCCATCTGATAGATGTAATCCACCCAGTGAACCCTGGGTCTTCCCCGGGGTCTCCTTCTAGCCGATTGTGCCCATAAAACCCCAAACAGGGAGGCGTCCAGCAGATATCCTTATCAGATTTCCAAACCCCCTCACAATGTGAAGAATCAGCGGGTCTACTTCGAGTTTCTCCTGGGTGTCTCCACTTCTCTGCCTATACCTAAGGGAGAGCCCAGCCACCCAGCAGACAAAGCTCATTCGTTTGGTTGTTACCGAAGGCTTGTGACCAGAGGTAAGGGTAGGGACGTAGACTGACTGGTACATCAAGAGCTTCACCTTCTGACTCGGCTCCTTCTTCACCACTACAGATCAGTATAATGGCCGCATAACCCCACTCACTGCTCCGGTTCTTCTGTCGATCTCACCATCCCTTTTCCTCTCACTCGTGAACAAGACCTCAAGATGCTTAAACTTCTCCACTTGAGGCAGGAACTCACCTCCCACTCGGAGAGGGCAGTCCACCTTTAACCTATTTTAACCTACAGAGGACCATGGCCTCAGATTTGGAGGGAAAGGAAGGAGGGTTTGTGTCTCTGTCCTTCGCAAACAAGCCACGCCCAAGTGTCCCCCGGGTGAGGGCAGGGCCACCGGTCCCCCTCTGCTCCTTTTTCATGACAGTCCTCCAAGGTCAGACTTCACACACGATACTCACAATTTCTCGGCAGCAGGCTCGCCTTCCTTTCTTCACCAGCACCTTCAAGTCTGTCGGTAGAATGAGGGCAGAGCCCGCCGCCGCTCTTTTGTACTCTCAGAAGCGACTTTCGTTTTCGTTTCTCGTGAAACACCCGATACGTCCCCGCCTCAGCCTCAGGGTTTTGTTTTTTGTTTGTTTTTTATTTCCATGGCAGGTTGGAAGAAGAGCAGGTGACACCAAGTGGGCACAGCAGGGTGACAAGACGAGAACCAGAATAGAGGAGGGTTAGTAGTGGCTCATAATTATTGTAATGCTTGCATTTTTGTACAAATGACTAACAAAAAGAGATGCAACGTGCACAGCTAGTCAGCAGCTCGAACAGATGGAGAGAACTTTATTTGTCCCCAGGGGATCCATGAATAATAATATAACAAACAACCGTTGTGTGCTTTGGGGACTCCTAATACACAATTCCCAATAACTGCCAAAAATGCCCACTAGAGGGGAATATCACTGTCAAACCCTGGCTAGTAATAAGGGCAAACACAGAGTCTTTAAAATGAAGAAGATTTATTATCACGACAATGCGCCGTCTCAAAAAGTCAAAAAAATCCAAGAAGCACATCTGAACACAAAGTCAGCATATAAACAAGATCCAAAGCAAAGAACGATGCACATAATCAACAAAAGGAACACTAACATAATTAGCGTAAATTAAAGAATCAAAAAATGAACCCCTAGTTCCAGTGAGGCGCTATAAAGGAGGCTCCCATCATGTTGCTTGACACACTTCTGCTGAATGATTCGTTGGCTGCCAGTCCTCCCAGTTGGTGTGTCACAGAGAGGATGTGCCGCATTGTTCATAATGGCACTCGGTTTTGTCTTCACTCTCTCCTTTGCTACGACCTCCAGCAGGTCCAGAAGGCATCCCATAACTGAGCCTGCCCTTGAAATCAGCTTCATCATTTGGTGGGTCTCTCGTGATGTGATGTTACTGGCCAAACACACCACACTGGCCATCACAGAGTTGTAGAAGAAGTGAAGGAATGTCACCTTCCACATTAAAGGAACACACTCGTCAAAGACAAAAGAGTCTGCTTTGACTTTTCCTCTACAGCTCCTCTGTGTTCTGAGTCCAGTCCAGCCTGTCAAAGCGTACGCCGCAATGTCACAACATATTTATCAGATTTTAACTACTATGACATTTTTTTAACGTAATATTTTTTGCCTAGCAATGACACTAAATGATGAAAATAGGAAGGTGATGCCACAAGAAAACTAAGCCTGAAAGAAAAAAAATTGTGACCTAATGCAGTTCTGAGTCAAATATAGCGTCGGTTCGGGTAAAGTCTGACCGCATACTTGTCTGTGGTCCCGTAAGGTTATAACAGACCTCAGGAATCCTGATCAGGACATTACAGATGTAGCAAACACAACAGCTCTCACTACAAACCAAGAGTGACGGCGCTACCTACAACCACACGCTCATTCAGGAAGTGAGAGACTGGGATATCCTGCAGGGGTCACATAGCGAGAACATTGAGGAGGTTGTTGACTGCACTACTGACTACATCAACTTCTGTATGGACATTGTAGATCCAGTAAGAACAGTACGCTGCTATGTTAACAACAAGCCATGGGTTACAAGTGACATCAAAGGCCTTTTGAACCACAAGAAAAGGGCTTTTAAAGGTCCAGCTCAGAGCGGCAAAGGAGCAGTACAGGAGAAAGCTGGAGCAGAAGGTGCAGAATAACAGAATGAAGGAAGTGTGGGATGGGATGAAGATCACCACTGGCTGCAGCTCGAAGCGGGGTGCCACCATCGAGAGAGACGTGGAGAGAGCAAACCAGATGAACATCTTCATTAACAGGTTTGACCACCCTAACCCACTCTCACCTCTGAGTACTGCACACCCTCCACCCACCCATCCTTCTGCTGATACCAGCATAGGAGAGACACCCCCACCCACAATTACAGCAGCCCAGGTAAGCAGAGAGCTGAGGAGACTTTGTGCCAGCAAAGCAGCAGGTCCAGATGGAGTATCGCCACGACTGCTGAAGGCCTGTGTGCTGGAACTGGGGAGTCCTCTACAGCGCATCTTCAACCTGAGCCTGGAACAGGGGAGAGTCCTGAGGCTTTGGAAAACATCTTGTATCACCCCAGTCCTAAAGGTATCATGTTCTAGTGAGCTGAACGACTTCTGGCCTGTTGCTCTGATGTCACATGTGATGAAGACCATGGAGCGGCTGCTGCTTCACCACCTGAGGCCACAGGTCTGCCATGCCTTTGACCCTCTGCAGTTCGCATACCAGGAGAAGGTGGGAGCGGAGGATGCCATCATCTACATGCTACGCTGATCCCTCTTCCACTTGCAAAGGAAAAACCTGCTGTCTAAGGCATACAAGACTAATGACTGCAAAGAGAACCGTAGCGCGTATGAGAACATGAGGGCAACCATTAAGAAGGATATCAGAGAGGCTAAAAGACAGTTGGAGAGGAAAATAGCAGATAAGGCGAAAGAAGACCCCAAGAGATTCTTTCAGTATTTTAGTAGTAAAAGAACAGTTAAGGAGGAGGTCAAGTTCATCAGGAATAGTAAAGGGGAATTAAAAGCTACAGACAATGAAATAGCAGATGCCCTAAACTTACATTTTCTGAGGTGTTCACAAGTGAGCAAGTGGATAACCTCAGAGCAGTAACAGGGACTACTAAGGAGGTACTGAGGGATTTGGAAATTGTAGAGAGAGAAGAGCTGCTCAGATTAAATAAGATGAAATCAAACAAATCACCAGGCCCAGATAATATTTATCCTCGTGTTCTTAAGGAGGCCAGTGAGTACAGATATAAACCCTTGACACAGATTTGTAGGAAGTCACTGCACACTGGAGAGATTCCAAAGGACTGGAAAATGGCAAATATCATCCCATTATATAAAAAGGGTGACAGGGCAGATCAGAGCAACTATAGGCCAGTAAGCTTAACATGAAACATCACAGGAAAATTAATGGAAGGAATTATTAAGGATAAGATTGAGCAACACATGGCAAGGACAGGAGTTATTCTGAACAGTCAGCATGGGTTCAGAAGAGGGAGGTCGTGTTTTACTAACATGTTGGAATTCTATGAGGAGGCAACAAAAGGATACGATCAAAGTGGAGCTTATGATATTATTTATCTGGACTTTCAGAAAGCATTTGATAAGGTGCCACATGAGAGGTTGGGCATCAAGTTAAAAGAAGTGGCAGTTCAGGGTGATGTTTTTAGATGGGTGCAGAGTTGGCTCAAACACAGGAAGCAGAGGGTGATGGTGCGAGGAACCTCATCAGAACTGGCCGATGTTAAGAGTGGTGACCAGCAGGGGGCAGTGCTAGGGCCATTGCTATTTTTAATATATATAAATGATTTAGATAGGAATATAAGTAACAAGCTGGTTAAGTTTGCAGATGATACCAAGATAGGTGGATTAGCAGATAATTTGGAATCCGTTATATCATTACAGAAGGACTTGGATAGCAGACAGGCTTGGGCAGATTTGTGGCAGATGAAATTTAATGTCAGTAAATGTAAAGAATTACACATAGGAAGTAAAAATATTAGGTTTGAATACACAATGGGCAGTCGGAAAATCGAGAGTACACCTTATGAGAAGGATTTAGGAGTCATAGTGGACTCCAAGCTATCAACTTCCCAACAGTGTTCAGAAGCCATTAAGAAGGCTAACAGAATGTCAGGTTATATAGCGCCTTGATGTGTGGAGTACAAGTCACAGGAGGTTATGCTCAACCTTTATAATGCACTGGTGAGGCCTCATCTGGAGTACTGTGTGCAGTTTTGGTCTCCAGGCTACAAAAAGGACATAACAGCACTAGAAAAGGTCCAGACAAGAGCGACTAGGCTGATTCAGGGCTACAGTTCAAGCAAAAGAAGATTAAGAGGTGACATGATTGAAGTGTTTAAAATTCTGAAGGGAATTAGTACAGTGGATTGAGACTTGCATTTTAAAATGAGCTCATCAAGAACACAGGGACACAGTTGGAAACTTGTGAAGGGTAAATTTCGCACAAACATTAGGAAGTTTTTCTTTACACAAAGAACGATAGACACTTGGAATAAGCGACCAAGTAGTGTGGTGGACAGTCAGACGTTAGGGACTTTCAAAACTCGACTTGATGTTTTCTTGGAAGAAATAAGAGGATAGGACTGGCGAGCTGTTGGGCTGAATGGCCTGTTCTCGTCTAGAGTGTTCTAATGTTCCAATGGACAGAGTCAGTGGTGCTGTTAGAATTATGTTCCTGGACTTCTCTAGCACCTTCAACACCATCCAACCTCTGCTCCTTAGTGACAAGGTGACAGAGATGGCAGTAGATTCACACCTGGCGGCATGGATCGTGGACTATCTTACAGACAGACCTCAGTATGTGCGTCTTGGGAACTGCAGGTCTGACATTGTGGTCAGCAGCATAGGAGCGCCGCAGGGGACTGGACTTTCTCCGGTCCTGTTCAGCCAACATACATCAGACTTCCAATACAACTCGGAGTCCTGCCACGTGCAAAAGTTCACTGACGACACTGCTATGGTGGGCTGCATCAGGAGTGGGCAGGAGGAGGAGTATAGGAACCTAATCAAGGACTTTGTTAAATGGTGCGACTCAAACCAATTACACCTGAACACCAGCAAAACTAAGGAACTGGTAGTGAAATTTAGGAGGACCAGGCCCCTCATGGACCCCGTGATCATCAGAGGTGACTGTGCAGAGGGTGCAGACCTGTAAATACCTGGGAGTGCAGCTGGATGATAAACTGGACTGGACTGCCAATACTGATGTTCTGTGTAAGAAAGGTCAGAGCCGACTATACTTCATTAGAAGGCTGGCGTCCTTCAACATCTGCAATAAGATGCTACAGATGTTCTATCAGACGGTTGTGCTGAGCGCCCTCTTTACGCAGTGGTGTGCTGGGAAGGCAGCATAAAGAAGAGAGACGCCTCACACCTGGACAAACTGGAGAGGAAGGCAGGCTCTATTGTATGCACAGAGATGAACAGTTTGACATCCGTGGCAGAGCGACGGGCACTGAGCAGACTCCTGTCAATCATGGAGAATCCACTGCATCCACTGAACAGGATCATCTCCAGACAGAGGAGCAGCTTCAGTGACAGACTGCTGTCACCGTCCTGCTCCACTGACAGACTGAGGAGACCCCACACTATGAGACTCTTCAATTCCAAGTTATTGTCTGTTATACCTGCATTGTTATCACTCTTTAATTTAATATTGTTCTTTATCAGTATGCTGCTACTGGAGTATGTGAATTTCCCCTTGGGATTAATAAAATATCTATCTATCTATCTATTATATAGTGCCTTTTATATCTATTTTATCTGCCTGCATGTCACACTTGCATCTCATGTCTTTTGTATACCAGGTGATTGAGCTGTTGATACCATATTGTACTTTCTATTATTACTTTAGCGTGAATCTCCCCTACTCCGAAATAAAACATTTACCGTATAACAGTCGTGACCCACTAGGGGGTGTTGTACACACAATAGCACAGACACCCTCTTTGATGCCAGTAAAGAGATTTATTTCCACAAATGCTTCGGCAGTATGACCGCCCTTCTCCTCTCCCCAGCAGTTGAGCTTCATCTGACTACTCTCCATCTCTGACTCCCGATACCCGGGTGAAGAGGAGCAGCCTCCTTTATACCGGACCCAGGAGTACTTCCAGTGCTGTCACAATGGACACAGGAAGCACTGTCGGGTCAGGCTGAGCCTCTCCATGGTAGAAGAGTCTGCCACCAGCAGCTTCCCTTAATGCCACTCGAGGACCCCAACAAGGCTCTCCACCAGAACTACAACTCCCATGCGGCCCTGTAAATGTCCAAATGGGATGCATGCCAGAGGGATGTCGCCACCCAGTGTACTGGGGAAGCACTTGGCCCTGGGAAGCAGTCTCTCCCGTTCATCCATTATAATGACTTCCCGACCAGGTAAGGTACCACTAACCCCCACATCCTTCCATTAAAAGGGTCTTCTGTCCAGGTAAGGTGCCATCCATACTGGCCAGGATTCCAGCCAACCCATTCTGCCTAATACACAGTGTATATTTTGACTCATAGGCAGCCAATCTTGCGTATCACACGTCTCTGGAGTGTTGTGGTGTCATCTCTCCATTTTTAGTCAAAACAGGTACACTGCAGTATCCCATTTAGCTTTGCTAAGTACAGTTTATAATGTGGAGTTTGTACAACAGCTAAATCAGATAGCATGCTGTTTGACAGAACGTGTTGTGAATGTGGGACAAAATTGTTGTTGACCAGTGGAACCAGTTAGCATTTAAACTAATGTGAATTTCCCGTTGGGAATTAATAAAGTATAGTAATAAAGTAAAATAATTAAGGATGAGCCAAGAGAGTCGACCATCAGGACACTGGAGAAATGGCTGCTGAAAATGGGGCTTTCCAGTCATAAGTGAATGTGAAATTATAATGATTCCATTATTTCAAACACAATTAGTCATCTCTTGGCTATACGTTTAAATCGATTTATTGGTACCCTGATAAAAACAAAAGTATCAAACATTTTCCGAGTGCTTTTGTGTACTCACAGTTTTCCGTTCCCACAGTTTTCATTGTTTCATCCACTGTTGTCAAGCTAAATAAATGAAAGACTTGGTGAAATGTTTAGTAAAAATTCTAATATGCTCATTCTTTTCAACAGTGCTGAAAAGAAACCCTCGGCCAACCCAAGCAGGCGGCGGTAAAAACCAAAAGACACAAATCAAAACTCGGAAAGCACAACTGTGCCACATCTGCTTTGTGAAAATTTCTTTAACTTTTAATTTTGTTCTCAATTGGGAAAAAAAAAGTACAAAAAACTTGCCTCTAGGAAAGCATCTAAATCACAGTATGTCACCGTGTTGATTAGAAAGTGTAAACTCTAATGGGCTACCCATGTGTCCCAAATTACTCGCCATTACTGTCCAGTGTTGGTGGGCTTTAGTTACTCAGTAGAACATTTTGAGCAAGCCCGGCAGGTATCGATCACAATTAGGCATGAGACAAAACTCTGTTGTATGGAATTTCTCAATACAAAATACTGCTAATACGAAACGTGAGACGAAATCACATGACTGAAATGAAACAAAAATGGCAAACAGAATCGTCTTTTGTCGAAAGCAGGGGATTTCCAAATCTGACAGAAGATTAGAACTAAGGTAGGACGGGCCAAACTGACTGTACAACGGCACAAGCGTCACTCGCTGTCCGCATAATGACGTGAAGGTGAAAGCTGCTGACGCACAGGGTAGAAATCAACCAAATGTAAAAGTGGGCTGGTATCGCAAGTGACATGTTTCACACATGCATTTAATTTAATGAGTCACGTCGTCAGAGAATTAGGGGAAATTGTAACTTTTTTTTTATACATGCTCACTGTATTCACAGGCTTGTTTTGAAATTGAACTCAATTGAGACTGGCAAAGCACAAACTTATCATTCTAGAACAATCCTCATGAATCAGGGGGTGTAAGAAAGTCACGGTGCCTGTTTTGGATCCTGATGGCGGTCATACGATTTTTTTTGTCCGTTTGTTGAAGTGCTTAGGTTTTCATAGATGTTACGGCCAAAACCACAAATCAGCCAAAGTGGGAAGTGTCTGGCCAAATTGGGAAATAGCCAACGTCGCTGTTATTTGACCAGCCAATGTCTGGTCTTTTCCTTGATTTTGGGATTTGGCCAACCAGTTTACGAAATAGTATTGGGCGATCGGAAGAAAAAATGCATGAGCAGCGATTTGTTGGGCACTTAGTGGTGCAACTGCAGAGTGTAGACTTGGCCGCCAGTCAGTGACTGGGAAGACGCGACAGTTCGCAGTGATTTTTCTTCTGTGCCCAGTGTGAGCAGTTTCTCATGCAGAATGGAAAACTCACTTCTGAGTTGGCATCTTTTCAAGCATCTTCGCACCTTGAGCGGACAGTCGTACATCAGCACATCGAACTTTGGCCAGGGATTTCTCGCCACTTTGCAAAATGGCCGGCCAAAGTAGCATATCCACTGGTCATTTTTAGTAATTTGGACTTTGGCCACACCTCTCGACAACCTTTAAGTGAGACATCTTAAATGTACCGCTACTACGTGGAATTGAAGACCTAGTGGAAAAAACTGGAATTCATGGACAGAGGCATCTTTCTTCTTCTTAACGAAATACAAAACGGAAAATCATACCCCGAAAGGCATCATGAGCAGGATATAAAAAGACGGCCATTACTGGAGCAACGTTATTGGGATTTGATGTGAGGTCAGAAAACAAAAAGATCAATTTAGATCTGGGGGTTTTTGCACTGAATCCACTTTATATCATAGGTGGTCCTTATAGTCAGGTGTACAGAGTACAGTGCAACATGTCTTATGTTACTGCAGGGCAAATATTTTACGTTACTATTTAGGCTTTTACTTTTTACAAAAAAAAAAGGTCACAAAATTTGCATTCAAATCAGTGCTCAAATACATATTTTGCAGTGTTTCCTCTAGGAAATGTTACCCTATGATGAATGTGTTTCCTTACATTACATGCTTGTTTGCGACTCTAATCGCGCATCTCCAGGGTTTTAAACTGTGAAAGGCAGATAAGAACCAATTACAGCAGAACCCTCGGATTTGTGGTTTACCATGGCCTGAAAATGTTAAATGTAAAAATTTCAAAAATAAATGATTCATAAGCTTTAAATCATGCGTTTACCACTTTTTACACGAATTCTGTGGGCAGTGAAACCCAGCATGCACGGGGTCGGGGCGCCTGTGTGTCTGATGCCGTTTCTGCTGCGCTGACACTTTCATTCATGAGTAAGAGAGAGGGAAAGAGAGGACAATTAAAATCCACTGTACATTATATTACTTTTTATTGTTGGTAATTTCTTATTGTGAATAATTTATCAATTAAACTTTATCATAGGTATGCATGTAAGTGTTAAACGACTTGTATATAGGGTTCGCTTCTTATCTGTGGTGTCAGGCATCATCACTCATAGATAAGGGTTAGGGTTAGGGTTAGCCCTAACCCTAACCCTCCTGTAATCATTTCTCTAACAAAATTAACATTTGTGAAACTGTAAGAATTACCATCAGTTGCCCACCGGTGTTTATTGTTTCACATCTTCAAACTTGTGCAGTCAGTGAAAAAAGTCCTAGAGCCATGTATGACATACATCAGATAAGAGGACAGTGGGATTTGGGAGGATCGTAATACCTTTATATGCTGGGAAACAGTTCACGGGAGCACTCAGAACAAGTCACGACATTGTACTGCAGTAAAGACATCCTTCTGTTAATTAATATCGTGGCTTACTTTATCTTCCACACTAACAGTGAGTAACACAAAATATTCAGTGCGTTTCTTTTATGAAAGTTTCATATCGTGGGAATTGTGTATCGTGAAGTGTGAATCGCCAGACGAATTGTACCGTGGGGCTAAGTGTTTTGTCTCATGCCTAGTCACAATTTAACACAACCTAACATCACCTTCTCTAAGTCAGAGAAGGCGTCAGCCCGCTGCTGTGCCCACAAAGTACTTTGGTCAAATTGAACTAATCTGTATACTAAGAAAAAAAAATCAGTCAATGGAGAATAATTTTGGTTCCTTCTGATTACATTTGACAGGATTTGTTTACTTGTGTATTCATTTATTCAATAACACAACTAATGTACCACACTTTATTAAACTTGAAATGAAGCCTGATTTCTGTACAACTTCAATACTTAGTCATGCATAATCCTGTATTTGCACCCGTTTCACTCAATACCAGGTCACACATAATTCAGTTCACGCTTTCTCCATAAAAATACAAACATAAAATGTTCTTTTTTTATGTATAAAAAGGTTTGTCAGTCACAAAAAGACATGAATTTATAGTGGTCATCACCTGTTAAGTCATCTGTATACAAAACGATAGCACAAGGGTCTCCCAGAATTTGTTCATAAACATAATCATAAATTAAAATAATCTTTTATCACTTAGTCATCAAATGGAATGCCTCAATGTAACATCCAAACCACACTTTCAATATCCATCACCATATTGTATAAGGAAAAAGAAAAACTTAAAAATTAAAAAAATACATACGGTACCAATAAAAGCTCTAAAAATTATAGGAGTAAAAGTGACATAAATATTGTTTTTTTTTAATAGATACCTCTAAACAAGGATACTGTAACAAAAGCAGCAAATCAAATCTTCAAGGAAAAAACGGTGTGGCCTACATCACCTGTAGTTCAGCAAGTGCCTTCCTTGTAGAGTTCAAGGTGTGGATGCGCTACTAAGAATTTGAAATACAAGTCTTAATACAAAATAATAATTACAGCCAAATCCTCGGGGCTTTCTCCAGTCCTTGATCATCTTGAGATAACAGCTAAATTGTACATAAGATGCAATATGCATCATACTTCATGAAAGGGGACATTTTCTTTTTGGATTCGATCCCTTCCTTTTTGTATCTTCTTTATGATCTCAGATACAATGCAAACTGAAGAGGTTAATCCAAGCAGAAAAATTAAATCTGAAAGAGGAAAACAAAGGAAAATGAAGACATAAAACAATGGAACAATCAACAGAAACCAACAGCCTAATAAAATATACAGTCATCACATGAAGGACATCCAATTCTGATGTGCCTCGAAAGGGAAGCGGCATACCACAAAGGATGACATACAGGTCTCGAGATAAGAAGAGTCGTAAACTCACTAACTCACTATAACTAAATCAAAGTCGAAGAGAACAGGAACTGGTCAGTGAGGTTTGAAACACACAAACAATACAATAAGAACTTATTTTGTGTATGAGTGCAGGCATAGAGCACTGTGAACAATTCTGGGCTAAAATACAAGTACAGATTTTATTAATTACTAAATACAGTGAATTTAAATACACTAGCAGATATTTTTTACTGTTTGGTTTTATCCGCAAACTTGGACAATACAGAAGTCTCGCCCTTAATAACTTTAACCCCAGACATTATTTAATGCAGTCTGCTCCGGGGTATCACCCATTGTAAGACCCTAGTAACTGCCGTAACAAACCTGCACAAAATGGTGATGCCTAGGAAAAGGAAAATGGTGTGGTAGGATGGCGCAAATCATTTTTAATTAGTTAATAACAGAAATAGACTCAAGGTTAGAAAAACGAAAAAAAAAAAAAACACATGGAGAAAAAATTTTTTAGAATATAAATCATAAGAGTTTCATAAAGAAATCAATAGAAAAACACACTTTACAATTTTGCGCTCTACTTATCCCATAAATACAAGCCTGACTCCTCTTTCTACTCCTTGCTACACAAAGCTATCTTGTTTTCCAGTGACCAGTCTTGCAATCTTGCTTCTTACTCAACAGTGTGCTGAAATTCTGTATGCACAAATGTTAAAATCGCCAATCACCAGCACAGTCAGAGTTCAAAATTATACACGGATTACATCCAACCCTCCATAATATCCATGTAAATATTCACTTTGTCAACTCTCCTCCTTAAATGTATAAGGCACGTCCTCCATTTGCTGCTCTATGGTCCTATGTGGCCAAATCTCTTTCATCTGTTCTTTCTGTGTATGATCCCTGGTCACCTCAAGTTCTATATTCGCTTTACAAGCCTCATTGCTCAATTCCCAGGTGTTTGTCTTGATGGATCATATACAAGTGACCTGTGTCAGACTGTAATGTGAACTCATCTACCCTACAAAATGGCACACATACACTCAATTTTCTATCAATTCCAGCTTTTGGACTTCAGTACCGACACCAAAATGCTTACCCCTTGAAGTTCCAACTGTGTCAAAACATGTAGATTCATTTAATGATGTCAACAGACAGACGTTTTTCAACAAAATGAAAAAAAAAATGAGGGTGGAGTGAAATGGGGATTAAGAGGAAAGCTGACATTTACTTTGGGTAGTGAAAATCCTGAAATACGGATTATGTACTGTTTTGAAATTATTTTTTTGGTTCTTTTCCAGTACCAGTATACCAAGCAACTCTAAGTCAAGTTGGGGAGCATGCGCTGGTACGGTGCGTTGCCGCACCCACCACGCGATGAAACAGCTCAGGATCCCGATTGGTGACCCCAAAGGGCAGACACACGGTCCAGTCCCACCCTCCAGAAATGACCCTATCTCTGTTGCAATTAGGTGTTAGGTGGGCGTCCCCTTGGCCTGGTCCAGTCGCTCGGGTCCTCAACAATGAGTGTCCTGTGAGCTGGATCACCTACAGGAAATCAAGCTGTGAGCCAGTGGGTAAAGACATGCGTGAAAGAGATCCGGAACATGTATTCTCTGCAACGGAGGATTAGAATAGTGGAAGCGTATGTGTCTACCGTCTTTCAACAGGATGGAACGACATGTCACACTTCTCGCGAGTCACTTTCTCGAATTCACAACATCTTCACAGAAGAACGACCTGTCAGCAAAGGTTTGTGGCCATCAAGATCACCGGACCTATCTACTTGTGACTTTTACCTTTGAGGCAATATGAAGGGAAAAAGTGTATGTCAGTAATCCAAAAACATTACTGAAGGACACTATACAGAGTGAAACTGGAAAAATTGAAGCGGTTGAGCTGCGGTGCATTTATGACAATATGGTGTGGCGTGCAGAAAAGTGTATTGACGCTCAAGGAAATCATTTCCAGTAACTCCTCTACCCAGTAGGTACAGATTTTTGTATTGCATATCTTTCATTTCGTGTATGGGCTAAGAAACGAACATCAACATTAGAGTCGGAGATGGTTAGGTTTTTCGTGCATCACCCGGTATATATATATATATATATATATATATATATATATATATATATATATATATATATATATATATATATATATATACACATTAAACCCTTTCCAGAAACACTTGAGAACGTTTACTTAAAAGTAATCTGTAACAGGTCATGTTTTCTTGTCTATATTAGTGAGAACGTTAATTACAACTTCCACCTCTTTTTCTGTGGTTAAATATTTATAACCCAAGTAGCAAAGCCATAATAACATTTTTACACACAATATGCATCCAGAAAGAAAAATGAATGAACAAAGCTATTGGTTTGTGCAAAACAAAATAATACAGCAATATAGCAATTAGTGATTAATAATGTTTGCATGTCTTCTGTACTTACTAAAAGAGATAATAAACACTGTTAAATATTAGAGGAATGGATCTCCGTGCTCTGCAAAAAAGAAGGCTTACCAAATATGCTGAGGCTTTCTGTCTGGAATACTTTCTGCAGCGGTGGAAAGTAAACTACAAGCAGCTGCCCCATGATGGATCCCAGCACCGCATAACAAAACATTTTGTTGCTACACAATCCAATCTCAAATACGTATCTAGTCTGTGGAGAAAAACAAAGGATTATTAACATAAATCCATCATTATGTCAGTGTTGAAAATGTTCTTTACAATCCCCAAAGTTTGTGAGTTTGAAATTGCAGATATGAGTGATGATAAAAAGGCCCTTAAACAAAGCCCCCTTAATGCACTTGCAGTTTTATATTAGTGTACTCTTATGTTCGCAGAGCTTAAGACATGGGAAGGTGTGTTGTCTACATCTAAAACTGACACGGACAGGATTAACCAGATCATGTTACTCTATCTGGGTTCAGAACACATTCGTAATGTAAGACGGAAACTCTCATGGACTGCAACCTGAGGAAGAATCAGGTAGACAGGCCAGGCAAGGCATAGATATGCTGCAGGTGATGAACACTGGAAACGTCTTAAATAATTAAAATAATCAACACAGCTGGTGTGAAATCAGAACTCCTCACCTGTGACCTTGAACTTAATGCATTGAACATGTCAAAAAATACAAAACAAGTGAAGGTCATTGTTGTGTCTCTTGGAGTGATGACATTGTCACGTAGCTGTGGGAAAGAAGTACAACAAATTACTTGAGTAACTTTTAATATTAAAAACGAACAAAAAACTCTTAATAGGTACATTTAAACAAATTCGTATTTTAAATAAGCACTCCTTAATCCTTTACACACAAAAGCACCATGAAAATCTTCTATTTGAAACAAAAAATGATTAATTTTGGAAACACTGCCACTGTAGAGCCAGTTAAATGAAACAAATGTATTTTCATTCTACGCTCCATACCTCTCTCCAGAAGACAAACAGTGTGCCACAAACAATGATGAGCGATGAAACCAAGATCTTCACAATCAAATTCTTAGTGAGAATGCTGTCTTTAACATTTCTGGGAGGTTTCCTTATGACGTCCTTATCAACAGGTTCAACCCCCAAGCTGACAAAGAAAAGAATAATTAAAGTAAATGAAAAAGTATGCCTTCTAAAATTAATCTGAATATTAAAGTATCGCCAACAAATGATAATATCAAGTAGCATAAAATCATATTCCCCAACCTGTTTAGTCCAGTTCAGGGCTGTGTGTGGCTGGAGCCTATACTGACAGCACAGAAGGCCAAGCAGGAAACAGCTGTGGACGAGGACCACTTATGCACGGCCCTGCACTCACACAGGGGACAATTGGGAATCACACATCAGCCTAACATGTCTAGGGATGTGGTAGAAAAACCTACACAGACAATGTCCAGGCATGGGATCAGAACTTGGGATTCGGAATCTGTGAGCCACAGTGGTGCTACCAACATTGTCTAGCATCGCAAATAAAGGCATTGGAGGGGATTTGTTTATATTACTTCTCTTTTCTTTCCCAAGCTTCCACCAGTCAAAACATAACTGATTTGTTTTAAACAATTCCCATTTTTTCTAAGCTGTCTTGAGAAAGAAAGAACAAATGAACAAATAAACGAAACAAGGAAAAGTTTGCCCAAATAGGTACCTAGTGTGGTTCATTTTCTGACAGTTTCAGACTTCAGCATTAACAGGTTATTTATATTTGCATTTGAGATTCAAAAATCTGCCTGTCTTCATATTTTGCCAAAACCATAAGCTATCACTCCAAAAAGACTCATGGATCAAGTCAGGCTACACTTATTATGAAAAATCTGTGAACTTACATGTGAAAATGAGAGAGAAAGTACAAATGCTGATCAAACAAAGAAGGCATCATCTAACACCACTGAGAAACGTTTATTTAAAGAAACGCTGCACATCGCTGATTAAGACCAGAAAATCCGTTAATGAAGCTGCCACCTCTTATCTCTGTCACGGGTAGCCTGGTACTCCTCACTTACACTAGTTGAGTGTTTTGACGTTGTTCTGCATACCAGTAAATGCGCACTTTCTCACCCAGCAGATGGAAAGAAAGTAGATTTAACACTTTGAACACAATGTATGATGTCCAGTTTAATCTCTCATATCTCACTAAACCTGTCAAGATGCGACATATAAGAAAACTCCTACTTCAGTGTACAGATCCTGTAGACACAACCGGCCTGCTGGCAGTCTCTACACTGGCATCTCAGTTACAAATAAAGTTATATTTATCTACTGTATCTATCTGTCTATCTACAATACAGTACCTTGTGTCTATCCATCTATCGCTGTCATCTACTGGATAACCATAGAATTTTCTTTTTTTTTGGAGACAACAGCTTACAGAGAAAAATATTATAAATAGCCAGTCAGTAGTTATGTTGTCATATAAACCTGCTAATGTTATGAAACAACTAGACTTATTGCTGAATATTTTGATGACAGTCAGTATTTGTGACAATCAATTTGATGATGTGGAACCCGTAGACTCTGGTACTGCTGCGGATCAGTGCCCCGGTTCTTCATCACAAGGCGTTTGGACTTGTCACGTCTGTCAGGACAGCGCTATATCGACATTCTGCTGCCCACTGCACACAAACAGTCATCAACTACCACATGTGTTGTGTGCAACAAGCGTGGACAGCACAATGAAATGCACTATGTTTGTGAGGTGCCATGCTTCTAGGACTCTCACTCAAATGCAGACTTTTAGTTATGTTGCTGGTAAAAAATAAAAGAATTAACAGTTTCTTTATATTTTTAACAGAGTTACTGTTGATAATAAAAGTTTAGCTTTCTAATAAATCTCTTTACATTTGTACAAGTTTTGACAGAGGTCATTATTTATCATATATGTGTAGACACGTACTGCAGTAATAAAGGGTCTTGCAGTCAGTGTGTTAAACAAGAAAGTCAAAAAGCAGAAAAGTAGACATGAGTGCTGCATATAGTGCTAGAAAAATGGCAACATGGTGGAACAAAGCTCTTTTACAAACTGACTAATACACCGTCTTATAATTGTCATGGCCCAGTTGTTTCCATCATAAATTAGGGTGGAGTGGTGGCTCTGAGGCTAAGGATCTGTGCTGGTATCCTGAAGGTTGCCGGTTCAAATCCTTGTCACTGCCAAAAGAGATCCTACTCTGCTGGGCCCTTGAGTTAGACCCTTAACCTGCAATTGCTCAATGGGCGCTGTACAATGGCTGACCCTACGCTCTGAATCCAAGGGGTATGCGAAAACTAACAAATTCCTAATACAAGAAATTGTATAAGGCGAAATAAAAAACAAAAAAAAAAAATTAAACCTGGCAGTGAACGATAACCTTTTTGGCGTATCTTCTTATACAATGCGCTACCATGGCTGTCCATTTGTCTGTCCAGGATTTTAAATCACCTGTAGCTTGAAAACCGTTTGACCTATTGAACTGAAATTTGGTACACATATGCTGCATGACCCCTACTGTCTGCTTTTGGGGTGACCTCCAAGCTTATACCTCTTTTCATTTTATTTTATTGCAGAATCAACTTTTGGCAGCAACCAGCAGGGCGGCCCTTGCTGCGCATGGGCGCCATTCTCCTCCCTACCACCTTCGCCATCACTACCTCTACCTCTTCATATCTTAAATCACTCCTGAGGCAGATTGAAGGCTTAAGTGCCAGCTCAAGTGAAAAATTAAGAAAAACATACTAAGTACTGTAATTGCAACACAAACAACTGATTTAATCAGTTTTAACACGAAAAGATGCCAACGGAAGAAGAGAAGAAGCCGGCTGCTAGGGTGGTGAAAACAAGAGCTGCTCACGAAGCAGCAAGCACATCAACCTCTGAGCAAACGAATGCTAAATGTACAGATAAAGAGTATTCACTGCACATTATCGTGCAGTCCGCCGTTACTGGTTACATATAATGCACCTACCGCTAGCTGCAGCCACCAAAATGTGTACAGGGCACAAACCAGGGCATGCAAGCAACAACCGATAACACGGTGAATCACAATGATTTTAAATGGCACTGTCAAGATGGTTGAAATTTCTATACTTTTGCGTAACCCTAGTGATTTATTAAAGGGAGCAACAAAGTCATACGTGTGGCTGTCTACCATCACATACTTTCTGGTAAAAATGTAACCTTCAGTAGTTTATCTGGAATTGAGAACTTAAAGCCCACCACAGCTAACACCACAATCAGGTTCACATCTATTCTCTTGTGCTCAAAGAAAACTGGACGTACGCATGACCTATCTGGCTGAACTAAAGAAGATAATCACCAGTAAGTGGTATGGAAGCCAAATTCATTATTTCTTCAGTTTTACATGGGAAAAGTTTACATGAATAAACTGTCAAGGTGTGACTATATACAGTATATTGCTTACATGCTATTTTGTTTTCACCTCTGAGGCTAAACCTCGTACCGTAACTGGGATGTGCAACACAACAAATACCAAATCTCATCCCACAGATAATGGCAATTATGGCTACTCAGGCAATAGAAGGCCATTAGCTTAGCCAATTATGCGTCTTGGCAGTATGGCCTGCTGCAGATGTGACCGTGCGAGACAAAGAGCTTCATCTATGGTGGTGAACGAGCCAGAAGACTGCAGTACATACCAAATAATTATGCTTGGGCAGATTCTGGCATGTCCAGTGTTTCTTAAGTAAGGCAAGATGTGTCAAACCTTGTAACCTGTAACTATGACTAGTCATGCTAGGTAAGCAGAACTTACTTCCCGAAGACAGTGCACCTTTACAATTGCCAATCACCAAATGTATTTTCTCTTGGGCAAGCGAACAAAACAGAACAAAACACTTGATATCAGTAGTTATTAGGATTGTGAGGTACACAGGTACTGAAAAACCCAAATTTTAATGCGGTATGGTACTAGCATTTCTGGAGTTTTGGTACCAGAAGTAGACATCAGCTTATCTCTCAATTCCCTGTCCTAACACTTTATAAAATGAAACTTTATGTGGATTCCTCCCAAATTGCAGTGACATGGTCTGGCTTTGCCAGGGAATATTGCCTTGACCGAATTGGGACTCAAAGCTATAAAGAGGGAAGTGTTGTGCAGTATGGAGCACCAGGGTGGCTGGAGGAAGACAGTGGGGTTCGGAGTCATCCGCTATTTGCTTTGGGTGGGCTTTTTTTTTTTTTTAAATATGTACTAAAAATACAAAAGTTGGTATTAATATCGAAGTCAAAATTTTAGTACCGGTCCAACATTAGTAGTTACGGACCTTTTCAAGACCCCTTGACTGGGATTAGAGTTTCAAATGTAAATGATATAAACTGAGGACGTTGCCAGATTGCTGCTCTGGTATGTCTTTAAGAACTAAGGTATGGTCAAGGATTATCCAATTCAAACATCACTGCAAAACCAGAGACAGCCATTACTGATGGACTATAAACCCTTCACACATTGACTGTATCGAGCACTGAGCAGCTGCTGCCAAATTATTTTTATGAATTACTTACAAGATATGTAACTGCATAGATGCTCATTTAAAAAAGGAACCCCACTTGATTAAAGACATGCAGGGGTAAATGTCCAGAATCCAACCAGTTAGTCCAGTCTTATCTCAGGTGTAAAAACAAAGGCAAACACAATCTGCTTGTTTATTGTTCACTTATTGATTGATAGCACATTAAAATTACAGTATTTGGAATATGAAATATTACCTCTGAGCAGGTGGCCCATCCATAATGATGTTAATCCAAAGAATCTGCATTGCATTCAGAGGATTAGGGAAATTCATTAATGTAGCTAAAGAGATTAACGTCAAGGCAGCAATACTCCTGTGGGGGGAAAAGAAATTCAAGAAAATTAATTTGTCAAAGAGAATATTAACAGACACACTCTCATAAGCCAAGTATAACTTATAGTAAATAAAATATCACTTATCCTTAGAAATACACAGAATGTGCAAGCGAGGAAGACATCCCGACTGACCAGATTTAATATCTTCATCCTAATCATGGATGAGGCAGATTTACGTGGGGTCAAAGTCACCAGATTTACAGCCACCGTCAATTTCTTCCTTAATGAGGAGTTGCCTTTCTTCATTAGAATCTTAGTGTGGTACAAGGGGTCCTAATAACCCTGTAGTGTATAATTTGGCTTTTGTAAGGTATATAAGTAAAGATGACGTGAGTTTAAGAACACTCTCTGACGTGCCTGCCCAAAGTCAGTGTGATTCTAGAAACTGAAATCAATTGGCTTTGCACCTCAAAAACTGTCAGCCAAGTATTAAATTTGAAGCAATCTTCTTTGTCAAAAACGTTTTGACAAAGTTGTATAACAGAAATTTATTGTAATGCTACTATAATTAAAAAGTAGGTAGGGCCCAAAGT
This sequence comes from Polypterus senegalus, assembly GCF_016835505.1. NCBI lineage: Eukaryota > Metazoa > Chordata > Cladistia > Polypteriformes > Polypteridae > Polypterus > Polypterus senegalus. Next base: position 3,826,116 of record NC_053168.1, on the reverse strand, counting down.
ACTTGCTTAAATTTCAAGTGAGAATTTAAATCAAAGTTAAGATTTTGGTTGTAATGAAAACATAAAGAAAACTAAGACCACACTGGAGAGCCCTTGATGTGAAGTCCCTTATTTTGCATTACTTTGCATACAAGATTATCATATTCTAAAATATTCAATAAGACGACAGGCCTATCATGTTTTTTATATTTATGTGTTGAGGCCAGACAGTAATGCACACAGTCAATAAGGATGCCTAGGTTAGTGGTAGCACTCCAAGGATGCTCATTTGGTATTAAGAGTCTTAATGTGTAACATGGACACACTCCCTGCGCCATTAGATTATCAAAACTGTTGACAACAAGGTGGGATGAATTGGAGGACTCGTCATTTATATCAAGTTCTGGCCCAAACATCTGCATGTCAGACCAGAAATTGAGATTAGGAAGACAATTTTTTATTCTCCAATTGTCCATTTTAGATGATCATGTGCTCACTGTGGCCTAATGTTCTGCTATAGTAAGCCAGTCTACTTCAAGGCCCAAAATGTTGTGTGGTTGGAGAGGTTCTTTATGCCATTGTTGTAGTACACAGCTACTTAGTGGAGTTTTAGTGGCCTTTCTGTTAACTTTAACAAGCCTGGACATTCCTCTCTGAAGCCGAAAATTAACACGGGGTTTTTGATCACTCTCTGGATGTGTTTATCACCTCATTCTCTTTAAGCTCCAGGGAACATAGCAATTGAAAACTCCAGGAGGGGAGCTAAAGCCATCGGGTCTGGCACCATCAACCACGTCAGGATCAAAGTTGCTTACATTGTGTATTTTTGGCCATCTAAAATTTGGTCTGAACACCTTCTAAAATATTTGATCGTTCATGCAAGCAATCTGCCCTAATAAAGTGGCCAAAGAATAGCAGCATAAATAGTTACTGTATATACAGCTCCAATTCCAAAAAAGTTGGGATAATATGGAAAACAATAAAAAATGCAAAAAAGGGAGTGATGTGTAAAGTTACTTTGACTTGTATTCAAACAATAACAGTATAAAGACAACGTATGTAATGTTTTGCCTAATTAACAGCATTTTTGATATAAAGATATGCAATATTTATTCTGAAAATTGATGCCTGCAACACATTCCCAAAATGTTGTGACTATGCACGATGTGACCGGACGAAATAAGAAGGTGATATGAAACAGGCGGGGCAATCGTGTTCTAGTATATAAGGAGCCCAAAAAAAGGCCTAGTCCAACAGCAAGGATGGGTTGAGGCTCACCAGTTTGCCAAGAGCGAAAATCCGGCACTTTGAGAACAACGCATCCCCAAAGACATATCAGTAGGATTTGGTGCATTGCACCCTTTGTAGTGCAGGATATTAACAAAAGATTCAAGGAATCCGGTCAAATCTCAGAGCGTAAAGGGCATAGCACTTGTGAATGTGCATGATCTCTGATCCCTCAGACGGCACTAGCTTGAAAACTGTTGTGCGTTTGTAATGGATATCAGGACACAGGCTCAGCAAACTTCAGTAAAACTGAACTGAACACCCCACAGATGCAAGTTAAGGCTTTACTATGCAAAGCAGAATCCACACATCAATGCTGTCCAGAAGCACAGCTGATCATTTTGTGGTCTGATGAGGCAAAATTTCAAATAGTTTTTGGAAAAAACAAAACAGCTGTCACCAAAGAGGAAAAGGACCATCTAAACTGTTATCAGTGTCAGGTCCAAAAGTCAATGTCAGTGCCAATGTGTGAGGGCACCATTATAATTATTAGGGTATGTACAAGTTTTGAAGCACCATAGATTGCCATCCAGACGACATCTTTTCCAAGGATGACCCTGCCTGTTCTAAAAGAACAACGGCAAACCACATTCTGCCTGGATAACAAGTGCACAGCCGTATAAGCGTAGAGTGCGGGTACTCGATTCGCTCATCCAAAGTCCTGACCTGTGTGGCGCATTATGAAGTGAAAAATACGAAAAAACTTGAAGACCTGCATAATGGATGAACTGGGGAAATTTCTGCTTGATAAACTTTATCAACTTGTATCTTCAGTGCCAATGCTTAATTAAGTGTGTGACACAGTGCTCAACACTCAACTGTCCAAACACTTTTCTTTTTTAAGAGTGTGTGGCCGTCTTCAGATTTGACATGAGTGTATATTAAAAAAAAAAAAAATAAAATAAAATTCATGAGGTTAAACACCCATGTTGGTAGTGTTTTCAATGTAGTTCACGGGGAAGACAATTTACATACACATACGCGTTTTAAATATGTAACAATATATATACGAGGGGGTAGCCAAAAATCACCAGAATCTGTACCTGGTGCGCAATCTTGACTTAGTTGTGAAATTCGCAGCCAGATGTAGCACACTTACAGTATTCTGCGGCAGTCTGCCAAGTGGCGTTGCTCTATATTGTTCATACGCCATTCCTTGTCAGTTTTTTTGGTGCTTATTAAATGTGTTTTGTGATTTTTGTGATGGGTGATCATAAAGAACAGCGAATCTACATTAAATTTTGCTTTCTAGTGATGCTTGAAACTGCTTTTAAAGAGGAAGCTTTAAGTAAAACACAGGGCTACGAGTGGTTTTCACGTTTCAAACGAGGGGAAATGTCACATGAAGACCAACCAAGATCTGGCTGACCGTCTACAATTAGGAATGACGAAAATCTTTAAAAAGTCTGCAATGCAATTTACAAAGATCGTCATCAGACTATTGAAGAGATTTCTGAATTGACTTGTGTGTCTTGGAGTTCTTGCCACCTTCCCTACTTGCCTGATCTTTGCTACGTGTAACTTTTTCTTTTTCCTTTGAGATCTTTTTTCGTATGCGGGAACGTGTTTTTGTACCGTGGAGGAAGTCAAAGAAAAATCGCTGCAGGCCTTGGACAACAATCCTCTTCAACGCTTCCAAAAATGTTTCCACCATTGGAAAAACCATTTGGCATTCATTCACATGGAGAGGACTTTGAAGGAGACTAAAATTTCAGTAAGTATTATTAAAACATATATATATATATTTTTTAAATTCTGCTTAATTTTGGGTACCCCACGCATATAAAACAAAGTTTTTGCCAGCTTGCAGACCAACCACAAGCATTACCTGGTAGGTAACCACCCATACAATTAGATTGTGATTCAGACTACGAATGCCATGAATGTAATTACCCTGATCTACATGCTGTCAAATAAACGAACCACACGCCGTGGCGCAACGTAAGAGGCTTCGACTCTAGCACTGACGCCCAAGGTTCGATTCCCCGAGAGGGGGTGCACTGAGTGTGTACGCCTGATGAGCCCAGAAACACATGTCGCGTACTCTTTGCATTATTTGACAGTAAAAAAAAAAAACAAAAAAAAACTTTAACATTCTAAGATCTGCTTCTCGTAACTGAAAGAGGGCACCGTGGCAGATGTTTGCCGGCTTGAGGCCAACCACAAGCGTTACCTAGTAGGTAACCACCTATACAATCAGATTGTGATTCAGACTACAAATGCCATGAATATATATATATATATATATATATATATATATATATATATATATATATATATATATGTTTGTTAATGTGGTGGGCGGCCAGGACACCCCTGCTGCATATGTTCCGGGGGAGCAACCAGGGGCAGCTCAATCCCTCCACGGGACGCTTGGTGGCAGCCTTCCTAGCCAGCAGTGATGCCTCAACCTCCTGCAGGGCTGTTTTTGTTTGTCCAGGTGAGAATAAACCTTGTGGAGCAGACAGACAATTGCATCCTCCATTCCATTCTTAGTCCGATACCCAAACAACAGTAGCTCCAGGTGGTCTACCACAAGAGGATTCATATGGTTCAGAACTTCTTCATGATATGAGGCGTAAGTGTATGGACTATTCATGACTAGCACAGAAATCCAGTAACAATTCACCAGTTTGAATCATAATGAGCAGGCTGTTCCATTCCTCACTAGAACATTGACATCTCCCAGTAGGACTGTGGAGTCAGTAAATGGAATTCTTTCAAGCACTGAATCCAATATCTGTGAAAAGGTCAAATATCCTTAATAGTTGTTTGATACACATACAAACAACAATCAACTTGCCCGGGACTGTCCCACGAGGCAACTCAAAAGTTAAATAATGACAACCCTTTTATCATAGAGGTCTGGTTCCAGAGCTGACAGTGTGCATGAAATTGAAACTAACTAGAATTAGCCTGCATTTTTTACCTCCTGAACAAGTTCCCACCCACCAGAGAAGGTCTGTACCACATTCCAAGAACCAGTTTCAAAGCCAAAGTATAACATGCCTGGGGCCATCCCACTCATGCCTACAACCCGACTGGCTGTACACTGGACCAAAACTTCTCATCTTGTCGGTGATTTGTCCACAAAGCGTCTTTGTTTTTTTTGTGGTTGACCCTGACTATGGCACATCCTACTCCTAGTACTCCTGGCGTAACTCTTCTGAGTGAGGTCTTGTTTAATTTACTCAGAACACTATCATCACTAGACAACATACTGTACCTCCAAGGATCACTTAGGAACACAATCACCACAACTACGTATATCCCCAATCCCATCTCCCAGCATGCCAAGGTTACAATTCTTGAATGGAACATGGTAAATATGATAAATGATAAAAATATATTGTGATGCTTTCAGTGAAAAAAAAGGTTAATATGTGAGGACATGCGAGTTACTTACGTACTAAGCTGAAATCTAACAAAGTTCTTGATGTTGTTGTAAATTCCTTTACCTTCTTCAATTGCATACCTAAAATAAACAGATATATGAATGAGGCATCAGATAACTTGAGCATTTAAATAAATAAAACATGTTACCAAGCAACAGAAACGCAGGCTTTATGGCAAGCATGCAAATCTTACGAGTACAGGCAAATATGCTGTTAAATACACAGAGCAATGTAAATGTCAGTAAAATCAACAATCATTGAATCATGGGAGCGGAGCCAATTCTGGCTCAAGAAGACAGTGAAAGATGTTTCTATGAGAGGAGCAGCATAAGGGTTATAACTATAACTAAATGTGAAGTTGTGCGATTTTCCTTTTATAGCAAAAACAGTACAGAATTCTTAATATTATTATTAGGTATAAGGCTGTGTGCTTCTTTGAATCCTCTGATTTCTATGAAAATGGCGGTTAGTATTTCATTGTCTCACAGCTGTAGATCCCCAGGTTCAGTTTCTTACTCACTCACCGTCTCTCTGGTATTTTGCACACTTGCTCCGTGCCTATCTGATTTTTCATCAAACATCAATAATAATAATAATAATTGTTATTACTATTATCGTATATGCTCCAATAGAGGCCCCCGGTGTTTACTTACAAAACTAGCCTCGGCTCCTGGCGCTTAATAGAGACCGGCTGCTGTTAGAGACCGGCCATTATTAACAAAAACCTTCAGAACGCAGTATTTTTTTCGCATGTATCGGTACAGTTGGTACACAAAAATATCTAATCTAATATGTAATATCTAATATTACAAACAGCTACTTTATTTGAATTTTACATGCTGCATAAAACTGTTAAAGATAAATGGCAATGTCTTTCTGTACCTTTCGCTGCTATTCGTCATCTGAATCTGCAATGACAGCTTCATTGTTGTCCAGTTCACTATCGTCTTCCTCTTCTTCCAGGTTTGTTTGTATTTTGGTCAACCCGGCACGAAAATGAAGCAGTTTTAGAAACTGGTATATCCGTATTTCTTATATATTCAACGTGCTGACATGCACACGCATTACACACGTCTATAAAGATACAGACGCTTACAATGTACGCTAGTAGGCAAATATCAAAGACCCGGCTACTGTTAGAGACTGGCTATTATTTGGCTGTGTCCCCTCAGAAGCCCGGCGCATATTAGTGACCGGCAACAATAAGAGACTCGCCGTTTATTGGAGCATATACGGTATTCACATTTATACAATAATAATTCTTCACTCTACCCTACTACATTTAGTCCTGCTCTTCCATCTTGCCAAACAGTGAGTAGCGTACACCACTGAATTTGCTTCACCTCGACTTCAGCAAAAATGTATAAATGTTCAGGAATTTGGGCGAACTCAGCGAAATGCATTGATGGCAATAGGGAAAGAGGCGAAGATCTGGAGCGAGGATTAAAGTAGGTGAGTTATGGTGAGCTCAGATACTGTGATATTTTGGTACTGCAGAGAACCGGCTTATACCTCTAATTGCAGACACGATTTTAATGCTGGACGGGTTTCATCAAATTGCGTGGAAAAAGCAGGAGGAGGACTGGATGTTTTTGTGAATTTACAGTGATGAAAAAGAGAGCACAGTATAATGAAAACTAAATGTGTGATTGAGACATTGAACTGCGGACTGAACCCGCCCTAGTCAGTGCTGGGAGAGTAAGTTATGCCATATGCCTGGCTGACTCAGCAACAGAAATGATTCACTCTGTGCCAATGTCTTTTTGATGAATCATTCTTAATGCTGGTGACTTCAAAAAAGGAATCAAGGCCTGTTCTTTTTGTGGACACAGCTGGATCCAAATATTAATGCCTTTAAATATAAACCAGTGGCACAATCCAAGATGGTCTGACTTCTTCTTGCTGCCACCTGCAAGCCTGTATTGAGCTTTGTTATCCAATCCAGAAGTTTTTATACATGCTTTTTGTTTTTATCATATTTATTTATTTATTGGAGCTTCTGTAAAATTTCAATTTTAATTTCACCTTGGGGACAAAAAAAGTATAATCTAATCTAATGAACACTTATGCCCAGGCCTTTAAGGAACATAAGGCAAGTTGAACATGAAGAAGTACAAGCATAGACAGACAACAGACAGGATGAAGCTAAAAGACATTAAAACCCCCAGAATAAGGGCAAGACATCACTCTTTGCAACACATATGCAATATCAACAGCTCCTAATTGTTTCCATCCATGGAAGTCTCTGCTGATAATCCTCCAGGACATGGTGCCTACATGTTCAGAATTCATAATGAATTTTATCATTATATTGGTAGACCTTACAAAGACCAGCCTCCAGACTACCTCGTCTTTACATTATAGATACTAACATTAGGATGTTTTCTTTACACAAAGAACTATAAACAACGTGGAATAAGTGACCAAGTAGTGTGGTAGACAGGAATACTTTTGGGACCTTCAAAACACATCTTGATGTTATTTTGAAAGAATTAAGTGGAGCAGAATGGATGGATGGATGGAATGGTGAGCATTGCTGGGCTGAATGGCCTGTTCTCCACTAGAATGTTCTCATGTTCTAACAAATTGTTTAGATAATGACTTTCAAGGCCTGAAAATAAGCACATCTCTCCTTATGTGCTTCAAAACATACACGACTTAATTCACGCTAAGAATTCTTACACTCCAAACATTAATAAATATAACACAAGTTCAAGAAGAAGAAAAGCCCAAACTACAGAGACAGAGAGAGAGGGAGAGAGAGCATATATGATGCTCAAGAATTAAATATGTTCTTCCAAACTGATTTTTACATAAGCCTGATGACATTATAATGTTCCAACATCAAATGCTATGGCTGCCATCTTCACTACAAACAACGGGCAAACACCATCAGAAACAGATTTTGTCATTTACTCCAAACAATATAAATCTTGACCCCATATCATTTTAAGCCCTCGTGTCGATCCGACTGTTTTCCATTCCCATTTATTTGCGGACTGGAGGTCCACGTGCTCCACCTGTATTTTCATAATATTCTCACTATGGTCAAGTAATGTATGCTTCAAATGAAAATACTGTAAATTTATTTTTTTTTTAACAACATTTATGTAAATTGCAAATCCAGTCAGATTATCAATTGCGTTGTGACATCCTGCATGGATATAAACACCATAAATTATCCAACTGTGCAGAACACAGATTGGGCAGAGCCGTGACGTGAGAGGTATAGTATGCTTATAGTATACATGCATAAAAGTTCTGAGTATATGAGATGCAGTCATCATCCAACATTGGCTGCTACAACTCTAATGTCATGCTGAACTTGGATAGTGAACTTTAAGGGAAAAACTTGACAAACACACAGCAAATTTAATGGAAAAACTTGGCGAACAAGGCCACTGGTGAACCAAGCTTATTTGCTACAAAAAATTCTTTGTCAAATTTCTCTGATAAACACTAACGTCAAAGGCCTGCACTTTACAGTAACTGGCAGTTTTAAAGTGTAGTTGTGAATGTCAGTAGGTCCTGCCTTGCCCCAAAGGCTGTTGGGGATAGGCTCTGGCTTCATGCTACCTTGGACTAAGACAGCATGAGAATGTTTTCTGATGTTTAATCACTATCCTTTTGGTCATTGAGACCTAGTTCACATTAACGTAAGAACATCTGCATTAGACACAACTTACATGATTGTTTGAAAGTCATCGTCCACCAGAATCATGTCGGCCGCTTCTTTGCATACATCAGTGCCCGTCTGGCCCATGGCAACACCGATATCTGCAGCCTTCAGTGCCACTGCATCATTCACTCCATCACCTGTCATGGCAACAACTGCTCCAATGTTCTGCAAAGACTTTTACAAAAGATGAACGGTATTATTTAAGAAAAAATGAGGATGAGCAAATGTTGACGTGCATTGTATTAATTAGCTGAACACATACGCTCAACCGTCTTCTGTCAGCTGGATACACATCATTACACAAAGTAACTGCTGGTCGCCTGTGTCTTTTTGGATTGGCTTCAAAAAAGTTAAACTGCACATAATATTCTACACAATCTTGCACCTTCTTACTATATGTTTTGGAGCGGGGGTCCACCTACATCCCTAATTGTAATCTTAGATCCTCTAAATACCTGCTTGCTTAGAATTCCAAAAGTAAAGCTTACAAGAACAAGTCAGGAGGCATTTTGTTTCTATGCACCAAATATCTGGAGCACTTTACTGTTACAGATATGCCCGGTCAGTACATTCAAACATTTCAAAAAACCCAAGTTATTAATTTGCATTTTTATTTTCTTTTTGTAACTATTGTAATAGGGGGAGGTGGTGATTATCTCTTATCATAAAATGTAGTTTTATTTTTTGTTTGACTGGCCACTAATCATTATTTCTGTGTGTGTTTTGTTTTTTTTTGGTATTTTATGCACCACTGCCATTTGGACAAAGTACAGCCACCTGAAGAAAGCTCCGCAAAGTGGTGACACATTTATGTCCTGTACAAGGTTCAATGGGGCTGGGTGGTCTTCTGGCCTTGAAACCCCTAGAGATTTATTTTCTCCAGTGCCAGGCAGCTGCAGTTTATTTGTTTTCTTCTGCTCGCTGGCCATCTGACTGTAGAATTTATTTGCTAAAGGAATACTCCCACCTAAAAATCTCTTTTTTTTAATAAGTTAATTCTCCATGTAGTTTGCAGTCATGGCAGAGAAAAAATGTTAATGTAATGTTTGCATGTTGAATGCAGATATAACATAAACCAACAGTTTCCAACATTACACAACAGCAAACAATGTGAAAAACGTCTACAGAGAAAATAAAGATATCTCATGTTGTGTAGTCCACATGTCATTTATCTAGTTCTATGGTTAAAATGTGTCAAACATATGCATTTTTGCTAAAATATCGATAATTGCATATTCTGCAAAAATCAACGTACATCATAAACAGGAAAAGTAAGTCATATTGGATGGACATTTCAACTGAAGACGGGACTCTTAACCAATGAATGAGGTGGAGAGGCAGATCTTCAATTCAAAAAGGCGATCCTGTTTGACTTGCGCTGCTTTATGAAGTGCGATCATTTTTCCAGAGGTATCTATTTGACAATATTTTAGCCAGAATGTTTTTTTATATTTTGAGCATACAAAAGGATAACTGACATGTGGATTATACATCATTAGTACTGCGTGATTCTCTTTTTTTCCATGGATATTTTCACATTGTTTGCCGATATATAGCCATGGTCACCAATGGCTTTTATTGTAACAAACTTTTTTCACCTCCGCTCCTCATGAGAACATGACATTTAACATTTTTCTTGGTCATCCTTACTGTAACAAATAAAAAAAATGTAATGTTTGAGTGGAGTATTCCCTTAAACTGTCTTACATAACCATTGATAAATAACTGCTCTGTAGTATTACGCATTCTTTTTGTAACTCATGTTAGTTGATATTATTGTAAACAACTTTGAGAACTAATTCAAAGTATGAAAATTTATTCATAAATAAATGACATTACCATTTACTATATTTTAATGATGTTGTACTGTTTAAGAAGAAAGTAAAAGATGAAAAACCTAAGAATACTGTTGTTGAGGGCAACACCATAAATTACTGAAAGAGAAACTTAATGCTATTTACCTTAACAATTTTCAATTTGTGCCTTGGGCTGGCTCTGTAAAAGACGGCTACCTGTCCAAAGAAAAGAATGTGTAAGAATTTCTTCCTTAATAACTTACAGCACCATTGACAAGATACATTAACTAAGTTTGACTGAAGGGTAAATCCTACTAGTGGCATTCTGGTAGAATGCATTGTGTGAAAATAAACCAAATAAAAAGTTTTCAGGCACCTTCACTTTCTGAACAATTTATTGTGCTGTACATTTTCATTTTAAATAGATACATTTGACATTTTTGCCCAACATTCAACACTCAAAAATCCATCATGACAAAGTGCAAACATGTTTTCAGAAAGGTTTACAAATGTATTAAAAATAAAAAATTGAAACATCTCCTTTATAGAAGTATCAGACCCTTCATTCAGTACTTTCTACAAGTCTCTTTGGATCTTCTTGGGTAAGTTTCTACAAGCTCTGCACAACTGGATTTGGGCAGTGAATCCTGTTCATCCTAGCAGACCCTCTCAAGCTGTTAGACTGGATGGGAGGCGTCTATAAACTGACATCTTTGGGTCTCTCCATATATATTCAGAGGGTTTAAGTTTGGGCATTGGCTAAGTTACTCAAGGCAATTGAGACTTTTCCAGAAGCCACTCCAGAATTGTCTTGGCTGCAGGCTTTGAGTCACTGTCATGATGAAATTGTCATCCCAGTTAGAGGTGGTGTACACTTTGGAGTAGGTCTGCTTCAAGAACCTCTCTCTGTGTTTGGCTGCATTCATCCTTCCCTCAATTCTGACCAGTCTTCTTGTCCATGCACCCCTAAAACATGATGCTGGCACAACCATGCTTAAACATAGGGATAGGTGGGTGATGACCGCTTCCTTGTCTCCACCAAACACAGTGCTTGGAGTTCTTCCCAAAGAGTTCAATTTTGTCTCTTCAGACCAGAGAATCTTTCTACTCTTCCTTTCAGGGTCCTTTGAACAGCTTTTACTCAAAAGTGGCTTGTCTAGCCAATCTGCCATAAATGCCTGATCAATGGAGTGCTATTGAGATGGTCTTCTTACCCCGTTTACTCATACTGGCTGAATGGCCAACACTAGGAACAGTTCAGGTGGTTCCAAACTTCTAGCAATTCACAGCTATTGAAGCAGCTGTGCAACAGGGAACACTCAAAGCTTTACAAATGGTTTTGTACCCTTGTAGAGCAAGCAGAGACCTACAGAGAGATCCTTTCGACTTCACAAATTGGTTTTTGTTCTGATATGCAGTGTGAATTGTGGGACCTCCTATACTGAGGTGTGCCCTTTCTAAATGATGACAAATCAATACAGTTTGTCACAGGTGGGTTCCATTCAAGTTCTAGAAACACCTCAAGGACAATTAAAGCAAAGGGGATGCACCTGAGCACAATTTGGAGAGCTTCACCAAAGGGTCTGAATACTTCTTAGGAAGCAAAGATTTCAGTATATGAATTTTAATACAGTTGCAAACCTTTCTGAAAACAGGTCTTCACTTTTGTCATGATGGGTTCTTGAGTATGGACTGATGGAGAAAAATGGCAATTCATCAATTTAAAACTACAGGCACAACACAACAACGTGTGCAGAAATTGAAGGAGTCCATTGTATAACCCATAATATGAGTTATTTTTAACTTTAATTGACTTATTTAATTGACTGTATTAAAATGGCCACCTCGTGCAAACAGCAGGATCTCTCCAGTTTGTGTTTTGTGTATAGTAACAGGATATTAATTTTTCATCAGTTAAATACTAACACACACTTTTCAAAGCATTAATGCATAACGGTTCACTCAGTAGTCCCACCTTGTATACACTGTCTACACACACACACACATATATATATATATATATACACACACATATACATATATACACACATATATATATATATATATATATATATATATATATATATATATATATATATATATATATATATATATATATATATATTCAAGGCATTCATAATCTGAATCACAATCTGACTGTATGGGTGGTTACCTACCAGGTAACACTTGTGGTTGGTCAGCAAGTCGGCTAACATCCGCCACGGTGCCCTCTTTCAGTTGCGAGAAGCAGATCATAGAATGGTTGAAATAGTTTTACAAATAATGCAAAGAGTACACGACACGTGTTTCACCCTAATTCTGGGCTCATCAGGCGTACACACTCACTGCACCCCCTCTCGGAAATCAAACCTCGGACGTCAGCGCTAGAGCAGATTTACTGACCAACCACAAGCGTTACCTGGTAGGTAATCACCCATACAGTCAGATTATGATTCAGATTACGAATGCCTTGAATGGAATTACCCCGATCTACATACTGTCAAATAAACGAACCAAACGCCGTGGTGCAACACAAGAGGCTTCGCCTCTAGCGGTGGCGTCTGAGGTTCGATTGCCGAGAGGGGGTGCAGTGAGTGTGTATGCCTGATGAGCCCAGAATTAGGGTGAAACACGTGTCGCGTACTCTTTGCATTATTTGACAGTAAAACTATTTCAACCATCTTTTATATATATATATATATATATATATATATATATATATATATATATATATATACACATACATACATACACAAATTATACAGAGAGAGAGAGACATAAGACACATGGTTCGTCTTATTTGGGGCTCATCAGTGTACACACTTTTGCTTCCCCTTGCGAGGATCGAACTTCAGACACCAGCGCTCCAGGCAAAGCCTCAGATTTTGCACCATGGCGGTTGGTTTGCTTACTTCACAGGGTGTAGATGGAAGTATTATATGCATATACATATTTATTTTTATCAAACTACATGTCTTTATTTATTTAAAAAGCTCTGTAAAAAGATAAATGACCCCTAGGGAGAAATCAAGAAATGCAACTTGGGGCTCCTTCATGCCAACGACAATACATCTATATATGTATGTATAGCACATCACTGGGATTGGGACTGCCATGTCAGAAGTTTTTCCTTCTTTTTAGTCATTCGTGTATGCGCTCAGACTATGTGTATATACAGTGGTATTCATATATCCATTTATTTATTTAAAGAGCTTCTCTAAAAGGCCGAATTTACCTCAGGGATAATACAGAGTTCTATCTATCTATGATCTTTAAAGTACAGAGATTACCAGCTACATCTATTCCAGGATTGTGGGGTATGGGCAATGAGGACTGATTAAAGGTGCTGAATCTTTTCAGTTGAAGCAAAGTCCATGAGGTGAAATTATACAATTACTATTGTGGATGTGTTACTTTAAAATAAGATCTTTAAGCAAGAAACAACAGGGCATAGATAAAGATGGATAAGGGGAAATAAAAAAAAGAAATAGAGTAGTTTACTAAGTAGCATCACAAGAGAGTCAGCTGATACACAAGAGCACAATGATAATAAACAATGGCAATATCTACTTAACAGTATAAAATGACACTTATAAATGTCAGGTATGAATGTATAGCATGTACAATTTTCAACAACAGAACAATAAAAGTGAAACCAAAGTTCAGGATTCTCATGTCATGAACATCATCTGAGTGTGGTGCCTGATGTACTTTCAAAAACTTGATCCCCTAAAATTTTTATGTGCCTTCTGGCAGGCCAACTCTGAAATAATTATCAGCCTATAAGGTTACCAGTGCCAACAATTAATCCAATTGTAGAACACAAGCAATTTAGTGCTGCTTCATCCAGATACAGTAAGTGGCATAAATGGGTATCAGGGCTCTCTATGCTATTGCTGGCCTTGGCCAGGAACATATTACTTTATTCTGACGTATTTAAAATATATGTTGACTGTAAATCACAAACGTTAGAAAGTATAATTCACATATTTCAGTACAGAGAAGCTAATGTTAGACCAGTTAAATTCAGCACAGAATACCACTTTCAGGGTCAGGTTCAAAACGTTTTAATCTTGTTGTGCTTCTGTTCCTTTAAACTTGCTAAAACTTATCAAAATGAGACAACAGTTCTTTCCCTAATCTGTACACCTGGTGCCTTCCCCTGAAATCTTTCAATTAAAAAAAAAGGAAAGGTCCTTCTGAAAATACATACCCTTGGAACTATCTGAGAGAGATGCTGAATATCCATGTTATCTAACTCTTCTCCAGAAAGTGACTGAGAACCTTTGGAAAACAAACCCAGTCGGCTGGCTGGTAAAAACAAAAAGCAAAAATTATGAATCATTATTATTTAGTTATATACATTTTTTGTACTCCTCTTCTGATTGATAACTTTCAACAATGTGATCCCACTCATGTTTTAAGATCTCTTTGTGGGCCACGGCCTTTGCAGTAGGATGCAGCCAAGAAGATGTCAGGATAGTCCTACAGGCATGGCTGACCTTGAATTGGAGGGAACCTATGTGACTTTAATTGATGGTGGGGTATACACTAATTACTATTTAACATGAGTCTGAATGTGACTGGATGATTCTGAATACTGCCACATATTTAATTACAGTAAGGTGTGGGCACTTGTGCAATCGAGTTTTTGAAAGTTTTTTTTGGTCTGTAAACAGTTCCCGTGTTGTTTCTTACCTTCTTTGCATAGGCTGCAATTTCAAAATACAGGTGGAAAGAAGTCTGACCTGACTGAGCTTGGTTTCCCTTTCACATCATAAAGGCCTTCCATTTTTACTATGGTGTGAAGAAATTTTGATATGCACTGTAACATTTGGTTAACTGACACAAGATCGTAATCTAATTGGTAAAAGAAAACAGTATATAAAGCACCGATTGTCAGTATGTGCAGTGCACTAAGTATAAAAGCAGAAGTGTGCTTTATAAAAAATAAATAAAAAAAAATACCTGGAAATTAAATCTGAAATATGTACTGTATCACGGGTTATAAAGAGCAGTTAGGCGAAATATCAGGACATTGTTACTTTAGGATTTGGTTTTTGCAGGGATTGCATGACTTCTGTATTCTTTGGCGCTTCACAATGTGTGAGACAGAGCCTTTTTGTAAAATAAATCTACAGTGAAAATCGTTTTAACACAAAACTGAGGGGACTGAAATATTTTTTCATGTTAAAAGAATGTCGTGTTAAAGGATATTACAAAATATGGCATATGGGAGCATTCTGAGATCTCGCTTGTTTGAACCAAATCCTCGTGCTTGGCCATTCTCATCCGTTTTCGCTCTGGCTCAAACTTATTCCATTCAAACATTTCCGTAATTTGATCTCTTTTTTTAATTATTGTTGATAATGTACAGTTAGCAATATCAAAATCTTTACAGATTTCCGTTTTCGTCTTCTGTTTTTGATCAACAGCCTTAAGAAGCTCTATCTTCATTTTAAGCGAAATAGCAGTTTGCTTTCCCCCTGAGCTCTTTGCCATAGTGCTCGTAAAAAAATTCTTCTAAAATAGAAAAAAAAAAGCGAACCAATCTCACTGATTTTTACTCATACTGCGATGCACTCGTCACCGAATTCCAAAGCCAACTGATGAGAGATGAGATGTTTTTGTGTGGCGTTTGTAGGGGTGGAGGGTGAAAGTAGCTTAGATAAACAAAATTGGCTCGTGTCACAGGCTATTCCGAGGGTATTTCAAAGCCAAGTTAGCCTCCTTTCTACGAAACATGTGAAACCACCTATCTATCATTTCACACCCCTCTTAAATCTCGCCTGCGTGGCTGGTGTTTTCCGTATTTTGTTCATTCCCAGTAGGGAAATCTTTTCGTGTTAAGCGATTTTGGTTTCGTGTTAAGAGAAAAAAATGCATTAAAATACATAGTAGTTTGTCGGGACCGTTGTATTATTTCGTGTTAACCGATATTTCGTCTTAAGCGTTTTCACGTTAAACATATTTCACTGTATTTTGTAAAGGTTCTGCATTTGCCCTTATATCTAGCTGGGGTTCGACAGTATCTCTACCCCCAGTGGGCATTTTTTGGAAGTGTTTTAGGAACTTTTTAGTGCATAGGTTCCTAAACCATAGGTCATGGTGTTGTCTAAATTTGGGTCACGCAGAGTCGTGATTCACTATAGTACTCAATGCGAAGGTGTTGTATGCAGTTTACGGAGTGTCTTGCAATGGGTCTCCTTGTGCAGTTTAAGCAAACACCACTGGTCCACAACGACCTGCGTCGGTGATTCTCAAAGGAGGAAAAGGATAACTATCAGCAGCGATTCTCCAAAGGGGACCCAATTGGATGACTACCAGAGGTGATTCTCCAAGGGGGAAAGATGACAGTCGGCAGCGATTCTGGGTCTCGACAACATTAAAAAAGGCAAAATATAGTCACAAGGAAAAAAAAAAAAACATTTAAGAACCTCTGCTTACTGTTCTGAAGTCCAAGTTCATAACATCGTTAAGTTAGAGCACAAATGAAAATGGACAAGGTAAATGCATAGAAAAACAGCCTTTTATTACCTATAGACACTGCAGTCTCTTGTGAATCTCCAGTAACCATTTTTATGGCCACCCCAGAGTTGATGAGTGCTGCCACTGCTTCCTTTACGCCTGTCCTCGGAGGATCGATGATTCCCACCAGGCCCAGGAAAGTGAGCTGTCCAAGCTCAGAGCCAGAGGCAAAAGCAAGAACTATAATGAGCAAAATTAGAAATCAAAAAAACTTTCTTAATAATCATTTACCTCCATAAGGCAAACATTGTTAAATAAGACTGAGCTTGTTTACTTATGATGTTGCACATTCATATTCATTTCAATAAAAACTGGCAAAACGCGGAGTTTTTTCATAAGTCTATACAAGCTTTTATAAAACTTAAGCAAAATCTTAAAAACTTTAAGGATTGGAACACGATTGGCACAGACCTATGAAAAGCCTGCAATGAATCCATTCAACATTGAAGTTCAAGCTCCAGTTTAC
Source organism: Polypterus senegalus (assembly GCF_016835505.1). Classification (NCBI taxonomy): domain Eukaryota; kingdom Metazoa; phylum Chordata; class Cladistia; order Polypteriformes; family Polypteridae; genus Polypterus; species Polypterus senegalus. The sequence continues at coordinate 3,808,986 of NC_053168.1, read as the reverse complement.
TGTCATGTGCACATTGTCACTTACAAGTATTTGATAGACTAGCGCTAGTGACCACAGTACAAATCCAGCAACAGACAGTGAATACAGACACAGACCTCAGGTGATATATACAAGAAATGTGGTCAGTAAGAGCAACTGAGCACAACACCCTTTAGGGAGCCCAGCTGAGGATCAATATGGATCTGAGTGAATATCAGGCAAGAATGCATTAGGAAACATTAAAAGCAGACCCACAACTAGACTATCAATATCTGAAATGGGAATTTCAAGTCGCTGTAACTACAATGAATGGCTTACCTCGAAGGCCTGCAGTACCCATGTAAGTCTTTTCTTGCTGGTAGAGCTCTTTTTGTTGTTGTGTGAGTGGCAGAGCTAAACCTTTGCTGTTGTAATGACTGCAGCAACGTATGACTTGTTCATAAGCACCCTTCATAAAGTAGACTTCTGGTTTATCCTAGAAATAAAAGCATTAACAAATCAAGTTTGCTATACAAATAACACCACAACTATTGTGCTACAAGCCTGACAAATTTTCCTCTGAAAAGCAGTCTAATATTCAAAATGTAACTTCCTTGAGCAAAATGCACAAATTTCTCTGTAACATTTATTTTATTGGAAATAACTAGAAATCTGAAATTGAATCACTAATGCAGATGAAAAATAGAAGAATCCAAGAAACATCTAAGACACAATTTATATATAAAATTAGTTTGGGGGTCTAAGGCTTTTCCACAGTACAGTGTGTCTCTCAAGCTTTGTAACACAAAAGGCAACTTGTACGTCTGATATTATCTCTTAGGAGTATCGTAAGACCTCAATAAAGATATTGACCTGAGCACCATCGATTTTTCAATAGCATAAAGCAAGCACTATAAATAATACAGAAAATGTCAGGATGTGACACTGAAACACACTGCACATTTAAAAAAAATACCTCTAAACCCACTAAAATATTTATTAATCAATCGGATTTCATTTCAGAAATGCAGTGTTACCTGTTGAGTTCGATGGACACACTTGACTGCCATCCACTTCTGGTCAGAGCTAAAGGGATGTTCAGTTCTCCTAATATATTCATGATGAAGACTTTCTAAACCCATCTTAAAAAAGAAAGAAGACACAATACCTTAACATTTGTGCTGCTTATTTGGTTTAAAATAATCAATTACAGTGCCCTCCGGAATGTTTGGGACAAAGACATATTTTTCTTGATTTTCCACTCTGCTTCACAGTTTAAAATTACAAATCAAATCATTCAGATGTAATTAAAGTGCACATTGTAGACTTTCATTTAACTCTTTGAGGGCTGAATATTTTTTTAAAAAACTTAGTTTTCTGAAAAGCACACAATGCACTGGTTTCACACATAAATCAACATAAAATGTCTGTTTCTATATGCCGTGGCTGCTGTTGGCCCCTGTTCAGCAACTCTGGCAACAGTGACTGAGCAGGGGTGGCTTGTCTCTGCCTTCACACAGCAGGTGGGCTATGGTGGCAGTGACAGTGTGACACAATATGGTTTGTACTTATTGTCATCATAATTTGTGGTCCTCCTAGGTGAACGCTGCTGTGAACATGTTCAGCACCACGATCAGCTGGGGACCAATAGGCTGATGCTGGTACCTCACTTTTGTTTTCGATATCCATCTCCAGATCACTTGCATCAAACTCAGAGTCCGAAAGTCAGAGTGTGATTCAGCGATAATACGTAAAACGTCCATGGAGTATTTTGCTCTGTACATTTGCTTTAGTCTCACCAGATGCTGATGCCATTTCAGAGGGTTAGTGACCTCTTCACTACTCACGAGGTCAAATCAACAAAGCTTCGTAACTTTCCTTTAAGCAAAGAATGTCGAACTAAAAAGTAAGGGTGAATTTTGTCGCAGTTTACAGCTGATTTCCTTCCTCTCCCCCTGAATTTCGACAAAAGTCAACATAAGCCCTGAAAGAGTTAAGGGAATCTGCACACATTTCAGTCAAACCATGTAGAAATTACATTTTTTATGCACGGTCCCCCCATTTTAGGATGTCACAGGTGTTTGTGATGCCTCAGGTGTGTTTCAATGCTTTGTTAGTGCAGGTGTAAGATACCTCAGCTTGCTTCTACCCTTTGGAGTCGGTAGATACCATTGCTCAAAGGACAAGAGCTGTGCAAGTCAAAGAAGCCATCATGATGCTAAAAGGCAAGAATAAAACCATTGAACACAATGGTGAGCTCAGAAATCACAAAGGGACTGGTAGGCCAAGGAAGATCTCCACTGCTGATGACAGAAGAATCCTCACTATGGTCAAGAAAAAGCTCCAATGCCTGTCTGACAGATCAGACACAGTCTTCAGTAGGCAGATGTGTGTGCATCAGAAATGACTATCAGCAGAGGACTTCAGGAACAGAAATACAGAGGACACACTGCAAGATGAACAACACAAAAACAGAATGGCCAGACAACAGTTTGTGGAAAAGTGCTGAAAAGAGCCTGTAGAATTCTGGGAAAAGGTCCTGTGGACAAACAAGATAAAGATGAACCTCATCACAGTGATAACAAGAGCAAAGTATGGAGACGACAAGGAACTGCCCAAGATCCAAAGCATACCACCTAATCAGTTATGGCTGCCACCGCCTGGCACACTTCTCCACTGACGACAGTTGCACAATGAATTCTGAGGTGTGTAGAAGCATCTCATCTGCTCAAGTTCCAGTAAGTGCCTCTAAACTCATTGGTTGGCGATTCATTCTACAACAAGATAATGATCTAAACATACTGCAAAGACAACACAGGAGTTTGTCAAAGCAAAAACATGGAAGATTCTAGAATGGCCAAGCCAGTCATGTAATTTCAATCCAACTGAGAAGTCCATCCATATGTTAAAGAGAAAACAATCAGGAGCTGAAGATGGCTGAAAGATCCTCGGCACCCGGTGATGTCTATGAATGAGACAAAGTCCTTTAATAGACCTGCCATTGCTTTGTGCCAAACATGATGGTGCCTGAAATGTGGGGGACAGTGTAGAAAAAGTGCAGTCATATCTACATGATGTGATCAAAACGTATGCAACCCCCTTAAATGTTAAGTCTGCAATGTGCACTTTAATCACATCTGAATCGCTTGATTTGTAATTTTAAGCTGTGGATCAGAGAGATTAATGAATGAAAATGTATTTTTGTCCCAAACATTATGGAAGGTACTATAAATCTCTTTTATAGTTTTTTATAGTTAACTTGCTTTACAGTAAATCAAAGCCACGTGTGACAACTTGAATAAACTTGAAGTAGCTGCCGTCTGTTAATCACAAACCTACCAACATTCTACAAAAATGATGAGATACAATAGTTTAAAGATTGTCACGTACACTTAATAACATTTTACTAATGTGCTCTCAAAACCAGAACCATATCTGTTAAGACGTACCTTCATCGCCAAAGCAATTAAAGCTCCTTCAGTAGGTCTTCCCATTAAAGTATTATTTCTGATAACTGCATCATTACAAACACAACCAGCCTATGGAAAAATGAAAATTAAAGGCTCATGAAATTTGTATTTTTATTTTTAAGTAATTTATAATTGCTTAATTTAATTACCTCTACTATTTTACTTATTGATGACACAGAAAATCCATGTATCACCTCACCATCCAGGATTACCTCTCCTGAGTTATTGTATCCAACACCAGTAACCTGGAGCAAAAAAAAAAAAAATGAAATGAATAAGTAAATATTGTAAGTAAATAAATGAGTAGAGTGACTGTGAAGTAAAACAATATGACCGCCGAGATAACATTTTAATACTGGGCACATTAGGTTGATGTTGTGCCCTTCTCTCCTTTTAAAATCCTGCAGACATTACACAGCATAAACAAAAAAATAATATAAAGTATGCTGCCTAAAAATAATGTGAATGCAAGCGTACAGCAGATGACGACAAAATATTGATCAAAATGACAAAAATTCATAAAAAATGGTTAGTTTTAAAATTCCAAAAAGAATAAAAATACTATTTATAAAACAAAACACACTGGCAAAAATTTGATAGGAAAATGACTTTAATTTACTGCATGAAGATACACAATCCTATAAAAATGAGACCAAATCCAATGGCCTCATTTTGTTTTGTTGCCACAGAACACAGATTGCTATTTGCCTGAATCAGAAATAGAACATTTTACGTACCCCATTCAAAAACTCCATCCCATGAGGTATTAGTTTCCTGTTTATGATGTGCCTGGATTTTCCTGTAGGTATCTATTCTAGTGTAGCAAAAAAAACTGTGTTTTGCATGCTTTAAGCATACAATTGCACAACTGACATGTGCGTTATGTACGATTTTAATTTTTCTTTTTTCCGCACGAACATTTATCATTTTGTTTGCCATTGTACAGCATATTGGTCGCTACTGGCTTTTATTACGTCACTAGTATTTACTCCGCACTAAACTTGGAGTTTTTATTTTAAACCTACTAGACATATTCCCAAACCATCCATCCATTATCTAACCTGCTATATCCTAACACAGGGTCACGGGGGTCTGCTGGAGCCAATCTCAGACAACACAGGGTGTAAGGCAGGAACAAATCCCGGGCAGGGCGCCAGCCCACCTGCAGGTATTCCCAAACCAACCACCCGTCATCTTATTAGGTAATAAGAAATAGAAAAAAATGAAATCAGGTATATATTTCTTTATAAAGAATTTCAAACGTTACAAAACTTAAGGATCAAATAACATTTTGAGTAAAAACGTTGGAGCTCCTTGATATTAGTTTTACTTGAATCGGTTTTCTCAATTTGAACTTACATTCAAAAACTAATACATTTTATTTATAGAGGGCCTTTCCATACTTAAAAGATACCCTTGACTTTTCTTTGCTGGCATTTTATTCTGTAACTAAATGCAAATATTATTTACCTTAAATGTTGCCAAGTTTAATACATTCACTTATCACATTTTTTTAAAGCATGTAAATAAACGAGTTTTTATTAGATTTATATACAATCACAGTTTTTATTAGATTTATATGCTCTCACCGGAAAAAAATAGGGTCACTTCAGCTTTTCTGATTTATGAGCTGGTTGACAAAGGAAAGTTTTACTTTGTGTACAAATGCATTACTATAGGTACTTGATATTCGTACCATTCCATATTTTTTGTCAGTCTGATAAGTAGTAACCCAGTCTTTTTGCCTATATTTTTTCTATATTAAGAAAAAGACTAGGGGGCTTGACCCCGTGCTCGCTTTGCTGCCAACCACCCCCAGCCTGTGCTACGCGCCAGCCACTTCGCATCTCTGCCGCTCGCGTATGTGGATTTCACTTTCACCAAACAACATATCTTTAATTCTCACGAATAGGCCTCTTGATTGGGAAGAAACATTATTTTTCCCTGATGGCAACACCAATTAGATGGCCTACAAGTCTTCAACTTAAACTTTATAGCCCAACAATACATCATATCGCCTATGTCCATATATTCAATCCCTCTTTGTTGTTCCGTTATTTCACAGTGTAATAATTTGCACTAATGAGATCTTTACTATCACTTTTTTGAGACTTTCGAATTTTAGTACTTTCATTATCTCTAACCTGCTATGCATGTGTACCGTGCCAACGTTTCTTAACCCCTTTATGACGTTCTACTTTGTCATCTACTCTTTGTCTTGGCACAAAGTCTCGTCTCATGGGACCTGAAATTATCTCTCTGAAAAAGTCTTGTCTCGTCGAAGAATTTTTTTTATATAATAGAGATATTGCCAAATATTGATGGAAAAAGAGTATGAGTAAAATGAAGTAAAATGATGCGTTTTCTTGGAAAGAAATTAATTATTGTGAATATATGTGGGAAGACGCCTTTATGGTTCTGACCAAAATAAAAAAAATTATCTCTGATAAGGGCTAGGGAATTGCGGCTACCCTTAATTGATTCAGCAAGTGCCAGATTATGAGCCCGTTAGACTTCATCCCCTAATCTTTGCATGCTCAGAAGTTATGCACTGAAACAGGACAAAAAATGTGACTTTTCAAATGGCCGCCATTTTGGAAAGGTGGGTTTGTCAGATGAGGCGTCAGACACCTTTATGGTTCTGAACGAAAATATTATGAATTTTTTAATTCTGAAGTCACAACTCCAAAAATTAAAGTGCCAATTGTAGACAAAGATTCTTCTCTTGTCTTTTATTATATACATAAACATTTTCTCTCCATTCTGCATGAAAACATGAAATAAAATTTTTTTCTCAGCCATCACTAGAAAGTACATGGGGTACGTAACATAAAAAAGATCTTTTTCTTTAACAATATTTTGTCCTGCATTACATTTTCTTGGAGACATCTTTAGGTTATGTTACACAATAAAATAAAGTGGTGGCATGATAGAGAAAAACTGTGCACCTATCCAACCATTTTAGGCAAGCTAACTGATAAGAAGTCACTGTGACATATTAGAACAGTAAACTATATAAAATAGTGATTTTGTTCGACATAATGAAAACAACAAAAAAAAAAAAGAGAGAAAGGAAAACAGCATCAGCTCCAACATTTTATAAGTCAAGAAATTAAATACAGGCAGAGCTCTGCACATACAGGGCATTTTACTGTTACAAGACAAAGAACTAAAAAGTATCAAATTTAAACATTGTAAAGGCTGTTGTGTTAAACTTTTTTATAAGAAAAAACATCGGAAAAATGTTGAAGAGCACAGCTGGAGGTTGTTAATCTTTCACACGTTTTTCAGCTGCTACTCAGAATAAGATGCCTTTTAAAGTTATTTGTGTGATTCTATAATAGACGGTTGAGGGGTCCAGTTCTCAATCAACAGACCGTGGGACAGTGGATGGTACAGAGTTCATCTGCAACTCTGGGGTCTTCTCTGTGTCCTTCTGTCACTGACTAACCTGTCTCCGTTCTTCTTTCTTTCATAAGTTTCTTTATGAGTGGCCTCTCTTTGACCAGACTGCCAGTGTCCACCTTGCCAGAAAGGTGGCTGGTCTCAAAATTACCACCAAATTGCTACCAAACAACAGCATCAGTCACACTCCACTTTTGCATAAATAGAATGGTAGTAATTTAATCACTTTTCATTAAAACTTCAAAAACTCTGAAATAAAGGTATCATATAAATCAGATTTCACTGCAAGTAAGTTCTGGCATATACCAATAGCTGCTTTTACCTCTGCATGAAGTCCATCAGATGTAAATATGTGAGTGACGGTCATTTCATTCTTTGTTAAGGTTCCTGTTTTGTCTGAACAGATTACATTGCAGCAGCCTGGGGAGGGATGCGTAAAATAACATTAAAGACATGGAGATGTGTCAAAAATAACACCAAACATTTTAAACACAATGCTGAAGATTTAAACTGTTGAGACGGTCACACCTAAAAGCTACTGCATAAAGCAGAAAGCAAACAGGAACCAAGTTAAGCAACTTGAAATCTTCCATATATGACAAACAGCAGGTCCCTGTCATGAACCAAATAAAAATCACTATAACCAAAATGCACATAATCAAGTTAACGATCCTGGACATTCATGCCGTTTTAAAAAGATTAAAAGAAAAAGTACTGAATGTTTGAACTGATTCTATTGTTTTCTTTAGATAATTTGAAGAATTGTACACGGTACAGCATTATGTATGCCTGTGTGTGCTGTTGAAAGCCACGAAAGCAAACAATTTTTAAAAAGTCCATCAATTTAGTCTACACTTGGAGGCAGCTGACTTTGACTAAACTGTTGTATGCTCCCAAATTTAAGCCCATTATGTGAATGTTTTTTTTTAACCATGCTGAACTGGCTTCTATGTGTTTGACAGCTGGCATGACAGTGGGCACTATGTCTGGAGCACCACATTCCTTTCCAGCATGGCCCTGAGATAAGCTTAGACTTTTCTTTTTCATCAGTTGCTGCTGTCTGATTCCCAGATAGCAGTCTGCCAAATGGCACATCTTTCTTCTAGCAGCTCTGTTCACCCAGCTGGTTAAATTGTATGAACTTTATATTTGTGTCATAAGAATACAGATTCATTGGAGGTTCTTTGCTGCGCATCTTTGCTCGGTCATCATATCAAAGAAATTACAATTTTTACTTAAAGCCAATTAATTTTCTTTGCTCCATGCTGACCTGCAGAACCCCACTGAAGTTAAAACCTAACAATCTCCACATCCACCTTTACAGACCCTAAATATTCACCCATAGTACAGAAAAAACTGATGGGACAGAATTGTTTTGAAAGAGTTTATCGACAATGAATGGAAGGGAAACTTCATGATTTACGATACACACAGAAAGAGTTCCACTGCGCCAAACAGTAAAACACAGAGTACCAGCCCATTTTATGCAAGTGTATAAGAAAGAAAGAAAGAAAAAAAAAATGGCGTAATTCCCCCTACACCAAGGGTAGCAAACTACAGCCCACGGGGCGCATGCGGCCTGCAATTTCAATTTGTGTGGTCTGCATACAAATTTATAACCTTTGTGATTTTGTTAATAAAAATGATAGCAATGTCAATATGAGCAGCCCACACACAAGTTTAAAACTTTCATGATTTTATTAACAAAAATGACAAATTAAATACAGTAGAGTCTCGCTTATCCGATATAAACAGGCCGGCCGAACGTCGGATAAGCGAAAATGTTGGAGAATGGCAGGCGTTAAGAAAAAGCCTATTAAAGCCTATTAAAAGTCAAACTATGTTAGAATTTTACACATTACGAACCTAATAATCATGTTTTACAACAAACCAACAGAATAAATTAACTGAAAAAATTAACTTACAGTTACAGAATTGTCTGAAGTTAAATACAGTATGTACTGTACTTAAAAAGTTCAGTCCTGTGATGATTTAAAGACATTTTTGATCGTAGTCTGCTTTCCTGACGAGTGCCGTTACTTCGCTATTAAGTCTCGCCATCTTAGCAGCATCATTATGTCGATTCCTGTAGCTTCTTCTTGTTGCTCAATGTAATTAATTGCAGTTTCTAGAGCCTTAATTCCAACACTTATATAGTCAACATCCATACGAGCGTATACTGTTTACTATAGCATTGTGACTGCGCGTGTGTGTGTGTGTGTTTGTGCTGTGACGTGCGAGTCCCAGTCTTGCACCCGAAAACTCGAAGCTGAGTCTCAGTACTTTTAGCAACACCAGCTTTATTAAGCTTGAAACAGCAACAGTGTGGTTATTTATTGTAGCGGGATCTGCCATTCTCATATACACAGACACAGCAGTCAGGCAGGTTCGGGGTTTAGGTTTTGGGTTGTAATACTGAGCCCAGCGCATTTATAATGTTCCTTGTATCACCCATCGATGGTAGGCACTTATAGCATGTCCACGATCTTTTCGGATTGGTTTTTATGGCGAACTGCTACAGTGCTGGGAGACTGCGATTGCTTTGGGACGCTCTTCCGCGTGTCATCCCGTTGGGTGGAATCCCACAAGAGTTTAGAAACTCACTCACACCAGCCATGATTCTTTTCAAAGGTAAAGTGCAGGCTAATTTACTTTATGCAATTTTACTTTATATTTTGTATTAATCACTTTTACATGAATAGTTTTGGGTTGTGGAATGAATCATCCGAGTTTCCATTATTTCTTATGGGGAAATTTGCATCGAGAGGAGTCAGATGAGGTGGCTCGGGCATCTGATCAGGATGCCTCCCTGGTGAGGTGTTCCGGGCACGTCCAACCAGGAGGAGGCCCCGGGGAAGACCCAGGACACGCTGGAGGGACTATGTCTCCCGGCTGGCCTGGGAACGCCTTGGGCTGGAAGAAGTGGCCAGGGAGAGGGAAGTCTGGGCTTCTCTGCTTAAGCTGCTACCCCCGCGACCCGACCTCGGATAAGCGGAAGAGGATGGATGGATGGATGGATACTGTACGAGTGCTTTGGACTGCGAGCACATTTCCAGAATGAATTATGCTCACAAACCGAGGTTCCACTGTAATTAGCTGCGGTAGAGTCGGGAGCAACAAAAAATAGACTACGCTCATGCTCGCAACTTGCAGTTCTTGTTGCCGATTGATGTGGTTTTTTTTTTTGCTTTTTTTTTTTTTCGGTGAGACATCGGATAATACGGAATGTTGAATAAGCGAAGGTAGGATAAGCGAGACTCTACTGTACATAAGCTGTGAGTGTTTTAGAACATGCAAACAAATGAGCAAGATCATTTATAATGTCACGTGTACAAGCAGAAGCTCGCGTTTACGGAAGTGGACTTTGTTCTGCATGTAACAAAATGTCCACACTGACGTTTCGATTGTACGTAGTCAGAAGACCGGTTGCTATGTAAGCACATGCATTCTTGCACTGTGTTTGGATCACTCTGAGCAATTTGGCTGTCGTCCGAGTGCTGTATTATATTACAAATTTTGTTAACCCTATCAATGAGTGCTACTGTGAAAAAATGTAAAATTGAAGATGAATTCTGTGTTTTTAACAAGCAATGGACATGCATTTTTTCTTAAACAAATGTTGAAAGTAAAGCAGTGTGCCTAATATGCATTGTCAAACCAACGGTACCCAAGGATTTTCCGGAGAGACACAGGAGTCCAGTCTTCATCTCAGGTCACTGGATAGCATCCATGACTCGCAACCATATAGCAAGACAGGAAGCACCAGGACTCTAAAGACTTGGACGTTTGTCCTTTTGCAGTTATCAGGAGCGCCACACACCCTTTTCCAGCGACCTCATGAACCCCCCGTACTCTCCCAATCCGTCTACTGACTTCATAGGAAGAGTCACCAGAGACATGAATGTCACTGCGATGGTAAGTAAACCTCTTGACGAAGTCGACAATCACCCCGTAAACAGACACACTGCTGATGACTGTGCCCAAGAGGTCATTAAAGGCCTGGCTGTTGGTTTTTATCAGGACACTCACAAGCCCAGACACTCAGACTCCTCACTCAGTCTCTCGAGACCCCCCAATCAGAGCCTCCATTGATTCCAATTGTATTGGATCCAACCTGATGAATTTGTAAGTTTGCTCACAAAGAAATTAACAGTCTCTAATTTTTATATAGTTTCCTCTTTATTTTAATGGAGAGACACAGAATATCAACCAAAAATGCAGAAAAAACACATTACATAAAAGTTAAATTGATTTGCATGTCATTGAGAGAAATAAGGATTTGATCCCCAAGCAAAACATGACTTAGTACTTGGTGGAGAAGCCCATGTTGGCAAGCACAGCGGTAAGATGTTTCTTGTAGTTGGTCATCGGGTTTGCACACATCTCCTGAGGGATTCTGGCCCACTCCTCTTTACAGAAACTCTCTAAATCCTTTAGGTTCCTTGGCTGTCGCTTGGCAACTGAAAGCTTCAGCTCCCTCTACAGATTTTCTACAGGATTGAGTTCTGGAGACTGGCTAGGAGGCCACTCCATGACCTTAATGTGCTTCTTCTTTAGCTACTCCTTTGTTGCCATGGTGGTATGTTTTGGGTCATCATCATGCAGGAAGACCCATCTAAGACCTATCTTCATTGTGGCTAAGGGAAGATGGTTCTCATCCAAGATTTTACGGTACATGGCCGCATCCATTGGCCCCTCGATGCGGTGAAGTTGTCCTGTATCCTTAGCAGAAAAACAGCCCCAAAGCATAATGTTATAACCTCTGTGCTTGACTGTGGGGACTGTGCTGTTTGGGTCAAACTCAGCATTTTTCTTCTTCCAAACACGGTGAGTCGAGTTGATGCAAAAGACCTCGATTTTGGTTTCATCTGACCATAGCCCTTTCTCTCAAGCCTTCTCGTTTAATGAATCGTTTAGATGTTCACTAGCAAACTTAAGACGGGCCTGTACATGTGCCTTCTTGAGCAGGGGTAACTTGAGGGTGCTGCAAGATTTCTGTGGTGATCCCAACTACTTTCAGATCATTAACAAGCTCCTCCCATGTAGTTTTGGGACAATCCCTCACCTTTCTCATGATCATCCTCACCACTCCACGAGCATGGAGCTCCAGACTGAGGGCTATTGATGGACATTTTAGATTTCTATTTCCGAATATTCGTGCTAACAGTTGCCATCTTCTCACCAAGCTTCTTGCTGATGGTCTTGGAGCCCATTGCAGCCTCGTGCAGATCTACAATCTTGTCCCTGATGTCCTTTGACAGCTCTTTGGTCTCACCTATGGTGGAGGAGAGGTTGGAATGGAAGACATTGATTCTGTGGACAGGTGTGCTTTATACATATAATGAGTTGAGATCAGGAGTATCTGGGATTGATTGATTATAATCGCCATTCTGTGGGAGCCAGAATTCTGTCTGGGTTGTAGGGGATCAAATTCTTATTTCACTCAGTGGCATGCACATCAGTGTAAATCTATGATGTAATGTGTTTTTTGTCTGGATTTTTCGTTAACAGTCTGTCTGTCTCCATCAAAATGAAACTACCATAAAACTGTTCATTTCTTTGTAAGTGAGCAAACTTACAAAATCAGTAGGGGATCAAATACTTATTTCCCCCACTCTAGATGTAGTTTCTTTCAGCATCTTCTTTTCAAAACCAACAATTTTGAATATTAGGATGCTGCATCACACTTGAGCACATGGAGAGAAATTCCAGGAGCTGTATACCATTCTGGGTTCTCAAGGGGCCTAAAGAAAAAAAAAGTTTATCAAAGTCCTATGAGAGTGAGACATGCCTGATAAAGTCATAACATGAAGCAAGACTGGAGAAACAGAGAGGAGAAGGAACGATGTGCGGAGGGAGAAGGACACGAATGCTGAGTCAAGAGAAAGTTTTGGGTGTGGAGGCAATAAGTGTTGTAGGAAGGAGAAACAGACTGCAGAGGTTTGGCCAAGTGGAGCAAAAGGCAGGGGATGACTGGGTGAGGAGGTGTACCAAGATGGAGATGGAAGTGATTAGGTCTACAGAACACGTGATTGAGGATGGTATTGGATAATATTAAAAATACATGTCCCACCCAAAAGAGTGGAAGTCCAACACAATGGCGGTTAAACCAGTAAAGTACAATAGTTAATTATCACACTCAAGCACAAAATCTACATATAATGAAGCAACATAATGAACCAGTGCTTTCATTTTTGGGTACTTCTTGACTTTGGGTTGGCGGTCTCTGAAGATGTGCAATGCTAAATTTTTAATTCAATTAATGAGGATAAGGACTGTGGTTATTAACTATTTCTTCATGCATTTTAAATGTATAATTAAGGTAACTGACTGAATTTTCTTCCCTCCAGCTGTGTTAAGTTATACTTTTAGATATTCATACCTGGTTTATTACAAAGCATGAAAATGCCCTCAGTTTAAAATTAAACCAACAATAAAAACTACAATTGCACAAACTTCTATTCATTCATAGCAAAGATACATTAGCGGCCATACCCAGGGTTTCAACAATAGGCAGCTTTTTCACAATGGCACGTTTCTTCACCATTCTCATCACTCCCAGAGCTAATGTTACTGTAACAACAATGGGCAGACCTTCAGGAATAGCTGCAACGGCCAAACTAGAAAGAGGAAAACAAAACGCTCTTTATAAAACTGCATTGGTAGGGCGGATACATAACAACAAAAGAACTGGAAAGTGGACATTTGTTTTGACGCTCTACATTTCAGAATGACGTGCATTAGTATGAACATTTCAATGTTGGGATTTTAGGGATTAAGATTTTTAAACAGAAAATGGGTGCATTGATATTTTTTGTTTATATTTACAAAAAAAAGAAAACAAAAAAAAAAATGAATTAATAAAAGACCTGTTATGATAAGCACAATGTGAACATACTTTGCACAAGTAGTATATAAGTATATACATTTTACACATTTTTACAGAAAAAGCACAAATGTTAATAATGTTAATAAGTACTCTACCAAAGGCCTCACAATCTGTCCACATGGAATACTTAACCCACTGTATCATTTTTACTTCCATGTGAATAAAAGTTTGGTAATTGTGTCAAAAATTTGCCATCGGATTAAGCTCAGATTCTGATTCTACGATGCTCAAAACATCAAGAAAAGGTGACTTTTAGCATGTGCATCTGTGTGCATTTCTGTATCGGTTGAAAATCAAAACTAACTTTCACATCTTTATACAGCAATTTTCGCTGGAAAATTGTGGTTTTCGTTGTATAGAGCTCTTAGATGGCAACATCCCAGAAAAAAGAGAGAGCATTTTTAAACACTCCCAGATATCCACCCTGGATGCTGAGACCTATAACTTCCAATAAAAACAGACCTCTTCTTCAAGCAAGTCACATCGTGTTTGCCTTTTTTTTTACATGACCCAGGCCTATTGTTTTGGTCCAGTTTCAGTTTGTCCCATTACCCTGGAACAACAGTGTGGCCTACATGCAAAAATAACTGTCATAGGAATTGTTCAATTTAACTGAGATTTTTGCATTCAAAGGAACAGGCCTACTGAGATGCAGAATTTTTCCACTGGTAGTGTTCGAGAAGTATAATTTATTTAAACATAAATTGATGCACTTATAGCGGCACACAAAAGCTTGAGCATACAAGCACAGGCGTGCACACACACAAAAATGTATAAGTGACAATAACTAACATCTTCTTTGCCCTACAACAGTCCACGTTGGATGAGGAAGAGAAAGAGATGAACACACACAAACATGCACACTCACCACAATTAATCTATGCACAGCGACGTGCAAAAAGGCATTAAGTCACCGTGTACCAAACTGTCCATCTATGAAGCTTCATTACTTCATCAGACCCAATGTATTTAGTTTCAAATTAAATATGACTGAAGTTGTTCTCATGATTCAATTCCTTGTTTGTTTTATTCTCTATTTAGGCACACAGTCAGTTATATTGTATTATAGGATCTTTGGTTGAGTGATTTCCTGCAGTAACACTAAAGTTACAATCAAGTACTGTATGGACCATTCCATACCTATTACGCCCTCGACCCTCTGCAGTTCGCATACCAGGAGAAGGTGGGAGCAGGGGATGCCATCACCTATATGCTACACCGATCCCTCTCCCACTTGGACAGTGGCAGCGGTGTTGTAAGAATTATGTTTCTGGACTTCTCTTCAACATATACAATAAGATGCTGCAGATGTTCTATCAGATGGTTGTGGTGAGTGCCCTCTTCTACACGGTGGAGTGCTGGGGAGGCAGCATAAAGAAGAAGGACGCCTCACGCCTGGACAAACTGGTGAGGAAGGCAGGCTCTATTGTAGGCATGGAGCTGGACAGTTTGACATCCGTGGCAGAGCGACGGGCGCTGAGCAGACTTCTGTCAATCATGGAGAATCCACTGCATCCACTGAACAGGATCATCTCCAGACAGAGGAGCAGCTTCAGCGACAGACTGCTGTCACCATCCTGCTCCACTGACAGACTGAGGATGACCCCACACTATGCGACTCTTCAGTTCCACCCGGGGGCGGGGAACATTAACATCATATAAAGTTATTGTCTGTTTTACCTGCATTGTTATCACTCTTTAATTTAATATTGTTCTTTATCAGTATGCTGCTGCTGGAGTATGTGAATTTCCCCTTGGGATTAATAAAGTATCTGTCTATTATTTCATTTTCAGCCATGAGGTCGCCTACATCAAAAGACAGTAAACAGTCACCATGAGACACTACTTTAATAGCCTTTAAATAGAAAGGAAGACATGAATGAGGCTCATCCTAACCAATCTTCTTTTAACATCTGAATTATTAAAACTAGACCATCATCGTCATTTTATAGTCAATGCTTTGGCTTTAAATTGTGTTTAACCAACATTTTAATAAAAGTGACTTACCTCACTCCAATGGTAAACATATCCAGTAGATGCTTTCCTTGCAGCCAACCAACAAGCATTATGACACCTAATATATGAAAGGACAGACTCTTATTTGATAGTGGTGTTTGCATTTGTCTAGTACTTCTTTTATAAAGGACAGGCACGTTAAAATAAAATGTTAAAAATGCACTACAGTTGGCCCACCTTATTCGCGGGTTTGGCATAAGTACACACATGAAACAACAAGCGAAGGCCAATGCTGCTGAGGCACGACGTACCCAAGCCCAGGTAACCCTCGACCCTGCTGTATCAGTCCAATGTGATTGGTTTGTATGTGCAAAATGCTTTTATATAAGTTCAGTGCATCTGGTATTTAGGTGGTCCTGGAACCACAAACCTGCGGATAAGGTGGGCCAAACATGAATTAGTTGCATACAAGCAAAATACTTTTCCTTTTCATTATATTTATTAGTAAAAAGCACTAAAGGAAAGGTGGTGGTTTCTCAAATGTTTTTATCATACAATCAATGCAAAGATAAAGATAACTAACTAATGTATTCTTACTAGCCAAAGGTACAATAACAGTATTGTGTACGGTACTGTATTTTAAAAAGATATGAAATTCCCTTTTGGACAATAAAAAGTTTGAATTTGTAATTTATCTAAAGCGATTGACAAGATGAAGAAACATTACAACTGTTTAAATATGGGGGCACATTTACCTGGCAACACTGTCGTGCTGTAATAAAGTATGTTAGTGCAAGGGAGTGACAACCATTGACAGTGTAAGAATGGCTTTAAAAATGCAAGCACAAATTGTTACAGGCTGGGATTAAAAAGGGATATAAAATACATAAGCAATTACCTATGATGCCAAAAGAATATAAAGACAACTGTTTTCCAAGAAGGTCCATACTTTTCTGCAAAGGAGTTTTTGGAGCCTAAAAAAAAAAAAAACACGTCACCTTACGAAAGAAGAACTTAAAATGGATTCCTTTTGCTGCTTTAGTTCCTGTGAGTTTACTTGGTTACCTCCTCTGCCTGCATCATCTTGAAAACTTCACCAAATTCTGAATTTTCCCCTGTGCCAATGACAATACCCTGTGGAAAAAAACAAAATGGTGAGTGCACCTTCAAAGCAACACGTAGAAAGACAATCCTCTTGAATAAGAGGTTATCTAATGGTTAAACAAAAAGATGCAACGCTCATTTCTGTATTATTAAAGGAACACACGTTATTTGTAAACAAGGTTCTTGACATTAAAATGCTACATGAAAATAGCAACAGCAATAAAACTGCAATGTACAGTAAATTACCAGTAGGCCAAGGCCATAATAGCATCTTTTCTGGTTGTAATTAAACATTTCACATTTATTCACCCAAAATAACCATTATAAAACAGTTACAGAGAACACTTATAATTTTCAAGTATATATGCAGCAGTTATATGCAAATGTTTGGACAACCCTGGCCAAGTAAGATATTTTGGTATCACTTTAGATTAGGCGTCCCTAATACACTGTACTTGCCATGTAATTACTTAATTACACAGTAACTAGGTGTTATATTACCTTGTACTTACTGTGTAATACAGTGTAACGCTAGAATTAATTACTCTTACTCAATTGTAATTGTTAGTCCACACTTTTTAAACATACGTATGTACATAAACTGTAGAATAACAATTAAATAGAGTGCTTAACCACAGCATTACATTGTGTTACACAGTAAATGCAAGGTAATAAGTTATTCTGTAATTACAGAGGTAATTACATGGTACTTCCAGCATAATTAGGGAGACCTAATCTAAAGTGATAACAATATTTTAATAATAATAATACATTTTATTTATTTGTAGGCGCCTTTCTAAACACTCAAGGACACCGGACAATTGACAAAACGCAGATTATAAACAAAAGTAAAATACAAAAGTTCAAATCAGACAGAGCAATTGCAATCAAAGAGAAAAAGTCGTCTTAATCAAATGAGTTTTAAGTTTAGATTTGAAAAGTGAAAGTGATTCAGTATTTCTCAGCTCAGATGGTAGTGAGTTCCAAACTGGAGAGCAGAGCAACTGAATGCTGTGCTCCCCATAGTGGTAAGATGGACAAAGGGGACAGTCAAGTGGATGGAGGAAGAGGATATAAGGGTATGGGAAGGAATGGCAACATGGAGGAGGTCAGACAAATATGGAGGGGCGAGGTTGTGGAGAGCCTTAAAAGTAACTAGTAGGAGAATTTTGAATTGAATTCAGAGCTGAACTGGAAGCCAATGAAGCTGCTGCAAGATGGGAGTGATGTGGTGAATAGAAGGGGTTCTAGTAATGATGAAAGGTGAGTTCTGGACCAGTTGAAGCTTAGAAAGAGATTTGCGAGAAAGACCAAAGAAAGGGAATTGCAATAATCCAGACAAGAAGTGACAAGGCTATGAACAAGGATAGCAGTGGTGTGAGGAGTGAAGGACGGGTGAATACGATTAACGTTATGCAAGTGGAAATATGTAGACGGGGAGATGTTACTGATGTGGGACCGAAAGGATAAAGTACTGTCAAGGATGACACCTGTGGGGAATTATCAATAACAAATGAAAAGTGATCAGTTTTGGATAATGTTGATTTTGTACCAATGAGGAGAACCTCAGTTTTCTCACTATTTAATTTAAGAAAATTTGAAGAAAACCAGGATTTGATTTCTGCTATGCAATCAATAAGTGAAGTGGGTAGAAAGGAAGCAGTAGGTTTGCTAGTGAGATAGAGCTGGGTGTCAACAGCATAACCGTGGAAGCTAATGTTATATTTACGAAAGATATTGGCAAGGGGAAGGAGGTCAATAATGAAAAGGAGGGGCCCCAGGACAGAGCCCACCTGAAGTAACAGTGTTGACAACAAACAAATTTAAACAGTGCCTTTTATTACAAAATTGTTAATGTACAGTTATGATTGAACAATATGTATTAAAAAGAATAAATGTGGCATTTGCAAATGTTTGGGCACCCTACAATGACAGTACTTAGTATCATCATCATGTTCTCTATGCATGGATAAGTAATCTCTAAAAAAGCTACCACTTCAAATAAATATGTCAATACAAGCAAATTCAATCAAGATGAAATCGAAATTGAATTGAATCGGGATATCAGTGCCCAGCCCAATACCGAGCCCTATACGTGCCGCACGTTACTTTTAACATGTTACCCTGCTGCTCTTGAGATTGTGCTGCTGAGCTTAGCACTGTAGGTTCAGCTCATCAACACAAATTTTGTGATTTTTAGACCAATTATTTCAGCCAGGAGAAGGAATAATGTGATCGCATGAACATTTGTAGAAATGTATTTTGTGGACGCTCCTACCTGTGGCTGTTGAAAGTGTGTGTGTGAAGCAGATACATGCGCAGGCTGACAGACTGCAACGGACATGCGCAGATAACAAAATCCTTAACAGTCACCCATTTAATGGTTTACATGGCCACATAATAGTATTATTTGCAGAGAACTCTACCTCTATTAATCAGGTTTCTCAGAGGCCAATAACCCAATTTCTTTAATCGGAATGAGTTTATTTGTTTTTAGAAATTAGGTTTCTGTGAACAACTGGGCATTTGAAATGCATGTGAACACACTAACTGTTAAGACTGAGCACTTTTTTCTTTAGTGTATGGTGTTACGCACTGGACTGTAGCCTGAAGCCTTCCTATTCCTGTTGTACCACTTTTGCAGTGTAGCAGCTTCAAACATCCAATTCCGTTGGTAAATCCAATTTTTTTCTGTGCACTGTAAAAGTATGCCTGACCCTGAAAGGAGAACAAAGGTAACTCTAACCACACATCTGCGAACACTTAAAGAATATCCCATCCACTTTATAAACTGGCTAACCACTCAGACATTGCTGAGCAACAGCTTATTGACTATACTAACAATAATAATACATTTTATTTATATAGTTCTTTTACCATGCTCAAGGTGCCTATAATTAAAATGTACCCTTATTATTATTATTATTAATATACTAAAATGGCTGACTGGGAAATATCTTATGACTCTTCAAGGGACACAGTTTTGTAAAAGTTTAAATCCATCCATCCATCCATTTTCTAACCCGCTGAATCCGAATACAGGGTCACGGGGGTCTGCTGGAGCCAATCCCAGCCAACACAGGGCACAAGGCAGGAACCAATCCTGGGCAGGGTGCCAACCCACCACAGGACACACACAAACAGCACACACTAGGGACAATTTAGAATCGCCAATCCACCTAACCTGCATGTCTTTGGATTGTGGGAGGAAACCGGAGCGCCCGGAGGAAACCCACGCAGACACGGGGAGAACATGCAAACTCCACGCAGGGAGGACCAAAAGTTTAAATGAAATAGTTAAATACCCATAGCTAGGAACAATAAGCTACTGTATATTCAAATCATAAACTTTGGTGGTGAAATGAATAAATAACACCATTCTAAACAAAGGCTGTTGTGTTCAATCTGCTGCAGGACAAGTGTACAAAAATATCCAAGTATGAATGTGAGAAGACTATCAGCAGAGCAAAGAGGAATAAAAAGAAAATCCAAAACAGAAATCTGAGAGCCCTGATTAAGTGTGTGTGTGTGTGTGTGTATGTGGCAGGGCCTGTAAGCGGTCATGCATCATCTACCACGAGAATGCAAGTGCAGTCATCATCAACGAAATCTCATCGCTACATAAGATAAATATTACAGATTAGCTGTGACATAGCACCACATCCTCAACACTGTAGATCAATTCAAACTTATATTTAGGAATGGCAGCAGAAAATAAAATGCATCCTATTAAAATTCATTTTCATTCACCAGACACATGTGACTAACTTGAGTGTGAACTTTGAGAAATGTCATCACTGCAAATGCCCTCTAGAAGAAACCACACTTCATTTATCAGAATGACTTTTCTGTGGACGGCCCTGTTATTGTCTACTGCTGCCTGGTGATGAAAATCCGCTCATACCATTTGTGCCTGCACACTCAGACATTCAAACGGCAGCAGTGCCAGCACTCCATTAATGTATCCACCTATTACTGAACCACCCTAATCCAGGTAAGGCTTGCAGGAGCAAGGCAGGTCCCAGGCCTTGAAAGGGCAGCAACAGAAAAATACTATTAATGACAGAGAAAGCAAAAATTAAAAATGGGAAGACCAATGCTGATTAGCCTCTATTTTTGGCTAAGTACTTCTTTAATGGCTTCATTTATCAGCTGCTGTGTTATCTTTCCTCAGCACGCTGCAAAGAGCTCTGACAGACTTCCAGTTTCTTTTAAGAAGGGGGCTTACTGCCAGGCAGTACAAAACTGGGACCTCTTGCTTGTAAGAATAGTTACATTTATATATGCATGATGACAGTTACATTTACTTATTTAACTCATGCCTTTGTCCATGCCAATTTAAAACATTTGAGATACAATTAATAACACTTCTTTTGTTTTCCATTTGGAGCACAGCCTGGTGAAGTGACTTGCTCATGGTCATACGGCGCCTGCAGTGGGATTTGAACCCACAACCTCAGGGTCTGAGGTCCAAAGCCTTAACTGCTATGCCACACTGCCCACTCGTGGAATGGTGACACAATACCCTTGGTAAGGGTGGGGTTGGAAAGAGATTTTACAAGTGTACTGCATCCTCTTTTACGGCATCACATCAGTGCTTCACGTTGCTTGATAAACTGCATTGTCGCATACCTAAAGCATAATGGAGGCTGTTATGTGCATCACGAATAACAACTTGATGAAAACAGCGCAACCCAAGAACTCACCTGTTAGGTAAATGCACTGTGTGAATATTAAGAGGTGGAATAAACAAAATTTTATCAATTATAGGTAATAAACACAAGCACACAATTCCAAACAACAGTGCTGTATAAGTGGGTGCATCAAGGTCAAGGCTATCTTCAAGATCATTTTCATTTAGAAAAGAAGACAAAGCCTGCTCAGTAACATTGAAAGACAGGGCTTGTTCAGCTTTATACACTATTTAAAAAATTTACAAATTGAAAGGATTTTGTGTTTGTTAATGCAAAATAGGAAACTTTTGGTGATTATGACAGGCTGATCAAGGCTTTATGGCAGCATGGCCAGACAGGAAGCCTCTTCTCAGTAAAAGACACATACAAGTTGAGTTTCCTAGTCTACAACACTTCTCTATGCAACTCAATACCCCCCACAGACAATCCACATAGGAAACGCCATCTTCAGTGCCACCGTGCTGAGCAGTAGTGTCCCCCAGGGTGGTGTACTCAGCCCACAGCCACTTCTGCTCCCTCTGCTGAATTCTATGGCTGCATACAACTCCATTATTAAGTTTGCGGATGACACAATGGGGGACTAATCAGCATTAGGGATGAGTCAGCTTACAGAATGGAAATACGACGATAGACCAAATGGTGCAAGTGCAATCATCTGTCTCTTAATGTGGACAAGACGAAAAAGAGGATTGTTGACTACTGTATATAGAATTTTGTAGTGAAGTATTCCATTAAAGGTGCCTACAAAACACCAGGTCAACATCACTAATGAGCTTGAAAACATTCTGTATTGACGAAAGAGGCGGACTACCTCTCTGATAAGTCAGGCAAAGGATGATGAGGTAGGGACAGAGATGAGAACCCAGATTTGTTAAAGCCTCTTTAAGACACAACTGCTTACCGCATGATCACTGGCTCAAGGATGGGCTTTCTCGGCCAACTAAGGTCACATGATTAACCTTGACAGGCATCGCTCTTATTTCAAGTGACTGCTGCTGATTAGGAGTCGTTTTTAGACCATGGCCCTTAACTCAGGGTCTACAGTAGTGGGTGCTACATTACGAGCGTCTGTTTACTATAGCATTGTGACCACGTGTGTGTGTGTGTGTGTTGTAACGTGTGAGTCTCTGTCTTGCACCCCAAAACATGAAGCTGAGTCTCAGTACTTTGGCAACACCAGCTTTATGAAGCTTGAAACAGGAACAGCGTGATTATTTATTGTAGCGGGATCTGCCATTCTCCTATACACAGACACAGCAGTCAGGCAGGGTCGGGGCCAGGTTAGCGGCCAAGTAATACTGTGCTCTGCATTTATAAATG
The DNA here is from genome assembly GCF_016835505.1 of Polypterus senegalus. Classification (NCBI taxonomy): domain Eukaryota; kingdom Metazoa; phylum Chordata; class Cladistia; order Polypteriformes; family Polypteridae; genus Polypterus; species Polypterus senegalus. The sequence continues at coordinate 3,786,190 of NC_053168.1, read as the reverse complement.
TTCCTTGTATCACCCATCAACAGCAGGCGCTTATAGCATGTCCGCGATCTTTTTGGATTCACTTTTACGGCGAACTGCTACAGCGCTGGGAGCCTGCAGTTGCTTCGGGATGCTCTTCCGTGTGTCATCCCATTGGGTAGAACCCCAAAAGAGTTTAGAAACTCACTCACACCAGCCATGATTCTTTTTAAAGGTGAAGTGCAGGTTAATTTGTTTTATGTATTTCTACTTTATATTTTGTATTCATTATTTTTATATGAATAGTTTTGGATTGTGGAACGAATCATCTGAGTTTCCATTATTTCCTATGGTGAAATTCACTTTGATATACGAGTGCTTTGGATTAAAAGTACATTTCCGGAACGAATTATGCTCGCAAACCGAGGTTCCACTGTATTATGTTTCATTTTTACTGTAATTTATTGGGGATTGATTATAATTTTGTATATAAAAAAGACAATTAAAAAATTACAAAACATGACTCAAGATGTTTTTATCTGTATCATGTGGTAGACAGTACCACAGCCCCAAAACTTAAACCAGGTTTACTTTTTTTTTTTATTATTTTAAAGCTGGATTAATTAAAAAGCCCTCAATTGTATGCCTGCTATCTACTTACACTGAGACAAGTGGCAAGTAACTCTTTTACTGGAATTGTTATGAACACCAGTCAAAGAAATGTGTTCAAGATGATATTATCTTTTAAGTGGCCAAATAGTATGACTGGGAAATAGAGGCAGCAAGAAGACCTATAAAATGCATAATCTTAATATGACTTTGTGAACAGAGATGAGGATGGCTGGTGTGTCACTGACTGAGTACTGAACATGTTGTGGAATTCAAAGTCTGTTTGATGTGGAAGATGTGACAGAAAAAAGGAGGAAACAGCCATTTACGCTGGTTTGCACACTTGCAAAGGGAAGATGAAGATGTGTGGATCAAGAAAGTCATAGCCTTACAAGTTAGCGGAAAGCAGGACCAAAGGCAAGCCAAAGAAAACATGGAAGGAGGTAGTAAATTAAAAGGCATGAAAAAGAGTGATGTGCAAGATAGAAGTGACTGGAGGGGACAGATTCATGGTAAAGGCTCACCCCGGTTGACTGGGAATAGAATGCTTGAAGTGTATAACGATGACGACAGGCTGGGGTCAGAAAACATTAAGAAGCAAACCAAAGCAGACTGTGGAAGCCCAAAACCAAAGTCAAAATAAAATAAGCAAAAGGTTCTCACACTAACTTGGTTGCTTTACTCCTAACTGTCCCTAATAATCTTATTTTTTTTTTTTATATTTTTCAGAATTTACTGGCTGTGATGATGTCCAATCTTGCTTCTAGTAAAAAGACTCCATTGCCGTAAACAAAATGGTTGCTATTATTGAAGCGAACACCACAGAAATGTCATAACTGCAGTGAAAACCCAATCATGATGGCGCAACTATAATGACAAAAGAAAAAATACCTAAAAATGTTACAGAATGTCCAAAACAGAAATTAACAGCTCCTTTATGTACCAAAATGAAGATTCAATACAGAAATTTTGCATTTTATTGGACTTGCTGTATACCGTATTGTTTTTAACATGCTATATTATTTCATGCCTTGTATGACTACAATTTCCTTTTACGCATTGGTTTATTAGCCAGTTTGCAGGAAATGGAAGAAGCAGCACAAATGTGAATTGCAATATACTAATTAAATAGGTCGAGAACAGCTTGAACATTACCTTAGCTTTTCCACATCTAACCAGTGTTCCCATGAAAGCAATGTTGCTCCTTGATGTGAGGTCACCATTGTTCGCAGCAGGCTGAGGAGCTGTAGACTTTGCACACGGTGTTGTTTCCCCAGTGAGACTCGACTCATCCACTGACAGGTCAACAGCCTAATCAAAGGTACATCGCAAAATAAGCAAATTTAAGGTTAATGTAAAAGTTCTGATTTGTGGTGAAGTAATTCAAAAGCTTGTATTAATTAGCAGCAGTAGCCCTTAGCGATTTCAATCCAGTAAATGACATTAAGATTAATTGCCCTGACCCAATTTTGCTACTGCTGAAGGACAAATAATGAAATACTATCAGAAACGTAAAGCCCATAAAAAAATAAATATCATGTATATTGTAGATGTCCTGTCGGCTGGACTGGCTTGGATGAGAGATGAATCCTGGCCCGACCAGGAGGCCCAAATGGATGGATGACATTATACATGGAGATATAACCCGCCTGGGATGCCTCTTTGTTAAAATCCCACTCAGGTTGAATGAATATTGGATGGTTGGGGGAAGACTAGCTCCTCCCCCAATATGATGGATGGCAGTGTTCCTCTGGCATAGTCTCAGTATGGACACCAGCAGGGCCCTCTAAATAAGCTGCTCCACCTAGGGAGTCAGTCAGAGTTGGCTGGAGGTGGACAAGGCTGCATGGGAGAAAGGAAGAGTGTAAGGAGTAAGAATTCAGTACCATATTGTGTCCACTGAAGAGAAGCTATTCATAGGTTGTCACAGATTCCTGGGACCCTTTCCCAGCCGGGACGCCTGGAAGGACCGGAACGTGGAATTTATATCTTCCGGGTCACGAGGGGGCAACCGACCAGGGTTAGAAGAGGACCATGGGAAAGGAACAAGGACATTCCAACCCAGTGGGACCCGTGGCCACCGCCAGGGGGCGCCTTAAGCCTCAGAGAACCCGGGAAACAATTACTTCCGCCACACCCGGCAAGATGGCGGATGAGAATTCCAGGGACGCCCGGAGTGCTTCTGGTGCAAAGGGCAGAACTTCCGCCACACCAGGAAGTGCTGCCGGACAAACGTCATCAGCCACCTGGAGCACATCCAGGCGGGAATAAAAGGGGCCGCCTTCCTACAATGGAGGAGCTAGTGTCAGGAGTGGGAGCAGGACAAAGCTCCCAGGAGGAGAAGAAAGGCGGCCAAGGACTGAAAAAGAGAAGTCTAAAGAGTGGTGATTAGTGCTGAGTGCATTGTGTTTGTGGTTTGGGACTGTTTATTGGTGCTTAATAAACGTGTGCTTTTATAAAGATGTGGTTTCCGACTGGTGGTGTCTTGGAAAGTCTCACAAGGTATATCTTGAATAAAACAATGCGTGCTTTGAACACGGAAGTGTCTTTGGTGCACTTGACTTTGAAGTTTGGGGCTCAGTAGCGCCACCTACTGGCCACAATATACTGGAAAGAAAAAGCTGATTTTAGCAACTTACATTAATAATTAGTACAATTTCAGTTGGGCAGCACGGTGGCACAGTGGTAGTGCTGCTGCCTCGCAGTGAGGAGACCTGGGTTCACTTCCCAGGTCCTCCCTGCGTGGAGCCTGCATGTTCTCCCCATGTCTGCGTGGGTTTCCTCCGGGTGCTCCAGTTTCCTCCCACAATCCAAAGACATGCAGGTTAGGTGCACTGACGATCCTAAATTGTCCCTAGTGTGTGTGTGTCCTGCGGTGGGATTTGTTCCTGTCTTGCACCCTGTGCTGGCTGGGATTGGCTCCAGCAGACCCCTGTGACCCTGTGTTGGGATATAGCGGGTTAAAATGACTGACTGACAATTCCAGTCAAGAAATGATGGGCCAGAAATTAAATACAATTAATATATTTCTTAGGTTTTTAAGTTGAACAACATCAGTGATCTGGATGCTTTCACGGTGACTGCATATTGTGAGAGCCACCTTGGTCAGCTCGCTCATGGTGCCCCAGCCTGCAGCAAGTTCTTCAAGCATTTGACGGCTTTGCACCAAACACTGAAATTCCGTCATTACTTAAACACTTTAAAATGACGATTTTTCTTTTTACTGTTTCATCTCTCTGTCTAAACTGGGACCTCCATCTACACTCATTTTGATTGGTCCCAATCCTTACTGCATTCTTTGGACAGTTTGCTGCTATGATCTTAACAAGCTGGGATCTCCCATGAAAAGTAAAGTTGCTCCTTGTTGTGAGGTCACCACACTACTGGGTCAAAAGTTTTAGAACACCTCAGTTTTTCTTCAAAATTTATCAGTTGAAATGCAATGAATGACCTAAAATAGTGAAAAGGTAAGCAGTAAACTGCCAGAGGTTTACATTTTAAGTTTGAGTTAGCAAAAACTGAAAAAAAGGAAATTTCAGAATATTACAAATGGGCTTTCGTTAGGGAATAACATGTTACAACCTACAGATGTTCTGCAGCAATTCAAGTAAATGAAGCCTTGCACGTTGAACCAAACAATTTGCACAGGTGTCCCAACTTCTGCGGATTACTTAAAAACTCTCCATCTGTCTTAAAGCAGAGTTGGAACATACCATGTTAATACACCCTCTGAAGTACTACTTGGACAATATTCCAGTGAAAATGGCAATTAACAAATGAAATGAGACAGAGCATTACTACCATTAGAAGTGTAGGCCTTTCGTTAGCGAAATTGCAAAAGAAAATCAAAGTCTCCGTGAGTACGGTGTACTACACAATGCAAGAGCAACTGAAAACTAGAACTATGATAGGAAGTGATCTGGCAGACCCAAAGTCACAACCCAATCAAAAGACAAGTTTCTGAGGATCACCAGCATGCGTGATCACAGCAGCCTCACAGTTCAACAGCTTCAAGCACAGCTTAACAGTGCAGGTCGACAAAAGCAAGTGTCAGTTTGGACTGTGAAGAGGAGACTCTGTGCTGCAGGTTTGACAGGCCGAGTGGCAGGAAGAAAGCCATTCCTTCAAGGTCAAAACAGGGCCCTGAAATACCGGCTGTGGACTACTGCAGACTGTGAAGAAAAGCCTTGAGGCCCAATGAATTAAAATTTGAAATCTTCAGTTCATGACGCAAGGTGTTTGTAAGCCTTCGAGGTGGTGATGGATCATCAGTACGTGACACCAGCCGCCAAACAAGGAGGATGACGTGTGATGGTCTGGGCTTCTTCTGCTAGACGCATAGTTGGTGACTTGCACAGAGTGACTGGCATTCTGAATCAAAAGGGTAACCACAGTTTAGCAGTTAGATCAGAGAAAGGTGCAGGCTACTTTGATGAATCAAAAAATTTGAACACAATTGTTTTACACTTAATGATTCCTTGACTTATTTTTCTTTTCTATTGTTTATTTGTTCTTGATTTCATGAAACATTAAGACATTAAACTGTGAGGTGCTCTAAAACGTTTGACCTGTAGTGTAGCCAATAGCAGTATATGAAAATTATTTTATTTTTGGTGTTTACCTCATTAGGTTTGAAATAAAAAAAATGCAGATAACACACAGATACAACAAATAAAATTAGAAATGCTGACATAGTCAACATTAAGAGAATAGACAAGCCCAACATTAGCCTCTCCCCACAGAAACATCTGCTCTACCTCAAACAGTCGTAAATCAGCAGGAACTCTTTCACCAACAGACAGACATACTGTGTCGCCAGGAACTAGTTCTCTTGCAAGTAAATGCTCCAATCTTCCTTCTCGCACACTGGATCAAAAAAAACAAAAAGATTAATAGCTAACATAATCAAACAAAAATAACCTTCTACAGTTTGTCCCACTCAGGAGTACAACTTTAAAAATGCGAATTACTCTGCAACGCGTGCATGTTATTTAATGAAGAATTGATTCTGTGTCATAAAGAGGCGGGCACTATAGTGGGCGCCACTACGGCGGCCCCGGATGTGGCAGCAGCCGGCCTATAGCCCCAGTCACCAACCCTGCAGAGTGGCGAAAGCAAGCATGCAATACTTGTCCATATTTGACGAATTTGTGAAACAACTGGACGACTACGAACTTCAAGGAGGTTACTTCCAACAGGACGTGGCAATGTGCCATACCTCTCATGCCAGTATGGAAGAGATCCGATCGTTTTTTGGAGACAGGGTGATCTCGAAAGGTTTGTGGCCACCTCGATTGCCCGATTTAACTCCCCCAGATTTTTTTCTATGGGGATATTTAAAGGGCAAGGTTTCTGCAAGCAAACCCAGGACCATCGAACAACTGAAAGCAAACATTGAGCGTGAAATTGCTGCCATCGACAGTGACATGTTGCAGAGGACATTCTCAAATATGGAGTGCCGCGTTTCCTTGTGCGCGGACGTTGGGGGAGGACAATTTCAGCACCTTTTGTAATGTGGACTTGTTTTCCACTAAATACAGGTATGTTCAGTTCTTACAGCTCGCCTTTACGTTCACGCGTTCGCAAGTAATTCGCATTTTTAAAGTTGTATTCCCGAGTGGGACACCCTGTAGTATGAGAAAAAGAAAACAAGACGGTGTAAAACTGAAACCACATAAAGTAACGCACAAGAAATGCTGTGAAGTAGAAATACTTTCAACAGTAATGTACATGGATAGCTTTTACTAAACAATACATTTTCTAGAAAGTGCAGTAAACGAAAAAAAAAACCTCAATGCACTCAGTATCTGGAGTGCCTTCTTTGCCTTGAAGATTTTTTTTTTCCCCCAAGGTGTTTGAATGCCTCTGGTTCACTTGCCCCAGTTCTGCTGCTGACTTTTCCTGTCTAACTTGTAATCCCAGACTGGCTTGATGATGTGGAGATCAGGGCTATGAGGTCAGCCATACCATCTGTTGATAGATTCCCTGAAGCTGGCTATGTATTTATCATTGTCATGCTGCAGAATGAAGTTGGGAACGATCAGATGTCTCCCAGTTGGCACTGCATGATGGACAAAAATCTGCATGTGGTTCTTAGCAGTGAGGGGGGTTGGAGGGGATGAGACAATTCCATTTGTGGAAATGCAGCTCCCCCTACCTGAAGGGAATCTCCACCATGCGTCACTGTTACCTGCAGACATTCACCCATGTACCGTTCTCCAGCACTTCTGTCTACAAACTGCCTTCTGCTTGAGCTAAAAGTTTAAAATTGTGTGTGTGCTTTCATGTGCAGATTAGTCGTTTGGCTTTATTTCCATCTCAGAGGAATGACTTTTCGGTCACTCTTCCATGAAGACCACCTGTGATACGACTTCTCTGGACTGTATTGATGATACACACCATGCTCCCTGTGGTTTCCGCCAGGTGCTGTAAGTCTCCTGATTTTGAAGGGAAGTAAGCTTGATGTATTTCTTGTGAACTGCACTCCCGTTTCTGTGGCTGACCCCTGTGTTTCCAGCCCTCAGCCTTGCCGGTTTGCTGGTGCTTCTGAGAAGAGCTCAGACAGCACATCTGGATTCACTGGTCTACTTGGAAGAGGCATCAACAATGCAGGATGAGCATTTTGTGCCTTGTTGCTATGCTGTGGCAAAAGATTTGTGTATTGAACTGCCACATCGACCGCAACCTCACCTTCTCAGTCTGGCTACCCAGTTTTATTCCCTCTGCATGGCTGTTTCTGTTTCAGTTCAACACTTTGGATAAATCTGCACGTGATGTCATTGTTCATCACCACTTAAATCAAACACTGCGCCATATGCCACCGCCAACACAGGTGACACATTTTGTTTATTTATTTTTACTTAAGAATGCTGTAATTACTGTATTAGTTTCATTCTTTAAGGATAACCAAATATCTTTTTGTACTTCTTCACTTTTGGCAAAACAAATGTTTGGAATTCAAATATACTAACAACCCAATTATATTTCATTCACTCAGAATATGAAACCAATGTAGGAAGCACTTCACGTTAGTGATATTTTATCTGTGGCACCTCTACATGATAACCACCTTTTTCCAACCTCTCAAACTTATACAGTTTTTAATGTTTGGAAAATGTATGGGATTAAATCATTAAGAGAATTGTATATAAATAATGTCTTTGCATCCTATGGACAATTAGATTGGCAAGTTGGCGGAGTGGTGGCTCTGAGGCTAGGGATCTGCACTGGCAATTCGAATCCCGTAATAAGGACTCTGCTCTGTTGGGCCCTTAACCTACAACTGCTGAGCGCTTTGAGTAGTGAGAAAAGCACCATATAAATGCAAAGAATTATTATTATTAATTACACTCCAAATTTAGTTTCCCATCAACACAATTTTTCCACTACCTCCAAATTCGAAACTTTGCTAAATTAAATCTGCCCAGTTTTCCTCATCTCCCACATATTTCTATTCCAGAAGAGATATTACTCAGTCTTGAGCACTCAGACAGCATTTCTATGATATATAAAACCAATCCCTTCCTTCCTTTTAAGTTCAGTGGGAAAAGGATCTCTTACTCAACATTTCAGAGAAAGAAGTGGAAGGCAGCCAGGCATAGAATTCATTCGAGCTCCATATGCACAAAGCATTCAATTAATCAACTTAAAATCCTTCATCGAGCAAATCTTTCTTTTTTTAAAATTATTCAAAATGTTTCCAGGACGAGATCCAACCTGCAAACATTGCAATCGAGCTCCAGCCTCACTGGCCACATGTTTTGGGCACCTACCAAATGAACATAATTCGGACCATTTTGAAATGCCTATTAGACAGCCTTGGTGTCACAATCACTGCTAATCCATTTTTGTTTGGTGGGCTCACAGAGGGGCTTAAAGTGGAGAAGAACAAACAAACTGTAATGGCCTTTACTTCACTATTAGCACATATAATTGTCTTGCTCAACTGGAAGAATTCAAACCCACCTCTCTTAAGTCAGTGGGTAACTGATGTTACATTCTACTTGAAATTGTAAAAAAAATAAATTCTCATTTAGAGGATCTAGACAAAACTTTTTTAAAAACCTGGCAGGATCTCATCAATAACATTTTAGGTTAAGCATTTATATTGGAGAGAAAGACTCCTCTCTCTTTACTACTCTAAAAGGTTTTACTTTGGCTGTTGGCCTTCCCCTCTTTCTCATGGGTGGGGGTTGAATTGAATTGTTCTGTCAAGTTTTTAAGTTTGACTTGATTGTATGGAATGTTACATGCTTTTAGTAAATTTAATAAAAGATAAAAAACAAGGAATTCTAAAAGTCTTTGCTACTGACACAGTAATCCAGAAGACATCAAATTATCATCAAAGAACGATTTTAGTGAACTATCTAAAGTGCCTAGAGCTTTAACACAGTACTATATATGTCATTAATAAATATTTAAATATTCAGATTGTCCTGGAGGGTACTTTGCTGCTAGGCTAGTATTTTATAGATATTCTAATAAAAAAAGGAGTGTTTCAGTCACCATTGATAAATGTCACTGATTCATTATGCAATGTACATAAACTCATTCAAAGCAAATGATCTTTTGTCCAATTAAAACAAAAAAACAACAAAGAAAATGCATTATTAGATCGATGTTAAATTAAAACACATTATGTGACCCCAGAATATAACAGAAAGCCTAGTAAACATCTCAAATCATAATCTTTGTTTTAGAAACAACAACTAAGCTAGAGGTTTGATGGGGAAAAACAGGTGATTAAACATATTTACTATAATTTACATATAGAGATTGTAATTGGTTTTATTTTGTAATTTCTGTAGAGGCCTGGCCTTGTTAACAATGGTTTGGTGATGACCGCTCATGCACTGCCTCAGACTTGTCTTACCAGTGACATTCTGGAGGCATCAGCTTTCCCAGTTCTTCCAGTGACTTTTCAGAACGATATTCCTAATTAAAAAAACAAAAAAACATATGGTTCATTTTGATGGTAAGCTCCATCCAAAAGAATTCAACAGTATGATAAAGTTGTTCACATTCACAAAGCGAGTTAAGAGACAGGGACTGAACCATTATCCTTGGTGGATTATGGTGAAACATCAAACACTCAGCGTTGGATTATTTATGTAAAATACAAGCAGCTGCTGCTCTCCACAGGAAAATTTGATTAGAACCTAATCTCAGCCTAATTTCATTTGCAATTGCATCAGTATGGGGAAAAAAGGAGGACAAAGCAGACGCCAGACCAGGAAGAGACATTGATCAACTATATATATATATATATATATATATATATATATATATATATATATATATATATATATATATATATATAAACATATGCTGTGTATACACTGTAATCACAAGAGGGCGCCCCTTTGCCCGAAATCACAGGCACAGTTCATCTACTGTTGAATTCTGCTCTGTACTTGTAATATTTCTATTGCACTATTATATTGTATTGAGGATTACTTGTGTTCTGTTCTGTGTATTGTGTTGACCCCTTTTTTTTTGACACCCACTGCATGATCTCTCTTTCAATGCCTTTCCCGAGGTTTCTTCCATTTTTTTCCCTACAAGGGTTTTTTCTTTTGGGAGTTTTTCCTTGTCTTCTTAGAGAGTCAAGGCTGGGGGGCTGTCAAGAGGCAGGGCCTGTTAAAGTCCATTGCGGCACCTCTTGTGTGATTTTGGGCTACTATACAAAAAATAAATTGTATTGTACTCTATATCATTTTGTACCATATTTCTCTTGTCTTAATATTTCCATCATGGTTATTGAAGGGTTATATATATATATATATATATATATATATATAGAGATAACCTTCTTCTGTTGTCTTTGCAGACCAAAAATAGGAAAACCTGCCTGAATTAACCTGCCTGGAGATGTAATTTTCGGTTCCAACACCCAGATGAACATCACTTCCGGTAATGTTGTCAGAAACAATCACTTCCGGTTCCTCTAAGTCACTTCCTGTGTGGACATTTAAAACAGCAATCTTCTTCAACCATCCTCAGCTCTTGTTTGGACTCCATCAGAGACATTTCAGTCTCAATTTCAAAACCCATTGCAGCCAGAGATAATATATGAGTGGCTGCCCCAAACCTTTTTAAGTGTGTCGAGTCTGATCTTTTCACACACTTCTACAAAATAATATCTCCCCAGGGAACATACACCCCCTTATTAGACACACGTATGCACACCTGCAGGGCATCTTGTTACCTGAACCTGCAGAAGCTCAGCAGAATACCCACAGAGTAGCCTGATGACTGCACCCATGCAAAACAACAGGCTCAAACTGTTCCAGAACCCATAAAATTGACAACTTCTGGAAACACACCTGCCTCTCCTAACAGATAAGGAGTTAGGAACCTTACTATAATTATCAGTACAGATGTACATTGTTACAACATTTACAACATTAACACCATTAAATTACTTCTCTACAATAAAAGACTTTATTACCATTACAGATATTGGTGATTTAAAGTCACCAGTCTATATGTCAGTCTTTTTACATTAGGCTGCTATTTCTGAATGCTTTCTCTAAAGCAATATTTAATCACAAAGCAATCTAAAACCTAATTCTTTTTTTGGCGCCGCCGTGAGTGGCAGGCTTTCCATCAGCTCCGTGTACGACTTTATTTCTACTTTTTTCTCAATTTCACTGATCATTCCTACCACTTTCTTTTATGTGGACTCGTTCCCTGGACACTTTTTACTACTTGGACATGGATTTTTACACGCCAAGACTCGTCTATTCAATTAGTCAACTTCTAGCACTAAGAACAAAAGCCCGTGCTGGTGTGGTTCCCTATTTACCTGATGAGGTAAGAAGGTGGTATCGTGGTAGCAGAGCTAGCGCTAATCGGCTAGCGAGGAAGTGGCGATACAAGCCTTCGGTGCCTTCTGTGATTCTGGGAAATGTGAACTCACTACCAAATAAGATCGACGAACTGGCCATGCTGATAAAAAATGTCAGAACCTACAGAGAATGCAGTTTGTTGTGTTTTAGTGAAACGTGGCTAACAACTAGCATCTCAGATGCTAACGTGGAGCTACCTGGGTTTAGCACAGTTAGAGTGGACAGAGACGCAAATACCAGCGGGAAGCGGAAAAGAGGAGGACTCGCTCTCTATGTGAACACAAGGTGGTGCAACTCTGGACATGTAAACATTAAAATCTCCACTTGCTGCAGGGACATCGAACTGTTGGCTGTTAAGTTTTCATCCTTATTACTTGCCCAGAGAGTTTTGACACGTGATTGTTGTTATTGTATACATCCCTCCTCGGGTGGACGTGGAGACAGCGAGTGACATCATCCATTCCGCTGTTGCTAAATTACAAACACAGCACCCTGAGGCACTTGTGCTAATCTCTGGAGACTTTAACCAAGTGACGCTGGACAAAACATTACCTGCCTTCTCTCAGTATGTGGATTGTAACACCCGGGGAAACAGGACTATCGACCTACTGTATGCAAACGTTAAAGACGCATACAGCGCCACCCCGCTGCCTGCACTTGGGAAAGCAGATCATAACCTGGTTCTGCTTCAGCCTCACTACAAACCAAGAGTGAGGGAGCAACCTACAACCTCACGCTCATTCAGGAAGTGGTCCCCTGAGGCAGAGTAGGCTCTGAGAGACTGGAACTATGGACTGGGACATCCTGAAGGGATCATATAGTGAGAACATTAGGGAGGTTGTTGACTGCACTACTGACTACATCAACTTCTGTATGGACATTGTCGTTCCAGTAAGAACTGTACGCTGCTATGCTAACAACAAGCCATGGATTACAAGTGACATCAAGAGCCTTTTGAACCAGAAGAAAAGGGCTTTTAAAGGCGGTGATCAGCATGAGCTCAAGCGCGTGCAGAAGGAACTCCGAGTCCAGCTCAGGGCGGCAAAGGAGCAGTACAGGAGAAAGCTGGCGTAGAAGTTGCAGAATAACAGCATGAAGGAAGTGTAGGTCGGGATTAAGATCATCACTGGCTGCAACTCAAAGCGGGGTGCCGCCATCGAGAGAGACGTGGAGAGAGCAAACCAGATGAACATCTTCATTAACAGGTTTGACCACCCTAACCTACGCTCATCTCGGAGTACTGCAGCCTCCAACCATCCCTCTGCTGATACCAGCATAGGAGAGACATAACCACCCACAATTACAGCAGCGCAGGTGAGCAGAGAGCTGAGTAGACTTCGTGCCAGCAAAGCAACAGGTCCAGATGGAGTATCGCCACGACTGCTGAAGGTCTGTGCACTGGAGCTGGGGAATCCTCTACAGCGCATGTTCAACCTGAACCTGGAACAGGGGAGAGTCCAGAAGCTTTGGAAAACATCTTGCATCACCCCAGTCCCAAAGGTACCACGTCCTAGTGAGCTGAATGACTTCAGGCCTATTGCTCTGACATCACATGTGATGAAGACTATGGAGCGGCTACTGCTTCACCACCTGAGGCCACAGGTCCACCGCACCCTCGACCCTCTGCAATTCGCATACCAGAAGAAGGTGAAAGTGGAGGATACCATCATCTATATGCTACACCGATCACTCTCCCACTTGGACAGAGGCAGTGGTGATGAAAGAATTATGTTTCTGGACTTCTCTAGCGCCTTCAACACCATCCAACCTTTGCTCCTCAGGGACAAGCTGACAGAGGTGGGAGTAGATTCACACCTGGTGGCATGGATCGTGGACTATCTTACAGACAGACCTCAGTATGTGGGTCTCGGGGAACTGCAGGTCTGACATTGTGGACAGCAGCACAGGAGCGCCGCAGGTGACTGTACTTTTGCGGGTCCAGTTCAGCCAACATACATCAGACTTCCAATACAACTCGGAGTCCTGCCACGTGCAAAAGTTTGCCGACGACACTGCTATGGTGGGCTGCATCAGGAGTGGGCAGGAGGAGGAGTATTGGAACCTAATCAAGGACTTTGTTAAATAGTGCGACTCAAACCACCTACAACAGAACACCAGCAAAACCAAGGAGCTGGCGGTGGATTTTAGGAGGCCCAGGCCCCTCATGGACCCCGTGATCATCAGAGGTGACTGTGCAGAGGGTGCAGACCTATAAATACCTGGGAGTGCAGCTGGATGATAAATTGGACTGGACTGCCAATACTGATGGTCTGTGCAAGAGAGGACAGAGCAGACTATACTTCATTAGAAGGCTGGCGTCCTTCAACATCTGCAATAAGATGTTCTGTCAGACAGTTGTGGTGAGCGCCCTCTTCTACGTGGTAGTGTGCTGGGAAGGCAACATAAAGAAGAGGGATGCCTCACACCTGGACAAACTGGTGAGGAAGGCAGGCTCTATTGTAGGCACGGAGCTGGACAGTTTGACATCCATGGCAGAGCGACGGGCGCTGAGCAGACTCCTGTCAATCATGGAGAATCCACTGAACAGGATGATCTCCAGACAGAGGAGCAGCTTCACCGACAGACTGCTGTCACCATCCTGCTCCGCTGACAGACTGAGGAGACCCCACACTATGCGACTCTTCAATTCCACCCGGGTAAACGTTAACATAATACAAAGTTATTGTCTGTTATACCTTCATTGTTATCACTCTTTAATTTAATATTGTTTTTTTATCAGTATGCTGCTGCTGGAGTATGTGAATTTCCCATTGGGGATTAATAAAGTATCTATCTATCTAATAGATTACAATTATTATTTATTATGTGGCTGATTTATTTATTTGGTTACATTTCTTTTGGTTTTCAAAATGTGAAGTGACTTGCTTGTGGTCACACAGTGTCAGCAAAAGGACAGGAACACACCAAGTCCAGTCTGAAACCTTAACCATTACACCACACTGCCTGACAATACATTAAAAAGTTTTGAAAAAAGAAACATCTAGGAAAGGCATATTTACACACCAGTAGCCACAGAATATAAAGGCTTGGAGGATGCACCCACTACACGACGAACCACCTAAACTGGGACAGAGTGCAGCGGGTGGCACAGCTATAATGTAAATAAAAATTAAACACTCACCTGTACAAAAGCAACAGTGACGACGATAATGATTGCCTAAAATGGTAAGAAAAGTAAGAAAAACACTTCAGTCAACTAGTCTCACATTACAACGTTTTAAGGCTAATAAGGACTAATAAGTTTCAATGCATCTCTTACCACAGTGATGCTGACGGCATCATCAAACTGATGCATTAAGACGCTGATAACAGCGGATGCCAGAAGGAGCATAATGAGTGGGTTTTTAAACTGGAAGAAAGCAATTCAGAATGTTAGGCAGATGTTGGTATGGCTCAGATTACATAGCCAGCTCTTAAAAGCATCAGCTCTACAATGAATCACAGACTTTAAAGGGACGGAAAGGGAAAATGCAGAGCAAATCTGTTCAAGGGAGTTCATGCAGGTAAAGTTTATTTAATTATTTTTATGTAAAAGAGACAATCTATGAATTTAGCAGTTTATTCAGTATCTTTCAGCTTTATGCATAAATGGAATCTACAGTAAGTTGATGAATGCTACAGTGAAGATGCTGCTCCTTTTTATAATCTCACTAAAGATAACAACCAGACAAATAGAAGATTCTCACTTTTATTTTCTAAAGAGAAATGTTCAGATGCAGAGACTCATGAATAAATCCCTGATAACACTATTGACTGTCTTGGCATCAAAATCTAAGATAAGCTATGAAAATGCAGGGAGGATAATGGCGGCTTTCAAATTCTTCTAACACTAGTGCATCTGATAAGAGCCTTTTTTAGTTCAGAATCACAGAGAATCCATCGCTGCAACATTGCTAACGAGAATTTCAATGTATTAATGTGTGTCTCTCCTATTTTTCATCAGTAGTAGGGTGATGTACCCGTACCGTGTTAGTCATTATGGATGCAATGAGAAGTGAAGCAAAATGGAACCTTTTATGGGCTAACTGAACAGATTACAATGTGCAGGCCCCTTCTTCAGGCAAGTTGTAGTCCTGTAGACTAGTGAGAGTCCCACTGCGGGATCTCCTCTTCAGCTATAAACATCTAAATACCAATCAAGACTGGTTCATGACCCACACATTACTCTGGGAAAAGACTTATTCATCACAGTTAGCCTACACGTCTATTTACTGAGACATTGTTTTAAAATATTACAACACCAACAGAAAAACAATATACATGACCATTTCAAAGTGAGGAAATGGACAGAGAAAATAAACCTGAAATTAGAAAAAGATGTATTTAAATTTTTAGTTAGAGTCTTGTAGCAGCACTACACAATTGGACTGCCAGTTCCAGTATATTCACACACACACTCAAATACATATATAGATGGATAGTGAGAGAGTTACAGAGATAGACAGAAAGATAGACTGACATACACATTGTCACACATGCGCCTGTGAGGTAAGTGACAGCATCCTGGGTCGAGTGGGGAGCTGTCGCTAATCATGCCCTCTCCTATTCCTTCTACAGCGTGGAGAAGACGCCCAAGTGAGTGCACCTGACTCCGTGCCCCTTCTGGTCCCCTGCCTATAAGTCACAGGGTTAAAGGAAAGAATCGAGGTCCTGCTCGATTGACCGACTTGAGTGAATAGGAAACCTGAAGCCTGATTTTTGGCTACTTTTGCTTGCATTTGTACTTTTGCATTTATTTTTGTTTGAAGTAAACATGGACGACCAGGTTGGCACCACAGCATTTACCAACTGAGACTTATGATTCCCTGCGGCGGGCTGGCGCCCTGCCTGGGTTTTGTTCCTGCCTTGCACCCTGTGCTGGTTGAGATTGGCTCCAGCGGACCCCCATGACCCTGTGTTAGGATATAGCGGGTTGGAAAAAGACTGACTGACTGACTTGCTAATGAGAATTTCAATGTATTAATGTGTATACTCAGACTCCACATCTGACTACAACATGTACATATTTTATTTATACACACAAATGCGCACACACAGTGTGTATACATACAAATGCCCTAATATATAAATGTCTGCACAAAATATACACACACACATCTGCTGTTAACTTGTGTATATCTTTTTTTATGCATTTGTAATTTTATATAATACTCAAGTCTGGTAAATGAGACTGTGCTGCGTCGCAACAACTCTACAGACCGCTGTTTCGTTGCTCATCACAGCGGCAGACCATGAAGTCATTCTACACGGCTCTTGTGCAGCACCCTGTGATAACACATTTTGGGGCAAACCTGTTTAATGGTATTTTAAAACATCAGCTCAACAGGCTTCATGTCCAGACGTGACAGGAATTAATTTTTGTAAACGTTTTAATTTTGTGATATTCTAATACATTTAATATGACTTGTCACACAAATGCACTTGGGAGTCAACCTCTGGGCCATCTAGTGGTAATTCGACCAAAATCAAGGGTTGGCCCTGTTGCCTAATGCCTCTCCTCTCCCTTCTTTTACAGAACTGACAATCGGCAACAGGAAGGCAAGCGACATTCCTTCTGTGCATCGTCCCATGAGCCCGCCACTTTACTAGCTCCACCGTCATCTTGCTTTGAATCTAGTAAAAGAGTATCATCTGTCAAGACGTTATTTATTACATATATTAAATAGTGTTTATTATTTTGACTTGAAATTATACGGGGATTGCCTAAGGGTGCCCCAAATCTTTATCTGTGTTCTGTTCTTCATTTACAGATTCAATGCTAAAACAAACATAAATAGGCCTCTTACTACTGAATTGTAATATACTAGATAATGATAAGTCAAAAAAAATCATGAAAAGTTACTCAAAACATAGGAAGATGGTAAATTCTGGAAAAAAACAAAATAAAAGTCCTTTGTTACAGATTTCATGATAGCATTATACTTTAAATGCACACTGTGACATGATACCTGTGAAATGTATTTTTTCCACAAAGGCTCATCTTCACTGATATCAAACTCATTCCAGCCATGGTAGGCACGTCGATGGGACACTTCACTTTGGCTCAAACCGTACTGTAGGTCAGCCTGGTAAAGAAAAGCCAGCATTAAATGAAAATGATGCCTTTAACAGCAGTGCATTGAAAATCATCACAAACACGGACACTAAGGAAACACACTAAAAATGACAATAGGCTGAAATAAATGTGATTAATAAACACTGTCATAAGGCAATACGACAAGTAAAGTTACCCGATCAGCCTGCAGGACTAAAACATATCATTTCACACTTAGTTTTTTTTTCTAAGTACACATAAGACCAAAAAATGGTATATCAGTTTATGAATAACAATCAATAATAACCCTTTGCTTACAGCTATATGGAAAAGTAAACATTTCTAGCCATAAAAGAAGTCCTGTGTGTCACAAACAGAAACTCCTTCCCTTTTTTTAATGACACCTTAAAATAGACACATTTGCATACCACAGTCATGAATAGTCTTTTAGGAAAAATAAACGGGAAGTCTTCCTATATCGTTTAGGAAAATGATTTAAGTTTTTTGCCAAAAAATGAATGATCAGGGAGTTCCCTTTTAAATGGAACCTAACTGGCTGATCAATAACAAAGTCTTTAACAGAGTCGTTAACTGACATCAGAAGAGGGCTGTGGAAATATAACGGTCCTCAGTGAAGGGTTGTGTGGTAAACCAGCACTGGAAAAGTACTAAAAACCTCAATTTTTAAAAATATTATGGTACCAGCATTTTCAGTACCAGAACCAAATGTTAATCATCAAATTGTGCTCAGCTTTTCTGTCTTCCCCTTTCAACTTTAGCGAACTGTAAACTGCATGCATGTTTCGATGTGGGGACCCCCCCCGCACCCCCATCCCCTCAGGGACTCTAGTGATAACAGACCCAGCAGCAGCTTCCCCGTTGTCATCACCTTATAGTCTGTATTCATATGAATATACTTATTATATAGTTAGATGGGTAAACAACAAGCCTAAGTTGACTAACAACTGTGCACTGCTTGCTCTTTCCATTCTCAGAAAGACTTTCCAGATTTGCATGTGGATCCTCCAAAAGTCAACAACTACAACTGCCACAGATGCTAAGTTCTGACTGCCACCCGGCAACGTCTTTTATCACCTGTAGTCTTTTCAGGAATCACACACATTAGTAGCTCTTTGTGAGGCGCAGACTCAGTCCGACATACTTTATCTGCTGTTCTGCACAAAAGGGTGTGAATCTGAAAAGAATAGAAGGAGCACAATGCTGCACAAGCAAGAAGGAAGTCAAGGATGTGGTTTCTTTGTATCACCCCATTAGACTGCTTCTTCTATTCTGGAAGTTTTGACATTTGTTAGTACTGAAACTTGATTGATAGCAGATGGCATCAGGGCTGTGGAGTCGGTACACAAAACCTTTGTCTCCAACTTCTCAATTTATGGGACCACTGACTCTGACTCCTCTCTTTGTAATTAGACTAATACAGTGCCCTGCAAAATGCTTGGAGCAAAGTCACATTTTTCCTTGATTTAGCCCCTCTGCTCCACAGTTTAAAATTACAAACAGACAATTCAGACATCATAATTAAAGTGCATATTGCAGACTTTCATTTAAGGGGATTTGCTTACATTTTGGTCACTTTTCTACATGTTCTTTCCATTTGAGGGCACCTTAAGATTTGTGACAACTGGCGTCACAGGTGGTTGCGATTCCTCAGGTGGGTTTTAATACTTCATAAGATACCTCGACTTGCTTCTACCCTTTGGAGACTGTAGTTGCCATTGTGTAGCGCTGCCACATAAATATAATATACTTTCTGCTGTCGATTGGGTGTTGTGGGGATGATTCTTACATCCGGAGATTGACAGCGGTGCCCCAGAGGTGGCACTTCCGGTTTTACTGTTTTCTTTCGGGGAGTCATTTGCATAAAGAGTGCCGTTTTAAGGAGAGAAGGGAGAAGAGGAGGGTAAAAAGCAGATCAGCTACTGCACGGGCCATGTAAGAAGTCCAGGAGCTCCTATAGTCGTGTCCGAAAGTGGAAGTGATTCTTTTGATCGGGGAATTGAACGTTCTACTAATTCCTATGGACTTGGGTGAGCTATTTTCAAATGACTTATAGTATTGTGTCATGGGGCAAGACTGACTGTATGTCTTTTATGACAAACAGGGGATTACAGCTAGGAGTCCGCAATTGCCAGAACTCCTCGTTTTGCCTGACGGCATTAGCGGGGCAGAATTGTGGACAACTGTGGATTTATTTACCATATCTGGATGGGGAATTGGGGAAGGAATATTGTTATTGTGAATATAGATATGTATATATATGTGGCGCTACAATATAAGGGTTATTTAAGGTGAAAGGGGGTGCATGTGTTAACGGATTGTATTCTTTGTTCATTTTATGTAATATTTCGTTATGCGATGATTGATATCGAGTATTAGTTTTTGTGGGCTATAAATGTATAGGCATTAAGGGACTGGACTGAGTAGAATAAAGAGTATACGGGAAATTTATTAGGGTTTGATATTGGCCTATCCTTTTATCATCTGCCGTCACCTAGGTCAGATTAGTGGTAGCAATCGTCTCGTGCAGTGTGCAGGACGAATTGTTACAATTGTTCAACATGAGGGTAAGAGCTGTGCCAGTGGACGTAAAAGAAGCCATTATGAGGCTACAACTAAGAATAAAACCAACTGAGACATCAGTAAAACCTTAGAATGACTTAAACCAACTGTCTGGAATATCACAAAGGAAAAAGAATGCACTGGTGGGCTCAGTAAACGCAAAGGGAATGATAGGCTGAGGAAGACCTCAACTGTGCTGATGACAGAAGAATCCTCACTATGGTGAAGAAAAAGCCCCCAACTGCCTGTCTGACAGATCAGAAACAGTCTTCAAGAGGGCGATATGTGTGTGTCAGAGACGGCTATCTGCAGAAGACTTCATGAACAGAAATGCAGAGGACAGACTGCATGACACAAACCACTAGTTAGCCATAAAAAAGCGTGGACAAATTACAGTAGGCAAAAAAAAAAACGCTGAAAACAGCCTTCAACGTTCTGGGAAAGGGTCTTGTGGAAAGACGAGCAAAGATTAAGGTGGGGTCCATTTATAAAAGTGTTGTCATTTCGACATGTTTTGTTAGAAATGTAGGCAGATACCCCATTAAATGTAAGTCTGCAAAGTGCACTTGAATCACATATGAGTTGTTTGATTTGTCATTTTAAACTGTAAATAAAGGAAAAATCTGTCATTACGGAGGGCACTGTATGTTTACTATGGTGATTGAAACCGCACAACACACAAGTTACAAAGCATTTCATCACCGCCATCACACATTATCAGGCTACTTTTTAACACACTCACCTGTAAACTTTGGGTTTCAAGGTTGCATCAATAATGCTGTGGCTTTTGTATATTACTTATTAAATAATAAAGTTTAAATAACTTACTTTGAGTGAAATTTTAAGTTTTAACACGTTATATTACAATTTACATTTAGCTGGAGTCATATTTGCCACACTTTTACCGGCATCAACTCCAGTAACTCAATAATTGCTTCCGATTCTACAGCCCTAGTTGGGACGAAGGAGTATTTGGAGATGTAGGGTTTTATTCTTACACTTTCACATTTACTTATTTGGCGGACGCCTTTATCCAAAGCGACTTACAACATTTATGACACAATTGGTTACATTATTTTTGGTTTTCACAATTAGAGCACCGGCAGGTCAAGTGACTTGCTCATGGTCACATAGTGTCAGTAGTGGGATTTGAACCCACAACCTCAGGGTTTGAAGTTCAAAGCCTTAACCACCACACCTCACCACACCACACTGCCTGCCTATTCTGAACTTTTGAATAAAGTGGGAAAGTTACGTCTGTGATGATGCCCTGTGCCTTCTTCAAAAATTACTTAAGTACAGAGTGGCGCAGGGAAACTGGAAATTTTGGAACTAGGTGTTGGAGACCCTGGGGCGTTGGCAGTTGTTTGGAACCAATGTGACCTCGTTTAGAACCCCTTGCCATTAGATATAATGGAGCAGTGGAGTGTTGCGAAACGAGCGTTCGCTGAGAAAGCCTTTAACAAGAATGGGGATAGTGTGACTATTGCGCAAAGGGAATTTCGGCGTCATTACCAGATACGACGTCATAATTGTTTCCCGTCAGCTCATGCGATTAAAACATGGGTGAGTAATTTCGATAAAACAGGTTCAGCCTTATAAAAGAAGTCCCCAGGTGGAGCTACTTCATATACTGTCCGACAGTCAATGGCAGCTATTTGACGATTGTTTGGAAGGCATGTCATTTCATGCAACGGTGACATTCCAAGGCCTCAGAGATTCCCAGATCTCATTGTTTGTGGTTTTTTTCTGTAGGGACATCTTAACGAGTCAAGTGTACCGCACACGTCATACAACCATTGCTGAACTAAAAAGAAGGATTGAAGAGGAAATCACTGGCATTCCTCTTAACGGGTTACGTCAAGCAATCCAGAATATCCACAACAGGCTGTCAGAATGTGAACGGAGAAATGGACAACACCTTCATGATGTTTTCTTTAAAAAATAAAATGAATATTGAATGAATATTGATTACCATCATTAATTGCATATCCTGTACTATACATTTCATCATTAAATGTATTTTTGTAATGTATTTGTTCGTGCACTGAAAGTCAATTGAAAATTTCTCATTTCCCTGCACCACCCTGTACATCAGGCTTGTATTTGAGCAATACAGGATAGGACCAGGAAATAAAGTTAAAATTCCATCATAATGACAAGAATAACAAATGATTTTTTCACTATCGGTTTTTCAGTAATTTAGTTGAAGTGCTCCATTATGCAGTGTATTAGCGTAGCTGAGGAAGTGTGTGTGTTGTTCTGCAGACGTGACTTCATGGAAATAAAGAACAGCCAGGCAGGCGTTTAAAGAGAGAGAAGACTGGAATATTAGCTTGTACACTAAAATAATGGAGCAATAAACGGAGAGCAGGGAATCAGAGGAGTCGTACTGTGTATGGAGTGGAGTGGCACGTGTTTGTGTTGTCCAGTTAAACTTCAAATGGAAGAGAGCTGCGTTTTTTGCAGAAGCTTAAAGAGAAGATAAGTGCCCACCTTTTCGATTTGTCCTGTAATTAAAATGGATACTCCCTGTCCGAGTATGGATGGTGAGCGAGCTTGTGTTTAAAACTGCAGCTCACTGTTTAACTACAAAACCAACAGATAAAGAAGGATTTTCCCTCATTGCTTTGTAAAGAGTAGTTTTTTTTTTTTAGCTATTTGTTAAATATGTTAGCCTTGTATCTTCTTGATAAACATCTTATGAACATTTTACAAGGGTAAGTCATAATTATCTAACTTTTGTGATCATTCTGTTTGGAGTTTGCTATAGAGCCTTCTCCACACTCATGTGGAAACACATTGTGTCTGTGGTCACAGTGGTAAAGTTTCTCTTGTTGTTTATTATCAGTAAACATGGCTGCTCTGTTCCCTGTTTGTACCAAAGAAAAGGATTAAGCATTGATTTGTTTTTTATGGGATGAAGAGGTACTGGGGGCCAAAATCCACAGGTGGCTTCACAATATTTAAAGTGTTTTACCATAGCAGAGTCTTTACATAATGGACCAAGACATTCAAAGATGGCTAGACAAGTGTTAAGCACAAAGAACAAGAAGGACACTTGTCCAAGTCCATTACCGAGGACAACATTGAGCATGTCAGAACAATGATCCTAATTAACTGGGCGGTCTCATGGTCTGGAATCCCTACAGATTTTATTTTTTCTCCAGCCGTCTGGAGTTTTTTTTTCTGTCCACCCTGGCCATCGGACCTTACTTTAATTCTATGTTAATTAATGTTGACTTATTTTATTTTCTTACTATGTCTTTTATTCTTCTATTCTTTAATGTATAAAGCACTTTGAGCTACATTTTTTTGTATGAAAATGTGCTATATAAATAAATGTTGTTGTTGTTGAACCAACGAGGATGTTGGACTTTGGGACAGAAGGTTTGGTCAACATGACAATGATTGATAGGAATGATTTTCAAGAGGCAAAGAATTCTGGGAGTTATGCAAACTAGATGGAAGAATACTGGGAGATATGCAAATGTCATCGTCTTCTTCCCTCGGCTGCTCCTGTTAGGGGTCGCCACAGCGGTTCATCTTTATCCATATCTTCCTGTCCTCTGCATCTTGATCCGTCGCACCCATCATCTGCAAGTCCTCTCTCACCACAACCGTAAATCTTCTCTTAGGCTTGCCTCTTACCTGGCAGCTCCATCCTTGTCATCCCAATATACTCAGCATCTCTCCTCTGCACATGTCCAAACCAAGGCAATCTCACCTCTCTGACTTTGTCTCCAAACCATCCAACCTGACCTGACCCTCTGATGTCCTCATTTCTAATCCTGTCCATCCTTGTCATCTCCAATGCAAAACTTAGCATCTTTAACTCTGCCACCTCCAGCTTAGTCTCCTGTGCCACCGTCTCCAGCCCATATAACATAGCTGGTCTCACTACTGTTTTCTAGACCTTCCCTGTCACTCTTGCTGATACTCGTCTGTCACAAATCACTCCTGACACTCTTCTCCACCCTGCCTGCACTCTCTTCTTCATCTCTCCTCCACAATCACTGTTACTCTGTGCTGTTGATCCCAAGTATTTAAACTCATCCACCTTCGCCAACTCTACTCCCTCGTCCTCACCATGTCACTGACCTCACATGTATTCTGTCTTGGTGGTCCTACTGACCTTCATTCCTCTCCTCTCATATTTCCACCTCTCCAGCGTCTCCTCAAAACACTCCCTACTCTCGTTACAAATCACAATGCAACAAGCAAAAACTAAAATGGGTGTTATTATTATATCTATGTATATGTTTAAGCTCAGATAAACTAACCTGTGTGAATGCTTGTAAGACGACAAGAAAAAGTGGCTTGGGACTTTGTAGTCAACATGTTTTTTCATAGTGAAACTTAAATGACAAGTTACCAGACCACGATAAATTATCAGTTGTCCAATTTGGGCTAATGTAATTAAATCTCGCAAAATCAGCTACCAATGTAATGTATGAAGTAAAAGGTTTTGAGAGTACTTTATGACACACAGCTTTTGACAAGAGACAGAGGTGAGAACACAGTGTTTGGCATACCAGAAACAGCGAGTAGGAGACATGTGAGAGAGACGCAACAAAGCATCAGGCTGTCAGAAGAAGAAAGTACTGAGCCACCAAGACAAGCATTAGCTGCAAAAAGCCGATGCAATGGCTTGTACTTTAAAAGAGCACCTTAGCTTGATTACAAAGTAAAAACTCTGAATTTACACAAACACGTCTTTTGGTTTTATTGACGCAAAGCTTGCTGTATGGATGTTGATTTGAATTGTTCCGGTTGTGTTTTCTTCAGTTTTGACTTCTTGTATTTGAAATGCCTGGTTTGTATGCAAATAAATACATGCTTACAATAAAAGGAAGTGCGGGTATTATCAAACTGAAACTGCCTTATGTAAAGATAACAGAAACTGCTTGTCATCCAAGTTAGTAATCTGGGAGTAGGCCATGTTCTAAACGCAGGCCGAACGAAGCTGGCTCTCCTGGCCTCTAGTAAATTATTTCTTGCAAGTCATTTCAGGGTAGCCAGTCCCTGCTAAACATAATTGTTTAAAATCCTCCCAAACGCAGCGATCTGGGAGCAGGCCGAGTTCCGCATAGGCTTGTGGCTTTGCAAAAGTATTCTGAGGCAGCTCTTCCAGAGACAGTGACCTGGGACCTGAAGTATATTGGTAAACCCAGCAGGAGCTAACGGATATAGGCTTCTGGCCTTTTCTGAGGTATTTCACAGTTTTACTTTGGATATCAGAAGAAAAGTACTGTGGGGCGTAGATTTAAAATAAAGCCAATAATTTAGGCATTTCCAGGATTAACATGTCCACCAATAAAAAAAAAAGAACCTTTGGTGATTAAAGTGCCATTCGCAAACATTTTCACGTACAAACACTCAAATGAGCCAAACAACAAGAGCAAGACATTTCCCATGCTTCCCTTACTAAGACCAAAAAAACCTTTTTTTCACTCTCAAACAAACATACAACAGGAAATAACCACTTAAGAACAGATGATCCTGGCATTCTTATCTGGCAGTACTGCCATGTTACTAAATTCAGAAACATAATGAGAAAAAACAACCATATAAAGTAAACCGACTTCACTTCCTGTTATTGTCCTACGCTAACCACACCAAACCTGGCAAAACCAAATGCAATATGTGTAAGGGTTTATAAGCTGCATATGTAAGCAACATGTAAGTGGCTGTAAATCAAAGGATAAGGGTTTTTGTTTTCAGAAGTTTTGCTTCCTGAAAAATGATGATGATTGTGACAGACAGCTTCAAGCTGAACACAATTATAATTTCAGATTGACGGCATCATGTTGGAGAAACATGAAATGAGTGTTTACTAAATTCAGTGTCACTTCATGATGTTCCACTGAGTTCAAAATGTTTAACTGCTGATGCTCATTTGTACTCCATATTCGATTCTTCTCATCTCAGGCTCCAACAATTGTCAGCCATCATTAATGGGTTCCACTTCTCCATCGCTACACCATCCTGGTGAAACTGATCACAATGTTTGTCACCGACTGCATCAATGTTAGCAAGGAAGAAATCCAAGTGTGAATTCTGAAATGAACCTCATGCATTCCTGCAAGTACTTGGGAGTCCACATCAATGGCAGGTTGGATGGTCCTGAGACACACAGGAACTAGAGAAGAAAGGGCAGAGCAGCCTCTTTTTTTGCTAGGAGGCTGCGTTCCTGTAAAATGGGTAGTGACATCATTCACATCCTCTACAACTCTGTGATGGCCAGTGTGGTGTGGTGTGCTGGGTCAGTAACATCACTTCAAGAGAAGACCACCAAACCAACAAGCTAACTAAAATGGCAGGCTCAATTATGGGACACATTCTGGACTTCTTGGAGTAACAATGCAGCACATCCTCTTTCTGACTCACTAACACCGAGGAATTTCATCCAATGAAGTACTCAGTAGAATTGTGTCAAGAAATGCGACTGGGGCTCCTTCAAACCAACGGTGTGTTTAGGCCGCATTCTGTGTATGTATTGTGGAAGAACATATGCTAAGTCTGTATTGTATTTATGTGGATTTATGTGTTTATTCAGGGTTGACACTGATTGATGGAATGGCAAGTGGGTGGGGAGGATTTCCAATCTATAAGAAGCTGGAATTGTAATGTAAAGTTCTGGATCAGCATTAATGCTACTAAAGACCTCCATTTCTTAAATTTAAAAACGTTGTCTTATTTTCTCCCACGGTATGTATGTATACATATATATACAGTACATTCACATATATATATATATATATATACAGTATATATATATACATACACATATATACATACATATATATTTACATACATACTGTACATACATACAATGAGGGAAATAAGCATTTGATCCCCTGCTGAATATGTAAATTTGTTCACTTACAAAGAAATGAACAGTCTCTCATTTTTATGATAGTTTCATTTTAACGGAGAGAGACAGAATATCAACTGAAAATCCAAAAAAAAAAAACACATTACACAAAAGTTATAAATTGATTCGCATGTCATTGAGTGAAATAAGGATTTAACCCCCTACAAACCAGCCAGAATTCTGGCTCCGACAGATTGGCTGTGTGCCCATGTGGCACACAAATTACAATCAATCAATCAATCTGAACTCATGTGTATAAAGCACACCTTTCTCATAATCATCCTCACCACCCCATGAGGCAAGATCTTGCATGGAGCTACGGACCAAGGGTGGACTGATGGTCATTTTATATTTCTTCCATTTCCAAATAATCGCTTCAACAGTTATCACCTTCTCACCAAGCTTCTTGCTGGTGGTCTTGTACAACAACATTTATTTATATAGCACATTTTCATACAAACAGTAGCTCAAAGTGCTTTACATATTAAAGAATAGAAAAATGAAAGACATAATTATAAAAAAATAAATCAACATTAACATCGAATAAGAGTAAGGTTCAATGGCCAGGGGGGACAGAAAAAACAAAAAAAACTCCAGACGGCTGGAGAAAAATAAAATCTGTAGGGATTCCAGACCATGAGACCGCCCAGTCCCCTCTGGGCATTCTACCTAACATAAATGAAACAGTCCTCTTTGGATTTAGGGTTCTCACGGAAGGGCTTGATGATGATGATGGTCACGTAGACTTCTTCCTTTTAATCCGTCCATCCTTTGTAGCCCATTCCAGCCTTGTCCCTGACGTCCTTTGACAGCCCATGGTGGTGGAGAGGTTGGAAGACATTGATTCTGTGGATGGGTGTGCTTCATACACATAATGAGTTGAGAGTATCTGTAATTGATTGATTGTAATCTGTGTGCCACTTGGGGACACAGCCAATCTGTTGGAGCCAGAATTCTGGCTGGTTTGTAGGGGATCAAATCCTTATTTCACTCAATGACATGCAAATCAATTTGT
This sequence comes from Polypterus senegalus, assembly GCF_016835505.1. NCBI lineage: Eukaryota > Metazoa > Chordata > Cladistia > Polypteriformes > Polypteridae > Polypterus > Polypterus senegalus. The sequence continues at coordinate 3,758,246 of NC_053168.1, read as the reverse complement.
AACTTTTCTGTAATGTGTTTTTTTCTGGATTTTTTGTTGATATTCTGTCTCTCTTCGTTAAAATGAAACTACCATAAAATTAGAAACTGTTAATTTCTTTGTAAGTGAGCAAACTTACAAATTCAGCAGGGGATCAAATACTTATTTCCCCCACTGTATATACATACACACACACAATATATATACTGTATATATGTTTATTTAGAAAGCTTCTGTAAAAGGCCAAAGTTCTTTCTTTCTTACAAGGCCCTATCTATCTATCTATCTATCTATCTATCTAACGTTTTGTATGCTTGAGGCATGCCATCCACCATCTGGACATAGTTTGGTGTTCTATATTTGCCAACACCATCCTCCAGTGCCTTACATTTGATTTCCCTCCAGCCCCACTAAAAAAAACTTTGAACAGCTTCTCACTGATGACTTGTCTGATTTGTGGACCAACAAAAATGCCATTCTTAATATTGGTATCAGTTCATTCATTCATGGAAACATCTGTCACAAATATTGAAATCCATCACCTTAAATGTTCACGAAAATTTTCATCAGTCCTAGTTTTATGTGAAGTGGGGGCAACAATATCTTTCTTGGGTCAACAAGTGGTTTATGTGCCATACTTGTTTTTGCCTTGCTTATACAGCAGAGAGTCCTTTTTAATGTAATGAGAATTTTTAGTATGGTTGTCCCATTCCCAATAGTATATGCAAGCTGCAGCGCCACTAGTTTTAGACCACCATAGGCCAGAGCAGACTGTACTTGCTAAGGAGACTCCACAAGCTGCTGGAAATGTTCTGCCAGTCCATATTAGTCAGTGTATTGTTCTACTCTGTGGTCTCCGGGGGAAGCAACTTGAGCTTTAAAAGACACACAATGCCTGAACAAACCTGTCAGAAAAACCTGCTCCATCACAGGGTGAAGCTTGGGCACACTGAAAGCTGTTGTGGAAAAAAGGATGATGGCAAAATTGGATGCTATCATGAAAAATCCCCTCCAGGAGGTGCTCTCTTGGAATACGTTTAGCCACTGGCTCATTACACTACAGTGTGCTAAGAAGAGTCTCTGGGGGTCTTTTCTGCCCACTGCCATCAGGCAATTCAATGCTTCCATCCAATGTACTCATTTATTTTTATTAACACACTTACTAAACAACTGATTGATTGGCTGTATTATTTGTATTGCAAATATGTCTCCTTGTTTTTTATACGTCTGCTGCTGTATTCATTTGATTTTCCTCATGAGATTAATAAAGTTTCATTTGATCTAATCTAATGTTCCAGGTACAGTTGGCTGTACTAAAAGGCATACTTATAGTATAAAAAGAAATCAAAAAGGCAGCGACTGCAATAAAACTGTATGTGATTTATGTGATCAGCAGGCCAAAATCCATGCAACAACAAGTGTTCAGGGAGCAAAATGTTCTGTTGCCCACTGTTTTAAGAATATTGTACTTGATTTTAATTATAAGCTATCTACTAGTACTGTGGGCTTTATAAAGACATACTGTTTAGAATTTTGTTTAGAACATTTCACTTCTGTTTGGATGTGTTAAAGAAAAACACTCACTATAGATCAGGAGTCTCCAACTCCAGTCCTGGAGAGCTACTGTGGCTGCAGGTTTTCGTTGTAATCCTTTTTTTGTAATTAGTGACAAGATTTTGATGCTAATTAACTCTTTGCCTTAATTTTAATTGATGCACATCTTAAGACTCAGGCCCCCTTAATTGTTTCTTTTTTTCCTTACTTAGCAACCAAACAATATTAAGACACAAAATGAACCAACAAATAAACAACAACCTGTGTCCATCACACAATAACTGCAAATAAAGAAAATTGAAGGCCTCAGTAATGTTGATCTGCTCATGTCCATAAGACATTTTGACAGCCAGCGCTCTTAAAAAAGAAAATCGACAGTTCTGGAAATGTCTGCCAATGGCAGAATGAGTGCCATGGAATTAAATAATGGGTTTAATTAGCAACGAGAATTGACATCAAATTAAGAAACTGAATGAAGGTTGGAGTTTGAGGGCCCTACTTAGTTGGTTTTCTGTTTGCTCACTTCACATCAAATTTATATTGAGGTTCTGTTTAAGGAAAAAAGAATCAATTCAGCAGTCAGAGTCTCAAGAAAAGTCAATTAAAATAAAGGGAAATAGTAAATTAGCAGTAAAAGTCAAGTCAAGTTGCAGCATGCACTGGTACAGTGTGTTGTCGCACCCCACTACACAATGAAACAACTTGCCAGTTGGCAACCCCATAGGCAGACACACGGTCCAGTCCTACCCTCTGGAAATGACCCTCTATCTGCCGCAGCCAGGTGTCCAGCCACTCGGGTCCCCAACAATGAGGATCTTACGAGCTGGATCACCCTCAGGGAAACGCGCCACATGGCCGTAGAGCTGTAGATAATGCTCCCTCACAATACAGGTCAAGTGCCTCATTCGGGGCTCCATCAGCAACACAAAGTCAAACCAATGGTACCCAAGGATTTTCCGGAGAGACACAATACCAAAGGAGTCCAGTCTTCACCTCAGGTCACTGGAGAGCATCCATGTCTCACAAACAAAGAGCACTTGGACTCTAAAGACTTGAACCTTTGTCCTTTTGTTGATATTGGGAGTGCCACACACCACTTTCCAGTGACTTCACGACTCCCCCATGCTCTCCCAGTCCGTCTACTGACTTCATAGGAAGAGTCACCAGAGACATGAATGTCACTGCCAAGGTAAGAAAACCTCTCGACAAGGTCGACACTCTCTCTGCAGACAGACACACTGCTGATGGCTGTGGCCAAGAGGTCATTAAAGACCTGGATGTTGGTTTTTATCAGGACACTTGCAAGCCCAGACACTCAGACTGCTCACTCAGTCTCTCGAGAGCCCCGATCAGAGCCTCCATTGACTCACTGAAGATCACCGCATCGTCAGCAAAGTCAAGATCCGTGACTCTTTCTTCACCAACAGATGCCCCACAGCCGCTGGACCCCATGAGCCTACCCAACACCCATTCCATACAAGCATTAAACAGAGTAGGAGCAGAACACACCGTTGAAAAACCCCCAGAATCAACTGGAAAAAACACAGAGGATCTGCCTCCACTCTGCACATCACTCACAGTACCAGTGTACAGGCTGGCCATGATATCCAGCAACCTTCAGGGGATCCTGCGAACCCTCAGGCTGTCCCACAGGGCAGCTCGATCAACTGAGTCGAACACTTTCTGAAAATCGATAAAGACTGCAAAGAAACTCTGCCGATATTTGTGTTTGTGCTCCATGAGAACCCTCAGTGCCAGGATGCATTCGATGGTAGACTTCTTAGGCGTAAAGCCAGACTGTTCCGGTCGCTGGTAGGTGAGTGAGTGAGTGAGCGGATACTAGCAGCAAAAACTGGTCACTGGTTCATTAAGAAAAAAGTGAATTTAAGAAAATGAAATCTTGCAGCCACAGTAGCTCTCCAGGACTGGAGTTGGAGACCCCGATCTAAAAATGAACTAAACTGTCACATTATTCACAACTACAGTTTGGAGAAACGGTCAACATGTTGTGCTGCTGCTGTATTACCTGTAAAATGCAGGCTACTTCGTTTACTGGTAGTTCACTTGCTTTCTTTGACACCAAAACTGGAATCATGGTCTCATTGTCATTGTCGGAAAGTTCTTCATTAAGCTGGAAGAAAAATTGAAAACGAGAGCACAAGACACTGATTAACTGCCGAGTGTCATAGAGTGAATAATTGAAAAACTAAATCAAGACGTAAACTAGAAAACAGCCTATTCTAATTCACTTCATATTGTATACACACTACACATCTTACCACATGCCCCAAACAACCGAGGAAACTCTTAACACAAAACTGGACGAAAATGTAAAACAAAGGATTTCATACAACCAGCAGAGAGCATGCACTTGATCTTCCAGGAACGACGCTCGAGCTAGCTGAGGGTATACAAGAAATAATCTGCAGCCGGAGTCCGTAACACACGTGTCGATGCTCACTGCATTGAGGGAGTAACTTGAAACAAGAAAAAATGGCCAAACAAGAGTTGCTTGGTTACCTGTAAAGAAAAAATGTGGGCTCGAGTCAAGAAAGCTTAGAAGGCCTTTGTGCCCTGCTAAGACGTGGGCTAGGTCTGCAAGCTTACTTCTCTTTATTACTGCATATCTCATTACACTTTTCTTTGAACAGGATCCTTAAGATTACATATATACGAAAGGAAAAGACGATAACGCAGCTCTGCATGCACATTCCCTTTCATTTCAGAGACTAATTCCAGCAGCCTATAAAACCGGCCAGTGCTGCATTAAGCAAAGTCAATCTGTGGATTTTCTAAGCCCGTTTTTCCATTACAAGATTTCAGGAAGTCTGAGGCTTTCTCACAAGATTACCACAACTCAATCAATTGATCAACGGAGAGATATGAAAGACACCAACAGAGGGGCAGACAGACGATAAAACGCACTCAGACAAAGCTCAGAACCGACACAGAAGTGCAACACGCACAGCGCCACACACACGAGACATACAAAGTAAAGAGATACAGCGGACTCCTTCACTTTCGTGTTTCTGTTTCATTTACCGTTTGGTTTTGTGTGTCTGATATGTTGGGATTTTATTGTACAGCACTTTGGTCTGCCTTGATGTTGTTTTTAAAGTGCTTAATAAATAAATAAATAAATAAATAAATAAATAAATAAATAAATTCCACGAATAACATTAGACACCAAAGGAGATCTTGATATGCTATTCGTATTAAAATGTTTACAGTTTCCCGTGAGAATAGCTTTTGCTATGACAATTAACAAATCACAGGGACTTGTTGCGTCTTAAAAAAAGTCGGATTATTTATTAGAGAAACAGAAACAAATGTTCACTCACGGGCAGTTACACGTTGCATTGTCACAATGTGTCTCCAAAAATGGAATCAAAATTCAATGCGATCTTGAAGAAAAGGTAATTCCAAATATTGTTCTTAATGTAAAAGTGCAAATAATGAAATTGAAACTATTCCAAAGAAAAAAAAGCTTTTAAAATTGTATATTCGATTAACCAAACACAGGGGTTGGCGAGTGAAGCAAGCATGGGGGCAGAGCCCTCTAGTAATATTAAATTATTAATTGACTGATGTATAAAGAGCTAAACAAATTGGTTTCCTGTGCATGTGTCTGTCATAACTGGCTAGGCTGAAGATGGACGCAAATTACCTGCAAATCTTAGAGATCGGATTGTGTTGTGACACAGATATCATGAAGGCTGCAAAAAAACAATTTTTCACCATTGAAGGTTCCCAAGACAGCAGTGGCCTCCATAATTCTTAAACGGAAAAGTATGGAACAACTATGATCTCCACCTGGCCAAGGAAGAAGTGTGACCAAGAACCACCTAGTTTGGAGTCCACCTGTGGTCAATTCAATATAATAAGATCCCATAGCTGCCGTGAGGTCAAAGGAACTGCCTGCAGAGCTTATAGACGGGTTTGTGTTGAGGCTTCAAAAAGTATCTGCCGTAGGCCTGGGTAAAAATATTGAATTTCTGATGAATAGTTATTTTTCGTTTCAACAATTCAATATGGATTCTTAAAGTCTCAAGATCGCCCTTGTGAGTTTCTAGCCTACTCAATTAATATCTGTAGATTTTTGCCTATCTTCGTTTTTAGCATCCAGTCCTGTTAATGCTTGTTAAGGCTTTCTATGGAAAAAAGCACCTTCGACATTTAAATCAGATGTGTGGACTTGGTACGGATTCAGCTGGTATGTCGGAAAAGAACAACTGGATAAAAGCAAAGCCGTGTGTAAGCTGTGCAACTTAGAAGTATTACTGTAACACAACAAATTTGGGAAATCATTTATCCTGACGTCATCCATAAACGTAATCTCAGTCGGCATCTGAACAAGTACAGCCTAAACACCAGAGGCAGTGGACAGCTCCACAATTCCATTCAATTCGCCTTGTCCCAAAAAATAACAATCTATAGCAGTTTTTCAATCTGTAAATATACAAAACCCTACACTGTTGTGGAGAACAACGGCTTTCAACAATTGATACAGATTTTTGAACTGCGGTATGCTATCTATACCAACCCAAACTCAAATGTGTGATGTTATTGTACTGGGGCTTTATGAAGATCTTAAGCAAACCATTGTCATGTCTCTCAGGTCAGCGGAGAGAATAGCAGTAACTTGTGACAGCCAGGCACCCAGGGCAGCAGATTCCTACGTGACAATCACATGTCACTATTACATTAAAAATGATTGGACACGTGTGGTGGTTGTTTTGCAAACAAGTGTGCTGCATGCCAGTCACACCGGGAGCAACCTTGCTGCTAATATGCAGAATTTCTGAGATGGCGGGTTGTTGTTTCAAAAACCTTTCTAGCATTTCCAACGCACTGTTCCACTGTAAGATCACACCAATCACAAGTTTGCATGTTGGCAAGTCCAATAAACGTTGCTTCTCTTTAAGCACGCAGCTAGCTGCAGTGCTACGATGGAAAAAAGTTTGCTACGCGCCTCAACCGGCAAAGGAGCGGGCAATTGTTGGAATTTTCAGAGCAGAAACTGAGCGTGTGTGTACAGCACGGATCACATTAGCGGCGGCATTAGTCATGATGGATGGTTCTTTTTCTTTGATTTTCCATTCATCCAATGCCACTGTCAACAAGCATTAGCTCTAGATCTTCATTTTAAAACACTGAGGAGGAACTGTGAGGACACATTTTCGAGACTGACTAATGTGACTGCTACAAGTGAGCAAATGAAGATATGTGTAACTTGGAGAATCGTACCAAGACATGAGTCTTCCCGATGAATCTTTCATTTTGACTAATTATAAAGATTACTTTAAATGTCCAATAAGTGAATACATTTGGAGAACAGTTTAGGTCAGGGGTGTCCGACTCCAGTCCTTGTGGGTCGCAGAGCCTGCAGGTTTTCATTCTAACCCTTCTCCTAATCAGTGAACAGTTTTCACTGTTAATTCACTCCTTTACCCTTCATCTTAATAGCTCTGTTTTTAAGGATTCAGTCCTCTGAATTGATTCGTTTTTTCATTAAATGTAAGCCAAATAGAAATGAGATGTGAAAGAGCCAACAGATGACTAGCTAAACTGGAACGTCAAACTGCAACCAATTTCACTCCAACCAGTTTCTTAATGAGAAGCCAATTCTTGCTGTTAATTAAAGCCATTAGTTAATATCAGGACTTGTTGCTGCTTTCATTTTGCCACAGCAGACTGCTGATATTCTGTTTTTCTAAGACAAACCGTCATAGTTGTTTTGGTGACCTGAGCAGACCAACATGGCCGAGACCTTCACCTTTCTTAATTTTCAGGTTAGCTGGTCATGTGGCGGCTTGTTTTTTTCTCTTTATTGTTTGGCTGCTCATTAAGGAAAAAGAAACAACTAAGGGGTCCTAGTCACGTCAATTAAAACGAAGGCAGAACAAGTTAATCAGCAGCAAAAACGGCTCACTAATTAAGAAGATGGTTAGAGTGAAAACCTGCAGCCACAGCAAGCCCACCAGGACCGGGATTGGATACCTCTGGTTTAGGTGAAGGGTGTCTACATGGACATTCATAACACACAAATAGGTTATTGAATAACATTTATTATCTAAGAAGCAATATTTCATTATTTTATAATAATTTGCAAGATAAAATAGATGTTTTATAAAGAGATGCCATTGTATTGTATTTAAACAAGGAGCCCCCATAATGTGTATGGACTCTAATGTGGCAATATGTTAGTTAAATGATGGTGAATTTTGAATGAGTGCAGTGCTGTGTTTTCATCTAGGGGGCACTAGCTCCCTGGAAATACGTTCATTTTGTAATTGCGGCGTCTTAAGTAACCCGAAACTATATAGATATAATATTAAAAGGCGATACCCCTCCCTTAGTGATATGTCGATAAGAAATCACATAGGAGAAAACACATAGCTTTCTTTATTGACGATTTACGCTGCATTACAGACGAAGGAAGCCATAGCAAGACTTTTCACCAAAGTGGGATCTCAATGTGGACAGTCTGCCATGTTCGTCGCTGTGCTGGAAGGATTTTCAGGATTGGATGACGGTATCTCCCATCCGTCCGTTGGTTTCAAAGGTGTAGTTGTCCCTTTCTTGTCTTCTAATGCAGGGGTGCCCACACTTTTTTGGCTTGTGAGCTACTTTTACAATGTCCAGGTCAAAATGATCTACCTACATTAAAAATGAGACCTCTCTCTCTCTCTCTCTCTCTCTCTCTCTCTCTCTCTCTCTCTCTATCTCTCTCTCTCTCTCTCTCTCTCTCTCTCTCTCTCTCTCTCTCTATCTCTATCTATCTATCTATCTATCTATCTATCTATCTATCTATCTATCTATCTATCTATCTATATATATATATATATTTATTTATACACACACACACCTTGCATTGCGTCTCCAGCTCTGACACGAGGTTTTGGATGTTCCCCAAATCAGGCGCTGCAGCTTTGAGGACAGATGTTGCATTTTCCGTTTGAAAGCATTAACTGAGCTAATCATATTGTCCATGGAGTTCTCTTTTCCTTGCAGCTGTAAATTAAGCTCATTCAACATGTTGGTCAGATCGGAAGAAAATACCAAATCTAACAGCCATCGATCGTTATTAAGTTGCTTGTATTCTGCATGTTTCATGACAAGGAGAAACTCCTTTTTCTCTGGACAGGGGTCTTGAAATCTCAGCAGGAATTTCTCCCTAGCGATCCGCCTCAATGAAGGCATCTATTATTATCTCTCCATCTTGGAAGGACTTCTTATGCTTAATGATCGAGTGGCTCACCCAGAACGCCGCTTTGGTGTGTCTGCCTTTGCTTTTGAATTCAGTCGAGTGACAAATGACGGCTCTCCGATTAACTGCAATTTTAGTTCCCTCTCCTTTCTCTTTCTCAGATCGCTTTTCGGAAGGAAGTCGGTTTTGTAGTTTTTATGAACAGTTTGAAAGTGCCTTTCTACATTTTCCTTTGGAATAGCAATGATAGATTGACAGATCAGAGAAACGCACTTTGATTGTGATATTGTGAGAGAGAAAAAATCCTCTTCCAACTCCACATCCAGCACATAAACACCACATTTGTTTTTATCCCTTCTTTAGTCGATATGAATTGGAAGGCTAACTAGATCACTTAGATCGCTGGAGTTTTGCAGTAGCTCACACGTTTGATCGTGCGTGCGGGATGACCAGTGTATTAGAAGAAAAGAGATCTCAGACTGGCCGCCCTGTACGTCAATCAAGTGGCAAGTGCCATAGGGAGGATATATGATAGATCAACATTTAAAAAAATGTTTTTTGAATGCAACGCGATCTACCTGCACTCCCTTTCCGATCTGCCGGTCGATCGCGATCAACGCATTGGGCACCCCTGTTCTAATGTTTGCCTACCAGTTCTAAATGATGAGCCCCTGTGTGCTAAACCTGGCTTTGTGTTAGCTGTACATGTGAGAAGAAGCAGATTTATAAAACATTTATTGTACAGAGCACAGTGACATATTAAACATATAAACTTATTACATGCTGTGAAAAATTTTTTTTTTTTGCGCAACATTTTTTTCCACATCTTGCAAATACTGGTACTAATGTTATCTGTTCATTACTAATCAAGCATTTCTTCATAAATGTCATTCCATGCTTATGCATATGTTATGAAATCACTATGCAGACACCCTTCAAATAAAGTGTTACTGAAATTTGTTGTTTATGCACGGTTAAGAAATCTCTATAATAATAAAAAAAAAAAAAAAACAAAAAGCCAGCATGTCAAATATATGAGTGCACGCTAATTCAGTCAAGATGAAATTGAAATTGAATTGAACGGGACATCACTGCTAATACCCAATTCTAATCTGCAGCATTGAAGGCTTCTAAGGGCTGAGTGGCCTCCATGATTCCTAAATGGAAAAAAGGCTGACACAACCATAAATCTTCCTGAAGCTGGCCACTAGGGCCAACTTGAACAATCAGGGAAGAAGGGTCTTGGTAAGATTATTTACGAAGAACCCAACGGTCCTTTTGGCTAAGCTTCAGAGAACCTGTTTGGAAAATTAAGTGGACAGGACTGGTGAGCTTTGTTGGGCTGAATGGCCTATTCTCGTCTAGACTGTTCTATTCTTCTAACAGTGAAATATGGAGATGGCAGCATCATGGTGTGGCATTTTGGACTGAAAGACTAGTCAGGGTTGAGGGAAAGATGAACTGATGAACGTACAGAGATATCCGTAATGAAAATGTGCTTCAGAGAGCTCTGGACCTTAGGCTGGGCCCATGGTTCACCTTCCAACAGGACAAATCAAAGAGAGCAACAGAGTGGCTTGGGGTGACTCTGTGAATGTTCTTGAGTGGTCCAGCCAGAGCCTGAAGTTGAGTATTTCTGAAGAGATCTGAAAATAGCTACTCACCGATGGTCTCCATTCAACTGGACAGAGCTGGAGAGGATCTGCAGAGATCTTTGGTAGAACATCCTTTTAGTCCTGGTGTGTAAAGCTTGCTGCATTAAACTCATGAAGACTCTGGGCTGGAATCGTTGCCAAAGGGGCTTCAACTAAGTACTGAGTAATGGGTCTGAATACCCATGTCCAAGGAATATTTTTTACTACATTTAAATAAGTTACTAAAATCTTGCTTCCCCTTTGTCGTTCTGTTGTACTGAATGATTGCTTGATGTGTGATGAGAGGAAAAAATGAATTTAAGGCAGCAACATCATAGAATATGGGATAATAATGGGATTTTGGGGATTTTTGGGACAACCAAACCAATCTCCCGAAGCGAGATTGCCGCGTCTGTGGAAAATATCATATCAGTTGCTCCGGCAGCTCACCATGAAAACAAATTAGTTTAATCCTAATGCTCTGTATATTCAATTAATTATCATTACTATTCATGGTGGCTCCACAATCCGTACCAACCCCTACTCTCTCTTCTGTTCTTTTTCCGGTTTTCTGGGGTGACGATCTGCGCCACCACCACCTGATCAAAGCACCGTGATGTCCCCACACTGATGGATTAAAGGCCAGAAGTCGACATAACCGTCATCATCAAGTTCTTCCATGAGAACCCTGAATACCATGAGGACTGATTGAGGTCATTTATGTGAGGTAGAAAGCCTAGAGGAGGCTGGGTGGTCTCGTGGCCCCCTGCAGATTTTATTTTTTTCTCCAGCCATCTAGAGTTTTTTTTTGTTTTTTTTCTGTCCTCCATGGCCATCTGACCTTACTTTTTTTCTATGTTAATGTTCCCTTATTCTAATTTTTATTAATTTTGTCTTTTTTCTCTTTCTTTATCACGTAAAGCACTTTGAGTTGAATTATTTGTATGAAAATGTGCTATAGAAATAAATGTTGCTGTTGTTGAGGTATACCGGTTCATACTGAAAACCATTTTTAATTTTTGTTAGAATATGGATTTTTCCTTATAACGCAATACCAGTTTAAATAGCCTAAGCAATGTTCGGAATGTGGCGCAGCGGGAAACTGTTTAAGGGGGGACCTTTTTCACTGCTACACCGCTAAACATGCATGCAACAGAGTACATGCGTTAGTGGAGGTACTGAGCGGTGAAAATGGACAGAGAACATTCCAAAACTGAAGCTGTAGCAGACGATACAGTTGAACATGATGACACAGAAGAACTTTTCCTGAAAAAAGGAGCTGACCTCCCTCTCATTCACACACACGTATTCTGTCTTGGTGGTCCTACTGACCTTCATTCCTCTCCTCTCATATCTCCACCTCTCCAGTGTCTCCTTAACCTGCTCCCTGCTCTCGCTACAGATCACAACGTCATCATCAAACATCACAGTCCATGGGGACTCCTGCCTAATCTTGTCTGTCAGCCTGTCCATCACCATTGTAAATAAGAAAGGGCTCAGAGCCGATCCCTGATGTAATCCCACCTCCGTCACTCCTACTGCAGACCTCGCCACAGTCACACTTCCCTCATGCATATCCTGTACCACTCTTACGTACTTCCTCATACAATACCACAACTCCTCTCAGTCACCCTGCCATTTGCTTTCTCCAGGTCCACAAAGACGTAATGCAATTCCTTCTGGTCTTCTCTAAACTTCTCCAATAGCCTCAGAGCAAACATCTCATCTGTGGTGCTCTTTCTTGGCATGAAACCATCCTGCTGCTCACTAATCATCACCTCACTTTCTTAACTGAGCTTCCACTACTCTTTCCCATAACTTCATGCTGTGGCTCATCAACTTTATCCCCTTGTGAAAAAAATACCGTTGAATACCGTGAAACCGGTATAATTTTGAAAAATACCGTGATATAGAATTTGGGTCATACCGCCCAGAACTAATGACCATCATTATCAAGTTCTTCCATGAGAACCCTGAATACCATGAGGACTGATTGAGGTCATTTATGTTAGGTACAATGCCTAGAGGGGGCTGGTCAGGTGGTCTCGTGACCCCCTGCAGATTTTATTTTGTTTTCTCCAGCCATCTGGAGTTTTTTTTTGTTTTTTTCTGTCCACCCTGGCCATTGGACCTGACTTTTATTCTATGTTAATTAGTGTTCCCTTATTTTAATTCTTATTTATTTTGTCTTTTTTTCTCTTTCTTTCTTCATCATATAAACACTTTGAGCCTCATCATTTGTATGAAAATGTGCTCTAGAAATAAATGATGTTGCTTATCTCCTGGTTGCCAGGTCTATTTCCCACTTTTTGCCTCTAGAGAGAGACGACCTTCCCGAGTTCTGCTTCCTTAACATCTGCCTTCCCATTCTTTTCCAGTCTAACCTACAATATGACGTTAAGCACAACTCTTTTATGCCACCCCGTCACATTGGCTCCAAGTCCCCTGTAGATTCTCACCCAATTAATTCCTCACAAGATCAAGTGGTTGCAGAATTTATAAATCTTAACGCATAATAAAACATACACAGCTACCTTGTATTGTGGAATAAAACTGAATTCACTTACTTAGCGAATCACACCGACTCAAAATGTTTCTTTGTTTCAGCCAACTTCTGTTTTAGTTGGACTCCTGGCCTAAATAAGCCAGCAGTTATTTCCCCGTTTCTATGGCCTAATAAAACTAAGTTTAGTACATTTTTATTAGAAAGCCTTTACGTATGTTACATGGGGATAATTTTGTATTTTTTCACTTGAGTTTTAAGATTTTCCCCCTAGCTTTTTATGTGGCAGAGTCCGAGGGTGACCCTATTGTTACTCTTTATTAAGTAGACCACAACAAAATGTTCCAATGACACCATCAGGGTTAGCTACAACTGTAGTTCAATATTTAGACACAAATCAAGAAGAGCAGTACAGCTGCTGAAGCCTTCAAAGTTAAACTGACGCTCGCCTCACGATGAGGGCACGTTTATTCTTCAATAAGTCAAACTCAAAAATCGCCCCGAACTGTGTGCTTAAAACATCCTCAGCGGTTCAATCCATTGCCGGGGGCTGTTACTGAATGTAATTTAAACAAACTTAATCTGATATATGTACTTTTTTTTCTTTGCCTCTCTTGTTAAGCATATGCAAATGCTTTATTATTAATTTAATGTGGTTTAGCTGAGCACCAAGCTGAATTACAATGAACACGCCCGAGGATATTATCTGTGCCACAGGAAGACATTTAAAAAGTACTGACATGTGCTGAACACCTCGCAGTCCAGAAATAAAGCATGTGTGTAATGTTGTGATAGAAAAATGATGCCTGCAAATAACAAAAAAGTTTGTCTCACAGAGCTGTGAAAAGGTATTTGCCCCCTTCCCAATATCCTCTATTTTTATTACAATGAATGGCTTCAAATCAGTAGACAAAATGTAATCCACCTTAATAAAAGATTACTATGTCTCTGTAATTCCAACAAATGGCGCCTCAAACATTTGTAGTAATAAAATGCATTGTGTCATTCCAACAGATGGCGCATCACAAATATTAACACTGCTTTTCCAAATCTCATACAAGAGAGACATGCAGTATGCCTCACATTTGTCATTCCAAGAAATGGCACATGACAAACATTAAAACATTTGTATGAATCCCATACCAACTGGCATGTAACAGAGATGTATGCACGGAATTTGTTATTCCAACAGATGGCATATTCTTCTAAACATTAACACTGCTTTTAGACATCCCATACCAAATGGCATACAACAGGTATATGCATCATATGTCATTCCAATGTGTCATGTACATCACAAACATTAACACTGCTTTTACAAATCCCATACAAAATGGCTTATAACAGAGGCACATGCATTGTATGTCATTCCAACAGATGGTGCATCACAACCTATTAACACTGCTTTTACAAATCCTATTCCAAATGGCTTATAACAGACCTATGCATTGCTTTTGTTGTTCAAAAAGGTGGCGCATCACAGACATTTGTAATGCACTTAATGACATCCTGCATCAACTACTGTAACTCCCTATTGGCAAGTGTCCCTTGTAATCTGTTGTCACAACTCCACTTGCTTCAGAACTCTGCTGCAGGAGTCCTTACCCTGACCCGCGACCTGCTCTGTCTTCACTGGCTCCCTCTGTCTTACAGGAGAGGGCATAAAACTCTGTTAATCCACCTTAATAAAAGAATAAGTGTCCGTGGGTTCGTCTGGTTATGTCTCTGCCATTCCAAAAGATAGTGCATCATAAATATCTGTAGTGATAAAATGTATTGCTTTTGTCATTCCAATAGACGGCGCATCACAAACATTAACGCTTCTTTTACAGATGTCTTACCAAATGGCACATAACAGAGACATATGCATTGTATGGTGCACTGCAAGTGTTAATGCTGATATCCACGTTGATGATTTAAACTTCAACTCGTCTTAGGCGGGTAGCACAGCTAATCTATACTAATAAAAGGCAAAGCCCTCACTGACTCACTGACTCATCACTAATTCTCCAACTTCCCGAGTAGGTAGAAGACTGAAATTTGGCAGGCTCATTCCTTACAGCTTACTTACAAAAGTTGGGCAGGTTTCATTTCGAAATTCTACACGTAGCGGTCATAACGGTCGACAACGTCCGCCATGTTGAACTTTCTTACAGTGGTGTGAAAAACTATTTGCCCCCTTCCTGATTTCTTATTCTTTTGCATGTTTGTCACACAAAATGTTTCTGATCATCAAACACATTTAACCATTAGTCAAATATAACACAACTAAACACAAAATGCAGTTTTTAAATGATGGTTTTTATTATTTAGGGAGAAAAAAAATCCAAACCTACATGGCCCTGTGTGAAAAAGTAATTGTCCCCTGCTGCTTCAGGACCTGGAAGGCTTGCTGTGATAGATGGATCCATGAATTCTACTGTCTACCAAAAAATCCTGAAGGAGAATGTCCGGCCATCTGTTCGTCAACTCAAGCTGAAGCGATCTTGGGTGCTGCAACAGGACAATGACCCAAAACACACCAGCAAATCCACCTCTGAATGGCTGAAGAAAAACAAAATGAAGACTTTGGAGTGGCCTAGTCAAAGTACTGACCTGAATCCAATTGAGATGCTATGGCATGACCTTAAAAAGGCGGTTCATGCTAGAAAACCCTCAAATAAAGCTGAATTACAACAATTCTGCAAAGATGAGTGGGCCAAAATTCCTCCAGAGCGCTGTAAAAGACTCATTGCAAGTTATCGCAAACGCTTGATTGCAGTTATTGCTGCTAAGGGTGGCACAACCAGTTATTAGGTTCAGGGGGCAATTACTTTTTCACACAGGGCCATGTAGGTTTGGATTTTTTTTCTCCCTAAATAATAAAAACCATCATTTAAAAACTTGTTTACTTGTGTTATATTTGACTAGTGGTTAAATGTGTTTGATGATCAGAAACATTTTGTGTGACAAACATACAAAAGAATAAGAAATCAGGAAGGGGCAAATAGTTTTTCACACCACTGTATTTATGGCCCCATCTTCACGAAATTTGGTAGGTGGCATCCCTGCGCTAACTGAAACTGATGTACGTACTTATTTCGGTGGTATGATGCCACTGTCGGCCGCCATATTGAACTTTTCAACAGTCTTTGTTACTTATGGGCCCATCTTCAAGAAATTTGGTACCCGGGTTCCTAACGCTAACTAAATCCTACTTACGTACATATATATGTCCATAGCCTGCAGCTCGGTCACCGTGTGAGGCGGCGTTGGGTCCCCCATCCCAGTGCCTCCCACGTTGTTGGCTGCCTGCCTATATAAGGCCGTCCGTCGCTCCGATCTCTACATTCCCTTCCTTGCTTTGCCATGGGATTCACGTCTCCCTGCTGATAACTACAGCCTTTTTATTTAATCCACGGCTTCTCTGCTGTTTTATTGTTCATTTATTACGATTACAGTTATTGTGTGGGTATTTTAGACTTACTTTACACTGTTCAGGTACCCATTTCACATGGCCAACTGTACGTTGCATGCTCAAGAGTAAGCTCAGCACACAGCTTGGTCATATTACAACCGGAGGGCCGAACTCACGATGTGGCATACAAAGAGATCCTTAACAAATAATTTTTGGTATATTTTCCCTCAGTTTAAAAAGGTTTCATTTTCTTCTTAATAAAAATTTTAAGGCAGTAATTCGCCGCTGCGAAGCGCGGGTATTTTGCTAATAACGTATAAAGGTTTAAATGGCCATACAGCGGACTACACCAGTAAACTCCTGCTTCACTATGCTTCTGTACGCCCGCTAAGGTCCACAGATTCTGGTTATGTCGTCGTGTCTCAGATTAACCCTGCGCTCCAGTGGTGACAGAACCTTCAGCTCTATATAGCGCCCAGACTTTGGAACAGCCTGATGAAATTGATGAGATCAGCTGAATAAAGTCAAAGTCATTTGTTCAGGAAGGCACCAAACTGATTTGAACTTTCTGAGCCTTCTTTCAGTTTACCCTGTCTGTCCAGACGCCCAGGAAGATGTGTGTTGTAGCACAAATGATGATATTTTTTCAGGGTTTTCTTCTAGTATTCTAATTTTTGTATTTTATTCTGCTTTATCATCTCTTACTCTACTTCATTGCTTTGTACAGTGCCTTGCAAAAGTATTCATCTGTCTTGGTGTTTGTCCTGTTTTGTCACATTACTGCCTGGAATTAAAGTGGATTTTCATTTGGATTTTATGCAATGGACTTAATAGCACAGTCTATCTACACTGTTGAAGTGGAATGAAAATAAAATACCTTGTATATATAGTATATAAAAAAAAAAACAAAAACAAAACACAACAGTAAAAACTGAAACTTTGTGAGTGCGTATGTATTTGTCCCCTTTGCTATGAGACCGCTAAATAAGATTTGGTCCAACCAAGTAACTTCAGAAGTCACATCCAGTAATTAGCTGATTAGGGTCTGCCTGTGTGGAGTCACATGACCTGTCACATGATGTCTGAAAGGCCCCCCGACTCTGCGATACCACCAAACAAGCACCATGAAGACCAAGGAGCTCACCCAACAGTTGTGGAGAAGTAGAGATCAGTGCTAATATCCCAAACTTTGCATATCTCCCACAGCACCATTAAATCCATTAAAAGAAAATGGAAAGAGCATGACACCACTACAAACCTGACAAGAGAAGGTCACCCACCAAAACTCACACACTGGGCATTAATCTGAGATGCAACAAAGACACCAAGAGAACAGTGAAGGAGCTGCAAAGATCCACAACATGGAGGAAGTACACTCCATAGAGTGGGGCTTCATGGATGAATAACCACAAAAGGCCATTAACTAAAGAAAACAAAAAATAAGAAAATGTGTTTGGGAGTTTGCCCGATAGCATGTGGTGGACTCCCCAAACTCATGGAAGAAGTTTCTCTGGTCAGATGGAACTAAAATTGAACTTTTTGGCCATCATGGGAAACACGTGTGTGTGTGTGTGTGTGTGACACAAACTCAACATTTCCCATCATCCTGATGAACACCACTGCCACAGTGAAGCACGGTGGTGACTACATCACGCTGTGGGGAGATAGGACAACTGGTTACAATGACAGGAAAGATGGATGACACTAAATACAGGGAAGTACTTGGAAAAAACCTGTTTCAGTCTGCCAGAAAGTTGACACTGGGGTGAAGGTTCACCTTCCAGCAGGACAATAAATGACACTAAACAGACTGCTAAAACGACGCAGGAGTGGTTTAAAGGGAAACATGGAAATATCCCAGAATGGCCGAGTCAAAGCCCAGACTTCAATCCAATGCAAAATCTGTGGCATGAGTTGAAGATTTCTGGACACCAACGCAATGCATTGGCCTTGAAGAATGGAGCAAAATTGCCACTGGCGAGATGTGCTAAAGGCTAATGAAGGCATTCAATAAGAGACTTGTATGCTGGAACTGCAATAAGGGTGGGCTCTATAAAGTATCAACGTTTGGGGGTCAATACCTATTCAAACTCAGGATTTCTGTTTCTTTGTCTTCATTATTGTTTGTGTCAATAAACAATACTTTGCATCTTCAAAAAGTCAGACAAACTGTGTAATTCAAATGGTGATCCCCCAAAAAAATCCATTTTAATTCCAGGTTGTAATGGGACAAAACGGAACAAACAACGAGTTAAATACTTTAGCAAGACACCGTGTGTTCTGGTTTATATATCATGAGTGTGTGCACATGTGTAAAATGCTCTGAAACAATAGGCTTGGTTTCAATGTAACTTTATGAGAAACACTTCCTTGTTAAGCAGTGGCACACACGTGTGAGTGGGAGGCAGATAGTGGGCCTAAATAATGGTAGGACAACGCCAGATCTGGGTGGCTGTATGTGTGTGTGCGCTATAGATGACGCTACTTCCGGCACCAGCTCCATGGATGATGTCACTTCCGGTGGTGGAGCTATTGATGACATCACATCCGGCACCATGCATGATGTCACTTCCGGTCCGAATGACATCACTTCCTGTCAAGGCCTTTAAAGCCGCCATCTTATCAAACCAATGTCAGTTCTGTTTTGCACTTGAACCTGAACACAACTCACCAAAATTAACCTTTTGCAGTCATGGCACAATATATGGGTGGCTGTCCCAAACCTTTTGTCTTTCTTGTCACAGCAGGCATTTTTGTTCAAGCACGAGGAAGACAGAAATGGGCTGCGTTTAAACTAACATGACTGCAGTCGCTGTACAAAGCTGATCCCCTTGTTTACTGTCTGTTAGAAGTCATTCAACTGGCTGTCCTGCTGCTCTTATTAAAATTACTTGCTTTTTATTTTTCATTTCAAGCGCTTTGTGTCCATGTTTCATTTTTTTTTTTTTCTCCTTTCGAGAGCAATCCTTCATCGGCAAACCTCTGCCTCTCAAATTGTGGGGACATCTTCTGCAGCTACCTGCATGAAACTCGTATTAAAAGGTATCTTTGCTTCAAATCTTAGTGGGCATCTACTCACACACGGCCAGTTAGCCATTACACTGAAATCATCCACCACTGAGGAAATGAGGATTGTGGCATGTACTCCTTAATATACACTCACGGGCCACTTTATTAGGTACACCTTGCTAGTCCCGGGTTGGACCCCCTTTTGCCTTCATCACTGCCATAATTCTTCATGGCACACATTCAACAAGGTGCTGGAAATATTCTTCAGTGATTTTGGTCCGTAGTAACATGATAGCATCACACACTGGCTGCACATCCATGATATGAATCTCTCGTTCCTCCACATTCCAAAGCTGCTCTACTGGATTGAGATCTGTTGATTGTGGAGGCCATTCGAGTGCAGTGAACTCCTTGTCATGTTCAAGAAACCAGTTAGTGACGATTTGAGCTCTGTGACATGGTGCGTTATCCTGCTGGAAGGAGCCATCAGAACATGGGCACTGTGCGGTCATAAAGGGAAGGACAAGTTCAGCAACAATATTCAGGTAGGCTGTGGCATTTAAACGATGCTCAATTGGTACTAAGGGGCCCAAAGTTTGCCAAGAAAATATCCCCCACACCATTACACCATCACCACCAGCACCCTGAACCACTGATACAAGGCAGGATGGATCCCTGCTTTCATGTTGGACTCGGATAGCAGATTTGTGGCAGATGAAATTTATTGTCAGTAAATGAAAAGAATTACACATAGGAAGGAAAAATGTAAGGTTTGAATACACAATGGGCGGTCGGAAAATCGAGAGGCCACCTTATGAGAAGGATTTAGGAGTCATAGTGGACTCTAAGCTATCGACTTTCCGACAGTGAAGCCATTAAGAAAGCTAACAGAATGTCAGGTTATATAGCGCCTTGACGTGCGGAGTACAAGTCACAGGAGGTTCTGCTCAGGCTTTATAACACACTGGTGAGGCCTCATCTGGAGTCCTGGGTGTAGTTTTGTGCCCACCAGACATAGCAGCACTAGAGAAGGTCCAGAGAAGAGCGACTGGGCTGATTCAGGGCTACAGGGAATGAGTTATGAGGAAAGATTCAAAGAGCTGAGCCTTCACAGTTTAAAGAAAAGAAGATTAAGAGGAGTTGTGTTTAAAATTATGAAGTGAATTAGTCCAGAGGAAGAGGATCGAGACGGTGACTTTAAAATGAGTTCATCAAGAACAAGGGGACACAGTTGGAAACTTGTGAAGGGTACATTTTGCACAAACATTAGGAAGTTTTTCTTTACACAAAGAACGACAGACACTTTGAATAAGCGACCAAGTAGTGTGGTAGACAGTAAGACTTTAGGGACTTTCAAAACTAGACTTGATGTTTTTTTGGAAGAAATAAGTGAAGAGGACTGGCGAGCTTTGTTGGGCTGAATGGCCTGTTCTCATCCGAGTGTTCGAATGTTCTAATGTTGTTGACCGTACCATCCAAATGTCGCAGCAGAAATCGAGATTCATCAGACCACCCAACTTTTTCCGATCTTCTATCGTCCACTTTTGTTGAGCCTGTGTGACTTGTAGCCTCAGTTGCTCATTCTTAGTTGACAGGAGTGTCACCTGGTGTGGTTTCCTGCTGCTGTAGCCCACCTGCTTCAAGGTTCAACATGTTGTGCGTTCAGAGATGCTCTTCTGCATACCTCGGTGTTAACAAGTGCTTATTTGAGTTCTTGTTGCCTTTCTATTAGCTAAAACCAGTCTGGCCATTCTCCTCTGACATCAACAAGGCATTGTCGCCCAGAGAACTGCCCCTCACTGATATTTTCCCTTTTTCGGACCATTCTCTGTAATCCATAGAGATGGTTGTGTGTGAAAATCCCAGCAGTTTCTAAAATACTCAGACCAGCCCGTCTGGCATTAACAGCCATGCCACGTTCAATCACCTTTCTTCCCCCATTCTGATGCTCAGTTTGAACTCCAGCCGGTCGTCTTGAAAATGTCTACAGGCCGAAATGCATTGATTTGCTGCCGTATGATTGGCTGATCAAATATTCGCATTAACAAGCAGTTGAACAGGTGTACCTAATAAAGTGGCCGGTGAGTGTAAACAACTACAGGTCAGACATTAGAGCTGTCAATCGCTCAACAGAGGCTTATACTCATTTAATTAAAAAGGTAAAGGGTGTTAGATCTTTCCACATTAAACAGTAACGCACACATTTTAACGACTCCTCTGCTGAAAGAGGCCAAACTGGTAAATGCAGTCTCTGAATTTCCCTATAACTCTGCTTTACCTGCTGTTGTCAGCTAATACGTCTGCACCCCTGGCAGTCTTGATGAATGCTACGTTTCTTCAGGGTGTATGCAAAGGTTTTGTAACAGTTTTCTGTCAAGGATGTTTCCACGTGAGATCACAAAACCTGTCCTACTGCTCCTCAACAACAAAAATCTACAATTAATTATCCTGAATCACATCTCTGCACTCGCCCAGAGTACTTGCACGCCCTGATGGATCCACCCACATGCTGCGACTGATGAAGAGGACAAAGTGAGGTCTGATGAAGAACTGTAAAGACAGCAAGCTTCGCCAGAAGGACTCATTTGGACTTTCCACCTTTGATTTGTGGTAAAGGTAAAGAGGACTGAATGGCCACACTTAGGCCAAACACGAGAGTTGTGTGGTATACCAGTACTGGAACAGTACGGTAAAACACAAAATTAAAAAGGTATGGGACCAAGAGCAAACATCAGGCTTTCGGTTAACTCAAATTTGCTACTTCCAAGTGCTCAGGACTTCACGGCCCTGCTCCCTTATTGCTTTAATGCAGTGTTTAGTGTGGTGCGATGGCATGGCACACCTGGGAGGTGGCTATGAAGAGTGATGTGGTGTGAACTGTGGTGCAATTGGAAGTACCCCAATTTGTTTTGCTTTAAGGCGCTCAGAACATCATGGAGACCCCTCCCTCTTATTGCTTCAGTGTGCTGCATATCACTGTGCACTGTGGAGGTAACTATGAAGATTGATGTAGCATGAAGCGAGTCACAAATCGGAGATCATGGGGGACAAGCCTTCCCTCACCTTATTGTATATTGCTTCGAAGCAGCCTGGACCTCACGGGGGACCCCGCTCCCTTATTGTTTATACTTTACAGGAATTTATCGCTTCAGTGCGGTGCATGTCATAGCACAACAGGGTGGCAGCTATGAAAAGTGATGTAACGCAAAGTGTGGCACAATCGGGAATTCATACCCCAACCCCAATGCTTGACACATTTGTGACTTCATGGGGTCCCCCGCCTTGCTTAAAATGTAATGTGATGGCGAGGTGCAACAGGGAGGCCGGAGTAAGATGTGGCGATGTTGGAGTTATCTGTTATTTACATCAGAACTGATTTGGTATACTGGTATTGAGGTTCGAAAGCTGTTTATCGATACCAAAGCATACATTTTAGTACCGATGCAACACTACTTCACAGGCTGTGTAGTTCAAATAAGTACGGATTTTAAGAGGATTTCATTTAGTTTATAATTCTTTATGTTCACTGAAGAATAAGCCTACATAAGTTCATTTCTCTCTATTATATAAAAAAATTTTGGGCCGAGACATGACCTTCTCAGAAAGACACTTTGACGTCCAGCGAGACTAGACTTTACAACCTTTGGAATCAAGTCCCGTTAGACGTTGAAATTTGCTAGTCACGCCCTACTTACAACCAATTTTAAACAAGATCACGGGCATCTAACTTCTCAGTTGTTGGAATGCTTTTGGCAGACACACTTCATGTGCTCTCAGCTCTTAAAAACTGTATACGTTGTAGACGGCACGTCAACGACTAAGCGAAGAAGAAAGAGCAGTGCGTTGAAAAGAGACCCAAAAGCGTTGGAGAGAAAAGGCGGCAAAAAAAGAAAGCAAAAAACAAATAATACTCTATGGGAAAAATTCTGAAAATAAGGAAAGTAATAATCAGCCCGGACCAAGTGGAATTGAAAACATCGTAGATCCAATTGGGGTCAGAAATAAAAGACTTCATAAAGACATTCAAAAACATTGGCGCAATACACGAAGAGCAGGTTAAAGAATATAAATGTAGTAAAATTATCAAGTATCAAAAAAAGAAAAGAAAGTAAAGATCACATTAGCACAAACAAATGGAAATTATTACTCGGTGAAACAACGGAACAGCAAAAACAGATCGAATATATGAACATAAGTGATATCTCAGAAGTATGCAGACATTGTAAGGCTTTAAAGTTTAAGTTGGAGACTTGTAGATCGTCTAATTCGTGTTGCTCCCCAATGAAGAGGCGTATCTGCGAGAATTAAAAGATTTGTTGTTTGGTGAAAGTGAAATCCACAAACACTACAGGCAAAATATTCCAGTCTACAATAACTTTTTCGCGTTCGCATCATTCGATGCTCAAAACGTAGATTTACACAATAATGGACCATAAGGTAGGAGAATTTGTGGTCCAGCAACAATTAAAGCTACAAGTTTAATTTCGAATAAACCACAATTCGGTCAGGTGTATATTTATCATTATGTAACGACTCCCATGGAAAAAAAAAATCTCTTAATAAATAAAATGTATATCCAGTTAACCAAACCCGGGGTGGGTGAGCGAAGCGAGCTGGGGGCAGAGCCCCCTAGTTATTAATAAAGAATTAACAGGCATAACCTGTGGGATTGCAGCTTAATTGTAAAAATACCACTTTAGTATAAAACACAAGGCTTCCACACGGCTAATTATACCCAAGCTTAATACTAAATAATAAATAAATAAAAATGTTTTAAAAGGATAAAGTAAAACAAACTGGACTCAGTATCAGAATCAGCCAAGTCTAATAACATGAAACCATGATTGGTATCGGCCTGAAAAAAAAAAAAGCATCCCCAGTGAGCTCACAACAAACACAGTGACCGGGAGCTCTCTTTACTTCAACTCCGATTCCAGTCCCACATGTATTTACTTCAAGCCAATGGATAACCACACCTGGGAGAAGCTGGAATGACAAAGTGCATGAAGAAGAGCAAAGTGACGTGGCGCAGAGAGAGACACACACAGAGCTGTGGAGTCGGTACACCTTCGACTCAGATTGTGACACCAATTCTGACTCTGACTCCTCTATTTGTAATTAGACTCCTATATTTATTATGTTGATAATTATGTTGATATGGAACCTCTGAATGGAGTAGCAAGAGCAGGCATGTCTAAATATGGGAGGCAAGACAAGAGTTCTCCTCAGAGAACAGCAGAGAGACTTGGCTGGTATCAGCCTTAATTAGGGCAGCAGTAGCTCAGTCGGTAGAGCGGGTGGTCCAGCAATCGGATGGTCGCAGGTTCGATCCTGGCTCCCGGCATGAGAATGCAGCTGTTGTGTCCTTGGGCAAGACACTTAACCTACCTTGCCTGCTGGTGGTGGTCGGAAGGATTGGTGGCGCCAGTGTTCGGCAGCCTCACTTCTGTCAGTGTGCCCCAGGGCAGCTGTGGCTACATAGTAGCTTATCATCACCAGCGTATGAATGTGTGTTGTGTTGTAAAGCGCCTAGGGGGGTTCTTGAACTCTAGTTAGGCGCTATATCAAATACAGGCCATTTACCATTTAAAGGAATCCTACGGCTTCTTGACACACCTCTTGAATGAGTGGGTGCGTAGTTCTCACTGACTGTGCTCAGGCAGAGTCAGCGCAGTCCAGCTCTGGCCTGTTCATGTCATTTCATCATACACACCTGTATTCCTTCAGGCTAGCTGGCCAGTCAGTTACAACCAATGCAAAGCCTTCAATCCACCAGTCCAGCACTTAAAACGTTTTTATGTATTGGAATACAATACCTTTGACTTCTATCAGGCTACGTTTTAGCATAAACCTGTTAAAGTTCGGGTTTTAAGGCTGAAGAGAGGTTGTTAGGGCTAACAACCATCAAGTAACATTAAACATAAGACTTGCAAAATTAAAAATCAGGAGTAGTCTCCCCCAGACTTTCTCGTATACTCAGATATGAGGATGGATATTTTAGGAGTAAACTGCAAGACAATGATTACATTTTTACATTATGTACATTAAAGAACCATCAACAACAAATCAAATTAATAATCTAGTGAACAATTACTATAAACGTAAAGTTGAATAAATCGGACTCTGCAGCTGCATGAACAAAAGGTAAAGTACCACTTTCAGTAAGTGGAAATAGGCCAAAAGTTGATAGAAATCTACATTTTGTACCTAATACTTGTATACAAAATTTGGTTGACCTAAGTGGAAGCAAACTCAAGTTATCGTGTTTACATACACACAGAGACGTAATTCTAAAAATGGTATTTTCAGACTCAGGGAGGTCTAAAACATCAAGATTCACCAAAATCTCAAAATGGAATTTTTGGAGGATTCCAATACTTTCCCTACACTTCATATATGAGAAAGTCAGGGGAGGTCTAAACTGTCGAGATACATCAAAATCTCGACATCAGTAAACTTTGTATACGAGAAAGTAAAAAAGCAGCTCTCTTTTTATCATAAGTCTAGAAGAAGAAAAAAATAGTTTAATTGAATCAGTATATGTGAAATTGGAAATCTTAACACATTATGTTACAATTTACAAGTATTCAAGAGCAAATTTGGAACTCCGACTACTGTAACCCAATAATTGCTTCTGACTCCACAGCTCTGGAGAAAAATCATCCAAAGAAGAAAGTAACTGCTAAACTAACACAGAAAATAAAGAACACAGATACAGAAGAAAAACTATTAAAAAGCTATTAGAAAGATAGACATGCAGCAAGTGAAGAAAACGATAGCATCAGCAGCCAATCCCAATTTACCAGTGATGACCACGCTAACTTTGCACCCTTGTTCAGACTTAACTCAAGAAAACAAATTCAATGATCCATGCAGCTTCAGACGCTCACCCCTGATCGTATTCTAAATCCCTGGAATATGAGTGTGTTATATGCTGGGTGAGGTGGGACGTGTGTCCCACTAACAAGCTCCCCTAAACCTATAATTTCCGACCCGCTGCCTGATGAAATGCCTTGCTCCTCCACAGGCCCGGAATAACAGATCACAGCAAAATGCTCTAAACTAAAATGGCTGTAAGGAAATATTTTAAGAGTTTACCGGAAAATTGTATTACACTAATTTAATTCAATAACAATTCAGCAACCTTGGAGCTGGTCTGAGACAAATCCTGAAGATATGGTAATTGTTCAATAACTGATCTCACAACTTAGGCTAACAGCACAATTGCTCTTCAGTAATCTTTCATAAGCACTCCCGACTTCTTTTATTAATGTAAATTTACTTAACCACAGACCATTTCCTGAATGATCCAAATGCACTCTTAGCAATTAGTTTTACCATGTGGGAGGGCCCTAGCATTTACTGGGTATGCATGGCATGTTCACACACTTGTTTATATGTGGAGGCATTCGGAAATTCCCAGCCTTACACTGAGCATCTACTTGACTCAAAAAGAGTTATGGTAATAACACGGCACCTTTCTCTTTTATCACATTTGTAATGTTGCACTGTTTGTGCTAAAATCATTTCAATTCATTTTTTCCCCTCATCAAGCAACACTCAATAACTCCAGAATGATAAAGTGGAAACAGGATTTTAGGAGGTTTTGCAAATTTATTAAAAATAAAAAACTGAAATATACCTTTGCTATGGACGCTTTAAATTTGGCTCCGATTGATCATCACTGAGATGTTTCTACACCTTGTTTGGAGTCCAACTGTCACCAATTCAATGGACTGGACTGATCAGGAAAGGCACACACCTGTCTATAGAAGGCCCGACAGCTGAGCAAAAGCCAAACCATGAGACCCCGACTTATACGCCTGTTCAAAAATGCAACACTTATTATTTATTTTTTTTTTTTTACATCTTCTTGCTTCCTCCAATCTCACACCAGTTTCTCAGACACGTCGAATTTTGTTGCAGCAGCGCAGCTACCAATTTCTTTTGCCAGTTCCACGACTTTTAATTTAAAACCAGCTTCATATTTTCTTCTGATCAAACGCTCCATCGTAGATAAGGGATGTTACGATAAAGCTGTTTCGCTGTTACGATAAAGGTGTATGAGGGTGTGAGATACAAAAAAAAACACAAATCAGTGCAAATGTCACTTCAGAACAGTTCGGGTATTACCGTCTGGTCACGTAGGCACAATACATAGAAAAAAAAGGCTGTGTGCTCCGTGGTTACTCTCTCAGGTGGGCGTTAGCATATCATAATCTCTTGGACCAATAGTGTGACTTTTCCACATTTAATTTATATGACCGACATTATAAAATACCGTAAATTATATGGTAAAATCAAGCCCTGACTTATCTGTGGGAGAACTTAAATGTGAGTATATACAGTAGCCAAAAAATAAGATTTGAATATTTCAATTAAAATAAACAAATGTTCAGATATATCTTAGGTTAATGGTTCTGGACGTTACACGTACATTTCTAAGTGCTTGTTTTTTATACTTTATTATGTTAATGGCCGCAGTGGTAACCTGTTAAGCTCTTACTAACTCTTTGAGGGCTGACTATTTTTTCCAAAAAACTCATGGCTGCTGTCGGCTCCTGTTAGCCATTTCTGGCAACAGGAATGCGCGGTGGGCCGGCTGCCTGGCTGTCTTCACGCTACGATGGCAGTAGCACTGCAACACAATCTGGTTTGCACCTCTTGTTATCGTAAGTGGCTGTCTTCCCAGGCAAACACTGCCATAGGGGCATCAGCTACACGAACGTGTTCAGCACCACGATCAGCTGGGGACTGATCAGCTGATGATGGTACCTCACTTTTGTTTTCGATCTTCATCTCCAGATCACATGCATCAAAATCAGAGTTCGACAAGTCACAGTCTGATTCAGCAATTATAAGCCAAACGTCGTCCACGGAGTATTTTGCTTCGTGCATTCACTCACTTCGGTCTCTCGCCAGATGTTGATGCCATTTTAGAGGTTGTTTGTTCTTTGCTACTCATGCACACGCAGGGAATCAAAGTCAAATCAATAAAGCTAACTTCCCATCTAGCAAAGAGAGTCAAACTAAAACGTAATGGCGAGTTTTGTTCCCATTTTCAGCTGATTACCATCCTCTATCCCTGAATTTCGACAAAAGTCGACATCTGCCCTGAAAGAATTAAATATAAGAGCCATCAAAATCCCTAGCATCAACGCCGTCTGCCATATTTCTTTCACTCTAGCACTGACGGCTGGATGCACAAGTCCACCTTGGGACAGGGAGACATAAAAGCTGCCACAAAAGAAGCTAAAATCCTTATGAGCCACAGTGTATATATATATATATATATACACACACACACACACATAGATTTATATACGCACATGTATATATAGATATACACTAGGGGGCTTTACCCCCTGCTCGCTTCGCTCACCACCCCCTTCTCACCCTGTCAGCAATACACGCTGTTGTCAAGACGGGGGGCTGAATACACCCCAAGGAGACACGGTCGCTCCTCTGAAACCCCCTCTTAAACGGTGATACAATGGGAAACAAATACACTTTTTTACCTCCTCTTTGCTCGATCAGCTGCTGGTTTGCTGCTGCTGTGCCGCGTGATCTGAATTTTGTGCTGTGCTTCAAATGATTAAAAGCCTGTACAGCAGCTGTCCTGTTGTCTCACTGCCTTGTCTCTTCTCCCCCAGACATCCTCAAACACTATTCAATCTCTTTTTACTGTTCCGTTATGTCACCGAGTAATATTTTCCATTTGTTTGTGCTAATGTGATCTTTACTCTCATTTTTGTGAGACTTTTGAATTTTCCTACTTCCATTGTCTCTAACTTGCTCTGCATGTGAATCACGGGACTTGCTTCCAAAGGCTGTAAGTATGACGTGACTTGACCGTCTCGCGGGACATGAAAGTGTCTCTCTTCAAAAGATCATGTCTCGTCACAGGAAAAATATATATAAATATATAAGATATTGTGGAATATGGAAGGCAGCTAATCTCGGCCAATATCCCCAAGCCGCCGGATGGAGCCATCCCTGCAACATGGAGGGGCCCCGAATTCCAGCAGGGCATCATGGAACTTGGAGTTTTTCATCAAAGCCCTGCTGGATAACATGGGGGCCTCCAGGGGATGTTGCAGGGAGGCCCAGGGAGTTGTATTTTCCTTATAGCCTGGAAGTACTTCCCAGTCGAGGGGATGGAAAGAATGATGTACTTCTGGGCTGAAGAAAAGGAGTGTTCACCTAAACCGGAAGTGTTATAAAGTCACATGGATTAAGGGACAGAAACACTTCCAGGTCAAAGACTTTAAAAGTACTGTGGGAGATCCCAGCCGGAAGCCGAGTTGGAAGGAAGGGTGACTGAGCTGCTGGGAGGTGTGGAGGAATTATTAATTGTGATTATTGTTGTATTAATTTATTATTGTGTTTATTGAAAGTATAGTGGAGGTGCTTCGTGCACGTTATTGTCCAAATAAAATAATTTCTTGGACTTTTACCTAGTGTCTGGCATATTGTCTGAGGGTTCAAGGGGACGACAGCGCCCCCTATATTTTATATATATATATATATATATATATATATATATATACACACACACACACATATACACCTTTTTATCTAGACTAGGGGTTCCATCCTGCACTCGCCGGCACCTGCTCTCTCATGGCTGAGCCACTCAACGGGCATCAGGGTGCCCCTCTGTTAGAGAAAGTGATTGTATTTAAAGAGTTGGTATATAGAAGAGCATGTGGGGTGTGGGAGGAAGACGGTTTGATCCTTAGTTATTACAGATAGAAAATTTGTTACTTGAGTATTTCACTACAGCTGTCTATTTTAAATACCAATGAATAATAAAACTTAGTAAAGTAAAATTTCAAGTAAAAAAGTAAAATGTAATAAAAAGTAAATAAAAAATTCAATTACATTAACGTCTCGTCAAAAACAATATAATGAATTACTTTATCCTCTAACTTACATTCTATAAACTTTGCCTTTTTGCATTTCTGTTTGCCTATTGTTTGGAAAATTTTTCTCTGTCTCATTTATTGGAAGACTCTCTCTGTTCTTGATTTCTTTTTTATACGGAACGCTTTTTTTTTGTTCATTTTCGTTTTTCGACATTCATTATCAGCTCTTGCTTTACTGCTCTGCCATTAAAAACCGACTGCGTTGAAGGGCGAGTTAGCACTGGGAGTGTCACGGGGCGGGACAGAGAGAGGACGTGCGCAGTAGGACTAATGACTGGGTGAGCCGAGTGTTCAAGGCTGAAAACTTTTGAAATACAATAGAGAAATACCATTAAATTGATTTGGAAATACAGCTAAGACATTAAAAGTGTGCTTAACCAATCAGCATTAACATCTGACTAAATAAGGATAAGCTAACGGAGTTTTGTGGCGTGTTTCCCCGAGGGTGATCCGGCTCGTAGGATCCACATTCTTGGGGACCCGAGTGGCTGGACCAGGCTAAGGGGTTGCCCACGTAACACCTGGCTGCGACAGATAGAGGGTCATTTCGGGAGGGTGGGACTTGACCGCGTGTCTGCCCTATACCAACCTGATCCCGAGCTGTTTCATTGTGTCGTGTGTGCTGCAGAGCACTGTACCAGTGTATGCTCCCCAACTTGACTTGACTGACTTGCTAAGGGAGTTTACCATTGGGACATTGAAAGGATTGCTGCTGAAAATGGGGCTTTGCAGCCATGTTTGAAGAATAAATTAAAAATCAGTCATGTCAAGCAGTAATAGACATAAATTCTAGGAATGGCTTGGCTACATATTTAAATCAAATTAAAATGGTGCCTAAACAAAAAGGTTTCAATTTCTATCAAAAACATGAAAATTTCTGGTGACACCAAACTTTCGATTGGTACTGTATATATCGGCTTAAATTACAAATAGAGGAGTCAGATTTTGAGTTGGAGATTTTGTGTACCAGCTGCACAGCCCTGGTGACACGGGTGGGAGGCAGTTTGATTCATACCAAACAGGACAGTGGCAGAGTGGTGACAACAGCAAGCAAAGTAAAAGAGCAGACAAGAGGCAAGCGGACATGTTTTATTACTCTGGGCAGCGGCAGTATACCATTTATATCAAGCCATTCAGAAAAAAAGCTGGTTGGCAAAAGTGGACTTGCCCAGAAAACCACGACTGTCACAGTATCAAGTCAGGGTCTGCACAATCTGTCTACTTTGTTTCTCCATTACAGCTGAAGCAGTATTTTAATAAAGGGGGCCTAAATATTTTTAATTACAGTCCATTGTTTTAGGCATCATGTGTCAAACTAGCAGCCAAGTAAGACGAAGACTAACTGAGGGACAGAGCACGTCAACTGCCAGGGTTCTTTACAGAGAGGAGGGTTTACAATGTTGTCATAATTCTCATTTTCCTTTTACATCAGTTATTTTAAATTTGCTTAGCATTAAACAGTCAGGGACCTCCGGTTTAAGTGTGAATGGGACACAATCAGATACAAAAATGATACTTTTAGGGCAGAGGAGAAGCATTTGGAAAAACTGCAGTTTGCTCACTTGTAGTGCAAAATGATGGGAATTTAAAAACAGTGCACTGTGAAGGGGTCTGGCTTTAAGTTTTACTAAAGAAGATAACAAGCTTACCATTCAAAATTACCAAAAGGCCGATTGTGGAAGTGAAATGCAAAAACACATTAGCAAAATACTGCAGCTTTGCATAGCGCGTCCGGAGCAACACAACGCCAGGATTACTGCGGGTAAAACAAACAGCCGTTCTTTGACAATCGAATGAGACCTCTTCTACATAAATCTGAATTGTATTTGAATAGTGACGTTCAGCACTAATGAAGTCATAGGGAATACATGCAGAGCTTTGAGACAGGATTGTGTCAAGGTGTAGAACTGGGGAAGGGCTGCAAAGATATCCTGCACTACTGAAGAGCTCTGTGACCTCCATACTCCTTAAAATGTTTCTCTTCCTAGAGCTGACAACCTGGCCAAACGGAGTGATTGTGGGAGAAGGGACCTGGTAGGAAAGGTGAACCCGATGGTCACTTCAGTTTAGCTTCAGAGCAGGGGTCCTGGAGGACCACCGTGGCTACACGTTTTCATTCTAATCCTTTTCTTAATTAGTGACCTGTTTTTGCTGCTAATTAACTTCTTTTGAACTAATTTTAATTGACTTGTTTTTGAGACTCAGACCCCTTAATTGTTTCTTTTTCCTTAATTAGAAGCCAAACAATGATGAGATACAAAATGAGCCAAAACAACTGGTGTTTGAAGTACAATACAGTGGCACCTCGGTATATACGTCCTTAATCTGTTCCAGATCCTTTAACTTATACCAAACAGGACGTATACCAAATGAATTTTTCCCATACGAAATAAAGGGAAAATGATTAATCCATTTCCATGGAAAAAAAAATCCTATTGTTATTGGCATATTATACATTGATGGGGTTGTATAAAATAATTTAAACACTGCTTAATACTAAAATACATAAATGCAAAAGTAATTAGATGTAATAAATGAAAATTTAATCTCACTTTACTTTTTAATAACGTCCTTGTTTTTCACAATCGTAGATACCATCGTTCTCGGCATACAGTATGCAGCAGCCAAGTCCCAGATACGCATGCCACCTTCATACTTTTCAACAATCAACTAAACTTTATGCGAAAAAGCACAAAATCACGTCAAAATTTACAGAGAGTTATATCGCGTACAGACGCTCGTGGCCAGTCGTGGCTTTGTCTCGAGAGAGGTAAACAAGGGTAGCGCACGGTGTTCTAGCATGCGAGTCGTATTCCACACAAAGGTTGCATACCAGGCAAAATTTTTCACGTCCAAACAGGACGTATACCAAGTTGGACTTATTGCAAAGCAGACGTATACCGAGGTACCACTGTATCATCCCCTTTAATAAAACCCCTGTGTGCGTCCACGTGTCCGTGTGTGTGTGTCTTCTGGTGAAGTGCGCATGGCATCACGGCACGTGTTCAGTCTCTTCCTGTGCATTCCCTGTGTGTGCAGAGAGAGAGAGAGAGAGAGACACACACAGGTGTGTGCGTGCGAGAGACAGACATGCATGCACGCACGCACGCAGACAGGCCTGCGCAAGAGACACACTCACACACACAGGCAGGCCCGCATGGGGGACAGACACACACACGCACGCACGCCACAGAGACAGACACGCACACTCGCGACAGAGACAGACACGCACACGCACGCCACAGAGACAGACACGCACACCCGCGACAGAGACAGACACGCGCACACACGCACACCCGCAACAAAGACAGACACGCCCGCACGCACGCACACACACACACAGGCCTGTGACAGAGACAGATACACACACACGTGCATTGTTGCAATGTTATTTTTCTTGGTTGTTTATTAAATTACGGATCTTTCAAATGTTCATTTTTTTCCCCTGTGCTTAAAACTCATTAAAAAAGGTGTTTTTAGCAAGCGGGTCGTAAGGCTATAGCGCGAACTCTTGCAGTGTTAGTTTTCTCTGTTGTTCAAGGTTTTCTTAGTGTTAGCTCAATGTTTTTACATTTCGTTTACTATTATGCTGTGCATTCAATGGTATAATTAGCTATATTTGTGCTTAAAAATCTTAAAAAAATATATATTTACATACAGTTCATACGGTCTGGAACGGATTAATTGTATTTACATATAATCCAATTGGGGAAATTACTGTATTACTGTCAGACAAAATTACAGGCATTTTACGGAAATACAAACCAGTATTACTGAGAGAGAAAGTTAAAGGCACACAATACAGTGACGCATATTACAGCCACATACAAGGTCCCTTGCCATTTAATATCGGCTGTTCTACTAATGTTTATGCACTACTGTTCTAGCGCCCGTTATTGTAACGGGCTTAAGGTCTAGTCTGAAAATAAAGAAAGATGAAGGTCTCAGGAATGTCGATCTGCTCAAGTCCCCAAAACATTTTATCAGAGATCTTAGAAAGAGAAATTCGACAATTTCTGAAATCTCTGTCAATGCACCACGAGAGCAGCAACAAAGTCACAAAATTAAAGAAAGGGTTTAATTAACAAGAATTGGCACATCATTAGGCAGCTAGTTGGAGTGAAATTGGTTGGAGTTTGAGGCCCTGGTCTTCTGTTGGCTCCTTCGCTTCACATTTAATTTCTGTCTGGGTGCCATTAAAGGAAAGAAATGAAGCAACTCGGAGGAACTATGAAGAAATTCAGGGGAGCAAACCTTAAAAAACAAGTCAATTAAAATGAATTCACAAGAAGTTCACTTGCAGCACAAACAGGACACTCGTTAAAAAAAGGGTTAGAATGAAAACTTGCAGCCACGGTGGTCCTCCAGGACTGTACTTGGCGACCCCTGCTTCAGAAGACATGTGTGGAGATGAGAAGAACTACCAGAAGGACAACCACCACTGCAACATCCACCAATCTGGGATTTATGGCAGAAAGGCCAGACAGAAGCCTCTCCTTAGTGAAAGACATGGGGAAATCTGCTTGGAGTTTGCTAAAAGGCACTTAAAGAACTCTCAGACTGTGAGAAACAAGATTCTCTGGTCTCATAAAACCAAGATTAAAAGCATAGTGTTTGTAGCAAACCAGAAATCGCTCATCGCCTGTGCAACACAATTACAACGATGAAACACGGTGGTGGCAGCATCAGGCTCTGGGAACGTCTTGGGAAATGCAGGTCTGACATTGTGGTCAGCAACACAGAAGCGCCGCAGGGGACTGGACTTTCTCCGGTCCTGTTCAGCCAACATACATCAGATTTCCAATACGACTAGGAGTCCTGCCACGTGCAAACGTTCGCTGATGACACTGCTATTGTGGGCTGCATCAGGAGTGGACAGGAAGCTAATCAAAGACTTTCTTAAATGGTGTGACTCAAACCGCTTACACCTGAACACCAGCAAGACCAAGGAACTGGTGGTGGATTTTTGGAGGCCCAGGCCCCTCATGGACCCCGTGATCATCAGAGGTGACTGTGCAGAGGGTGCAGACCTATAAATACCTGGGAGTGCAGCTGGATGATAAACTGGACTGGACAGCCAATACTGATGCTCTGTGCAAGAGAGGACAGAGCCGACTATACTTTATTAGAAGGCTGGCGTCCTTCAACATCTGCAATAAGATACTGCAGATGTTCTATCAGACGGTTGTGGCGAGTGCCCTCTTCTACACGGTGGTGTGCTGGGGAGGCAGCATAAAGATGAAGGACGCCTCACGCCTGGACAAACTGGTGAGGAAGGCAGGCTCTATTGTAGGAGTAAAGTTGAACTCAGGGCCTCGGGCGCACAGCAAACTCCTGTCAATCATGCAGAATCCACTGCATCCAACTGCAACTGAACTGCAACCTCAGTGGCCGACTTTTCCCTGCTCCACTGACAGACTGAGGAGAACGTTCCTCTTCCACACTATGCGACTCTTCAATTCTACCCGGGGAAGTAAATGCTAACATTATTCAAAGTTATTGTCTGCTTTTACATGCATTTTTATTACTCTTTAATATTGTTTTTTGTATCAGTATACTGCTGCTGGATTATGTGAATTTCCCCTTGGGATTAATAAAGTATCTATCTATCTATCTTCTGTAGCAGGCCCCCAGAAGGCTTGTGAGGGGAAAATGAATGTGGCAAAATACAAGGAAATCCTGGAAGAAACTATGATGCAAGTCCACAGGAAACCTACACCATGGGAGATTATTTATTTGCCATAAAAACATCGAGTCAAAGATACATGAGGACGGCTTAAAAACAACAAAAATGTGAAAATCAGAGTCTGGATCTCAGTATAGTGGAGAATGTGTGGCTGAACCTGACAAAGGCTGCTCACTCACAATCATCCACAGAGCTTGACAACTGCACTCTCAGCTCAGAGATGTTTGCTGCAATTACCTCGTGGAATTAATAAAGCATCTTTAACTTTACTAACAATATATTTTATTTATATTAATATGGCTGTGGGGTAAACTATTTACACAGGGATTACAAACACAACAAAAATCACAACATGAAATGAATGGGACAAGGCATAAAAAATGATTGACAGGACACGGAGTAATTACATGTGGCAAGGAAATAATAAAGAAAAGCCAAATGTAAAAAGTCTAACAAGGACGTAAAATCCGGCCAGCAAAGCTCACAAAAGGCGAGGCACGCTAGACTATCAACACGACACACTGATGCGCTTCCTCGTACGAGTCCAATGATAATCTCTGTGTAAACACTACCGTGAGTGTGGCTGTTTGAACATAAACGAGACACCTCGAAGGCACGTCCTTCGCGATTCCAGTTAGCTCCTATGCCATGCCATGCCCTGCCCTGCGCAGCCCATCTCGACCCAATGCCAGTGCTGCGCGGTGCCCGCTCGGGAGGTGTCTCTTCTGCAAAACACAAGCCGCAGGTAGCGACATCCCAAAACTTCGCAAATCACTCTGCTGATAAAAGCTGCGGACATCGCAGGAGTTACTCGTTCAAGAACCCCGCTAAAGCAACTTCACTACCGGCTTGCGAACGGCCTACTTTGTCCACTATACGATGCACGGCAAAGCGAATTCTCAAAAGATAAATAAAGGGAACCGAATGCTGCGCGCTTGGTGGACCGCGTACCGAGCCGCGCTCTGCATTACTTTTCAAATGTTTACTTGAATGACGTCTCGAGCAGACAACGTCAAAAAACACGCTTTCAAAATATGCAGTAAAGGGGGCAAAAAAATCATCTGAGCGCCGTCGTAACATTCAAACTCACCAGCTTTTGCCTGCTCTTCTGCATCTTCCGTACGCTCCCACGGATCCGACTGACGCCGCTGAGGTCAACACGCAAGGAAGCGGCAGCACCGTAAATGGGCGGGGCTTAAGCGTGACGCACATATGCTGGGGACGTTGAGGGGAAAGGGTGAAGGCGGAGTTAACCTGTGGCGTATTAGATAAGGGACGCACGCATTGCTGTGCCAAAGGAGTTATATGGTGTATGAACCTGGGGCGCGAGTGCATAAAGATTAGCGATTACAATATGTTAAAGTACAGATTTGTTTGCTAAAACATGTTTCTGAATATTCAACGACAGCGTAGCAGGGCATTAAATTTACTAATATCTAGGTATGAACAATCATTAATCGATTATGTCTAAGAGGAAGACGTACGCTAAGTGCAAGTTTCAGCACGTTCAAAAAAATTTTATAAGTCTTGTTGGTGATCTGTTTGTTTGTTGCGTGTGTCTCGTTCTGCTCACCGAGGTTGTTTTATAATATTTTGAGTGTATTTTTGCACATTACTATTTATCTTTAATTGGCGACATGTTGGGATTTAGTGTTAGGGCCAAAACTGCAAACTACATTGCACGATACAATATGAGCCTTCGTAAAAATCTTAACAACTGCAGTAAATTAAATGGTAGTGTAGAAAAGCTGCCAGTGTGGCGTTTTACGCTGCAGTCCCCTAGGGAAGCAACCTGAGCTCAAAAGATGCCCGATGCAAGATCCCTCATAAGGGGAACCCCTGGACATGTTGGAGGTTGTTGTGGAAAAGATAAGGATGGTAATATTAGATGTCATCATGAAAAATGCCCTGCAGGGGGCGCTCTCTTGGAGTATTTTTAGCCCCAGGCTCATTCCACGATAAGAAGCACCCCTTGGGGGTCTTTTCCATAGACATATATAGATAGACGCCGCATTCACTGTGTTGCCCACTCGACACGATACGTCAGCGCATCCGCCACATTGCGAGTGGCAAAGTGCCATTTAAACTAATACAGGTTGACGTGGAAACCGGGTTTTCTGATGAAGAAACAATAACGCTTAAAACAGTATCGTTTACATACAACAGATTTTGGCGAATCGTTTAAATGAAATTATTTATATCCATTTATACACTAATAATGGCAATTATTAAATAATAACTATTATTATTATTAAATAATTCCTCCCATATAAGTAACATTTCTCGGACTGCCTTCTTCCATCTCCGAAACATTTCTAGACGTCGTCTTGTTCTTACCCAACACAGTACTGAAGTATCGGTTGATGCCCGAGTCACCTCACGTATAGATTACTGTAATGCTTTTCTATCTGGCATCCCACAAAAACGTATCCATCGCTTACAACGTCTTCCAAATTCTGCTGCTAGGATGATAACCTGCTGTTGTAAATCCACTGAACACATCACACCGATTCTGTCTCAACGTCACAGGCTCCCTGTTAACTACAGTGTCATCTCCAGGCAGAGGAGCAGCTTCAGCGACAGACCGTCCTGCTCCACTGACAGGCTGAGGAGACCCCACACTATGGGGGTAAACGTTAACATTATTCAAAGTTATTGTCTGTCTTTACCTGCATTTTTATTACTCTTTAATTTAATATTGTTTTTTGTATCAGTATGCTGCTGCTGGATTATGTAAATTTCCCCTTGGGATTAATAAAGTAGGGCGGCACGGTGGCGCAGTGGTAGCACTGCTGCCTCGCAGTTAGGAGACCCAGGTTCTCTTTCCAGGTCCTCCCTGTATGGAGTTTGCATGTTCTCCCCGTGTCTGCGTGGGTTTCCTCCCACAGTCCAAAGATATGCAGGTGTTTTGTTACGGGAAAATGGTTCCAGGGATTAGAACATAAGTAGGCAAAGAATCAGAGAGAAGAGGTCCAATACTTCTATTTTATTTACTTAATCAACTATAATAATCAAACACATATAATGCAGACATACAAAACAAAACAATACTTACAGACATATAAAAAGACATAGAGCCATCATCCCAGACCAGTAGACTGAGGGGGCCCGCTTGTCAGTCTTGTCAAAGGACCAACCCATTTTGCCTTTCATTTACCGGGCGGTGCCGCTGTCCCCACGGTTGAGCCTCCAAAGAAACTGAGGGCGAAACCTTCCCTTATATACTAATTGAGCGTCCTTGCCCAAAGCGGCTTACGTGTAAGCAGTGTATACAGAAGTGATTAGTTTCAGCACACACACCCTTCCACGGGACGCGGTGTTGTTTTGCACTTGGTCCTGATGATGACGACACCTGGTACCAGGAGGCACACAAAAATGAAGCCCCTTGAAGTGAAAAACAAGTCAGCGTGCCCCTTTATCCTGACGGAGACAGCGTCTGGTACCAAAAGGCACACAAAAATAGTGAAGCCCTCGAAGTGAAAAACAAGTCAGCATAACCCTCTGGCCATATTCCCAGTACTTTTCCTTCTTGAAGCTGGTTTTTGCGCTGAGCGACCAACGCCCATCTGCTCTCTTGATCCCCCCCTCTCTTTAGAAAAATCCTTCCATTACAGCAGGTTAGGTGGATTGGCGATTCTAAATTGGCCCTAGTGTGTGCTTGGTGTGTATGTGTGTGTCCTACGGTGGGTTGGCACCCTGCCCAGGATTGGTTCCTGCCTTGTGCCCTGTGTTGGCTGGGATTGGCTCCAGCAGACCCCCGTGACCCTGTGTTCGGATTCAGCGGGTTGGAAAATGGATGGATGGATGGGTAAATAAAGTATCTATCTATCTGTCTATCTATAGAATACAATACAAAATACCGCTCTTAACATTTAAAGCTCTCCACAACCTCACTGATCTCCTACAGACTGGCACTCCTCTCGCTCACTCAGATCCTGTAATTTGAGAGTATTCAGTCTGGATATTTGGTGCAGCCTTAGTTTGTGGGAGACTGACACAACTAAAGGCATGAATATAAAATGATGGTTGTCAATTTCAAACTGTGTTTCCGTAATGTGCTGCTTGAGAAAAAAACACATCATCCGAACCAATCTCAGCCCAAACGAACTGATTGATCAAAGATACACTGATGTCTTGCCCTAATGTCGACTGTCGGATAACACGCTCAGCTACTTTGACCACCTTGACTGGACCTTCAGAAGGAATCACCAAACCTCCTTTGTTTTTTAATGTGAGCGAGTGGTAGCTTTGATCATATGATGCCGGTACAGCGTCTGTTACCAAACTAGCACGGCACACATCACAGGACGGCAACACACATCAACAAGAATCTACATAGTCGGTGACTAAATACGTTTATCCAAAACATTGTTCGGAGGCTCACTTGAGCACATAAATGCATAGCTTTGCTAGCCTAGATTGGCGTAGCTAAAGTTAAGATTATAAAACGGGATTTTCTAATGGCCAAATATAACCAAAACAATTGTTCAGCCTTACCTGCGGGAATCCGAGGTACCACTGCACTCCAGGGAAGCTGCCATCTAGCATCTTGGGGGAAGCAGTGTCGGCAAGTCGCTGCCTTCCCCCATTAATCCTGATACTCTGTATGTTCAATTCATCACAATAACTATTCATAGTGGCTCTAAAATCCGTACTGACCCCAACTCTCTCTTCTGTTTCTTTTTCCGGTTTCTTTGTGGTGGCGACCTGTGTCACCTCCACCTACTCAAAGCATCCTGACGCTCCAACATTGATGGACTGAAAGCCAGAAGTCTACGTGACCATCATCATCAGGTCCTTCCATGAAAACCCTAAATACAAAGAGGACTGTTTGTCTAATGTTAGGTAGATTGCCCAGAGGGGACTGGGCGGTCTCTTGGTCTGGAACCCCTACAGATTTTATTTTTTTTCTCCAGCCTTTGGAGTTTTTTTTTGTTTTTTCTGTCCACCCTGGCCATCGGACCTTACTCTTATTCTATGTTAATTAATGTTGACTTATGTTTATCTTTTATTGTGTCTTCTATTTCTCTATTCATTTTGTAAAGCACTTTGAGCTACATTTTTTTTTGTATGAATATGCGCTATATAAATAAATGTTGATTGATCGATTGATTGATCCTGGCCGGGTTGAGCTGCCTGCCGGCCGTCCATCACACTATCTGTTATATAGTGCCTTTCACATCTATTCATGCATTATATCACACCTTTCAATCCCTCTGTTATATTGCGCCTTTCACATCAGTCGTGGTGTCCAGCAGGGTTCAGTGCTAGGGCTGCTGCTTTTTTTAATATACATATTGTCGCGGATGCCAGGGGCGACGACCCGGCCGGGACGCCTTGGAGGACCGGAAGTGGGCGTGTGCCCATCTGGGATCACATGTGGGCTGCCTTCCTGGTTGCTTTGGGGGCCATGGGTACAGGGCATGGAAGCTCCACCCTGTAGGGGCCCGTGGTCACCGCCAGGAGGCGCCACAATGCCCCTTGGGGAAGAATTAGGACGGCGCCCGGAGAGCTGCCGGGAGGACAGCTGGCACTTCCGCCATGCTGGGGCGTGACCAGAGGAGGAATGCCGTGAACACCTGGGGCTCATCCGGGGACTGATTAAAAGGGGCCGTCTCCATTCATTCAGCGCTAGAGTCGGGTGGAAGGAGGACAAGGCAGAAGAGAGTGGAGGCGGCCCGAAGAAAGGCATTTGAGTGGCCAGGACTGTGTTGGGGTTTGTGCACTACTTTGGACTGGGTCTGAGTGACCATTTATTTGTATATATTTGTGTAAATAAACGTGTGGTGGTTTGATGTACAACATGTCCGCCTGTCTGTGTCCGGGCCGCGTCCACAATATATATATATATATATATAAACTATTTGAAGAGGAATATAAATAAGAAGCCTGTGGTGGGTTGGCACCCTGCCCAGGATTGGTTCCTGCCTTGTGCCCTGTGTTGGCTGGGATTGGCTCTAGCAGACCCCCGTGATCCTGTATTCGGATTCAGCGGGTTAGAAAATGGATGGATAAATAAGAAGCTGGTTAGGTTTGCAGATGATACCGAGATTGTTAGGCTACAAGTCCAATGAAAAATGAAAGTTGGTTGGAACAAAAACCTGCAGCCACAGGAGGCCCCCAGGACCGAGCTTGAGAAGCACTGTTGTAATGTTTTAATCTTTCTATCTGCTTTATAGTGCCTTTCGCATCCACAGTATCTGTCTGTCTGTCTATCATATAGTGCCTTTCACATCCATCTGTCTATCTTTCTTGGTGGTCCTCTATTTCCATCTCTGAATGTTTTACTTTGGTATTCTCCACCTTTTTTCCCCTGCTTAATTTTTCTTCACATTCCTTTTCATTCATTAATAAGAAATTAATTTTAGTTAGTTCTTTAGCTGCTAATATTCACCCGCCATCTTGATGAAAAAAAAAAACAAGACTAATGTTTTATAAATGTTTGAAGCAACCGTACAGCTTAATTCTTTTAGATCTTTAATCAACACATCTTCATATGAAATTAATCTTTATTCATTTTTCTAAGTAAAAAATGTTGACAAATTGAAACCTTTGTTTATATTCAACGCCTCAGCAAACTTTTCAGACAACCGCAGGGTTTACATTTCTTTTGCATTATAACAATAAAGGTAAACACAGAAATATAGTCCTGTTTTAATATTAAAGCTTTTTTTTTTAACACAACAGAAATCTTAACATCCGAGGCAAAGCTGCAGACAGCTGCGTACATCAGAGAAGACCCCATTGATTGTAAAAACGATGAATTTAATGGGACACTTTGAAACATAATGTAAGCAGTCGGACATGTCACCGTCTTACTTTATATGTTGGTACTAAATAGTAACGTGGCACTGCCCAGGCCTCACACCTTTCAACTGAGTCTTTAAATACAGCCAACTCTGCCGCACACACGTTAATTGGCCTTCAGCATCAGAACACTGAGCAGATGAACCGTGTCGGCCTCTGGTTTGTTTATGCAGGCCAAGCCACAATGGCATCTTGTAAATACCACCCAGGCTGATATTTTATGTCTTTTTTAAAAATAAGGCAACATCTTGGAAAAGATGAAGAAGGTTAAGACAGTTATTTAAAGTCAAGGAGGTGGACATTGGTACCTGAGAATACTGAAGTGTTGTTTGTTGATTAGCACATGCAAGTCTGCCGCTTCAAGAATTATTACAGGAACCAGAAATTATGAGCACGTAACTCCAGTTCCTTAACTCCCATTCCT
This sequence comes from Polypterus senegalus, assembly GCF_016835505.1. NCBI lineage: Eukaryota > Metazoa > Chordata > Cladistia > Polypteriformes > Polypteridae > Polypterus > Polypterus senegalus. The sequence goes on along the minus strand of NC_053168.1, from coordinate 3,715,115 downwards.
CAAACTGGCTCCCAGTTTGATTTGGGGCTGATTTCAAAATCCTCCTTTTAACTTAGAAAGCCTTGAATGGCTGAAGCCCTGCTTACTTATCTGAACTTATCATTACTTATAAACCTGAGCACAGATTGAGGCCTCAAGGTGCTGGCCTGCTTATAATTCCAACAATTCATAAAATAACAGCACGCGCTGTTCCACGAGCCCCTTAGTTCTCACTTTTGCCTTATGGCCCGGTGCGCCATCATGCTGGTCCCCAATCTGTTCTTGGATGGTTGGAAGAAGTTGCTCACGGAGGAGGTTTTGCTCCCATTTTTTATTCCTGGCTGTGTTCTTAGGCAAAATAAAATTGTGAGTGAGAAGCAACCCCACGTGATACGAATGGTCTCAGGATGCTTTACTGTTGGCTGGACAGGACCAAAGGAAGCGCCGGTCACCTTTTCTTTTTTCCAGATGCCCCAAAACAATCGGAAAAGGGATTTATCCCAGAAAATGACTTGACCCCAGCAGTCCAATCCCTTTACTCCAATCTGAGGCTAAGGATCTGCGCTGGTATCCACAAGGTTGCTGGTTCGAATCACCGTCACTGCCAAAAGAGATCCTACTCTGCTGGGCCCTTGAGCAAGACCCTTAACCTGTAATTGCTCCAGGTGCGCTGTACAATGGCTGACCCTGCGCTCTGACCCTAAGGGGTATGTGAAAACTAACAAATTTCTAATATAAGAAATTGTATAAGGCAAAATAAAGAACAAAAAAAAATGAATATCAGTCTGTCCCTTAAGTTTTTTTCTTGGCTTCTTTCTTGTCCTTCTTGACACCCACCAGGCCCAACCTCCAAAAGTCCTCCCCTCACTCAAACCTGCCTGCTGCCATTCATTCCTGAGCAAGCTCTGCACTGGTGGTGCCCCCCCTGATCCTGAGCCATGAATAAAGAGTGGCACCAAAACATCCTCCGAGAGAAACTTCTCCCAACCATCCAAGAACAGTTTGGTGACCAACATGATGGTGTACCGGGCCAGAAGGCAAAAGTGACAACTTAGTGACTCAGGGAACAAAACATCTAAATTTTGGGTCCTTGGCCAGGAAACTCCCCAGACCTTAATCCCCATTGAGAACTTGTGGTCAAGAGATGGTTGGGCAACAAACAAAAACCCACCAATTCTGACAAACTCCAAGAGTGGGCTGCCATCAGTCAGGAATGGGCCCAGAAGCAGGGCTGTGGAGTCGGAGTCGGAGACAATTTTGGGTACCTGGAGTCGGAGTCGGCAAAAAGTTAACCGACTCCGACTCCTACTAAATTTAAATGTCAATTAAAAAAGTAAGTTGAAATGTCCCAATTCACAAACAGTCATAATGAACTACTTCTCTGCTGTAAGAATAAAGCCCAATGCATGCAGTGCATAATGTTACCACAAAACGAACATGTCAAGTAACCATGAAGCATGCTTTTCATTGACTGTATGCGTCACTATATGGGATGTAATGCACAGGTAAGGTGCGGCACCGCTTTCCATTGTGTCGTGTTCCACTGTTACAGGGAACTGTGAACCTAGCCTAAAGCCCCCCATACATTTACAGATGCACTGCCGATTTTTCGGCCGTTCAACGAGTCATCACGCGTCAAACGCCTGAAAAATCATCTGGTGTGTTCTCAGCTCCGTCGGCTCCCCTTCGCTACGCGCTAGTGAGAGGGGCCGAAGGAGCCGAGAACACAGATCTCCCTACCTGTCTCCAGCAGAGGCTCGTCCTGCTGATCAGCTGGCCGGTGACTGACACAATGCACTAAACTTCCGGCTGGCTGACAGAGGAGACGGCCACTGCAGCAGACAGAGGCATCACGTTACTTCGGATGGGGGCGGTGGTCGAGATTTTCGGCAAGCTGGATCTGCCGTCCATGTGGACACCCGCAATCTGCGGCCGCCAATCAATTGTGTTTGTCTTTAATCTGGCATTATAGTAGAGTGTTGGCTTCCTAGCCAGTAGTTCTGTGGTGAAATGACATGTATGTTGCCTTCCTTTCCTTCAATGGATGTAGAAAATACATTAGCATAGTATATACATACAAAGGAGTCGGAGTCGGGAGATTTAGAAACTGAGGAGTCGGAGCATTTATCTACTGACTCCACAGCCCTGCCCAGAAGTTGATTGTCAGACAGCATGCCAGGGCGAATTGCAGAGGTCTTGAAAAAGAAAGAAGGGCCAACACTGCAAATATTGACTCTTTGAGTAAACTTAATGTCATTGCTAGTAAAAACCTTTGAAAGTTATGAAATGCTTGTCATTCTACTTCAGTGTGCCATAAAAACATCTGACAAAAAGATCTAAAAACAACGAAGCAGCAAACTTTGTGAAAACCAACACTTGGGTCGTTCTCAAAACATTTGCCCACAATTGTACAATAAATATAGAGAATGGTGATATTCTATTGTTATACAAAATAACAAAGAATGTAATTATGTAAAAAATCTCTGCGTACAACTTGCAAATACATTTATCCATAAAATGAGTTAGTAACTGACTTCCAAACTATGATTTATTTATGGATGACCTTAATTCTTTTATATACTCTTATCAAAAATATTAAAAACAGTAAGGCAGTTAAAGCATTACATTGGTTATGCAAATATTAATGTATTTAATATGTACATACACCGTTTGAAAATGTTATACATGACAAAATTCCCCTGGCATCATGTTATTCATTTGAACATTTTGTCTTTATCCGGCTGTAGAATTTACTTGAATCAACTTTTCATTTTTCGACATAATCTCCCTGCTTTTCAATACACTCTGTCCACCGGCCAACAAGCTGTCGTATTCCTTCATTAAAAAATGTTTCAGGCTGAGCCGCGAGCCACGAGTGCACCGCTGTCTTCACCTCTTCATCAGACGTGAATCTTCGTCCCCGTAGGGCTTCTTTCAGGGGACCGAACAGGTAATAGTTCGATGGGGCGAGATCGGGACTATGGGGAGGATTCTTTAACACCTCGAAACGAAGTTTCTGCAGAGTGTCAATAGCGTTACCCGCGGTGTGCGCACGCGCATTGTCAGGCAAGAACACGATGCCCTCGGATGACAGTCCTCGCCGTCTCGTCCGAAGTGCGGGCTCTAGCTCCTCGGTGAGCATCTCACTGTAACGAGCACTGTTGGCTGTCAAACCTTTTTCCTGATAATGTTCCAATATTGGACCCTGATAATCCCAGAAAATTGTCAGCATCAATTTTGCAGCCGATGGCCGACTTTTGAACTTTTTCTTGGTCGGCGGTTGAGAAGGCGTCCATTCCATACACTGCCGTTTACTCTCGGGCTCGTAGTGATGAATCCATGTCTTATCACCGGTAATGATTCTTTTTAAGAAATGTTCCCCTTCCTTAGAGTATCGGTCCAAATGCTGTCTGCAGATCTCCAAGCGCTTCTGTTTCTGCTCTTCTGGGAGTTCTCTCGGTACCCATCTGGCACCAACGTTTCGAAATCCAAGTCTGTCGTGGATTATTGCGTAGGCAGAGCCACGGCTGATGTGCAAGTGATTTGCCACATCGTCTACCGTCAATCGCCTGTTCCACAGAATCATTTCACGGGCGCGCTCGATGTTGTCATTAGTCGTGGACGTGGACGGGCGTCCGGCTCTTTCTTCGTGGCAAACACTCGTGCGACCTTCCTTGAACTTCTCTATCCATTCATATACAGTTCTTCGCGATAAAACACTTTCTCCGTACTGTGCACACAGTCTTCGATAAATATCGGCGCCGGGCACACCCTCAGACCACAAACAACGAATCACTGCACGTTGCTCTTCTTTCGTGCAAATAACAATCGGGGTAGCCATCGCTTCTCGCACCGCAGTTACAAATGACCTGACGTCATACGTTCACACCTGCACGGCAGTGACTGGGGTGTCAGGGACCTCGTATGGAAAGCCAGTGCTGCCAACACACGTTTGAATATAACCGGAGTTCAGATCACCTTTGACTCACCCTCGTATATGTTTTGTTATATGCATTGTGATAATATAATGTATAAATTGTAATTTAAAAAAAAACGCTCTTCTCCGATCAAGCGACTCCCATCTCCGGGAGTCAGCCACTTCCGGGCCGCCGAATGACGCGCGCTCTTTGACCCGGATGCGGAATCCCGGCGAAATGAGATAAACAACACAACAGTGCGCAGAGAAAAGAAAATGAATTGTGGATTGTAGCACACATCATAAATAGTAAAACGTACCAAATACAGATGAATAGAGATCAGTATCGGAGCACATAAAGATCAGTCCACACAAGGAGTATAATTGTATAGCGGCGCGCATCTGAAGACAGAGAAAATAACCGCAGGATGGAAAGCACAATCTGATGCACTACAAGTAAACTGACAACGAAAGAGAAAAGGTAAATGATGTCTGTTATTGCACCGTTTACTTTTCTGATGTGTGTTGCCTAGCAGATGCCGTTTTTTGCCGTCGCTACTCATTCGCTTTATTTTGCACGAGTTTATGGAGAACGTGTTGGTGTGGTGTGAATGTCTGAATTAATCAAGCGTATCAGAGAATTGCGTTTTATGTAGCGAGAGTAGGGAGCAGCTCGAGGAGACCCTGGAGAGGTGGAGGTCTGCTCTAGAGAGCAGAGCCGAGGAATGAAGGTCAGTAGGACCACCAAGACACAATACATGTGTGTGAATGAGAGGGAGGTCAGTGAGGATACAAGGAGTGGAGCTGGCGAAGGTGAAGGAGTTTAAATACTTGGGATCAACAGTACAGAGTAATGGGGAGTGTGGAAGAGAAGTGAAGAAGAGAGTGCAGGCAGGGTGGAGAAGAGTGTCAGGAGTGATTTGTGACAGACGGGTATCAGCAAGAGTGAAAGGGAAGGACTACAGGACGGTAGTGAGACCAGCTGTGTTATATGGGCTGGAGACGCTGGCACAGGAGACAGAGCTGGAGGTGGCAGAGTTAAAGATGTTAAGATGAGCATTGAGTGTGACGAGGATGGACAGGATTAGAAATGAGGACCTTAGAGGGTCAGCTCAGGTGGGACAGTTGGGAAACAAAGTCAGAGGGGCGAGATGGCATTGGTTTGGACATGTGCAGAGGAGAGCTGCTGGGTATACTGGGAGAAGTCAAGTATAGCTGTATTGTCCTCTCAACCATGTACGTTAAGGCACACTGTAAGATGAAATAATGTCATCCAGGACCAAAGGTGCAATGTACGAGCACTGCAAAAAAAAAATGGCATGTCTCATTAAAATAAAACAAAAATATGTTGGTTGCACATAATAAAATTGTTTTTATCAAAAATAATTACATTTTGCTTAATGCACTAAATTAATACAGGGAGTGCAGAATTATTAGGCAAGTTGTATTTTTGAGGAATAATTTTATTATTGAACAACAACCATGTTCTCAATGAACCCAAAAAACTCATTAATATCAAAGCTGAATATTTTTGGAAGTAGTTTTTAGTTTGTTTTTAGTTTTAGCTATTTTAGGGGGATATCTGTGTGTGCAGGTGACTATTACTGTGCATAATTATTAGGCAACTTAACAAAAAACAAATATATACCCATTTCAATTGTTTATTTTTACCAGTGAAACCAATATAACATCTCCACATTCACAAATATACCATTTCTGACATACAAAAACAAATCAGTGACCAATATAGTCACCTTTCTTTGCAAGGACACTCAAAAGCCTGCCATCCATGGATTCTGTCAGTGTTTTGATCTGTTCACCATCAACATTGCGTGCAGCAGCAACCACAGCCTCCCAGACACTGTTCAGAGAGGTGTACTGTTTTCCTTCCTTGTAAATCTCACATTTGATGATGGACCACAGGTTCTCAATGGGGTTCAGATCAGGTGAACAAGGAGGCCATGTCATTAGTTTTTCTTCTTTTATACCCTTTCTTGCCAGCCACGCTGTGGAGTACTTGGATGCGTGTGATGGAGCATTGTCCTGCATGAAAATCATGTTTTTCTTGAAGGATGCAGACTTCTTCCTGTACCACTGCTTGAAGAAGGTGTCTTCCAGAAACTGGCAGTAGGACTGGGAGTTGAGCTTGACTCCATCCTCAACCCGAAAAGGCCCCACAAGCTCATCTTTGATGATACCAGCCCAAACCAGTACTCCACCTCCACCTTGCTGGCGTCTGAGTCGGACTGGAGCTCTCTGCCCTTTACCAATCCAGCCACGGGCCCATCAAGACTCACTCTCATCTCATCAGTCCATAAAACCTTAGAAAAATCAGTCTTGAGATATTTCTTGGCCCAGTCTTGACGTTTCAGCTTGTGTGTCTTGTTCAGTGGTGGTCGTCTTTCAGCCTTTCTTACCTTGGCCATGTCTCTGAGTATTGCACACCTTGTGCTTTTGGGCACTCCAGTGATGTTGCAGCTCTGAAATATGGCCAAACTGGTGGCAAGTGGCATCTTGGCAGCTGCACGCTTGACTTTTCTCAGTTCATGGGCAGTTATTTTGTGCCTTGGTTTTTCCACACGCTTCTTGCGACCCTGTTGACTATTTTGAATGAAACGCTTGATTGTTCGATGATCACGCTTCAGAAGCTTTGCAATTTTAAGAGTGCTGCATCCCTCTGCAAGATATCTTACTGTTTTTGACTTTTCTGAGCCTGTCAAGTCCTTCTTTTGACCCATTTTGCCAAAGGAAAGGAAGTTGCCTAATAATTATGCACACCTGATATAGGGTGTTGATGTCATTAGACCACACCCCTTCTCATTACAGAGATGCACATCACCTAATATGCTTAATTGGTAGTAAGCTTTCGAGCCTATACAGCTTGGAGTAAGACAACATGCATAAAGAGGATGATGTGGACAAAATACTCATTTGCCTAATAATTCCGCACTCCCTGTATATCCTTAAACAATATGATTTTTTTTTTATATAAAATGAATGACACGGTACTTCTGTACTAAACAGACAGCACGGATGGCTAGAACCTTTTTCTGTTATTGTGACACAATTTGGATTTTCGTTTTCTATCATTAGGCACCCAAAGGGGACATTAACATTAGGGAGCTATTGCAACTCTGTTCCACCCCACTAACTTTAAGGTTAGTATTTGTGGTTGGGGTGGGTCAGTCTGATAATTTAAGCTCCAAAAATTAAGCAACGGGGGCGCCTCTCCCACGGAGCCCAACACTAGAATGGGTAGGAAGTGCTGTCCATTTAATACACAAAATGAAACCTTTTCATTCTCTGTTAAATTAATTATATTGTGTTAAATGAACATGTCAATAAGGCAAAATATTTTAGCAGTTGTTTTACAAACTTTTTAAAAAATGCACCTCACCGAGTTACTTAGCTATAACCTTTTTAGGTTCTCAATTATCCTTGTGTGCCCTGTGGTGGGCTGGCACCCTGCCTGGAGATTTTTTCCTGCCTTGTGCCCTGTGCTGGCTGGGATTGGCTTCAACAGGCCCCTGTGACCCTATGTTAGAATTTAGTGGGTTGGAAGATGACTGACTGACTGAATTATCCTTGTTTCAGTATCATTTTATAGTTCATGTTCTAAGTTATTAATAAGAAGTATTCAGGTTTGCTTATACCAAAACTAGTTTTATTTGGTAAAAACAGTACAAACCAGTAGAAAATACAAAAGATTAGTATTCAAAAGCTGAATCGTAGAACAGTTATACAAGAACATTGCTTCTTTGGCTGTGCCAGCATTTCATGACCAATGTATAACTAAATATGAACACAGAATGTGCCTTGGATAGAGTGTGTGGGGAACAGTCCGGACACAGACAGGTAGACATTGTTTAAATGCACCACACACGTTTATTGACACAATTATTTACAAGGAAATGCAGCACACAACCCACTTTCACCCCCAAAGTCCAGGCCTGTCACTATGCCTACCTCTCTTCAGGTCCACCTCCACTCCTCTTCTCTCCTCCGAGCCCCTTTTAAACCCACCCGGGCGTGCTCCAGGTGCCTCCCAATGAGCGACTGCCGGCACTCCCTAGTGTGGCGAAAGTGCCGGCTGTGCACCCGGAAGCACTCTGGGTGTCCCTGGTCTTCTTCCTGGCAACACTTCCGGGTGTGGCGTAAGTGCCGAGGGCCAGTGTTCCTCAGACATCTGGACGACCACGGGCCCCTACAAGGTTGAGCTTCTAATCTCTGTTCCCGTGGTCCCAAAAGCCACCAGGGCAGTCGCCCCCTCTGGGTCTGGAGGAGGCGTAATCCCTCCTCCGGTCCTTCTGGGCGTCCCGGGTGGGTAGCACCCCCAGCCGCTTGCCACAAGTGTTATATTATAAAATACATTTACTGTATTTATATTTTTTTAACTGTATATATTATAGCAGTGGTTCCCAAACTGTGGCTGCAGGTTTTTGTTCCAATGAGATTCACAATCGGTGATAATAATTGATAACAACTGATCTCATTTAATTAGCTGGTCTTTTTGTATCTCTTCTCTTATTCTGCATTCAGAAAAAAACACAACAGTATGGTTTTTACATTTATATGACATTTAGAAATATTTCAATTTTTTTTTCTAAAGCTATAAATTCTTAACTCTCTTTTGTTTGTTTTCCTATTATTTTCCACTTTTCCTGTGTAGTTTGCTCCCTTCATTTAACCCTAATAGTCACCATTAACAACCAGCAGAGCTGACACCCAGGATGATGAAAGCTGCAACAACTTCTGAGTGAGTCCCACTGATTAGTAAATACAGTAATCCCTCCTCGATTGCGGGGGTTGCGTTCCAGAACCCCCCGCGATAGGTGAAAATCCGCGAAGTAGAAATCATATGTCTGTATGGTTATTTTTATATACTTTAAGCCCTTATAAACTCTCCCACACTGTTAACATTATTAGAGCCCTCTAGACATGAAATACCACCCTTTAGTCAAAAGTTTAAACTGTGCTCCATGACAAGGCAGAGATGACAGTTCTTTCTCACAATTAAAAGAATGCAAACATATCTTCTCTTCAAAGGAGCGCCGTCAGGAGCAGAGAATGTCAGAGAGAGAGAACAGCAAACAATCAAAAATCAATACGTGCTGTTGGGCTTTTAAGTATGCGAAGCACCGCGATAAAGCGGCCACAAAGAAGGGAGCAATGTGAAGGTAGTCTTTCAGCATTTTTTTAGAGTAGCGTCCGTATCTTCTAAGCAAACAGCCCCTCTGCTCACACCCTCTTCAGGCACAGAGAATGTCAGAGAGAGTGAGAAAAGCAAACAATGAAAAATCAATACGGGCTGTTGGAGCTTTAAAGTGTGCGAAGCACCACGTGGGAAGCATATCGTATATCATTGAGGAGTCTTACTTAATACGTAATACGTGCTCTGATTGGGTAGCTTCTGAGCATTCTGCCAATAGCGTCCCTTGTATGAAATCAACTGGGCAAACAAACTGAGGAAGCATGTACCATAAATTAAAAGACCCATTGTCCGCAGAAATCCGCGAACCAGCGAAAAATCCGTGATATATATTTAGATATGCTTACATTTAAAATCCGCGATGTAGTGAAGCCGCGAAAGTCGAAGCGCGATATAGAGAAGGATCACTGTACTCAATTATGTAACCAGTACACCTGGAAAATCAGAATGAAAATTAGGATGAAAAATACAGTTAACGACTTAAAAAAAAAACCTACATATTCCCCATATAACTGCTTATTACATTTTAAGAAAAATCTACCAAACTTAGTTTGTAATTTTTACATCGACTCCAAAACACAGAAACTGGGAAATAATGATTCCCTTAATTAGACAAAGAGTCCAATGAAAAATGGAAGTTGGTAGGAACAAAAACCTGCAGCCACAGGGGGTCCCCAGGACTGAGTATGGGAAGCACTGTATTATAAAATAAATGTTAAATGTTGGTAAAATATAAAGTGCAAACATTGCTTGGCACCTTCTTTCACAAAATTTTTATTTTCAAACAAGCAAATCTGGCAACTGCATTGTATTGTATTTAATTGTCTGTATTAATAGTATTTATCTGCTTTTGCAATGTTATCATAATACTAATGAACAGAAAAACTCAAAGTAGCTGATCGTAATGAAAACCAGAACTTTTTTTTTTTTTTTTAAGTACATAAACGTACCTGCACTAAGCGAGTAAATCTAGACACCTTAATAGGACATTTACTGACTTGTGACGGGAGTTAGCGAGCACAGTTTAATACCGTAAAACATTAAAAGAGAATAGAAGGAAAAATGCAAAACTGAGTCACGTTAGTCTGTGTTTTAAATGAACATCTGAATATTTCTCTCGTGTGCGTGTGTGTCTTTTTCCGTCTTTTTTCTAACTGTTATTTCACTAACCTTTTTGCTCTTAACTGGCGACAATAACTCAGACCCACAACCTGTTGCTTCTTTGGCGGTAAAGTCACGTGACTTTCAAATTATCCAACCTCCGTGGACAATGAATCCGCTCGGTGCTTCTTAATTTCCAGCAAGGACTAAATAGAACTATTTTGACTTCTGCCTAAATTACTGAAATGAGTATATTGTACATCCCACAAGATTCAATGAATTAAACCTGATCGAATTATGTTCAAAAGTGGAACATAAGCAATAATCTGTCTATTATAAATGAAAATCTTAGGACGAGGGCGGCACAGTGGTGCAGTGGTAGCGCTGCTGCCTCACAGTAAGGAGACTCGGGTTCGCTTCCCGGGTCCTCCCTGCGTGGAGTCTGCATGGGTTTCCTCCCACAGTCCAAAGACATGCAGGTTAGATGAATTGGCGATCCTAAATTGTCCCGTGTGTGTGTGTGTGTTTGGTGTGTGTGTGTGTGCCCTGCGGTGGGCTGGCGCCCTGCCCAGGGTTTGTTTCCTGCCTTGCACCCTGTGTTGGCTGAGATTGGCTCCAGCAGACCCCCGTGATCCTGTAGTTAGGATACAGCAAGTTGGATAATGGATTGATGTAATCTTAGGACGAGACAAGACTTTTTTTTTCATGCAACGAGACGGGATCTTTTGAAGAGAGACACTTTCACATCCCGCAAGACCTGTCAAGTCACATGAGACGGTGACTTTTGCAAGTCGCGCCCTACTTACAACCATTTTCAAACAAGACCACGGGCATCTAACCTCTCAGTTGTTGGAATGCTTTTGGCAGACACACTTCCTGTGCTCTCAGCTCTTAAAAAATTTTATAAGCTCTAGATGACACGTCAGTAACTAAGCGAAGAAGAAAGAGCAGCACGTCAAAAAGAGACCCAAATGCGTTGCAGAGAAAAGAAAGCAAAAAAGAACAAAAATAGTCTATGTGCAAATTCTGAAAATAAGGAAAGTAATAATCAACCCATCCCGCAACACTAGAAGAAGAAGATGATGATGAATCTTTATTGTCATTGTCACTTTTACAAATGAACACTGTAATTGAAGGTGCTGTCGACTCAATGTGAGGCATAAGAATTAAAAAACAAGAAAATGAATAGTAATAAAAGTACATTACAAATATATATATATATATATATATACAAATTACACTTGTGATAATTTATATTCAAATTGCTCTGGTTGACTTAAGGGTCTATATTGCACATTTAGAGAATGATATGAAGCCGTTTTATTCTGAGTTCAGGGCCATGATTGCTTTTGGATAAAAACTATCTTTAAGGCAGTTTCTCCTGGTTTTCATTTTTCTGTATTTCTTGCCCGATGTCAAAAGCTGGAAGAGGCAACGACTGGGATGTTTAGCATCCTGTGAAACGTCTATTGCTTTAATGTGTCATCGGCATGTGTAGATTTGTTCCAAAGTGGGGAGGCTACAGCCAGGTGTTCTCTCTGCTGTCCTGACGACTCTGTGGTGCGTTTTCCTATCTGCTGTCCCACACACACAGTCCGCACGTGAGCCCACTCTCGATGGAACAGTGAGAAAAGGCAAGGAGCAGATTTTTGACTTGGTGCCAAGAGATTTCACCACACCCGGGGATGGAAAAAGACAAAGTAGAACATCGCAAAGAATTCAAAAACGTTGGCGCGATACACGCGCAGAGCAGGTTAGAGATAACGGAAGTAGGAAAATTCAAAAGTCTCACAAAAATGAGAGTAAAGATCACATTAGCGCAAACAAATGGAAAATATTACTCGGTGACATAACGGAACAGCGAAAAGAGATTGAATAGTGTTTGAGGATGTCCGGGGGAGAAGAGAGACAAAAGGACAGGTGCTGTACAGGCTTTTAAACGTTTGAAGCAGCGCACAAAATGCAGATCACCCGGCACGGGAGCAGCAAACCAGCAGCTGATTGAACAAAGAGGAGGTAAAACAAACAACTGTTATTTGTTTCCCATTGTGTCACCATTTAAGGGGGGTTTCAGAAGAGCCTCTCCTTGGGGTGCATTCAGCCCCCCGCTTCACAGCGGCACGTAGCGCTGGCTGGCTGGTGGGGGGAAGTGGTTGACGAACGAAGCCCCCTAGTGTAATATAAAGTAAATACATTTTTGTAAATGTAACAACCTGCCATTTCCCTTTTTTTCCCGTGTAAATATGAAAATATATGTAGCAAAAAGGATGCTAAGGATGGAGCTGTCAGGAAGGAAGAAAAGAGGGAGGGTTATGGATGTAGTGAGAGGGGACATGAAGGTGGGGGGTGTGACAGAGCAAAATGATGAGGACAGGAAGATATGGAAAAAGATGATCCACTATGAAGTCCCCCAACGGGAGCAGCTGGAAGAAGAACAAGAACAAGAAGAAGAGTGAATTGCCTTTTAAAAAAAGAAAGGGACTGCAATGCCAAGAATAGAGCTGAAAATGTGTCGCTATCTTTAACACTTTAACTAAATGTCATAATCGCAGAATGTGTATTATAATGCAGGAGTTGAAATGAATTGCTTCATATTTATTTTCGTGGCTGTGCTGTCCATCCTTATTTAACGTTGCTCTCGTCACGGTGTCCAAATGTGCGTTTCATTTCTGGTTTCCCCCAATGATGTCAAATTCATCCTGCAGGGCAGCAATGGCAGCAGGTTTGTGTTCTGTTTATTTTAAATACATAGTAACGAGTTCCTGCTAATAGAACACACTTCTTCTATATAACTTTTAATTGACTTACTTTTAAAAAATCAGAACCATTAATTCTGTCGTATTTTGTTTTTTTTTTCCTTAATCGGCAGCTTGGTAATTACGAGACACAATGCTGAGTCGATTGCTTTCTTAGGAAGGAAAATCTATGGGAACACTGGGAGCACATGCGGACTCCACACAGAGCGCGCCACTGCATTGTCAGCCTTCTATAATACCATCCTCAGAATCGTGTACTGCTTTTGTAGAACATTTTATACATTACTGATTAGCATCAGATACTGTGTCTGTGTGCATGCATACACTGCTCAAAAAATATGAAGGGAACAATTAAAGCACACATTGGATCTCAATGAATGAAATGTTCAACTCATGTCCATAGTGGAAAGCAAGAACTCCAGGAATTCAAATCCTGAAGAAAAAATTTGGATGTGAGCGTCAGTAGGCTTTGCACCTTAGGAACCAAGTTATCTGAACTCATTTCAGTTATTTACCACTCTGATGCTGATCTTTCTGATCTTAAAATAGGTCATTATGATGAGCAATTGGCGAAAAGAATTCAGAATTAATTGCAGAATTACGGCATTTGAGGGTTCCTTTCAAGGGCCTCGTTCTCTTTAAAAACTAATCAGCACATCGTCATCTCATAACAGGCTTAGGTTTTGAGTTTGGTATTTTTCTGTCCAGCCGTTTTAGCTCTTAACTGTCATCAAGAAAACAGACACATCATCGAGATATCAGTGTTTTTGGTATCAGGGGACCCTAAAACGTTGAGATCCGTCGAAAACTGGAGATCGAAATTTTAGACGAATCCAAAGCTCTCGCTCCTCCCCCATAGACGATAGGTTATAAGATAAGCAAAAAAAAAAAATATATATATATTAATTAATATAAATAAATATTATTTTGAGACATTTTCTGTTAGAGCTGTACTTCTGTTCATACCCTTACCTGTTTTTTTTTTCTTATTTTTTTCAAATTCTTGATATAACTATACAGTAGTTTTCACAATTAAAATACTTTAAACTCCTGCTATTCCAAGGACCTGATATAAGGCTGCTATTTTGGAATGAGTAGTGCCCTGAACTTTTCCCAGTAGGCACAGCCTTTCTATTTTACTCTTGTAGAACAGGCACTGTACTCATGTTTTAATATCTATCTATCTATCTATCTATCTATCTATCTATCTATCTATCTATCTATTATACAATGCCTTTCATATCTATCTAATAGTTATATAGTGCCTTTTAGTATCTATCTATCTATCTATCTATCTATCTATCTATCTATCTATCTCTCTCTCTCTCTGAATCTCTCTCTCTCATATAGTGCCTTTCCAATGTAAAAGATGTTTCAAAGTTCCATATACACCGGAAATGTGCAAAAAATTATGGTTTAAATAAATACAGGATAAATTAAAGTCCTAGAGCTAATAAATGAGTAAAATGAATGCAAATTAAGCCCACAGTGGAACAACTATTTTAGATTATCAATACCCATGGTATTCTGACAATGTAAGGGAAAAATAAAGCCCAGTAAAATGTCTAAGCCTGAGAAAAGACATGTTGCAGGTCTTTATTTTAGAGTGATAAAAATGCAGATATAACAGACAATAACTTTGTATAATGTTAAGATATCCATCCATCCATCCATCCATTTTCCAACCCGCTGAATCCGAATACAGGGTCACGGGGGTCTGCATGAGCCAATCCCAGCCAACACAGGGCACAAGGCAGGAACCAATCCTGGGCAGGGTGCCAACCCACCGCAGGACACACACAAACACACCCACACACGGGACAATTTAGAATCGCCAATCCACCTAACCTGCATGTCTTTGGATTGTGGGAGGAAACCGGAGTGCCCGGAGGAAACCCACACAGACACGGGAGAACATGCAAACTCCACGCAGGGAGGACCCGGGAAGCAAACCCGGGTCTCCTAACTGCGAGGCAGCAGCACTACCACTGCGCCACCGTGCCGCCCTCATGTTAAGATATAATGTTAAATAAATTTTTTCAAAAACATAGTATAATTTACCTTACAGTACACTACAATTTATTTTTGTGTAGCCCAAAATCACACAAGGTGTGCCGCAATGGGTTCTATCTTTTGACAGCCCCCCAGCCTTGCCTCTCTAAGAAGACAAGAAAAAACTCCAAAAAAAAGGCCTTTTAGGGAAAAAAATGGAAGAAATTTCTGGAAAAGCAATTCAAAGAGAGACCCCTTTCCAGGTAGGTTGCGCGTGCAGTGGGTGTCAAAAAAAAGGGTCAATGCAATACAATACACAGAACAGAACACATTTCCTGATTCCATTCCTTACAGTTGAAGCTGACAGTTGAAACCTCTCAGGTAGCTTTTTGTAGCCTTCCCCTAAACCAGGAGACTCAACAATCTTTGTTTTCAGATCTTTGGAGAGTTGCTTTGAGGATCCCATGCTGTCTGTCACTCTTCAGAGGAGAGTCAAAGGGAAGGAAGCCCAACTTGCAGTTGACCACCTTAAATACCTTTGACCACTCATGACTGGACACTCCTGTCTGTGAAGTTCAAGGCTTAACGAGCTCATCCAACCAGTAATCAGCATTGAGCAGTGACAGGCATTCAAATCAGCACAATGACAAGGGGACCCACATTTGTGCACAGCCAGTTTTTCACATTTGATTTAATTTCATACAACTAAATACTGCGTCACTGAAAATCTTTGTTCAGAAAACACCCGAGTACTCCTAGGAAATGACAGACATACCACTGTTATCTTTACTGTTGAAAGGAGAGTCGATTATTATGCAGGCTGAGAGGGGTGCACAAACTTTTTCATATGACTGTGTGTGTGTGTATACTGTGGAGGACTGCCGGCTTCCCATGCCGGTCCTCACCCCCAGGTCGCCAGGAGGAGCTCTCCCGACAGCAGGATCGTGCCCCGAGGTCCAGCAGGGCCTTATGGACTTTGTAGTGTTTATACACAGCCCTGCTGGATACCTTGGGGACCACTAGGAGTCACTGTGGGGGGGCTTATGGGCTCTGTGATGCCGTATGACCCGGGAGTACGTCACGGTCACGTGACGGGAAGAAATGTCGTGCTCCTGGGTTGAAGTGGTGGATTGATTGCCTTGACCCGGAAGGAATAAGGAACTGTGGACTGCTGGGACAGGAACACCTCCGGGTCAGGGGCTATAAAAGGACGAAGGCTCAGTCCAGACACTGAGCTGTGCTGGGTGGGAGAGGAGCAAAGTGTCTGGGCGAGGAGGAGTGGTTAGTGTTTTTGTGAGTAAAGTAGTTTATTGGTTTATGAGTAGTGTGGAAGGTGCTTGGTGCACTCTGAAGAATAATAATAAAAAGTCTTGGACTTTTACCTGGTGTTTGGAGTCATCCCTGAGCGTTCAAGGGAGCACTCGCGCCCCCTACTGCCACACTACATATATTTATTTATATATAAATAAATGTTATTTTAACCTACTATATTTATATTTGGTCCTTCCTGTGTGGAGTTTGCATGGTCTCCCTGTGGCCATGTGGGTCTCCTCCAAAGACATGTTGGTTAGGTGAAGCGGTGATGCCCTATTGGCTGCTGATGTTGGTATGTGTTCACCCTGTGATGAACTGGCGTTCTTGTCTTGGGGATTTTTCTGTCCCTGCCTGTTGCTTGCTGGGTTAGACTGTAGCTTTCCTGTTACTCTGCTCATGCACCTTGTACCTTAAATTCTCGATTCAACTGCACCAAGCACCAGTTCAGGTCTCGGCAAAGACACTTTTATTTAGCACAAATATCTTCTACAGCAACAGGCTTATGCAGATCCAGATCCAGTGCCTTATTTTGTCCATCATATCCTGCCAGAATGCAGTTAGCGGTTACAGGCCTAAAATGAACGTCCATTTGGGAGCCCTTTTTTCTGAAGGATCCTCTGCACAGCTTTGCTCTCAGATAAAGAACAGTGCTGACCAAAGTTTTGGTTCAAGCTGCAGTTTATCCATTCTCTCAGAAATACAGACCGGGAGTGTTGCTGAGTTCCTGCACCCTTTTAAATTTGCTGTCTTAACAGTCCTTGTGTGCCACTAATGACCTAGTGGAATGGGCTATGGCCATTGTGTACTACATGGGATTGAGAATAGGTTTGACACTATAATTACTAATTCGAAACATTTCTCTTTGCAGGAAATAACTGAATTGGACTGTGAGAGCATCATGGGAAATCAGCTGGCTGGCATTGCCCCTTCTCAGATTCTTTCTGTCGACAGTTACTTCTCCGACATTCACGATTATGAGTACGACAAGAGCCTCGGTAGCACAAGGTTCTTTAAAGTGGCTAGAGCCAAGCACAGAGAAGGTTTAGTGGTAGTCAAAGTGTTTGCCATCCAGGACCCGACGTTACCTTTGACCAGTTACAAGCAAGAGCTTGAAGAACTGAAGATAAGACTGCACTCATCCCAAAATTGCCTCCCTTTCCAAAAGGCCACCTTAAATGAAAAGGCCGCCATATTATTCCGGCAGTATGTGAGGGATAACCTGTATGACAGGATCAGCACCCGACCCTTCCTTAACAACATTGAAAAGAAGTGGATTGCCTTCCAGATCTTGAATGCAGTGGACCAGTCTCATAAATCAGGAGTCCGACATGGAGACATAAAAACGGAAAATATTATGGTGACAAGTTGGAACTGGGTTCTCTTGGCCGACTTTGCCAGCTTTAAACCAACCTACATCCCCGAAGATAATCCGGCAGATTTTAATTATTTTTTTGACACCTCCCGGAGGAGAACTTGCTATATTGCCCCTGAGCGATTTGTGGATGGCAATATGTTTGCGACAGACAGCGACCAGACAACTCCGCTTGTGGACCTCGCGAGCACCAGTCAGCGCACACGAGGGGAGCTCAAGCAAGCCATGGATATTTTCTCAGCAGGTTGTATTAATAGTCTTTGGAACCCTAATTCTTAAATGATTTTGTCTGTTACATCATTGTTTGCTATTATCATTGTACAAAATGCTTCAGTTTGTTTAGGTATAGCTTTAGCATGCAGTGGACAACAACAACAACGTTTACTTCTATAGCACATTTTCATACAGATAATATACAAACCGGATTCCAAAAAAGTTGGGACACTAAACAAATTGTGAATAAAAACTGAATGCAATGATGTGGAGATGGCAAATGTCAATATTTTATTTGTAATAGAACGTAGATGACAGATCAAACGTTTAATCCGAGTAAATGTATCATTTTAAAGGAAAAATATGTTGATTCAAAATTTCACAGTGTCAACAAATCCCAAAAAAGTTGGGACAAGTAGCAATAAGAGGCTGGAAAAAGTAAATTTGAGCATAACGAAGAGCTGGAAGACCAATAAACACTAATTAGGTCAATTGGCAACATGATTGGGTATAAAAAGCTTCTCAGAGTGGCAGTGTCTCTCAGAAGCCAAGATGGGTAGAGGATCACCAATTCCCACAATGTTACGCAGAAAGATAGTGGAGCAATATCAGAAAGGTGTTACCCAGCGAAAAATTGCAAAGACTTTGCATCTATCATCATCAACTGTGCATAACATCATCCGAAGATTCAGAGAATCTGGAACAATCTCTGTGCGTAAGGGTCAAGGCCGTAAAACCATACTGGATGCCCGTGATCTCCGGGCCCTTAAACGACACTGCACCACAAACAGGAATGCTACTGTAAAGGAAATCACAGAATGGGCTCAGGAATACTTCCAGAAACCATTGTCAGTGAACACAATCCACTGTGCCATCCGCCGTTGCCAGCTGAAACTCTACAGTGCAAAGAAGAAGCCATTTCTAAGCAAGATCCACAAGCTCAGGCGTTGTCACTGGGCCAGGGATCATTTAAAATGGAGTGTGGCAAAATGGAAGACTGTTCTGTGGTCAGACGAGTCACGATTCAAGTTCTTTTGGAAATCTGGGACGCCATGTCATCCGGACCAAAGAGGACAAGGACAACCCAAGTTGTTATCAACGCTCAGTTCAGAAGCCTGCATCTCTGATGGTATGGGGTTGCATGAGTGCGTGTGGCATGGGCAGCTTGCATGTCTGGAAAGGCACCATCAATGCAGAAAAATATATTCAGGTTCTAGAACAACATATGCTCCCATCCAGACGTCATCTCTTTCAGGGAAGACCCTGCATTTTTCAACAAGATAATGCCAGACCACATTCTGCATCAATCACAACATCATGGCTGCGTAGGAGAAGGATCCGGGTACTGAAATGGCCAGTCTGCAGTCCAGATCTTTCACCTATAGAGAACATTTGGCGCATCATAAATAGGTGCAACAAAGAAGGCCCAAGACGATTGAACAGTTAGAGGCCTGTATTAGACAAGAATGGGAGAGCATTCCTATTTCTAAACTTGAGAAACTGGTCTCCTCGGTCCCCAGACGTCTGTTGAGTGTTGTAAGAAGAAGGGGAGATGCCACACAGTGGTGAAAATGGCCTTGTCCCAACTTTTTGGGATTTGTTGACACCATGAAATTCTGAATCAACATATTTTTCCCTTAAAATGATACATTTTCTCAGTTTAAACTTTTGTTCCGTGATTTATGTTCTATTCTGAATAAAATATTAGAAGTTGGCACCTCCACATCATTGCATTCAGTTTTTATTCACGATTTGTATAGTGTCCCAACTTTTTTGGAATCCGGTTTGTAGCTCAAAGTGCTCCACATGATGAAGAAAAGAGAAATAAAAGACAAAGTAAGAATTAGAATAAGACTACACTAATTAACATAGAATAAGAGTAAGGTCCGATGGCCAGGAAGGACAGAAAAAAAACCAAAAATCTCCAGATGACTGGAGAGAAAAAAAATTAAATCTGCAGGGGTTCTAGGCCACAAGACCTCTGTTTTATCTTGGTAGATTAATATATATATATGTATATATATATATATATATTTTGCTCTACTTTTCCCTATTGTATTATTAATATGTAGCCTTAGAATGCCTAATCTCACAGACTTACCACTGTTTATAAGGTATTATTCTATATAACTTATCCCCACCTTCCCTTCTATATCTATAACCTCAGGCAATTAGATGTAGTAAAAAGACAAACAGGAGTTAAGTTACACATAAAATAATGTATTACTGATAATATTCATAAATAATAACAAAATGCAAAGTACATTTGAATATTGGCAACCATACAACCTGATAAAATGATGTGTAATTCAGATAGCACACAGAGTTATAGTTACTTAAAATGTCTCTAGTTAAGGTATCATTGGTGCTCAGCTTTCTTCAGAACAGGCCACAAGCCTGTTCAATATGTCTGCTGAGCCTTGCTCTTCATTGTGCTGCTCTTGTCAGTTCATGGTGTGATAGTCTTCATCAGTTGTTAGCAAGAGAGAGATTGTGACGTTAAGCATGTACATTTATAGATGTTCTGTCCAACCCCTAGAGCCAATAGGACATCATGGTACTTGGAGGCCTCTGAGACAAGCCAAATTTTAACAGTCATACCTCAGACCAATGGGTGAAATAGAACATCTTAACATCTGCCATCCCCCAAACCATATGTTAACGTAACCTGGCTTCCTTGCGGGTGTTGAAAGACTTTAGCAGAGAAATACTCATCAAACTGGTTTAAGACACATCCCCCAAATCCTGTCGTAAAATGCAAAGAGACGCAGTCGCAAAGGTGGGGTAAACGCTAAATTACATTGCTTTGCCTAAATTACAAATAAAGGCATACAAAATATTTATCAAGTTAAATGCAAAATCTCACATCACAACACTGCCAGCCCCCTCTGGGCATTCTACCTAACATAAATGAAACAGTCCCCTTTGTATTTAGGGTTCTCATAGAAGGACTTGATGATGATCATGCAGACTTCTGGCTTTTAATCCATCAATGTAGGATATCACGGTGCTTTGATCAGGTGGTGATGGTGCAGATCTCCACCACAGAAAACCGGGAAAAGAAACAGAAGGGAGAATAGGGGTCAGTACGGATTTTAGAGCCACCATGAATAGTTATTATAATGAATTGAAAATACAGAGTATCAGGATTAAATGAAGGTGAAGTTATCAGAAAGCCATGTTACAGTAATGTGTTTTCAGCAGTTTTTTTAAAGTGCTCCACCGTATCAGCCTGGCGAATTCCTATTGACAGGTGTAGAAAGAAGAGACTTGAGGCGTGGCAAGGTTTGGGGCAGCCACCCGTTTAATCCGGTTTCCTGGCTGCAAACGTAATTGATTCATTCAGAGTCAAGTTTACTCAACAGAGTCCAAAACAGAACTGCCTGCCAGAGCAAAAGCAGGAGTCTTTATAGGACGGAGGGCGGAAGTGATGTCGTCCTCTGTGCCGGACCTGGAAGTGAGGTCGTCCCCGGGGCCGGGACCGGAAGTGATGTGTCTCGCTTCGAGGTGTCGGCTCCTGGTGGAATTTCCCGGGAAAGACCGGTAGAGAACTCAGAAAGAGCGTTAGCGTACCCCGCCCGAGGGGCAGCTGTATCATCAGTCCTCTCTAAGCCCTTCAGCTGCCTCCCATGCACACGTGTGTGACACAGGCTATTTCAGATTTTAGGTGCATAACAGCAGAAGGCCAACCGCCTCACCACATGAAAAGTCTACACGCCAATATTGGCAGGTCTGATTTAAAAAAATAAATAAATAAAAAAATAATGAAAACAAGAGTAATCCTGTCAGAAATGACCTGACCTTTACTGCAAAACTGCAATCTAAATCTGATTTTATTAAAGCACTCAGTCTTTTTCGGTAAGAGTCTGTCAGTTTGGCACATCTGAACGTGGCGATGTTGTGCCCACTCCTCCTTAAAACAATTTTCAGATCTGTTATAAACTGCTCAAAAAAATGAAAGGAACACTTTGAAAACACATCAGATCTCAATAGGGAAAAAAACTCCTGCTGACTCTTTCTACTGCTATGGACTGATATGGTGATGTGTGAGGAATGAAAGGATGGAAATGAAAAGGATCAACTGACAGAGAGGGCTCAATTCAAAGACACCCCGAAAATCAAAGTGAAAAAATGAGGCGGCAGGCAGGCAGGTGAGTCTATTTGGCCGAAATTTCATTGCAGCAACTCCAAATCATACTCGGTAGTTTGTATGCCCACCTCCAACGTGCCTGACAACGTCCTAATGAGACGACGGATGGTGTCCTGGGGGATCTCCTTCCAGATCTGGACCAGGGCATCACTGAGCTCCTAGACAGGCTGAGGTGGTGGATGGACCGAAACATAATGTCCCACCCAGAGGTGTTCTATTGGATTGAGGTCAGGCGAGTGAGTGGGGGTTGTTGGGGATGTCAATAGTATCGATTCTTTCATCCTCTCTCCACATGAGGCTGGGCATTGTCATGCACCAGGAGGAACCAGCATAAGGTCTGAGAATGGGTCCAAGGATTTCATCCCGATATCTAATGGCAGTCCTGTGGTGCCATTGTCTAGCCTGTAGAGGTCTGTGTGTCCTTCCATGGATGCCTCCCTAGACCATCACTGAACCACCACCAAACTGGTCATGCTGAACGATGTTACAGGCAGCAGAACGTTCTCCACGGCTTCTCCAGACGCTTTCACGTCTTGTCACATGTGCTCAGGGTCGTCTCATTGTTGCTCTCCTCTGAGAAAAGCACAGGGCTCCCGTGGCGGAGCTGCCAATTCTGGTATTCTATGGCAAATGCCAATCGAGCTCCACGGTGCCCATTAGAGGACATTATCGGGCCTTCAGGCCCCCCTCATGAAGTCTGTTTCTGATTGTTTGCTCAGAGACATTCACACCAGTGGCCTGCCTGCCTGCCTGCTGGAGGTTATTTTGTAGGCTCTGCCAATGCTCATCCTGTTCCTCCTTGCACAAAGGAGCAGATACCGGTGGGTCCTGCTGATGGGTTAAGGACCTTCTACGAGGGACCCTGTCCAGCTGCCCTAGAGGAACTGCCCGTCTGTCTCCTGAAATCTCCTCCATGCCATTGAGACACTTGCTGGGAGACACAGTAAACCTTCTGGCAATGGCAGGCACATATTAATGTGCCATCCTGGAGACGTTGGACAACCTGTGCCAGCTCTGTAGGGTCCAGGTATGGCCTCATGCTACCTACCAGCAGTGACACTGACCGTAGACAAATGCAAAACGAGTGACAAAACAGATGAGGAGGGGAAAAATGTCAGTGGCCTCCCTCCACCTGTTAAACCATTCATTCCTGTTTTGGAGGTCATCTCATTGTTGCCCCCCTCCAGTGCACTAAAGCAGCTGAAACTGATTGACAAGCCCTTCTGCAACTTAACTGACCAGATCAACAGCCCACAAGTGTTATGGACTTGATGCTATACTCTCATTAAAAAAGGTTCCTTTCATTTTGTTGAGCAGTATATTTCGGTCACAACATGCAGAAATGATCAACACTTTCTACAGGTTTCCCCAAGTTTCATGGGGGACATCATAATATTTGGGACATAGCAATGGTTGGTATATTAAAGCCATCAGAGGTGCGTATCCCTTGCATGCAATAGCTGCTTGAAGTCTGCCATTCATCAACATCGCCAGGGGCTGAGGATCTTCTCTGGTGATGCTCTGCCAAGCCTCTAATGCAGCCATCTTCAGCTCCTGCTTGTTTCAGGAGCTTGCCACCTTAGTGTTCTCTTCAACATATGGAATCAGGTGACTGGTTTGGTCATTCAAGAGTTTTCAATTACTTAGCTTTGAACAATTTAGCAGCATGATCTTGCTGTAGGATAAAGTGATGTCCAATGTTTGGAGGCATTGACAAGAATTTGAGCAGATCAGATGTTTCTACACACTTCAGAATTCATTGTGCAACTGCTGTCAGCAGTTCCATCATCAATTAAGTGAAGTGTACCAGGACCTGTGGCAGCCATACATGCCCAAGCAATAACACCCCCAGCACCGCCATGTTTAACAGATGAGGTGGTCTGCTTTGGATCAAGGGGGAGTTCCTTGTCATCTCCACACTTTGGCTGTTGCCGTCATTGTGATACAGCAGGTTCATCTTTGTCTCATCCGTCTACAAGACCATTTTCCAGAATTCTGCAGACTCGTTTTTTTTGGCAAATAAGTAATCTGGCCATCCTGTTTTTACGGCTAACTAGTGGTTGCATCTTGCAGTGTGTCGTGTATTTCTGATCATGAAGTCTTCAGCAGATAGTCTTCTCTGACATGTCTACATCTGCCTCTTAAAGACTGTTTCTGATCTATCAGAGAGGCATTTGGAGCTTTTTCCTTACCATAGTGAGGATTCTACTGTCGTCACCAGTGGAGGTCTTCTTTGGCCTAGCAGTCTCTTTCCAATTACTGAGCTCACCAGTGTTTCTTCTTCATGATATTACAGACAGTTGATTTAGGCCATCCTAAGGTTTTACAGAGCCCTCAATTGGTTTTATTGATAGGTTTCAGCCTCATAGACGGGTGTCGTCAAGAGAGAAAGGGAAGCTCTTCAAGATGGTAGTGAGAGCAGCTGTGTCATGGGCTAGAGACAGCGGCACAGGAGAAAGAGATGGAGGTGGCCGAGTTAAAGATGCTAAGACTTGCATTGGGTGTGACAAGGATAGACAGGATTAGAAATGAGGACATCGGAAGGTCAGCTCAAGTTGGACGGTTGAGAAACAAAGTCAGAGAGGCGAGATGGCGTTGGTTTGGACATGTGCAGAGGAGAGATGCTGGGTATATTGGGAGAAGGGTACTAAGGATAGAGCTGCCAGGCAAGAGGAGAAGAGAAAGGCCTAAGAGAAGGTTTATGGAGGTGGTGAGAGAGGACATGCAGGTGATGGGGGTGACTGAACAAGATGACGAGGACAGGAAGACATGGAAGAAGATGATCCGCTGTGGTGACCCCTATCAGCAGAAAGAAGAAGAAGTAGAATGGCTTCATTGACTTTCATGGGCACAGCTCTTGACCTCTTGTTAGACAATGGCAAATGCAGACTACAAAGTGTAGAAGCAAGCCGAGGTGTCTTATGAAGCCATGACACACATCTGTAAGTTTTTTTTTGCAGTGATGACTGAGAAAAATGTTTCATTTCAAAGTTTCATGTAGAACAAAGACAAAAATGTCTCATGATATAATACAAGCCAATGGAGATGGAGACCAAAGCTGTATAATGGCAAATGATATGAAAAACGCCCATAGAGGAAAAAAAAAAATCTGCCATTACTTGTGCCACATAATCCACATGTCGGCTATCCAGTTCTTGGCTTGCAACAGGCTTTTGCTTAAAGAAAAAGAAAAATTGATGCACAACATAACAGAGACTGCACATGTGACTAAGCGTTTGAATTAAAGATCCACCTCTACCCCTCGATCTTTGGTCAAGAGTCAAAGTTCAATTCAAACGCTCAGTCAAGAGCTGTAGAAATCATTGGAAAGTTTTCTCTACTGTCATTATTTCAAAATACCTCCCAAACATGGCCTATACTGGAGCCTGGCTTACAGTTAGCCGCCACTGAAGAAATGCTGCAAGATGTGCATCGTTGAAACAATTGGAGAGAACTGAACACTAGTCACAGTTTAGTTAGTCTATATGTATTGTAAACCAAGATGTAAAGGCGAGTCATAGCTAACTTGGCAGCGCTAGACGTAGTCGTTCAAGAAGAAGGGGCACAGGCGGCACTATTCCAGTCAGTAAAGCTGGGCATCATTGCTATTAGGGCTCATTTATACTTCATGCTTAGAACGCGTACACACTCATCACGGCTGCCACGCGTTCCCAGCATTCATTTGACGCGTCCTCTGAGCAGGCCCTCAGAAATTAACGCGACGCGTGTGCGGGTTGCAGTGCCAGCAAAAATTTGGGAGGTGCAGTGTTATTAAAGTTGGTGTGACGTCAGAGTCTCTCTTTACTATCTCCATGTGACAGAAATACTGCTTCGAGGATCCTACGGGATCGATGTGCGCGCTTCGATGTTTGATGAACGGTTCGATGAGGTGAAGCAAAATGCCGAGATACAAATGCATTCGTGGTGCTTTTATATTCAAGCGTCACATATTCCCCATCGTAATGACACGATACATTTTAAAAGTCTCATGTACCATCTTTTGTGCCGTCTTTTTTTTTTTTTTTTCTGGGGCTTCCTTCTGACCTGACAGCAGTAATCTCCACACAGAACACATTGCATTCATGATATGCCAACTCTCTGCACATTTAGAATCCTTAGATTTATACTTGATATCACTTGCATCATGAAATGCATTAAAGTATGTACCGGTATATTGCATTTTACAGATAAATCGTTAATTTCGTTTAAATAATGAATACTGTTAATCATTAAACACATGGGGGTGACACGGTGGTGGACCGGTAGCACTTCTGTCTCGCAGGGAGTCACGTCACTGGTATTCCCTGCCTGGACTTTGCATGTTTTCCTGCTGGGTTTCCACAGTGGGCTCCGATTTCCTTCCAAAGATGTGCAGAATTGGTGACATTAAAATGACTCCAGTGTATGTGAGTTCTTGTATTCACCTTGCGATGAGCTGATGCCTCGTTCAGGGATTGTTTCAGTTTCGTGCCCAGTGCGAACTGGAATGGACACATACCTAGATTGATGGGTTTAATCATTAAACATCCTTTTCGGAGATATTGCGGTAAGGTGTCATCGGAATTTAATGGCTGTTCCAGGCAATTCACAACACAGCAAAGCCAAACCTGTTGTCACCGTAACGATATCTCGCACTGCCACCTGGTGGATTCTTCCAGATTTACACGCGCAACTATAAACAGTACAACGCTTGCGTAGCAGGAGCGTCCGCTGGAGCAGGCGTTGAGTCGCGTGAAGTATAAACCTGGCCTTAGAAAGCAAATCCCTTCAAGGCTGTGTTATGTAGTTGTTGGTGTTTTCTGACAGCTGTTACACGGTAGCATTACATGGAGAGCTTCTCCAATCAGACAAAGCCATTTAAGAGTACAAAAGTGTGTCAGAGGTTGGACAGTGTGTGTTGTACGACAGGGGACTGAATAGCAAAGGGACAGTTTTGTACATTTTAATCAGTTATGTCACAGATGTTTCTAACTTGTTCAGTTTTCCTTTTCTGATTGTGTTTGTATATCTTTATTTATCTGTTGATGTGTTTTTTTTTTAGGTTGTGTCATAGCAGAACTCTTTACAGAAGGAGTACCGTTATTTGACCTTTCTCAGCTGCTGGCCTATCGAAAAGGACATTTTCAACCTGAACAGGTGCTCACCAAAATTGAGGACAGGAACATCCGTCACCTGGTTTGTACTTCCAGTTATTTTGATAGCAATGTCTGTTTACTTGTAAATTCCTCATCAATGTTTGAGTATTTGTTGTTCAGATCTAAAATGTAAATGGTGAGTTCATTTTATTTACCTCATTTTGTTTGTGGGTGAGGAAAAAAAAGAAAAGGCGTACTGTGTTCAGACATCTGCCTTTCCACACAGGATCTGTAGGCAGTACAACTTTGGATTATTCCTCTTGCGTTGGATACAAAAATGAGTCTATATTTTTAAATCTTTCTACAAAATTGAATTTAATAGGGGCATTTTGAATCCATCGTAAACTTGGCATGTGAACCTGTTATTAAACATTTAACTAGCTGTGTAAGCCTGGGGTCCTAGAAACTTTTGAAATCATCAGAAAAAAAATTGAAATGTAGCGATGTCAGGTAATTGAAAGGAACTACTCTGGACATCTCTCCTCAGAGGATTCGTTTTGCTGATGTGCCGGCTTCGCTTGTGTAGTAGCGGCTAAGCGACTGTCTTTCTTCAGAGGATTCGTTTTGCCAACGTACTCGCCTCGCTTGTGTAGTAGCGGCAAGAGGAAAATAAAAGGGATATCCGATGTTAGCGGATAAGCGACTTTGCCTTTCTTCTGAGGTTTCGTTTTGCTGACATGCTGGCCCTGTCTGTTTCCTCGGAGGTGGAGCCATTACCCTGACTCCACCTACCACTTCCGGGCCGGATAGACACACACACGTTGACGTTTATATAAAAGATTATTACCTATTTTTTTATGATTATCTATTATTGTTTCAAAATCCTATATTTTTTAATAAAATGGCAAAATCCTGCTGTGCTTTCAAGACAAAAAATATTTCATGGTTCCCACTTTTATCCCATTATGCACCTGGTTAAGAAATAAATATAAACAGTTTGTGAATGCTTCTAGAGTGAAATAATGTGACCAGTCAAATATCAGTTCCAGTCATTTCATCTTTGTGAAAGAAATGAAATTGTAAATATATTAAAGAAAGAAAATTGTTCCCCTAGAACCTCTTTGAGTCAGAAACCAGGCAGGAGGAAGCTTCTTCTTACGTCTTTAATTTCTCTTCATGAAGAGGAAAACACTCCGTTACAACAGTCTACTAAGGGATGGTTCCCCATGCAGAGGTGCCACAGAATGGACACGGAGCAAAGTTACAGTCCCATATTTATAAACAATTGAATTTACATAACAGTGCTGAATCAATGCTTACGTATCACCTGACATTTATTATGATTGGTTAAAAGACTTAAGATGTTTTTAGCAGAGAGCATAGCCATCTTACTCAAAATCTCTTTACACTACATTCTTTTCCTCCTTCTCAAACATTTCTGAACTTGAGCAGTTACCCTTCTTTTATTAAATTCTTGTGTACTTGACAACTGTCAAGTCTTACCACCTAGGGCAGTTTATCTGTTGTACCCAATTACCCTACCATTTCATAAGGCTCGTCATGCCATTTCTAAAAGAAATGCACACCATAACACTTCATGTACAAAAATTATGTTATCCTTTTCCTCCTGCTGCTAATATACAAGCGAGGCGAGCACATCAGCAAAACAAATCCTCCGAGGAGAGAGATGCCCAGAGTAGTTCCTTTCAATTACCTGGCATCTCTACATTTCAATTTCCATCCATTATCCAGCCCACTCTATCCTAACTACAGCGTCATGGGGGTCTGCTGGAGCCAATCCCAGCCAACACAGAGCGCAAGGCAGGAAACAAACCCCGAGCAGGACGCCAATCCACCACAGGGCAACATTTCAATTTTTTTCTGACAATTTCAATAGATTCTAGGACCCTGGGCTTTTTACAGCATGGGCTTACACAGCTAATCTATGTATAATTATCTTAAGTGTTTTAATCCTGGATGTTTTCCAAACCTTAAATAATGTGTAGTTTTGAGAGGTTAGAGAAAGGTGATTATGATGTAGAAATGCAACAGATAAAAGCTTCTCTGCCTTAAAGTGCTTCCTGTATTGGTTCCATATTCTGAGTGATTGATGGACAATTATTGGTATATTGATGATAATTTGTATTTTTGGGGACAGGGCATATAAAGAAGCATAGAAGGATTTTATTTCTATTGAACACCAGGCTTGTGTATAGTTGTCAATGCCCAGGTCTTTAGTCTTTATATTTTTCGCCAAGTAATCAAATTGAAAGTTAGGTAGTGCCATGACACCTTCTGCCTTAGGTCTTTGTAGAATCGCACTTTAGAATGCATAGACGCCCCCAATTCCAAATAAATGAGGTTAGAATTTCTTAAAAATGATTTGTTAATGTATATGGGGGTCCTGTGAAATTGAAAAAGAAGCTTGTGAAGGATGTTCTTGACAGTATTTACTCTCCCTGATAATGTGAGATGGATTTTTTCCATGCTGATAGCAAAATTTTGTTGAACAAAATCTTTATATTTACTTGAGATGTTTACCCCTAACTATTTAAACCAATCTGATAAATTAAATAGGTAGGTGTCCTGTTGTCTAGTACAGTAATCCCTCCTCGATCGCGGGGGTTGCGTTCCAGACCCCCCCGCGATAGGTGAAAATCCGCGAAGTAGAAACCATATGTTTGTGTAGTTATTTTTATATATTTTAAGCCCTTATAAATTCTCCCACACTGTTAACATTATTATAGCCCTCAAGACATGAAATAACACCCTTTAGTCAAATGTTTAAACTGTGCTCCATGACAAGACAGAGATGACAGTTCTTTCTCACAAGTAAAAGAATGCAAATAGATCTTCTCTTCAGGAGCAGAGTATTTCAGAGAGAGAGAGAGAGAGAGAGAGCGCTCACAAAGAAAAGCAAACAATCAAAAAATCAATACGTGTGCTTTTAAGTTTGCCGCGGCATTTTTTAGAGGAGCGTCAGTATCTTCTAAGCAAACAGCCCCTCTGCTCACATCTCCTCCGTCAGGCGCAGAGAACGTCAGAGAGAGAGAGAGATTAAAGCAAACAATCAAAAAATCAATACGTGTGCTTTTAAATATGCCGAAAGCAGCGGCATTTCTTAGAGGTGCGTCCGTATCCACTAGGCAAACAGCTTCTGTGCAAACAGCCCCTCTGCTCACAGCCCCTCCGTCAGGCGCAGAGAATGTCAGAGAGGGTGAGAGAGGCAGAGACGAGCAAACAATCAGGCTCTGCGCGGTATGCATATCTTATAGCATTGAGGAGTTTTAGTTAATATGTAATACGTGCTCTGATTGGGTAGCTTCTAAGCCATCCGCCAATAGCGTCCCTTGTATGAAATCAACAGGGCAAACAAACTGAGGAAGCGTGTACCATAAATTAAAAGACCCATTGTCTGCAGAAATCCGCGAACAAGCGGAAAATCCGTGATATATATTTAGATGTGCTTACATTTAAAATCTGCGATAGAGTGAATCCGCGAAAGTCGAAGCACGATATAGCGAGGGATTACTGTATTGTGTGCTAGAGAGTTCATTGGAAAATGTATCCAGGGAGACATTATACCTGTGAACGTTACAGTCAAGCTCCAGCTTCACTGGGCCACATCTTTTGGAAGTGGACCTGAGTAACATAATTTTGAACAAAAATCTTTGAATGCCTGTCAGATAGCCTTGGTATCAAATTCACTTCTAATCCATTAACATCGGTGTTTGGTGCACTGCCAGATGGGCTTAAAGTGTAGGAAGCCAAATTGATTGTAATTGTCTGTACCATACTATTAGCGCATAGACTTGCAGTGTCACAACCTACCTGTTATAAGTCTGTTTGAAATTAGAAGAAAATCAAACTCTCCCTTAGAGGATCTGTTTAAAACTTTTCTTAAAATATGTCAAGATGTAGTTAATCAAATCTTAGAATAAGCATTCATATCACAGAAAAGGACATTCTCCCTTCTTTGTTGTTTTTGAAGATTTGCTTTTGCTGTTGGCTCTGCTCTGTCTTGGTGGGGGTTTGAATTCCATTTTGTTTCAACTTGTTTACATGTAATGTTATCATCTTTGTTGTGTAAGTTAGACTTAAAATCAAATTAAATTAAATTTATCATACATTGAGCTTTTGAAGAAAAAGCAATGTTTTTTTTATCATAACTAAAATATGGCCAATGTACTTATGACATTTCGGAAATGCTTGTAATTCTACTTCAGTATACCACAGAAACATCTGACAAAAAGATTTAAAAACACTGAAGCAGCAGACTATGTGAAAATTAATATTTGCGTCATTCTCAAAACCTTTTGCCATGGCTGTAGTGAGCACATATCTCATATGTCTGAATGGAACAGGCGTAAACAAGATCCATTCTCCAGTTAAGAATGATTATTACACTTGGAGTCCATTTTTGATAGTTGACATTCTGTATTAGTACATGGGCTTAAACAATAGCTTCTTCTTCTTCTTTTGGCTGCTCCCGTTAGGGGTTGCCACAGCAGATCATCTTCTTTCATATCTTTCTGTCCTCATCATCTTGTTCTGTAACACCCATCACCTGCATGTCCTTTCTCACCACATCCATAAACCTTCTCTTAGGCCTTCCTCTTTTCCTTTAACCTGGCAGCTCCATCCTTAGCACCCTTCTCCCAATATACTCAGCATCTCTCCTCTGTACATGTCCAAACCAATGCCATCTCGCCTCTTTAACTTTGTCTTCCAACTTGAGCTGACCCTCTAATGTCCTCATTTCTAATCCTGTCCATCCCCATCACACCCAATGCAAATCTTAGCATCTTTAACTCGGCCACCTCCAGCTCTGTCTCCTGCTTTCTGCTCAGTGCCACCGTCTCCTACCCATACAGCAAAGCTGGTCTCACTGCCGTCCTGTAGACCTTCCCTGTCACTCTTGCTGATACTCGTCTGTCACAAATCGCTCCTGACACTCTTCTCCACCCACTCCAGCCTGCCTGCACTCTCTTTTTCACTTCTATTTCACACTCAGCGTTACTCTGTACTGTTGATCCCAAGTAATTAAACTCCTCCACCTTCATCAACTCCACTCCCTTCATCCTCACCATTCCACTGACCTCCCTCTAATTCACACACATGTATTCTGTCGTGGTGGTCCTACTGACCTTCACTCCTCTCCTCTCATATCTCCACCTCTCCAGGGTCTCCTCATCCTGCTCCCTACTATAACTACAGATCACAATGTCATCAGCAAACATCAAAGTCCACGGGCAAAGTCTGGAAATAATAATATTCTTAACATGTCAATTTTGAACTCAATTTTGGAACAAATCTAAATATGGAGGGAAAGATTAGGAGAATTTCCTGCCGTATTTCCAAATTGCTTTTTAGCTTTCCTCATACCCCCTTTATACATTCCTCTGATGCGCCTATAAACCCTAATCATGTACACATCATACAGCTATTTTTCCTTTGTAATTATTTTTATTGTTTTTGAACTCTTTTTTTTATCTTAGGGTTCTCTTTAATTTCTTAATGTTTCTAAATTTTGACATAAATTTGTGCCGTCTTGTGTGTCAAGCACTGTTAAATCTGCTCCACTGTCCCTTGACCTTCTCCATACATAATCCTTTGACCCAGCTTATTTGGATAGAATTATTAGAATACTAGCCAAATGATGTAATATAATACATTTTAAAATCTACTATATAATTAAACACTAAAGTCTGTGTGTCCAGTCCCTCATCCCTCAGAACAACGTGATTTTGACTTTGGTGATGCAATGAAAGAGGAAGTGTGAGTGTGAGACGCACGAGGAAGAAGTAAAGACACTCGCTGAGAGAGTCACCTTCAAAAATGAAAGCTATAAAACTAGACAAGAGGTTGAGAAAGGTGACTTAAAAATAATGACAGAGTCTGAGAAGCAGGCTTTACAAGAACATGCTTGAGAAAGGGAGCGCCTGTGAAGAGAGCTTCAGACACACACAGATACAGAGGAGAGGCTCTGAAGGTACACACAGGACAAAAGAGAGCAAATATTTTAAAATGATTGTATTATCATTCTTCGACAGGAATCGTGACTAGTAACTGATAGTTCTTGCCCTCTGTGTACCTTCAGCCACTCTCCTGGGTATCCTCACCCTCCCATGACTGGCGCTCCCTCTTTTCGGCATTGTTCCTGTAAAGCAGGGGTGGGCAGATTCAGTCTTGGAGGGCCGCAGTGGCTGCAGGTTTTTTGCTCCAACCCAATTACTTCGTAAGAAGCACTTATTGCTCAAGTAACACTTCTGCTTCACTTTAGTTGTCTCGCTCGTTAAGATTTTGAACCTTTATTACTTATTGTAGTCTTAAACAGCTGTAGTCTTGGTTTTTAATAGCTCCTTATTAGCATTATCCACTGCATCCACTTAACAGTGTCATTTCCAGACAGAGGAGTAGCTTCAGTGACAGACTTTTGTCACCGTCCTGCTCCACTGACAGACTAAAGAGATCGTTCCTCCCCCACACTATGCGACTCTTCAATTCCACCCGGGGAAGTAAATGCTATCATTAATTTTAATTTTTTTCATTTTTTTATTTTTATTACTATTTAATTTAATATTGTTTCTTTGTATCAGTATACTGCTGCTGGATTATGTGAATTTCCCCTTGGGATTAATAAAGTATCTATCTATCTATCTATCTATCTATCTATCTATCTATCTATCTATCTATCTATCTATCTATCTATTATATAGTGCCTTTCAAATCTATATCTATCTATCTATCTATCTATCTATCTATCTATCTATCTATCTATCTATCTATCAATAAGATGCAAATAACAAAAGA
Source organism: Polypterus senegalus (assembly GCF_016835505.1). NCBI lineage: Eukaryota > Metazoa > Chordata > Cladistia > Polypteriformes > Polypteridae > Polypterus > Polypterus senegalus. The sequence continues at coordinate 3,681,225 of NC_053168.1, read as the reverse complement.
AACCAGCATTTCTCCATTGAGCTTGTTTCCATTTACACCAGTGTGTATTCATCGTGCACTGTTTGGTTTAATTAAATACTTGGAAGGAAAGTGAAGAGAAAAAAGTGATGCACTGATAATAACTTGTCTGTTTTAGACTTCAAATCATTTGGATGATATCAATAGAAAGGAAAAAAAATCTAGGATATGAGAATGACTTGACATGGCAGACTTAAAGCACTAACAAGCCATGAAATTAAATAATTGACAAGGATTGGTTTTTAATTAAGCAACTGGGTTGGAACAAAAACCTGCAACCACTGTGGCCCCCCAGGACTGAATTTTCCCACCTGTGCTCTAAAGCCTACTTCACGTACTCTGTCTTTTCAAGGTGCCTTGCTTGCATCCAGACCAAATATTTAATTCCCGCATCCTGGCACTGAGGGTTCCCATAGAGCGCAAATGTGAATATCGGCAGAGATTCTTTGCAGCCTTTGTCGATTTTCGCAAAGCATTCGACTCGGTTGATCGAGCTGCCCTGTGGGACATCCTGAGGGTTCACGAGATCCCCTTGAGGTTGCTGGATGTCATGGCCAGCCTGTACACTGGTACTGTGAGTGCTGTGCAGAGTGGAGACGGGACCTCTGCATTTTTCCCAGTTGATTCTGGGGTCCGTCAGCGGTGTGTTCTGCTCCTACTCTGTTCAATGCTTGTATGGACTGGGTGTTGGGCAAGGTCGTGGGGTTCAGCGTCTGTGGAGCATCTGTTGGTGAAGAAAGATTCACAGATCTTGACTTTGCTGATGATGCTGTGATCTTCGCGGAGTCAATGGAGGCTCTGATCGGGGTGCTAGAGAGACTGAGCGAGGAGTCTGAGTGTCTGGGCTTGCGAGTGTCCTGATAAAAACCAAGAGCCAGGCTTTTAATGACCTCTTGGGCACGGCCATCAGCGGTGTGTCTGTCTGTTTGTGGAGAGAGTGGCGACCTCGTCGAGAGGTTCACTTACCTCGGCAGTGACATTCATGTCTCTGGTGACTCTTCTTGTGAAGTCAGTAGACGGATTGGGAGAGCATGGGGCGGTCATGAGGTCGCTGGAAAGGGGTGTGTGGCGCTCCTGATATCTGTGCAAAAGGACGAAGGTCTAAGTCTAAAGTCCTGGTGCTTCCTGTCTTGCTATATGGTTGTGAGACATGGACGCTATCCAGTGACCTGAGATGAAGACTGAACTCCTTTGGTACTGTTGGTTTGACTTCATATCAAATGAGCGGTTGCTCATGGAGGGAGCGTAAGTTACGGCACTACGGCCATGTGGAGCGTTTCCCTGAGGATGATCCAGCTCATAAGATCCTCATTGTTGGGGACCCAAATGGCTTGACGTAACACCTGGCTGCAGCAGATGGAGGGTCATTTCCAGAGGGTAGGACTGGACCGTGTGGGGGGTTGCAAACCGGGATCCTGAGTTGTTCCGCTGTGTAATGGGTGCGGCAACGTACTGTATCAGTGCATGCTCCCCAACTTGACTTGACTTGAAAGTGACTCTTGGCAGGCCTCAATTACTTTTACTCCTCCTCATGTGACTCACAATTGTACTTTCTCTTCCAATCACATCACCAAAGCTGAATTGACCAATCAGATAGCTCCTATGGGCCGGACACATGCACACCTTAGTGTTGTATTATAGAGTAGGTGAAGTATGTACAGATTATTAGTGGATAGCCCTACTGTAAACGTAACGTTTCAACGCTCAAGGAATCATTAAATAAATCTACAAGACAGTAGACACAAACGAGAGGCATATTCCTGTTTTTCAAACAGCATACATGTTTGTCTTCTTACTCCTTATAAACATCTCGTAAGTTTACATAATGATAAGTGAGTGACTTATTTCTTACGGCTGTTTCAGTAAATGAGGGGAGTATACAATATATAGTGCTCCTTTAATTGTATAGTAAGCTAACTCCTCTCAACTTTGCACTCTAACAGGTTGCTCAGATGATCCAGAGGGAGCCAGAAAAGCGCTTAATGGCAGAGGAGTATCTTAAACAACAGAGGAACAAAGCTTTTCCTGATATTTTTTATACGTTCTTGCAGCCATACATGGCTCAGTTTGCCAAGGAGACTTTCCAGTCTGCTGATGAACGTATTCTTGTGATCCGCAAAGATCTTGACAACATCATCCACAATCTATGTGGTTGTGACCAAACGGAAAAGACTGAAGGTGAAACCAAGGAACATGGCCTGGTGATTCTAGTATCTGTCATTACCTCCTGCCTTCAGACCCTCTGTTACTGTGATTCCAAGCTGGCGGCTCTGGAGCTCATTCTGCATCTCGCAGGGAGGTTGTCGGTGGAAATCTTGCTGGATCGCATCACGCCATACCTGTTGCATTTCTGCAATGACCCAGTGCCCAGAGTAAGGGCAGAAGCTGTTAGAACACTAACTAAAGTTCTCGCCCTTGTCAAGGAAGTTCCTCGAAATGACATCAATATCTACCCAGAGTACATTCTTCCAGGAATTGCTCATTTAACACAAGATGAAGCTACCATAGTGAGATTAGCATATGCAGGTAACTATAATACTGTATATATATATATATATATATATAAAATGTGTGTGTGTGTGTATGTGGTGTGTGTATAAATGTTTGTATTAATACAATATGTGTAGATTTTGGTCAGGTGCAGGGATGACCAATAACTTGATTAATATTTGGGGAGCCAACTAGGTTATCCTGCTTAATATCAGGATAAATAATTAAAGGTTATGCCCATCTTGACGTAATTGCACTGGGGCTTGTGAGCCAAAAGAAAGAGAGATGAAAAAAAAAAAAAGGGTAATTCAGTCAGTGCTTCAGGAACTCTGTTTCACTGGTAGACCATTGTCCAAATGACATCACCTCCCGGGAGCCTAGATTCCTTATAATCGGTGACAGAGCCCCTGAGATGTTCCTTGGATGCACATGCATGACAATATATATATATATGTGTGTGTGTGTGTGTGTGTGTGTGTATACATATATACATATACACACATACAGTATATACATATACTCACAAACATATACACACATATATATATATATATATATATATATATATATATATATATATATATATATACATATACACACTATATGGCAAATGGCAAATGTCAATATTTTATTTGTAATAGAACGTAGATGACAGATCAAACGTTTAATCCGAGTAAATGTATCATTTTAAAGGAAAAATATGTTGATTCAAAATTTCACGGTGTCAACAAATCCTAAAAAAGTTGGGACAAGTAGCAATAAGAGGCTGGAAAAAGTAAATTTGAGCATAACGAAGAGCTGGAAGACCAATAAACACTAATTAGGTCAATTGGCAACATGATTGGGTATAAAAGAGCTTCTCAGAGTGGCAGTGTCTCTCAGAAGCCAAGATGGGTAGAGGATCACCAATTCCCACAATGTTGCAGAAAGATAGTGGAGCAATATCAGAAAGGTGTTACCCAGCGAAAAATTGCAAAGACTTTGCATCTATCATCATCAACTGTGCATAACATCATCCGAAGATTCAGAGAATCTGGAACAATCTCTGTGCGTAAGGGTCAAGGCCGTAAAACCATACTGGATGCCCGTGATCTCCGGCCCTTAAGCGACACTGCACCACAAACAGGAATGCTACTGTAAAGGAAATCACAGAATGGGCTCAGGAATACTTCCAGAAACCATTGTCAGTGAACACAATCCACCGTGCCATCCCCCGTTGCCAGCTGAAACTCTACAGTGCAAAGAAGAAGCCATTTCTAAGCAAGATCCACAAGCTCAGGCGTTGTCACTGGGCCAGGGATCATTTAAAATGGAGTGTGGCAAAATGGAAGACTGTTCTGTGGTCAGGCGAGTCACGATTCAAGTTCTTTTGGAAATCTGGGACGCCATGTCATCCGGACCAAAGAGGACAAGGACAACCCAAGTTGTTATCAACGCTCAGTTCAGAAGCCTGCATCTCTGATGGTATGGGGTTGCATGAGTGCGTGTGGCATGGGCAGCTTGCATGTCTGGAAAGGCACCATCAATGCAGAAAAATATATTCAGGTTCTAGAACAACATATGCTCCCATCCAGGCGTCATCTCTTTCAGGGAAGACCCTGCATTTTTCAACAAGATAATGCCAGACCACATTCTGCATCAATCACAACATCATGGCTGCGTGGAGAAGGATCCGGGTACTGAAATGGCCAGTCTGCAGTCCAGATCTTTCACCTATAGAGAACATTTGGCGCATCATAAAGAGGAAGGTGCACAAAGAAGGCCCAAGACGATTGAACAGTTAGAGGCCTGTATTAGACAAGAATGGGAGAGCATTCCTATTTCTAAACTTGAGAAACTGGTCTCCTCGGTCCCCAGACGTCTGTTGAGTGTTGTAAGAAGAAGGGGAGATGCCACACAGTGGTGAAAATGGCCTTGTCCCAACTTTTTGGGATTTGTTGACACCATGAAATTCTGAATCAACATATTTTTCCCTTAAAATGATACATTTTCTCAGTTTAAACTTTTGTTCCGTGATTTATGTTCTATTCTGAATAAAATATTAGAAGTTGGCACCTCCACATCATTGCATTCAGTTTTTATTCACGATTTGTATAGTGTCCCAACTTTTTTGGAATCCGGTTTGTATATATTTATATATATATATATATATATATATATATATATATATATATATATATATATATATATATATATATATATATATATATATATATATATATATATATATATATATACACACACACACAATATCTCACAAAAGTGTGTACACCTCTCACATTTTTATAAATATTTTATTATATCTTTTTATTGTACAACACTAAAGATATGACACTTTGATCCAATGTCAAGTAGTCCGTGTACAGATTGTATCACAGTGTAAATCTGTTGTCTCCTCAAAATAACTCAACACACAGCCATTAATGTCTAAACCTCTGGCAACAAAAGTGAGTCCACCCCTAAGTGAAAAATGTCCAAAGTGTGCCCAAAGTGTCAGTATTTTGTTTGCCCGCCCACCATTATTTTCCAGCACTGCCTTAACTCTCTTGGACATGGAGTTCACATGAGCTTCACAGGTTGCCAATGGAATCCTCTTTCACTCCTCCATGACGACATCACGGAGCTGCTGGATGTTAGAGACCTTGCGCTCCTCCACCTTCTGTTTGAGGATACCTTACAGATGCTCAACAAGGTTTCGGTCTGGAGACCTGCTTGGCCAGTCCAGCACCTTTACCCTCAGGTGTGTTTGGGATCGTAATCATGTTTCTGAAGAGAGGGAATCGTGCTCTGCTTTACAATACAATACAATTTATTTGTTGTATAGCCCAAAATCACACAGGAAGTGCCTCAATGGGCTTTAACAGGCCGTGCCTCTTGACAGCCCCCCAGCCTTGACTCTCTGAGAAGACAAGGAAAAACTCCCAATAAAAACCTTGTAGGGAAAAATGGAAGAAACCTCGGGAAAGGCAGTTCAAAGAGAGACCCCTTTCCAGGTAGGTTGGGCGTGCAGTGGGGGTCAAAAGTAGGGGGTCAATACAATACAATACACAGAACAGAAGTGCTTTAGTATGTCACAGTACATGTTGGCATTCATGGTTCCCTCAATGAACTGTAACTCCTCAGTGATGGCAGCACTCATGCGTCCCACCACCATGCTTGACTGTAGGCAAGACTCACTTGTCTTTGTACTCCTCACCTGGTTGCCGCCAAACACGCTTGACACCATCTGAACCAAATAAGTTGATCTTAGTCTCATTAGACCACAGGACATGGCTCCAGTAATCCATGTCCTTAGTCTGCTTGTCTTCAGCAAACTGTTTGCGGGCTTTCTTGTGCATCATCTTTAGAAGAGGCTTTCTTCTGGGACGGCAGCCATGCAGACCAATTTGATGTAGTGTGTGGCGTATGGTCTGAGCACTGAATGGCTGATCTCTGCAGCAATGCTGGCAGCATTTATATGCCTGTTTTCAAAAGACAACTTCTGGATATGACGCTGAGCACGTGCACTCAACTTCTTTGGTCGACCATGACGAGGCCTGTTCTGAGTGGAACCTTTCCTGTTCAACCACTGTATGGTCTTGGCCACTATGCTGCAGCTCAGTTTCAGGGTGTTGGCAATCTTCTCATAGCCTCGGCCATCTTTATGTAGAGCAACAATTCTTTTGTTCAGATCCTCAGAGAGTTCTTTGCCATGAGGTGCCACGATGAACTTCCAGTGACCAGTATGAAAGAGTGTGAGAGCGATAACACCAAATTTAACACACCTGCTCCCCATTCACATCTAAGACCTTATAACACTAAAAAGTCACATGACACTGGGGAGGGAAATGGCTAATTGGGCACAATTTGGACATTTTTCACTTAGGGGTGTACTCACTTTTGTTGCCAGCGGTTTAGACATTAATGGCTGTGTGTTGAGTTATTTTGTGGGGACAGCAGATTTACACTGTTATACAAGATGTGCACTGACTACTTTATATTGTATGAAAGTGTCATATCTTCAGTATTGTCCCATGAAAAGATATAATAAAATATTTACAAAAATGGGGAGGGATGTACTCACTTTTGTGAGATAGTTTATATATATATATATATATATATATATAGTAAAAAGAAAGCAGAGACAGTATAAAGGGTTGGGGTTTTTCCGGCCCCGTATATTGCGGACACTCCACAATAAACAAACAAAAGGTCAATGATATAAACAAAACAGTTCATATGCGCGACGCCGTTCTGAGGCGTCGACGGCCATTTTATAGGGAGGAGCCGGAAGTGGAGGAATGCTGGGAAGGAACCGTGAGGGAGGATGGGACTGCTGACGTCAAGGAAGATGGCGGAGGAAGGGCGGAAGTGGACGTACTGCGGGAAGGTTACAATGGCGGAGCGTCTTTTTTTCTGGAAGACAAAGGAGAAAGGTTAGTACCCCGCCACTCCCTACCGGCGAACGTCTTTCGAAGCGATGCAAGGTTCGTCCGCGGCTTCCTACTCGCGCATGCGTGACACGATATATATATATATACACCTCCATAACGGAAGGACCAGGGAAAGGAGCTTGCATGCGGCAATGCCTCCCCCGGAACAACAGAGGGCAGCCCCCTGGCTTGCTACAGGGCCACTGGTTTGGAGCATGAGTGCTCAACCCTGCTGAAGCCAGGGTGGCGCATGAAGAATAGTTGACCCCTGATCTGCGGGGCTGCTGCCACACCCGGAAGTACAGCCGATAGGAGACTGGAACACTTGGAGTACTTCCGAGTACTCTTTAAAAGGGGCCGCCTCACTCCACTTGGGTAGCCAAGTCGGGAGGTGGGGGACGAAGCTTGAGGGAGAAATGGAGGCAGAAGAGACGAGAGAAGAAAGGGACTCTGTGTTTGGGGTTTACTGGTGCTGTGGCGAGTGAGGGAAAAGCATTTTCCCACTGAAAGTCCCAGTGTTGTACTAGCACTTGTGCTTCTGTTGTGTCCAGGGTTTGGGGAGCTATATGTGTCCACAATATATATATGTAAGAGATGAAAGTAACATAATTTTGAAATACATTCAATAGTTTATGACAAAAAATTGTCCTGACATTTTGATTTACCTGAGCTACTGTACTGCTACATGCAAACCCTGCTCTGGGTTATGCAGGTTAGAACATGACATGACTGTATTTCAGCAGCAGTAGGTGTGTGGTGTGTTTAGATGTTTGTTTGGGTGGATTTTGGCATTTGGTGGACATTTCTGGATGTTACAGTAGTGTGATTTTAAACTCGTTATACTCTGGTCTCCTTGTACAAACAATAAGGAGTACACATTGTGCACCCAGGCCACCAAGTATGGCATATTTTACTGCGCGGCAAGAGGTCAAAAATCCGGGCATACCCTTTTAAGTAATACTCTCCCCAAAAATAAAGTTATTTTATTTGTTACTTACGTGCCCCATGTGTTTTGTAATAATGGTCAAGAAAAATGTTTCACCTCTTGGTCTCATGGAGAACAAAGATATAAATGTTTGCGATAAAATTGAAACCAAAGGTGACCACTGCTATGCAACAGCAAACGATATAAAAAAAGTAAAATTCATGTTGTTTGTGCCACATACTCCACATGTCCATTATCCAATCGTTTGCTCAGAACATGCAGAACTCAACCTTTTTTGTTCGCTAAAATATTATAAATAGAAACTCCCAGAAAAATCAGCGTACAGTATAAAGAGGGAACACATTCCCATATTACTGAGCTTTTTAAATGAAGACGGGACTCTCGATCTGTGAATGAGGGGGAGAGGCTGATGATCAGTCAGAAACTTGGTGTTATGGGAGTGTGTTTCCAGTTTATGACATGCACTGATTTTTTCATTTAATATTTATTTTATAATATTTTAGCAAAAAGGCATTTGTTTCGCATGTTGTGAGCAATCAATTGGATAAATTACATGGATTATAAGACATTAGGAACATGAGATTTTTTTTTTCTCCCACGGAAGTTTTTCATAACGTTTGCTGTTTTGACACCATTAGCTTGTATTGTATCATAATCTTGTTTATCTTTGTTCTCCATGACAACATGAGATTACAATTTTGTTTTTCACTTATCGCTACAAAACACATGGGGTAGCATATAAAAAATATAGAAGTTTAGGGTGGTGTATTCCTTTTAGGGTCTTGAATTTAAAATCAATCAACTTCTTTAAAGCCTTGTCATGGAAGTCAGTGTTTTTCACCCACTGTGTTGTGGCCCACTTTTGGTTCATGAGCTGCCTCTGGTGGATCACAAGTTGCTGTTGTTTATAATGGCGGTGAGACACCATTGTCTTTGATCATCTCCACTCTGATATACATGCTAGATTAAAGGGGGACTGCCTACCTCGCCATGAACATTACAGATAGTGTTTTTTTATAAGTAATAAATTGTTTTGTCCTTTTTTACTTTATTCATTCATTTGCTCTATAATATTGTCCTGATGACTTGATTTTTTTTTTATTATCTTATTTGTAGAATTGAAACATGATCATTTATTCTTTTTGCAGAAAACATAGCCCTTCTTGCTGAAACAGCACTTCGGTTTCTGGAATTAGTGCAGGAGAACCACCTAAATATGGAGCAAGATTTAAATAATGAAGAAACCGAGGAAGCATTACATCTCAATGAAAACTATGACTCAGGTATTTTATGGTGAAAATGTAAATAAATATACAGCAGACAATGTTTCATATCAACGTACCCAATGTTATTTATTTATTTTATACAAGCTGGACCTGCTGTATGCAGAGACATTTGACTTTAAGTGCAAACTTGTTTTATATCTCGGCAGATCTGACCATCTTACTGCTACCTACAAGCCTGTTATTGATAGCAGCAGCTCTCTGTTAGAAGTACTTGCATTTGTTTGGGGGTGGGGGGGTGGTTAGTGTTTATTTGTTATTACATTAATATATATAGATAGATACTTTATTAATCCCAAGGGGAAATTCACATAATCCAGCAGCAGTATACTGATACAAAGAAACAATATTAAATTAAATAGTAATAAAAATGAAAAGAATTAAAATAAAATTAATGTTCGCATTTACTCCCCCGAGTAGAATTGAAGAGTCACATAGTGTGGGGGAGGAACGATCTCCTCAGTCTGTCAGTGGAGCAGGACAGTGACAAAAGTCTGTCACTGAAGCTACTCCTCTGTCTGGAGATGACACTGTTAAGTGGATGCAGTGGATTCTTCATCATTGAGAGGAGTTTGCTTAATGCCCGTCGCTCTGCCACAGATGTTAAACTGTTAAACTGTCCAACTTTACTCCTACAATAGAGCCTGCCTTCTTAACAAGTTTGTCCAGGCGTGAGGCGTCTTTCATCTTTATGCTGCCACCCCAGCACACCACCGCATAGAAGAGGGCACTCGCCACAACCGTCTGGTAGAACATCTGCAGCATCTTACTGCAGATGTTGAAGGATGCCAACCTTCTCAGAAAGTATATTCTGCTCTGACCTTTCTTACATAGAGCATCAGTATTGGCAGTCCAGTCCAATTTGTCATCCAGCTGCACTCCCAGATATTTAAAGGTCTGCACCCTTTGCACACAGTCACCTCTGATGATCACAGGGTCCATGAGGGGCCTAGGCCTCCTAAAATCCACCACCAGCTCCTTGGTCTTGCTGGTGTTAAGGTGTAAGTGGTTTGAGTCGCCCCATTTAACAAAGTCTTTGATTAACTTTCTGTACTCCTCCTCCTGCCCACTCCTGATGCAGCCCACAATAGCAGTGTCATCAGCGAACTTTTGCACGTGGCAGGACTCCGAGTCATATTGGAAGTCTGATGTATGTTGGCTGAACAGGACCGGAGAAAGTACAGTCCCCTGCGGCGCCCCTGTATTGCTGCACACAATGTCAGACCTGCAGTTCCCAAAACGCACCTATTGAGGTCTGTCTGTAAGATAGTCCAAAATCCATGCCACAATATATATTATTATTTTTATATATTATATATACCGTATATAATATATATATATATACCGTATATACTTGTGTATAAGTCTTGAAACCCGAAAAATCGATTATAAAACCAGACCCCGATTTATACGTCCGTTCAAAAATACAAAACTTAATATTTTTTTTTATAGTTTTACTGTCAAATAATGCATAGAGTACGAGACACGTGTTTCACCCTAATTCTGGGCTCATCAGACGTTCACACTCACTGCACCCTCTCTCGGGAATCGAACCTCAGACGTCTGCGTTACGTGTGGCGTACTCTTTGTATTATTTGACAGATTACGAATGCCTTGAATGTAATTACCCCGATCCACATACTGTCAAATAAACGAACCACACGCCGTGGCGCATACGCGAAGAGGCTTCGCCTCTAGCGCTGACGTCCAAGGTTCGATTCTCGAGAGGGGGTGCAGTGAGTGTGTGCATCATCAGACGCTTTATAGAAATTATATAAAAAAAAAAATGAAGGTAGCATTAAAGGTAACAAATTATGCTTTTGTTGCATATTTAAGATGATACATATTTTTTCTAATTATTAATCTTTGTGAAGGTATTATTGCCCAGATATCAGAAATGGATTTTTAATATTGAGATGTGCACTTGGTGAGCATTTCCTGAGTATTCCTGAAGAGGCCAGTAAAACACAAACAATATGAGAAGTGATGACCAGCAGTTCCTTTTCAACTGAATAGAATACTGAGTAAGGTCCTTTACGGTCGATTACCGTGTACACATTTTCATAAATTGTGTGTGTGTTTGTGATTGCCCTTCTATGTGCTCTTAGAAAAGCTGAAATAGAAACTAATCATGAATACAACCCCATCTCTTTCTATAGCAAATGTTCATTTAAATCTTGTAGCTCAAAGTGCTTCACAAGAAGTTAAATAATAAAAATTACAAAGATAAAAAAAAGTACACCGATCAGCTACAACATTAAAACCATGGCTAGGTGAAGTGAATAGTGTTGATTATCTTGTTACAGTGGCACCTATCAAAGAGTTGGATTTCTTATACAGCAAGTGAATAGTCAGTTCTGGAAGATGATTTGTTGGGAGCATGAAAAATGGACAAGTGTAACGATCTGCGCGACTTTGACAAGGGACAAATTGTGATGACTAGATGACCTGGTCAGAGAATCTTCAAAATGGCAGGTCAAAAGTGGTCCAAGGAAGGACAACCGGTGAACCGGCAACAGGGTCATGGTTGTCCAAGGTTCATTAATACGTGTGAGGAACGAAGGCTAGCCCGTCTGGTCCAAATCACAGAAAAGCTACCGGAGTACAAATTAATGGAAGACTTAATGCTGGCCATTAGAGAAAAGTGTCAGGACACAGCATGTATCACAGCTTGCTGTGTAGCTGCTGACCAGTCAGCATGCCCATGCTGACCCTTTCCACCGCCGAAAGTGCCTACAATAGGTACTAATAGAAAGGTGATTTAAGCAATTTGGAACGTGGCATGGTTGTTGGTGCCAGACGGGCCGGTCTGAGTATTTCACAATCTGCTCAGTTACTGGGATTTTCACGCACAACCATTTCTAGGGTTTACAAAGAATGGTGTGAAAAGGGAAAAACATCCAGTATGCGGCAGTCCTGTGGGCGAAAATGCCATGTTGATGCTAGAGGTCAGAGGAGAATGAATGGGCCGACTGATTCAAGCTGATAGAAGAGCAACTTTGACTGAAATAACCACTCGTTACAACCGAGGTATGCAGCAAAGCATTTGTGAAGCCACAACACGCACAACCTTGAGGCGGATGAGCTACAACAGCAGAAGACCCCACCGGGTACCACTCATCTCCACTACAAATTGGAAAAAGAGGCTACAATTTGCACAAGCTCACCAAAATTGGACAGTTGAAGACTGAAAAAATGTTGCCTGGTCTGATGAGTCTCGATTTCTGTTGAGACATTCAAATGGTAGAGTCAGAATTTGGCGTAAACAGAATGAGAACATGGATCCATCATGCCTTGTTACCACTTTGCAGGCTGGTGGTGGTGTAATGGTGTGGGGGATGTTTTCTTGGCACACTTTAGGCCCCTTAGTGCCAATTGGGCTTTGTTTAAATGCCACGGGCTACCTGAGCATTGTTTCTGACCATGTCCATCCCTTCATGACCACCATGTACCCATCCTCTGATGGCTACTTCCAGCAGGATAATGCACCATGTCACAAAGCTCGAATCATTTCAAATTGACAATGAACATGACAATGAGTTCACTGTACTAAAATGGCCCCCACAGTCACCAGATCTCAACCCAATAGAGCATCTTTGGGATGTGGTGGAACGGGAGCTTCGTGCCCTGGATGTGCATCCCACAAATCTCCATCAACTGCAAGATGCTATCCTATCAATATGGGCAAACATTTGTAAAGAATGCTTTCAGCACCTTGTTGAATCAATGCCACGTAGAATTAAGGCAGTTCTGAAGGCGAAAGGGGGTCAAACACCGTATTAGTATGGGGTACCTAATAATCCTTTAGGTGAGTGTGTATATATACTAATAAAAGGCAAAGCCCTCACTGACTGACTGACTCACTGACTCATCACTAATTCTCCAACTTCCCGCGTAGGTAGAAGGCTGAAATTTGGCAGGCTCATTCCTTACAGCTTACTTACAAACGTTAAGCAGGTTTCATTTCGAAATTCTACACGTAACGGTCATAAAGGTCGACAACGTCCGCCATGTTGAATTTTCTTATTTATGGCCCCATCTTCACAAAATTTAGTAGGTGGCTTCCCTGCGCTAACCAAAATCGATGTACGTACTTATTTCAGTGGTATGACGCCACTGTCGGCCGCCATATTGAAGTTTCCAATGTCACTGATTCTCCAACTTCCCGTGTAGGTAGAAGGCTGAAATTTGGTACTTATTTCGGTGGTATGATGCCACTGTGGGCCGCCATATTGAACTTTTCAACGGTCTTTGTTACTTATGGGCCCATCTTCAAGAAATTTGGTATGCGGGTTCCCAACGCTAACTGAATCCTCCTTACGTACATATATACGTCCATAGCCTGCAGCTCGGTCACTGTGTGAGGCGGCGTTGGGTCCCCCATCCTAACGCCTACCATGTTGTTGGCTGCCTGCCTATATAAGGCTGTCTGTCGCTCCAGTCTCTACATTCCCTTCCTTGGTTCGCCACGGGATTCATGTCTCCCTGCTGATAACTACAGCCTTTTTATTTAATCCACGGCTTCTCAGTTGTTTTATTGTTCATTTATTATGATTATAGTTATTGTGTAGGTATTTTAGACTTTCTTTACATTGTTCAGATACCCATTTCCTTTATCATTTCAACCCCCATTAACATGTCTATCGAGGTGATCACCATCGATCAAAGAACTGTCACTTACCGAGTGGTTTCCATGCCCGGAGATGGCACCTACCTTTTCCATTCTCTGTGTTACATATTGCACAGCCATATCAGGCTCACTCTTGATATCCGGAGGAACATTGTGTCTTATGTATTGAATGACTGGGACAGGTTCAAGGTGTGGACTGATGACGGTACAGGAGATAATTAGACTACACAGGAGCACTAGAAGAGTGGAATGCTTAAGCCCTTCACCTGTGGATCTGCATGTGAGTTGATGGCTGCCGCTGAATTGTTCGGTTGTCGCTTTCAAGTGTACCGAAATGGCCAAATATTTTACACCTTTCGACAACCGCCAATGCCTCTTAAACATCTTAGATTCACAGGTGACGATTTGAATGGTGGACACTTTGATGTTTATGAATGTTTAAACTCTCAAAAGCTGAATGTGAAGGGATCGATGACACTGGTTGTACTCTTACAACGCTTGACAGATGCCGAATGTCACTTCAACACAAGTCCTACAAATACTGTTGTAATTGAAACAAACCATGAAACTCAAACCGATTATGACAGCAGCAGTCCAAGCTGTGAGATTTGAAACAAGATTACTGTTCACATGGCCGACTGTACGTTGTATGCTCAAGAGTAAGCTCAGCACACAGCTTGGTCGTATTACAACCGGAGGGCCGAACTCACAATGTGGTATACAAAGAGATCCTTAACAAATAATTATTGGTATATTTCCCCTCAGTTTAAAAAGGTTTAATTTTCTTCTTAATACAAATTTTAAGGCAGTACTTCGCCGCTGCGAAGCGCGGGTATTTTGCTAGTATATAGATATAAACAGTATGATATAAATGAATAACAAAAATTAAATGAAAACGATAAACATTAAATATGAACTTGCACAACACAGATAAATAAATATGTAAAAGAAATGGTTCTTAATAATGGATTAAATGATCAGATGGCCTGGCCAGGGAGGAAAGAAATGTAAAATCTCCAGCCGGTGAGATCAAAATCAAAAATCAAAATCTTTATTGTCATTGTAGCAGTGAGACATTGTACTGTAGAACAAAATTTCTAGGTGCAATTTTCCAGTGCAAATAAAATAAAAATAAAAACAAAACACAATTACTCAAATTTCAACTAAAATAAGGGAATAAGTATCCAAAATTGTTCATAACAGCAGAACAATGTTTTCCACTCATACATACATACATACATTATATTGCACTTGTCCCTTATCGAACGTTAACTTAGAATGAAGGTGCACTCGATCAGATTGACCACTTAGCAGCATTCAGCATGGTGATAGAAACTGTTTCTCAGTCTATTTGTCTTAGTCTTTATGGATCTGAAACAGGCAGGCGTTCAAACAATGCATGTCCTGGGTGTGGTGGGTCCTGAAGAATTTTCTTGACGTTCCTGAGACCGCAGGAACTATGTAGTTCTTCTAGTGAGGGGAGAGGACAGCGTACTATCTGCTGGACGACCTTAATCAGCCTGTGGAGCTCTTTCTTCTGTGCTACTGTGCAGCTGAGATGAGATGCTGAAGAAAAGACACTTGCAGGGGTTCAAAGCCAAACGACAGTTCAGCATGCACTGGACATTCTACCAAAGGTCATTATTATTTTAATGTATGATCTTAGAAGCTTAGCTGTAGCAGGGTTCATCTAAAGTTGGAACCTCCACATCCCTAAAAACATCACAAGCAGTTGCAGAGGACTTTGATCCGGCAGCAGCAGGGCAAGATACCACCGCAGAAAACAGAGAATAGAAGAGATTAGTCATGAGTGCAGATCTTTAAAGTATATGTTATTGCAGTACAGATGTAATCTATTAAACTGGTCTTAAAACACACCAATTACAAAGTTCGTTTTTTAGGATTTTTGTTTCATTATGTTCCATGGTATTAGCCAGACATGCTACCATTATTGATTTGTAGTGCATAACAGCAGCAGTTACTTTATGCTAAGTTTTAAAAATATAAAGTAAGCCAAAGACAGCGAATGGGAATGTAAGGGAACATTTAAACATTAGTTCATATTTATCTATCTATTATAAAAAAAAAAAAAAATCTTGGGGAGGCAGACTAGGGAGATGAGATGTGATCTTTCTCAGAAGACAATTTGAAGTCCCAGGAGAGACACTTTAACTTGCTCCCAGCTCTTAAAACAACGTCAAGTGACAAGCAAAACATGAAGCATTGTTTTTACAACGTCCTGCGAGAAAAGGCAGTGAGATATCATTTAAAACAAGTCCACGGACATCTAACTTAGCAGTTGTTGGATTGCTGTTGGAAGACAAGCATCATGTGCTCCCAGCTCTTAAAACGACGACATGCGACAAGCAGAACAGGCAGCTCGCCAGCAGCAGAAAGACAGCAGATGATCCCACGGCATCACCTTGGCGTGCGTTCAGCCCCACCCCCCCCCCACGTCCTGCGAGCAAGAGATGTGACCAGTATTGTTTTTAGAAAAGTTTTAAAAGTAATAGTGAAAATAATGCATATGTAACAATTCCCATGAAAATCACAATCTCTTTAAATTGTATATCCAGTAAACCAGACACAGGGGTGGGTGAGTGAAGTGAGCAGGGGGCTGAGCCCCCTAGTCATTTAAAATGTTGAGTGAAGTGAGCAGGTGGCTGAGCCCCCTAGTCATTTAAAATGTACTTTAAGGAAAACTCCACCCAAGAAGATATTTTTACATGTTACTTAACCCATGTAGTTTGTAATGCTGGGTAGGAAAAAATGTTATTCTCATGTTATTATGCAGAAAAGAGATATCCCAATTTCTGATATAAAAGTGTTCTTTTATCCAGTTTCTTACTCACAATATCCAAAATACATGTATTTTACTAAAATAATGCTAAATAAACCATTTTCTAAAAGTTTTTGTGAATGGAAACAGAATGCGCATAGATGCACCTGAGCATTTGATTTGCACTACAAAGTACTTTCATATTGTGTGTTACTGTATTAAACAGTCAGTCAGAAGAGGTTTTGAGTGGTGTCTTTCAAGCACGCTGCCATCTCAAGAGAATTTACAAAGCTTACAAAGATATGATACAAGTTGACATGAGATTGTAGGGTAGAATTCAAAAAGAAGTCAAATAATAAGATAAATCATAGAGAAATGTCAATGTCAGCTTATTTATATAGCACATTTAAAACAACATAAGAATGCTGTGGCCACAGTGCTTTACAATAAAAGGAGAAAAAACATACAATTAACATCAATAGAAGTAAAATAAATGAACATAAATAAAATGAATAATAAATTGAAGTAAGATTACATAATCACAATGAGGAAACCATCAGTATTTCTGAAGATCATGGAAAGCAAGAGAATAGAAATGAGTCTTTAATCTCGTTTTGAACAGTTCAATTGTAGACGACTCCTTTATGTGACGAGGTAAAGAGTTCCATAGGCAAGGAGCAGCAGCAGCACAAGCCCTGTCTGTCCCGCTTAGTGTGACACTCGGTACGAGGGTCAACAAGAGACAACTGACCAGAAGATCTAAGCACTCTAGATGGCTGGTGTAAAACACACAATTCAGATAAATAGGCCAGGAGTGAGCCCATGTAACGATTTAAAAACTAGCAACAAGATTTTAAGCTCAATTTGAAAACTGACAGACAGCCAGTGTAAAGAAGCAAATATTGGAGAAACAGAGTCAGACTTTCTTGCCCCAACCAGAAAGCGAGCGGCAGCATTCTGGACCAACTGTAACCTGCGTATCAGGGATTTGCGAGTTGCCGTAATCAAGGCGTGAAAAGATAAAAGCAGGAGTAGCTTTCTCAAGATCCTTAGAAGATATAAAAGGCTTGATCTTACCTAAGAGACTAAGCTGGAAAACACAATTCTTAACAACAGAATTAATCTGTTCTTCCAAAGAGAGGTTACTGTCAAAAATAACACCAAGATTGCGAACTTGAGGTTTGCAAAAGACAGAGAAAGAGCCAAGAAGTCCAAGTCCAATTTTGGTTTTAGCTGATGGATCCACTATAAGCACCTCCATTTTATTTTGATTCAGATCAAGAAAAGTATTAGCCATCCAGCATCTTAGTTCAAAAAGACAGTTGTGCTGTTGATTCATTGAAGAGTTGCAGACAGGAATATAAACCTGAGTATCATCAGCATAGTAGTGAAAAGTAATGTTAGATTTCCTAAAAAGAGCTCCAATAGGGTGAAGGTATATAGAGAATAAAATAGGACCTAAAATGGATCCCTGAGGAACACCACATTTAAGAGGAGCCATAGATGAATAAGAGGAATTCAAAGTAAGTGTCTACCAATTAGATATGACCTGAACCAGTTAAGAGCAGCGCCTTTAAGCCCAACAAGACGTTCAAGCCGCAACAGCAATATCTCATGGTCAATAGTGTCAAAGGCAATAGACAGGTCAAGGAGGACAAGGACTGCAGCGCCGCCTGAGTCAGTAATAACAGAGATGTCATGTTAATACTCTGCAAAGAGTCTTCATCTTACTTCAAGTCGGTACAGTGAAGTCGAAATTCAATGAAAATGATTTGACAGCACTGCAGAGTATTTGCAGAATACATACAAAAGAATCGGCCATTAAAGGAAGGCATATAGACAGCAGATAAAAAGTCCACATTTGAGAGGGTGAGTTTTTAAGAAAAAAACGAAAAATATTAAGCAGTAAGTTAAATTTTGTTTCTTTTCATTATTAGTTTTAAAAGCTGCCTTTTATGGTGCTTCTGTTCAATGAATGCCTTTTCTGAAGAAGACATCCTTGAAAGAAAAGCAAACCATTGTTTTCTAATTATGGTAGATGTTGCCTAACTCAAGATCGGTTAAAAACAGGGCGATAAAAATGTGCTGTGGTGTAACTCTAAGGTTTCTTTGTCTTTGTACAGAACTGCAGGCCCTGCATGAAATGGTGCAGCAGAAAGTGGTGACACTACTTAGTGACCCTGAGAATATTGTGAAGCAGACCTTGATGGAGAACGGCATCACCAGGCTGTGTGTATTCTTCGGGAGACAGAAGGCGAATGACGTGCTGCTTTCTCACATGATCACCTTCCTCAATGACAAGAATGATTGGCATCTCCGAGGAGCCTTCTTTGATAGCATAGTCGGTAATTAAATCAATCAAGATACTTCTTGCCAAGTGTTTGTTGCATTCCAGCTGTGAAAGTATTTTTTTTCAGTAGATTATTTATAATTCATTCAAGGTATGGTTGTCATCTGTGTAAATTTAGCATATTCTTCCCATGTCTGAATGGGTTTTTCTCTAGTGCTCCGGTTTTGCTCCCACATCATAAAGACGTGCTTGTTGAGCATATTGGTGACTGTAAATTGGCCAGATGTTGGTGTTCTTATGAGTGGACCCTGCTCAAAAATGGTTTCTACCTTGTACCCAATATATAATATTGTGGACAGTAGGGGGCACTCCAACTTCCCAAACACCCAACACAAACAGGCATGGACACAGTTTAAAAGGGCAATGAGTCTTTTATTCATGGGATACTCTTCCCCAAGCGTTTCCCACCACGGCCACAAATGGTAAATAAATGGCCTGTATTTGATATAGCGCCTACTAGAGTTCAAGAACCCCCCTAGGCGCTTCACAACACAACAGTACAAGTATGAACTAAGTACAAGTCTTGGCACAATTTCTCTTTTTTCTCTC
Source organism: Polypterus senegalus (assembly GCF_016835505.1). Taxonomy (NCBI): domain Eukaryota; kingdom Metazoa; phylum Chordata; class Cladistia; order Polypteriformes; family Polypteridae; genus Polypterus; species Polypterus senegalus. Next base: position 3,661,768 of record NC_053168.1, on the reverse strand, counting down.
GTGGTCACTTTCTCCTCCATTCCTCCTCGCAAGCTTCATCCACCTTCCACCCAAATCTGGCTTGTCCATGTGAAGCAGTCAATACCCTTTTTATTTTAGCCACCCTGGAAATGCTTCCAAACATCCGCCAATATGGTCTGCCAGTGCTTCTGGGTGAGGTGGAAACCCTATGCCACAGGGCTTCTCAGTCCTTGCAGCACCCATGGCACCCAACAGTGCTGAGATAAAAAAAAAAACTTCAATTCCCTAGGTGCCCTGTGGAAATCTGGGTCACTGCTGCCCCCTGGGAAAGTTGCCATCTAGCATTCTGGAGGAGTCAGTGCCCTAAAGAAGCTGCTTTCCCCCATTCTTCCATTTCTTGGAATAGTTAGGGTAGGAATGTTATGGAATACCGGGTGGCTCCAGCCACCCTAACCTGACACAGACAGATGCCAGACACCAGTGCAAACACAATAAACAGTGTTTATTTTCCTTTTTCTTCCCATGGGAAATGTCATCACCCGTTTCCCATGGGTATAGCACAGTTCAGCACACAACCTCTTCTTCTTCTCTTTCTCTCCTCACCAGTCCACTCCACTCTTCCTGACGAGCTTCATCTTCTCCCACCCAGCTCTGGCTCTCAGAACAGCAGCTGCTGGCTCCTTTTATAAGACACCCAGAACTGCTCCAGGTGCTCGTTCACCTACTTCTGGGTGTGGCGGTAGTGCTGCATCAAAGCACTCAACAGTTCTCCAGGCGCCCCCTTGTGGTGGCCATAGGCCCCAAAAGAGGGGGCTGCCATCTAGTGCCCTGGGGGAAGGTAATGCTCCAGAAATGCTTCTTCCCCTTGGCCTTCCTTGGTCGGGGTGTCCTGGCCGTCCACCACAATGTATATTAACAAATGAAATGAAGTTGACCAGACAGAACATGAACTATTTTGGGTTTGTACTGTCTGCTTTGAAATAAAAGTCAAAGTAAATTTAAGAACACTGCATTTTTTTTATTTACTTTTCCATACTGTCCCAGCTTTTTCTGATTTGGGGATTATACTATATACAGCCGTTTTTTATTTTTTTTGTTAGCTTTTCATATATTTAGCAGAGAAAAGCCAAGCAAAATGACACCTTTTATTGGCTAACTAAAAAGATTACAATATGCAAGCTTTCGAGGCAACTCAGGCCCCTTCTTCAGGCGAGATGTAATCAGGGGCCTGAGTTGCCTCGAAAGCTTGCATATTGTAATCTTTTTAGTTAGCCAATAAAAGGTGTCATTTTGCTTGGCTTTCACTACCTTCATAATGGCCAACATGGATCAACACCCTAGTATTACATATATTTAGCAGAAAGCAGTGCCCATACAACTAGAGGCAAAATGCTTTGCATTGTATCTTATGGCTAACCCTCTGACCTCATGGATCCAGGGTTTGTGTCCTGGTCCTGGACCTGGTCATTTTCAGTGTGGAGCTTGCACTGTTCCTCCCTGTTAAACATTCTCAAAGAGATCCATGTTAGGGTGATTCTAACTTTGCATTGTGGGATTGAGCACAGGAGAATTTAAAGTCATGTTCAACCTAAGTTGTGTATCTTGCCATTTAGGTGTTGCAGCATATGTTGGTTGGCAGAGCTCTTCCATCTTGAAACCTCTCCTGCAGCAAGGTTTAAGCGATGCCGAAGAATTTGTCATCTACAAAGCCCTTAATGCCCTAACCTGTATGTGTCAGCTGGGACTACTACAAAAGCCACACATTTATGAATTTGTCAGCGATATCGGTATGTGTGCTTTTAATTTGAATTTAGAATTCAGAGTAAAATAAGTGTAGTAATGAAATGCGTTATGAGCTTGGTGATCCTTACACTTATTCAGCAGATCACTGCTGTTATTGCTTTGTTAAAGCAAAATTAAAGACTAGATATTAATTTATTTTTAATACATCTTTTAGCTCCTTTTCTTTGTCATCCCAACCTCTGGATTCGTTATGGAGCTGTGGGATTTATTACCGTGGTTGCTGTTCACCTAAATATAGCCGATGTTTACTGCAAACTGATGCCATATTTGGATCCATTTATTACGCAGCCTATAATTCAGGTAAAATACATCCTCTTTAATAAAACCCCTGTGTGCGTCCAGGTGTCCGTGTGTGTGTGTGTGTGTGTGTGTCTTCTGGTGAAGTGCGCATGAGCGGGGCTGCGCCGCGCGTCAGCTCAACAAGTAAACATCAACAAAAGAGGCTGAAAGACAAAGAAAAATACAAGCAAATAGATTGATTGAAGAAAAAGAAAATGAGCGTCAAAAAAACGCTAAAAGAGAAAGACTCCGAAGAGCAAACCTTAGAAAAAGTTGGCATTTACTTACCAGAACCAGTATTCAGCCACAGTCAGTTATATGTTGCATTATCAAGAGTTAGAAGTTTTCCAGATGTTGACAGACTGAGGAGATCGTTCCTCCCCCTCTGTGCGACTCTTCAATTCCACCCGGGGGAGTAAATGCTAACATTATTCAAAGTTATTGTCTGTTTTTACATGCATTTTTATTACTCTTTAATTTAATATTGTTTTTGTATCAGTATACTGCTGCTGGATTATGTGAATTTCCCCTCGGGATTAATAAAGTATCTATCTATCTATCTATCTATCTATCTATCTATCTATCTATCTATCTATCTATCTATCTATCTATCTATCTCTATCTGAAAACACTTATGTGTTATACTAATTTTTAATGAGTAATCTCTCTCTCTCTCTCTCTCTATATATATATATATATATATATATATATATATATATAATGTGTATATATATATATGTATATATGTGTATATATATATATGTATATATGTGTATATATATAATGTGTATATATATATATGTATATATGTGTATATGTGTATATATATATGTATATATGTGTATATATATATGTATATATAATACACTCACCTAAAGGATTATTAGGAACACCTGTTCAATGTCTCATTAATGCAATTATCTAATCAACCAATCACATGGCAGTTGCTTCAATGTATTTAGGGGTGTGGTCCTGGTCAAGACAATCTCCTGAACTCCAAACTGAATGTCAGAATGGCAAAGAAAGGTGATTGAAGCAATTTGGAGCGTGGCATGGTTGTTGGTGCCAGATGGGCCGGTCTGAGTATTTCACAATCTGCTCAGTTACTGGGATTTTCATGCACAACCATTTCTAGGGTTTACAAAGACTGGTGTGAAAAGGGAAAAACATCCAGTATGCGGCAGTCCTGTGGGCGAAAATGCCTTGTTGATGCTAGAGGTCAGAGGAGAATGAATGGGCCGACTGATTCAAGCTGATAGAAGAGCAATTTTGACTGAAATAACCACTCGTTACAACCGAGGTATGCAGCAAAGCATTTGTGAAGCCACAACACGCACAACCTTGAGGCGGATGGGCTACAACAGCAGAAGACCCCACTCATCTCCACTACAAATAGGAAAAAGAGGCTACAATTTGCACAAGCTCACCAAAATTGGACAGTTGAAGACTGGAAAAATGTTGCCTGGTCTGATGAGTCTCGATTTCTGTTGAGACATTCAAATGGTAGAGTCAGAATTTGGCCCCTTAGTGCCAATTGGGCATCGTTTAAATGCCACGGGCTACCTGAGCATTTTTCTGACCATGTCCATCCCTTCATAACCACCATGTACGCATCCTCTGATGGCTACTTCCAGCAGGATAATGCACCATGTCACAAAGCTCGAATCATTTCAAATTGGTTTCTTGAACGTGACAATGAGTTCACTGGACTAAAATGGCCCCCACAGTCACCAGATCTCAACCCAATAAAGCATCTTTGGGATGTGGTGGAATGGGAGCTTCGTGCCCTGGATGTGCATCCCACAAATCTCCATCAACTGCAAGATGCTATCCTATCAATATGGGCCAACATTTCAAAGGAATGCTTTCAGCACCTTGTTGAATCAATGCCACATAGAATTAAGGCAGTTCTGAAGGCAAAAGAAGGTCAAACACCATATTAGTATGGTGCTCCTAATAATCCTTTAGGTGAGTGTATATATATATAAAAATCCAATCTCTGTCTGTCGACTTTTCATGAGAGATCTACTTAATGGATTTAGATTGGGTTTTTCTCTATAATTTGCTTCAACATTCCGTTTGATTTTGCGACTTCTCTCGTCACGCTAAGAATCCTAGTTCACTTGCAGGAGTGATATATTCACACTAATCCGTGAGAGACACAGCGGACTGAGGGGAGGGAAAGCGTGACGTCAGGAGTGGGGAGCCAGGCGGGTCCCTCCTCACTGTCTATGCAGGAGCCGCGGGGAACAGCTAGTTTAATATAATTTTGTAAATATAGATTTAAATAATGCATTTATTCATTATTTGTGACAGCATAGTTTAGTGATTAGCTTTACTGCCTTGCAGATTGAAACCCAGATTCAATATGACATCCATTTCTCAGACTTGTCAAAATTTCCTATTTTACAACAACAACAACATTTATTTATATAGCACATTTTCATACAAACAGTAGCTCAAAGTGCTTTACATATTAAAGAATAGAAAAATGAAAGATAAAATTATAAAAAAATAAATCAACATTAACATCGAATAAGAGTAAGGTTCAATGGCCAGGGGGGACAGAAAAACAAAAACTCCAGGCGGCTGGAGAAAAATAAAATCTGTAGGGATTCCAGACCATGATACCGCCCAGTCCCCTCTGGGCATTCTACCTAACATAAATGAAACAGTCCTCTTTGGCTTTAGGATTCTCACGGAAGGGCTTGATGATGATGATGGTCACGTAGACTTCTTCCTTTTAATCCGTCCATCATTGTTGGAGCATCATGAAGCTTTGAGTAGGTGGAGGTGGCGCAGGCCACCACCACAAAGAAACCGGAAAAAGAAACAGAAAAGAGAGTAGGGGTCAGTACCGATTTTAGAGCCACCATGAATAGTTGTTATGATGAATTGAACATACAGAGTATCAGGATTAAGTTAAATTACGATTAAAATGAAGTTATAAAAGGCCATGTTAAAGTAATGTGTTTTCAGCAGTGTTTTAAAGTGCTCTACTGTATCAGCCTGGCGAATTCCTATTGGCAGGCTATTCCAGATTTTAGGTGCATAACAGCAGAAGGCCGCCTCACCACTTCTTTTAAGTTTTGTTCTTGGAATTCTAAGGAGACACTCATTTGAGGATCTGAGGTTACGATTTGGAATATAAGGTGTCAGACATTCCGATATATAAGATGGAGCAGATTATTTAAGGCTTTATAAACCATAAGCAGAATTTTAAAGTCAATCCTGAATGACACAGGTAACCAGTGTAGTGACATCAAAACTGGAGTAATATGTTCTGATTTTCTTTTCCTAGTTAGGATTCTAGCAGCTGCATTCTGCACTAGTTGCAAACGATTTATATCTTTTTGGGTAGTCCTGAGAGGAGTGCGTTACAGTAATCTAGTCGACTGAAAACAAACGCGTGAACTAATTTCTCAGCATCTTTCAGTGATATAAGAGGTCTAACTATACTTATGTTTCTTAAGTGAAAAATGCTGTCCTAATGATCTGATTAATATGTGATTTAAAATTCAGATTACAGTCAACAATCACCCCTAAGCTTTTTACCTCCGTCTTGACTTTTAATCCTAATGTATCCAGTTTATTTCTAATAGCCTCATTGTATCCATTATTGCTGATCACTAAAATTTCAGTTTTCTCTTTATTTAACTTGAGAAAATTACTATTCATCCATTCTGAGATACTAGTCAGACATTGTGTTAGTGAATCAATAGAATCGGGGTCATCAGGTGCTATTGATAAGTACAGCTGTGTGTCATCAGCATAGCTGTGGTAGCTCACGTTGTGCCCTGAGATAATCTGACCTAACGGAAGCATGTAGATTGAGAATAACAGCGGACCCAGGATAGAGCCTTGTGGAACACCATATTGGATATCATGTGTCTTCGAGTTGTAATTCCCACAACTAACAAAATATTTTCTCCCTGTCAGGTAGGATTCAAACCAATTTAAGACACTGCCAGAGAGGCCCACCCATTGACTAAGGCGATTTCTAAGAATGTTGTGATCAATGGTGTCAAATGCAGCACTCAGATCTAAGAGGATGAGAACAGATAAATGGCCTCTGTCTGCATTTACCCGCAAGTCATTTACTACTTTAACGAGTGCAGTTTCTGTGCTGTGATTTGTTCTAAAACCTGACTGAAATTTATCAAGAATAGCAGGTTTATTTAGGTGGTCATTTAACTGCATAATGACTGCCTTCTCTAGAACTTTACTTAAGAAGGGCAAGTTAGAGATGGGTCTAGTACTTCAGTTAACACCTTTAATTGGTTCCTAGAGGTTAGCGTGAGTGTTAAACAAAAATCTGTTATGTAATTTTATTATTAATATTGTATTCATTTTATTTATGACATCTGTATAATTGTGAGTATTGTAAACTCAGATTGCAGCCTCTAAGGGCCTAGAACCTGGCTTTGGTTGCCATGTCAGTCCCTTTCTTATTGGAGTCTGCACTTTCTCCTACTTTCTGCTTTCTTTGAATAAACACCTGCATAATGAAAACTTTTGTGTTGCGTTAATTGGAGACTCTAAGTTTTTACTGATTGAGTTTGCATGGTCTGTGATGGGCTGCTGTCCTGCATGGATTTTATTTCTGACTTGTGCTTGGTTCTAACAAAAACAGGTTTGCAAAATAAATCGCTAATAATCATTTGTCCCGTATTATTATGTCGATACATTATTATACTTTTATAGGTTTATCTTTAGATGTATTCATAATGTCAAAAGCACCTACAGAGATAGCCATGTCTTTGTAGATAGCAGCTTCCACCTGCAGCTAAAGTCACTCTCCACGCTAGTGTTTAGATCTGGTAGTGCCATGCTGACAGTGTATGTGCCCAAAAAGAAGAAGTCTGACTGCATTCTCTGTACCATTGCTTGCGTACTGAGGTGTCTATAGCTGCAGGTGGAAGCGGTCGGCACACTTTACGTAATTGATCTTTTCCTGAGTAAGGAGTGGCATTGCACATGTACTTAGTGAGAATGCCCGTGTCGATGAAACACAGGAAGCTGTGCAGTCTACTTTTACTTTACGCTGTAGGAAGATAAGTAAATAAATCAAGGTAAATAACATTCGATCTTACTTTTATATAAGTAATATATAAATGTTTTTCATATAAAGACCATCAAAAAACATAATCGCAAACGGAAATTTGCACGATACATTGGCAAGCTCTCTAGGGCCCTGCTGTTTCTTTGAAGGACATGCATGTGGCAGATTCACAGGCAGGGTGACGCCTGACCTCTTGCTGCATCCAAACGGTGCCGTCTTTCACCTTTACGGCTGTGCAGCTGCGTTGTTCTTATGCGTGAGTGGACATTTCTTGCGGGGAGGGCTTTTGTTCTCTTTCTCCGATGTACAACCCTCGTCCTGAGGTCTTCTGAGTTCATCTCTGTTATAGCACGTCTTTATTTGAAAACAGCAGCGTCAGGTCAGAGGGGAGCGTGAATGTGACTGAGAGAATAAAACTTAAATAAAGAAAACGCTAACCTTTACAAGTTCCATACATTTACCACGATGGTTATAGTCTCAAATGTATGTTTTTACTCTATAATAGTAACAATAAGAGCAGCTCACTACTCAAAATGGTAAATCTTAAAAGAACCTGGAATAAAACCTGCAACCTCTTGGTTATGAGTAAGCAGTTCTTACCTCTGCACCAGCCAAGTGGTCGTGTCAGCATCTTCCCCTAACCTGATTTCCTTTTCTTCGGTTATGTTCTTAAATAAAAACGCACTTGTTTTGTTATACTTGTACCTTGTACGAAACTGTTTATTTGATATTTGGACTTCGGTCTTCATGCATTATATACTTCATGTCTACATTTTGTCAATTATTACTAAAATATGAAAAACGTTTCTTTTTTAGTTATATGTTCAACAATTCCTGCCTTGCATTTCATCCTACATTTACACAGGTCGTTGTAGACACAGAACACACATGAAATGCATGTATTCCAAATAACAATATATTATTTACCCTGTACAACTACAGGCACCTCACACCCACATAAACAGACTTGAGCTGGGAGAACTTTTTGTCCGACTTGAGTTGCGTCGGTGGGGATGAGATAGCAGGCTGAGTGCTGCTTGTGCTGAATGACACATTTGCAAAACAAAAGATGCTAAAGGAGAGGTGCGAAGAAATTTAAGGTCGCCCAGGATTACAACTTTTTTCATAGGCTTAAGGATTGTAGTGTTAATGTATGTAATTTACATTCTATTAACACTGTTACTTTTGAATAGGAGTCACTGTTACAAAAATATGTAGTAAACAAAATTGTGATAACAAACTTGTTGATGCAGTGACTAGAAAAGTTAAACATGTTCCAGCTTCTAAACCCACTAGCCAAGTCTCAGAATGCCATACATCAATATTATTATCTGCTTCCCTCTGTTGCATTTATTTTCAAATAGGTTTTGGTTTTTATGTTTTGTGATTTCATTTGAATTAATGTAACTTCTGATTGTGATAGTTGGTCTTAATGATGCATCAATTTTTTTTTCATTTGCACTTCACAGTATATTTTCCTTGTTACCCCGTATAAATTTTTCTTTGCTGTTTGTATGTTTATGATGTTACTGTGAATATTTCAGATAACTTCTACAACTATTTGTTCTGTTCTTTAGATTGACAAAGAAATTGTTCTACTGAGTGTCCTTAAGGAACCAGTCAGCCGGTCCATTTTTGACTATGTTCTGAGGTCAAAGGATATTACCAGCCTTTTCAGACATTTGCACTTGCGGCAGAAGAAGCGAATAGGGACAATACCAGAATGCCCTCATCCAGAAGACCCGGCTATTGCCCAGCTGTTAAAAAAGCTGCTTTCTCAGGTATATCACGTGTGTTTTATTTTATGCAAAGGCTGTTTTGAATTTAATAAAAAACAAGTGGTGAAGTCTAGACTCACCGGCCTATTTATTAGGTACACCTGTTCAACTTCTTGTTAACGCAAAGATCTAATCCACCAATCACATGGCAGCAACTCAGTGGATTTCGGCAGGTAGACGTTGTCAAAATGACCTGCTGAAGTTCAAACCGAGCATCAGAATGGGGAGGAAAGGGGATTTAAGTGACTTTGAACGTGGCATGGTTGTTGGTGCCAGATGGGCTGGTGTGAGTATTTCAGAAATAATCACTTGTTACAACCGAGGTATGCAGAAGAGCATATGTGAATGCACAACATGTCAAACCTTGAACCAGGTGGGCTACAGCAGCAAGAGACCACACTGAGTGACACTCCTGTCAGCTAAGAACAGGCAACTGAGTCTACAACTCACACGGGCTCACCAGAATTGGACAATATAAGATTGGAAAAACTTTGCCTGGTCTGATGAGTCTCGACTTCTGCTGTGGGATTCTGATGGTAGGGCCAACAGCACGAAAGCATGGATCCATTCTACCTTGTATCAATGTTTCAGGCTTTTGCTGGTTGTGTAATGGTGTGGGAGATATTTTCTTGCCACACTTTGGGCCCCTTAGGACCACTTTAGCATTATTTAAATTCCATAGCCTACCGGATTATTGTTGCTGTCCATGTTCATCTCTTTATGACCGCCATTTTCTGATGGCTCCTTCCAGCAGTATAACTCGCCATGTCACAAAGCTCAGATCATCTCAAACTGGATTCTTGAACATGACAATGAGTTCACTCTACTCAAATGGCCTCCACAGTCACCAGATCTCGTCCAGTAGAGCATCTTTGGGATGTGGTGAAACAGGAGATTCGCATCATGGTTTGACAAACCTGCAGCAACTGTGTGAGGCTGTCATCTCAATATGGACCAAAATCCCTGATGAATGTTCAAAGCACCTGTACAGCAGTTCTGAGGGCAAAAGGAGGTTCAACGCAGTACTAGCAAAGTGTACCTAATAAAGTGGCCGGAGAGATTTTATTTTTCTGCCATTTATAATATACAGTACATTCCAAAAAAGATTGAACTAAGTCATAAAGTCATTGTTTGTGGCCTTAATCTGTTTGACTTTTTTTCTTTTAAGATACTAGCTGCAGATATTAACTCCAATGGGCCTATGTTGCCCTTTTAAATAATTTTTTTTTCATTTGCTGATCTTGCACCATCTACACCATTAAACCTTGAGTAGTATATCCTTACCAAGGAGTGGGTGGGTAAGGCCCTTCCTTACAAAACAAAATAACCTGCAGCATCTGATTTTTACTTTATTTTCCCATTGCTTCTCTACAGAAGGCACAGAAGTAATTCGATTTCAAGGTTTTGCAGTCGAAACAGAGATTTGAACATCAGGGATCTCATATTTCAGCTGGTTAGATTTTAGTTAGCTTAGTGCAGCTCAAGTCAACTACAATTTACTATTTACATCAATGCTTCCACATACATAAATAACAAATAACTGAGATTAAATACTCCCACAGTTGGAGCCAATGTATGCCATCACCAACCCCTGAAAGTACTTCACTGTAGCTGGTGCAAGTGCCACTGAGCAGCAGATTGTAAATTATATCATCCTATATTTCATGGGCACTAAAAATATTTCTCATTTCCTTAAAGTAGAATATTAGAGCAGACTAAAGTAAGGTAAGTTTTTAAAGCTGTCCATAAAGAGTGCATCCAGCTGGTCTACGCATGAACAGCCATGCTGTCCAGACTTGTGGCCTTGTGCGCATTTACTTGTTTAACAAGTCAGAGTGACAGACTGCATGTTTCATTTCAAAATCATTTAGCATGCTGGAGGATTAGTGCTTGTTGTTTGTACTGTGCGTGTCCGAAGAGGTTACAGCATAACAGCTTGCAGACGTTATAAATGAGGTTGTTGAAAAAGAGATTAGCAGGGTTCATGGAATAATAAAGCACTAATATTAATGTTATCTCTCTAAGCTTTGTAGCACTTCAAGTATAATTTATGGATAATTCAAAGAAGCAGATGTGTATATCTCTTGGCTTTTATTCAAGTCAAAAAAGGATTTTTTTCTTTCATTTAAAGAACCATATTTAATTAATGTTGCTATTAAGATACTGGAAGTAGAGTCATAACTGTAATATTGAAAATGTACAGGGCCTTTTAAGAATATTTTATTGATTTAAAACACTGAATCACTTCTTCTGTTTCTTTTTCTTCTCCTTCATCTTCTTTTTCTTCTTCTCTTTCTCCTCTTTCTTTTTCTTTCTCTTTCCTCTCTTTCTCCTTCCTCTCCTTCTTCTTCCTTTTCTTCCTTTTCTTCTCCTTCTCTTTCTCCTTATTCTTCTCTTTCTCCTTCTCCTTCTGCTTCTCCTTCTCCTTCTGCTTCTCCTCCTCCTTCTTCTTCTCTTTCTCCTTCTTCTCGTTCTCCTTCTTCTTCTTCTACCGCCATTAGGGGTTGCCAGAGCGGATCATCTTTTTCTATAACATTGAATCACAATGGATTTAATTTGGATTTTTCGACACTGATGAACAAGACAAGCAAAAACAGATCTCTGCAAAGTGGTCTAACTTAATTACATATATTACACACAATACATTTGATGGCATAAATATTCGCTCCCTTCCATGTGACACACCTAAATCATCTCTGGGGCAGCCAGTTGGCTTTAGAAGTCACATCATTAGTTCAGAGGAGATCACCTGTCTTGTTTTTCACCTTTATTGTAACCTAAATGCTCCTGTAGGTGGGAGGTCCCGTTTGTGCCCCAATCAGAATGGTAGACTGACCTACACAATAAAAACAAAAGAAAACACCAAGCAATTCCAGGGGATGGCGGCAACAAAAAATATAAGACACTGAATAAGCAGTTAAATCAATCATGATAAAAATGGAAAGAACATGGTACAACTATAAATCTGCCTAGAGCAGGCCATCCACGACAAACTGAAGAAGATTAATGAGGGAGGCCACTAAGAGACCTCTGAGAACTATGAAGGAGTTACAGGCAAGTGTCATTGAGATTGGCAAGACTATGCAGATGACAACTGTTGTCTGAGTGCTTCACCAGTCGCAGATTTATGGGAGAGGGGTCAAAAGAAAAAACGTACAGGACACCTTGGCAGGTCGACTCTCAAGTCAGCTGGAGGAAGGTTCTGTGGTCTGGTGAGACCTTAAATTGAGCTTCAGACTAAATGCTGTGAAACATGATGGTGGTGGTGGCAGCATCAGGCTGCCGGGATTCTTCTCTGCTGTGCCGCATGCCCTGGAAGTGTTGTGAGGGTAGCGAGGGAATGTCATGTAGCAAAATGCTTTTAACCTGATAAAATCTGTAAGAAACCTCTGCGAGGATTTGGTTTCCAACAAGAGAGCAGTAAGCTCGAGCATAAAACCAGAGCTACACAGGAATGGCTTAATATCAACTATGTTAATTTTTTTGAGGGGCTGAGTAAGAATCCATATCTTGGTCTAGTGGAGAATTTGTGTCTGAACTTGACAAAGGCTGATCATAATTCCAATGCAACCTAACTGCGCATGAGCCGTTTTGCAAAGAAGAATGAGGAAAAGATGGCAGAGCTTATAGAGAGAGAGACACCCACTCACACAGACTCAAGGCTAGCATGGCCGCCATCTCCTAAATAATGAACACTTATACAACGTCAACATTTATTTCTATAGCACATTTTCATGCAAATGATGTAGGTCAAAGTGCTTTACAAGATTAAGAAAGAGAAAATATAAAAAATAAAATTAGGCAATACTAATTAACATAGAATAAAAGTAAGGTCCGATGGCCAGGGAAGACAGAAAAAGCAAAAAAAAACTATAAAATTATGCAGTCAATTATTTTGTGTTTCATATTTGTAATAAACTCTGACAACTTTATAGAGATATGTTTTTACTTTGACATTTAAAGAGTCTTTTTTTTCTGTTGATCAATGTCAAACAAGGCAAATTAAATTCACTGAGATTCAATGTCGTATAACAATAAAATATGAAAACGTCCATCCAGGGGGAAGGCTTTTTGTAGGCAGCATGTATTTTAATCAGTATTTTACTTTAATTATTCAGTTAATATTAGAAATGTCCAATTTTTTAGAGTCATTATGATACAGAGCCCAGGATCTCTGAAGTGAGGATGTAGACTGGATAGTAAAATAACAATTCACGCAGTTTGATTGTGCTATTTCAGACCTCCAGCCGTTCAATTTTAAACCAGCTTTTCAGTGTCACAAGAGGCCAGAACTTACCAGACGTTATTTGGCACAAGGCAAGAAGCAACTATAGACAGGAAGTGAGTCCACTGCACTTGTTCAGACATCCACACTTACTCATATGGAGTCGAGTAAAAGTCACCATTAATGCTAACCCATACTGTACATCTTTTGGATGAGTGAGTGAAAATTGTGGAATACTGAATTACAGTTGGTAAACCTATGCAATGCTAATTCATAGGCAAGATTTAATAAGGTCATCTAGTTGATTCTGAATATATAAAAATAAACCTCTTCTGACAGTATCCCAGTAAGTATGAGCACCCTTAATGACCATCGTGCCACGTTTATGCTAGCCGATATTAATATAATTATGTTCCAGAAAGGATGCCATGGTGGTGCTGCTGTAGAGCTGCTGCCAAGGTTAACCATTCTTCTATTTTAATTAACAATATTAACACAAACATCTCTTCCCAAGTTAAGAGCCTGGGTGTCATTCTTGACACTACTCTCTCTTTTTCTTCCCATATAAGTAACATTTCTCGGACTGCCTTCTTCCATCTCCAAAACATTTCTAGACGTTGTCCTGTTCTTACGCAACACTGCACTGAAGTATCGGTTAATGCCCGAGTCACCCCGCGTATAGATTACTGTAATGCTATTCTATCTGGCATCCCACAGAAAACGTATCCATCGCTTACAGACTTCTTCAAAATTCTGCTGCCAGGATAATAACCTGCTGTTCTAAATCCGCTGAACATATCACAACGATTCTCTCTCAACTTCACTGGCTCCCTGTTACCTACAGAATTCCATCATGCTGTGGGGCTTGTTCAGGGACTGGGACTCTTACTAAAGTTGAGGTTCGGATGAATTCAACCCAATACTAACAGATTCTTCAAGATAATGTTCAAGCATCAGTAACAAAGTTGAAGTTATGCAGAGGTTGGATATTCCAACAAGACAATGACCCAAAATACAGTTGGAAATCTACAAAGGCATTCATGCAGAGGGAGAAGTCCAATGTTCTGGAATGGCCGTCACAGTCCCCTGACTTGAATATCATCGAAAATCTATGGGATCATCTGAAGCAGGCTGTCCATCAAATTGAACTGAACTGGAGAGATTTTGTATGAAGAATGGTCAGAAATACCTCCATCCAGAATCCAGATACTCATCACAGGCTATAGGAGGACAGCGTCTGGAGGCTCAAAGGAGCAAAAGGAGGCTCAACTAAGTATTGACGTCATATCTCTGTTGAGGTGCCCACATTTATACACCTGTCTAATTTTGTTATGATGCATATTTCATATTTTTTGTTAATCCAATAAACTTAATGTCACTGCTGAAATCCTTCTGTGTCCATAAGGCATGTTGTATATTAAAAGGAAGTTCAGCCAATGAGAAACAAAAATCCAAAAAATTAAGAGGGGTTCGCAAACTTTTACATATGACTGTAATTAATAAATAGTTATATGTAATAAATAATTATATCTAAATTTCCGAGTAATTGTGCTTTAGGTTGAGATGTCATCAATAACATCCTAACCTTGGTATTTTAGCCAGTAGGCATCATCCACTAACTTTTTTTAAGTTTACTGTTAGACCTCAACCATCCTGCATAGTCACATTTTTCCCCTCCTCCATTCACCTGCACCACCTGATTGAGGAATGACCTTTACTCCCTGGTCATAAGGCTCCTCCGTAACCTCTTGTACTGGGTTCTTGGATGTCTCAGCTGATGTTATACTTAAAGTTTTATCTTATAATTGTTGTCTTTGTTTGTATTCAGTGTCTTGGACAGCTTAACTATTAGTGAAACAAATGAGCTTGATGAACTGAGTGTTCCCCTCTTGTTTGTCAAATTTCTTATGTTCCATTACCTGTTGTTGGTATTATACACAGAGGTGGGTAGAGTAGCCAAAAATTGTACTCAAGTAAGAGTAGCTTTACTTCAAAATAATATTACTCAAGCAGAAGTAAAAAGTAGTCATCCACAAAATTACTCAAGTAAGAGTAAAAAAAAAATATTTGGTGAAAAGACTACTCAAGTACTGAGTTACTGTTTGATCATGATAAATGATTTATTTTTTAGAAATGTTGTAATAAGACAGACAAAAATATAAAATAATGTGCAAATTCTGCTATTTCCAAATAATAAAATAAAAAATGAGTAAAAATAAATAACATTTACAAAATAAAGAAGCACAAATGACACAAAGCTCCAAATCTCAGTTTTTCACAACAAAGCTTTTGATGCCAATACCTACAGTAGGTGACATGTATGTCTGAACATTGCAAACTACTTACAGTGACAAGATATCCTGTACACTGACAGTATGATACTGCATATTCACTTGCCCTCCAAATAGCACAGCTGATAAAAAATAACATCAGAACAAGGCAGCTTGTCCACGTACAAGAAGTCTCACTTTACCTTGACAGTCTGTGTCTGTGCATGTTTGGTTAAAAGGTGCTTGTTCTTCACCCGGAGAAGTGATGGTTAAGTCTCAGCAGGAGTTGGCTCTCATTTTTCATGTATTCTTTCTTTCCCTGACCGCTGTCTGTGAAGAGTTTGTGCCGCTATGCCACCATCATAGACATATATAGGTTAGACGCCGCATTCACTGTGTTGCCCAGTCGACACGATACGTCAGCGCATCCGCCACATTGCGAGTGGCAAAAGTGCCATTTAAACTAATACAGGTAGACGTGGAAACCGGGTTTCTGATGAAAAAACAATAACGTATTAAACAGTATCATTACATACAACAGATTTTGGTGAATCGTTTACATGCAATTATTTATATCCATTTATACACTAATAATGGCAATTATTAAATAATAATAATTATTATTATTATTACTAAATAATTCCTCCCATATAAGTAACATTTCTTGGACTGCCCTCTTCCATTTCCGAAACATTTCTAGACGTTCTGCTCTTACCCAACACAGTACTGAAGTATCGGTTGATGCCCGAGTCACCTCACGTATAGATTACTGTAATGCTGTTCTATCTGGCATCCCACAAAAACGTATCCATAAACACAAACTTCTTCAAAATTCTGCTGCCAGGATAATAACCTGCTGTTCTAAATCCACTGAACGTCTCACACCGATTCTGTGTCAACTTCACAGGCTCCCTGTTCACTACAGAATACAATACTAAATACCGCTCTGAATATTTAAAGATCTCCACAACCTCACTGATCTCCTCCAGCCTGACACTCCTCTCGCTCACTCAGATCCTCTTTCTGTACCGCACGTCAGACTCGAGCGTCTCTCCTGGTGCTCCTCAATTCTTGAATTCTCTTCCCTCTCATATTCGTCAGCTCGATTCAATATCACGTTTTAAATCTGTCCTCAAAACTTATCCTTTCAAACTGGCATACCAATTGTGAATTTTGCACTGTTACTGCCAGTTATCTTGGTTTGTATGCTAATTATTATTTTGTGACTTATCATTCTCTTGTTTTTATTTTACTAATGCTGTTTAATTTTATTGTAAGGTGACCTTGAGTGCTAAGATAGGCACTTACTGTATTAAATAAAATGTATTATTATTATTATTATTAAGGAGACTGGGGTTCTTGTCCCGAGTGTTCTCTGTGTGTAGCTTGCTTTCCCTCCGCCATGTCTACATGGGTTTCCTCCAGATGTTCCAGGTTTTTTCCCCACAATCCAAACACATGCAGATATGGTGGATTGGTGTTCCTAAATTAGCCCCACAGTGTGTGTGTGTGTGTGTGGATGTATGTGCACCCTGTCCCGGTGTCCTCCATGTCTTGAGCCCCATTATTGCTGGGATAGGCTCCAGCTTACCCATGATCCTGCCTCGGAAAAGCAAGTTAAGAAAATGGATGATAAAAAATGAGACACAACTTGCTGTACATATAATCTGTTTATCGAGGTTTTAAAATAAAAAAAATATTCATATGAACAATGTAGTATTTGTTGACACTGGATCATAAGCTCATTATATAGTTTTTAAAAACTATACTTTTCTAGACATGTACATATTCTCACTTATCGTTTCTCCTGAGCTGTGGAAGTGTAATTTTGAAATACTAAACCATCTCCTATATCAAAGGGATTCAATGTGACTTCTAGGGTTTTTTTTTTTTCATTCCAAAGAAATAAGTGTTTTGGAGACAGAAGGATCATACTTTCTGCCTCCATGCAAATTTCTGTTTTTATAATTTTTGGATCTACTATGTTTTTTGAAGGTAAAAAAATTGCTTCTGTCATGATCAGTGATGATAGTCATAATTCACGGCACATTTATTTTCTTTTTAAGGGAATGACCGAATCAGAAGAAGACAAATTGTTGGCATTAAAGGATTTCATGCTCAAATCCCACAAAGCCAAGGCTAATATTGTGGATCAGAGCCATTCCCATGATAGCACTCAAAATGGAGTGATTGACCTTGGAACTTTGGGAATTACTGGGCGACAAGTTGACCTTGTGAAACCTAAGCAAGAGGCTGAAGACAAACGAGGTAAATTCATACTGTCTAACCATTTAAATATTTGCATGAAAGGTTCATCCCAAAATTTAGAATTAGTAGGAAGTTAAAAAAAGAAAAATACTCAGTAGTGGGTTAATAAGAGGATACAAAGGGAAAAAAAGATGAATATGGCGTATAAGACTGATAACTCCAGTGTGAATTGAATGAGAGTATTAAAGCAGCCACTAAGAAGGACATTAGGGAGGCTAAAAGGCAGTTAGAGAAGAGCTTAGACGATAGGGCGATAGATGACTCAAAGAGATTCTTTATGTATTTTTATAGCAAAAGAATAGTCAAGGAAGAGTTGAAGAGTGTCAAGAATAGTAAAGGGGAGTTAAAATATACAGCCCTTGAAATAGCGAATGCTCCAAACTTGCATTTTTCTGAAGTCTTCACATGTGAGGAAATGGATTACCTCCCAGCAGTATCAGGCACTGAGTGATCTGGAAATTGTTGATGGAGACGTACTGCATAGATTAAATAGGCTGAAATCAAACAAATCACCAGAGTCAGGTAATATTTATCCTTGAGTGCTTAAGAAGGTGAGCAAGGCCATATATAAACCCTTGACTCGTATATTTAGGAAGTTAGTGGGTAAATTCTGAAGGACTGGAAAATGGAAAATATTGTTCCGCTATGTAGAAAGAGTAATCGGGCAGATCCTAGCAGCTATAGGCCTTAATGTGCATCTCAGGTTAATTAATGGAATGAATTGTTAAGGAAAACATTGAACAACACATGGCAAGAACAAGAGGTTTACTGAAACAGCATGAGGTTAGATAAGAGAGGAAGAGTTTTATTAACGTTTTGGAACTCTATGAGGTATCAACAAAAAGATATGATCAAAGTGGAGCATATGATATTATTTATCTTGACTTTCAGAAAGAATTTAATAAGGTGCCACATGAGAGGTTGGGCATCAAAGTAAAAGAATGGCACAACCAGTCTGAGTCTAGTCATAGAATGTTTTTATTTTAAAGAAATGGATGGATATGGAGGGTTCACTTTTAAACCCAACCCATAGATATATGTATGTATGTATATATATATGTATGTATATATATATATGTATGTATATACAGTGGTGTGAAAAACTATTTGCCCCCTTCCTGATTTCTTATTCTTTTGCATGTTTGTCACACAAAATGTTTCTGATCATCAAACACATTTAACCATTAGTCAAATATAACACAAGTAAACACAAAATGCAGTTTTTAAATGATGGTTTTTATTATTTAAGGAGAAAAAAAATCCAAACCTACATGGCCCTATGTGAAAAAGTAATTGCCCCCTGAACCTAATAAATGGTTGGGCCACCCTTAGCAGCAATAACTGCAATCAAGCATTTGCGATAACTTGCAATGAGTCTTTTACAGCGCTCTGGAGGAATTTTGGCCCACTCATCTTTGCAGAATTGTTGTAATTCAGCTTTATTTGAGGGTTTTCTAGCATGAACCGCCTTTTTAAGGTCATGCCATAGCATCTCAATTGGATTCAGGTCAGGACTTTGACTAGGCCACTCCAAAGTCTTCATTTTGTTTTTCTTCAGCCATTCAGAGGTGGATTTGCTGGTGTGTTTTGGGTCATTGTCCTGTTGCAGCACCCAAGATCGCTTCAGCTTGAGTTGACGAACAGATGGCCGGACATTCTCCTTCAGGATTTTTGGTAGACAGTAGAATTCATGGTTCCATCTATCACAGCAAGCCTTCCAGGTCCTGAAGCAGCAAAACAACCCCAGACCATCACACTACCACCACCATATTTTACTGTTGGTATGATGTTCTTTTTCTGAAATGCTGTGTTCCTTTTCGCCAGATGTAGCGGGACATTTGCCTTCCAAAAAGTTCAACTTTTGTCTCATCAGTCCACAAGGTATTTTCCCAAAAGTCTTGGCAATCATTGAGATGTTTCTTAGCAAAATTGAGATGAGCCCTAATGTTCTTTTGCTTAACAGTGGTTTTGCGTCTTGGAAATCTGCCATGCAGGCCATTTTGCCCAGTCTCTTTCTTATGGTGGAGTCGTGAACACTGACCTTAATTGAGGCAAGTGAGGCCTGCAGTTCTTTAGGCGTTGTCCTGGGGTCTTTTGTGACCTCTCGGATGAGTCGTCTCTGCGCTCTAGAGGGGTAATTTTGGTCGCCAGCCACTCCTGGGAAGGTTCACCACTGTTCCATGTTTTTGTCATTTGTGGATAATGACTCTCACTGTAGTTCACTGGAGTCCCAAAGCTTTAGAAATGGCTTTATAACCTTTACCAGACTGATAGATCTCAATTACTTCTGTTCTCATTTGTTCCTGAATTTCTTTGGATCTTGGCATGATGTCTAGCTTTTGAGGTGCTTTTGGTCTACTTCTCTGTGTCAGGCAGCTCCTATTTAAGTGATTTCTTGATTGAAACAGGTGTGGCAGTAATCAGGCCTGGGGGTGGCTACGGAAATTGAACTCAGGTGTGATACACCACAGTTAGGTTATTTTTAACAAGGGGCAATTACTTTTCACACAGGGCCATGTAGGTTTGGATTTTTTCCCCTAAATAATAAAACCATCATTTAAAAACTGCATTTTGTGTTTACTTGTGTTATATTTGACTAATGGTTAAATGTGTTTGATGATCAGAAACATTTTGTGTGACAAACATGCAAAAGAATAAGAAATCAGGAAGGGGGCAAATAGTTTTTCACACCACTGTATATGTATGTATGTATATATATATATATATATATATATATATATATATATATATATATATATATATGTATATATATGTATATATGTATATGTATATATGTATATGTATATATATATATGTATATATATATGTATATATATATATGTATATATATATGTATATATGTATATGTATATATATATATGTGTATATATGTATATATATATATATATATATGTATATAAACTGCTCAAAAAATTAAAGGAACACTTTGAAAACACATCAGATCTCAATGGGAAAAAGAAATCCTCCTGGATATCTATACTGATATAGACTGGGTAATGTGTTAGGAACGAAAGGATGCCACATCGTTTGATGGAAATGAAAATGATCAACCTACAGAGCCCGAATTCAAAGGCGCCCCAAAAATCAGAGTGAAAAAATTATGTGGCAGGCTAGTCCATTTTGCCAAAATTGAATTGCAGCAACTCCAAATTATGCAGCACTTTGTATGGCCCTGTGTTCTTGTATACATGCCTGACAACATCGGTGCATACTTCTAATGAGATGACAGATGGTGTTGTGGGGGATCTCCTCCCAGATCTGGACCAGGGCATCACTGAGCTCCTGAACAGTCTGAGGTGCAACCTGGTGGCATTGGATGGACCAAAACATAATGTCCCAGAGGTGTTCTATTGGATTTAGGTCAGGAAAGTGTGGTGGCCAGTCAATGGTATCAATTCCTTCATCCTCCAGGAATTGCCTGCATACTCTCACCACATAAGGCCAGGAATTGTCGTGCACCAGGAGCCACTGTACCAGCATAGGGTCTGACAATGGGTCCAAGGATTTCATCCTGATACCTAATGGCAGCCAAGGTGCCTTTGTCAAGCCTGTAGTGGTCTGTGTGACCCTCCATGGATATGCCTCCCCAGACAATCATTAACCCACCACCAAACTGCTCATGCTGAATGATGTTACAGGCAGCATAATGTTCTCCATGGCTTCTCCAGACCCTTTCACTTCTGTCACGTGCTCAGGGTGAACATGCTCTCATCTGTAAAAAGCACAGGGCACCAGTGGTGCATCTGCCAATTCTGGTATTCTATGGCGAATGCCAATCGAGCTGCATGCTGCTGGGCAGTGAGCTCAGGGCCCATTAGAGGACATGGGGCCCTTGGGTCACCCTCATGAAGTCTTTCTGGTTGTTTGGTCAGAGACATTCACACCAGTGGCCTGCTGGAGGTCATTTTGTAGGGCTCTGGCAGTGCTCATCCTGTTCCTCCTTGCCCAAAGGAGTAGATACTGGTCCTGCTGATGGGTTATGGACCTTCTATGGCCCTCTCCAGCTCTCCTAGAGTAACTGCATGTCTCCTAGAATCTCCTCCATGCCCTTGAGACTGTGCAGGGAGACACAGCAAACCTTCTGGCAATAACACGTATTGATGTGCCATCTTGGAGAAGTTGGACTACCTGTGCAGCCTCTGTAGGGTCCAGGTATCGCCTCATGCTACCAGTAGTGACACTGACTGTAGCCAAATGCAAAACTAGTGAAGCCTCCACCTGTTAAACCATTCCTGTTTTGGGGGTCATCTCATTGTTGCCCCTCTAGTGCATCTGTTGTTAATTTCATTAACACCACAGCAGCTGAAACTGATTAACAACCCCCTCTGCTACTTAACTGACCAGATTAATATCCAATAAGTTTCATTGACTTTATGCTATACTCTGATTAAAATGTGTTCCTTTAATTTTTCTGAGCAGTATATATATATTTATGAATATTTATATATATATATATATATATATAAATATATATGTGTATGTATATATATATATATGTATGTATGTGTGTGTATATATATATATATATATATATATATATATATATATATATATATATATATATATATATATATATACAGTAATCCCTCCTCAATGTGGGGTTGCGTTCCAGAACCCCACGATAGATGAAAATCGAAGTAGAAACCATATGTTTGTATGGTTATTTTTATATATTTTAAGCCCTTGTAAACTCACCCACACTGTTAACATTATTAGAGCCCTCTAGACATGAAATAACACCCTTTAGTCAAAAGTTTAAACTGTGCTTCATGACAAGACAGAGATGGCAGTTCTTTCTCACAATTAAAAGAATGCAAACGTATCTTCTTTTCAAACGAGCGCCGTCAGGAGCAGAGAATGTCAGAGAGAGAGAGCGTGACAGAAAAACAAACAATCAAAAAATCAATACGTGCTGTTGGGCTTTTAATTATGCACACCGCGATAAAGCAGCCGCAAAGAAGGGAGCAATGTGAAGGTAAGTCTTTCAGCATTTTTTAGAGTAGCCTCCGTATCTTCTAAACAAACAGCCTCTGTGCAAACAGCCCCTCCGTCAGGCGCAGAGAACGTCAGAGAGAGAGCGCGCGAAATTAAGCAAACAATCAAAAAATCAATGTGTGCTTTCATTTCTTAGAGGAGCGTCCATATCCTCTAGGCAAACAGCCCCTCTGCTCACACCCCCTCCGTCAGGCGCAGAGAATGTCAGAGAAAGACAGAGAAAAGCAAACAATCCGCTCTGGGAAGCATATCGTATATCATTGAGGAGTTTTAGTTAATATGTAATACATGCTCTGATTGGGTAGCTTCTCAGCCATCTGCCAATAGCGTCCCTTGTATGAAATCAACTGGGAAAACAAACTGAGGAAGCATGTAACCTAAATTAAAAGACCCATTGTCCAGAAATCCATGAACCAGCGAAAATCCGTGATATATATTTAGATATGCTTACATTTAAAATCCAGCGATAGAGTGAAGCTTGAAAGTCGAAGCGCGATATAGCGAGGGATTACTGTATACAGTAATCCTTCCTCGATCGCGGGGGTTGTGTTCCAGACCCCCCCGCGATAGGTGAAAATCCGCGAAGTAGAAACCATATGTTTGTGTGGTTATTTTTATATATTTTAAGCCCTTATAAACTCTCCCACCCTGTTAACATTATTAGAGCCCTCTAGACATGAAATAACACCCTTTAGCCAAACGTTTAAACTGTGCTCCATGACAAGACAGAGATGACAGTTCTTTCTCACAATTAAAATAATGCAAACATATCTTATCTTCAAAAGAGCGCCATCAGGAGCAGAGAATGTCAGAGAAGGCTCGCTAAGAAAAAGCAAACAATCAAAAAATCAACACGTGCTTTTAAGTATACAGAAGCACCGCGATAAAGCGGCATTTTGTAGAGGAGCGTCCGTGTCCTCTGTGCAAACAGCCCCTCTGCTCACACCCCCTCCGTCAGGCAGAGAGAGTGAGAAAGATAGAGAGAAGCAAACAAGCACATGAGGAAGCATATCTTATATCATTGAGGAGTTTTAGTTAATATGTAATACATGCTCTGATTGGGTAGCTTCTAAGCCTTCCGCCAATAGCGTCCCTTGTATGAAATCAACTGGGCAATCAAACTGAGGAAGCATGTAACCTAAATTAAAAGACCCATTGTCCGCAGAAATCTGTGAACCAGTGAAAAATCCATGATATATATTTAGATGTGCTTACATTTATAATCCGTCGAAGCGCGATATAGCGAGGGATTACTGTATATATATGTATGTATATATACTCAGCAAAAAAAGAAACGTCCTCTGACTTTCAACTGTTTGTACTTTCAGTAAACTTAATGAGTAAATATTTGTATGAACACTAAAAGAGTCAACACCATAAGACATAAACTAAAAATGTTTCACAATGTGTCCCTGAATGAAGGGAGGCTCAAAATCAAAAGTACCAGTCAGTATGTGGTGTGGCCACCAGCTGCTTGAAGTACTGCAGTGCATCTCCTCCTCATGGACTGGACCAGATTTGTCAGTTCTTGCTGTGAGATGTTACCCCACTCTTCCACCAAAGCACCTGCAAGTTCCTGGACATTTGTGGGGGGAATGGCCCTAGCCCTCACCCTGCGATCCAACAGGTCCCAGACGTGCTCAATTCCTTCGATGATAAACACAAATCCGTCCATCACCCCTGGTGAGACAAAACCGTGACTCATCAGTGAAGAGCACTTTTTGCCACTCCTGTCTGGTCCAGCGAAGGTGGGTTTGTGCCCATAGGCGGCGTTGTTGCTGGTGATGTCTGGTAAGGACCTGCCTTACAACAGGCCTACAAGCCCTCAGTCCAGCCTCTCTCAGCCTATTGCGGACAGTCTGAGCACTGATGGAGGGATTGTGTGTTCCTGGTGTGACTCGGGCAGTTGTTGTGGCCATCCTGTACCTGTCACGCAGGTGTGATATTCGGATGTACCGATCCTGTGCAGGTGTTGTTACACGTGGTCTTCCACTGTGAGGATGATAAGCTGTCCTTCCTGTCTCCCTGTAGCGCTGTCTTAGGCGTCTCACAGTGCGGACATGGCAATTTATTGCCCTAGCCAAATCAGCAGTCCTCATGCCTCCCTGCAGCATGCCTAATGCACGTTCACGCAGATGAGCAGGGACCCTGGGCATCTTTCTTTGGGTGTTTTTCACAGTCAGTCGGTAGACAAGTCTCTTTAGTGTCCTGCGTTTTTAGAACTGTCACCTTAAATGTCTACTTTCTGTAAGCTGTTAAGGTCTTAACGACCATTCCACAGGTGCATGTTAATTAATTGATTATGGTTAATTGAACATGCATGGAATGTTAATGTTTTTAAAACATTATTGTTGAAATACACAGTCCTGAAAAAGGGACGTTTCTTTTTTTGCTGAGTATATATATATATATGTATGTATATATGTATGTATATATATGTATATGTATATGTATATGTGTATATGTATATATATATGTATATATGTATATATGTATGTATATATAAATATATGTATGTATATGTATGTATGTATATAAAAAGTGTGCATCAGCTATCTCTAACATTGAGTCAAAGTTCGGCACAGTATGTATTTTGTTAACATTTTTGATTATTTTGTGTTCTTGTTCATCTGTGTCACCAAATTTATCTAGTGTTATGTGTCAGGGTGCTCAATAAGCTCCATCACTGTTGCAGGAAATGTACATTAATTTTGTAATCAAACACGGAATTTCCCTTTAACCATATTGACTGAACATTTTGAAATTACTCTAGATAGCATTTATATGACACCTGATTATTGCATGGTATAGTTTTTGTTACGAAGAGTCGTTAGTATTAAAGAGGCAAAGCACAGACAAGATTATGTAGTAATCACCATGGCCACTATCAGATCACTGCACATGAATGCCATCTAAACTGTTACATTTCACCAGCTTACTGCAGAACTCTATCGGATTAAAGTTGGGAATTCTTAAACTGGCTGAATACAAGAAGCAGCTGCAAGTTTCAGTGACACAGTTCACTTCCCCTGTTCACTGACAATAATTTCTTTGTTTGCTTTTTTAGATAAATTTTCATTGTATCTTGTAAAGGCTCTTAATAGGCCATATGATTGAACTGACTGCGTTCTAATAACATTTTCTGATTAGATGAAGCATTTATTTACCTGTAAAGTGAACTACAGGCTAAATGGATCATTTGAACATTTTCAAAATGCTGTCTCAAATGTATTGAAAAGATTTTATTATGTTGAATTACGCACCAGTGTTAATTGCCTTTTATTTTTTTTTCCAGCAAGAAAACATACAAAGCAAGACTCCAACATGAATGAAGAATGGAAAAGTATGTTTGGCTCTTTGGAACCCTCCAACACAACACAGACGGTCTGTAAACTCTTTTTTTTGGCAAACTCCCTTTTTGGCTTTCAAAAACAGAGAATTACAGCTTGAAACTTACTCTTCTGTTTTCTGCCGTGCTTGTTAACCTCCAGTGTCCCCACATTTTGACAAGAAACATAAAGCACATTATGCTGATCCTGATGACGATGATATAACTTTTTAATCCCCAAGGGGAAATTGTCTTTTTGGATGACGTTTGGGGGGCTGAGCGCAGTGTCTGCCATTGTACAGTGTCCCTGGAACAATGATCAGGTTAGGGGCCTTGCTCAAGGGCCCAATGGACTGGGACCTGCACTCAGGACTAAAAACTTTGTGTTCTTTATCTCCTTGTGGTCATTTTTTGTGGAAGAGCTGGGGTTTCTGCATAAATACTCTTGAATTAATAAAGAAAATTCCTCAACTTTAAACAAATAACTAAGTACAAAAATAAACCATTTCCAGTTAATGTTCTCTTAAGTTGGCATCAAACAGTAAAATCTGAAATATTTGGAACTTTTACTTTTGTATATCCAATTTTTTTACTGATTTATGGTTAGGACTTATTTAATGGGAAGGTTGGTGCATAACTTTCACAAATATAATTTTCACAAGGTCTTGGTTAAGCTAAGCACCAAATAACAAAAAACATTAATAATTCTTGTATGTTTTCAGCATGTTTGAACGTTCTGCCAAATGAATTCTGTAATAGTTAAACAATTAAACTATGAGGAGGAGCCTTTTGCCTGTTTATGATGTTTGCTAATCTTTTTAGATAGCTAGAAAGAAAGAAAGAACAAACAAAAAAACAACATTTGTCCCATGAGTGAAATTTGGCTTTTTACAGAAGGTCAATGAATAATAAATACATAGATAGATAGATAAGCAAATCAATAAATATACACACACACACTTTGCTAATCCTGAAAGAAAGAAAGAAAGAAAGAAAGAAAGAAAGAAAGAAAGAAAGAGAACTTTATTGGTCCCATGGGAAAAATGTGGCTTTTTACAGAAGATCAATGAATAGATAGATAGATAGATAGATAGATAGATAGATAGATATGAAAGGCACTATATAATAGATAGATAGATAGATAGATAGATAGATAGATAGATAAGCAAATCAATAAATATACACACACACTTTGGTCTGATCACACACTGGAATGACTATAAAGCAAGAAAAATAAAAAAGTGAAAATGCACAGAGCCCAGATGAACACAAATGCACTCACCCACCCGTACATAATTCACCCCAAGCATTCTCTTGCATCTCTTGGTTTGCACTCGCTTGTGTTCTTATATATATATATATATATATATATATATATATATAGGCACCACTAAATCTTTTAAGTTTTAAATTCTGATTTATGCTTTTAATATATACCAGGAAATACACAGAACCGCCAGCCCTCAAATAAAGGTGGTTACTTTTATCGTTTTCACTCTTTTGGGCTTGTACTTTGTCTTCCTAGCGATGCGTTGTAAATTGCACACACTTTTTAAATAGCATTTGAAGCTTCACATCATTGTACGTATATCACATTGTAGATCAGGGACGGGAGGGGTGTGGGGACACGGCTGTGCGATATGAGCTTAAATTAATATTTCAGTTATTTTTGAACAAAAATGTAATATTCAAGGTATCTTGGTAGATTCTCAAAACACCTTATTGATGAAGATCAACACCATACAGTATATACCATTAACCTGGTATATTTTCTTACATTAATAATATGAAATATTAGTAAAGAAAACTATTTTCCCCAAATTGCAGCAAATTCATGACTAGCCTCAAAGAAACATCTCAAATAGCTTGTGTTTTCCAACCATTTTTATTTTATATTTCCTCTGCGTATTTTTGAGTTTCCATTGTAAGTATTGCCTAATCACTGCTTTCTCTCTCTGTCTCTCTCTGTTTGACTGCTTCATATAAAGAAAGACAAAGCTCTTCATTCACTATCTCCCAAGTCACAGACTGTAACACATGTACATGTTGTATATATTTTTTTATGATTTATATCATTTTTAATGGTTCCACATTATGTGTTTGCATATATAACTTATTTTTCTGACTCAGAGAGTCCCAGAATAGAACACAAAGAATGACCGTGTATCTAATCCTTTTATTGCCTATTTCTTAGAAATCCAGTTCTTTTGTCTGATGGTATTTATTTCTATGAGTGGTCTAAAATAAATAATGAAACAGAACAGTTAAACTACACCAAACGATAAGTAAAATGCAATATAATTTTATCTCAATGGCTTGCTTTTATGATTGTTAAGACCGACTAGAGAAAGTTGTCAGTTAAATGGTTGGAAATGAAAATATTAGAGTTTTAAACCTACTAATTACACAAAAGCCATGGATCTTAAACTCATTTCCTTGAGTACCCCAGTGGATGCAGGTTTTGGTCAAACTGATTTTTTAATCAAAACCTAATTTATGCTGTTAAAGCTGGGGGTTGTTGAACTCTGGTCTTGGAGGGCCGCAGTGGCTGCAGTTTTTCATTCTACTCTATTGTACTTGGTAGATAGTGACTCTTGTTACGGTCCAGGGGCAGGGGGCAGGGGGTTAAGGTAGTGGACAGAGTTCAGCATCCTGACAGCTTGGTAGATAAAGCTGTTAGACAGTATTGTGCAGCGGGCCCGGAAGCTCCGGTACCTTTTCCCTGAGGGTAGGAGGCTAAAAAGGGAGTGAAAGGGGTGGGAGGAGTCACCAGCAATGCTGGCGGCTCGACGGGTGTGGAAAATGTCCTTGAGGGAGGGCAGTGGGGCACCAGTGATCTTATTGGCCGCATCCACTATGCGTTGCAGGGACTTTCTACAGAAGGCAGTGCAGCTTTCATACCACACTGAGATGCAGTTAGTGAAGAAAGAGCACATGATCAGGGGTGGAACTTGTGCTCTCCTCAGTTTGCGTTGAAAGTAGAGGCAGTTTTGAGCTTTCTTAGCCAGTGATGTGGTATTATCTGACCAGGAGAGGTCCTCTGAGATGTACGTCCTCAGGAACTTGGTGCTACTCACCCTTTCCACAGCTACACCATCAATGGTCAGTGGGTGTTGCTGTGAATGACCTCTCCTGAAATCGACCATAATCTCTTTGGTCTTTCCCACATTCAGGAAGAGATTGTAGCCTTTACGCCACTGGACCAGTTGGCTCACCTCGTTCCTGTGGTTGGCTTCGTCATTGTTGGTGATGAGGCCGACCACGGTTGTATTGTCTGCAAACTTGACAAAGTGATTGGAACTGTAGATTGGTACACAGTCATGGGTCAGCAGGGTGAAGAGCAGCGGGCTGAGCACACACCCTTGTGGGGCCCCTGTCCTCAACGTGATGGTCTTAGAGGTGTTATTGCCAACTCGCACATTTTGTGGCCTCCCAGTAAGAAAGTACAACAGCCAGTTGCAGAGAGAGGCCTTGAGTCCCAAATGGCTGAGTTTTTGTATTAGCTGCTGGGGAATGATTGTGTTGAATGCTGATCTAAAATCTAAGAACAACATTCGCACATAGGAGTTCTTTGAGTCCAGGTGGGTGAGGGCTGAATGGAGAGCATCCTCTATGGACCTTTTTGACCAGCTTACCTGTGCCCATCACACAATATCTGAAAATAAAGAAAGGTGAAGGTCTCAGTAAAGTTGATCTCACAGCTCAGCTAAAAAGTTTGACAGTGCTCTTAGAAAAATACAGAAAAATCAGCAGTTTTGGAAATGTCGGCTGTGGCACAATGAGAGTAACAACAAGCTGTGGAATTAAATAACAGGTTTATTTACCAGCAAAAATTGGCTTCTCATTAAGAAACTGGTTGGAGTTTGAAGTCCCAATTTAGCTGGTCATCTGTCATCTCGTTTCACGTCTCGTTTCTGTTTGGCTGCCATTTAATGACGAAAAGAATCAATTGAGAGGACAGAATACTTAAAAGCAGGGCTATTAAAATGAAGAAAAAGAACTTCATTAGCTTTGAAACCTGGTCACTGATAGGAAAAGAGTTAGAATGAAAACCTGCAGCCACCGCGGCCGTTGAGGTCTGGAGTTTGACACTCGTGTTAAAGCAGTGTGTTCTTGTG
The DNA here is from genome assembly GCF_016835505.1 of Polypterus senegalus. NCBI lineage: Eukaryota > Metazoa > Chordata > Cladistia > Polypteriformes > Polypteridae > Polypterus > Polypterus senegalus. The sequence continues at coordinate 3,631,660 of NC_053168.1, read as the reverse complement.
GAGAATATATAATGATGTTGATTGGGAGAAAAGTCAAGGTCAGGACGTAGCAAAAAGTTATAAACCAGGACAAAATTAGGAGACAAAATCAAGACATTAAGTAAGAAAGAAATTAAAAATTGGAAAGATCAAAGTCATAATTAGAAGCAGAAAAAAAGGATTTGGAGTTTAAACACAAAGGCACATAAGTTTTATCTCTGAATTCGGACAGAGAAGTGTCGTGACAGATGACCTTTTAAGCCAACAAAAAATTAGAGTCGTGACCTCCGCCGCAACAGCGTCCCTCACAGTAATATACAAAATGGCAGCAGAAATGGTTCAGAATGAAATTACAAAATCTAAACTATGTGCTGCAGCATGAATCTATAAGATAAATGACCTAAAAACCCTAAAGAAAGAATTTCCTTGGACATAATTACGGCCAATACAAGAGCAGAAAATGACCCAAAAACACATTGCATAACAGTTTAATCATGAATTTCACTGATACATTTAGTAAAGTCATTGTTTTTTGATTTTTATCATTGTTATTTTCAAAAAAACTTGCTGTCCCTTTCTTCTCCAGCTTTAATTTCCTTCTAGAAATACTGTTCCACACCAAACTGAAAGGCCAATACCACAGTGTTTGTTGCCATTATTAACTTGAATATGATTATGAATTTACTGATGAATCAGAGTTTAATGTCACAGATTGTCTCATTCTATTGCAGGTTACTGATGGTTCCAATGTTCAGACAAGAAAAACAACAGTTTCGGTACCTGCAGTCGTTCCTGTGAGTGGCCCGTCGGCTTATCAAAGGCGAATCACTACTTGTAAAACGGAGTTTCAGCAGCTAGTGCAACAGAAAAGAGAGCAGTGTAACGCAGAAAGGATGGCAAAGCAAATGATGGAGAATGCTGAATGGGAGACAAAACCACCTCCTCCAGGTAACTCGTCACACGTGTAATTAGTATATTGATACGTATACATATATATACTTTTTTTTGCCTCCCATTTGGCACCTCTTTCAATCAGGAATTTTCTTCTGGAAAGATTTAATGCCTGCTAGTTTTGTTCCATCTGAACTTCTATTCAAATACTAAGTCTACTTTCAAATAGGAGCAGACGATGAGCTGGTTGATCCGGTACACCTGATCAAATCCTTCTTGTGATTTGGAATTTTATAAAAATGCTTTTCCAGCATGCTGGAAATTAGAATAATACCTGCAAACACATTTACATGTGAAACGTGTTCTGTCACAAAACATGCAAATCTACGAAGGCAAAAGGATATGTGATTTTTTCTCTGTCCGTTTTTTTTTTGCATTTTATTAAAATCCATACAAGCACATCAAGTTTAGCAAAACTAGGTTCAAAACACATTAGCCCTCACCCATGTGAAAGAGAGCTAGGCCAGCAGAGTAGAACTTTAAACTAGTAAAAATAAGTAAATAGATACGAGATTAGACAGGAGTCCCTGTGGACTGTGATGTTTGCTGATGACATTGTGATCAGTAGCGATAGTAGGGAGCAGGTTGAGGAGACCCTGAAGAGGTGGAGATATGAGAGGAGAGGAATGAAGGACAGGAGGACCACCAAGACAGAATACATGTGCGTGAATGAGAGGGGGGTCAGTGGAGTGGTGAGGATGAGTAAGTAGAGCTGGTGAAGGTAGATGAGTTTAAATACTTGGGATGAGCAGTACAGAGTAATAAGGATTGTGAAGAGTGGTGAAGAAGAGAGTGCAGGCAGAGTGGAATAGGTGGAGAAGAGCGTCAGGAGTGATTTGTGACAGACGGGTATCAGCGAGAGTGAAAGGGGAAGGTCTACAGAATGGTAGTGAGACCAGCTGTGTTATATGGGCTGGAGACGGTGGCAGAGTTAAAGATGTTAAGATTTGCATTGGGTGTGACGAGGATGGATAGGTTAAGAAATGAGTACATTAGAGGGTCAGCTCAAGTTGGACAGTTGGGAGACAAAGTCAGAGGGGCAACATAGCGTTGGTATGGACATGTACAGAGGAGAGATGTTGGGTATATTGGTAGAAGGGAGCTAAGGATAGAGCTGCCAGGTTAGAGGAAAAGAGGAAGGCCTAAGAGTAGGTTTACGGATGTGGTGAGAGAGGACACGCAGGTGATGGGTGTGACAGAACAAGATGCAGAGGACAGGAAGAGATGGAAGAAGATGATCCACTGTGGCAACCCCTGACAGGAACAGCCGAAAGAAGAAGAAGATAAATGAATAAATGAATAAAAAAGAAGGGAGATAATCTGATTCCTCAATTTAAATGCTTTTTCTAAAATGTTATTGATTAGATCCTGACAGGTTTTGGAAAAGTTTTGTTCAGATCCTCTAAGTGATAATTTGATTTTTTCCAATTTCAAATAGTATAGAACATCAGTTACCCACTGAGTTAAGAGGGGTGGATTAGAATTCTTCTAGTTGAGCAAAATAAGTCTATGTGCTAATAGTGAAGTAAAAGCAATCACAGTTCATTTGTCCTTCTCCACTTTGAGCCCACCAAACACAGCTGTTAGTAGATTAGGAGGGATTGTGACTCCAAGGCTATCTGATAGGCATTTAAAGATTTTGGTCCAGAATGTTGTTATTTTGGTGCAGGCCCAAAACATGTGGCCCAATGAGGCTGGAACTTGATTGCAACGTTCGCAGGTTGGATCTTGCCCTAGAAACATTTTGGACAATTTTAAACAAGACAAATGCACTCGATATATAATTTTTACTTGAATAATTGTATGCTTTACACATACGGAGCTCAAGTGAATTCTGTGCATTGCTACCTTCCGCTCCTTTCCAGAGATGTTGAGTGAGATCCTTTTCCCACTGTGCTGTTGGATCTTTGAAAGGGAGGAACTGTAAAATGTTTTTACATATTACGGATATGCTGTCTAAATCCTCAAGACTGATCAATATTTTTTCTGGCATAGAGGTAGGTGGGAGGTGAGGAAAATTGGACAGGTATTTTTTAACAAAGTTTCTGGTTTGAAGGTAGTGAAAGAAATGTGTTTATGGAAAGTTAAACTTGGAGTGTTGTTGTCTTTGTAAGGATCTCTAAGTGATTTAATCCTGAATGTTTTCCAGATATTAAAAACTGCATAAGTTTCAGAGGTTGGAAAAAGGTGGCTCTCATGCAGAGGTGCCACAGATAAAAGCTTCACATTCTTAAAATACTTCCTACATTGGTTCATATTCTGAGTGAGTGAAGCACAATTGGGTTGTTAATATATTGGCGATAACTTGTACTTATTGGGGTACAAAGCAAGGTATATAAAGAAATGCTGCAGGATTTTATTTCTATTGCAGACCAAGCCTGTGTCTATTCATCTATTTGTGTCCATGTCCAGGTTTTTATAGTTTATATATTCACCGCCCAGTAATAAAATTGATAGTTAGGTAGAGCCATGCCACGTTCTGCCTTAGGTCTTTGTAGGGTCTCCCTTTGGATATGTGGATGTTTTGAATTCCAAATAAATGAGGTTATAGTTGAATCTAATTTCTTAAAAAATGATTTATTGATGTATATTGGAATGTTCTGAAATAGAAAAAGAAGCTTAGGAAGGATATTCATCTTAACAATGTTAATTCTTCCAGCTAAAGTGAGATGAAGGGTAGACCATCTATGCAAATCTTGCTTATTTTTTCCATACAGAATGCAAACTTTTGTTGATAAAGATCTTTACGTTTACTTGTGATGTTTACCCCTAGGCATTTAAACTGACCTGTAATGATAAAAGGGATGGTGTCCAATCTAATATTTTGTGCTTGAGAATTCACTGGTAAGAGAACACTTTTAGTTAAATTAATTCTGAGTCCAGAAATCTTTTGAAATTCTGTTAGTGCTGTTAGGACTGCAGGCTCAGTATTTTGTGATCTGATATATACAGTACCATATCATCTGCGTATAGAGAGATTTTCTGTTCAAGTCCTTCTCTGATAATCCCCTTTATCTCATAGGCATTTTGACAGTGAAGTGCCAGTGGCAGTGCTAACTGTGTGTAATACAGTAGGTGAGCCAATACCTTTGAAGAATTCGCTCAGACTAATGTGCCTTTTAACCTGATTGATAAGTTGATGCTGATTTCCGCCCCTCACAACTCTGCATTGGATTAAACAGGTTTGGCAACATACCATTGATTCAGATATTCAGACCCCTTTCCTTTTTTCACATTTTGTTATGTTGCTAAAATCAATTGAATGTATTTTTCCCTCCATCAAACAACAGTCAATGCCCCAGAATAAAAAAAATGCAAAAATAGGATTTTAGAAATTATTGTTGACTTATTTAAAATAAAAAAGTCAAATAACACATCAATCAATCAGTCAATCAACATTTATTTATATAGCACATATTCATACAAAAAAAATGTAGCTCAAAGTGCTTTACAAAATGAATAGAGAAATAGAAGACACAATAAAAAATAAACATAAGTCAACATTAATTAACATAGAATAAGAGTAAGGTCCGATGGCCAGGGTGGACAGAAAAAACAAAAAACTCCAAAGGCTGGAGAAAAAAATAAAATCTGTAGGGGTTCCAGACCAAGAGACCGCCCAGTCCCCTCTGGGCAATCTACCTAACATTAGACAAACAGTCCTCTTTGTATTTAGGGTTTTCATGGAAGGACCTGATGATGATGGTCAGGTAGACTTCTGGCTTTCAGTCCATCAATGTTGGTGCATCAGGATGCTTTGAGTAGGTGGTGGTGGCACAGGTCGCCACCACAAAGAAACCGGAAAAAGAAACAGAAGAGAGAGTTGGGGTCAGTACGGATTTTGGAGCCACTGTGAATAATTATTGTGATGAATTGAACATACAGAGTATCAGGATTAAGTTAAAGTGAAGTTATAAAAAGGCCATGTTAAAGTAATATGTTTTCAGCAGTGTTTTAAAGTGCTCTACTGTATTTGCCTGGCGAATTCCTATTGGCAGGCTATTTCAGATTTTAGGTGCATAACAGCAGAAGGCCGCCTCACCACTTCTTTTAAGTTTAGCTTTTGGAATTATAAGGAGACACTCATTTGAAGATCTAAGGTTACGATTTGGAATATAACGTGTCAGGCATTCCGATATATAAAATGGCGCGAGATTATTTAAGGCTTTATAAACCATAAGCAGTATTTTAAAGTCAATCCTGAATGACACAGGCAACCAGTGTAGTGACATCAAAACTGGAGAAATGTGTTCGGATTTTCTTTTACCAGTTAGGATTCTAGCAGCTGCATTCTGCACTCGTTGCAAATGATTTATGTCTTTCTTGGGTGGTCCTGAGAGGAGTGCATTACAGTAATCTAGTCGACTGAAAACAAACGCGTGAATTAATTTCTCAGCATCTTTCAATGATATAAGAGGCCTAACTTTACTTTTGTTTCTTAAGTGAAAAAATGCTGTCCTAGTGGTCTGATGAATATGCGATTTAAAATTCAGATTACAGTCAACGGTTACCCCTAAATTTTTTACTTCCGTCTTAACTTGTAATCCTAGTGCATCAAGTTTATTTCTGATAACCTCACTGAATCCATTATTGCCAATTACTAAAATTTCAGTTTTCTCTTTATTTAGTTTGAGAAAATTACTATTCATCCATTCAGAAATACCAGTAAGACATTGTGTTAGTGAATCGAGAGAGTCGGAGTCATCAGGTGCTATTGATAAGTACAGCTGTGTGTCATCAGCATAGCTGTGGTAGCTCACGTTGTAACCTGAGATAATCTGACCCAACGGAAGCATGTAGATTGAGAAGAGCAGCGGACCCAGGATAGAGCCTTGTGGAACACCATATCGGATATCAACACATTGACACAAGTACAGGGTGAGTCACAATTATGTTAACACTAATGGTACTGCTATGTATAGACTTGTACAGTAAAACCTTGGATTGCAAGTAACTTGATCTGCGAGTGTTTTGCAAGACAGGCTAAAATGTTTTAATAAATTTTAACTTGATAAATGAGCTAGGTCTTGCAACGTATATGCTTTGTCCGCTGAGCATCACTTGGGGATTGTGGGTAATCGTCTCCCATGTTCGTTCTCAGTCGGCGTGCTCCACTCATATAGTCAACTTCCGTACGAGCGTGTACTGTTTACTATAGCATGGTGACTGTGTGAGTCCCTGTCATGCACCCCAAAACACGAGGCTGAGTCTTAGTACTTTAGCAAAACCAGCGTTTATTCTGCTTGAAACAGGAACAGCACAGTAATTTATTGTAGTGGGATCTTCTATACAGAGACACAGCAATCAGGAAGGGTCGTGACCAGGTTAGTGGCTGAGTAGTACTGTGCTCTTGCATTTATAATCTTCCTTGTATCGCCCATTGACGGCAGGCGCTAATAGCTTGACCGCGATCTTTTATGATTCACTTTTACAGTGAACTGCTACAGCGCTGGGAGCCTATGGTTGCTTCGGGATGCTCTTCTGTGTGTTGTCCCGCTGGGGGGGAATCCTAAAAGAGTTTAGAAACCTTACGGTGCGTAAAGCATTTTTTTAAATTTTGTGTCCAATTATAGTGACTGTTCAGGCAAAAGCAGCTGTCATTGGTTAGCTTTCCTTGTTAAAGTCACAAAAAAAACAAAAAGATTTCAGTGAGCCAGCAGATAGCAGGGATTCTGTTAATTTGTGTGAAATTCGTCCTACACAATAACCCTCCTCCTCTTCCTCTCTCTCGTCTCCCTCACACTATCAACAAATCTTCTCAAAGGTAAAGTGCAGGTTAATTTGTTTTACGCATTTTTAATTTATATTTTGTATTAATCATTTTTATATAAATATTTGTGGGTTGTGAAACAAATTATCTGAGTTTTCATAATTTCTTATGGGGAAATTCGCTTTGATATATGAGTGCTTTGGATTACAAGCACGTTTCCGGAACGAATTATGCTCGTAAACTGAGGTTCCACTGTATACGATTTTTGTGGACAATTTATGTGCCACATATAGTACATGCGTTGAACATGATAGCGAACAGGTTGAGACATTCCTGTAAATCATCTTTCACACATGAATTATGTTTTGTGAATAAATTGTTTCCGCCATTCAAATGTTAACATAATTTTGACTCATCCTGTATTCAGAACCTTTTCTATGACACTTTGAAATTTGCCTCGGGTGCATTGCAATCTATTGATCATCATTGAGGTATTTAGAGTCCACCTGTCGTAATTTGAGTTGATTGGACTGGTTAGAAAATCCACTTACTTGGCTGTAGAAAGTCCCAGAGTTGAGGTTGAAAGAATTGCCTGCAGAGTATAGAGATGAGATTTTGTCGAGTCACATATCTGGGAAAGGCTATAAGCAACTTCTGGAGCACTGAAGGTTCCCAAGATCATGGTGACTTCCATAATTCTTAAACAGAAGAAACTGGAACAATTACAACACATCCTAGAGCTGACCACCTGGACAAACCAAGCAATCAGGGGAGAGAAGGGCCTCGGTAGGAGAAGCGATTATGAGCCTGATGGTCACTCTGGCTGAGCTTCAGGGAACCTTTGTGGAGATGGGAGAAACTTACAGAAGGATAATCATCGCTGTTACACTCTTCAAATGTAATCAACTGAAATGCAGTGAATGACCTAAAATAGCGAAAATGCAAGCAGTAAACTGCCAGAGGTTTCAGTTTAAAGTTTAGGTTAGCAGAAACTGAAAATAATGGAAATATCAGAATATTATAAATAATACAGATTTACTGTAACAATTAAAGTAAATTTAGCCTTGCTTAGGTGTTACCTTAAAAAGGAACATTTGTATTACTCTGAAATTTCCTTTTTTCAGTTTTTGATAACCTAAACTTCAATGTGCAACTTCTGGCAGTTTACTTTAGCTTATTTTTTTCACCATTTTATGACATTCATTGCAGATTCAACAGATTAAATTTGAAGAAAAATGGAGGTGTTCTAAAATGTTTGACTGGTATTGTATGTACACTGGCATTCAAAAGTTTGGACACGAATAAAGAATGGGACCAAAACATCCTCTGAGAGCAACTTCTCCCAACTATCCAAGAATAGTTTGGTGACCAACAATGCCTTCTCCAGCATGATGGAGCACCGCACCATAAAGCAAAAATGATAGCTAACTGGCTCAGGGAACAAAACATCAAAGTTTTAGGTCCATGGCCAGGAAACTGTCCAGACCTTAATCCCAGTGAGAACTTGTGGTCTGGTCAATCCTCAAGAGGCAGCTGGACAAACAAAAAAACCCAAATTCTGGCAAACTCCAAGCATTGATTATGTAAGAATGGGCTGCCATCATTGGATTTGGTCCAGAAGTTCATTGACAGCCTGCCAGGGCGAATTGCAGAGGACTTGAAAAAGAAAACATTGCAAATATTGACTCTTTGCATAAACTTCTTGTCATTGTCAATAAAAGCCTTTGAAACTTATGTAGTGCTAGTAATTCTACTTCAGTCTACCATAGAAACATCTGACAAAAAGACCTAAAAACACTGAAGCAGCAAACTTTGTGAAAACCAACACTTGTGTTATTCTCAAAACTTTTGCCCACAACTGTACTGCATGTGTGTTTTATACCAGTACAGTGAACCCTTGGCTTACTAACTCAATTCGTTTGCGAGGGCTGGTTGTAACTCAAGAGTATTTTTACCATAAGAAATAATGGAAATGCCCATAATGCATTCCGAACCTGCATTCCACAGCAACACTTACTTATTAACCTTTTCATAATAAAAAAAGGGTTGTATAATGTGCATAATTTACCAAAAACACCAACAATGTTTCTAATGTACTAACCAAAAAGTTATAAAAAGTGCCTAGCCTACCAGAAACAACAATTTCACACTGTATTCAGCATTTAAGTTGATATCTTTGGCTTGCAGGAAGGGAGGAGGAGGAGAATGAAATGGAAGATGGTTATTGTTTGGAATGAGCTTCCTTATACAAATCTTTTCTTTGTATAATTGTCGAGATGGTGGATTTCTACATGCTGTACATATTAGCGAGATCAGTCACACAAACACCACTCTCATATTTCCGCACAATTTCCCTCTTCGTTTCGATTGTGATCGATTTCTTTACCTTTGTCACCTTCTCTTCCTTCTTTAGCTTCTTTTCTAGCTTTTTTGGGGCCATTTTGATAGCAATTATCGAAATAAATTATATAAATCACTGCACTGACCGAAATTACGTCCACAAACGCACGTATATGGGCTCTGACTGACGCTTACAAACACTCTTAGCTGTTTGTTTACAATCGTACAAGTGGATACACGTGACCACATTCAGGTAGTAATGCAAGACGTTGGTCGTAATTCAAAACAAAAATTTTGCTCGTAATTCAAAACAAAAATTTTGCTCGTAATTCAAAACAAAAATTTTGCTCGTAAATCAAGTTGTTCGCATGTCAGGCCGGTCGTATATCGAGGGTCGACTGTAATTTGAAACCGGTAGGAAGGGTAGAAAAACGCAGATTCTTGTTATTGATGGAGTTGTGAGACATGGCGTTTGAAAGTCTTTTACTTGAGGTTAATGGAAACCTTTGGCCTCAACTGTATGCTACACCAGTTCAGTTTGAGATTACTAAGGCTAGAGACCATCCCAGCAGCATCTGGAACAACCAGCCCTTCACAGGACACAACCATCCACACACTAACAGCAACTCCTACTTCCATTTAAATGTCACCTTTGTGAGGACAGCTGAAGTGCCTGGAGAAAATTCCATGTGGACATGTGGACAACATGCAAGCTCTACACCCACGGTGAATGGGTGCAGGATTCTTGAGGCACTGGGTCGAACCACAGTATTAACATGCATTCCCTATTAGACAAATATTTAAATCTAAAATCTTACTATAGTTTCTAAAGTGAGTGCCTTTAAATAGATTTATTGGTCTGCAATTGAATTTGGCTCAGTTTTCAGGACGCAACATAACAATTAGATTTTTGTGGTTGCTCAGAAGTATTTTGCCATTGTTTATCTTGCCAATAAGCTGAAATCTTCTCATTTTTGCTTTTGTATTTTCAGCTGAATAATCTTTGACCCCATTATCCCTCTGTTAGATTTAAATGAGTACCAAAAATCTCAATAGTTGGATGTGATTTTACTGGCCCATTTAAGAAGAACACAAGTTTGGAAAGGGTTAGGCCTCATTTTCCACTTCCTGTTACCTTTAATTTGAACTGGTTTCTTTTATCAACATTCATTAGAGAAAGAAAAAAACAACAGATATTTTATTAGGATTTGTGTTGTCATTGCCTGAAAGTGCTGTTGTAGGAGGCCTCATTATCAGAGAAAGGGCTTCATGGCACCCTTTCAGAAACATGCCATAAAATAAATGGAATATTTAAAGTTTTTTCTTTAGCTAATGAGGCTATTAAAACTAATAGATTACATTTTTGTCCCACATATTTTTGTGTAATCTAGATAAGCTTTCAGCCGAAGAAAAGTTATTGTAAGCATAATCACTCCCACATTCTTAGGTTTTCCACTAAGTGTTGGTGGTGTGCTGTTGTCATTAGGCCCCTGTGGTCTCATCAAAGGATTGTTTCCCGACAGTTCCAAACTGTACCCATTGTACAGTGCTCACTATTATCCATATGACATCACCAGCACATTATATATATATATATATATATATATATATATATATATATATATATATATATATATATATATATATATGTATGTATGTTTTAACCTGATAGTCAACTCTGTTCTTAAAATATCGTGGGTATTCCTTCAGTCGACACTTTTTTCACTTCTTCTCCTCTGAAAGGCTTTGAGTCTCACTGTGTAAATCATCTTTAGAAATTCTTTCTTTCACTAAACTATGCTTGCTTTATCTTCTTATTGGTAGTTTTTTAGTATGTGAAGGAACATATTCAAGAACATTCAGTTATACCCAGCCGTGTGAAAAAGTAAGTCCACCCTATAAAATGTCTCATTGTGGACATATCAAGATCTTCATTTAAATATTAACATTTACAGAATTTATTTTATGGCACATTTTTATATATAGAATGTATATTGATCGTTTGGTAAACCCATGTCTCCCAAAGAAATGCCTCCAGTGAAACTTTTCAGGGTTTTGCTTTATTTTTTAATCACAAAATTAATGATATTAGAAATAATATAGTACATCCCCCCCAAAACCCATCCTATTAAATCCCGGTATTCCATTTTAAGCAAATTAAATTCTTTAACCAAGATAGATTTACCCAATTTATATAGAATCATGGGCGGCACGGTGGCGCAGTGGTAGCGCTGCTGCCTCGCAGTTAGGAGACCCGGGTTCACTTCCCGGGTCCTCCCTGCGTGGAGTTTGCATGTTCTCCCCGTGTCTGCGTGGGTTTCCTCCGGGCGCTCCGGTTTCCTCCCACAGTCCAAAGACATGCCGGTTAGGTGGATTGGTGATGCTAAATTGGCCCTAGTGTGTGCTTGGTGTGTGGGTGTGTTTGTGTGTGTCCTGCGGTGGGTTGGCACCCTGCCCAGGATTGGTTCTATCTTGTGCCCTGTGTTGGCTGGGATTGGCTCCAGCAGACCCCCGTGACCCTATTCGGATTCAGCGGGTTAGAAAATGGATGGATGGATGGATGGATATAGAATCATTTCTCAACTGAGACTCTCCACCTGCATCCTTGTCCCAATACCAACAAGTTTTTTCAAAGAAGTATCCAGCGCGTAAATTCATCAAGATACGGGGGTCTTCCCAGACTGTCTTATGACTGCTGTTGTTAAATCCCTGCTCAAGAAAAATAATCTCGACTCCTCAAGTTTTGACAATTTTAGATCAATTTCTAACCTGACTTTCTTAAGTAAAATCCTAGAAAAGGCCATCATTACATAGCTAAATGATCACCGTAATAGCCATGCTATTCTTGATAACTTTCAGTCAGGTTTTAGAACAAATCTCAGTACAGAAACTGCACTTGTTAAAGTAGTAAATGACTTGCGGGTCAATGCAGAGAGAGGCTGTGTATCTGTTCTCATCATCTTAGATATGAGTGCCGCGTTTGATACCATTGATCACAATATTCTTAGAAATTACCTTAGTCAGTGGGTGGGCCTGTTCCGCAGGGTCTTAAATTGGTCTGAGTCTTACTTAACAGGTAGAAAATTCTTTGTTAGTTGTGGTGATTATACTTCAACGAAACATGATATTCTATATGGTGGTACACAGGGGTCTCTCCTGGACCCGCTGCTCTTTTTGATCTCCATGCTTACATGAGGTCCGATTATCTCAAGGCATAACGTGAGCTACCACAGCTCTGCTGACAACACTCAACTGTATTTATCAATAACGCCTGATGACCCCGACTCTCTTGGTTCACTGACCCCAATGTGTTACTTGTGTTTCTGAGTGGATGAGTAGTCATTTTCTTAAACTAAATATGGAGAAAACAGAAATATTAGTGATTGGCAAAAATTAATATAATGAGGGTGTTAGAAATAAACTTGATCCATTAGGCTTGAAAGTCAAGACAGAGTTAAAGAATTTAGGGATAATTATTGACTGTGACTTAAATTTTAAATCACATATTAATCAGATTACCAAGACAGCATTTTTTCATTTAAGAAATATAGCAAAAGTTAAATCCCTTATAACTTCAAGATGCTGAAAAAGGAGTTCATTCTTTTGTTTTTAGTCAACTAGATTAGTGTAACGCACTCCTCTCAGGACCAGCGAAGAAAGACATCAGTAAGTTACAGCGAGTACAGAATGGAGCTGCCAGAATCTTAACTAAGAAAACAAAATCCGATCACATCACACCGGTCTGAGCGTCACTACACTTGTTACCTGTGTCATTTAGAATTAACTTTAAAATATTGTTTATGGTTTACAAAGCCTTCAATCATCTCAGTCCATCCTGTATTTCAGAATGCCTCTCACTTTACACTCCAAATCGTACCTTAGATCTTCAAATGAGGGTCTGCTTATCACTCCAAGAGCTAAACTTAAAAGAAGTGGTGAGGCAGCCATCTGCTGTTATGCACCTGAAATCTGGAATACGAGTTTACCGATAGAAATTCACCAGGCTAATATGGTGGAGCACTTTAAAAAACTGCTAAAAACTCATTATGTTAACCCTGGCTTTCTCATAGCTTCATTTTAGTGTAACCCTGATACTCTGTATATGCATTGAATTATCATACCTCCACAAGCCGTACTAACTCCTACTTTTCTCTGCTGCTCTTTATCCGGTTCTCTATGGTGCTGATCTGCACCATCACTACCTGATCTGGGCACCATGCAGTCCCTACATTGATGGATTGAAGGCCAGATGACTGTCATCATTTAATTCACCTGTAAACCATGAGGACTGATTGAGATCATTAATGTTAGGGGGGCTGGGCGGTCTCATGGCCTTGGTATCCCTGCAGATTTGTTGTTTAGTTTTCTCTCCACCACCCAAGGATTTTTTTTTTTTTTTTTGTTTTTTCTGTCCTACTGGCCATCGGACCTTACTTCATTCTTTGTTACTTAGGATTGCCTAATCTTATTTTATATTTTTCTTTTTTGTTCATCTTGTAAAGCACTTTGAGCTACATCATTTGTATGAAAACATGCTATAGTAATAAATGTTGCTGTTGTAGTTGAAAATGCTTGTCAAGATGTCAAAGAAATAGTTAAAAGAAAACCAAATTAAAAGTACAATTTACAATACACACCTTTTGTCACACATTTTGCATACTTGTCCCACTTTGGCGGTAAGAGACCATAAACAGCTTTGGGACCCCTGAGGGTTTTTTCTTTTTTCCTATTTACTATGGTGAATTTTAATTACAGTGCAGTGCCATCTGGTGGCTCAAAGGAAGTCCATCCATCCATCCATCCATCCATCCATCCTCTTCCGCTTATCCGAGGTCGGGTCGCGGGGGCAGCAGCTTAAGCAGAGAGGCCCAGACTTCCCTCTCCCCGGCCACTTCTTCCAGCTCTTCCGGGAGAATTCCAAGGCGTTCCCAGGCCAGCCGGGAGACATAGTCCCTCCAGCGTGTCCTGGGTCTTCCCCGGGGCCTCCTCCCGGTTGGACGTGCCCAACACCTCACCAGGAGGCGTCCAGGAGGCATCCTGATCAGATGCCCGAGCCACCTCATCTGACTCCTCTTGATGCGGAGGAGCAGTGGCTCTACTCTGAGCTCCTCACCTTATCTTTAAGAGAAAGCCCAGACACCCTGCGGAGGAAACTCATTTCAGCCGCTTGTATTCGCGATCTCGTTCTTTCGGTCACTACCCATAGCTCATGACCATAGGTGAGGGTAGGAGCGTAGATCGACTGGTAAATTGAGAGCTTTGCCTTACGGCTCAGCTCCTTTTTCACCACGACAGACCGATGCAGAGCCCGTATCATTGTGGATGCCGCACCGATCCGCCTGTCGATCTCACGCTCCATTCTTCCCTCACTCGTGAACAAGACCCCGAGATATTTGAACTCCTCCACTTGGGGCAGGATCTCTCCCCCAACCCTGAGAGGGCACTCCACCCTTTTCCGGCTGAGGACCATGCTCGGATTTGGAGGTGCTGATTCTCATCCCAGCCGCTTCACACTCAGCTGCGAACCGATCCAGAGAGCTGAAGATCACGGCCTGATGAAGCAAACAGGACAACATCATCTGCAAAAAGCAGTGACCCAATCCTGAGTCCACCAAACTGGACCCCTTCAACACCCTGGCTGCGCCTAGAAATTCTGTCCATGAAAGTTATTAACAGAATCGGTGACAAAGGGCAGCCCTGGCGGAGTCAAACTCTCACTCTCACCTTGCGGCCACAGCTCCGGTCAGCCGCCTCAACAATAGAGGCACGGAACATGGCCCATTCTGACTCAATGTCCCCCACCTCCCTCGGGACGTGGTTGAAGTTCTGCCGGAGGTGGGAGTTGAAGCTACTTCTGACAGGGGACTCTGCCAGCCGTTCCCAGCAGACCCTCACAACACGTTTGGGCCTACCAGGTCTGACCGGCATCTTCCCCCACAATCGAAGCCAACTCACCACCAGGTGGTGATCAGTTGACAGCTCCGCCCCTCTCTTCACCCGAGTGTCCAAGACATATGGCGCAAGTCCGACGACACGACCACAAAGTCGATCATCGACCTGAGGCCTAGGGTGTCCTGGTGCCAAGTGCACATATGAACACCCTTATGCTTGAACATGGTGTTCGTTATGGACAATCCGTGACGAGCACAGAAGTCCAATAACAAAACACCGCTCGGGTTCAGATCGGGGCCATTCCTCCCAATCACGCCCCTTCCAGGTCTCACTGTCATTGCCCGTGAGCAGTGAAGTCTCCCAGGAAACCGAGGGAATCCCCAGAAGGTATGCCCTCTAGCAACCCCTCCAGAGACTCCAAAAAGGGTGGATACTCCAAACTGCTGTTTGGCGCATACGCACAAACAACAGTCAGGACCCTTCCCCCCACCCGAAGGTGGAGGGAGGCCACCCTCTCGTCCACCGGGGTAAACCCCAATGCACAGGCTCCGAGTCGGGGGGCAATAAGTATGCCCACACCTGCTCGGCGCCTCTCACCGGGGGCAACTCCAGAGTGGTAGAGAGTCCAGCCCCTCTCAAGGAGATTGGTTCCAGAGTCCAAGCTGTGCGTCGAGGTGAGTCCGACTATATCTAGCCGGAACCTCTCGACCTCGCGCACTAGCTCAGGCTCCTTCCCCTTCAGAGAGGTGACATTCCACGTCCCAAGAGCCAGTTTCTGTAGCCGAGGATCAGACCGCCAAGGTCCCCGCCTTCGGCCACCACCCAACTCACACTGCACCCAACCTCCTTGGCCCCTCCCATAGGTGGTGAGCCCATGGGAGGAGGACCCACGTTACCTCTTGGGCTGTGCCCGGCCGAGCCCCATGGGTGCAGGCCCGCCACCAGGCGCCGCCATCGAGCCCCACCTCCAGGCCTGGCTCCAGAGGGGGGCCCCGGTGACCCGCGTCCGGGCAAGGGAAAACGTTGTCCAAAGTTTTTGCTCTTCATCGGAGGTTTGTTGAACCGCTCTTTGTCTCATCCCTCACCTAGGACCAGTTTGCCTTGGGTGGCCCTACCAGGGGCATAAAGCCCCGGACAACATAGCTCAAAGGAAGTGAAACACCAAAACAGACTGAATGCTGAGTAGCAGATAAAGGACCAAAGCTTAAAATTACTTATCTGAGCAGCGCTAGGTGCTGCTGCTAGTACAGTTATAAACAGGCACCTCTTCATCAGGCTTCAAATGTGTATTCTTTAAGTGGATTGACCAAACTGGACTTTCTGGTGTGTGTGTGTGTGTGTGTGTGTGTGTGTGTGTGTGTGTGTGTGTGTGTGTATTACTCTCTACATCAGGGGTCCTCAATCACGGTCCTGGCTGCAGGTTTTTATTCCAACTAGTTTTCTAATTAGAAAGCAGTCCATGCTGATAATGAAACTTGGTATTGAACTGTTTGGCTTGTTAATGCTTGCCTTCACCCAAGAGCAATTCTGTTTGCACTGTAGAGTTCACTTCTGTGTTTTGTGGACCAGAATAGATTTAAACGTAATGGTCCTTCTAATTCCCATCCCATTCATTCCTAAACATTTTTATCACAGATACTTTATGGTAAGCATGTGAGCTGGAGAACTGCTGGTTTATTGGTTATCTGCATCTCATTATTAACTAATGTCTGATTAAGAAAACAGGCAACAATTAAAAGTTAAATGTAGCTACTAAAATCTAAAATAAGCCATTAAGGGTTCTGAGTGGCAACAGGCAAGAGAACTAAAATGAAGGCCCAAAAACGTATTGGTTTAGTAGTAAATAAAGGAATTTCTAATTAAGAAATTGTTTAAAGTGAAATATTGCAGCCACAGCAGACCTCCAGGATTGTAACTGAGGACCTCTGATCTACAAAGTAAGTAAAATTGGTATTTGATGAATGAAAGCACTAACAAGGCATAGAGTTAAACACTAAACACCAACTATCATTATCAGCAAGGACTGAGATCTAATAAGGACATTGGCCTGAATGAAAGCCCATAGCCACTGCGGCCCTCCAGGACTGTGATTGAGGACCACTGCTGTACATGAGCACTGCATTTTCCTGATGTTACGTAACTTCATTCTGTAAGCTGCTTAAGAGTATACGTGCAAGATTCAAATCTGTGAAATCAGAAGTGTCGTCTTCCTTCATCGTTAAGCTTGTGGAATGACGTTACAATGTTGGGAGAAGCCCTTTGTTAGAATAGTGGTATTTCTGTAATTATGTAATTTATTAATTAATAGAAATCTATTGACGTCCAGACTTTTTGGTTTGCTGTTATTGAGTGATGAAAGAAAACTGGAAATCATACAAGCACAACAGGCATTTCAGCTAATCTGTTGAAAGTCTGCTCTACTGTATATAACATATCCGTAAAAAAGATTAACATTGTTTTACCATTTGGACATTTATCATTTTTTTTGTTTTATTTCCAAAAAGAAAACTGGAAATCTTACAAGGCAAAATACTATTTAGCTAACCTTTTTCAGAGTCTGCCCTGTACAGTAAATGCATAAAAAAAGATTAGTATTACTTTACTGTTTGGGCATTTATCATTGTTTTGTTTCATTTCCACTTCTCAACTCCTCAGAATTCTTAAAAATTTGAAACTGAAAGATTATTCTTTTTTGAATTTAAAAATATAATATTGCAATGTACTGCAGTGGGCTGGCGCCCTGCCCAGGGTTTGTTTTCTGCCTTGCACCCTGTGTTGGCTGGGATTGGCTCCAGCAGACCCCCGTGACCCTGTAGTTAGGATATAGCAGGGTTGGATAATGGATTGATGGATATTGCAATGTAAGGCACACAATATTGCATAAATACACACCAGCTTAGGTGAAAAGGAAGAAAATTTAAAAGGAAAGAAAACGTCTGACTTTGTGGGGTAGCACGGTGGCGCAGTGGTAGCGCTGCTGCCTTGCAGTTAGGAGAATCGGGTTCGCTTCCCGGGTCCTCCCTGCGTGGAGTTTGCATGTTCTCCCCGTGTCTGCTTGTGTTTCCTCCCACTGTCCAAAGACTTGCAAGTTAGGTGCATTGGCGATCCTAAATTGTCCCGAGTGTGTGCTTGGTGTGTGTGTGTGACCTGCGTATGGCTGACACCCTGCCTGGGGTTTGGTCCTGCCTTGTGCCCTGTGCTGGCTGAGAATTGGCTCCAGCAGACCCCGTGACTCTGTGTTACGATATAGTGGGATGGAGAATGACTGACTGACATCTGACTTGTCAGTCCCAGTCCCAGTGAGACACTATACAGGGGTATTGCTGTTGGTATAAAGGAGCCCTGTCGCGTTTCCTGACACATTTCAGCTGCATGATTCATTAGTTGATTAAAGTCCTCACTGTTGATGTGTCACAAGGAGGATGTGCGGCATTGTTCATAATGACACTCACCTTTGTTTTAGCCCTCTCCTTTTCTGCTACCTCCATGGGGGCCAGAGTGCATCCTATGACTGAGCCTACCCTTTTAATTAGCATGTTGATTCAGTCGGCCTCAATTGAAGTGACCTGCGCAGCACACCACAGTGCAGAAAATCACACTGGTCATCGCATTATGGAGTTATGGAAGATGTGAAGGTTGTCACTTCACACATTAAAGAAACACAGTCTCTTAAAAAAACGTGCCTGCTCAGCCCTTTCTTCTCTTCTTCCTGTGTGTTCCAAGACCAGTCCAACATGTCATTAATGTGGACCCCTAATTACGTGTAGCAGTACTCCACCTCTACATCCACTCCCTGAGAAGTGACCAGACATAGACGATCTTTCGTGCAGTGAAAGTCTATAAGCCGTTCCTTGTTTTTTTTGCTGATGTTAAGGTGCAGCTAATTCTCTTTGCACCAACAGAAACAAATTTCTCCACCTGACTCATACATGATATGCATACACATGATAGGAAGACAATATCCTTTTCTAAAACAAATCTTGTTGAAAATGTAATTGAATATTGGGAAATACTTTGTTTTTAATTTTTTTTTCTGGTATAGTACATCAATTTTGTGAAGTTCCTTCTTCCATTATAGAGCTACAGGAGATCAGAGCCCATCGTGGAAGGAGTAGATGCCAAACAGGCATGGGGTGCGTTCACAAGCACACAGAGTCATGCTGTGCTAACTTAGTGTGGCCCATTCATTTAGTTTGTGTGTCTTTGGGATTTGGGAAGAGAGGGAGTTACCCCTGAGAAAATTCACACCTCTGCTATACCAGCTCCACATTGGCAGGGAACAGGCAGACCTGTAACTCTTTTGAAAGTGACTAAACACTTGGTGTTAGGTTTTCTTTAATGAACTCACTTTTTACTTAAAAATGTTTTGTTTTTTTTTTCCCATCAGTCAGTTGGTCAATTCAGTAATACTCCTTCTTTTTTGTTTAGGATGGCATCCCAAGGGTCTGCTTGTTGCACATCTTCATGAACACAAATCATCTGTGAATCGCATTCGGGTATCTGATGAGCATTCCATTTTTGCAACATGTTCAAATGATGGAACTGTGAAAATCTGGGACAGCCAGAAAGTGGAAGGAAAGACAACAACAACTAGGTATGTAGGTATAGGCATTTCTGAAGGGGTTACACTGGGATGCATACACAATTCTGGTGCCAAAGAAGAGTGAAGGTCTACACTGAAAATTAAACCATTAAGAACACAGTTTGGCAGCCAAACTAATGCACGTTAGCTATGGATCATTCATCATCCGTGTCTCTTTGTAGGCTGTGATCTCTCTGTAACATTTTGGAATTGTGGGTTCAGGCAGTACAGGAAGTGAGATAAAGCACAGTGCAGACTACAGACACGTTTACACTTCAAATGCATGTTACTTTTAAATGCTTTATAGACTTTGAGGCTATTTCTAAATATTGTGTGTGTGTGTGTTTGGTTATTTAAAGGAATTGTTATTTTCATGGGAATTGTTACATATAGGGCTGGGTGATTAATCGAAAAGTAATCGAAATCAACATTCACAACCTATAATCGATCAAATTTTTCCAGGTTGATTATTTCGATTACTTTCCCTTTAAAAACACTACCGCGTGTGGAGTCACGCGACCCCGCTCCGGTACATTACGTTATTCCGCCAACATGTCGAGCATGGAGAGCTTAAACACTGGCACAACTGAGCAACAAGAGCAGCTTGTACCAAACAAAAACACAGTCTTCGTCATTTGGACACATTTTGGCTTCAGTAAGCATGCCATCGAACAAAATGAAGTCAGATGTAGACAATGTAGAAAAACAGTCTCGACGCCCAAAGGTAACACCACCAATTTGTTTCAACACTTGAAGCACAATCACGTTACTGAATATGAACAGTGCATGGCTCAAAAAAAGACTGACAAGCGCCCAGCAACAAGTGCCTCCGCAAAGCAGATGTCGATAACACAAGCGTTCACAAATGCCACACAGTATGAGAAGAGTTCAAGAAGATGGAAAGAAATAACTGACGCTATTTGTTATTACATCGCAAAGGATATGACTCCCTTGGCTACAGTGGAGCGAAGCAGGTTTAAACACCTCGTTAAAACTCTCGACAGAAGATACACTGTGCCATCGCAATCACATTTTTCTAAAACTGTGCTGCCAGACGTGTACAAGACATGTTGTAAAAATGTAGTTGCTGAACTGAAAAATGTTCAACACTTTGCAGCCACATCTGATCTCTGGTCAAGTAGGACGATGGACCCATTCTTGAGCCTTACTTTGCACTACATTGACGACGATTGGAAGCTGCGCCAGAGATGCCTTGAGACGGCATATTTTCCAGCCAATCACACGGCAGATATGATTGCGCAAGGTCTGAAAGATCTGCTTTCTGAATGGGACCTCACGGAAGAAAAACTTTCAGCCATTACGACAGACAACGGTGCAGAGATGAGCAGCTGTTTAGTGTCCCCCATGCTGGATAGTGAGGCAAATCCACTGGACTGGTAGAGGAAGCATCATGTACACATTCCCACTCTAAGTAAGGTGGCAAAAAAGTATCTCTGCATACCAGTTACTAGCTCCCCATCAGAGCGGGTTTTCAGTTCAGGCGGAAACATTGTTACATGCCTCAGGTCCTGCCTGAAACCTGAAAAGGTTAACATGCTCGTGTTTCTTAGTAAGAACTTAGAGTAAATTCATGTTCATATAGTGACATGACAAGATCGCTAAGATCACCTCATGCAACAGTGCTTAGAGAGTTCGATTTTCATTACAACAATCTGTTGTTTACATTGATACATTGCACATTCAAATATTTGTTTACAGAAGATGCAAGAAATGCACTGTTTAAAATATTATTTACAGGATATATAAGAGTTATTTTATTTAGAAGAGATACTGCTTATTTTCTACTTTTAATAAGAAAAACATTGAAAATAATTTATTTTGTTTCCAAAAGTGCAAGTTATTTATTTTTACTTTTTTTATAAGTGACTGTTCGTTTTAGGCAATGTGTGCTTTAATTTCAGTTGTTCAACATTGATGTTCAATAAATAATCACAGATAGTAGATAGTGTGTTTCCTTCAATTATTTTAAAATCAAGTAATGCACCCTTCATTCAAAAATCTCTCATTAGTAATATGTGAGCATATTTACTGTACAAAACTTGTCAGTGAACTATGAGGGCAAAAAAAAAAATAAAATAATCATTCATTAATCGTAATTGAGTTAAAATGTTCAATTAATCGAGATTTTGATTTTAGGCCAAATCGCCCAGCCCTAGTTACATATGCATTATTTTCACTTTTACTTTTTAAAACTTTTGTAAAAACAATACTTGTCCTTTATTTCTGGCCCCAGGCCTGGTTAAATCTCTTTCTCGCAGGACATATAGCGCCGCTCGTATTGTGAAGGGGGGGGGCAGCTGAACGCATGTTAAGGAGAAGCGGACGGATCATCTGCTGGCAAGCTGCTTGTGCTGCTTGTCGCGCTGCGCGTTGATCATTTAAAAACCTTGTTCAGCAGCTGTCCTTTTACCACTGCTTGTCTCTGCTTCTCACGTTTGGGGGGCTGAACGCACACTAAGGAGAAGCAGTCGGATCATCTACTGGCTTGCTGCTGCTGATGAGCTGCATGTTCTGCTGGGAGCACATGAAGTGTGTCTGCCAAAAGCATTCCAACAATTGCTAGGTTAGATGTCTGTAAACTTGTTTTAAATGTTGTCCCATGGGATGTCAAATTGTCTTCCAAGAAGATCACGTCTTGTCTCCCTAGTCTCCCTCCCAAGATATATATATATATATATATATATATATATATATATATATATATATATATATATATATATATATATATATATATATATATATATATATAATTTTATTTTTTTTTTCCTTCAATACATGATACCATTCTAAGAGAAATGTTGAGCCTACCATGCTGACAGTAGGTCAGTTAAGTTATCAGTGATTCATAGACAGATTAATCGAAGTGCTTATAAATGATGACAAGTTCATTAACCATGGAGATTAATTAAGAAGCAAACATAAAATTCTTTGTAGTGGAGCATTTAGTTGGTGCTCGTCATTAAACCACACAAGGCAGGGATTTTGTTTGTAATGTACATGAAGGTTCGGACATGTGTTGTGCTTGGAGACTTTATTTTAAAGCTTAGATCAATCCCCTCTTATTCACCTTTAAGGTACTCTCCTTAAGGCGTAATACATTTGTCCGAGAACTTCTTGCAGTTATTTTAACATTTCCTGTACTCATCATTTGTTACTCTGCCTAAAGCTGGCTGTTACTTTTTTTTCCTGCATTTCTTCCACAGTAGCAAATCAGCAACAATTTTATTTTTAGAAAAAAAAAAAAAAAAAAACGACACAGAGTAAGATCTGGAGAATACAGAGAAAGCAAACCAACAACCACATTGATTTTTGGTCAGTAACTCTTCTTCTAGCAATGCAGTGTGCATTTGTCAATGTGCAAACTCCAGTTTTGGGTGCACCACTCCTCCAGAAATTTTTTCCTGATGCTTTCCAATAGACGCTTAAGTAGTTCAATGTAATGTCGCCGATTATCAGTCTGTTTACGGGTAAAAACTCTTTATGAACAAGTTCATCAATTTCAAGAAATATAAGCATTATTGCCTTTTGAAAATCTGCCATTATGGCTCAGTTTAAAAAAAAACCCACTCGGCAGACATACTGTATTAAGCAGACTGTAGGCATTTGACATTTGATAACTACACTCTACTCCTGTACAACTGACCAATTCCTGGAATTATTGTGTCCCCCAAAATTATTAAACAGTTGGTTAAATTAGCAAAACGGCAAAATAGTGATGATTAAGCTAATATCATAGCTAATATGTGAAGTTTAAATATATCATCAATGCCTCTCCATAATTGTATCAAATTGTGAAATAGATCTCTAGGAGGGCTGTTATTTTATTGAAAGGTTTTTGCAGTATATGTCATTTGAAGCATATTTGGCTGTTATTAACACTAGATTACCAGAGCCTACGAAAATACTCGTAAATCCGGCCCACCTTAAATCCTTTCTCACCTGTCCATCAGCGTCTTTTGTCCTGTAAATGTGTCGATAAGCAGCCTGGTATCCCATCCCCCGTCTCATCGCCGCAGTTCAATTCATAAAGAAGTTTCTCGGTGCTGAGTGTTTATCTTCGAGTGCTGGAGCATTATAGGGTAAAAAAAGTACATCGTCATTTGGAATATATACATTTCATGTGTTTTCAGTATCATCAACAATCTCTGTAAAAACATCGTTAACACAGAAACGTTTTTCATGTTTTAGTAATAATTGACAAAATGTAGAAGTGTATAATTTTTGAGGCCTGAAATACAAATATAAAATAAACACTTTCACAAAAGGTACAAGTATAACAAAACAAGGGCACTTTTATTCAAGATTTTAACCGAAGAATAAAGAAATCAGGTTACGGTAGGCAGTTGATACGACAGCGTTCATGGTGCAATGCTAAGAACACATACATTTGATTTGCGTCTGTAAATTTATAGTACTTGTCAAAGTTAGCGGGTTTTTTTTCTTTTCAGTTTTATTCTCTCACTCACATTCAAGCTCTCACACCCACCGCCGATCTGACGCTGTTTTCAAGACATGGTATAACAAACAAACTTGTTTTGTTACACCCCCTCTTTATTTGAAAACCATGTCAGATCTTGTGCGCGAACGAGCCTGGGAAAACTGTGGACGTGGATGTGCGTGACTGAGAATGACTGTGGATGTGAATTTTTTTTATTCAGTTTTACTCTTCAGTGTTCCTGCTCACACTGAATTAGTATGCACCTTCTGATCCATGATGTCACTGACAATAAAAGAGAGACTTAGGTACATATGACATTTGGAATAATTCATTAATTATTGACCTGTATAGTACATTTTGGAAAACGTCGCTGAACTAATGCAACATTATATTCATTTGCATACCTTCATGCGGTTGTAGACAGTGGCCGCGTTCGTTTTTTTTTTTTCCTCAATCTTGGCCAGTGTCCACATGTTCCTGCGTGGTGGTGTTTCTTTTCAACTCCAGGAGATGCAGAGGACAGAATAGTACAGAGAGGTCAGTACCACACTATATACAATCATCAGATTCAAATGTTAACAGTTCCCACACACACCCAAGGACCATCCTTCCTACATTTACGACATGTGTGTAAAGTGTGAAGCCTGAAGTCCAACTATCAAATAAACACTTTCACAAAAGGTACAAGTATAACAAAACAAGTGCACTTTTATTCAAGAATTTAACCGAAGAATAAAGAAAGCAGGTTACGGTAGACGGTTGAAACGCCAGCTTGTGTGATGCAATGCTAAGAACTGCTGACTCAATCAAGAGCTTCTGGGTTTGATGCTGGCAGCGTCACAAATTTACCATTTTGAGTAGAGAACTGCTCTTATTGTTAATATTATACAATAAAAATATACATTTGATTGTTTTTTTTTTTTTTAGTTTTATTCTCTCACTCACGTTCACGCTCCCACAACATCTGCCTGCCCACCCCAAACCCCTGATCTGATGCTGTTTTCAGATAAAGACATGTACTTGACCGGGAATAATTGTAAATGAGAATTCCCTGTAATTTCAAGATCCATAATCTCAAAACACCACTCACATTCGCAGTGTCAGTAGTGTTTTGAGACAATGGAACTGGAAATTCTCTTATGTGGAATCAATTCTGTATGGTTGTAGGCATGGGTGTGAGTGGTGCACATAACTGGGAATTACTGTACAATAAGAGCAGTTCTCTTACTCAAAATGGTAAACTTGAGACGCTGCCAGCATCAAACCCAGAAGCTCTTGATTGAGTCAGCAGTTCTTAGCATTGCATCACACAAGCTGTCCTATCAACCGCCTACCGTAACCCACTTTCTTTTTTCTTCGGTTATATTCTTCAATAAAAGTGCACTTGTTTTGTTATACTTGTACCTTTTGTGAAAGTGTTTATTTCATATTTGGACTTCAGGCTTCACACTTTATACACATGTCGTAAATGTAGGAAGGATGGTCCTTGGGTGTGTGTGGGAACTGTTAACATTTGAATCTGATGATTGTATATAGCGTGGAACTGACCTCTCTGTACAATTCTGTCCTCTGCACCTCCTGGAGTTCAAAAGAAACACCACCACGCAGGAACATGTGGACACTGGCCAAGATCGAGAAAAAAGAAAACAAACGTGGTCACTGACTACAACCGCATGAAGGTATGCAAATGAATATAATGTTGCATTAGTTCAGCAACGTTTTCTGAAATGTACAATACAGGTCATAAAATGAATTATTCCAAATGTCATATATACCTAAGTCTCTCTTTTTTTGTCAGTGAAATCATGGATCAGAAGGTGCATACTAATTCAGTGTGAGCAGGAACACTCAAGAATAAAACTGAATAAAAAAAAATTGACATCCACAGTCATTCTCAGTCACGCACACCACTCACATCCTCATCCACAGTTTTCCCGGTCCCAGTCTCGTTCGCACACAAGATCTGACATGGTTTTCAAATAAAGAGGGGGTGTAACAAAACAAGTTTGTTTGTTATACCATGTCTTGAAAACAGCGTCAGATCAGGGGTGGGTGTGGGAGCTTGAACGTGAGTGAGAGAATAAAACTGAAGAAAAAAAAACCCAGCTGATATTGAAACCGCGACCTCTTGATTGGAAGGCAGCAGTTCTTAGCATTGTACCAGGAACGCTGTCATATCAACCGCCTACGGTAGCCTGCTTTCTTTTTTCTTCAGTTAAATTCTTGAATAAAAGTGCCCTTGTTTTGTTATACTTGTACCTTTTGTGAAAGTGTTTATTTCATATTTGTATTTCAGGCTTCACACATTATACATTACATGTCTACATTTCGTCAATTATTACTAAAACATGAAAAACGTTTCAGTGTTAATGACGTTTTTACATAGATTGTTGATGACACTGAACACACATGAAATGTATGTATTCCAAATGACGATGTACTATTTTACCCTATAAAGCTCCAGCACTTCTCTCAAAGATAAACACTGAGCACTGAGAAATTTCTTTGCAAATTGAATTGCGGCGATGAGCGGGGGGATGGGATACCAGGCTGCTTGCTGCTTATCGACACATTCACAGGACAAAAGATGCTGACGGAGAGGTGAGAATGGATTTAAGGTGCACCGGATTTACGAGTTTTCTCATAGGCTCTGGTAATTCTAGTGTTAAACGACATTCTGAAACCCACTTCATCTAGTTCAGGGTTGCTAGGCCCAAGACTGTCCTAATATAATCTTTTTTATCATATTTTTACTGTTTGCCTTTCACAACCTATAGTATGTCATCGCCAGTTTGGACTCCTGGAAATGCATGTCTGCCTGCTTACTTCTTGCAATTTGAATTCTTTGTGTGATCAGGAAATTCCATAGAATGGCAAAGGAAAATGTTACCTTCAGAATTTTCTTGTCCAAGTGTTCAAACCTTACATCATTTTGATTCACTCAGCTTGTCACACTTCTGGCATGAAAATCAGACTGGAAATTATAACAGTTTTTGGATGGTGCTCACTTGAAGTAAATGTTTAGTTCTGAGCCAGATTTATGATATACATAATTCATATAGCCTGAAGGCTGGAATCAGGAGTACAGTGTTTACAAAATTCATCAATCACTAGAAAACCATTTACTGTCATAATTGTCTGCTTTTTAGCTGCTTTTTAGGGTTTTGTATGTCTTTAACCTTAACCCTCCCTCCCAAACATATTAAACAATTAAAATATTCGGTCAGGCCTTGGTGTAACCTGATTGGAGGCAGAGATTTCCAAAATATTGTCATGTAGGCATAGTGATGTGAATTTAAACATTTTCAATTTTGTTTTGTTTTAATTTACACTCACCTAAAGGATTATTAGGTACCCCATACTAATACGGTGTTTGGCCCCCTTTCGCCTTCAGAACTGCCTTAATTCTACGTGGCATTGATTCAACAAGGTGCTGAAAGCATTCTTTAGAAATGTTGGCCCATATTGATAGGATAGCATCTTGCATTTGATGGAGATTTGTGGGATGCACATCCAGGGCACGAAGCTCCCGCTCCACCACATCCCAAAGATGCTCTATTGGGTTGAGATCTGGTGACTGTGGGGCCATTTTAGTACAGTGAACTCATTGTCATGTTCAAGAAACCAATTTGAAATAATTCGAGCTTTGTGACATGGTGCATTATCCTGCTGGAAGTAGCCATCAGAGGATGGGTACATGGTGGTCATGAAGGGATGGACATGGTCAGAAACAATGCTCAGGTAGCCCGTGGCATTTAAACGATGCCCAATTGGCACTAAGGGGCTTAAAGTGTGCCAAGAAAACATCCCCCACACCATTACACCACCACCAGCAGCCTGCACAGTGGTAACAAGGCATGATGGATCCATGTTCTCATTCTGTTTACTCCAAATTCTGACTCTACCATTTGAATGTCTCAACAGAAATCGAGACTCATCAGACCAGGCAACATTTTTGCAGTCTTCAACTGTCCAATTTTGGTGAGCTTGTGCAAATTGTAGCCTCTTTTTCCTATTTGTAGTGGAGATGAGTGGTACCCGGTGGGGTCTTCTGCTGTTGTAGCCCATCCGCCTCAAGGTTGTGCGTGTTGTGGCTTCACAAATGCTTTGCTGCATACCTCGGTTGTAACGAGTGGTTATTTCAGTCAAAGTTGCTCTTCTATCAGCTTGAATCAGTCGGCCCATTCATTCTCCTCTGACCTCTAGCATCAACAAGGCATTTTCGCCACAGGACTGCCGATACTGGATGTTTTTCCCTTTTCACACCATTCTTTGTAAACCCTAGAAATGGTTGTGCGTGAAAATCCCAGTAACTGAGCAGATTGTGAAATACTCAGACCGCCCGCCTGGCACCAACAACCATGCCACGCTCCAAATTGCTTAAATCACCTTTCTGTGCCATTCTGACATTCAGTTTGGAGTTCAGGAGATTGTCTTGACCAGGACCACAGCCCTAAATGCATTGAAGCAACTGCCATGTGATTGATTGATTAGATAATTGCATTAATGAGAAATTGAACAGGTGTTCCTAATAATCTTTTAGGTGAGTGTGTATATATATATATATATATATATATATATATATATAATATACCAGCGTATCGCAGCGGAGAAGTAGTGTGTTAAAGAAGTTATGAAAAAGAAAAGGGAACATTTTAAAAATAACGTAACATGATTGTCAATATACAGTAACTGTTTTGTGAGTGTTATTGACTGTTGCTGTCATCAAGGATTTGATTCTCATTATTTCTTTCAATCAGGTTCGTATTTGGAGGATGTGTTGTGTTCAAGTTACATTCCGTGTTTGTCAATCGTTGTAAAGATAACAGGTTTCATTCATCGATTCGCTTACTGCATCAATAAACAGCTCGCCTTCCTCTTTATCTGAGACCTGACACACTGCATGCACGGGTTTTTTTTACACTGTCTTCCTTTAGCGGGAAATTGACTTTTTCCACCGTCTGCTTTGTTTCCGCAGTAGCTGCACTTATGAATACGCTTGTATGTATCAGACGCTTCATATTTTTTGCTGCCTTCTCAATTGTGTAATTCGGTTTTGTTCAGCTCTTTGGAACTGTTGCTTTTGTCTGTGCACCGCGCCAGTTCACGTGAGCCGCTCGGTGTACATGCATCAAAGTTTCCCAGCTGTGCTGGTGCCATGTCGTGCTATGTCCACGGCTGTATTAAATGTTAGCTAAGACCCAGCACTTAAAACTTTCTCTCGCAGTTTCGCTGAGTTTGTGCCAAACACCACCCTGACCATCTCATCTTCCTCTGCATAAGCACAGTCCTTCACCTGTGAATATTTAGCGGCAGTGTTTCTATTGGATTGCTGCTGACGGATGGCCTTATATGGGCAGGTACTAAATTACAAACGCCAGCGGCAGCCTGTCTATGAACTTAATTTAAACTTTAGGTTTACACCGTGCTTTGTTTCTGAAGTAGCCGCACTCATGAATATGGTAGTATATGTCACTCGCTCGCTTCTTATTGTTTCGCTGCCTTCTCAATTACATAATGCATGTTTTCTTCAGAGCTTTTTGGAGCTCTTCCTGGTTTTCTATGCACTGCGTGATTACGTGGGAGGTGTGATGATGTCACACAAAACTCCGCCCCCACGGCTTTCGAGCTCAACTCCATTACAGTAAATGGAGAAAAATAGCTTCCAGTTATGACCATTACGCATAAAATTTCGAAATGAAACCTGCTTAACTTTTTTAAGGAAGCTGTAAGGAATGAACCTGCCAAATTTCAGCCTTCCACCCACACGGGAAGTTGGAGAATTAGTGATAAGTCAGTGAGTGAGTCAGTGAGGGCTTTGCCTTTTATTAGTATCGATAATATATGTATGTATATATATGTATATATGTATGTACACTGCTCACAAAAATTAAAGGAACACTTTTTTTATTGGGCCTGGCATGAAATCAATTAAACCTGTCTGATTATTTTCTGGTTGGTTAAGCAGCTGAGGTCATTGTTAATCACTTTCAGCTGTATTGGTGTTCATGGACTTAACGACAGGTGCACTAAAGTGGCAACAATTAGAAAACCCTCAAAACAGGACTGGTTTTACATGTGGAGGTCATTTCAAGTTTCTCCCTCTTGATCTTTTTTGGCTGGTTTTCCACTCGTGCTAGTTTTGGCTTGAGTAATCATCTCTACTGGCAGTATGAGGCGATTCCTTAACCCTACAGAAGTTGCACAGGTTGTCCAACTTCTCCAGGATGGCACATCCACACGTGCTGCAGCAAGAAGGTTTAATGTGTCTCCCAGCACAATCTCCAGAACATGGAGGAGATTTCAGGAGACTGGCTGTTATTCTCGGAGAGCTGGACAGGGCCGTAGAAGGTCCTCAACCCATCAGCAGGACCGATACCTGCTCCTTTGTGCAAGGCGGAACAGGCTGAGCACTGCTCGTGCCCTACAGAATGACCTCCAGAGGGCCACTGGTGTGAATGTCTCTACCCAAACAATCAGGAACAGACTTCATGAAGATGGCCTGAGGGCCCGACGTCCTGTAGTGGGCCCTGTGCTCACTGCCCAGCACCGTGGAGCTCGACTGGCATTTGCTCAAGAACACCAGAATTGGCAAGTCCGCCACTGGCGCCCTGTACTTTTACAGACGAGAGCAGGTTCACCCTGAGCAGCTGTGATAGACGTGAAAGAGTCTGGAGAAGACAAGGAGAACGATATGCTGCCTGCAACGCGTTCAACATGACAGGTTTGGTGGTGGGTCAGTGATGGTCTGGGGAGGCATATCCATGGAGGGACGCACAGACATCTACTGCGTAGGAAATGGTGCTCTGACTGCCATAAGGTATCGAGATGAAATCCTTGAACCCATTGTCAGACCCTACGCTGGTGCAGTAGGTCCTGGTTTCCTCCTAATGCACGACAATGCCCGGCCTCATGTGGCAAGAGTATGCAGGCAGTACCTGGAGGATGAAGGAATTGAAACAATTGAATGGCCTTCACGATCCCCTGACTTAAACCCAATAGAACATCTGTGGGACATTATGTTTCGGTCCATTAGGCGCCGCCAGGTTGCTCCTCAGACTGTACAACAGCTCAGGGATGCCCTCATACAGATCTGGGAGGAAATGCCACAAGACACCATCCGTCGTCTCATTAGGAGCATGACCCGACGTTGTCAAGCATGAAAACAAGCTCGTGGGGCCACACAAGATACTGAAAAGCATTTTGAGGAGCAGAAATTAAGTTTTTGAAAAAATGGACTAGCCTGCCACATCTTCATTTCACTCTGATTTTAGGGTGTCTACACAATTGAGCCCTCTGTAGGCAGAAAACTTTTATTTCCATTAAAAGACTTGGCATCCTTTTGTTCCTAAGACATTGCCCTGTCGTTATTTGTATAGATATCCAACTTCATACTGAGATCTGATGTATCTAATGTGTTTCTTTAAAGTGTTCCTTTAATTTTTGTGAGCAGTATGTAATAGAGAGAGTAGATTATTATTATTAATAATATTAATAATAATAACTTTTTTTACATAGCACCTTATCATACATTCACATGCAACTCAAGATGCTTTCCACAGATTAATCAACAAAAACAAAGATTTACCCCATTTTCTTGGATTATTATCATTAATTAATACTATGATCATTTCTAATAAATGTAAGTGTACTAAATACAGAATCAACCAGGTTCTATTAAGCAAAATTCAACCACTAAAGTGCAAAGCAAAGGTTTTCTAATTAAAATATTTATACATTAAGGCAGACAATAGAACTACCAGATCCAATTAATATCTATAAAAATAAATATATACAGTATATATCTACATACTGTATGTACATTGCAACCCATTGAGCAGAAACAGTTTGATTTTATTAACAACAACAACAACAACAACATTTATTTATATAGCACATTTTCATACAAACAGTAGCTCAAAGTGCTTTACATATTAAAGAATAGAAAAATGAAAGACACAATTATAAAACAAAATAAATCAACATTAACATCGAATAAGAGTAAGGTTCAATGGCCAGGGGGGACAGAAAAAACAAAAAAACTCCAGACGGATGGAGAAAAAATAAAATCTGTAGGGATTCCAGACCATGAGACCGCCCAGTCCCATTAATTAAAGTTAAAGAAAAGTTACAAAACCAAAAAAAATATAAAATGTTGTGGATTCTGAGAAGGTTATATATTCCGTTACAGTCTAGAATCAAATTAGAAAATGTCCAATCTTCCACATTATGTTCCTTAAGGTACCATAATTAAGTATGCCAGTTTAACTAGCTATACTCTTTATTTTCTGAGCAACATTTTCCAGTTAGTAATATGGAAGGCAGGGTACGGCCCTTGCCTGCCAAAGTTTTTATACAAGCTTAAATTAGATTTTCTTGTCATCATTTACATGCTTCTTGAAAAAAGTTGAAAACATAGTTTCCTTTTTGGCTTCAAAGCAATCTGTGAATCTTACTATTTGATTTAATGTACAGTTTTAAAGTTTACTTATTTTTATTTTTTTCCTTGAATTCCAGGTCAGTTTTAACTTATTCTCGCATCGGGGGACACGTCAAAACACTTACTTTCTGCCAGGGGTCACATTATTTAGCCATTGCTGCTGATAATGGATCAATCCAGCTGCTGGGCATTGAAGCAAGTAAGCCACCCAAGTCTCCAAAGGTTCATCCATTTCAAACAAGGTACTGCTTTTTCCATCACTATTCTGGCATGTTGTACAGATTTATGATTGTTGGACAAAGATACTCAGACTGATTAATGCATTTTTGCTTAAATACCGTTATTATAAAAAGTGTTGCACACCTTAAGCAAGAGGCTTGGTGCCAGGCTCAGCAGGAAGAATCTGTGCAATATCATTCATAGCTGGTCATTTATACTTTTATGTGATGTATGATCATTAATATATTAGTTTTTGAATGTGTAGTTATTTAATTTGTGCTTTTATAGTGCATCAGAGTGATGTATTTCTCCAAAATATACATTACCAAGCTCTTTTTCAAACTGTTATTAAAATAAAACTTCAAAATAATGAACTGGTAAACCCAAAGGGTCCCTTTAATGTATTACTAATGAGTGACTTTAAAACATGGCTTGTAGCACCAATCATAAACTTCTGTCACTGGTGTTACTGCCCATTCTTCTAGGTAGTAGCCTGAATTTCAAATATTATGTGTATCGTTGCAGGTTCTTGGACCAGAAGGATGATGGATGTGTAGTGGACATGCACCATTTTAACTCTGGGTCACAGTCTGTGTTGGCCTATGCAACAGCTTATGGTTCCTTAGTTGGCTGGGATCTGAGATCTTCCACCAATGCATGGACGCTGAAGCATGACCTTAGACTGGGCCTCATTACTTCATTTGCTGTTGATATTCATCAATGCTGGTTATGTGTAGGTAGGGAATTCCTATTTTTATTACTTAAAAATATATTCAAAATTATAGGTACTGTTGATGGAATTGTGGCATGTACATTATCTGTGCTTAAGAACACAAGCAAAAAATAGGAACTAGGGTAATGTGGGCACATTTGCTGATGCCAGAATGAAACATATTAAGATTAATGTAAAGAAATATTGAAGCAATATGGAGAAGTGGGTAGAGCACTAGACTGTGAAACATAAGGTTTCATATCCAACGCCTAGTCCTTTAGACATCTTGAGAAATTCCACTTTGTTAGCGACTGCTAACATTACTTAAATATAGGAACATAGCATAACGTACTACTTGTTAATTGTAGGCCAAAGCCTACCCGTGAAAAACTTGTCACAAGGAGTCAGCCATAAGCAGGGATATCAGGTCAGGTCAGATTGCGAAGTATGCACTGGTACAGCGTGTTGGCACACCCACCATACGACAAAACCGCTCCGGATCCTGGTTGGCAACCCCCCAGGTAGACATGCCGTTTGGTCCCACCCTCCTGAAATGACTATCTGCCACAGCCAAGTGTAACGTGGGCGTCCCCTTGGCTTGGTCCAGCCAATAAGGGTCCTCAACAATGAGGATCCTGCGAGTCGGATCACCCTCGGGGAATCCCACCACATGGCCGTAGTATCGAAACTGATGCTTCCTCACAATGCAGGTAATATGCCTCATTCGGCACTTTGTGAGCAACACAAAGTCAAACCAGCGATACCCAAGGATTGTCAAAAGAGACACAGAACTGAAGGAGTCCAGTCTTCATCTCAGGTCACTGGAGAGTGTCCATGTCTCACAACCATATAGCCAAACAGAAAGCACTAGGACTCTAAAGCCTTGGACTTTCATCCTTTTGCACAGATATCGGGAGCGCCACACACCCCTTTCCAGTGACCTCATGACCCCCAGTGCTGTCCCAATCCCATCTACCTACTTCACAGGAGAAGTCACCAGAGACATGAATGTGACTGCTGAGGTAAGTAAACCTCTCAACGAGGTGGAGACTCTCTCTTTAGATGGACACACTGCTGATGGCCATGCCCAACAGGTCATTAAAGGCCTGGATTTGTTTTTTATCAGGACACTCGCAAGCCCAGACACTCAGACTCCTCACTCAGTCTCTCAAGGACCCGGATCAGAGCCTCCATTGACTCCGCGAAGATCACAGTATCGTCAGCAAAGTCAAGATCAGTGAATCTTTCCTAACCTACAGATGCCTCACAGCCGCTGGACCCGACACTCTTGTCCAACACCCAGTTCATACACTCATTGAACAGAGTAGGAGCAGAACACACTGCTGACGAACCTCAGAATCAACTGGGAAAAACACAGAGTGTCTGCCTACACTCTGCACAGCACTCACAGTACCAGTGTACAGGCCGGCCATGATATCCAGCAACCTTGAAGGGATCCTGTGAAGTCTCAGGATGTCCCACAGGGCAGCTCAGTCAACTAAGTCGAACGCTTTACGAAAATCGACAAAGGCTGCAAAGAAACTTTGCCGATATTTGCAAGTGCTCTCCATGAGAACACTCAGTGCCACAATGTGGTCAATGGTAGACCTCTTAGGTGTAAAATTAGACTCCTCGGGTCGCTGCTAGATGAGTAAGTGATCATGGGTCCTATTGAGGATGACCCTAGCAAAAACCTTACCCGGCACCAAGAGCAGTGTTCTCCCCCTTTAGTTGCTGCAATCTAGGCGATCACCCTTCCCTTTCCAGATAGGGACGACAAGTCAGTTGGGATGACACCCGTTTCCCAGATGGATGAAAACATTTCTTGAAATGCCAGGAGGACAGTCTTACCACCATCCTGGAGAAGTTCACCCTGGATATCACAGAACCCTGCAGCCTTCCCTACTCTCAGCTGGTTCACCCCCTCTGCAATCTCAGTGAGACTGGATGAGTCACAGCTAATTGGAGGATCAGCCTCAAAAACTGCGGAACCAGAGATATCCAATGTCCTAGCTGGAGGATCAGCTTTAAACAGCTTTAAGTAGAGTTTAATTTCCAAATCACATTGACTAAAGTCATGGGCCAAATAAATGAATGCAAATTCACCTAAATCCAGATGTCTGGGTGTCTGCCATATTCACTTTTTGAATCTTTCCAGTGGCAGCAGAATGGGGCCCCTGTAATTAGCATTGTAGCTTCACAGCTTCAGACATACCAGGTTTGAACTCAATCCCAGTATCTGTCTGTGTTTGAATTTAATCATTGTTCCAGTTTGAATATACCAGCTTATTCAAATGCTGCCCCAGTTTCAACAACATCATGTGCACATACTGTACTTTCAGAACTCTAGTCTACAAAAGGGTACATTTATTTTTGATATATCTTACTCTAATATAAGGAACATGTGTCGTTACCAATCAGTAATGTGGCTTGAAACTGGAGTACCTGTTCAGCATGTATGCAGACCCCACATAGAGTGATTCAGTAACAGTGCCGTGCAGTGAATACACTTGACTTGAGCATTTCTAGTTTTCATTCTCTTTCTCTGTACGTTTAGCATTCGTTTGCTCAGAGATTGATGCGCTCTTCTTTTCTCCACCATAGCGGCCCCCTTCTTCTCTTCTTCTGTCGACCATCTTTTTGTGTTAAAACTCATTAAGTCAGTGTTTGTGTTGCAATTACTAAGTACGTTTTTCACTTAACTGGCACGTAAGTCTTCAATCTGCCTCAAGAATGATTTAAGATATGAAGAGGTAGGGGAAGTGATGGCGAAGGTGGTAGGGATGAAAGCAGCGGTGAAGGTGGTAGGGATGAAAGTGGCGCCCATGCGCATGAGCCACATGGCCACCCTGCTGCCCGCTGCCGAGAGTTGATTCTACAATAAAATAAAATAAAAAGAGGAATAACCGTGGAGGTCAATCATCACCCTGGAAGTGGACTGTACACGTCATGCAGTATATATGTACCAAATTTCAGGTCAATAGGACAAATGGTTTGCGAGCCACAGGTGATTTAAAATCCTAGACAGACAAACGAACAGCCACGGCAGCGTACTATATATAAAGATATATAGAGAATTAAAAAGTAAAGAGAGAGAGAGAACCAAAAATGAATAAAGAATTTCTACAAGTGACATGACCAAGTGTTATATTTCTAATCCGAGGTGTACAGAGTGGAATGAAAAGGAGACTGGACTGTTTCTTGTTGTGCTCCAGTGTTGCTCACATCACTCCGGAGAGACAATCCTTGAGCCTCACAAACTGGGGCCTGCGCAACATATAGTCCATTATCCGGTGCACCAAAGACTCTTCCACCTGTGTATCTTTGATCATACCCCTTAAACCGGCATGGCTGGATGGTACTGAAGGCGCTGGAGAAATCAAAAAAACAAGAATCTTTGCAGTGCTGCCAGCTTTGTCAAGGTGGGAACTGAGTTGTTAGAAATTAGCATCCTTTACTTCAGTCTTATAGGAAAACTGCAGTGGCTCCATGTGGTCTTTCACCAGAGGACTCATGCAGTTCACAACCAGCTTCTCAAAGGTCTTCATGATGTGGGATTTAAGGGCCACTGGTCTATAGTCATTAGGTGAAGAGGGGACAGCCTTTTTTTGGAACTGGAACAGTGCAAGATGCTTTCCACTTTTTGCCGCCTTAGACACAAACTGTTCAGGTGACAGAGGAGACCACAGAGTTGGTCAACATGAGCCTTATGATCTCAAGGACTGACTCCATTTGGTCCCACAGGCTTTTCCTGTGTGCAGCTGCCTCAGTTGTCTCCTCATTTGGTTATCGGCTGTGGATTGGAGTTGCTGGTGTATTAAGAATAGTGTGAGGGAACTTGTCATTGGGAGGTGGTGGTGATGGAAGAAGGGGAAAATCTATTAATCCCCATTCCTTTGTAGCGCCTGAGCCCTGGATTGCTTCAGTTCAGTAATTATGCACAGTCCACTCCAAACACCCGTCATGTTATTCTGAGTCAGTTTGATTTCTATTTTAGCTCTTTAAGCTTCTGTTGCTTCAATCAACTTTTTCTTCAGCACTTGCTGTATGCCCTTTCATAGTCTCTTTGTCAACAGATTTGAATGCTCTCTCCTTCTCATTCAGGAGTCTTTTTAGCTCCTTAGTAATCCAGAGCTTGTAATTTGGAAAGTAGCACACAGGTATTGAGAGTACAGTTGTCTCCAGGCAGAAGTTAATATAGCCTGTGATGCAGAGAGTGAGTCCCTCAATATCATCATCACCTTGTATTCAAAGGCTTACACCTCAACACCTCAGTAATATAAACTACTCTTACACTGGTCAACAAGCATTTTGCTACTGGGATTCTTTCACCTGTACTTTAACAAATTTCACTTGCTGACTCCAAATCTGAAAACTGTTTTCGTCCTGCACGTCCCATTTTTTTTAGTTATGATGTTCCAGGTTTTGGACAACTAGGGTGACTGGACAGTAAAGTACTGTTAAATTCTGCTCCGTACTTCTAACATTTTTATTATTATGCTGTATTAAGGATTTGTTCTGTTCTGTGTATTTTATTGTATTGTATTGACCCCCTACTTTTGACACCCACTGCATGCCCAACCTACCTGGAAAGGGGTCTCTCTTTGAACTGCCTTTCCCGAGGTTTCTTCCATTTTTCCCTACAAGGTTTTTATTGGGAGTTTTTCCTTGTCTTCTCAGAGAGTCAAGGCTGGGGGGCTGTCAAGAGGCAGGGCCTGTTAAAGCCCATTGCGGCACTTCCTGTGTGATTTTGGGCTATACAAAAATAAACTGTATTTTATTGTATTGTAAAGACGATGCGTTTCAGCATTTAAGAAATAAGTTTGGTCTCGAGAAAAGTGAAGCCAAAATTAAGGAAGGTGTTTTTGGTGGCCCTGAAATCTGTGAACTGATGCTTGACGAGGAGTTCAAAAGGAGACTGAAGCCCACTGAATCAGCACCCTTATTTGTGCAGGTTGTCCAGAATTTTCTCAACAGTCACAGAGCAGAGAGTTATACTGAGCTTGTGGAGAACCTGCTGAAAGCGTATTAGCTTACGGGAGCCCAAATGTCACTGAAGACGCATTTTTTATATTCTCATCTCGCCTTTTTTCCACCAAATCTAAGCGATGTCAGAGATGATCATGGGGAAAGATTTCATCAAGATAAAAAGGTGATGGAAAACTGATATCAGGAAAAATTCACTCCGAGCATGATGGGAGACTACTGTTGGTTCTTGCAAAGAGAGACGGATGTGCAGTACAAGCGTAAAAGCGAGTGCCTCCTACATTTTTAGGCACGCTGACCTCACTGTTATATTGACATAAATATACTTTAACGTGTCTCTGGTATCGTCTTCTGGTTTGTTTTCAGAATAAACGCATTAAAACAATTTTGGTGGGACACAGTCCAAACTCCAGATATTGTGTTGATATGTTGATATTCAAAAGTGTCAAAACGTCAATGATGTGTATTTCAAAAACCTGACATGCTAGCTTAATTCCGATTTCATATATGAAATCAGTGTAAAAAACTTAATAAAGAGCTGCTGTGAAGTTCCCAGAGGCAAACAAAGAATATTTTTTTGTAGACCAGTGGTATGTATCTTGCTAAAAGTATCAGAATCTTTGTTTTATAGCAGTGGTTTCCTGCATTTCCAATGCCTCTATACCCCTAGAAAATGTTTGATTTATGTTTGCACCCTCTACAAATGTAATATCACATTTTGAAGATGAAGTGAAATCTCAAATTTCAAACCGCATACAGTACTGTGGTTAAACAAGTTAGACTCAAAAAAATAATTACATACAGTTGAAATATAAATTGAGAGATCTACCTTCATAAATCTCAATAATCTTGTAAATGTGTCCACTGTGAAGCTTAGACATTTAGTTGATTATCTGGTAGTGGTAGTTGGGGTATCACGTGAAGCATCAAGTGCTGCAATGAATCAGCGATCGAGGTGTTTAGGAGATTGGACACCCCCTGTGAAGCAACATGTCCTGGTGCACCGCTAAGCAATGAAACACAGTCGATGACCTTTGTCCCCCAATAACACCTGCTGTGCTACTGTCAGGACTGCCAGGAGGAGCGATGGCCTGAGTGGAAGCAGCAGGTGTTGCATCCACTTCAGTCGTCCTTGTCCCCCACAGGCAAAAATGTCAATCACACCTCCAAATCAGTGATGCTTCCTAATTAGGGTTTGCACAAAAATCAATACCGGACCTCGGAATTCTCTTCAATCATTGCAATGTCCAAATTCCGTTCTCCTAAAAAAACAAATTTAAAAAGTTAATTCACCTTTACAAACATTCTACCTGCAGCAAGGAACTCTCAAGAACAAACATTTCTGCGGCTCATTCTTAGTTGGCAATCGCGCATGTGCAATGCTGGAGTCTTTTCATCTCACAGAACTTGAGCACCAACTAATAAATGACCTAAAAATGACGGCACACCACAGTAAAGTCGGACAACTCTCCCCACTCAGTTTCAGCAAATCGTAACTCGGCCTTTCTCTTTGTTGCCCCCTGAAATGCCACTGTTTTATAGGAACAAAGAGTTTCTTAGACAATACATATACGAACACATTTGAAGAGTTTGAAACTATAAGTTACAATTATCAGAAACTATAGAAACTTCTAGTTGTCTTTTTACCACCATTCACATGCAGGTGTTCTATAAAAAATTTGGATGTGAGCGTCGGTAGGCTTTGCACCTTAGGAACCAAGTTACCCGAACTATTGTCTAACATTTCAGTAATTATTTACCACTCTGATGCTGATCTTTCTGATCATAAAATGGTTCATTACGATAGAAATTGACAAGAAGAATTCATAATTAATTGCAAAATTACGATATTTGAGGGTTCCTCTAGAGTGCCTCTTCTCTTGCATGATTAGGCTGAAAAACGAATCAGCACATTGGCATCTCATAACAGGCTTAGGTTTTGAGTTTGGTATTTTTCCGTCCAGCCATTTTACCTGTAAACCATCCTCAAGAAACTGCAACACACAGACAAACACACACCCATCATCAAGATATCAAGGCTTTCAGTATCAGAAGACCCTAAAACGTCAAGGTCCGTTGAAAACCGGAGATCGAAATTTTTAACGAATCTAAAGCTTTCACTCCTCCCCCTTAGACGATAGGTTATAGTGAAGGAGGATAAAAAGCAAAAATGACAAAGGGAATGGTAGATTTTAAATGTCACAGTCTGTAGTTCAAATCTATGGATGTTTCTCAGCTATATTAGGCTTACTGTGAGAAGAGCTAGCGAACGGAACAGAAAGAGCAGCAGCATCTGGTTTGGGTATTGGTGGGAAGAGACTGCACGTGGGACTGTAGATCTACAATTTCATGTACTTCTGACCTGAACCTTTTTAAAGTGTTATGCTTTTGATCATCAGACCTAAAAGGAAATGTGCATTAGGTTTTATTTTTATTTTTTGTATCAAGATATAAAAGTAACATTCAACTTGAAATCTGTATGCTGTATTTGAAGTCCTTCTGAAGTTATTCCCACTTCAAGAAGTCAGATGTTTGTTTTGGCCGTCAGAAGTGGTGTCAAAGAATCAAAGAACTGGGTCTGTAGCACAACATCTTTTAAATGACTTCCAACAAATCTGGCACGAGTTGAAATGGATCAGTGTGTTAGATTGTGTGCAGATGATACACCAGAATCTTTACAATCTGGCTATTCTAAGAACCAATTCAATGAAAGCCTTTAACTACCAGAGAAATTCAGATGTCTACCCATGTCATTATTTGTTTGTACTTCATTGAAATGCCATAAATTAGGGTGGGCATGGCAAATGCAAAGGTCCAAGACTACCACTTAATATCAGCTTATAAAATAAGCATACGTATTTTTCTGCAAAATCAGGTAAATATTTAAATATTCACGTATAATCCTAATGGTGAACGAGTGTAGCGATTTTTCAACACTATCCCCTAAATTACCAAACCACATTTACCATTCAGGTGCATTTGTCAGTGCCTGCTTATTCCTACATACATCTGCATGACATTAATTTAGTTCACAATTTTATAGCGTTCTTCACTGAATATACTGTAGGCTCAAATCATGGTAAGAAGGTTGCAGGCAAATTCAAATTATATAAGGTACCCACACACAAATACAGTTTAGGTTAAACGAGAGTAAAACAATGCAATTTCACACAAACTAACATAAATGGATTATAGCATATTACCATTGGGGTATGGCCAATTGACCAAGCAAGAGAAGAAAATCAAAATACCCAGCAGTAACATCCAAGGTAAAAATAAACCTCTGCATTGTCCATAGTCGGTTGTAACAGAATGAGTGAAACATGGTCACAGTTCTGGAGTCCTCAGCTAACTGGCCATCCGACACACCATTATTAAATTGTGCTGGGCAGCGTCATAACACAATAAAACTCATTTATAGTAAGATTTTTTTGTTGTCTTTCCTAATTGCATGAGAACAGTTTTGATAAGTTGCCTATCTGACCTAACTCAGATGGTCAGTTTCTGTTGATCTGCTGTATTTACAGTCTGGTCACACTGAGATCTGTTTGTCTCAAATGTGTTACTCTCACTCACACTACTGGATAATTAATTTAATTCCATTTACTTTCAGTTCAGTGCATAAATAAATATTTTGAACATTTAGATGACACT
Source organism: Polypterus senegalus (assembly GCF_016835505.1). NCBI lineage: Eukaryota > Metazoa > Chordata > Cladistia > Polypteriformes > Polypteridae > Polypterus > Polypterus senegalus. The sequence continues at coordinate 3,589,736 of NC_053168.1, read as the reverse complement.
CTCCTTAGCCGACTTCCTGCCCCCTTCTGTTTTTGCTCAAGTATCATCTGCCATCCATCATATGTGCTGTTTTTTTATTACCACACTTATTTTAACTTATTTTAACTTCACCTGTACAAGATTACACTTTGTAACTTAATAGAAGCGTGGTTTTTTAAAAAGTATTTTTTATGTATATATCTATTTATGAAGAGGATGTGGTAGTCGTGGCAATCAGCAGCTGTCACGCTTGGGCCACAGATTTGCACAGAGACACAGGAGGTTGTAAAAAACAGGAATTTTATTCAAACACTGCAAACAAACATTTGTTTCTTTTTCAAAAGCTTTAATGTGCTCCATGACAAGTCAGAGATGACAGTTCCGCTAGAGAGAGAGATAAAAGCAAAACAATCAATTCCAAAACTGACAGGCGCTGCACAAGGCTTTTAAGTAAGCAGATTACTGCACGTTATAGCGCAAGTGAGAAGGGTAAGGAGCAATGTGAAGGTAGACTGTGCTTCAGAGGTATTCCCAGGGGGCGTCTGTGTCCTCTTGGGGTGCGATCACCCTTCCAGCTTACAATATATATATATATATATATATATATATACATATATATATACACACACACACACACACAGTGGAACCTCGGGTCACGACTGTAATAACTCTGGTCGTAACCTGATTCGATCGTGACCCGAAGTAATTTCCCCCATAAGATTGTGCAGTATGTAAATACAATTAATCCGTTCTAGACCGTACGAACTGTATGTAAATATATATATTTTTTAAGATTTTTAAGTACAAAAATAGTTAATTATACCATAGAATGCACAGTGTAATAATAAACTAAATGTAAAAACATTGACTAACACTGAGACAAACACCCAGGCTCCCTGCTCAGCTGCACGCGAGCCTGCGCTTGCTCTCTCTCGCTCTCTTTCTCGCACTCGCTCTCGCTCTCTCTCCTGCAGCCTCCCGTTCTTTTCTGTTCTCTTCTTTTTAACTTTAGCTGACTCGCACTTCTATTTGTGAAGAGGACGTGGTAGTCGTGGCAGTCAGCAGCTTCTGGGAACAATTACGGATGCGTAGCTTCTCACCTGTGCACTTAGGTGGGAAACGCCCACATCACTAACTCCTCAGGAACTGCTTCAGCCACACACCACCATACCTAAGCCGCAAGTGTGGTGATTATTTATTAAAACTGGCCTTTTTGACGGGTGCTGTGGACCCGCTATACCACAGGAGGAAGCTGGGTTGAGAGGAGGTTACAGTTTTGAGGGAGAGTCCCTCTGCGTGATGCACCGAGAACAATGTACAGTACAGGGAGAGACTGAACACGTGCAGAAATCATCGGTGTGTACGAACTGGAAGGGAAATGAAATAGAGCACAAAGAGTTCACAGCGAATGCACAGGGAGAGACTGAACATATGCGGAAATCATTGGCGCGTACGAACCGGAAGGAAGAGAAACTGGCTTGTTCGTCACCTGGTCGTGTGTGGAACGTGGACTGATGCAAAAGTTTGGCGAACTTTTTGGTCGTAATCCGATTTGTACGTGTTCAGAGACATTCGTGACCCGAGGTGCCACTGTATGCATGTATGTATATATATACTTGTATGTGTATTGATATATATATATATATATATATATATATATATATTTTTTTCTTTCATCCTCCATATGATTTCAACCATTTCTGTCAGTTCACTACTTAATCTGAGTATGTTCAAGATGAAATGGTTCAGCTCCACCAATATTTACTTATTTCTCCTACCCTTAAAAATGTAGTAACTCTTGCATGAGTTCTCTTCTGAACAAGTGGAATCTTCTTTACGTTATCGTCTACACACACATCATTAGCTGGAAAATCTTCAGATGTCAAGTAAGTAGTCGCACTTGCCGGTATTTCTTCTAGCTTCTTATTAATCTTTAAAAATGCATTTATTTTCTGATTGTGCTTTTTATTTTACAGAGCCCATATGCATAAAGTCTATAACTGCAGCATAGTGCTTAAGGCAGAGGCCTACTCTGAATGGAAAGCCACCATCTTACAGGGCATATGCCCTTATTTGTACTGGGCTACCTGATACTTGCTGGTTAATTTCAGATACACTTCTTTTGAGATAAAATGAGAGCCCTTTGAGACAACCCACATATAAGCTTCACACAGACAGTAACCAGTCAAACAATTGAACCGGGTCCTTGGCGGTCAGGAGCAGCAGTACAGACAAATATACATGAAAAACATCTTCAATTTGATTACCTTGAGAATTTCATAAACAAAGACAAATGTTAATTGTAATGATTTATTTTCCATGTGTCATTTTTCTTTTTATGTAGGTACCTGCAATGGCACTATGGCATGTTGGGATATGAGATTTCAGCTCCCAATTTCCAACCATTCTCATCCTGCAAGAGCTCGCATTAGACGACTTCTTATGCATCCCCTGTATCAGTCATCAGTAATTGCAGGTAATTGTGTTGCACGTTGTCTGTTTTCTTGTTGAATTCTCTTTTGCATGACGTAATTAGTTTTCCATACTCCTTTTGTCTGCAGCAACTAAAGCCGATGTCACGTTACACATCTTTTCATTGTGGGTTATGTCAGATTTGCAGCTCACAGTTGCCTATCTCGTCACAGCACAGCACAATTAAAAATCACAGCCAATGTCAAATTCACCATCTGAGCACCAGTTACCCAGAACAGTTGTGTTCACCCCCTTTTTCTGACATCTAGTAGGGTGCTGCCTGGCCAAGCCAGTGATGTATGAAGGGTTAAAAGCTGCAGAGAGTACAGCAGAAGTCTTTGCACTTTATTTTTTCCATTCTGTTACAGTATGTAAAATACGAGACATCAGACAGACAAACTTCACTTCTGTTGGTGAGGACAGAGCCAGCAATGTATTGGTGATGTGTGAAGGGTTAATAGCTCAGCTGTGATCAGCCACAGTCTCGGCACTTTATTCTTTATATCCCATTCTGTCGTAGAGCATAAAACATGAGACATCAAGCACATAAGTTTCTATTCTGTTTGTGAGGTTCAAAACATGAATGTCCCTTATTACTCGTCACTACATTCTATGGATTTTACTGCCAGCTGAACACTCACTGGCCTTCAACTCTGTCATGCAAAGAACCCACCCTTCCATCAAAAGAGAAAATCCAAACTGTTTGATTGTATTGTAGCAGGTCACAGTCTAGTTGGCTTCAGTCTTGGGGTGTCAAATTAGATGTTTACCTTTTTGGAAGTGCACGGCCAACCACCGACTGGCTAAGATAATGTAAATGAAAGCCGAGACTGAAAAGGCATCGAATGTGACATGGGCTTAAGACAGGTGTGAGCATCATAATCTTTTGATTCCAACATAAACCACGCAATAGACATTTTTATTGTGAAAAGACGATTTGTGTAAATGGATTTTAAAGTATTATCTGCATCTTTTACTCTTTGTCTTTTAACTAGCTGTCCAAGGAAACAATGAGGTGTCAATGTGGGACATGGAAACGGGAGATAGGAAGCTCACATTGTGGGCAAGTTCAGCTCCTCCACTCTCTGAAATGCAGGTTTGTTTGTGACAATTTACTATTATTAATAACTAGCCATGTGCGCCCAACTACGTTGCGCGTGTTAAAGTTGTCTGTGAAGGGCTACCTGTTTAAACGCGGCTGCCAGTCGTGAACTGTGCCCTTCGTCGCATAGCATTATGATTTTTTATAAGGGAAACAAAATTAAAAAAGAAAACCCTTGGATATTGATTCGATAGGAACGGCCCACTCGGAATCACTGTCCGAATCGTAATTATGTGGTGGTGTAGGAGCATTTCTGTTTCTGTCTGTTCACAGTCCGTCTCACGATCTCTTCTCAAACTTTCTCCAATCTCGCAGGTTGCTTTGTGGCAATCCAAAGAGTAAGGCAATATACACGGAGCAATAGTTATTAAAGGGGGACACATAGGTATCCAGGCTCTTTAAAGCATAAATAGAGATCAATTCACTGACATGTGAGCAAGCCACGGTACAACTGTGAGACGCGCAGCACTCACCGGCTACAACATAACAATAATAATTTCCGGAATGTACTGTTATGTTGTCATTCATTTTACCCCACTGTCTTTCTTTCACTCATATGTTACGTAGGCATGTACCTTTTATCTTCGGCAATCTCATTCTCTAACCAGGCCTCAGGAGCTAACCAGCGTAACACTGTCCACCACCCCTTTCTTTATTCCGGCACATTGTTGACATCCGTGAGTAACAACAACGTACTAAACTGGAAGGTGGTCTACGCATGCGTGGAATTCGCGGACTAACAAAGATCAAGATCTAAATGAAGATCTCTTTAGTTAATTTAAAGCACAACAATTTGTTTAGTTTGAATGTCTGTGTTTTGAGGTGTGACTGGCGTACTGCAGTCTTCAGTAGTATAAGCCGGGAGCAGATTCTTAATGCAATGCCTATGTTTTAGCTGTCTCTCTACTGCCATCTAGTGCTTCTTCTAATTAATTCGCGGACAAACAAAGATCAAGACCCAAATGGAGATTATAGATAGAGATGATGTTTTGTGTTTTAGTCAGATATTTTTCCCCACTCATTTCTTTGCTTTTTCATTAACAAATTTAACATTTTCAATGCCTTCTGGCTTATACACATCACATGATGTGTTGAATGCATTAACAAAGTAATCTGAGTGACAACAAACCTAGTCAGTTAACTTAATTAAATACATTAATTTTTATGTTAGTCTTTTTTAATACATACTTTTTGGAATACTGCTCAAGGATGTATTTCAATCTCAGCACGTTAAAACACAACAGATTATCGTTAAATAAAGTTATTTTTCTGTATTTAAAACATGAGGATCTAAATCGCTATATCCCATGCATATTGTTCATAATTTTATTTATTGATTTTTTTTAATAAAAAGAAACTGAAAAAAATACATTTTTTAAATACAGTTTTGTAATTTTTGTTAATCAGATATATAAACACACAGTGCCTCCCCTTGGAGGTTTTCACATTATTATTATACAATTATGGATTTAATTTGGCTTTTTTTGACAGTGATCCACAAAAGAGGATTCTCAGATCTCTGCAAGGTGTTCTAGATTATTTACAAGTATGAAGCACAAAATGAATGATCTCATAAGTATTCACCCACATCAAGCCAGTAGCTAGCAGGTGGCAGCCATGAGTCTGTGTGCATAGGTCTCTGTCGATCAGCTCTGTCATTTTCCTCATTCTTCTTCACAAAACTGCTCAAGTTCTGTCAAGTTGCATGGAAATCGTGAGTTAACAGCCTTTGTCAAGTCCAGCCAGTACTTCTCAGTTGGATTTTGAGGTGTGGACTCTGACTCGACCAATCAAGGATATGAACATTGTTGGTTTCAAAGCTGTTCCTGTGTAGCATTGGCTTTATGCTTGGGCGTGTTGTCTTGCTGGAAAACCAAATCTGCCAAAGCACAGGTGTCTTGCAGTCTGCATTAGGCTTCCATCCAGGATATCCCCTTATTTTGCTGCATTTATTTACCACTCAGAATCATTTTAAGGCCTGCGGCAGAGAAGCATCCCCACAGTCTGATGTTTCCGCCACCATGCTTCACGATGGAGATGGTGTGTTTGTGATTCTGTGCAGTGTTCAAATATGGCATTTAGTCTAAGGCCCAAAAAGCACCATTTTGGTCTCATCGGACTATAGAACCTTCATCCACCTAACTTCGAGTCTCCTATGTGCCCTCTGGCAAACTGTAGCCAAAATGTCCTGTGCTTTTAATTTCTTTGCCACTCTCCCATAAAAGTGCAACTAATGAAGCACCTGAGCAGCAGTTGTTTGCACATATAGTCTCGCTGTTGTTATCTACTGTAGTTTTTAACTCCTTCAGGAGTCTTATGGTGACCTCCCTCACTAGTTCTCGTCATACACAATCACTTCATTTTTGTGGCCGGCCCGCTCTAGGTAAATTTACCACAATGCCATTCTCTTTCCATTTCTTCATGATTAGTTTAACTGGACTCCAAGGGACATTCAGTGACGGGGATATTTTCTTGTCTCCCTCCCCTAACTTAAGCATTTCACAGAGTTGCTTGCCATGTTCCTTTTTTTGTTCATTGTGTAGATTAGGCCACCATACTGACTCGCTACAAGTTGGATTCTCCAGATATATTCAAGTGAAACCCCAGACATTTGATCTCCATTGATCTAACTCTGTGACTTTTAAAACCAATTGGCTGCTCCAGTGACGATTTAGCTGTGTCATATTAAAGGAAGTGAACACTTAGACAACCAATTGTTTTCTTTTTTTTTTTTTTTTTTTTAATTAAGTCTAAGTGTGCAGAGATCTGTTTTCATGTTAACATTAATGAGTCTTTTTCTGTTGATTAGTGTCAAAAAAGCCAAATTAAATCCACTGTCATTCAATGTTGTAAAACAATAAAATGTGAAAACTTTCAAAGGGGTGAATATTTTAATGAGCACTCTGAAAAAGGTAAAATACACTTGGAGAAACCATTTGTCCATTACCATGGAAAAGGGCAAAGAACAGATAAATGAAAAGAAACATATCACATAATGAATGCAAAAATTACAAAGGAAGTAATTATAGCACAATGCAGTGTTTGGGAAAATTTAATAAAGACATTTCTGACCACCTTAAACCATTTCTTTATTAGCAGGAAGAGTACATAAGTGCATTTTTCCACCATACACAAACACAGAGGCAAAAAGAAGCAGGATGGTCAAATAATCTTCAGTCAATCAGTCTTTATTTTATAAAGTACTTTTACAAGATACATTACAAAGCAAATAGTGACATATTCCAAAATAAATGGTCAATGCAATAACCTTCAGTAAAATTGTAAAAGTAAAGTGTCCATTAATAAGGAATTGCTAAATAATAGAGTGCATTAGATAACCGGCTTAAGAGCAGTATGGTTGAATTATGATTAATATAGTTGCTATTAAAGAGTGAAGTAAGAGTATACTGAAATGTAAGAGAGACGAGGCGAGCCTTTAACTTCTAATGATGGAGCATCGCAAACAGACCTAGGGAGAGAGACGTCCAGGGAACAGACGCCACAGAGCTGCACCAGGAGTTCCAAGATGGGTCTTTGGAATTGGGTAGGCTGGAGGATCTCACTTTTCTACCAGGATGGTATGATTAAAAAAAATAAAGAAATAAGTAATCTGGGGCGTAAATCACAAGAGGAGTTTTGAATAGAATCCAATACTGGACAGGTAGCCAGATGAGAACCGATAGGCTACTTCCAAACTACTGTGTTTTCATTTTAAAGCTGTATTTAAATGAAAACAATCTCAATTTCACATCATTTATATCTTTTTTTTTCTTCCGTAAAAGTAGTGTTGTTTGCTTTTTTGTACCCATGTGGAGTGGCGCTCAGAATTTTGTTGTAGTTTTTTTTTACAATAACAATAAATTTCTCTTCTATCCCTGCCCACTAAAATAACCGAAAATGCATGTGATGTAGCTGCTCACCTACACTGGACATGCACACATTGGTGGGAAAATCCTTAAAGGAATGTTTACACCACCAGCCATGGGATTTATCTCACAGCTGTAGTGACCGGTAAATTATTTGCCTTTTGCATATATGTGCAGAATCCAAATTTTACAAAACGTAATTTAGATGTGTACAGCTATGCAACTCTTCAAGCATCATGGATAGCAACTCCACTATGTCTGCTGCATAATATGGTTTTCTTCCATGAATGATAACCTGTCAGGGAATGAGACAAAGTAATAAACACAAACTGATCAGAGCGTGATTAGAGTCAACATTTTCAAAGCTCTTCGTTTTCACCCATCCATACTGCAACACTAAGCCTGCATTTTCAGAAGTATATTCTGCTCTGGAGAGAGAGTGTCCAATAGTCTCCATTTTCTGGGTTAAAAACGCCTAGGTAGTGTATACAAAAGACAAAAATGGAGGCTGATGTCTGCATTTTTAAATAAAAACATTGTTCGTTGCTTTTCATGTTCTGGGATGACAGTGTACATTGGGCAGTCATACAACACAAATACTACAATACAGGGTAGCACAGGGAAACGGGACATTTTTAATTGATGTTCAATGCACCAATAAACACCTTACAAAATACATTTAATAATAATAATAATTCTTTGCATTTATATAGCGCTTTTCTCACTACTCAAAGCGCTCAGCAATTGCAGGTTAAGGGCCTTGCTCAAGGGCCCAGCAGAGCAGAGTCCCTTTTGGCATTTACGAGATTCGAATCGGTAACCTTCCAATTGCCAGTGCAGATCTCTAGCCTCAGAGCCACCACTCAAAATTTAATGATGAAATGTATTTTACAGGATGTGCAGTTATCCTGGTAATAAATAATTTATTCGATATTCATTTTATGTTTTGAAGAAAACCTCATGAAGGTGTTGTCCATTTCTCCGTACACATTCTGACAGCCTGTTATGGAAATTCTGCACTGCTCAACGTAACACGTCAAGAGGAATGCCAGCGATTTCCTCTTCAATCCTCCTCTTTAGTTCGGCAGTGGTTGCAGGATTTGTGCGGTACACTTGCCTTTTAAGATGTCCCCACCGAAAAAAATCACAAGCAGTGATGTTATAATTGCATGAGCAGAAGGGACACGATTATGATGTCCTAACTGGTAATGACGCCGAAATTCCCTTTGCGCGGCAGTTACACTGTCACCATTCTTATAAAAGGCGAACGCTCGTTGCGCACCACTCCATTGCTCCATTATAACTAATGGCAAGGGGTTTGAAACGAGGTCACATTGGGCCCAAACAACTGCTGACACCCTAGGGTTGCCAACACCTGTTTTCCTGCACCACCCTGTATTTAAGTAATCCTTGTAGAAGGCACAGGACATCATCTCATACATTCGCATTTTATTCAAAATTTCAGAATAAGCAGGCAGTGTGGTATATAAAGCTAATCTGAGTTTTCATCCTGTTGTGTCAAGGTTCAGACTTTAAACATTTGTGCACATTTACAAGTAAAAACTTTTAATGTATATAGGAAAAGAAAAGTAAGCTAAAAGCATGCGCTAAAAGAATGATTAGGGATGCTGATGCCCGTACGGCAATGATGGCTCTTAAGGCCACACAGCCCTTCTCTGACATGGACCATGAGATTCCAAAATGAAATGACCTTTCGAAGTAAGAACATGATTTAGCACTATTCTTAGAGCAAGTGCTTAGTCTTGATTTGTTAATTCCTCAGGTTTGAAGTGTTTAATTACTATAAAGTACAAGTCTGGTATTGATGTACCTCCAGGATTAGCAGTCCGACATTAGGATCTGTTAGTTCATCTGAGTAAAGGAATTTCTTGCAATCCTTTGGCATTTATAAACTTTCTATTCCTGCTAATGTAGACTTTTCTTTTTCTTACTTTCCATTTTTGCCAGCCCTCTCCTCATAGTGTCCATGGGATATACTGCAGCCCTGCTGATGGAAACCCGTTGCTACTGACTGCTGGATCGGATACGAGAATAAGGTAATTAATTCATTTAGACCACTTTGCAGAGATCAGCTTTCACTTTGACAATAAATTGACCTTTTCTGTTGGTCAGTGTCAAAAAAGACGAATGAAGTCCACTGTAACTCAAGGTTGTACCACAATAAAATCTGTAAACTTCCAAGTTTCACATAAATAACTCATTACCTTTTTTGGATAGGAAGCTGCAAGCACATTTACAACACCATCAGCATTAAATTATTTGTTGTCATAAAATTAGTTTATATTTTTTAATTGTGAGTTCAACGTCCAGTTTTTAAACCAGCGGTTCTTAACCTTTCTAGTGCCGCGACCCTTTAATATAATTTCCCATGCTGTGGCGACCTCAACCGTAAAATCATTTTCATTGATACTTCATAACTGTAATTTTGCTACTGTTATGAATCGTAATATAAATATCTGATATGCAGGATGTATTTTCATTGTTACAAATTGAACATAATTAAAGCATAGTGATTAATAACAAAGACAATATGTAATTATATATTGTGAAATATTTGTTTCTAATTACATATAAATGAAATGTTGTCATTATGACTTACGTTTATTTGTTTTTCTTCATTGTGTATTGAACTGTATTCACCACATTCATGTTGTATACTTATGTGAAAATGTGAAAAGCATGGCGTAGTGTGGGTAACAGTCTTAATATAACAACAGTAAACTACATTGCTACAAAATTGTTGCGACAGTACGCTTAAAAAGCCAACATCAGTGCAAAGGTTGAGGCTGCTTCTTTCTCACCAGATCAGAAATTCTCGGGGCAGTCTTTACAAGAGCACAACGAAGATCATCTTGTGCAACAAATCTACTTCTGTATTTAGACTTGATAACCAACAAGCTGGAAAATCCTGTACCGCAAAGATATGTTGATGGAAATGGAAGAAGTGCGTAAATCTCCGCAACAGCGTGACATTACGTAACGTCACGACGTTCGATGTACAGTAATGTAAACAGTTAAAAATAATAAGGTTACGACAATTAAAACGTTTGAAATTATTCTGATTCAATTGCCTGCAACATCTATCCTCGAATGACAATTACAGTAAAAACTAGTAACTACCAAAGGAAAAAATGTGTACAATAACAAGTTTTACACATTAGAATAGACAAAACCCATAGTTTTAATGGTCTTAAGTGACCCCTGGCAAATCGTCATTCGACCCCCGACGGGGTTGCGACCCACAGGCTGCGAACCGCTGTTCTAAACTGAACGTTTGCCCTGCTCAGGATCAAAATGCGGGGTGCTGGAGTTAGTCACATCACTAAAAGGTATGAGGCAAGAATCCTCCCAGTCTGCATCAGAGTACATTTACAGTCACCAATTTGTTTGTCCATAAGTTTTAGGACTATAGAAGAATACTAGGGACTCGGCCCCCCAGGGTTAAATCCACATAAACACCAGAAGAACATGCAGATGCCCCATCAGATATGTGAACGTTGGGTGTGCATATGCAGACTTTACACCAGTGGGGTCCAAAGTGCTGTAAGACAGAGAAGCTTCTCACTATACCATTATACCACCTCATTGCTACATCACCAATACAAAGCTAGGTTTAACTTGCCCTATTTTTGTTTCTTCATGTAATTCATTATTCAGTTATACATCTATGTATGAATTGATGAGTGCTGTATATTTGTGTCTTGACATGTTCAAATCTCAGTAGTGACCACCTTCTTTCATAGGTTTTGGGACCTTGTCTACCCTGAAAGATCCTACATTGTTGCAGGCGGCGCAAATGATTCTCTTCATTGTCCATCAGTTTTTTATAATCGTAGAATTATTGAAGGAACAGAAGTGGTGCAGGTATTGTAGTTTTATTTATGTATTTATTTATTTTTTTGATTAAACAAAGACCTGCTGTTGATCCTGATGTTTTGGGCTTTGTTGGTACAGTACCATCTACAAGGCTGGCAGTAAAAAAAAGTGTTTACTTTGTCTGATTGGGATCCTTTAAACTGGCTCAGGCTTTATATTTTTGTTTTTTTCAGGACATCATGTCAGCCATGTCAGTACACTCTGTTTTAGGCAGAGATCAAATGTTTGAATTTCTTTCTGTTCATTAAACATTTCCTCAGATATCACGTGAAGTACATGCACTCTTGGGCCTTTTTATCAGAATTAGCCTGATGATGTGGGTCCATCTCAGGTGATTGGTTGCCTTGTAATCTAAAGAACTGAAAGCAACAGACAGTTTTCAGTTGTACCCATGATCCTGATTGAAATCTCTACATCCTCATAGTCAATAAAGAATAAAGAATTCTTTTGGCACTTTACGAGACACAAGGTTGCAGCACCCATTTTGTCAAAACTACCCTGTCATCTGTTAAATACTTTCACAAAATGCTTCCTGATCAGCCTTATCACGGTGGTATCATTTACACACTTGACAGTGACAATTACGTTTTGCTATATAGTCATGGGTGAACATGAGTAAACCCCAGTAGCTGCCTTGACAAGAGTCTGTGTGTTTGGGGATTTGATGCCAATAGTCTCCCCCTGTTGTCCCCCTCTACAGAGAGTTTTATAGGCCTTGACCTCTAAATTTCTGAATAATTGTGCTTTAGGTTGAGATGTCATCTATAACATCCTAACCTTGGTATTTTAGCCAGTAGGCATCATCCACTAACTTTTCAAGTTTACTGTCAGACCTCAACCATCCTGCATAGTCACATTTTTCACTCCTCCATTCACCTGCACCACCTGATTGAGGAATGGCCTTTACTCCCTGGTCATAAGGCTCCTCCGTAACCTCTTGTACTGGGTTCTTGGATGTCTCAGCTGATGTTATACTTAAGGTTTTATCTTATAATTGCTGTCTTTGTTTGTATTCAGTGACTTGGACAGCTTAACTATTAGCTAAACAAATGAGCTTGATGAACTGAGTATTCCCTTCTCGTTTGTCAAATTTCTTATGTTCCCATATCTGTTGTTGGTATTGTTGGGAGACATGCAAGTAAGAATTTTATTTCATTGTGTACTCATAAAGATCAGCTTCACCCTGAGTGTATCTGGAGACCACAAAATTAGTCATGACTAGGCATTCAAGCATTTCAGTAGCGCAAAGGTGAACCTCACTAGGCAGCAGTAGTTCAGTATTGCTGTGGGTTTATATGCACAAAGTATAAAAGATTACAGCAGTAAAGTCAGACGTTAGCTGATCTGCAAAGGTTTCAAGCATGTGAGCTAAAACTCCATTTGGGTCAGCTGCTTTGCAAGAGCTTTACCTACATACATATCCCACAATGCCATTCTCACAGTGTATAAGCACAAAATCCCTTGGTTGACTGGGAGCCTTAAGGAAGGTTTTGTGGTTTGTAAACTGATCATAATGATAATTCTTTACATTTATATAGTGCTTTTCTCACTACTCAAAGCTCTTCATTGAGTGGGGAGCTACTTAAACCATCAATAATATGTAGCACCCACTTGGATGATTCAATGGCAGCCATTTTTATGTCAGTACGCTCACCACACATTAGCTGTTAGAAGGTGCAGAGTTGAGGGGTAACAGCCAATTAGAGACAGGATGATTAAGGGATCAGATCAACTAGGCTGTGGTGGGCAGTTTTGGCTGGACATCGGGATACACCCTACCCTTTATGAAGGATGCCAAGGGATCTTCTATGACCACAGAGAGTCAGGACCTCAGTTTTACGTCTCATTCGAAGAACGGCACCATTTTTACATCACAGTGTCCCCACCACTGCAATGGGGCATTGGGATCCACATTCAGACTGCAGGCGTCACCAACCCAAGCTTTTCCTAGATGTTCTCCCTTCCTAGTTCTGGTCGGCCCAAACATGCTTAGCTTATGGCTGCTGGTATATAAATGTGTTTGGCTAATCCGGGAAGAAGTTGTCAATTAATGGATAAATAAATAACAAAATCCAAAACAAATAAATTGTATCCTCATAACAAAATGCAGGTTTATTGAGTCATCATTCTCACGTGGGCAGTACTCGGTGAAATTCATCCTTGCATGTGTTAATCAACAAGCAACATGTCAATGCTTTCCAGCTCAATGGTTGGTAAATATAACTGCCGTACCTCGAAACGTCTGACATCCCTACCTGAAAAATATCAGAACAAAAGAGCTTGGTGTGCTTCAGTTTCCATATGCTAGATGAAATTATTCTTCTGGTATGGATTTTGAAAAAAAAATGCTAATAATTAGTGAAAAACCTGTGAAAATGATTATTCATTAAACACAACTTGCATTTGAAAGGAAACAGGAAGTGTGGTTTTATGCAAGTCTATAAACATCACGTGAACGGACTTGCATGTAAACTGTGTGTAATAAGAGAGCCTTCCTCTTTAAGAGAAATGTCCAGGGTGCTGTGCGGTTCAGCCTGGTAAGTCAGTGCAGTTAGGAAGGCAGGGCAGAAAGAAGCCATGTTTTGTGCCGCGTTTGCTTGGTGGCAGCGGTGTGAATGAGCAATTGAGCGATTGACCGAGCGAGAGTGAAGTTGTTCTTTTACTGGATTAAGAGAGTTCATGTATAATAGTTGCATCTGTACTAGTTGCATTAATCATTACATTAGTCAATAATATATTTGCTGTTTTGTTAAAAAGTACATTTCAGTCTGAAAAATAGATACAAAAGCACTATATTGGCATCTAGGGATTTTAAGCCATTAGGCCGACTCCTACTTTACATGATTCTATACCCTTAAATTAGATGATAGCCTTGACTTTACTTACTTTCTCCAGCTATACAGGATGTATCGTTTGAGCTGGTATGTGTGTTTGAGAGAGTATACTGGTTTAAAATGATGATTTTCAAATTTTCATCAAATTTACACGTCGCTGTATACGGTCTGATCACGTTTGGAGTGAAGTCCATCAGTGTGTCAGGAGATAGGCCTGTAGACCTGATCACGCATAAAGAAATAGAACCTGGCTGAGTCATTTGCACTGGAAAATGCTAGAACTATTTTGATTTTAAGGAAAATTATAACAGTATGAAAAATATTGTGCCAGGGTCAGAATTACTCATTTTAGGTATCCCTGAATATGCATTGACTGTCACAGTGTCATTGTGTAAGTATGTGGATATTTAAATCATTCAGTCCGTATGAAACATGGCTCAGTCATTCGCTTCCTTACACAAAGAGCCCTCCGCACATGGAATAAGTGACCAAGCTCTGAGGTAGACCAGAAGACTTTAGGGGCCATAAAGACTTATTTTGAAGAAGAGAACCAAAGTTTCACGGTTAGGTAGTTCTACTCACTAATCTTAGTACCAGAGAGCGGCGACATGTTGATCAGTACATGCAAGTAAGAATTTCATTGGCCCCTCTCCGTGTGACAATAAGGATCTTATAATATGCTAGAAGCCTGTTGATTTGGGGAAATTTCACTCCAGTAGATTTGGCATGTTTTGTGAACTTTGGCCTTTTATATTTTAACTAGCTGTGTAAGCCTGTGCAGTAAAAAGCCCGGGGTCCTAGAAACTATTGAAATCATCAGAACAAAAATTGAAATGTAGAGATGTCAGCTAATGGGAAGGAACTACTCTGGGCATTTCTTTCCTAAGAGGAATCGTTTTGCCAACATGCTTGCATCGTTTGTGCATTAGCGGCGGGAGGAAAAGTAAAAGGGATGCCGTTTTGCCGATGTTAGCGGCCAAGTGACTTTGTCTTTCTTCAGAGGTGTCAGTTTTGCTGATGTGTTGACCTCGCTCGTGTTATTAGCGGCTAAGCGAGTTTTCCTCAGAGGCAGGATCCCTTACCCCGACTCCACCTCTCACTCCTGGGCCGGACAGACACACACACTTCCACGCGTAGACGTTTATATTTAAGAAAATCAAACTTTGGTGCCAAATATGAAAGATTTTTTTATATTCTTAAGAAGAAAGTTAAGTAGTTAATTATGTTTCATTTTGTGGTCTGCTTTTTGTCTTTTTATTTGACTGATGTCCTGAGTGGTGTTCGCCAGCAATCTTTATGCTTGTAATTTAACTGAAATTGTTTTACTTGATATGGTCCTGCCTGAAAGTGATACAGGCGTCAGTGAATGAATTTTTTTTTTATTATTTTCCCACATTTCTAGGAGATTCACAGCAAACAGAAGAGTGGCTCAACAGAAGATGTTCCTCGACGAGTGCCGGAGTCTCTGCCGGTTGGCCATCATGATATCATAACAGATATAGCAACTTTTCAAACTACTCAGGGGTTTATTGTGACTGCCTCTAGAGACGGTATTGTAAAAGTATGGAAATAAGCACTTAAAGAAAAAGGAAAAAAAAAAAAAAGAAACGTGTGTATATATAATCCCTGCTATTTAAAGCTAAAATAATATAAATAGAGCATTTAAGGGTTTCATATCTTAATTGTACCACCGCCACATAGAAAGAATACCACACTAGCAAAAATATTTTTTGCAGTGCAGTAAGTAAAGTTTGAATTATTTTAGCACAATGTCTACTGTCCCATGCATAATTATGAGGAAGCACAAATGTGCTGTTTTGCTGCTCTACCAATTTGAAGTATGAAGCCACTGTTTATGTGGCGCACACAATAATTGTGCAATAAACAGTTATTTGAGTTTTATTCGGTTTTCCAGCTGTTTTTTGTGATAAAATATGCAGCCGTGATGTTCTTTGGGTGGCCATGTCAAACAGCATCAGATGTGGATGACTTTAGGGTTTGGTGCAGGTGCCAAAACACGATGGCTAGGGAGGGGGGGTTTAGATACTTCTGATGTAATCCTTTTGTCTTAAGTGTCATGTCTGCTGTGTTCCAAATCAGTGGTTTTTGGCATTTTAGTGCCTCATTCTTACTTTTATATGATCTCTGTTTAGAGAGCTGTCATTTTTTCATTCTATGTATATTTTTGCCAGAACTTGAAATGCTTACATTTCTTTTGCCATTTTCTTTTTAATTTACTCCTTGCTGCAAACTTGCTGGTAACACTGAAGACTAAAGGGGAGCAATGCCTGCAGTGCCACATTCACTTGTCGGCTCATTAAGAAATGTCCCTACCCATGAGTAGACAAGTGAAATGCCAGCGATGTCATTGCTGCCCTTTGACGTTCAGTGTTGTTTGCACCCATGGCTGATCTGACAATTGTATTTTTTTTTTCTATCCTTTTTGCGAGATGGACACTGAGGTTCTTCTTGGGCAGCAGATGTTTCCTCCTTGCTACTTTCCCATGAATCCAATTTTTCCTCCTCCCTCTCCTTCATATTATGAAGTCTTGAACCTTTGGTGGTGCCAGAGAGAAGCATTGCATATCTTTAGATATTCTTATGTGATCCTCTGTGACATCTTGAACGTATCATTTACACTGCCATCAAAAGGCCGGCCTTTTCTGGTAAGATTTTCCATTGTTCCGGATGTCCCCATTTGGAGTTAAGAGCTATCACTATAGTGTGGTGGAGTACCAAAGCAGCAGAAATGGCTTTGTCACTGTTTCGTTTTGTGATTGGTAAGTTTCAACAACTATCTTCCTCATTTCATCTGGAATTTCCTTTGTTCTTGTAGAAACCTTATAATGATGACATCGATATTATGGCGAGGGTCACTATTTGGTAAAGCATAAATTAACATGGCCGGCTGCCATCAGGTTTGGGGAGTCTAATTATCAATAAACTTTTTGATCTTCTGTTTGAGTGAGGAATAACTGGGCCAATTACTTTTTCTCACAGGCAATAGAATACCTATTGTATATATACTGGGTGGTCCAGATCTAATTATGCAGATCCAGATCGTCTGGATGACTTTGATTTATGCGGGGACGATTCCAGTTCGGCGTGAAGACAATTCTTCATATCGTCAGTTAGCACTTTTTTCGATGGTCCAGGATTTTTTGGGTGATTTTCTATGTAATAAACTTAATAAGTTATAGCGTAATGAAAATTGCATAATTAGATCTGAACCACCCTATATATACGGTTGAGGCCAAAATTATTAGCCCCCCTGGAATCATGGAACATTTTCCTAAACTTCTTCCCAAAGTTTGCAACATTGATGAAACTTGATATAATCAAACATCCACCAGTGCTATTTACTAGCTTTTGATACATTTTGTAATATAAAATATATCTTTAGTCTTGCTTTATATCAAATATAGTAAAAAATGGGGTGGTCAAAAATATTAGCCCCATGTTAATGTTTGCTTTCAAAACACACCAACACTAATTAACCAATCAGCTTTGAAACCACACCTGGGCAATCAATTGGCTTCCGAAAAACACTCAATCAGCATCAAGACTCCCAAGGCACAGGACTTTTGAACACATGAGAAGGACTACTGTTACTGACCATGCCAAAGACAAAGGAAATCAGTCTGGAGCTCAGAAAGAAGACAGTAGAGGCTACCCTGCCATTTCCAAGCGATTCACAGTGTCTAGAACTGCTGTACGTTGCATCATTGCCAAGTACAAGGGGACAAATTCTGTTAGAAACAAACCTGGCCGTGGCCGTAAGCACAAGATTTCAAGAACTCTGGGGAGAAAAATAGTCAGAGATGTCAGCAAGGAACCCCGGACATCTGCCAAGATGATTGTTGCTGACCTGGCCTCTTCTGGAGTTGATGTTTCAAGGAACACAGTTGTGAGGGCTCTTCACCGTGGTGGGCTTCACGGCCATCGTCCCAGAAGAACCCCTTTACTCAAAGAGCGCACATCACAGCCCGACTGAGGTTTGCCCGTGAACATTTGAAATGTAAAGATGATTTTTGGAAGTCTGTGCTTTGGTCTGATGAGACTAAACTGGAACTGTTTGGGCACATGGATGTTGCTTATGTTTGGCGAAGAAAGGGACAGGCCTTCAACCCTAGGAACACAGTTAAACATGGTGCTGGGAGCATCATGCTGTGGGGCTGTTTTGCAGCCTCAGGCACAGGGAGCCTTGTTCGGGTGCATGGCATCATGAAAAAAGAAAATGATGTTGACATTCTGAGGGAGAATATGCAGAAATCTGCTCGTAGTCTAGGCTTAGGTCGTCGCTGGGTCTTCCAACAAGACAATGACCCAAAGCATACATCAAAATTAGTTCAACAGTTTTTCAAGGATACCAAAACCAAGATCTTGGAGTGGCCCGCACAGAGCCCAGACCTCAATCCCATTGAGAATCTGTGGCGAGTGCTCAAAGTGAATGTCTATGCTCGGAAACCACGCAATTTGGACCAGCTAGAACAATTGGCAATGGAGGAATGGACCAAAATCCCTCAGGAGACCTGTGCTAATCTAGTAAAGACCTACTCTAATAGACTGTTGTCAGTTGTGGCTCAAGAAGGGTACAGTATTGACTGTTAATGGGCATGGGGCTAATAATTTTGGATGTCTCATTTTTGCCCTTTCTTGTTTCCACTCAGTGTGTCAATAAAATATCCAAACTACAATTAGTGGACCTTGTTATTTTGGACACAGATACGCTTTAAAAAACAAACATTTGTTGTTAATGGTCATTTTCATATTGGAATCAGGAGTGTTGCCTAATTTCATAAGGGGGCCTAATAATTTAAAATAAAATATACCTGCCTACCACAATTTTTCCTTGATTTAGCCCATAAAACCCACCGCTTTGCAGTTTAAAATACCAAATCAAGCAACTCAGACATGATTAAAGTGTGTATTACAGACTTTCATTTGCGGGTATTTGCATACATTTTGGTCACCCCATGTAGCAATGACAACACTTTTTCTACACAGTATCCCACCCCAGTCATGTTTGGAATAATTGGTATCACTGATGTTTGGGTTTCTTCAGGTAGGTTTTTATTGCTTCATAAAACTCCTCAGCTTGCTTCTACCCTTTTAGAGTCTGTAGTTGCCATTGTTCAATATGAGGACAAGAGCTGTGCTAATGAAAGTTTAAGAAGCCATTATGATGCTGAAAAACAAGAATAAAACCATTTGAGACATCGATAAAACCATAGTATGTCCCAAATCAACTGTCTGGAATATCATCAAGAAGACAGAACACACTGGTGATGACAGAAGAATCCTTGATATGGTAAAAACGCCTGTGCGACAGACCAGAGACAGTCTTCAGGAGGCAGATGTGGACATGTCAGAGATGACTGCCCGCAGAAGACTCCATGGGCAGAAATACAGAGGACACACTGCAAGATGTAAACCACAAAAAAACAGGATGACCAGATTGGTCTTGAAAGAGCCTGCAGAATACTGGGAAAATGTCTTGTGGACAGACGAGACAAAGACAAAGCTCATAAGAGTGATGGCAAGAGCAAAGTGTGGAGATAAAGAGGAACTGCCCAAGATTCAAAGCAGACCACCTCATCTGTTAAACATGGTGGTGCTGGGGCATGTATGGCTGCCACAGGTCCTGGCACACTTCTCTTCATTGATGATAGAACTGCTGACGGGAGTGGCACAGTGAATTCTGAAGTGTTTAGGAGCACCTGAATCTGCTCAAGATCCAGTAAAGCAGCGCTTCATCCTACAACAAGATAAGGATCACAAACATACTGCTGAGACAACACATGGGAAATTCCTGAATGGCCAAGCCAAACACCCGGTTTAAATCCAGTTGTGCAGGCCTTTCATATGCAGGAGCTGAAGATGGCTGCATGAGAGGCTTGGCAGAACATCACCAAAGAAGATCCTCAGCACCTTGTAATGTCGATGAATCACAGCCCTCACGCAGTTATTGCATGCAAGGGATATGTGACAAAGTCTTAAATACGATGCTTTAATAAACCATTTAATATACAACTGCTGTGTTCTAATGTTGTTCTCGATCCGTTCGAGCCAGAACCTTGATCTTGGTCTTAATTGGTAGCGTATGATGTAATACAGGCTGGTGAAGTAATTAATACCTCTTGGCAGCAGCAACCTCCACAAAGTTATTCATGTTTGTCAATTTTTATGGTAAACTGCTGGAGACGATGACATAACAGAAAGGGAACAAGCAGTGGGGACATCTGGTGAGCATGAAGCGCATTGCTGAGGCTGCTCATAGGAAGAAGAACAGCAGCACCATCTGCTGAGTGTCATCTATGATAAGCAGAATGCACATGCGACAAAGACAGACCTGTGCTCGTATCCTCACTCCAAAGTGATCGTTATGATTGCAAAATGCACTACTACACACCACGATGGCTTGACTGGTGACATCTCTTGAGTGTCAGGCCAAACACAGGAAGTGACAACTGTGACAAAAAATCACAAACAATAGGACAAAGAGAATTTAGCAAAGCAAGAGGCAAGCCTGAATATAGGGCTACTGAAGAGCTAGATATTACTATGGCGCATCGACACGCCAAACATAATCCACGATACAGAAGGCAAGAACGACAGAGAAATGTATACCAACAAAATACAACTTCTGCCCATATGCGTACATGGCCTTTACATCCTTCAAGGTCTGGTTGACTACTTACTTACTTAGGAAAGTTGGATCAGTGATGTGATTGTTTAGTGCTACATTTTTGGAAATGTTCACCGTGCCCAACATGAACCACCAGAACTATAAAAGGACATTATAACTTCGACAGAGTCTGAAACGAGAAACTCTTCAGAGCACATCAGACATTTCAACAGCTCCTTATCTCGTGTATCAATGTGAGCCTCTGTTGATAATCCACCAGGACACGGCCGTCCATACGTTGTCTCTTCCCATGTTCCACTAGCACTTGCTGTACTTGTCAAAAGTTTTAGAACACCTCAGCTTTTCCACTTTATCTTCAAATTGATTTAGTTGAAATGCAATGAATTACCTAAAATGGTGAAAAGGTAAGCAGTAAACTACCTGAGGTTTAAATTTAAAGTTTAGTTTAGCAAAAACTGAAAAGGAAATTTCAGAATATTACAAATGGTCCTCTGAAAGAGAACAACTAATAGGTGACAACCTACAGCAATTAAGGTAAATGAAGCCTCGAAAGTTGAAGCAAACAATTTGTACTGGTGTCCCGACTTCTGTTGATTACTTACAAATTCTCCATTTGTCTTAAAGCAGATTGTGTTAGGACACCCTCTGAAGTTCTGCTTGGACAACAGTCCAATGATAATGGCAAGAAAACAGCAATTAACAAATGAAATGCATTATTGCCTTTAGGAGAAACAAACATTCAGGGCGGCATGGTGGCGCAGTGGTTAGCACTGCTGACTCGCAATAAGGAGACCCAGGTTCGCTTCCCGGGTCCTTCCTGTGTGGAGTTTGCATGTTCTCCCCCGTGTCTGGGTGGGTTTCCTCCCACAGTCCAAAGACATGCAGGTTAGGTGCATGGGCGATCCTAAACTGTCCGTAGTGTGGGTGTGTGTGCTGGCTGGCACCCTGCCTGGGCTTTGTTCCTGCCTTGCGCCCTGGGATTGGCTCCAGCAGACCCCCATGACCCTGTGTTAGGATATAGCGGGTTGGATAAAGTCCAGTGGTGTCCTTCACAATCCAAAGGCAATTGGAAACTGGAAGAAACTCTGATAGGAGGAGATCTGGCAGAGCCAATGTCACCAGCCAATCAGAAGACAAGTTTCTGGGGGTCACCAGCTGACGTCATCACAGCACAAGAGCTTCAAGCACAGCTTAACAGTGCAGGTCGACGAAAGTGAGTGTCAGTTTGTACTGTAACGAGGGGACTTTGTGCTGCAGGTTTGACAGGCCGAGTGGCAGGAAGAAGCCATTCCTTCAAGGACAAAGTAGGACTTTAAAATACCAGCTCTGGGCTACTGCAGACTGGAGCACTGGATGGATCAAAACTTGAAATCTTCAGTTTATTACACATGGTGTCTGTATGCCGTCAAGTAGATGACAGGATGGCTCCTCAGTGTGTGACACCGGGAGGGCATGTGATGGTCTGGGCTTCTTTTCTTGGTGGCAGAGTTGGTGACTTGCACAGAGTGACTGGCATTCTGAATCAAAGGGGTGTTCCACAGTTTGGCTGTTAAATCAGCAAAAGGTGCAGGCTACTTGGACGAATCAAAAAGTTGAGTAAAAATTGTACACTTTATGATTCCTTGACTTATTATTTATTTGCCATTGCTTATTTATTCTATGCCTTGATTTCATGAAACGTTAAAACATTAAACTTCGTGCATTTCTGAAAAAAACCAAGGTGTTCTAAAACGTTTGAGCGGTTGTGTTACACGTATTGAGCGGCAATTTCGAAGTGATGTTCTATGTTTCCTCAGCTTCCCTTTCCCCGATGCTACATTTTGTCTAAAGATCTGAAGCCGTCCAATGGGACGAGGTAACAGGAAGGAGGCAAATACTTTTTCAAATCACCGAGTAATCTTGTAAAAGTAAATCAGGAGGCTCTCGTAAAACTCTCCCTGTCGTTCCACAGGCTCGTGTCTCTTTGGATACTCCTCAGCGTCACAATGTATTTAGCTCTGATGTGCCACTCTGACAGATGGAGCGCCGTCTGAATGTGCCGTCGTCTGCCATGTTTACATTTTTGGCTTAGTCTTTACTCTCGTATGCCAGTATCCGCGTCTTATTTAACGAAAATATGAACAAGATTAGGTCTCTTCATATCCTGCCTGCCTGCCTGCCATAATAAAAACACTGGCAGATATTCACAGTTTGAGCAAATAAAAATTGAATGTAATGTGAGAGGCCAATAAAAACATTGTAATGAACGCCAGTACTGTCCGCTGGAGTCGCACCAAAGGAAATGAATTGTTTTATTATTTGTGTATTTTTTTTGTAGTCATTTGAGCTGAAATATTTGATTAGCTTACAGTCTGTGGGCAGAGAATGGAGACGTGGATGATGAATTCATGTGGCACTGGAACCTGGCACTGGAGTTGTGAATATATTACAAGAAACTGTGGGAATTCGTGCTAACAGAGAAGAGAATTGCATTTGTGTCACCGGGATTTATTCGGAGTTCTGTACCTGAAATGTATGAGGGAGCAAGAAAGGGATCTGATCGGAGTGATGCTTACGAGGTCGTGACTTTCAGAAAGCTTTTGATGAGGTGGACGTCAGACTTAAAGAAATGGGAGTTGAGGGTGTAGACGGGTGCAGAGTCCACTGAAACACAGGAAGCAGAGGGTGATGGCGCGAGGACCCTCATCAGAATCGGGTGACGTTAAGAGTGGTGTCCAGCAGGGGTCAGTGTTGCAGCCCCTACTATTTTTTTTTTTTTAATTTTTTATATATGTGTGATTTGGATAAGAATATAAATAACCAGCTGGTTAAGTTTGCAGATGATACCGAGGTGGACTGGCAGATAATCGAGAATCCCTTGAATCCTCACACAGGGACCTTGACAGCAGACAGGCTTGGGGAGAATTGAAGACGATGAAATTTACTGTCAGTAAATGTAAAATATCACACGTAGGAATTAAAAATTTGAGGTTTGAATACACAATGGGAGGTCTGAAACTTGAAAGTACATTTTAGCGGGGCTACATAAAATAATGTCGACTGTGTTTACTCAATGATTATACGTTTTGAGTTTGTTTGACCTTTTTCTCGTATATTTAAAACATACCTGAAGAAGAGTTTCCCTCTGCAATCCACTAGGACAATCCGCCATTACAATGCTTGACCTTTTTTTTTTATTTTTGCGGGTGGGGGATACAGTCGGTATAGGAAAGAATCCCCCCCTTTGAAATATTCCCATTTGTTTGCTTTACAGCCTTAAATGAAAACACACACACACTAATATTTCTTTCCAGCTTTACTTACTCAATGTAATCTCTAACATCCACGTGAACGACATCACAGCTACAGTTCAGAAAAATTATAAAAAATCAGAAACAAGAAATCCTGAGATGAATAAAAGCTCACCGCCCCCCTTAACTCACTCTGGTGTCAGTGCCCACCATTTCCATTGCGGTTACTGGCTTCTTCCCACCTGTGCTCAGTTGTAATTGGTGTGATTAGTGAAGCTGTTCCTGGTCCATTCATTCCCTTGCTTGGTAGAGCAACTGACAGCAAACAACGGACTATGGGTGGCAGGTCACTTTCAGAAGATCTCAGGATAGAGTTGTGGACAGACATAAGGCAGGAGATGGAGACCAAAACATCTCAAAGGCTTCATCGATCCCAAGGAGCTCAGTAAAGGCCATCATAAAGAAGTGTTTGGTACGATAGGACCCTCCAAACTGGATGGAAGTGCAAGGAGGAAACTGGTAAGAGAGGCTACCGAGAGGACAATGGCCACTTTGAAGGAGTTACAGGATTTGATGGCAAAGAGTGGTCATTAATGGTTTCCAGGTGACAACAATTTAACAAGTGCTCCACAATTGTTGCTTGTTTGGGAGGGAGGCAAGAAAAAAGCTTGTTGGAGCTTTCCCAGAATGCACCTTGAAGATTCTGATGCCAAGTGGAAGAAGGTCTTATGGTCAGATGAGACCAAAATCTAAGTATCTGGCCTCGATACCAAACGGTACACCAATGCAGCTCACCATCCACAACACACCATACCTACAGTAAAGCATGGAGGGGCAGAATCCTGTTGTGGGGGGCCTGGGGCTCTCGTTAGGGTAGAAGGACAAATGGAGGGGGCAAAATACTAGAGGAAAACCTGCTACCCTCTGCCAGGAAGTTGAAGACGGGCAGAATGTTCACCTTTCAACACGACAAACGACCCGAAGCACACAGCGAAACTGAGCACACGGTGGCTGAAGGAGAAAAAAGTGAATGTCCTGGTGTGGCCAGTCAGAGAGCCCAGACCGAAATCACAGTGAAAATCTGTGGAAAGATCTGAAGATAGCAGACCACCAACACTCACCATCCAATGTGACCGAACTTGAACAGTTAAACTGGGGGGCAAATATCACACAGTCCAGATGTGCAAAGCTGAGAGAGAAGAATCAACAGACTTGAGGCTGTCATTAAAGCAAAAGGGGGGTCACCAAAATGACAATGACATGGGGGGCAGATCCTTTATTAATCTGAGGAGGTCTTGTTTTTGATTTGTTAGAATTCTTCTGAACTGTAGCTGTGATGTCTTTCACTTGGATGTTAGAGGTGGCATTGAGTAAGTAAAGCTGGGAAGAAATATTTTCTGTATGTGTTTTCATTTAAGGCTGTAAAGCAATAAAAATGGGAATATTTTGAAGGGGGGATTCTTTTCTACACCCACTGTACATTTCAAAGTTTGGGGGAGAAAAGGAGGCCGACTGGGATGTAACAGAACACACGCTGCTATCATGTCCCTGAAAGTCGCCACAGATCGCCACTCTTTTCTCCAGTAGTGAGGTGTGTTGGTCTCCTCCACATCCTCTGCCCGCTGCTGTCAGATTGTTATGTGGACTCCCCGGTCCTATCACATTTCAGAATAAACTCATTTGAGCCGCGTCTCTACTGTCATTTCATTGTTTGGATTTTTGCCGGCGTCCATCAGTTTTTTAATGTCTGTGGTTACAGTGTTTTCATTTTGGACTTTGTACGTGATCTTTGTGGATGTTTGTTCTTCGTTTTGTAATTATTTGTGTTTCCTAGTTAAGATGAAAGGAAGGTCGGGCCTGGAACATGCTTTTTTTTTCTCTTATCACTGTAGATATTTACCTTCACCTGATGATGTGTGTGTAACATTTCATCTTTACCAATATATTCATTTTACATTTGCTTAACCTTTACCTTTGACTTATTTATCTGTCATTGTCTGTTGACTGGAGAGCAGCTGAGAAATTGAAGGGGAAGTACAGTTTGGCATGGCCGAGTTCGGACACGTGTGCACAGTGTGTCAGCAGGATTTAGGAGTCGTAGTGGACTCTAAGCTATCGACTTCCAGACGGTGTTCAAAAGCCATTAAGAAGGCTAACAGAATGTCAGGTTATATAGCGCCTTGACGTGTGGAGTACAAGTCACAGGAGGTTCTGCTCAGGTTTTATAACACACTGGTGAGGCCTCAGCTGGAGTCCTGGGTGCAGTTTTGGGCCCACCAGACATAACAGCACAAGAGAAGGTCTAGAGAAGAGCGACTAGGCTGATTCAGGGCTACAGGGGATGAGTGATGAGGAAAGATTAAAAGAGCTGAGCCTTTACAGGAGATGAAGAGGAGACCGGACTGAAGTGTTTAACATTATGAAGGGAATTAGTCCAGTGGATCAAGACGGTGACTTTAAAATGATGTCATCAAGAACACGGGGACACGGTTGGAAACTTTTGAAGGCTAAATTTCACACAAACGTTAGGAAGTTTTTCTTCACACAGAGGACAACAGACACTTGGGATAAGCAACCATGTTGTGTGGTAGACAGGAGGACCTTAGGGACTTTTAGAACTCAACTTCATGTTATTTGAGAAGAATTAAGTGGACAGGACTGTCAAGTTTTGTTGCCCTAAATGTCCTGTCCTCGTCCAGTTTTCCTAATGTTCAGACACAGCAACATTTTGAGTTTTTGTCTGATTTAGAAGATACATCTCAAGATAAGTTTTATATGTTTACTAATCTTGGTGCGGGAGAGGGGTGACATTTTGAACACTGATTAACACGAGCACACTTTACACCACTGCCTTTGAATTTTGTAACACAGAGAGAGCTAAATAAGAAATGGCAGCGCAGACTCTTTGTTTCTTAGGAGACTGCACTCCTTTCATGTGGATAGTGAGATTGTCTTCAACTCTGAGATGGTCAGGGTGATGTGCTCTGCTGGTAGCATCACTTCAAGAGCAGCCCACCAAATAAATAAGCTGTATAAGAATGCAGGTTCAGTTATGGGATGCCTTTTGGATCTGCTGGAGGTAGCAAAGAATCGATTTAAAAGTGATGGTCAATATTAACAATGCTGTAGTTCCGTTAATATGGGGTGTAACATCCTTTACAAGTTTTATATTTCTGTGGTGGCCAGTATAGTGAACTGGGCTGGTAACTTCAGTTTAAGACAAGCCCACCAAATCAACAAGCTGGTTAAGAAGGCTGGCTCAGTTATGAGACACTCTCTGGACCCGCTAGAGGTAGCAAAGGAGGAGAGAATGAAGACGCAACAGATGGTCATTATGAACAATGCCAACCATCCTCTCTCTGACACAAGAGCATTGAGGACTTTCAGCCAACAGACGTGTCCCAAGAAACACAATTGGGGCTCCTTCATACCAGTGGCAGTGTGCCAGTATAGTGCCTTACAGGGACTGGGACTGCCAAGTCAGACGCTTTCCTATTTTGTTTTTTGATATCCTTGGGTGTATTTCAGAGGGGTTTGTGGTTTGTCAAAATATTATAATACAGACGACCCCTGAAATTCGTGAGGGTTACATACCTAGAGCACCCGTGAATTGTGAAAAACCGCAAATTTTGGATGTGGTCAAAAAAAATGCCTATTTTTATAATTGAAATCCTAAATATGCCCCCAAAACACTTTAATTTCATTTCAAACTCGGCTTAATACATTAACCTAAAAAAGGAATATAAAAGTAAACCTGTCTACTGTACAGTTCTGTACTGCTATGTCTCCGCAGTGCTAGAATGTAAAATACCGATGTGACCCCTATATGTACTGGAATTCATGCAAGTGAGCCTCTTCTTCAGGCGTTTCAGGAGGAGTCGTATCTTCTGACGGGTCTTCTTCTGGTGGAGTTTCGTGCTGGCTTTTCTTGATAGGTTTGCTGAACATTGTGATGGGAAGTTGCAGCATAACTTTTTAGTTCTGGGAGCAAATCCAGTAGTTCAACCTTCTCCTGGAGTGTCTTAAACTTCTTCTGGCGCTTTGCTTCATTGCCAGAAGCCTTAGAAGGTGCAGGGCGTTTGGACGTCATCTTAGGGCTTGAAGAAGAACAAAATGAAAAACACAAGAATGCTCAGCGAACCACTCGAGGGAGCGACACGCGCTAAACTGTTATGATGCTGGAATGCTGGGCTGCATCTGTCATGGTGATGGGTCACAGGTGCGCAGCCAATCAGCAGCAAGGAGAAATGAATAACGCTCTCAGATTGGCTACTTTCAACATCCCGAGCTGCCTTGCCCTCTACGGTTGCTTTGTGTTGCCACGAAAAAAGTCCTAAAAAATTGAGGAGGATATTTGCGGTTTCCACTAACAATTATTAGTTAGGTTCTAAGGAAAAATCCACGAACGACTGAGTCCGCAAACTCTGAACCGCGACTTCGCAGGGGTCTGCTGTAATATTATTTATTTATTAAGCTTCTCTATACACTCAGAATTCACCTTGAAGATCGATAGATATATCTATCTATTATATAGTACCTTTCATATCTATCTGTCTGTCTGTCAGACAGCCAGTCAGTCAGTCAATTGTAAAGTGCCTTTTCTATCTATCTAGCTATCTATCTTATGATATTATTTATCTGGACTTTCAGAAAGCATTTGATGAGGTGCCATATGAGAGGTTGGGCATCAAGTTAAAAGAAGTGGCAGTTCAGGGTGATGTTTTTAGATGGGTGCAGAATTGGCTCAGACACAGGAAGCAGAGGGTGATGGTGCGAGGAACCTCATCAGAACTGGCCGATGTTAAGAGTGGTGACCAGCAGGGGGCAGTGCTAGGGCCGCTGCTATTTTTGATATATATAAATGATTTAGATAGGAATATAAGTAACAAGCTGGTTAAGTTTGCAGATGATACCAAGATAGGTGGATTAGTAGAAAATTTGGAATCCATTATATCATTACAGAAGGACTTGGATAGCATACAGGCTTGGGCAGATTTGTGGCAGATGAAATTTAATGTCAGTAAATGTAAAGAATTACACATAGGAAGTAAAAATATTAGGTTTGAATACACAATGGGCGGTCAGAAAATCGAGAGGCCACCTTATGAGAAGGATTTAGGAGTCATAGTGGACTCTAAGCTATCGACTTTCCGACAGTGAAGCCATTAAGAAAGCTAACAGAATGTCAGGTTATATAGCGCCTTGACGTGTGGAGTACAAGTCACAGGAGGTTCTACTCAACCTTTATCACACACTGGTGAGGCCTCATCTGGAGTCCTGTGTGCAGTTTTGGTCTCCAGGCTACAAAAAGGACATAGCAGCACTAGAAAAGGTCCACAGAAGAGCGACTAGGCTGATTCAGGGCTACAGGGGATGAATTATCAAGAAAGATTAAAAGAGCTGAGCCTTTACAGTTTAAACAAAAGAAGATTAAGAGGTGACATGATTGAAGTGTTTAAAATTCTGAAGGGAATTAGTGCAGTGGATTGAGACTTGTATTTTAAAATGAGCTCAACAAGAACACGGGGACACAGTTGGAAACTTGTGAAGGGTGAATTTCATACAAACATTAGGAAGTTTTTCTTTACATAAAGAACGACAAACACTTGGAATAAGCGACCAAGTAGTGTGGTAGACAGCAAGACGTTAGGGACTTTCAAAACTCGACTTGATGTTTTCTTGGAGGAAACAAGTGGATAGGACTGGCGAGCTTTGTTGGGCTGAATGGCCAGTTCTCGTCTAGATTGTTCTAATGTTCTATCTACACACTGCATCCGGAAAGTATTCACAGCGCTTCATCACTGTTTCCACATTTTGTGATGTTACAGCCTTATTCCAAAATGGATTAAATTCATTTTTTTCCTCAGAATTCTTCACACAACATCCCATAATGACAACGTGAAAAAAGTTTACTTGAGGTTTTTGCAAATTTATTAAAAATAAAAAAACTGAGAAATCCCATGTCCATAAGTATTCACAGTCTTTGCTCAATACTTTGTCGATGCCCCTTTGGCAGCAATTCCAGCCTCAAGTCTTTTTGAATATGATGCCACAAGCTTGGCACACCTATCCTTGGCCAGTTTCGCCCATTCCTCTTTGCAGCACCTCTCAAGCTCCATCAGGTTGAATGGGAAGCGTCGGTGCACAGCCATTTTAATATCTCCAGAGATGTTCAGTCAGATTCAAGTCTGGGCCACTCGAGGACATTCACAGAGTTGTCCTGAAGCCACTCCTTTGATATCTTGGCTGTGTGCTTAGGGTCGTTGTCCTGCTGAAAGATGAACCGTCGTCCCAGTCTGAGGTCAAGAGCGCTCTGGAGCAGGTTTTCATCCAGGATGTCTCTGTACATTGCTGCAGTCATCTTTCCCTTTATCCTGACTAGTCTCCCAGTTCCTGATGCTGCCACCACCATGCTTCACTGTAGGGATGGTATTGGCCTGGTGATGAGCGGTGCCTGGTTTCCTCCAAACGTGATGCCTGGCATTCACACCAAAGAGTTCAATCTTTGTCTCATCATTTTGTTTCTCATGGTTTGAGAGTCCTTCAGGTGCCTTTTAGTAAACTCCAGGTGGGCTGCCATGTGCCTTTTACTAAGGAGTGGCTTCCGTCTGGCCACTCTACCATACAGGCCTGATTGGTGGATTGCTGCAGAGATGGTTGTCCTTCTGGAAGGTTCTCCTCTCTCCACAGAGGACATCTGGAGCTCTGACAGAGTGACCATCGGGTTCTTGGTCACCTCCCTGACTAAGGCCCTTCTACCCCAATCGCTCAGTTTAGATGGCTGGTCAGCTCTAGGAAGAGTCCTGGTGGTTTTGAACTTCTTCCACTTACGGATGATGGAGGCCACTGTGCTCATTGGGACCTTCAAAGCAGCAGACATTTTTCTGTAACCTTCCCCAGATTTGTGCCTCGAGAAAATCCTGTGTCGGAGGTCTACAGACAATTCCTTTGACTTCATGCTTGGTTTGTGCTCTGACATGAACTGTCAACTGTGGGACCTTCTATAGACAGGTGTGTGCCTTTCCACATCATGTCACATCAACTGAATTGACCACAGGTGGACTCCAATGAAACATCTCAAGGATGATCAGGGGAAACAGGAGGAACCTGAGCTCAATTTGGAGCTTCATGGCAAAGGCTGTGAATACTTATGGACATGGGATTTCTCAGATTTTTATTTTTAATAAATTTGCAAAAACCTCAAGTAAACTTTTTTCACGTTGTCATTATGGGGTGTTGTGTGTAGAATTCTGAGGAAAAAAATGAATTTAATCCATTTTGAAATAAGGCAGTAACATAACACAATGTGGAGAAAGTGATGAGGCGCTGTGAATACTTTCTGGATGCACTGTAAATATATTATATAGTGCCTTACATACAGTATCTATCTGACTGACTGTGTGACTGTCTATTGTAAAGTGCCTTTTATATCTATCTATTGATCGATCAATCTATTATTATTATTATATATATTATTATATTATATTATTATATATATTATTATTATTATTATTATTATTATTATTATTATTATATAATGCCTTTCACATCTATTTGGACTTCAAACCCTGAGGTTGTGGGTTCAAATCCCACTACGGACTCCAGTGTGACCCTGAGCGAGTCGCTTGACCTTAGTGCTCCAAATGGAAAACCAAAAAGAAACGGAAGCCAATTGTATCATAAAGGTTGATAAGTCAAAGGCGTCAGCCAAATAAGTAAATGTAAGAAACACGGGCCAAAAAAAACGAATTCAAGTCAAAACATGAAGCATCGTGATTTGTAGCAATTTGAAATCAACGTTGAATGAATGGACTCCGAGTCCTGTTTCCTTCTCGCATACAAAGTATTGTAATCGTCCAAGATGTCGACCTCAAGAGTCCGTGTT
Source organism: Polypterus senegalus (assembly GCF_016835505.1). NCBI lineage: Eukaryota > Metazoa > Chordata > Cladistia > Polypteriformes > Polypteridae > Polypterus > Polypterus senegalus. The sequence goes on along the minus strand of NC_053168.1, from coordinate 3,557,822 downwards.
AGACCTCCCTGAGTCTGTGAATACCATTTTTCGATTGTGTGTGTGTGTAAACACGATAACCTGAGTAGCCTTTCACTTTGGTCAACCAAATTTTGAATACAAGTATTGGGTACCAAACGTCTATCAACTGTTGAGCTATTTTCGCTAACTGAAAGTGGTGCTCTTTTTATTCATGTGTCTGCAGTCTCATTTATTAAACTTTATTTTTATAATAATTGTTAAATATTAATTTGATTTGTTGTTGATGGTTCTTGAATGTACATAATATAAAAATATTATAATTGTCTTGCGGTTTACTCCTCAAATATCCATCTCCATATTTTTTATGTTATTGAATACTACCAACTGGCTGTTATAGTTAACAGTCTTTGTTAATTTTTTTTTAGCCTTTCCTGGATGGAATTTCAATAAGGATTCGCCTACATAAGGATTTTGAACAAGGATTACAATTATGACATTGTTTTATTATTTTATGCTAAAGCTTAAAAAGTTGAAATTATATAAGGCCTCATTCGTTTTTTTATGAACGGTATCAGTTGGAGAGTCATCGCGTCGGCTGTTGCCATAGTGAACTATCCCAGAACCACCCGCGAATGCGTGACGTCAGTACCGGGGAACTCCGTTTGAAGAGCGCTGCTTGCGTCCTTTTTGTATCCGAGTATTGGATCAAAGCCCGTTTGGTTTTACTGCTCGAATCCTCGTTAAAAGGCTTATCGATATTTGAATTGCTTTCTTTCTTTTATTTTGTCTTTCGTTTTAAACTCAACGAGCCCTCGGCTTTGGTTACGACCCCGGCACGAGTGTCCGACTGAGTTCTGATCTTCTGATCCGCTACGCCGTGGCACTCGGAGTCTCCGCGCCCGGAGTCCTTCCCGCAGCACTCTCTGTGTACTCCTGGCCGGGCTTCGCTCTTTCTGCAGACAATGGCATGGATAAAACATTTACTATGGACCGTTTTTAATAAAAAATATACAGTTTTGATTAGCTCAAAGTCAAGACATTTAAACATTTTAAATTCAATATATTTCTTTGTTTTAATTAAAGACATATAACAAAACACAAATCCTTTAGAAAACACAATGTACCATGGATAGAAACTTTCTGGTGCAGACAAACGTGGAATATTCTGCGCTTCAAAAACCCGAGTAACAGCCGAGAAAACATTTTGGTTTAAATTAGCATGAAAGGCACACAGGTGTCCACTTGATGGCAGTCCACGGTATTTATTATGACTGTATGAGAGGGGACGTCTAGTATGGTGCTCATTATAGTCCAAAAAAAAAAAAAGGAATCAGAAGGAGCCCCTTGAAAGTCACCCACCGTCTGTGTCCATGGAACTAAAGGTCATCGTCCACACCGCGTCCTTATCAAGCCCACCAGTGGGCAAACAGAGAGCAGCTGGCAACATGCAGGGTGACAGTGGCATCAAATCCAGGCAGGCAGTGGGCCACACAGGCTTGGTCCGTGAATCGAAACGCTTCTCATCAGGCCGCTGTACTCTTAAGGGAGAGCTGACCTGAAGGGAAAGGAAAGGAAAGCAAAGCAAAGCTCTTGAGTTTGTGTAATAAAAAAGTGAATGGAATTGTCTTCATTTGAACATCAGTTCTCATCAAGGGATGATATAATAAATACATTGAACACGAGCTTTACATTATATAGCGCCTTTGTGTAGTGAGTCGTGAATTATAAATGTGATAATCTATCATTTTTATAGTGTGAGGACAGGAAGGTCATATAGTGCATATCTATATTTGATATGGTGTCTTTCATATCTATCTATCTATTATATAGTGCCTTTCTTATCTATCTATTATATAGTGCCTTTCTTATCTATCTATCTATCTATCTATCTATCTATCTATCTATCTATTATATAGTGCCTTTCTTATCTATCTATCTATCTATCTATTATATAGTGCCTTTCATATCTATCTATCTATCTATCTATCTATTATATAGTGCCTTTCTATCTATCTATTATATAGTGCCTTTCATATCTATCTATCTTTTTAATATATAGTGCCTTTATATCTATCTATTATATAGTGCCTTTCATATCTATCTATCTATTATATAGTTCTATCTATCTATTATATAGTGCCTTTCATGTCTATCTATCTTTTTAATATATAGTGCCTTTATATCTATCAATCTGTTATATAGTGCTTTTCATATCTATCTATCTATCTATCTATCTATCTATCTATCTATCTATCTATCTATCTATCTATCTATCTATCTATCTATCTATTATATAGTGCCTTTCATATCTATTTTATAGTGCCTTTCATATCTATCTGTTGCCCTTCCTACATATTCTATAGTGCTTTTCACTTTTATCTTTCTATTATGTAGTGCATTTCACTTTAATTATATAGTACCTTTCTTTTCTATCTAGTGTAATGTGTCTTTCATTCTGTCTGTTTGTTTTATAGTGCCTTTCTTAACACTCTGCCTCTCATATAAGGTACCTTTCATATTATCTATTTTATTATATTAATAAAAATGCATTTATTTTCTTAATGAAACAGTAACTTCTGCTGCAGATCCTCGTTTCTACTGCCTGGCATCCAAGTCTGTCCTTGGAGAGAAGGTCCTACTCTCCTGTGACCAGAGATGGGTGACATAGAGATGCCCAGAATTCTCCGAGGTGTCACTAAAACGGACTCTGGACTAAGCAGCTCACATACTTGAGGGCCCTGAGTGGAGACCACGGAGATGTAGATGGACGCCAGGGGGCACAAACCTTTTTTAAAAAAACAAAAAGGTACCAATGAAGTGTTGGGACAACTTAGTGCAGGTGGTGAGCCTCGCGTGGACCGAATGTCTTCTGGCCACCTGTCAATGTTCTTAAGCTGTTTAGTTTTGTTCCGTCATTTTCCAGCTTGCTTGATCCTGTTTCGGGGTCCCGGGGTTTATCCCAGCAGCACTGGACGGGGTGCCAGTCCATCACTGTGCCCGCTCGCTCGCATACACTGATTTTGACAGAGCGCCCATTTAGAGCGGTCAGCTTACCAAACTTGTACATCTTTAGGGCTGGAGGAGAAAGCAGCCTAGCAGACGAGACGAGAAGTGAGCGGAGCGCGCAGGGCGTGAGAGTCAAACACTGGATGCTGGATCCAGTGGGCCGTTCTTAGTACTTTGTAAACAGAGTTACTATTAGGTTTTCAGGTTTCTTCTCCAGTTTACCTCCTGACTAAGAAACAAGCAATACGCGTCTCAATAAATACTCACGAATTCAAAAGATTTGGTGGTGAGCACTGCCCCCTAGTGAGGATGACTGAGAATGTCCCTACCCCTGACGTGTCACTTTCGTGTTTCTTGATCGTCACATATCGGACGATCCCGCACAGCGAGCAGCTTACCTAAGATGGCGCACACCTCGAGGCACCGGGATTTGGCCTCAAATTGATTTGCGTTGCCACCACAGCCTCTGTACCAGAAAGGGATGCACGTCTGAGAGCTTTTGTTGAAATACCACTGGACTTTAAGTTGTCCTTTGCAGGGAGTCCCAGCAACCTTTGGCAACAAACAGGGATCTGTAAAAGAATGAGTGCGTTAGGTTCATGTTTTTGTTGTTTTTATTTTTTCTGCCAGTCCCTTGATTGGTTATTTTTTGGTTTGTTTATTTATTGAATTATTTTTTTCCCTTTCCTCACTATTGTTATGGTCCTTATTCTTTATGATTTGTTTCTGAATATTTTTTGGAGGATTCCTCATTTTCTAAAGTTTTGAACGTTGCTGAGCACACTGCAATTGTAACATATTTTGAGATTTGTGTGATGTCTGTTTGTTTTGGCTGTGGGTGCCACCTTTTGTGTACCCGTTGCCAAGGACACGCCCCCAGAATGTCATTGGCATGATGATATTGAAGTTGGCATCACAATTCATTGTCCAAGGTCATGGATGCATTCTGAACGCTTCTCGCATAGATTTTTCAGACTTAGGTTTTGGTTGACATTTTGAGTTTTGACGCACTTTCGTTTCACTTTCTGGCTTTGATCCCCTGATGCTTTCATCTCCTAATTATTACAAAGTCCTGCTGGCTCACAAAACTCAAATGAAGGCCTAAACTCAAGGAAAAGGCGTGTTTCAGAGGGTCCCGTGTGCAAAATGAGTCCAAACTCTAATAGCAGGCCTCAGGCCAGCACAGGCCCAACAACTAGTGCAAGAGGATGACGTTAAAACCCCTGGCCTGAATAACAAAAACAGCGGCCTCTTATTTTTAAAAGCCTTAGTTACAAAAGAGTTAAAAATAAACCAAGCCAGGCACCTTGTCAACGTTCTTAAGCGGTCTTGAATCCTGCTTGACCCAATTCAGTGTCCTGATGGTCTGTCCCAGCAGCTCCAGACATGGTGCCAGTCCGTCAGTGTGCCTGAGTATTGGGTCCATCTCCAAGGCTTATTTTAGGATTGCAATTGCCAGCAATGTCATCATAACTGGCAAAGTGGGCATCGCATTATCAGACCAACCACCAGATGCGTCTTATGGCTCAACAAAATAAACACACACAACAGGAAATGACTTTGTCTTTTTTGTTTTATTTTATTTAAACACTAAATTGCAGAATGACATACGCACAGTTCAGATACTTCCACGCTACTACGTATTCATTTAAAAGCAGCGTTTTTAAACAACGATCTCCGTCCGCGCTAACGTTTTTAAATTGTTTATAAAAGTATCTCAATCCATAGTGAAACAACCGAAAAATCATGTGATGCAGCGATTTGCCAACACTGGGCATGCGCACATTGACAGAAATGGGAAGAGAACGTGTCCTCCATGAAGCGGTGGTTACGCGGCTGGCCAAAGCGTTTATCGCAGAACTCTGGCGACTTGTAAATTTGTCATCTTTTTGTGTGTGTATGCAGCATCCATCCATCCATCCATTCATCCATTTTCCAACCCGCTGAATCCGAACACAGGGTCACGGGGGTCTGCTGGAGCCAATCCTAGCCAACACAGGGCACAAGGCGGGAACCAATCCTGGGCAGGCTGCCAACCCACCGCAGATGCAGCATTCAAAAGGTACAAAACGCAATTTAGGTGCCTAAAAGTAAACCGCACGACAAAAGCAATAGAAAGCAACTCCCTTTTGGCCGCCATGTTGAAATGGAGGGGAGGACCCATTAGGTCATGTGATGTTGTAACGAGCAGGATCTTATCGAGAAAGGGCCATGTGATACGCACGAAGCCATCCGAGTGCGATTAGAGTCTGCGTTTTCTAAACTCTTCGTTTTTGTTTTGAGCCCCATCTTTAACCTGCCTTTCTTAAGTAATATGTAAACCTGAATATCTCCAACCCACTGCATACTACTGAATTAACTCCTTTTGCCATCTACTGAGGACATTTAGGGCTTTTCAATGATGCCAAATGTGAAGGGGTGGGGCTTTGGTACCTTTCTCTTTTTCATTAAGGAAAATGGCGTCCATCACTGCAGGCACATTTTATGGGAAGAGGAAAAGTAAGTGCATTGTACTTTTTATTGAGCAAATTCTGGCTTGAAATGTTGGTGGCATATTTAATGTAAGTCTTTTAACAACACATTTAAACATTGTCTGAATAATTTTAACTGTATTTTAGTGTAGTATTTATGTGTTAAAAAAATGTCCTCTGTAGTGGACATTTGTAGTTATTTCCTCCACTTTGTTCTGTTTTTTTAAATGACAAGAAAGGGATTCATTCTCAGAAGCCGAGAGAATTTTACTGCGAATTGTTGATGGAGACTCAGATATTGAGTTGTCTGATGAAGAAGATCAAGATGCAGTGTTTGAGGCAGAAGCAGAGGAAAATGATTCAGAGAGTTCTGAGGATGAAATTCAGGCAGGGCAAGCAGATGCAGAGGAGTCAGACAAAGCAGAACAGTCCACATCTGAGTCCAGTCGGCGTCCACTGTGGAGCAAGAATCCAAAGTACACCTTGAGTTGGTTTTATAAAAAAATAACTTATTTTCTCTTACAGTTGAGACTCATTTTAATTGTGTTTTTCTCCCTTTATTACTTTTAAGATTCAAATTCCAACTCGATGATCCTCCCATTATTCAGAGTAATGATGCCATGACACGCCAAAACTGGACCCCAATGGATTATTTTAAGCAGTACATCGATGAGTCCGTGTTTGAAGGAATGGCCCTGTGTACAAATCAGCGTGAAGTCCTTGTGTCTGGAGCAACACTAAATACCACTCCTGAAGAACTTAAGACATTCTTTGGAAATTCTATTTACATGGGCTGTCTAGGAGATCCAAACATTCAAATGTATTGGGCCTCAAATACCAGAGTTCAAATTGTGGCAGAATCCATGACCAGAAATCGGTTTTACAAGCTGAGAAATTCCATTAAGATCGTCAACGACCTTGATGTTCCAGACGATGAAAAAAGAAGTGATCTCTTGTGGAGAATCAGGCCCCTCTTGACCAAAGTAAGGCAAGGATGTCTAAATCTGCCTAGAACAGGAAAATTGTGCATTGATGAGCAAATGGTTCCATTTACTGGTCGCTGCCCAGTGCGCCAGTATGTACCGGGCAAACCATACCCAACTGGACTGAAGGTGTTTGTCTTGGCTGCACCAAATGGTCTGGTCTTGGATTTTGTAGTCTACCAAGGCAAGACTACTTTCAGAGATACAGGAGGAAAAGGCATTGGAGAACAAGCTGTTCTTCATTTGGCAGAGTCTGTTCCCTAAGGAACCCACCTGTTCTTTGACAGGTTCTTTACAACGGTCAACCTCCTCGACACCCTGATGACAAAAGGGCTGACAGGAACTGGAACCCTCATGAATAACAGGGTTCCAAAGGAGTGCAAGATCATAGGGATAAGCCCTTCAAAAGAAAGGAAGAGGGACATCAGAGATGGTAGTTAGACGAAACCCTCCTGAACTTGCTGTCATAAAGTGGTTGGACAACAAGCCAGTTGTCATGGCATCCTCTGCCTATGGCATTGAACCTCAGGACACACGCAGAAGATGGTCCAAGAAAGACAAAGGTTTGTCCAGGTGTCAAGGCCACTGGCAATTGCTGAGTACAACACCAACATGGGTGGTGTGGACTTGGTTGACCGAATGTTGAGTTTCTACAGGATGGCCTCTCGCACTCGGAAATGGACAGTGCGTGCAGTATTCCACTTTTTTGACTTGGCAATCACCAACTCGTGGCTTCAGTATAAGAGTGACTGCCAGTTTCTGGGGAAGAAACCACTGAAGTTCCTTGACTTCAAACTGCTCCTTGGTGAGGAGTTGATTACCCGGGCTCAAGCAGGAATCGCAAGTGACAGCGAAGATGACTACACTCCCCCACGTCAAAAGTGGAAACGGCAGCCAAATGCAGCTCTGAGACACTATGGCGCCATCCATCTTCCAGAGATGGTGGACGAAACACATGCATCAAGGTGTCGCAGATCTGGCTGCAAGAGCAAAACATATGTGATGTGCACGAAGTGCAAAGTATTCCTTTGTGTTTCCAAGAAGGGGAATTGCTTTTTGAAGTATCATACCAAATAAGCACAACAAAGCAAAATAAAACAGACAAACAAAAGTTATGATTGACAGTTATGGATGTTAAACTCATTCTTATGTTGACTTTTTTGTATTTTCTTTGGCACTAACTGATTGCCATCAAGATTCAGTTTCACATGTATGGCGTTCCGATGTCCACTGTTGTGGACACATGATATCTGGAAAATAAAAACTTTTTTTTGAAAAAAAATGTTTTCAGTATTCTAATTACCCTACAAAGATTAGAGAATTTAAAAAAAAATGTGATTGGACAATATTTTTTTTCCTGGTAGTCAGGAGGTTAAGTAAAGTTCTGGAGAAGGCCGTCATTATGCAGTTAAATGACCACCTCAATAAACCTGCCATTCTTGATAAATTTCAGTCGGGTTTTAGAACAAATCACAGCACAGAAACTGCACTCATTAAAGTAGTAAATGACTTGCGGGTAAATGCAGACAGAGGCCATTTATCTGTTCTCATCATCCTCTTAGATCTGAGTGCTGCAATTGACACCATTGATCACAATATTCTTAGAAATCGCCTTAGTCAATGGGTGGGCCTCTCTAGCAGGGTCTTAAATTAGTTTGAATCCTACCTGGCAGGGAGAAAATATTTTGTTAGTTGTGGGAATTACAACTCGAAGACACATGATATCCGATATGGTGGTCCACAAGGCTCTATCCTGGTCTGCTGCTCTTTTTGATTTACATGCCTCCGTTAGGTCAGATTATCTCAGATTACAACGTGAGCTACCAGAGCTATGCTGATGACACACAGCTGTACTTATCAATAGCACCTGATGACCCTGACTCTCTTGATTCACTAACACAATGTCTGACTTGTATCTCAGAATGGATGAGTAGTAACTTTCTCAAGTTAAATAAAGAGAAAACTGAAATCTTAGTGATTGGAAATAATGGAGACAATGAGGCTATTAGAAATAAACTGGATACATTAGGATTAAAAGTCAAGACGGAGGTAAAAAGCTTAGGGGTGATTGTTGACTGTAATCTGAATTTTAAATCACATATTCATCAGATCACTAGGACAGCATTTTTTCACTTAAGAAACATAAGTAAAGTTAGACCTCTTATATCACTGAAAGATGCTGAGAAATTAGTTCACGCGTTTGTTTTCAGTCGACTAGATTACTGTAACGCACTCCTCTCAGGACCACCCAAAAAGGACATAAATCAGTGACAACAAGTGCAGAATGGAGCTGCTGGAATCCTAACTGGGAAAAGAAAATCCGAGCACATCTCTCGAGTTTTGATGTCACTACACTGGTCACCTGTGTCATTCAGAATTGACTTTAAAATTCTGCTTATGGTTTATAAAGCCTTAAATAATCTGCTCCATTTTATATATCAGAATGTCTGACACCTTATATTCCAAATCGTAACCTCAGCTCCTCAAATGAGTGTCTCCTTAGAATTCCAAGAGCTAAACTTAAAAGAAGTGGTGAGGCGGGCAGGCGGCCTTCTGCTGCTATGGACCTCACATCTGGAATAGCCTGCCAATAGGAATTCGCCAGGCTGATACGGTGGAAACACGCTACTGTAACATGGCCTTCTCATAACTTCACCTTCGTTTAATCCTGATACTCTGTATGTTCAGTTCATCATAATAACTATTCATAGTGGCTCTAAAATCCGTACTGACCCCTACTCTCTCTTCTGTTTCTTTTAATAGTTTCTTTGTGGTGGTCTGCGCCACCACCACCTACTCAAAGCACCGTGATGCCCTACATTAAAAACCAGAAGTCTTTGTGACCATCATCATCAAGTCCTTCCAAGAGAACCCTAAATACAAAGAGGGCTGGTCATTTATGTGAGGTAGAATGCCTAGACGGGGCTGGTCAGGTGGTCTCATGGCCCCCTGCAGATTTTATTTTTTCTCTCCAGCCGTCTGGAGTTTTGTTTGTTTTTTCTGTCCTCCCTGGCCATCATAACCTTAATAACCTTACTTTTTTCCTATGTTAATTGGTGTTCCCTTATTCTAATTTTTATTTAGTTTGTCTTTAATTTCTCTTTTCTTCATCATGTAAAGCACTTTGAGCTCCATTATTTGTATGAAAATGTGCGACAGAAATAAATATTGTTGTTGTTGTTCACCCGTCCACACTGCAATGCTGAGCCGACGTTGACTTTGGACGCCATTTCCATTTTATTCCCCTGCTGAAAGTCCCAAAAAAATGCTTTCCGTCTGCCGTGCCGTATTTGTCACACATTCCAAGTGCCGTTCTGTGTTTGTTAAATATTCCAGATTTTTGGAATTGGATTTTCTATCAGTTCACACCTTTCAAGGGAATTGTGTTATTTGGTTAAATGTAATCACTTACTAATGTACAGCTTCACAGAGAGATTCTTTTCAGACTGTCCTTCCGATCCCTTCACCCTTAACTTAACCTCACGGTTGCTGGGCTGTCTCCTCTTTTCCAACCCTAATCCTAATGTTTCTTACCCTTCTCTTATGTTAAAATCCTTTTTAACTACCGTATATACTCATGTATAAGTCGGGTCTTGAAACCTAAAAAATCGATCATAAAATCAGACCCTAACTTGTTCAAGTCATCTCAAGGTGGGGAGCCTGCACTGGTACAGCACACGTTGCTGCACCCACCACACGACGAAACAATTTGGGATCCCGGTTAGCAACCCCCCCACGCAGACACACGGTCCAGTCCCATCCTACAGAAAGGACCCTCTATCTGCCGCAACCAGGTCCAACCACTCGGGTCCCCAACAATGAGGATCTTATGATCCGGATCACCCTTGGGTAATCGTGCCACATGACCGTAGTGCCGTAAGTGACGCTCCCTCACATTGCAGGTCGTGTGCCTCATTCAGGACTCCGTGAGCAACACAAAGTCAAACCAACGGTACATAAGGTTTCTCTGAAGTGACACACAAGAAGGAGTCCAGTCTTCATCTCAGGTCAGTGGACGGCGTCCATGTCTCACAAACACTGAGCACCAGGACTCTAAAGACTTGGCCCTTCACCCTTTTGCAGATATCAGTAGCGCCACACACCCCACATACAGCGACCTCATGACCCCCAATGCACTCCCAATCAGGCCTGGGTCTGCTGGTCGTGCAAAGCGTGTATACACGAAGGCGGCTGAACATAACGCAGGCTCGGCGCGGGGTCGGTAACTTACTTCAATGAGAATGGGCAACTCACAACACATGAATTGTGGCAGCTCAAGTACAGAAGCTCATCAATCAAAAGTTTTTGTAGTTTTCAGTGTTTAGACGAGTGAAGGTGTTATAAGAACCGGGCCTGCTCCCAATCCGTCTACTGACTTCATAGGAAGAGTCACCAGAGACATGAATGTCACTGCCGAGGTCAGTAAACCTCCTCAACCCTTCACCGACTTGTACACCCGTTCAAAAATGCAACACTTATTTATTTATTTTTTACATCTTCTCGCCTCCTCCAATCTCACGCCAGTTTCTCAGATGCATTGAATTTTGTTGCAGCAGCGCACTTACCGATTTCATTTGCCACTTCAAACATTTTTTCATTTAAAACCAACTTCATATCTTCTTCTGATCGAACGCTCCATCGAAGATAAGGGAAGCTCTTACAATAACGGTGTATGAGGGTGTGAGATACGAAAAACACAAAACAGTGCAAACGTCGCTTTGGAATAGTGCGGGTATTACTGTGTGGTCACGTTGGCACAACAGAGAGAGAGAGAGAGCGAGCGAGCGAGATTAGGAGCACCCGCTGATACAGAGCATTGCCACATCCAAAAAAAGGCCGTGTGCCCCGTGGCGACTCTCTCAGGTGGGCGTTAGCATATCAGAATCTCCTGGACCAACAGTGTGAGTTTTCCACATTCGAGTTATACGACCGACATTATAAAATAGCAGAAATTATACGATAAAATCTCGACTTATCCATGAGTATATACAACAACCCTAACCTTAAAATCTTATTTAGGGCCCTGAGGTTAACAGTTACTCCTCGAGGTCACACTAACCCTAACAAATCCTTCCTTTATTATGGTAAGTTTAAGGCACCTTTTTAAAAAATATTTATTGGGCTTCTTTTATTAAAATCAGGTTCTTAGATGCCTTTTAGATTCTTAGTTAACCTTTTTCTAAAAGCAGTTTGTTCAATTTTTTTAGGGTCTGCACTTTTAAACTATTTTAGAAGCAGATATTTTAAACACTGTGGTGTTGTTTCCTGCCTTGCGCCCTGTGTTGGCTCCAGTAGACCCCCGTGACCCTGTAGTTAGGATATAGCGGGTTGGATGATGGATGGATGGGTGTTTTAAACTGTATGTACTGTGAGTGTAGATTTATGGTTTTTGAGAGACTTATTACAGCTTGTTATTCATGGATTTTTAAAGAGCACTTTTAGACTTTGAGTAATGGAGGAGTAGGTTACTGACGCCTTAGCTAAGAGTTTATTTTGACAGTTAGTGTGCCCAGGCCATGCCGTCCCAGAGAGGGCGTAATTCTTCAGAACCCACATTTATAATCAACATTTGTTAAAGTTAGGCTCTGAGGGTGTAAAGATTTTATTAAATGGCCCTCTCAACATGGACTCAGGTGACTGTCTACTACTCGTGCTTCTGGATTTAACAGCTGCCTTGGACACGATAGACCATGAGATCCTCATCTCCAGGCTGGAGCAGTGGGTGGGCATCAGAGGTTCAGCTTTCTGATAGTTTAGGTCGTATCTCTCAGATAGAAGTTTCTGTGTCAGCATTGATGATTTTACTTCCACCTCTGCTGCCCTTCCCTGGCGGGTACCACAGGGCTCCATCCTGGGACCTCTTCTGTTCTCCTTGAACCTGCTGCCACTCGCCGCTATTTTTCGTAAACACCGTATTTCCTTTCATCTTTATGCAGACGACTGTCAGGTTTATTTCCCTCTGAAGCACCCTGCTCCATGTTCTGTCCAGCCCCTGCGTGATTGCTTTATTGACATGAGGAGTTGGATGGCATTACATTTTCTAAATTTGAATGAGAACAAGACAGAAGTCATGCTATTTAGACCCAATAGCACCAGCGGGACCCCCTACATCGACCTTTCCACTGTGGCTCAATCTGAGAAATTCATGATCACAAATTTAGGTGTGAAATTGGATTCCACTTTAAAACTCGATAGTCTTGTGAATGCAGTGGGAAAATCTCGCTTCTTCCAGTTGAGGCGGCTGTCAAAAATCAAGCCTGTGTTGTCTAAACACAACCTTGAAACGGTGAGACCTGCTTTTATAACGTCTCTCGTCTTGATGACTGCAATGCACTTCTTTTTGGAATGAGCCAGGCTGCCATCGCTCACCTACAGCTGGTGCAAAACACTGCTGCTCCATTTTTAACTGGCACAAGAAAGCATGAACACGTTACCCCGATTGTGGCTTCCCTTCACTGGCTTCCAGTTTGTTTTCGAATCCATTTTAAGATCCTTGTATTTGTTTTTAAATCCATTTTATTTGTTGGAACTGCTGCCCCCTTATGTCCCACCTCACCCTCTCAGGTCAGCAGACCAGATTCTTTTACGTGTTCCTGAGACACGATGCCAACTCCGAGGTGATCGGACTTCTTCAGTTGCAGCTCCAAAACTCGGGAATGATGTGCCGTTGCATGTTAGGCAGAAACTTCACTCGCTGTCTTTAAATCTTATTAAAAACACACGTTGACTCTCTGGCTTTTAACCGAGTGTGAGATGTTGACTATCTGGGTACTTTTTATTAGGAATCTCTTCAGCTCTCATGTATTTCATTTATCGTTTGGTTTTGTTTGTCTCATATGTTGGGCTTTTATTGTACAGCACTTTGGTCAGCCTTGATGTTATTTTTAAAGAGCTTTAGAAAGAAAGAAAGAAATAAAATAGATAAATAGATAGATAGATATGAAAGGCACTATATAATAAATAGATAGATAGATAGATAGATAGATAGATAGATAGATAGATGAAAGGCACTATATAATAAATAGATAGATAGATAGATAGATAGATAGATAGATAGATAGATAGATAGATAGATAGATAGATGAAAGGCACTATATAATAGATAGATAGATAGATAGATAGATAGATAGATAGATAGATAGATAGATAGATAGATAGATATGAAAGGCACTATATGATAGATAGAGAGATAGATAGATAGATGAAAGGCACTATATAATAGATAGATAGATGAAAGGCACTATATAATAGATAGATATTCGGCCCAAGGGGTGGTCCACTCATGGCTGATGCAGGCAAATCTAATATAGTAAGGATTGTATAATTAGAGTCCCACCTAAAATGCCTGCCTTTAAGATATTCATTATGGTCTGTTTCTACTCCCTGATGTTAAAGACTGTTATACCAGCCCTGGAGTTCAAATTCTAAATGTGGCCCTGATGTTAAGATTTGAACCCGGGGCCAGTAGTAGCTAATTATAGGACTGGATTATAGGTCTTTTAGACAAACTGCCCCTACCCGTATTCTAATCTTGAGGCCCATGAAAGAAGTCCCTGATGTTAACATTTTGATGGGAGATCCTGATGTTAATTAATGTTTTTTATCTATTTTATTTTTTTATACTTAACATCAGTAACCCTGGCCCTGATCTTAAATAATCCTAATGTTAACTAACCCTAGAACCCTAAAATAATATTTTGAAAAAAATCTTGTATATAGCGCCTTACAGTAAATAGAATAAAATGGATGTGTTGATACTGGATTGTTCCAATTTAGGAGAGCGGGAGAGCCTTTAATTAATTAATTTAATGTTTTTTATGATCTGAATAGTTTTAATGGTTTTTTAAGTTAACAGATCTTTTAAGAACAGCATTTTTAGAAATTATTAAAGCATTTTATTCTCCAGAGGAGGGACTTTTTAGGGTTTTATTCATCTATTTATTTATTTAATAAATTTTAGGGATTAAAGTATATTTATACAACTGCCTATGACACTGAGGTCTAAGATAAATTCTTATAATGAAACTAAGTGTGCCAGAGCGTCCCTTTATGTCATTGTCCCCTACCCTACCCTACCCTACCCCTAACCTCAATACACTCAGCTCACACCTGATTAAAAAGCCACTCCACCTGCTTGTGCCCCCCTTTCCGTGTGTGCAGATGACTTGTACCCTACCCCTCGTCCCGTCACGTCATGTCACACCACATTAAACACACCGTTCAGAGAAGTTGGCTCTTACTTATCGTGGCCGCTTTGCCCTTCGGATCTTCCTTTTCAGTCGTCTGCTCGATGTTCGGCTGCTCTGCTGCCGGCTGCTCCTTTGACTCCTGCGCTTGGTCATTCATTACACCTGGGGGGTCCATCTTTGGTAATTGGACATGCTGATCTTCAGAAGACGACATTCTGTGGGCAGTGAAGGGAACACAACTCAGAACTTACAACATGGCGGTTCTTAAGTTACGACAATTCTGCAGATGGAAAGGAGCACATCAAGCCCAAAGTGTTTCTTTTCATCTGAATTTCAATTCATTTTTATTTGTCGATTTCCCTTTTTTACTCAGGAACAAAGCAAACTAGCAGCCGTCACTAACCATGAAGCCGAGTCCAGTACAGTGCAGACTTTGTCACCATTCTTGCCACTCGCTAGCAGCTCAATCAGCAGCGTAGTCAAAACCACTGCATCCTATTGTCACACGCGTGCACTCTGGTGATGCCAGTTACCCGCCGAGCCAGGGGGTGGCGCTATTTGTTTGTGCCTTCTCTCTTCCTCCCCCTGCAGAATGGCTGTTTCACCATTTCTGTTGTCCACCCTTTTGGACCCGCCTCTTCCTGCCTAAACCCCACATGGCCATCAGTTCAGCCATCGTTGAGTCAGTTCAACATCGAACTCTCGTCTGAAAAGACATCAACCTTATCTTCGTTAAAAGATCCTTTCCCTTTTTGATTCATTTTCATTGTGTGGGGGTCACGGATGTGCCTTAACCTTTTTCCCATGTCTGCTTCTTGTTTTACACTTGATACACACCGCAGCCATATCACCTCAGGGAGTGGAGCTGCTTAACACTCTGAGTGATCCCTCAGCAGAATCGGCACACGTCTCACAATTACCACGTAGTGGTGGGTTTTTGGGCCATCATTATGGCTTTTCCAACTCCGCGATGTTTGGTGACATCATTAACAACTGTAGGATCATTTACACTTAAGGTCCACGTAATAATAATAAATGTTATTTATATAGCACCTTTCCCATGCACAAGTTATAATGTACATGACCATTATAGTGCTGCAATGATGAAAGGAAATGAAAGAACGAGGTCTGTCTATAAAAAAACCGAACCTCCTAAATGGGGCGCCAACAAGTCAACGTAGCAGACTTGTGATAGCAGCGGTGTGCAGCAGTGAAATTGGCCTTTAAAATACCTACCTGCTCAATCGCGACACTTCAAATAGTTACCGAGCACGTGCAGCAGAGTGAACTCGCCTCCTGTGCCTTTTTTTTTTTTTACAAGTTGAAACACGAAGGATCTTGAAGAGTGACGTGTTTCTGTGATATAGCAGACTTGTGATATGACTCCACATATAACGGTGACCCTGGCCTTTAAAATCCCTCTTTGCTCAATCATAGCACGAGCCATCGAGTACCTGCAGTAGCGTGAAGTTGAAGTAGGAAGGATCTTGAAGGACAATGTGTTTCTGTGAAATTCTTCATGCATTTGGTCAAATCCTTTTACCGAGACTATTCAGATGATGCAGCAGGATTAAGGAGAGGATCATTCAAGCCGCACATCGATATTGTGAATGTTACTGACGTCTCAAAGCAGGCAGACAACCTCAAAACTTGACGACAATCACATTGGCAAAGTGCACGCTTTGACTTGTGATAAGCGTCGCCTAACTGTCTGTAAAGTGGCTGAAGACGCTGGCATCAGTAGAAGTTTGTGTCACACAACTGATTGGAAAAACCTGCAGACGCATCGTTTGGCTGCATAATTTATGCCGCATCTCTTGACTGAGGAGCAAAAGGCGAAGTGTGTGACAGTCAGTTAGGAGCTGTTAGGTTGTGTGAGCGCTGATGAAAACGTGTCGTAACTGGGGACGAAACGCGGGCGTACGGCCCATATGGGCTTTTTTATGGTCCGGCGAGTTGAAATCCACCCTGAAAGGTCGTCAATTTCAAGCGATAGACAATTCCTCACGGGATCAACACGACATTCTGAAAAACGAGTTCCAAGGTGCATTCCACAAGCCGGAAAACCAGTGAGAGCGGCGCATAAATAGAGGAGGGGAACTCTATGAAGGAGACACATTTGGTTACGTGGCAAACATAGTTTTTTTTTTTTTTTTTTAAAGATTTGGTTTCTTTTTTGGACAGACCTCGCATTACCAGTGTGGAAGAATAAATTTATTCGTCTTAAAGAAATAGCATAACAGGTTAATAAATGACAGAAACGTTTTTCAGACATACCAGGAAATCAGATGAAGGTCAAGTGAACAGCAAAGTGTTCTGAAAGATGACTAAGAAGTCAGCAGATGTTCTGTAAAACACCCAGAATGGACACTTGTGAAATAAGCAGAAATCTCAAGGGTGGTGGCTCAGCTCAGAAGGTATAAGAAGAACCAGAATGTAATATAAGAGACTTTTATTTTTAAGAAGTGATTTGGGTGTAATCCAACGAGCCAATCAGAGTAAAATGTATGCATTGACTGCCACTGTACAGCAGGGGAAATAAGGATTTGATCCCCTGCTGAATTTGTAAGTTTGCTCGCTGACAAAGAAATGACTAGTCTCTCATTTTTATGGTAGTTTCATTTTAATGGAGAGAGACAGAATATCAACCAAAAATCCAGAAAAACCAAATGACAGAAAAGTTATACAGTGGAACCTCGGTTCACGAACGTCTCGGAACACGTACAAATCGGTTTACGACCAAAAAGTTTGCCAAACTGTTCACGGCCACACACTCGGTGTACAAACAAGCCAGTTTCCCTTTCGGTTTGTGCGCACCAATCATTTGCACGCGTTCAGTCGCTCCCTGCGCATTCCCTGTTCAGCGAGCAAGAGGAGAGAAAGAGCGACACACACACACACACACACGAGAGAGACGGCTGGACACATAAGGCCGAGAAGGCAGTTAAAGAAGGCACCAGGCTTGTTTTTAAAGAGACTGCTTCGAGCATTGTTTTAACCTCATTGCATTTAATGAAGACTTTTTTCTATTGGATTTTAACCTCCACTTCACTTCTGTTTACAGCAATTGGTTCCTAGCGTGCATTGTTGCAATGTTACTTTTCTTGGTGGTTTATTAAATTATGGATTTTTCAAATGTTAATTTTTTCCCTGTGCTTAAAACTCATCAAAAAAATATTTTTAGCGAGCGGTTCATAGCGCTATAGTGCAAACTCCTGCAATGTTAGTTTTCTCTGTTCAAGGTTTTCTCTGTTATTACATTTAGTTTACTATTGCGCTGTGCATTCTATGGTATGATTAACTATATTTGTACTTAAAAATCCTTAAAAATATATATTTACATACAATTTGTATGGTCTGGAACAGATTAATTGTATTTACATATAATCCTATGGGGGAAATTACTTCGGTTCACGACCAAATCGGGTTACAACCAGAGCTTTGGAACGAATTATGGTCGTGAACCGAGGTTCCACTGTACATTGATTTGCATGTCATTGAGGGAAAGAAGGATTTGATCCCCTAAAACCTAGCTAGAAGTCTGGCTCCCACAGACTGGCACACACAGATTACAATCAATCAATCGATCGATCAATTCCAGAAACTCCTGATCTCAACTCGTTATGTGTAATCAAAGCACCGTGATGTCCCTACATTGATAGATTAAAGGCTAGAAGTCCACATGACCGTCATCATCAAGTCCTTCCAAGAGAACCCTGAATACAATTACGACTGATCATTGATGTTAGTTACATGCCTAGACGGGGCTGGTCAGGTGGTCTCGTGGCCTCTGACCCCCTGCAGATTTTATTTTTTTCTCTCCAGCCGTCTGGAGTTTTTTTTTTTTCTGTCCTCCCTGGCCATCGGACCTTACTTTTATTCTATGTTATTTAGTGTTCTCTTATTTTAATTCTTACTTTGTCTCTTTTCTCTTTCTTCATCATGTAAAGCACTTTGAGCTCCATTATTTGTATGAAAATGTGCGACAGAAATAAATGTTGTTGTTGTTGTGTATAAAGCCCACCTGTCCAAAAAATCAATGTCTTGTCTTCCATTCCAACGTCTTCACCACCTGGGGCAAGAGATGTCAAAGGACGTCAGGGACAAGACTTGGAAGGGGCGACAAGACCATCAGCAAGAAGCTTGGTGAGAAGGTGACAACTGTTGGTGCGATTATACAGAAATAGAAGAAATCTAAAATGACCGTCAATCGCCCTCGGTCTGGAGCTCCAAACAACAACAGACACGGAATAAGTGACCAAGTTGTGTGGTAGACAGTAAAACTTTAGGGACTTTCAAAACTGTATTGTATGTGGATTTCACTTTCACCAAATAGCAAATCTTTCAATTCTCGTGGATACGCCTTATCATTAGGAAGAAACACTACTTTTTTTTCCCTGATGGCGACATGAATTAGACGATCTACAAGTCCCCGACTTAAAGTTTAAATCCAAACAATCTCTCCATACTTCTGTCATATCACCTCTGTCCATATATTCAATCTCTTTTCGCTTTTACCTTTTCGTCAATATCGCATTGAATTTTGATTCCGTGTTTGGAATAACATTGTGACAACGCAAAGTAGAACTGCCCGTGAGTGAATATCGATTCTTTCTCTCTACACAAACTGTGTCTGACAATAGCATTCACACAAATAAGAAATGATTGAACCGTGTGCGTGGTTCTAAATGCTTTAGTTGTGGGCGGGACTTTTCTAAATCTCTTTGCATAAAGTCTTGTCTCGCTGGGCTTGAAAGTTTCTCTCGCGGGATTTCACTTTAACCAAACAACAAATCTTTTAATTCTTGCAGATAGGCCTCTTCATTGGGAAGAAACACTACTTTTCCCTGATGGCAAAACAAATTAGACAATCTAAAAGTCTCCGAACAATATATTCAATCTCTTTTCGCTGTTCTGTTATTTCCCCGAGTAATAATTTCCGTTTGTTTGTGCTAATGCGATCTTTACTATCATTTTTTGAGACTTTCGAATTTTCTTACTTTCATTATCTCTAAACTGCGCTGCATGTGTACCGTACCAATGTGTTTGAATTCTTTACGACATTCTACTTTGTCATCTACTCTTTGTTTTTTATTTCCAGCCCCGGGCGCAGTTAAATCTCTTGGCACAAAGTCTCGACTTGCAGGACATGAAAGTGTCTCTCTGAGAAAGTCACGTCTCGTCTCTCTTCCCAAGATTTTTTATTATAATAGAGAGAAATTAGTGGACACGACTGGCGAGCTTTGTTGGGCTGAATGGCCTGTTCTCGTTCAGATTGTTCTAATGTTCTAAAGGATAAAAACACTTTTAGGAGTTGTATCTGCAGTCTCGGCCCAGAAGTAAATTGCCGCATTCCTGGATAACGCGACCTCAACAGCCACCAACTGAACTCCCACCAAAGGTCGGCACTCGTAATAAAACGCAACATCACAGTAAGACATGAGGATTCTAAACGCTAAGAAAAATACTAACAGTGAGGCCTATCAGTAAAGTGGTGGGACTGACCAGGCCTGTGTGTCTCTCCTGCTGAACGCTCAGATGATCCCATCAAACGTCTTTTGTTTGTTTTATTATTTTCTTTGTCCAAACACCTAAAGTCATGAAAGTGGGTTAACCCCCACAGAAATGACCTGCACGCCCAACGACGATGTCTGAAAATCAACCCTTCGCCTACCTTTCCAGTGATGAGACCTGGGACCCGTCGTCTTGCTGTTCTTTTCCACAGTGCTTCTTCTCAAAGACCTTTGTGGGGTACGTGTTAATTTTTTCTATAAAACAAAAGATCTCAATTAGTGATCAATGATCTTAAAAGTTGTCTCAGTGACTGTCATAGATGAGCCCTAGGCGTAGTGCCCATGTTTGAAGGCTGGCCAGCACACCAGCAGGTCACCAGTACTGCAACTGGTCATCTGATTTTATACATTAATCCATCCATCGATCCAGTTGCACTGTGGACGGGTGGAGTGTAGTGGAGACTCTGTGCAGAGAAGGTGACACATACTACATTCCAATGAACCGGGAAGTCTGAATTTTTGAGTTTCCAGTTAGAATTTTCAACTGTCAGATTTCCTACTCGGAAACCCAAGGCTGGTCTGTCAGGTCTGAGTGTGTCTGACTTCAGATTATGATGTCACCCAAAATGGTGGTGCACTCGATGTGTATCTCATTTAATTAGTTATACACACAGTACAGTCCGACGTCTATCTGTAGATATGTTGCTGTTGTGTCTGGATATACAGTGTAATGTGTTGTTCAGTAGTCGTCTGTATTCTAGAAACAGCAAGCAGAACAATGGTTTTCCTGTAGGCGTCCATCTTGGCTTTCCAAATGTTTTACTGGAACACGGTCAACTCGGTTGTGACATCATTCCCAGCTCCAAAATTCAGTTTTCAACTTAGCAACAGACAGAGAGATCAGCTGACATCGCCAGGAAGCACAGTGTTCAGAGACGGGCTCCGCGTGGCAGGCAAATGGAGCTCTCTAGTTAGGTCACACCTCAAAGTGCTTAACCTCCGAGCCAGAGATCACGGGTTTGTGACTCTCTGTCACAACAATGGAAATCTTCAAACTGAGGTGGAGTGTAGTGGCAGTGCTGCGCAGAGGAGGTGGGAGCTGAAAAAGAGAAGGACCAGGTGACGTCACGAGAAAGCTCACAGTGGTCTGAGATGGACTCCATGTGGCTGGTGGATGGTGGAGCTCTTTATTTAGCTCTCACTGCAAGCCACTCACCTCTGAGCCAGGGATTGTGGATTCACAGCTCACCACAATGCAAATCTTTGAACTGAGATGTTTCATGGTGCGAGTCAACAGAAATTCAATTGGTGGTAACAGTGGGATTTGCACTTTGGACGGGTGGAGAGTAGTGGCAACACTGTGAGGAGAAGGTGGGGGCTGAAACAGAGAAAGAGACCAGCCAATGTCACCAGGAAGCGCACTGCTCATGGTCATCTGAGGTGGACTCCACATGGCTGATGGTTGGAGCTCTCTATTTGACTTATGCCACATGGCGCTTGACCCTGAGCCGGAGATCGTAGGTTCACCTCCAGTTCACCACAGAACAGATCTTCAAACTGAGGCAATTGGTGACAAGGGTGGGATTTGCACT
Source organism: Polypterus senegalus (assembly GCF_016835505.1). Lineage (NCBI taxonomy): Eukaryota > Metazoa > Chordata > Cladistia > Polypteriformes > Polypteridae > Polypterus > Polypterus senegalus. The sequence goes on along the minus strand of NC_053168.1, from coordinate 3,536,107 downwards.
GCGGATGGGTGGAGTGTAGTGGCAGTGCTGCATAGAGAAGGTGGGATCTGAAACAGACAAAGACCAACTGATGTCACAAGGAAGCAGAACGTTCAGGGTCATCTGAGATGGACTCCACGCAGATGATGGATGGAGCTCTTTATTTAGCTCACACTGTAAGCCACTAACCTCTGAGCCAGAGATTGTGGGTTCACAGAGCAACACAATGCAAATCTTTGATCTGAGATGTTTCATGGTGCGAGTCCACAGTAATTCAATTGCTGGTAACAGTGGGATTTGTACTGTGGGCGGGTGGAGTGTAGTGGCAACACTGTGAGGAGAAGGTGGGAGCTGAAACAAAGAAAGAGACCAGCTAACGTCACCAGGAAGTGCACCACTCATGGTCATCTGAGGTGGACTCCACATGGCTGATGGCTGGAGCTCTCTATTTGACTTATGCCACATGGCGCTTGGCCCTGAGCCTGAGATTGCAGGCTCACCTCCACGTCACCACAGAACAGATCTTCAAACTGAGACAATTGGTGACAAGGGTGGGATTTGCACTGCGGACGGGTGGAGTGTAGTGGCAGTGCTGCGCAGAGAAGGTGGGAGCTGAAACAGAGAAAGAGACCAGCTATTGTCACCAGGAAGCGCACCGCTCACGGTTATCTGAGATGGACTGCGCATGGCTGATGGTTGGAGCTCTCTATTTAACTCACGCCACATGGCGCTGGAGATTGCAGGTTCACGACTCATTACCAAATTTTCAAACTGAGACAACTGGCAGCAGGGGTGGGATTTGCACTGTCGACACGTCGAGTGTTGTGGCAAAGGTGGGGCTGAAACAGAGAGAGAGAGACCACCTGATGTCACCAGGAAGCGCACCGCTCACAATGGTCTGGCACGGGCTCTGTGTGACTGACAGATGGAGCTCACCCCACAAGGCGCTCGCCTCTGAGATGGAGATCTCAGGTTCACAACTGACAAAGAGAGCAAATCTTGGTCCAAGTGGAAGTCGTAATCCTTTCCTTTAAGTAATCTGAATGATCCCTAATTTTCCGGGATTCAACAGGCGTGAGTGGTGATGTGTGGAAGACTTTAACCTCCTTAGCGTTAGTCTCAAGTGTCACTCAGGCCATGGTATAGATGCGGAAGACCCGCAGTTTACTCAAGCTGTAAAAGTGCCACCAGCATCAGTGCCAAGTGTTATTAAGGCAACAGTGCTGGCATGTCTTGTGTAAGCTTCAGGTCCGAGTGTTACATGGGCAACGGTGTAGACGCGTCATCTCCTAGCCTCATAATGGCGTCTCGTAAGAAACGTCTCTCATCAGCGGTGATGGCGAAGTGAATCTGCCTTCAGGCAGCGAAAGTAAAACCAAAAGTGATTCTGGGAATCCTAAAGTGACACTCGCGTCACTCGCACATGTGCACTGTGCTGTTCATATTATTATTATTATACTTTCCATACTTCTGACTTTGTACTTTTAGCGTTTGAAACTTTGTTACAGTTGAAAGATGAGATTTAATAAACATGTCATTTTTCAAGCCACAAAATGTAACGCTCTTTACATGTGTTTTTGAGAAAAAATGTAACACTAAGGAGGCTACAATAAATTTCATAAAAAGTCGGGCACTATATACCAAATATGTCATTTTTTTCTGAAAATGCAAGGAACATAAAAGATTGAAGTATTTAAACTGCTCATTCAGCAATCTGTTAGAAATCAGGCAGTGTGGCCCCCTAGTGGTTAAATCATTAAATTGTGTGACGGATCTCCAACCAATCACAATGTGTGAACATCAACGAGAGAGACGGCACAAAATACAACACAAGACTCACTGGGAAAGAGGCCGAAGAAGGCTCGAGCAAACCTCACGGCGTAGCTCATGTCCGGCTCGACAATTCGCCCCGAGTGACACAAGTGGTGGGCCGCCGGGATGCTGGCGAGCAGCTCTGCCTGCGTGTCGTTGATGTGCTCCCCAAAGGCCAAGGTGAAAATTGTGAAGCCTTTGCACTTGGCTTGCCTTGAAATGTCCTCCAGTTTCTGGAAGTCCCAAGGGCTGGTCTCTCCACCCAAGAGGACAAACAGAATTTTGGTAGTCCTGACTTTTGATAACTTCGAGAAGACATTGTTGACGATGTGTTCGAGGGCGTATCCGACTGCAGAAGAGCTTTGGACGTGTCGCATGGACTCCATGATGTGCGCCTTCATCCTGTTCTTGTCGGTGTACGAGAAAAAGTTGAATTCCTCTTGGACTGGAACTTGTGAGGCGTTACTGGGAGTGAAGCCTGGTGCAGTGTGCTGGTACAGTGCCACCCGTGCCCCTTTGCTTGGCGCCCTGGGCTGGGCTGACACATCGATCTCATCGAGTAGACTGTGCAGGAAAAGCCTCGACCGTTCATAGTCATCGCTTCTCATCGCTCTCGAGCTGTCCACAAGAAAGGCGACGTCCATGTCGAGATCAATGGAGCTCTTTGTGTTCCTGTCGGTGCAGATGGGATTTGGGCTGCATGGATCTGCACGGTAAAAATACAAACACAGCTAGGCGTGAAAAAGGGAGATGAGAAAGACACTATACCAAAAAACAGACATGAAAGAAACCGGAAAGGGACTGTATAATAAAGAGTTTGACAAGAAATGGATAGAAAAGATTCCAAATAGTCAATAGACTTACATGCACACCTATGTATGAAATGATATATATGAAAGGCACTATATAAGAAAAGAAGTAGATATGAAAGGAACCCTTCATCATATAGATAGGAAACAGGACTGTAAAACAGAAATGATTCTATAAAATAAGAAGATAGCTACAATGAAGAATAGGTAGATATGAAAGACACTATATGATAGATTGATAAGATAGCAAAGACACTAGAGAATAGATAGACAGATATATGAGGCAAAATATAGTAAACCAGGTGATATATCGACAGAGAGCAGTGGAAGACTCATACAACAGCCATATATATATACAGTATATATTGTGATGGACGGCTGGCGTTTCAATCTGGCCAGGACGTCCCTCAACAGAAAGAAGAAGGAAGAGCAGCCTTTTCAGGGCATTGCATCCCCCAGGACGCTAGATGGCAGCTCCCCTGGATGGAAATGGTTCCCCAGATTCCCTCGGGGCAACACAGGACATGGAGTCCATTTCTTCAGCCCTGTTGGGTACCGTGGGTGCCGCCAGGGGGAGCTGACAAGGAACCCGGGGACTCCTACTGTCATTACGACCCGGAAGTACTTAGGAGGCACGAGGACGGAAGCCTGCAGTACTTCCGGGCTACATGAGGAAAGATGATGTGGCGTTTGACCTGGAGATGGAGTGCTTCCGGGTCATGGACTATTTAAAGGACTGGTCAAGACCCAGCAAAGAGAGCCGGGATTGGGAGGGTGTGTAAGGGAGCTGCTGGGAGTGGTGGATTGTGTTTATTATTGATTATTGGAATTGTGAATTGTGGAGTGTGCGGTGCTTTGTGCACTTTATTGAAGAACACATTCAAATTCTTCTTGGTGCTTTTTATAAGTGTGTCTTGAACATCTGTCTGGTGGGTTTAACGGGGCAACAGGGAAAAGCACTATATACTTTACATATAATTTAAAGGTCATATGTAACTTGATTGATGTGGAAGACAGTATAGTACAGTATATAACATGAAGATGCATAAGTATTCAAGGAAATAAGCACTTGAGATATTATTGGAGGGCAGCACGGTGGCACAGTGGTAACGCTGCTGCTTTGCAGTTAGGAGACCCGTCTGAGTTCGCTTCCCAGGTCCACCCTGCGTGGAGTTTGCATGTTCTCCCCGTGTCTGTGTGGGTTTCCACCCACAGTCCAAAGACACGCAGGTTAGGTGCATTGGCGATCCTAAATTGCCCTTGGTGTGTGGGTGTGTGTGCCCTGTGGTGGGCTGGCACCCTGCCCGGGGTTTGTTTCCTACCTTGCACCCTGGGTTGGCTGGGATTGGCTCCAGCAGACCCCCGTGACCCTGTAGTTATAGCGGGTTGAATAATGGATGGATGGATGGATATTATTGGATGGTGCATAGATAGATAGATAGATAAGCCACTATATTAAAGACAGACAGAAATTAAAGGCACTATATAATACATAGATAGATGTGAAAGGCACTATATAATTGAAAGATAGATAGGAAAGGCACTATATAATAGATAGATAGATGTGAAAGGCACTATACAGTATAATAGGTAGACAGATAGATAGATAGATAGGAAGGCCACTATATTAAAACAGACTGACAGTTAGAAATGAAAGGCACTATATTACTGATCAATAAATATAAATATGAAATGCACTATGTAAACGACTGAAGGCACTATATGATAGATAGATAGATAGATATTAAAGGCACTATATGATAGATAGATAGATAGATAGATAGATAGATAGATAGATAGATAGATAGATATGAAAGGCACTATATAACAGATAGATAGATAATGTGAAAACAATACATAATAGACAGGTAGGAACGAGACTGTATAATAGAGAAATATTCAAGGCACTATAAAGGACAGACAGGTAAGTCACTGAATGTTAAGTCAGCACTGTAGTTATTAACAGTGACCAGATAGATTTGTAAGACACTATATGACAGATGGAAGGAAAGGAAGACGTGAAAGTCACAATGTGTTTGATTTTTCGGAAAGTCACTTTCTAAGGATGGTAACTATATAAAGGCCAATATATAATAATAGACAGGCAAACTTATGCTGAGTGTAGGAGAGCAGGGTCAGTGGGGCGAGGGGCTCGTGGCTGGGGTCCTTCTGTCTGAGCAATTGAAGGGACTCCGAGGTGGGATTTAAAGCTCCTTGGTGAGATGGGAGGGGGTCCCTCTGGTGGTATTTGAGAGTGTAGTAACTGGAGGTCTAAAAGGTCCCATGCAGCCAGCCCAGGGGTTGTCGTCTTTTGTGTTTTGGTACGTCTCCCTGTTTATTTCTCCTTTCTGCTCTTTTATTGTATTTTCAATATTATGCAATATTAATAATAATAATACATTTTACTTATGTAGCGCCTTTCCCATACTCGAGGTGCTTATATTGTACATTCTGTGTCTCCTTTGCATTTAGTAAAGTGCCTGGATTGTCCACACACTGTACACGGGGCAATAGGCCTTAATTAGATGTTTGTGTGTGGCTCCCCCTATTGGTAAAATGTGGAGGCATCGCTGCTAATAAAGCCAACCTACCATAACACAGCAGGCAGTCTTTGAGGGTGTTTAATCTCGCCTGTATGTCACTTTCACGCTGGGGAATTGAGAGAAACTGAAACCTTGAGGGGTCGATCTGCAGACAAGAAAGAAGAAATGAATTATTTTCACAGTCTGATGTAACTACACAAGTTAACATTTGGTCAGAAACCGTACAAAGACTTCAGGTCGTTGTTTGTCAGCCTCATCTGATAGCTATTTCTGTTCATTGTTTATGATTGTGAGGACTGACGTTAATGCCACGAGCAGCTCCTTCTGCCCATTGGGTCTCTCTGGGCTTTGGCTCATCCTCTGATTTTATTTTTTAGACAGGCATTTGACAGCCATGAACAGTTTTACTTAAAGCGTAAAGTTTTTGTGATCTTAACCAGAAGACGGACGTAACAAACAAGCAAAGTCAAAACCTTTAGGTGAAATTAGTAGAAGCCAAATTACTGTGACGTCTCGGTAAATCGGCACCTCTGCAATCACCAGACAGTCAACATGACAATCCCGGCAGTGGAATTGGAGGAGCTGGCCTGTAGGCAGGACTTCATGCAAATAATGGCATCTATAAAGTTTGGGGGGGCAGAAATTTCAAGGGAGACTTCTTATAAAGGAACGACGAGCTGAAAGCAGGCTGTCACCGGGAAGACAGAAGCTGTGGAGAACACATCATAAGAGGAGGCTAGTATTTGCGTGGCAGAAGTGATGGGACTCACAGCTGGAGTTTACTCCTGGACCACTAGGAGTGCTCTGAGGCCAGGACATCGGAGCAGATTTGAGGCAAAGGGTTGGTGTGCTCCATGATTGAAACACCAGAGCAAGGTATGGAGACCTTTGTGTCGTACTCCGCTGCCAGAAACGTCACAAGGGTATAACCTTACGAGATGTTTCTGGCCAGAAACACCGGAGCTTCTGAGATTATAGCCTTCTGAAACATTCATGAAGGTCAGAGCTAGATGCAGAGGACAGTAAGAGATGGAAAAAGATGATCCACTGTGGCAACCCCTAGCAGGAGCAGCCGAAGGAGGTGGAGGAGGAGGAGGAAGAAAAAGAAGAAGAAGAAGAAACATTCATAGGGGTTTTGGGGGCCAGAAACACTGGACTTTCTGAAAGCATTACCTTCTGAGAGATTCCTGGCCTGCTCTGGGACCAGAAACACCAGAATACTGCAGAGTGTAACCTACCGAGAGATTTGTGGCCTTGTCTGGGGGCCGGAAACACCGGAGCTTCTAAATGTTTAATGTTTTGAGACATTTATGGTGTGTTCTGGGGCCAGAAACACTGGACCGTCTCAGAGTACAACCTTGGGAGATGTTTATGGTGTGCCCCAGAGCCCAGAAACACCAGAGCTTCTGAATGTATAACCTTCTAAGACATTCATGGTGTGCTCCAATGCACCTTCTGAAAGATTAGGTTCAGAAACACCAGAGCTTCTGAATGTATTACCTTTCGAGACATACATGGTGTGCTCTGGGGTCAGAAACACCGGGCCTTTTGATGTCATAACCTGCCAAAACATTCATGGATGCTTTGGGACCAGAAACATTGGAGTGTCTGAATGTATAGTTTTTCATTCATGGTGTGCTCCTTGGATCTTCTGAGGTTATACAAGGGGTGCTTTGGGTCCAGAAACACTGGACCTTCCAAGAGTATAACCTTCTGAGACATTCCAGGAGTGCTTCAGGGCCAGAAACACCAGAGTTACCAAGAGTGTAACCTTCCCAAACATTTGTTGTATTCTCCAGGGTCGAAACACAGGAGCTCCCGAGTGACCCCTCTGCTCTCCAATTAAACTGTATTAAATCTGGATGCTTGAGCCTCCAGTGGGGAATCCTTCTCCCTGCGTTCTTCCTGTCAAATCATATGAAATGTAGACGTTTGGAACTCCAGTTGGGACCCCGCTCGCCGATCCATTGTTAGTAAAACTGGACAATAAAATTTCCATACTACTAAGAAATCAGACTTAAAAAGGGAGTGTCGTCCCCCTCCCAACGTGACATTTTTGACTTAGCGACATCTCCTGATTCTAATTCCACTGAAAGCTGCTGCCACCTCATTCACTCAGAACAGACAACAATAGAATTCCGACTATTCCAATAAAATTAAACATCTCATAAATTTCCTTACCACAAAATTCTTTCGGAGCCTTGGCAGGTCTGTGAAAGCGAGGACCGAGGTGTACACGTCCATAGCGCTCAGTTCCAGAGCAGCTGTGCTTGTGGAAACTGAATCAAGGGATGAACTCTCTGCAAAAAACAATGCCACCTTTTTCACCGTCAGTCCTTTCCGAACGCGCTTGAAGGTGTTTCTTCCAACGAACCTCATGGCTTCCCCAATATTCCGCTTATTGCTGGATGTTTCCAGGGTGATATTACTAATTTGTTGTAGAAGCAGCTTTTTACTATGAAAATCGGAAAAGTGAATCAAGTGTCTCGCCGAGGAGTCGTAAGACACAACAGACACACGCGCCCCGGTCGGACAGTTGCTTTCACTGATGGCTACGTCTTCTAAAAGGGACTGCGTGATCTTCTTCATTGTGTTGAACGACTTTTGGGAGACTCCGTCCGACATATCAAAGGCCACCACCAATTCTGTAGGGTACACTGGGCAGCGATCTTCTCCTAGGTAAAAGAAACGATAAAACAACGTGTTAATACGATCCGATTCAGAGGGAGATCAGCGGAAAAAACTGGGGGATCAAATTTCCATATTTTTGAATGAGCTCTGTTACCTGATTTTCTATCCAGTTCTTGAAAGTGGTAAAGGGAACCAGACTGAGAAAGTAACACCAGATTGGGATCCCTTTTCATCTTTCGGTATCGAACCTCAACCAGCATCTTAGATCTTCATGAGAAAAACGTTCTTAGCCCCCGAGTTTAAGTTAAGTTACAATGGCTGCCATCTGTAGTTATAGGTGGGCATTGGGTCAAATGCCCACCAATCCTAAATAAATGTTTTTTTTTATCTTTCCTATTGTTTCCTGTACTGTTGGTGGCAGGTTTTGGTTCTACTTAGGTTTTCATTTTAGATTGAGGATGTTTCGTGATTTATTTTTATTTCTTATTTTTATTTCCCAGATGTCAAAGTTATTTTGCAACTCACTGCCTTTGATATTTTCATGGCCACCACAAGTCTGTTGTGATTTCATTCTGTCAGCTATATTGTTGGTATGCTGGGATGACCATGAGAGTGTGGCACCTGATGGTGTTGTGAGGAAGAACAGTCGACATTAAGTCAACATGGCAGTGGCTAGCAAAGAGTGCAGCTCACCATAACAGTCAGCAGTAATCAGTCGTGTTGATTGGCGAAATTTACCAAAGCGTTTTTCAAAGTAGATTTTTTGGGTTTGACGTTAACCTTGTAAGGCCAAACTCTTCCCTGAAAAATTTCTGTATGGCCAGATTATGCAAACTTTTTTTCCTTAGTGACCCATGATGCTTTGTGAGACCAGCGTGACATCACAGACAGAACTCCTGTCCAATAAATGAAGAGGAGAGGCAGATCTTCCCTTCAAAATTGCAGAATTATGGGAATGCATTTCCTGTTTAAGATGGTGGGAGTTGTAGTACCGTGAATCAACCCTGTTGGGCACTACGGGGTTTCATGATCCCTGTTTTCTGGACTTCTGCTTCACCCAGAAGTGCTTCCATCGGGCTATGCCCTGGCACAGGAAGTCCTCCCGGGTCAGACATGACAGGAAGCTGTCCAATCTCATCCAGGCGAGTCAGAGTTGGGAGGAAGGAAGGAAGGCAACACACACTGGAGGGAGGAGGACGAAGAGAAAAGACAGGAGTTGTAATTCTGTGGTGCAACTGCTGGAGAAACATTTATGAGGCATTTTTACTGTGCAAACCTCTGTTTTGATGGCATGACTGTATTTATGTTGGTTGTGTCCAGGGTTTGGGGCTCAGTGGCGCCCCCCATCTGTCACAAAGGTCAAGGTTACTTTGCTGTCATGAGGAACTGTGTACACGTAAATAGTGCAACATACTATTTGTGAATATATTATATAATATAATTATTATTATATATAATATAATTTGTGAATTTCCCCTTGGGATTAATAAAGTATCTATCTATCTATCTATCTATCTATCTATCTATCTATCTATCTATCTATCTATTATATAGTGCCTTTCACATCTATCTATCTATCTATCTATCTATCTATCTATCTATCTATCTATCTATTATATAGTGCCTTTCACATCTATCTATCTATCTATCTATACTACAAAGCGCAAGTTGTGACAGAAGCAATACAATAAAGAGACAATTAGACAATAAGTCCAATAAATAGACAAACAGACGATACAACAAAGTAACAGTATGGTGCGAAAGGGAATACTCTGGGGAGACGCTGCTAAGACAAGAACCCGCCATTTTTATACATTCACAATTCTGACGTCATTAAACTGTTAGTCAGTCTTGCAGAACCAGAACGGAAACTACGATAGCATTTTCCAGACAGTAGGAGAGAGACGAGACCACGTAACGATTTCCCACAATGTTACTGGCTCCGTTATGGCAGCGGGTTTGGTAAATGTCTTTCAGGGGCGCACCAATAGTCTTCTCAGCACCTCTCACTATCCGCTGGATTGTGTTCCAGTCCGAAACATCACAGTTCCTGTACCAGAGAGCAGACCCTCAATGCCGTTAGTATGATATTTTCATTCATTCAGATGCCATTACAAGGGAATTCATAGAAAACTTGAATTTAAACTAAAAGCCAGCAGTGGTGTATATGAATGTAACTTCAAAATAGGAGGTGCAGGGGGCAGCACGTGGCGGGAGGTCCATGTCGCCCACCTATGATAATGGTTTGCAGTTGGCCGATGACGATAGACGCATTATTAGTATACATTGGTGTCACTTATGTTGCACGCTGGCATTTTTTTTACCTGGTATGAGAATCTGTTTTAGGAGTGGCTGTAAGTTGCTTCTGCTTCTACCAACGTAAGAACAGGCTGCTTGATTCTGAACAGTTGACTTTCAAGAGGGTCCATTCCACTGAGATGGCATTACATTCTGTCATCATCACATTATGGCTTTCATTCTTCTACGGATCAGACTGCTCAGTCCTAGTAAGTCAGGGTTCAAGACAGACCATTCCACGGGGATGGCATTCCTTACCATGGTCGACACGTCACTGCTGGCTAGACCTACCAACATGTCATCTGTTCTTATCCTTCTAGATGTTTCCTCTTCCTTCACCCACTAGATTTCCTTGTTGCCCAGTCTGCGATGCCCTCAGGTGCTTTGACTCATGTCTGTTGGGCAGATCCCACCATGTGTCCTGGTGTGGAGTGATGTCATGGGTGCACCAAGTAAGCACTAGAGTGCCTCAAGGATCAATGCTGGGTCCTCTCCTCTTCTCTCTATACTCCTCTTTACCAGACCCTATCATCCAGACTCTCCTATTAATGCCATGCTGACAATACACAGCTGTATCTGCCATCTCCTCCAGAAGACCTCATGGAAACCACATGCATGTTATGCTGGATGAAGAGACAACATCTCCAGCTCAACCTGGCTAAGATGGACCTTCCTGTTATCCCAGCTCATCCAACTATTCATAACTCCATTTCTGTTCATCTGAGCTCATTTTCCAGCCAAGTTAGTGCACAACTTTCAGATGGTGATTAATGACCAGCTGTCCTTCACTGACCATCTCATAATCTAGTCTATCTTTCTTGCAGATTCACTCTATTAAAACATTCAGAAGATCAGACCACATCTGATGGAGCATACAGCATAACTCCTGGTCCGGACTTGGTCACATCTGGACAACTGCAACTCTCTGCTGGCAGAAGGACCTGAATGTGTCACCAAAGCCAACGCAGAGGACTTCAAATACAGTGGCATGTCCGGTGTCCCACCAGTTGAGGCGGGCACACATCACTCCTCTTTTCAGATCACTTTATTAGCTCCCTGTGGCAGCACAAATTAAGTTCAAACCCTTGAGCTGTGCCTACAGAGTAGTCAGTGGGGCAGCGCCTCCACATATATGGGGTCTCTTGTGAGGTCCTCTCTCCTTTTTGCCCATTTATGTCTGCTGACGAATAACGTCTGGTGATGCCACCTCTATGAGGCATCTAATCTCAATGCCGACTCTTCTCATGTGAATTGTGGCTCCTGGCTGGTGGATTAAGCTGCCCCCCTCCATTGCAAATTCTAACCCCCCAAAAGATCTTTTGAAGACTCTCTTGTTTCGTCAACTTCCATACAACAACCACGAGATTGTTATGACCTAGGAATTGTAACTGGTTTGCTTTTACTTTCTCGTATATTGTAATCGTCCAAAAATTCAACTTCTAGATTTTGATCAATCTTAACATTTTAGACCTCCCTGAGTGCGAAAATACATTTTTTTAAAATCATGTCGGTGTGTGTAAACACGATAACTTGAGTGCACTTTCACTTTGGTCAATTGCATGCAAGTTTTAGGTACAAAAAGTTGATTTCTATCTTTTGAGTTATTTCTGCTAACCAGAAGTGGTACTTTACCTTTTATTCATGCAGCTGCTGATTTATTCAACTTTACTTTTATAATAATTGTTCAATATATCATTAATTTGATTTGATTTGTTGTTGATAGTTCTTTAATGTACATAATATAAAAATATACTCCTTGTCTTGCATTTTACTCCTCAAATATCCATCCCCATATCTGAGTACACAAGAAAGTCGAGGGGAGACCCAACTTTTTTGTTCTTGTGATGATCAATTTTATCACCTTGTCCTGTCCCCCAGACAGATTTTCACTCGATTATGTTGACTTTTTTTGTAAGTTGCTTTACATGAGCAAATAAATGGAAATCAGGTCAGGTCAGGTTAGGGAGGATATAGTGGTACAGCATGTTGCCGCATCCACCGGATGATGAAACAGCTTGGGATCTCAGTTGGCAACTCCCACAGACAGACATACAGTCACCCAACTATCTGCCGCATCCAGAGGTTATGTGGTTACATAGGTGTCCCCTTGGCCTGGGCCAGCCACTCTGGTCTCCAATAACGAGGGTCCTGTGAGCTGATCACCCTCAGGTAATCGCACCACAAGGCCTTAGTGCCGTAACTGCTGCTCTCTCACAAGGTAATGTCACTCATTCAGGACTCCATGAGCAACACAAAGTCAAACCAGCGGCCCCCAAGGATTCTCTGTAGAGACACACATGAAGGAGTCCAGTCTTCGTCTCAGGTCACTGGGTGGCGGCCATGTCTCTCAAACAGGGAGCACCAGGACTCTAAAGACTTGGACTTTTGTCCTTTTCCAGAGATATCGGCAGGGCCACACACACCTTTCCAGCGATCTCCTGACACCCCTATGCTCTTCCAATCCGTCTACTGACTTCATAGGAAGAGTCACCAGAGACATGAATTTCACTGCCGAGGTCAGTAAACCTCTCCACGAGGTTGACATGGAAATAAACGAGGAAAATATTCAGGATCAGATAATCTTGTAGTAAAGTAAACTTGAAAAGTAAATAATTCAGTAACTCACACAGAGTGTTTCTCTTTTTCAAGTTGGACAATCTCAAGAAATTTCCAATGCTTTTAAAATCAGATTTCTAAATGCCATAAATTGGTATAGCGCACGCTATTGAAGATCCACAAGACAGAACAGAACAATCCCAACAAAATTTATTGAAGAATAATCCTAACACAATTCAACAAAATCGGCCCAGTGGGAGCCGAGTTGTCTCGTGTGGTCAGACAGACAGGACGATGACAACACACCCAATAAAATGATAATCTTACCTCGATAACAAGCTGCAAGAAAAACAAAAGAGAAACATGAGTAAAGATTATTGATCAGCCCAGTTATTCTGTGTCCCTGTCCACTTTCTCCTGATCAGATCATTTTGTCCACTCCCTGTTACCCTCTTGTCCCCTGTAAAGCTACTGAAGCTGACTGTCCCTTTCTTTCACTTCGACCCCACAGCTCATGTCATTGTGGGTCACCGACTCCATAAAAGTGAGTGGCAGTTCCGTTGTATCACTCTGTTGACCAAATTTTTCTCTGTTTCTTTTGCCATGTTTTCTAAGCACTGACGGTGACCACACACCACTCCAGACCCCTCACGTCTCATTTCAGTCATAAACAAACACAAGACACTCACAGCACTGCTCACGGATGAAGCGGATCGTCTCACATTCCTGCAATGAAAGGAAAAGAAAAATGTAGTCAGTAAAGTTCGTTAGCAGACCTGGAAATGAAAAATCTCGATTTGCGGATCATACATACAGATCTTGGTAGTCCTCCACGTTTTCCTTTCACACCCTAGAAAGGAATATAATATTTGTTTGAAATTTGAATATAGTAGAACCCCAATTATCCGCACCCAGATGTACCGAGTGAACACGAAAGTGTAATACACTACTTTTCCCATACAGTAATTCATTAAGCATTTGCCATGAATAATGCATCGAGTGCAGATTGCTTTGATGTAGTCAGGACATGAGAGGCAACAATTTAACACTTCGACAAAATCGAGACTTCAGGATTTTGACGATTTTCAATAATCAACTCTAGTGACCACCAGTCTCTTGTTTCACATTTAACATGGAATGATAGAAATTTATAAGGCTCCCCAGTCCTATGTGAGTAACTGATTGTGGATAATCTTTCATGGCTTTTTTTTCTCTCAGCTCACACACAGGGGTGTCAAGCAGAAATTTAGAATAACTTGCGGGATTGACATGGGAAAACGTTTGGTAAGCCCTGCGTTTAGGTTTTCAAAAAAATGAAGGAAGGAGCCTTAAAGAGCTTGATGTAGTAACAGAGTCACAGCTAAAATGACTGAGGTCTTTTATAGTCCTCTCAGGTAACTGCGGCCTAAGGGGCAGCAGCACTTGATGTTATGATTATGCACTATTTTATTTATTTATTTTTGCTTGCTTTGCTACTTTATGTGGGTTGTTGTCCATCTTAGGGATCTAAAGCATGGAAAGCCCATTTCTGTGATGATTTCTTAACTTCAGTGTCATTCTGAACTACTCATTCACACCTTGTTTTGTTTATTTTTTATTGTGTGAATTTCCCCTTGGGATTAATAAAGTATCTATCTATCTATCTATCTATCTATCTATCTATCTATCTATCTATCTATCTATCTATCTATCTATCTATCTATCTATTATATAGTGCATTTCAGTCTATTTATCTATATATTTTATAGTATCTATCTATCTATCTATCTACATTATGAGTACTGCCATCTTGTAGGATGCTAAGATGAGAGTCTCTGCTAGTGGGCCATGGCCATCTGAAGCTTTTGACGATAAACATTATAAGACAGCGCTACACAAGACTCAGTGTCCAAGATTATGGATATTGTTAGCTAATGTTCTAATTCGTTTTATTATTATTGGATTGAAACAAGCTGAATGAATACATTACCTTATGTCCCCGGTACCCTGGCTCTCCAGGAGCTCCGCTATCACCAGGTGCGCCGCCTAAGCCCTACAAGAGGGAAACATTGAGTTGAGATTTCTGCATGTTCAGGACTTTCATCACCATCACTTTCATCACTCCAGAATGGAGAACTCACAGAGACGTCAACACAATTCACAGCGTCAATTCCATGACGTCACTGGTGCAACAATCCCAGTCACATGATGCTTCTAAATTGTGTTGCGTAAAACAAAGAAAATTAAGACATGAATGCAAATCAGCTTTGGTAAAACCAGTCAAAAATAAAAATAAATCCTAACAACAGAATCCTAACGTTGAAAAATCACAAAATATACAGTACAAAGTCCAGACCAGCAACTACACCACCGAGACCTGTGGTCTGGCAACCTGAGGGGCGTTAGACTTCCAATTACTTCCCAAATCGGCGATCATATAGGCAAAAAAAGCAAATAGTAGGTATATTCACTAAATACAGTATAGATAGATAGATAGATAGATAGATAGATAGATAGATAGATAGATAGATAGATAGATAGATGAAAAGATGTGAAACAAAATGCCAAACAGTATAAGTAACTCCCCTCCGCCCTCCTCTAACACACACAACCTCACGAGTGAACATCAGAATATCATAATAAACAGTGCAGCAATAAATACACTGAGTAAACTCTCCCTGGACCCTACACTGAACACAAAACAAATATGACGCACATGAAACACGTAACACACGTAAAGTCCAGGAAATCGTCCTGAGAGTGATGAATGATAATGAACTTGAACTGCTAAGATACTGTCCAGCAGTAACTGCGATATGGAGGCACTTGATTGTTCGGTCTCACCATACGGTCCTCGACGTTTCCTGATACTACTGAACCCTGGGGTTTTGTGAGAACTGGGCGATCATTACAGGTCTGGCATTGAGAGCAGCAAGCTGTGGAAAGGTACGTGATAACCCGGATCAGTGTTTCTCTGTTTCTTGTGATGTGTTTTTGTGTTGTGTTGTGGTTTCTCTCCTTTATTCCCCCTCTATCTATCTCTCCTCTCATTTAAATAAAAAATAACTGGATGGATTTGATGGGTGGACAGGCAAATTACACAGTCCTGCGGCGTTCTCCTTCCCCCTTTGTTTCCAGGGGGACAACATTTACACAGACGCACCATAGCCTGTATAAATGGGATAACGCTACGAAAGACGAGACACGGTATAAAACACATTAAGACGTCTCCATTCATGTAGCACCGCTACAACACTACTATCTGTATAGTCATGCGCCGATAAATGGCCGAGTGAGTTGAGGCTATTCGTACTTATGGCCAATGTGCCCTCTAATTTTTTTTTTTACAGATATTTAAGTAATAGACGAACCTGTGTTTTTCTTTAACGACCGATTTCTTCAATCAACCATAACTGTTGATTGACACACACAAATAAACGAGAGCTAGATTGTCCCTAGTGTGTGCTTGGTATGTGTGTGTCCTGTGGTGGGCTGGCGTCCTGCCCAGGATTTGTTCCTGCCTTGTGCCCTATGTTGGCTGGGATTGGCAGACCCCTGTGACCCTGTGTTAGGATATAGCGGGTTGGACAATGACTGACTAAGAAACACCGTGAAGCACCAAAATGTGAATGACGAGTATGGGAAGGGACCCCCCATGAAATATCGTTTGATGGTCACGACCAAGTCCCTCTTCCTGGTGTGCGGGAGCAGAAGTGAGCGGCACGATGATAGCTGAGTGGCAGTTCAATAGTGTGGCATGACAACCTGGAAAAGGCCACCAAGAGTCGAGTAATGGAGTGTGCAGTTAAGGCATTTGTACCGCTGACCCTCACCAGACCCTCATTTGCAATGGCCAGTACACTCTGGGACTCTGACATCTGAAGTTGGCACATTCTGTATAAAAATAGTTTCAATATAACAATTCGATTATATGGACTATGCTTTTGGGTGGCATGGTGGTGCAGTGGGTAGCACTGCTGCCTCACACTAAGGAGACTCAGGTTCACATCACAAGGTCCTCCCTGGGTGAATTTTGCATGTTCTCCCCATGTCCGTGTGGGCTTCCTCCAGGTGCTCTGGTTTCCTCCTACAGTTCAAAGACAGGCAGGTTAGGTGGCTTGGTGATGTTAAATTGGCCCACATGGCTCTCTGTGTGTGTGTGTGTGTGTTTGCCCTGCGATTGGCTAGCGTCGTGTCCGGGGATTGCTCCTGCCTTGCATCCTGTGATTGCCTGGATAAATTCCACCACCCTGGGATTATGGACTGGATTTTCCTTCTGAACCATTTTATGTCAAAAATTTTATTTCTTGTCCTCCCTATGTGGAGTTTGCTCGTTCTCTCCATGTCCGTTTGGGTTTCCTCCTACCGTCCAAAGACATGCAGGTGAGGTGAATGGGCCTGAGTGAGTGTGTGTTTGGTCTGTGGCTGTGTGTGTGTTTGCCCTACGATGGATCGGCACCCTGTTCATAATCTGTTCCTGCTCTGTGCCTTAGACTAGTTGGGATTGGCTCCAGACCCCAAACTCCCCACCCCCAACCTCTCAACCCTGGAATGGGTTAAGTTGATTAGAAAATAACATTTTTAAATTTGGATGTCTGTAAGTAATAAGAAGGTCTTACATGGCATGCTGTGTGCCAGTCTGTCCACTGCACTGAAAAAAGAACAACTATATGTGTCCTCGGACTAAAGGACAAGGACAGCTCCGACAGGCAGTGGGGACGGCACCTCTCCATGCTGTCCTGATCCTTTGGGGTACATCGGGGTGCTGTCACCCATTTCCTGGCCTGTGCCCAGCTCTTGTTTATCTTGCTGTCACCATAGATTGGATGGACTGGATGTGAGATTGTTAGGTCCCACCATGCCAGGAGATGGCTGCAGAGTTTCACCATCTCTTCTTTATCTTGAGAACTGAACCTCGTTTCATGACTGCCCTTTATTTGATGTGGATAAGCTGGACTCGGAGAAACAGGATACGCATCCTTAACAGAGAGAGGGAGATGGAGGGAGCGCCCGGGGAAGAAAAAAATGGATTTATAGTCGGAATCCAGAGCAATATGTACACAGAGTCGGGCAGGACAAGTCAGCAAATGACCTCCAGTAAAGTTTCCACAACCACCAAGAGAGAAATGGGATGGAAACGCCTGGCTTCAATCACTTATGAACATTTCAGTCGGAGATTTGTTTCATATAAACAAAAAAATGTAGTGTTTGTATATTTAAAGGAAACGTGTCATCGTATTTAATATAGCCCACTTAAAAAATTAGGAAAACAAGCTGAGCAGCCAAACGTTTAAATTCCTGAGGGGTAAACAAGATGACCTGTGAATGTGAGGAGCATCAGAAAGAAAAGGTCACGGCTACAGGAGGAGGAGGAAGAAGAAGTTTATAGTGTATAATATAGTACATAGTGTATACTGTAGTATTGTGTAGTATAGCATAACATAGTACATAGTGTATAGTATTGTATAGTGTAGTACATAGTGTATAGTATTGTATAGTACAGCATAATACATAGTGTTTAGTATTGTATGGTATAGTATAGTACATAGTGTATAGTATAGTATAGCATAACATAGTACATAGTGTATAGTATTGTATGGTATAGTATAGTACATAGTGTATAGTATAGTATAGTGTAGTACATAGTTTATAGTATTGTATAGTGTAGTACTTAGTGTATAGTATAGTATAATATTGTATAATATTGTATAGCATAGCAAATACTGTATAGTATTGTATAGTATAGTACATAATGTATAGTATAGCACATAGTATATTGTATAATATAGCTTAGTACATAGTGTATAGTATAGTACATAGGGTATAGTATAGTATAATACAGTATGGCTAAATAATACAAAGAGTACACAACTCGTTTTTTGTCCTAATTGGGTCTCATCAGGTATACACACCTTTGCCTCCCCTTATGGGTATTGAACCTCAGATGTCAGCACCTTAGGCAAAGCCTCTGACGTTGTGCCATGGTGGCTGGTTCGTTTACTTGACAGGGTGAAGATCGGAGTATTACATTCATAGGTCTGAATCACAATCTGATTATTTGGATGGTTACCTACCAGGTAATGCTTGTGGTTGGTTGGCCAGTTGGCAAACATCCGCTACGTCCTCTCGGTTACGAGAAACAGATCATAAAGAGGACATGGCGGACCTATACCTGTATAGTATAGTACAGTATAGTACAGTATAGTACAGTATAGTATAGTATAGTATAGTATAGTATAGTATAGTATAGTATAGTACAGAGTGTATAGTATAGCATAGTAAAGTATCATAATATCTTTTTATATGCAGGCAGTGAGTTGAAGCCATTAACCTCCTTAGTGTTAAGTCCAAGCATCTCTTGGGCTCAGAATTCGGTGTAAAAATGGTTAAGCCCGATGGTCTCTCGTGTTATGCCTGGGTTTTAAGATCACGTAACTGTATTCTGTTGCCATCTGGTGGATAAAATTATATTATGTTGCAAGAAAATCTTGAATATCTCAATAAATTCTACCACTTTATGGTAAGTCATCAATATTCATGAGTGGGTGGAGCCTTCAACCAAAACACATAAAGGCATGTAAGCGAGAAGGTGTAAAGTCAGTTTTAGAAGAACCTGAAAGCTGAATCAAATGACAATATGAATTGTTCATCAGACGTTGACGCGGATAGTGAAACTGATGCACACGGCACTGTGCGACCAAATCGCTGTCATATGGCCAGTGAATTCAGTCAAATGAAGGTTCACTGTCATTTAAGAAGCCATATGGCAAAAAGGCAAAATGATTGTGATTGAGTGGAAGGAGAAGAAAGACGTCAGGTGCCAGTGGAACTGTGGAAGTCACCAAGCCTGGTGCTGTGGAGGCCTACAATGACACAAGGGGTGTGTGGATCAGAAACTGATGTTCTACCCTCTAAAATGAGAAAAGAGCACAAAGAAACAGGCATCTACTGCCCCGGTTGTGATGCTGGCCTGTGTGTTGGTGACATGGCATATGAAGCACGGGTACTAAATCTGTGTCAGTGTAGCAGTGGACACTCCACAGGCCTTTCCTGCTTTTTGGTTTCTGTTACATTTAACAAAAAAAATCCCCATTTTTGTCTTGTTTTTCTGAGGTAAATAAAACGCTAAGGAGGCCACAATGGCTGTTAAGATGTTGGGTTACATAACGCCTATGATGAGTGGTGTTGTACAAGTCAAGGAGTTTATACTTAAGCTGAGTGGCATTTCTGCATTGAGGTCCAGCACTGGGGGGTTGAGGGGTGCACATCCACACCAGATGTTGTGTAAAATAAGAATGAAGCTTCCATCCATAGTTTATCTTATTATTAAAGTGTTTATAACAACCCTCATCTTTGTCTTCTTAAGTACATTTGCTTAATGTCATTACCACC
This sequence comes from Polypterus senegalus, assembly GCF_016835505.1. Taxonomy (NCBI): domain Eukaryota; kingdom Metazoa; phylum Chordata; class Cladistia; order Polypteriformes; family Polypteridae; genus Polypterus; species Polypterus senegalus. Next base: position 3,516,108 of record NC_053168.1, on the reverse strand, counting down.
ACACTTCATAAACCCAAATGGAAACGAATGCCCAAATATTTAAATGTGTAATGACTGAGAAACACAAAGCATATACTGTAAGATCAAAAGTCACTTCCAAAAAGGCCCACCTATGGGGGAATTCCTGTCTTAAACCCCAGCTAGACACAAGAAGGGCTGCGTAGAATCTTTAAAAAATGAAAGGGTTATTCTCACAAAAATACTCTTCTACACAAATGAACATCCATACTGCACAAAGACACAAAATGGAGATGCCTAAAACAATAAGACCCTCCGATGCAAACACGAATCCAAAGAGTGGTCAAAAGACGGAGCAAACCAGCTGAACACCCAAGAACTCACAAGAAGAACAGAAGAAACTCAAAAACTCACTAAAACCCCCAAACCGTCATTATAGGGTGGAGGGCAGTTCCTGATGATGATTGGCGGGGGGCCCCACCTCTTGGGGGACCACCCACAAAAATAACAAAGGCAGTTTATATACACAAAGTCAGAAATAAAGAAAGATGCACATAATCAACACAAATAAAACAATCAAAATGAACAAAAGTGACACAAAACATAAATTTGAACCCCAGCCAGGAGAGGAGCCCCGACTGAGACACAACACAGCAAAGGCAAAGCGGACCCCTTAGCCCACAGGTAGGTCCCTCTGCCTATCAGCCTTGGGGGCTCACCCACCTGCCCACTTCCCATATACCCCACAACTGAATGCCCCCCTTCTCATGCCTCCTCTCTCATTCATTCACTGCCAACCTTCTTCCCACCAGTGAGTCTGCCCCCCGACTCTCCTCCCAGTGCCAAAGTCCAGTCAGGTGTCACTTATTGCCCTGATTTTGGTTTATTTTTAGTTTATTAAAACTTTTGGTTGCCTTTTTAATTATAAATGCATTGACAAAAACTGTTATTTCTTGCTGTTTTTAGATATTTTTGGGCATTGAATTAAAAAAGGAAAGCCATTTTTCTCTATCAGGTAACATCAGGTAACACGTTCTTTAGCTGCCAGTTATATTTTTTATGTGTTGTTTTCAAATTATCATTAATAAATGTTGTAACGGGCGGTGAGCAGGGTGAAAGACTCCATCGGGATATCAAGGCCATGGAAAGAAGTCATTGGAGACGTCGGGATGTCGGCATGACGGTGGTCTACTGCTAGGGACGATTCATAGGGGCGCACCTGAAAAACTGGATAAATGACGGGCCACCAAATAAAAAGCGAACACGTGACAAAAACTCGAGGAGTACCCTGGAAGTTAAGGACTATGGATTGCTGTTGGCTTTGACTAAATATTCTCATGGGAAACTGATTTAGAGTGTTATGTTATATATGAATAAACTGTGTAGTTTATGAAATTTCATTTCTTTTCAATTTTGTCTTAAATTGATGGAGAAATTCTACTTATATTTTTATTGTGTTCATGAATGCAAAGTAATATCTGTTCACTATGAGAATAATTTTTTGTGAGTGTCATTTTAAAAACTAATTTAACATATCTTACTATTTTTGCTTTCATTTTCTGCTTGTATAATATTATGATTTTCTTTTGGTGTCTTTTTTATTTTTAAATAATGCAGAACTGTCTGTTATCTGCACTGTCTCCTTTATGTAGAGCCAACTGAGACAGGACCACCTAATCAGGCATCTGGGGGTTTAAAGAGGAGCTCCAGTTACACTCGTTAACTCTATCAAGTCCAAACTGAATCATTACCTGCAAACGAGCTGCACGATTCTTATTCATTAGATATGTGAACTGAATCATTACCTGAGAAAGAGTCACACAATCCTCATTCATTTGTTTCACATACCGAGTAATTACCTGAAATTGAGTCACATGATTCTCATTTATAAGACACTAGCAGAATACCCGTGCTTCGCAGCGGAGAAGTAGTGTGTTAAAGAAGTTATGAAAAAGAAAAGGAAACATTTTAAAAATAACGTAACACGATTGTCAATGTAATTGTTTTGTGACTGTTATGAGTGTTTCTGTCATCAAGGATTTGATTCTCATTATTTCTTTCAATCAGGTTCGTATTTGAAGGACATGTTGTGTTCAAGTTACATTCCGTGTTTGTCAACCGTTGTAAAGATAACAGGTTCACTACCCAAATCGCTACTCGTGAATCTAAGATGATTAACAGGCATTGCCGGTATTAACTTGTGCTAAACGTACCATGGTGTGACGTAAGGGGAGCTGACTGTAAAAAGGCAAGGATGAGCGTATTTTGGATGAAAACTGAGAAGACAGCGAAGGAGCGGAAAAGTGAGAAGGAAAAGTGTTTAAATAAAGAGCTAGGAAGGTGAATGGAAAGAAGCAGCCAGCGGTAAAGCAAGGAAGACTTCGTAATAAGGACGGTTCAGTGCACGTAGGTGGTGTAACAATAGGATTGTTAAGCCTTATGATAATGTTCCCGCATGGAGGATTTAGAGAGACGCACTGGGAGAAGTATAATCTGAACCTCTCTACAGTTTCTTTTATTTTCGGGTTGTAATGTTCATCAAATTTACATATCATCCCAGTGGCGGACCGTGCATCTCACACCTAGGCCTTCAGTAGTGCTCCGTCTGAATCAACCCGCCCCTCAAAAACTAATTTATGGTTATAAAACCCATCTTAATATGCAGAAATACAGTATAAAGAGCCGCTGCATCGCAGACAGATAACTCCTGTAGCCACAATAAAAGCCTTTATTGAATAGACAAACCAGGGGTGAACAAGTTCCTTTCTACTGCAACCACAGCTGCGACACACATAAAAAACATCAATAATAACTCATAAACTTGCAATATTATTTAGGGAAATCGCAACATTTTACTCACCAAAAGTTCGGATTATTTGTAAACAAAATCCATCCTCCTCTCTTTTCTCGTAAACAGCTCAATTACTCTGTCGTACAGATTATCCATGCACTTCAGTTCCATCAAAAAGTCCCTTTCTACCGCCATCAAAGCTAATGCTGAAAGTCAAACCTGCCCTGTCGTATTTCTGGCATAAGTTTTAATTCACTTTAGGGCTGAAAATGTCCGCTCGACAGAAGCAGTGGACACGGGAATGCTCACCGCCAAACATACCAATGTGAACAGCCGCCCCATGCTCTCATTCAGATTTTTCCGATGAAGGAAGTCAAGGATATCAGTCGGAGATTTTCCTGCAAAATCATCCATGGCATACATTACAGCCAGTTCTGTTTTTAGCCGAGACAGATCAAAAAGCGGTCCGTAGCTCTTGTGGTAAACTGGAGAAGGCTGCATGTGGGAATTTTTTCTTGTATTCCCAAAACTTATGGGGGTCGATGAGGGTGACAAACATCAGTTTTTTGTGGTCTTGAAATCTGGTCTGTGTCTGGCAAATAATATTGTCCAGAATCCTGCCATGGAGTTGGCCGTAGTGCACGTGAGGATCTTGCGCTCGGAGCGCCTGCGGTGCGTTCAGTGGCCTTGGAGAGTTCCTCATATCGGCTTCTATCCAATCAATGGGTCTGAATATGGTGACGTTGCCATACGCCTGCTAAAGGGCCCTACTGACACCAACTCAAAATCTGATTGGTTGAAGCAACAGGTTAATCGACATTTATTCTGTGCTAGAGGGCCGGATTGTGAAGGCCTCGCTGCCTGGCAACAAATGATGGCTGAAATGTGATTGGTTAAATGCTTTAATACGAAAATGCATGTCTGGAAGCCACACAACCATCAGAAAAGTTATGAAAGGAAGCGGACAGACTATTTGGAATTATTTAATAAGTATTCATGGACAAAATATAATTAACTTCAGTTTATGATTCAGATATTTTTTTAGACCAGCAGAGAAAGCCTTGCAGGTCCTGACGGCCCACCACTCAAGCTCATGGTTAACTCATCAGGTCTTACATCACCGGTCAGCGCCTGACACAATTCTCTGCTGCTCTCTCCAATAAGATAACGAAATAATCTGACCTTAGTGTTTTCCTCTGCCTCCGGCATTGCAAGTTCTGTGTATAATATGAACTCATCCTTCCATGTTCTCCGTGACTTCGCCAGGTCTTTAGCATCGAGTCTTTAAACCCTGCGTCTTCTCATTAAACTTGTATCTCGCGAATATCTCGTGCGATCTTGCGATGTCCACGGCTATATTAAATATTAGCTCAGACCCAGCACTTAAAAGTTTCTCTCGCACTTTCACTGAGGGAGGGTTTCCGCAGTAGCTGCACTTATGAATATGCTAAGCGCAGTCCTTCACCCGCGAATATTTACCTTATATGGGCAGGCACTCAATTACGTGAGAGGCGTGATGATGTGAGACGCAACTCCGCCTCACACGGCGACCGAGCTGCAGGCTATTACAGTATATGGACGAAAATAGATTCCAGTTATGACCATTACGCTTAGAATTTCGAAATGAAACCTGTCCAACTTTTGTAAGTAAGCTGTAAGGAATGAGCCTGCCAAATTTCAGCCTTCTACCTACACGGGAAGTTGGAGAATTAGTGATGAGTGAGTGAGTGAGTGAGTGAGGGCTTTGCCTTTTATTAGTATAGATGTGAACTGGCAGTGTGGTGTCGTGGTTAAGGCTTTGGGTTTCAAACCCTGAGGTTATGGGCTGAAATCCTACGACAGATACCTGTGTGACCCTGAACACGTCACTTGACCTGTCTGTGCTCCAATTGGAAAAACCAAAAGAAATGCAACCAATTGTATCATAAATGCTATAAGTTGCTTTGGATCAACGTGTTTGCCAAATAAGGTAATGTAAATGAATTATTACCTGAGAATGAGTCACATGATTCTCATTCATTAGATATGTGAACTGGCAGTGTGGTGTCATGGATAAAGCTTTGGGCTTCAAACCCGGAGATTGTTGGTTCAAATCCTTCTGCTGACACTGTGTGACTATAAGCAAGTCACCTGACCTGCCTGTGCTCCAATTGGAAAAGCAAAAGAAATGGAACCAACTGTATCATAAATGTTGTACGTCACCTTAGATAAAGGCGTCAGCCAAATAAGTAAAAGGGATGCAAATGTAACTGAATCATGACCTGAGAACGAGTCACACGATTCTCATTCATTCGTTTCACATACTGAGTTATTACCTGCTAACGAGTCGCACAATTCTTGTTCAATTGTTTTGCGTACCGAGTCATCACCGCACACGTGTCACACAATTTCAATCGCTAGATAAGCGAACCAAATCATTTTTGGAGAACGAGGCACTCGATTCTCATCCATTTGTTTTGCTTACTCGTGAATGAATCACAAAATTTGCATTCACTTATAAATCTCGAATGTATCATCTTATTTTCATTCTGCATTTTTCTAGGTTGTCCTGCTTGTGCTTTCAAAGAGTACAATGTTATATAATTTGAACGATTATGTTTAATAAGTCAATTATATATATGTATAATAATGCCTGAATTATTTGATTCCATGTTATCGATTAATTCAAAATGAGTACCCTTCACCCGCCTGTTTTTTTCCTGCCAGAGCTTACAGATGACACAAATAAATGAAGTGAATTGAGTTCTGTAAGCACGCAGATCAAAGTTTTGAGTTTTGCACCCGTCTGGATATTTTCGTGCAGCGGGACCACCGTAGAGGGTGCCTCTGACTCAAGGCCGCTTTACACTCTCCCACCGCTCTTCAGTTGATGATAACATCACATGTTGATTTCCAGCTGACACAAAACCCTGAGGATGGTCACCGGACCCCCAGGTGCTTTAACCGCGGGCTCGTCTCTCACTCACACGCCACACTTCTCATCTCACCCTCTTTCCTCGATTCCCCTTTGGCCCGTTATCTCCTGGATCACCTGGTTCACCATCACTTCCCTTTAAAAAAGACATCAAGCACATCCATTATACGTCAGCTGAGATGCACAGAGCAGACGGACGGATCCACACGAGGCGTTACGCACCTGTAGCCCGTGCAGCCCTGGAAACCCGGGGTCTCCCTGTCCACGGAGGAACACAAAAGAGCAAAGAGCACATAGTCAGTCAATCGTCCTTCTCTTGTGTTAATGCTTGTAAAAAAAAAGAAAAAGGAAAAGAAGAGCTCCATTTGAACAGCAGTTACTTTTTTTCCCTTTATGCCTTTCTCTCCATATCCATCAGAACCATCTTCACCCTGTTTTGTGAGACACATTAACATATTATTCATAAAAATGGCCTTCATAGTTATTGTTTGAAAATTAAACTTTAGCAGGAAATTTAACACTTCACAACAATGTAACCACATCTACTTTAAAGGCACACAATAAAATGAATCAACCATTGATTCTTTAAAGCTCCTGTGATGGGGCACTTTACAAAACTTAGGATTCATGGATGAAACAGAGAGAAGGTGGGTGGCCCCTAGTGACAGAGACCCTGCACTACACTGCTGGTGAAACCTATAAACAGGACCCTGGGCACATCTCAGTAATACAACAATGTAACTGTGGTTGGGGAGAGCACCCTAAAAAGTGACAAGGTGGCAGGTCCAGCCTCTACTGCAGACTTTACCTCCCATATTGTACTAATGTGATACAAAACAAAGGCAAGGAGAGACCACCATGTGTATCCAACAACGGGTGCTAAGGGGGTCTACATGCCTGGTGAAATGAAAGGCAGTGAGAACCTCCTATAGTATGTCAGCCAATAGAGGGCAGAGAGGAGGAGCTTTGAGAAGAAAGCTTGTGGGGGCTCCGTCAGGCTCCGTCTGTGGTGGTCCTGTCTTGGAAAAGCATCTGAGGCCACTAGAAGAAGATATCTAAGTGGGAATCATGGGCTTCTACATGGTGTGTGGGATCAGATCAAAATAAATCCAGCAGGCATAGAATACACGAGACAATGAGGACCCCTCAAACTGATATGATTGATACAGCGAGATAGATAGATAGATAGATAGATAGATAGATAGATAGATAGATAGATAGATAGATAGATAGATAGATAGATAGATATGGCACTATATCACAAATAGAGAGAGATAGATAAATACATAATGAATATATAGTGTTTTCCCAACCTATCTATCTATCTATCTATCTATCTATCTATCTATCTATCTATCTATCTATCTATCTATCTATCTATCTATCTATCTATCTATCTATCTATCTATCTATCACATTTTAACCAATTAGTTTAATCTACACAGAGATGTGAAATCAGTAAATGAAAACTGAAAGCACAAAGTCTCACCTGAATTCCTCGGGGTCCAGCTGTCCCAGGGGCACCTTTGAGACCGGGAATGCCAGGTTCACCCTTTTTAGAAAAGAGGATAAGACAGCAAGTGATTTATACGGCCAGTATAGCAACATGTCTTCCAAAGGAGGTGGACACGTTGATGCCCACTTAGAAAACTGAGTTTCATCAGCAGTTATGTATTTTTTAAGAGTGACCCACCCCTAGGAAACAAACATGGAGGGCGCAGAGATTTCAATGAGGTTGTGGTGCCCTTAACTTTGTTGCAATGCTAAGTACGGTCAGCACTGATCAGTTAAATGAGTTACCTTATCATCCCATCTCTGTACTTTTATGACTCCCTTCATACTATGTGTAATACATTCATCCATCCATCCATTTTCCAACCCACTGAATCCGAACACAGGGTCACGGGGATCTTCTGGAGCCAATCCCAGTCAACACAGGGCACAAGGCAGGAACCAGTTCCAGGCAGGGTGCCAACCCACCACAGATGTGTAATACACTAATGCAGTAATTGTAACAATTTAAAGCTAACTTGGTGTTTTGTCTCAAATACATAGACACTTTATTAATAGCTGTAAATGGAGTCCAGAGGTTTTTATGAAGCTGAAGTCACTGCTGTGGACCACCCTAGACCACCACCGAGGGGTGCTCTGTTTGTCTAAACGGACACTCCTGGCCCTCATTGATGCTGCAGGGTGCTGTGGTCACTGATGTGGCCATTTCACAGTGTCAGCCTCAATGTGCCTGTGGTCCAGTTCTAAGGACCACCTGGCAGCCATTGTAGCCATTTCTGGGAGAGCCTCTTGTCAGTTTTGGCCTTCCTGTTTGAATGTTACCACAACATCTGCTAAGATGATGCCTTCCACACTATGGTGACACCTTTTATGCTAAGACATTCCGAGTCCTTAACTTGAGACCTTCTTGTTTTTGAGGTACGTTGAAGTGGTGAGGCTGTCTGGACTAAAGATTATCAGCCCCCAGTGTTCCAGTCCTCTGATGTCCTATTGAGTTCATCGGCTGAGCCCTGTGACTGTGAACTGGACTGAGCGTTTGAGAACGTTACCCACGCTTTCTCTTTGCCTTGTTCAGTTCACGCCTGGTCTGCCACGTGTTATCATTCCACTGACGTTACACACAGCGCCTGGTGTTTGAGAAGCCTAACAGACCATCAGGACACCCCATCAGTCAGTGAGACGTTCAGATAGCAGTGTCAGAGTGACTTCCAACGTCTTCCCCTGAGTTTCATGCCTTCAGTTTTCAAGCCAAGTGTCATGCTGAATCTCTTGAATCACTTATATAAATTAGACGAACAATGACAGGCAGCTGGACGCCATGCAGCGGTTCTTTGGAAAATGTGACCACAGCTGTTCTTCTGGGTAAATGACTATTCCACAGAAATTAAAGAAAATAATTAGTAACTTGTGAAGTTAACAGTAAGGCAAGCACAGAAATGACTCCGAGCTGAACAAAGTGTTCCATATTTCCATTATGGGACTGTGGCGCTGTGCAGGAAGGAAGACCCCAGAACTTCTTAAGCTCATGTAGCTAATTGGGCTTCTGGCTTTTTCATGATAAGTTTGTCATGAGCCACCTGCAGAACCTGGCTGTCAATGGTGAGATGTTTCTACTGCTCCCTCTCCATGGAGAAGCATTCAGGTGTCCATGTCAGCACAAGAATATTTAAAACAACTGCCTAAGCAAGTCCAAGCAAAGGAGAACATCTTAAATTCATGGACCTGATTGGATTTCTCCCATCTGAGACCCCTGCAAAATTTGGTCATGAATGGTGATATGTTTCTCTTTGTCCTTCTCCATTAAGGCTCACTGTGGTTGACTTTACTGCGTAGGATGTTTAAATCATCTACCTAAGCCAGTCCAAGCAAAGGAGAACTTCTTAGGCTCTGGTAACTATTGGACTCATGGCTTCTTCATGATGGGTTTGCCTCATCCGAGCCCCCTGCAGAACCTGGCTGTCAAAGGTGAGATGTTACTACTGCTCCCTCTCCATGGTGGCACACTCAGGTCAATCCCTGCACAGAGCATTTAAAGCAACTACCTAAGCCAGTCCAAGCAAAGGAGAACATCTTAAGCTCAATTCACTGATTGGACTTCTGGCTTTTTCATGAGGGGCTCGTCCTTTCCAAGACCCCCGTAGAACCTGACTGTTGCTCCCTCTCCACAGAGAAGCACTCAGGTGTCCACGCCTGCACAGAGCATTTAAGGCAACTGCCTAAGCCAGTCCAAGCAAAGGAGAACTTCTTAAATTCATGGACCTGATTGGATTTCTCCCATCTGAGCACCCTGCAAAATTTGGTAATCAATGGTGTGATGGTTCCCTTTGTCCCTCTCCATGGAGGTCCATTCACTCAGGTCCATTACCTGCGTAGAACGTTTTAAAACATCTGTCTAAGCCAGTCCAAGCAAAGGAGAACGTCTTAGGCTAATGTAACTGATGGGACTTCTGGCTCCTTCATGAGGGTCTTGTCCCAGACAAGCCCCCTGCATAGCCTGGTTGTCAATAGTGAGATGTGGTGAGATGTTTCTACTGCTCCCTCTCCATGGTGGTGCAATCAAGTCAATGCCTGCACAGAACATTTAAGGCAACTATCTAAGCCAGTTCAAGCAAAGGAGCATCTTAAGCTCAACTCACTAACTGGACTTCTGGCTTTTTTATAAGGGGTTTGCCCCATCCACGCCCCCTGCAGAACCTGGCTGTCAATGGTGAGATGCTTCTATTGCTTCCTCACCATGGAGGACCATGGAGGTCCACGCCCTGCATAGAGCGTTTAAAGCAACTGCTTAATGCTGTCAGAACAAAGGAGAACTTCTTAAGTTCAACTGACTGATTGGACTTCCCACCGTTGGTGGTTTGTCTCTTCTTCCCGTCTGAGCCCCACTACACTAACCCAGACCCCAGACCCCTTATGGATATCGTCACACAGCTACTCCAGTCAAACGATTTTCGAAGAATTTTGCTTCCCTGTGGACTTGCCATACTTTTTCCTTTTTTAGTTTCCTCAGTTTTCATGGATGGTTTGCTGCACTTATGGGGTCTTTGCGTAGGCGTTAAGCATCGCGGAGGGCGTCACTCAATGGGTGTTTGTTGTACTGTCATTGATTTCATTTTCATTCATGGATCTCAAACATATACTGCTATCGTATCGATTTCTTTTGTACCTCGAGTGTGTTAAGTGGTCTGTACGGTGTGAGGTCAGTAGAGGAGTGCTGCTGGCTGCCCCTTCTCCTTATTATTTATTTATATTTATAATTGTATCATCCTGGGATCGGTATAAAGATACAACGTTTCTGTAGCCTGTGCTCTTGAGTGTGCCACTGAGATCTGTGACGGTTATTCCATACACGTTATTTTATTTAAAACAGTATTGGAAGCATATGGTGTGGACAGGCATCCCAGCAGGAAGTCCGGAAGATTTCTTACCCGAATGGGAGGCCCTGAGAATACAGAAAGGCATCCCAGCCAAGAGAAGGAAGGAGTTCGCACCCAGTCAAGTTTGTCCTAAGGGATGGATGGACATCCCAACTGGACGTGGTTCCGGTACCATCCCTAGATAGGAGTAAAGAGAAGGACGGGGAAGAACTGTCTCTCTTGGGGTGTGTTTATTCCCCCCAGGCAGTCCTATGTGTTGATGCCCATTCTAGAACTAGCAGGGAATGCCAGAAGTTGTAGTCTGGCAGCACAACCCTGCTTGGGTCCGTGGGTGCTGCAAGGGGGCGCTGCAGGGAGATGTGCTCCATTGGACTTCTAAATGACCTAGAAGTACTTCCATCAGGCGGTAGCCCTGGCACCGGAAGTACCCCTGGGTCCTCAATAAAAGGCACTGCACTCCCTTATCCAGGTGAGTTGGAGCCTGGAGGAGGGAAGGCAACACTTGACTGGAGGAGGGCAGTAAAGTAGCGAGAGTGAATGATGGAGAGACTGTGTTTTGTACCTGTGCTTGTGTTACTTTTGGAGGCAATTTGGTGAATAAAAAATTCCTTTGTTTGAACCCGGGACTGCCTTGGCGTGATCGTGTTGGGAGTTTGGGCTCACTGATGCCCCTGGTCCCATCACAATTGGTATTTGCTGAAGCCACACAAACCAGCTGACAGGGTGAATCTGACAGGCAGATGACATGAAACTTAAGGCTACTTAAACGTGACGATATGGACACCAAGGACTGCCATTTTGCTAACTCAAGTGGCACAGGCTCTGGACAATGAGGGGGAACCCCTCATTCCCTGCCCAGGGCTCTGTATGGGCATCGACTGGCACTGATGGCAGCAATTTACTATACAGAAAAAGTTGGAAGTTCTCGCAGCCAGTGATGCTAGCAATAAGGAGAAAAGGTGCTGCCATCGAGTTTGTCATTCCGCAGTCAGCTTTGTCAACTGCACTGTACGTGCTGAAAGACCGCGCTGTGTTCCAGTTCCATTATAATGAAATCCCCCGTTATAATGAATTGTTTTTTCAGTCCTGAGCACTTCACTCTAACAGAACTTGACTAATATTTCAATTTCAATGTGAGATTTAAAAATGACATTTTGTGTTTAATGTTGAAATGAAATTGTATTTTACTTCTCTAGAGGGGGCAGCATGGTGGCGCAGTGGGTAGCGCTGCTGCCTCACAGTAAGGAGACCCGTCTGGGTTCACTTCCCGGGTCCTCCCTGCGTGGAGTTTGCATGTGTCTGCACAGTCCAAAGACATGCCGGTTTGGTGCATTGGCGATTCTAAATTGTCCCTAGTGTGGTGTGTGTGGGTGTGCCCTGTGGTGGGCTGGCGCCCTGCCCAGGGTTTGTTTCCTGCCTTGCACCCTGTATTGGCTGGGATTGGCTCCAGCAGACCCTCGTGACCCTCTGGTAGGATATAGCGGGTTGGAAGATGACTGACTGACTTGTCTAGGTGGCCCTGATATGCTTTTGTAAAAAACCGCAGGGTGTGTGCTTCATTGTTATTTTCCACAGAACCTTCACATAATTCAACATGGCTTTCTTACTGGGCACACTAAGCGATGATGAAATGAGCGTATTAGTCGTGAACTTACTTTCAGTCCTCGTTGTCCCGCATTACCTCGACTGCCATTTGGTCCTTCAGGCCCGCGTGAACCCTGTAAAAATATTCAATTATTACTTACACAGAACAAAAACAGTTTATAAAAGAAAACTCAAAAGACAATCAAAAACTCAAACCTGGGGTCCTTTGAGTCCCAGCTCTCCAAGTGGTCCTGGATCCCCCTGGTTGCCTTTAGGACCCTAGAACAAAAATAAATTTACGTTTCAAAACCACATTCTTTTATTAGGGATGTTGAAAACGATTTTGTGATCTGAGTTATGGGTCTTGGAGACCCCTTTTTGGTACCTTTATTTGTTTTGTCCTTTTTATCATTATCATAGCAATGGCATTTTGTATTCCGGTTTATTGGATGGTGGTCATGGCCACCATGTTTATGGTGACTGTACTGATTACCAGTCACCTGACACCGAGGTCATGTGATATTTTGAGTCATCACTTCCAGATGGTAGCTCTCAGCTTCTGGAATTCAGGCACTGGATTCGAAACAAAGTCTTTTTGTAGAGTTGTAACAATCAGCCTCTAAAAGAAGCAATGGCTACACTTCACCGACCATTAAGGAGATGCATGATGTTCAAACGATTCGCTAAACCATTGAACTATATCGGACCATGACCCCTTTCTCGCTCCCACCAGTCCCAAAACTCAGATGGCAAGAGCAGTCAGTTAGAACAAAAAGTGTGTACATAGCATCCACCATATTGACCGGTGCCACAACACTTTTATAATAAGGTGATCTGTGACCCCTTGACCCAATGGACGCCCACCCTCCTGAATGAGCTGCCAAATCAAAACCATGCAGACTATGCTCCAAAACAGACATTGACACAAGTATTCAAACAAGAAGATACAAAAGAGTAACTACAGTCATATGAAAAAGTTTGGGAACCCCTCTTAATTCTTTGGATTTTTGATTCTCATTGGCTGAGCTTTTAAAGTAGCAAATTCCTTTTAATATCTGACATGCCTTATGGAGACAGCAGGATTTCAGCAGTGACATTAAGTTTATTGGATTAACAGAAAATGTGCAATATGCATCATAACAAAATTAGACAGGTGCATAAATGTGGGCAACAGAGATATGACGTCAATACTTAGCTGAGCCTCCTTTTGCTCCTTTGAGCCTCCAGACGCTGTCCTCCTATAGCCTGTGATGAGAGTCTGGACTCTGGATGGAGGTATTTCTGACCATTCTTCATACCAAATCTCTCCAGTTCAGTTCAATTTGATGGACAGCCTGCTTCAAATCATCCCATAGATTGTCGATGATATTCAAGTTAGCGGACTGTGATGGCCATTCCAGAACGTTGTACTTCTCCCTCTGCATGAATGCCTTTGTAGATTTCCAACTGTGTTTTGGGTCATTGTCTTGTTGGAATATCCAACCCCTGCTTAAGTGACTTCAACTTTGTGACTGATCCTTGAACATTATCCTGAAGAATTTGTTGATATTTGGTTGAATTCATCCGACCCTCGACTTTAACAAGGGCCCCAGTCCCTGAACTGGCCACACAGCCCACAGCATGATGGGACCTCCACCACATTTGACAGGAGGTAGCAGGTGTTTTTCTTGGATTGCGGTGTTCTTCTTCCGCCATGCAAAGCACTTTTTGTTCTGACCAAATAACTCCATTTTTGTCTCATCAGTCCAAAGCACTTTGTTCCAAAATTAATCTGACTTGTCTGAATGAGCATTGGCATACAACAAGCGAATCTGTTTGTGGCATGAGTGCAGAAAGGGCTTCTTTCTCATCACCCTGCCATACAGATGTTCTTTTAGCAAATTGCGCTGAATTGTAGAGCGATGTACAGATACACCATCTGCAGTGAGATGTTCTTGCAGGTCTTTGGAGGTGATCTGTGGTTGTCTGTCACCATTCTCACAATCCTGCCTCTTCATGTGCCACTCCTGTATTTTTCTTGGCCTGCCAGACCTGCTGGGTTGGTTTAACAGTAACTGTGCCTGTGGCCTTCCATTTCCCGATTCCATTCCTTACAGTTGAAGCTGCCAGTTGAAACCTCTCAGGTAGCTTTTTGTAGCCTTCCCCTAAACCAGGAGACTCAACAATCTTTGTTTTCAGATCTTTGGAGAGTTGCTTTGAGGATCCCATGCTGTCTGTCACTCTTCAGAGGAGAGTCAAAGGGAAGGAAGCACAACTTGCGATGGACCACCTTAAATACCTTTGACCACTCATGATGGACACTCCTGTCTATGAATTTCAAGGCTTAACGAGCTCATCCAACCAAGTAATCAGCATTGAGCAGTGACAGGCATTCAAATCAGCACAATGACAAGGGGACCCACATTTGTGCACAGCCAGTTTTTCACATTTGATTTAATTTCATATGCGTCACTAAAAATCTTTGTTCAGAAAACACCGCAGTACTCCGATGTTCCTAGGAAATGAAAGACATACCACTGTTATCTTTACTGTTGAAAGGCGAGTCAATTATTATGGAGGCTGAGAGGGGTGCACAAACTTTCGCATATGACTGTAAATGCAGCCTGATTGTCTAAGAATGAACGTCCATTGAACGTCAAATGTCTGAGGTGAGGTTGACTTGATCTTAGAGAATGGACAGCAGATTCATATGGCCGGCTCTGTGGCATCCCAAAAAAAGGAAACAAGTTCGACACACTAAGTGGGGTCACCCCATGAACAACTGAGCCCCCCATCAGTTCTCCATGGCTATTCATCCATTCATTAATCTCCAAGTTGGCCACATCAGAATAGCAGACGTCCCTGGGTGAAGTTCACCTTTGCTTTCTTTACTAGCCTCTGTGGTTTCTGCCTCTTCAGATTCTCCTTCTCCTCTGTTTAAAAAAAAATAAAAAACAATTCCGAATAGAATGGAAGATCACTTCCTTTGTTGTCCTGGCAACCGAATGTCAACCTTTAGGCAACCCCAAAGTCCTCTCTAGTGCGGCTCCTCCAAGCTTAGCGGACATTTTAAGTTCCTGTGTAATGCTGAGCCGACAAATAGACAGCCGAAAATACAGAATTTACATTCAATTTAGGTAGCGTATGTGGTAGTTAGAGGAAAATACCCCCTTGAAAATTAAATATATTTCAATAAACCCCCCAAAAATTGTGGAAATATCTTGCATTGTAATGTAAAATATACACTCACCGGCCACTTTATTAGGTACACGTGTTTCCCACAAATACCTAAATCAGCCAATCACATGGCAGCAACTCGATGCATTTCAGCCTGTAGACTTTGACAAAGAAGACCTGCGGAAGTTCAAACTGGTCATCAAAATGGGGAAGAAAGGTGACTGAAGTGACTTTGAATGTGGCATGGCTGCTGGCCTGAGTATTTCATAAACTGCTGATTACAGATTAGAGTTTACAGAGAATGGTCTGAAAAAGGGAAAATTTCCAGTGAGCGGCAGATCTGTGGGTGAAAATTCCTAGTTGATGCCAGAGGAGAATTGTCAACGTGTCTTCTTTTTCTTCTTCTTCTTCTTCTTTTAGAACTGATGCTCTAAAGTGAAGTCCACTGGGCTTCTCTCGTCTTGGCAGATTTCACCATTCGCTCTTCTTTGCTCTTCTTTATTTTCAATATCAAATCTTTTCTGAGCACCTCCTGTACTCTGTTAATAATCTTCTTTACTTGCACTACACTTGTCATTTTATTCTGTTCCTAAGTTTTAATCAAATTAAATTCGGAAATTTAACATAGGTTTGTAAGTTTGCTTGTAGCGGGGCTACATATTAATAGTATATTCTATGTCTGTGCTGAGTGCGTGTTGTTTTCATCGTCCCGTTTACTGTCCGTTATGTGTATGTCAGTGAATATTGTCCCCGTAAGTACAGAGGGGACTGATGATGGAGAGAGACCGCAGCCCCAGGGCGGAAATCTCCTGTTTACACACCAGTTACATCCGGGACATTTGACATTTAAAAAAAGAGGAGCGAGGGGCGTCAGTAGAGAGGAAAAGAAATGAAGACACTAATTTATCCAACCATCTACAAACTCAAGACTGCTATTCATTGCTTATTTCCACTGCTTGCTTTTTCATCTACCGATTGATCATTCATCACGACAGCCAGAGCCGAGAAACCACCGGGGTTGAAGTCATTCCAACCGCTGCTAGGACGTTTACGGTGAGGTTGTTTTGTTGTCGGGAGGAAGCACCACAACACCACAACCAGTTTCTATACCGCCGGACTTTATTTTGGGACACATTGTTTCACCACATTTTCACTGGCAGTGTTTTTCAGATCTATGTCTGTATTTGTGTTGTGTGCTTTTGTTAATTGTTTGGGGGAAACGGAGGGTTTATTGTTAAATATTTGTGTTAATATACATATTAATTAGTCACTGGTGTTTTGGGGATAAGTGGTAATTTGCGCACACTTATTGTAAGAGCCATTTTCCTAGTTCTATAAGATTCATGAATATATTACTAGATGATAATGCATAATCTATGGGAGGTTCATATAACCCCCGTGAATAGAACTGTATTGGTATATTCTTGCCATTTCTACAGCTTTTAGTAAACATTAAAGATCAGTTAGTGTCCAGCCTTGCCTTGTGTAAGATATAGATAGATAGATAATGAAAGGCACTATATAATAGATAGATAGATTAATGAAAGGCACTATATAATAGATAGATAGATAGATAGATAGATAGATAATGAAAGGCACTATATAAAAGATAGATAGATAGATAGATAGATAGATAGATAGATAGATAGATAGATAGATAGATAGATAGATAATGAAAGGCACTATATAAAAGATAGATAGATAGATAGATAGATAGATAGATAGATAGATAGATAGATAGATAGATAGATAGATAGATAATGAAAGGCACTATATAGATAGATAGATAGATAGATAGATAGATATGTGAAAGGCACTATATAATAGATAGATAGATAGATAGATAGATAGATAGATAGATAGATAGATAGATAGATATGAAAGGCACTATATAATAGATAGATAGATAGATAGATAGATAGATAGATAGATAGATAGATAATGAAAGGCACTATATGAAAATAGATAGATAGATAGATAGATAGATAGATAGATAGATAGATAGATAGATAGATAGATAGATAGATAGATAGATAGATGAAAGGCACTATATAGATAGATAGATAGATAGATAGATAGATAGATAGATAGATAGATAGATAGATAGATAGATAATGAAAGGCACTAGATAGATAGATAGATAGATAGATAGATAGATAGATAGATAGATAGATAGATAATGAAAGGCACTATATAATAGATAGATAGATAGATAGATAGATAGATAGATAGATAGATAGATAGATAGATAGATAGATAGATAGATAGATATGTGAAAGGCACTATATAATAGATAGATAGATAGATAGATAGATAGATAGATAGATAGATAGATAGATAATGAAAGGCACTATATAATAGATAGATAGATAGATAGATAGATAGATAGATAGATAGATAGATAGATAGATAGATAGAAAGGCACTAGATATAATAGATAGATAGATAGATACTGTAGATAGATAGATAGATAGATAGATAGATAGATAGATAATGAAAGGCACTATATAATAGATAGATAGATAGATAGATAATGAAAGGCACTATATAAAAGATAGATAGATAGATAGATAGATAGATAGATAGATAGATAATGAAAGGCACTATATAAAAGATAGATAGATAATGAAAGGCACTATATAATAGATAGATAGATAGATAGATAGATAGATAGATAGATAGATAATGAAAGGCACTATATAATAGATAGATAGATAGATAGATAGATAGATAGATAGATAGATAGATAGATAGATAGATAGATAGATATGTGAAAGGCACTATATAATGGATAGATAGATAGATAGATAGATAGATAGATAGATAGATAGATAGATAGATAGATAGAAAGATAGATAGATAGATTTGAAAGGCACTATATAATAGATAGATAGATAGATAGATAGATAGATAGATAGATAGATAGATAGATAGATAGATAGATAGATAGATAGATAGATAGATAGATAGATACTTTATTAATCCCAAGGGGAAATTCACATAATCCAGCTGCAGTATACTGATACAAAAAACAATATTAAATTAAAGAGTAATAAAAATGCAGGTAAAAACAGACAATAACTTTGAATAATGTTAGTGTTTACCCCCCGGGGGGGAACTGAGGAGTCGGCTGGCGTCCTTCAACATCTGCAATAAGATGCTGTAGATGTTCTATCAGACAGTTGTGGTGAGCGCCCTCTTCTACACGGTGGTCTGCTGGGAAGGCAGCATAAAGAAGAAGGACGCCTCACACCTAGACAAATTTGTTAGGAAGACAGTTTGACATCTGTGGCAGAGCGACGGGCGCTGAGCAGGCGCCTGTCAATCATGGAGAATCCACTATATCCACTTAACAGTTTCACCTCCAGGCAGAGGAGTAGCTTCAGTGACGGACTGCTGTCACCATCCTGCTCCACTGACAGACTGAGGTGTACGGGCATATGGTTCTTAACCGTGTTCGTGATCGTGCTTGCACACGTTACCATGCCTGGGCACATGCCTATGTGCCAACCGGCCTACGGGCCTTTTGAGTGTGAAGTAACTCATAAAACAGCACTTATTTAAGTGTTGAACCTTAATGCTTAAGGCATACAGAAGAAGAAATTAAGAACATTCAAGTATAGAAAGAAGAAGTAAAAAATGTTTAATTACAGAAATAACTAAAGTTTCTCAAGAAAAGCTAAGTTTATAGAAGATACATTTTTCCTTTTTTTTGCCTTTATTTTACGTGTGTAACTATTTTTCCTTTTATTCTTGTGTGGATTATTTGCTTTTAACTTTCACTAAATATTTTAAATCAAACTTTTGGACTTTGAGATTTTTTTGACACACATTTTACCCTTGCCTGACTTCACCTTATGCATTGGCAGCTACACTTATACATATTTATTTATTATTGAATGTTTTTCTGTCTTTCATTTTACAATATATCTGTGTTTAATTTGACATATCCGTTTACTGTCTCTTGTGTTTTCATCATGTCAGGAAAATAAGACATCTTGTAAGGAGTACGGCTTGATATTAGAGCAAGAAACCTGAGGTATTCCAAGTTATAGTCTTGGTGGTGTGGTGGCCGGTCTGGGTAAGGGGTCGGCCCTTACATGCTGAAGCACTGTAAATTAAACGGATGCTTTTGTTCAATTAGGAGATAAACGGAAAAAACGGAGCGGCTATGAACGGTACTGGAAGGCTAACACCATCAAGCAGGAAGGGCCAAACATGTCAGAAAGCATCTTGCGCCTTTAGATAAACACGCAGCGGGTTTGGCTTTCAGAAAACCTTTAACTCGAGGAAGCGGATTTTTCTTGGACGTGGCTGTTGATGTACATTGCTGATTTATTCAAAAGCTGAAGCTATAGGGAACAATAAATAAAAATAAATTTACCATCACTTAACTTGAATGTCAAACTCTTTGGTGACAGAACCTGACTTATGGGTGTGTTTTTAAGATGTTTATCGAGTGATGGGACGCCAACGTGGTGTCTGACCGCGCAGCTGGGCCTGTAACCCTGAACTTGCCAGTAACACGTAAGAGCAGCCTACTCATCTCTAGGATGGTAGACGAAATAAAGCTGCTGTGCTGTAGAGCAGACCATTAAGGCAAAAACGTAACAGAAGGTGAACAGGACATTCAGTCTGTCACACAAGGAGCTTAACTTGAAGGGGAAACACAGGGGCGGGGGGCCGATGAAGAGCACTAATGGCTTCTCTCCCTCCTCTGCAGATCATCTGATGGGGAAAACCACCTGAAGCCCACTTCCACCTCCAGACCACCTCTGACCTCATTTCCGCCTCTTCCCCATTGGACCCTCCTCTTCCTCACCATCAACTATAAAGACAACCACCTGCCTTTCCCTAACAGTCATGCGTCGACTCCGTCTCTATAGACCACTCAGTGACAAGGCCACTACGCTTCAGAAATACGGGCTGGAGCCCCAAAGCTTTATCTTGTATATTTGTGTTTCTTTTACAATTACACTGTTCAATCTTCTCTAATGGCACTTTATGGTTCTTCGCTGGGCAGTGTGGTTCCTCATCGAGCCATTGCATTCTGGGAAGGGTTCCCTGAATATGAAGTTGGTTCTTTGTGCTTTGAAAAACTTCCTAATGTGTTGGAAAAAAACTGAAAACTTGAATGTATGGTGGGCTACCTGGAAGGACGCTGAAACCTGAATGTAGCCTGAGTTTCTGTGTGCAGCGAGGGTCCTTTTAAAATCAGGGACTTCACAAATCTGTTACCTTCTCTCCATGGCTATTTAGGAAGCCTGTTGCAGGTCTAACTAAATGAAGGTTCTTTCTGGAAACTTCACGTGGAGGGGTCTTTTGGGAACCAAAAATTATTCCTCCATGGCATCGCTCTTAAGGACTGTTCAAGGAGTGCAATAATAATAATTCAATTTATTTATATAGTGCCTTTCCCATGCTCAAGGTGCTTCACAGAGTCACAGAAAGAACAGCTGGGTTTACAGTCATATGAGAAAGTTTGGGAAGCCCTCTTAATTCTTTGGATTTTTGATTCTCATTGGCTGAACTTCCTTTTAATATACGACATGCCTTATGAACACAGTAGGATTTCAGCAGTGACATGAAGTTTATTGGATTAACAGAAAATATGCAATATGCATCATAACAAAATTAGACAGGTGCATAAATGTGGGCACCACAACAGAGATATGACGTCAATACTTAGCTGAGCCTCCTTTTGCTCCTTTGAGCCTCTCGACGCTGTCCTCCTATAGCCTGTGATGAGTGTCTGGACTCTGATGGAGGTATTTCTGACCATTCTTCATACAAAATCTCTCCAGTTCAGTTCAATTTGATGGACAGCCTGCTTCAGATGATCCCATAGATTGTCGATGATATTCAAGGTTTGGTCCTGCCTTGCGCTCTGTGCTGGCTGGGATTGGCTCCAGCAGAACCCCGTGACCCTGTGTTAGGATATGTCAGGTTGGATAATGACTGACTGACTGACAATAATCTCACAATATTAGAACAGGGTGGCACAGTGACAGTGCTGCTGCCTCACAGTAAGGGTTCACGTCGTGGGTCGTGTCTGTGTGAAGTTTGCATGTTTCCTACCACAGCCCAAAGACTAAATTGGCTCGTGTGTGTTGTGTGTGTGTGTGTGTGTGTGGCCTACTATGGACTGGCGCCCTGCCCAGGATTTGTGCCTGCCTTGTGCCCTATTTTGGCTTTGATAGGCTCCAGCAGACCCCCACGACCTAAGTAGGTTAGAAAATGACTGACTCACTCACTGACAGGTAATATTATAACCTGAGCTGTGGTCGTCACAAGCCAGCCCACAATGAGGGGCTTGTACTAAAACCCTAGTGCTGACCCTTCTGCTGACCGACATCAACATGCCAATGGAATTCTCCTTTTTTGGTTTTCTGTTCTGTGAAAAGACGGTCAAAAAATCCAATAAATCACAATGAGCACAAGGCAGAATTTACTAAAACTCCCAGCTAGCACATTCAAAATGATGTCTTTCTGTCTCTCTTGTTCATTGTTTATGTTAACATTATGGTTATTTAATTTCTTTATGTTGAAGCGTCTTTTATTCTGTGTCATGTGTTTTGTGGGTGGTCCCCCAAGAGGCGGGGCCACCAGTCCATCGCTGTCAAGGGACTGCCCTCATTCCTATAAAGGCGGGGCAACCCACAGGCCCTGGTGGTTCATTCTGTATTCGCTCATCGTGGAGGTGCCGAGTTGTTTCTTGTGATTATCGCTGCTGTGCTTATTGTGATTTACTGGATTGATTTGAACCTGTGATCTGTTTCTTCAGTTTTCTTGCTTTTAATTTCATTATTTGAGACTTTCTAGGATTGCCTTCTTAGCCTTTTGAGCTCCTCAAAGCGTGTTTTTCTGACAGAGCATTGTCCTTTTGTTTATAAAGATTCCGCATTGGCCCTCCTCATCACTAGCCAGGGTTTGACTGTAACTTCTCCCTCTATCAGGCATTATGAGTATTCTTGTTTTCTTGCGATTTTCTAGTGTTCATAACATGGTTATTACATTACAATAAATTCTGCAAAAGGAGGACACAGCTGGTGATTTGTTAAGGGTAGATTTCACACAAACGTTACAAAGTTTTTCTTTATGCAAAGAAGCACAGACCCATGGAATAAGTGACCAAGTAGTGTGGTAGAGAGCAGGACGTCCGGGACCTTCAAATCTCAACTTGCTGTTATTTTGGACAATTCACATGAATGGGTAGGATGAGCTTTTCTGGGCTGATTGGCCTGTTCACATCATATTTTACAAAGGACTTTGATTTTTGGCTTTGTGCCCTCCTTCACCGTAATCTATCTATCGTCCATATGGGAGGAGCAAAAGCTTTAGATTTATCAAAATTTCGATCTGTAGTTTCCAATGGATCTTGATGTTTTAGGATCCCCTGATACCGAAAACATTGATATCTCAGTGATGGGTGCGTCTGTCTGTGTGTTGCAGTTTCTTGAGGATGCTCTGGAGCTAAAAGTGCGGGACAGAAAAATCCCAACTTCAGACTGCTGTGAGATGACGATGTGCGGATTCGTTTTTTGAGCCAAATCGTCCAAGAGAAAAAGGGCCCTCGAGAGGAACCCTCATATACTGTAATTCTGCAAAGAATTATGGGTTCTTCTCATCAGTTGCTATCGTAATGACCTGTTTTATGATCAGAAAGGGCAGCATCAGAGCGGTAAACAATTACTCAAATGTTAGAACAGCGTTTCTCAAACTTTACGTATCTGCGACCCGAGTTTTCATAACAGTTTTAATCGCGCCCCCTAACGTTTTTTTGAAAGGAGCCCACTAATACCAATTTGTTCTTTTTTAATTAATGATATGTCATAGATGCATATTTTATTATACCTACTTAACTTTTATCGACATTTATCTAAATCTATTTATTTTTCTTGTATCAGAATGTAGTTTATGTTCATTTGTTTTGGTTTCAATAGATGGATTTTTCATATTTTCGATTCTTGTTTTCTTTTTTTCACATCTTCGTGCCCACAGTTTGAGAACCACTGTGTTAGAGAAGAGTCCGGCTAACTTAGTTCCTGGGGCACAAAGACTACTGATGCTCACGTCTGAAGTTTTGTGCATTATGGAGTGTATGCCAGTTTACTATTCTGACTGCATGCAGTCGTTGGGTTGGGTTGGGCCTCAATTTTCATAATGTTCCCTTCAGCAGATGTTTTGTCATCCATTAATTACTCTTATCTGACTTTATTTTGTAGTTATGCAGTTGTTGGCTACTTCTTAGATTAAGTATTTGTCATTACAATGATGTCGGCATGGCGAGACATTCAGGTGCACTACGTTAACTGAGAGGAAAGTTGACACATTTCAGATTTTATTTACTTCATCCAAAAGTCTGTGATTACATTTTTGTTTATTAAATAGTTTTGTAACAATCAGTCGCAGTCAGAAGTAATAATGATAACAGAATGTGTTAGCAGGTGACATTCAAACTGCTAAATAGCAGTGCTTTACAATGGAGTTCAAGACAGAGCACAAAGAGGCTTGTGGTGGCTCAATGGCCTTCATACACAGCAGACTGCGATTCAAGTGATGTGACAATGACATCGACTGATGTGCGTTAGCGCTGGAGGGTCTTAAACAACATTTCTGAAATCCTACCCAACAGAGTCATAGCTAATAATTAGCAATTGAAAAATATCTATGAATACAAAATGAGCAATACAAGCATACAATCAGCATCAATATTACCCAACGAAAGGTGACAAGCAACTGAAGTAAGTTTTAGAAATGATAAACCAGGGGCAAAAAACGAAAAGTTAGAAATATTCAAGATGCTCCAAGTAATAACATTACCTGAATTACATGAATGAGAAATGCAAGCACCCTGCGTCATCATCTGCCTTTACTTGGTTTGGACCAGCTGGGTTCATGGAAATCACCAGACACACCAAACTTGCCTTTTTCCTCCATGTGAACCATGAAATTTAAATTTGAGCCTTAGCATTTAGGAAACACTATGAACAAGTGAGAGGTTTAAAGGAGTGAAAGGAGGGAAACTTGTGTACTTCATATCTAATCAGTGTGAACGTGAAGTGAGCCACAAGCTAACTTTCAAAGAAATCTCAAATCAGACTCACCGCCCAGCTTCAGACAAGAGCATGAGATGTGGAAAGTCTCCATTCAACAGAAAAGTTATGCATGGTCTGAATGTTCTGATCCAAAGTCAGAGATAGATAGATAGATAGATAGATAGATAGATAGATAGATAGATAGATAGATAGATAGATAGATATGAAAGGCACTATATAATAGATAGATAGATAGATAGATAGATAGATAGATAGATAGATAGATAGATAGATAGATAGATAGATAGATAGATAGATATGAAAGGCACTATAAAATAGATAGATAGATAGATAGATAGATAGATAGATAGATAGATAGATAGATAGATAGATAGATATGAAAGGCACTATATAACAGATAGATAGATAGATAGATAGATAGATAGATAGATAGATAGATAGATAGATAGATAGATAGATAGATAAAACTTAGCTAATGATAAGAGAGTGGTTCCAGTAAGGGTCTGTCCAGACATATTGCTGTAACTGTAAAGGACCCCCAGCCGTGTTTCTTGACTCACTTCTGCTGAATAATTTGTCAGCTGAAAGTACTCAGTGTTGCTGTGTCAGCGAGAGGATGTGCAGTGTTGCTCATAATGGCACACACTTTTGACTTCATTCTCTCCTTTGCAACCTCCAAGGGGTCCGGTGTGTGTCCCATAAGTGAACCTGCCCTTTGACTTAGTTTGTTGATTTGGTGGGTCTGTCTTGATGTGATGTCACCGGCCCAGGACACCACACTGGCCATCACGGAGTTGTAGAAGATGTAAAGGACGTCACTACTTACGTTAAAGCAGCTCAGTCTCCTTAGATAATAAGCGTCTGTTCTGCTTTTTATTTTATTGTTGAGCTGTGACTTCACAATCAACATTTGTGAACAGAAAAATCAGTGAATGCCAATCATATTAAAATTAGCCTCATACTGTACCTGGGAGCCTCTCATTCCTTGCTCTCCTTTTGGACCTTGCAAGCCAACATTTCCACTGTTACCCTGAATGCAAAAAAAAGAAAGTAATTTAGTTAGCTTATTAAAAGCAAAAGTTCCTGTCCATTTCTATGTTAGAATTCTGATGATGGCTTTCATCATTTAAAAATCTGACAGGCATGTGTCATTCAAGCACTTTGAATATGAAGAACAAGCAAGTAAGAATTTCGCTGTGCTCTGCACCTGTGACACTGCCACTAATACTCCTGCCAGACTTGCTTCATGCACCGTATGGTCTAAAGTTTGTAGACACCCCGTCAATCATCACCAGCGTCTGCCCTTTAAATCTAGAGGGTCTCCAACAGTTCCTGGCAGTTCATTTTGAATGTCCTTCGGGGTGCTGAGTTTATTGTGTTTCTTTAACCTCTCAGATTTTTGAATCTTATTGCTCCGTGTTTGACTACATTTCAATATTTGGGGCTTTGCCTGCATTGAATTATTTAAGTAGTTTTGGGAAATTTCCTTGATTCCTGAGCCCCATGGAGCTTAACTGTCATTGAAGAGCATTTAGTGT
Organism: Polypterus senegalus; assembly: GCF_016835505.1. Classification (NCBI taxonomy): domain Eukaryota; kingdom Metazoa; phylum Chordata; class Cladistia; order Polypteriformes; family Polypteridae; genus Polypterus; species Polypterus senegalus. The sequence goes on along the minus strand of NC_053168.1, from coordinate 3,490,222 downwards.
AAATATATATATATATATTTTTTATTTTAGAAAGATTATTACTAGCTGGGGTTTCATGGTGTGATTCTCCTCTAGTAGACTTTTTTGATCTTATTCAGATTTATGTGTTTTGGGACACAAGAAGTTTCTTGATATTGATGAACAAATTTTGAAATTTCAGTATTGTAGAATGCCCAGATGGGACTGTCAGCATTTGAAGGTCTACACTGTTGAACAGGGGGGTCGACTGGAGTGTTTGCTTTCCTCTCCTCCCTGGTCATCTGAGAGTTGTCAAATCGGACATTGACTACTGTATGACTATTAGAGACTATCCCGAGTTTCTATTGACGCTTACGTATTCGCACTTTTAACATGAAAACATGTTGTAGAAATCAACAATGCTTTCTACGATTTGTGCTGTAGTGTGTAAATGATTCATCTTCTACAATTCAACTATCCCTGCATATTCACTGATTTTACTGTTCATGTCAAACAGGATTTAAATGCAAGTCCTCTTCAATTGGACGATGAGCCCCATCTTAGTGAGGACGTCTGACGTTGTCTGGAAAGCGTTGATGAAAGAGGTCTTATTTTAGGAGTGTCTTATAGACCCCCGATACAGACTGCAATTTCAACATACATCTTTTTAGTAACATTAAAAAGGCAAGTTTACAGTGGGATATTAGAGTCATGGGGGACTTTAACAAACCAAATATTAACTGGGATAACCTTACAGATGGAGGAGCACAAGAGCAGGAGGTTTTAGAAGTAATCAGTGACTGTTTTTTTAACACAGTATGTTAAAGCACCAACATGGGGTGAAGCCTGTCTGGATTTAGTGTTTTGTAATAATCAGGATAGAATTGAGGGTGTTGAGGTGATTGGATGGACCACTAGGGTCACGTGACCATAAAATAATACAATTCTCATTGTTTTAGTAAGAGTGCGGATTTTAAGACTAAAACTGTTCAACTTTGGTAGGGCAAATTTTGAGCAGATGCGGCAAAGTTTAAGGAGGATAGATTGGGATAAACTTTTAAGTGTGGAGACAGTTGAGGAGCAGTGGAACAGGTTTAGAAGTGTTTAACATGTAATGCAGGGCAGGTACACACCTACATTAGGAATTAGTAGGGAATTAAAAGAAAAACTCCGCAGTGGGCTAATAAACAGTTAGAGAAAAAGCTGCAAAGGAAAAAACAGCCAAATAAGGCATACTGTATAAGACTAATAACTCTATTGTGAATCGTAGGGCGTAGGAGAACAAGAGGGCAACCAATAAGAAGGATATCAGAGAGACAGTTGGAGAGGAATAGAGCAGAGAAGGCGAGAGATGACCCTAAGAGATTCTTTCAGTATTTTAGTGGTAAAAGAGTCTGTCATGTTTGAGCCAGCATGTCTCCTCTGGCTGTGGTTGAAAGTTATAGTTCTGGTTTGTTTAGTCTAATTTTGCACCAATCGTTTGTACTTTAGTAGTAAAAGACCAGCCAAGGAGGAGGTGAAGTGAAGAAAAAATAGAAAAGGGAAATTAAAAAACACAGACAGTGAAAACTTGTATTTTTTCTGAAGTTTTCACAAGTGAGGAAGTGAATAACCTCCTGTAGTAACAGGGACTACTAAGGTGATACTAAAGGATTAGAAATTGTAGCGGGAGAAGAGCTGCTCAGATTAAATAGGCTGAAATCAAACAAATCAGCAGAACCTGATGATATTGACCCTCAAGTTCTTAAGGAAGATAGCGAGTACAGATATAAATCCTTGACACATATTTTTAGGAAGTCACTGCACACTGAGGGAATTCTGAAGGACTGGAAAATGTTAGATTAAATAGAAGGACCTGTAAAATCTGAGCAACTATATACCAGTAAGCATCACAGGAAAAATAATGGAAGGAATTATTAAGGATAAGATTGAGCAGCACATGGCAAGAACAGGAGTTTAACTGAATAGTCAGCATGGGGTCAGAAGAGGGAGGTTGTGTTTTACTAACATGCTGGAATTATACGAGGAGGCAACAAAAGGATATGACCAGAGAGGAGCAGATGATATTATTTATCTGGACTTTCAGAAAGCATTTAATAAGGTGCCAAATGAGAGGGTGGGCATCAAACTAAAAGAAGTGGCAGTTCAGGGTGTGGTGTGTAGATGTGGACAGACTTGGCTCAGACTCAGAGAGTGATGGTGTCAGGAACCTCATCAGAACTGGCTGATATTAAGAGTGGTGTCCAGCAGGGGTCAGTGCTGGGGCCATTAATATTTTTAATATATAAAACTGATTTGGATAGGAATATAAGTAACAAGTTGGTTAAGTTTGCAGATGATACTAAAATAGCTGGATTGGGAGATAATTTGGAATCCATTGAATTATCACAGAGGGACTTGGACAGCAGACAGGCTTAGGCAGATTTGTGGACGATGAAATTTAATGTCATTGAATGTAAAGAATTACACATAGGAAATAAAAATGTAAGGTTTGAATACACAATTGGGGCTGAAAATCAAGAGAAGTATTTCAGAATCATTGTGGACTCTAAGCTATCAACTGCCAGACAGTGTTCAGATGCCATGAAGAAGGCTAACAGAGTGTCAGGTTATATAGCGCCTTGATGTGTGGAGTACAAGTCACAGGAGGTTCTGCTCAGGCTTTATAACACACTGGTGAGGCCTCATCTGGAGTCCTGTGTGCAGTTTTGGTCTCCAGGCTACAAAAAGGACATAGCAGCACCAGGAAAAGTCCAGAGAAGAGCGACTAGGATGATTCCAGGGCTACAGGGGATGAGTGATGAAGAAAGATTCAATGAGTTGAGCCTTTACAGGAGATGAAGAGGAGACCTGACTGAAGTGTTTAAAATCATGAAGTAAATTAGTCCAGTGATCGAGAACTTTGTGACTTTAAAATAAGTTCATCAAGAACGCAGGGACACAGTTGGAAGCTTGTTAAGCGCAAATTTCACACAAACATAAGGAGGTTTTTATTAATACAGAGAATGACAGACACTTGGACTAAGTCATCAAGTAGTGTGGTAGACAGTAAGACTTTAGGGACTTTCAAAACTCAACTTGGCTTTTTTTTAGAAGAATTAAGTGGAGAGAACCAGCAAGCTTTGTTGGGCTGAGTGGGCTGTTCTCATCCCGATTGTTCTAATATTCATTTGTTATTTGCTCAATTCCTCCTTGGTTTTCTCCATAACTGCAGTGAAATGCAATCTTGATACTGCATCTTTAACATCAGCATACAATTACATTGTTACCTCCTTCTATTGCGATTTACTGTCACCCCACTCTTCAATTTTAGTTTTCCCACTACGATGCATTATTTGTATCTATAAAGGTGCATTTTGTTGAATATTTGGGCAAAAATGAAAGCAAACATTACAAACAAGGAGGTTGGTCTGAAAATCTTATGGATCCATAGACATTACCTTAATTCCAAGCTGACCTCTGCGACCATCCGGCCCCTGAAAATCAAATATAGGATTGTTACAATTGGTGGACATAACTATAAATTTGTGACATTGATAAATCAGTTGATTATAAGGTACATTCATATTACATGCATATGTGAATTGTAAAACCCGCCATGTTGTTCTTTATCAGATAGGTGAGGCTCAGTCTAGTGAAGCTACAAGTCCTCTCTGCAATCAGCCTAAGTGGGGAATGAAGGAACCCGGAATAAGACTGCTGATTCTCCATAGTAAGAGTGGGCAGTTGAAAATGTAATGCCAGCAAATTGACAAAAGATTTAAAGGGCAGACTGGGAGAGAAATGTGAGACAGAAAAAGGTCAAAACCGGGAGATTGCAAAGAACATTAACAGCAAACACAAAGTACTGGATTAAAAAACTGAGGTCAGAACAACGAGGTGAAAGGCAGATGACTAAAAGATCAGTTCAGAAGCAAACAATTTTCAAGGAGAGTTTAACAAAGGTTTTATTATCCGCAGCTCAGATAAAAACGTAGTGAAATGGGCAACCTCTTACACCAATCACTGCAGTTACCTACAGGTTATGACCCCGGGAGACACAACCCCTAAGAATGGGAAAAGCTACCCAGGTAAAGGGACCAAAACTTTGGCGCTCTCAAAAGCAGACACGACAGCCACCAAAACGAAATACTATGCCAAAAACTACAACGAAAGTGGTTTGGGTATCTGGATAGGCCGTCCATGAGTGTCCAATAGGAGGGCATAGCAAGCAAGGCCAGTGGGCAGAAGACTGAGGGAGAGACCCAGGATACACTGAAGCAAAGTATCTCTCGAATGGCATGGGACAGTTTGGGAATTCCTCAGGATGATCTGGTAAAGGTCAATATGCACAAGATGGCCTGGTGTGTCCAGCTCAGCATGTTGCCATTAAGACCCTCTTCGGGATGAGTGAAAGTGAAGTAGCCATTAATCTGTAGGCTTATCGCAGACAACAGTGGGACAGGGTGGGAAATTGAAATTAGCTTGACATTCCATGGGGTGTGGTTCTAAAAAACTTGTTCAAGAGATGGGTCATTACCTCTTAGAATGGGGCACCACAATAAAGGAAGAAGAAGAAGTAGGAGGAGGAAGAGGAGGAGAAGACATTACATTTGTATGGTGCTTTTCTCACTACTCAAAGAGCATCGTGTAAAAAGTGGGAAACCATGTCAAGCACCACCAGCGTGTAGCATCCACCTGGATGATGTGATGGCAGCCATTTCCTCCCAGTATGCTTACCACACATTAGCTATTAGGTCATGAAGAAAGATAGAGAGAAATAGTCAGCCATTTAGGGACAGGGGACGATTAGGGCGACAGAATGATTAAACTGTGGTGGGCATCAGGAAACATGGTTCTCTTTATAGAGGATGCCCAGGGATCTTTTATGACCACAGAGAGTCAGGACTTCAGTTTTAGGTCTCATCTGAAGGACGCCGCCATACTTAGAGCACGGTTGTCCCCCATCATCGCCTTGGAGTATTGGGTTCCACATTCAGGCCATAGGGTAAACACCCCCTGTTGGCCAACTTTTCCTAGTTGGTCTTCCATTTAAGTAAGTACTGGCTGGACTCAAACGTGCTTATCTCGAGGTGGATCACCGCTTCTGAATTAAAGGAACATCGAAGGAATTTGATAAAGCAGCTATCAGTCCTCCAGACAAACAAGTGACAGTAAAGTAAAGCTTAAGAGTGAAAGGGTTAGCCTGGGAGTGGACTCTAGTAAGGTGGCCTCAGGTCCTTTAAGGGCTTCTTGACAACCCACAAGTGCAGGCGTGGCACTGAAAGTACTTCCAGGTCAGGTTATACAGGGTAGTACAAAGTAGAAGTAAGAGCAATTTGCCATTAGAAAAACACGATGAGGAGTGAGAAAGGAACATGGGACACCCTAAGTGTCACTTCGGATGGCCTTACTTTGGATATCGAGGCCTGGTGGCTTAGTCTTTTATTCGATTTCTCCTGTGTTACTCTTTCTGGCATTCTCCTGTAGTACTAGGGTGTTGCATCATGTTAACCATTTTGGATGTAATGAGAAGTCAAGCAAAGGGACCCCTTTAATTGGCTAACTGAAGAGATTACAATATGCAAGCTTTCAAGGCAACTTCAGGAAAGATGTAGAAGAAGGGGATTATTGTGGGGTACAAAATCTGTACACTTTGGTTTATATTTCCATTATATTTTGTTCAAGACAAAACAACAGACAAACAAAATTCAGGACACATCAAAGCATATCCTCTTCCCAGTTGTACCTCACTTTTAAAACAGCTGTTCCAACAAAGAAAGGAAGACATGCTAGTGCCTAAGGCTATTGATTAGTTTATAACCTGGGCATCTGGAACAAAAGTAGCTAAATTATTTTACAGCCTGGGAAAGGAAGACATGCCGATACCTCAGGCAACATTAAAACAGTTTCATTGTTTGCGAAAACGGACAGTGAATTAATTCATCATATTGACAGCCAGCCAATCAGAATATCTAACAATCACATCTTGCAAAAGCCCCCTGGGTAGAATTTTATAATAAATATACCTTGTCTGAGGAGCGATATAAGAGCGAGGAAGAAGGAGGAATGAAGATGACAGTAGAAGGGAACAGAGTGATGTCAGAAAATGGTGCCAGCAATGTGCAGCCGTTTCCATCTAATCATCAGAAAAGCATCTCATGAACAACTATGAGTGCTAAGATCACAAACCACCTGTGACATTCATCCTTGTAATCTTTAACTTTTCGTAAGCTTTTTCTAAAGATTATATATATCCAGACTTTACTATCAGTCCTATTTTCTATTATTCTTTGTTTGACTGGTATTATTATTTCTGTAATAAATACTGTGCCGCTTTTAACTTTCTATTCTTTGTCTTAATGTCTAGTGTGATTGAAGTAATAAGGTAGATTTCTTTGAGCACCTGGTGCAGCCGGAGGTTTTCCATACGCTCTGTGCTAGGAGGTTTATTAAGCCTGAGGGTGAGAACTCCACCCAATAGTAGGGACCAGGACGTCAAGTAAAGCATTCTTGGCTGATAGATAGCCGATAGTCAAAGATGCTGAGCCTTTGTATGTTTAAATGTATTCTTGGAGACCAAAAATAATACTTAGGTCTGGGATATCATTAAAACATCCTATGTTGTTCGTGCTGATAATAAGTAAGTCTCTTGAAGTGCTGAGAGAGTGACAGGCTGTGTTATTCTTAAGGCACTTGTGTGGTTTAAAGTGCCGGAGGTTAACCAGCTGTGTATTTGTCATTTATAGGGCACTGTTGTGGTTAGGGTCTGTGTGTATTGTGACAGATTAAGGGCTTGCTCGCACTCTTGTATCCTCAGACTACACGTCAGACACCAGGTAAAAGTTCAATAATGATATTTATTACAATAATAATGTGCACAAAGCACCCTCCACTCCCAAATACTCCAATAACAATAAACAATCACAAATAACAAATCCTCCAACCTCCCAGACGCTTAGCCACCCTGCCTCCCAACTCAGCTCGTCTGTCTGAGATCTCCCACAGTCCTTTATACTCCTTGACCCGGAAGTGTTTGTCCCTCAGTCCATGTGACTTTCTATCACTTCCGGGTCAGGTAAAACTTCTCTTTTCTTCATCCCGAAGCACGTCATTTCTTCTGTCCATGTGAGTGGGACGTACTTCTGGAGTGTAGGGAAAATAGTCCCTGGGCCTCCCTGCAGTGACTCCTGGTGGCCCCCATGGTATCCAGTAGGGCTGTGCATTTAAAGACCATTGTCCATAATTCCCTGCTGGCATTTGGGGCACCTCTACGCTGCAAGGATGGCTCCATCTGGTGGCCTAGAGGAATTGGCCGGGGTACATGGCTGGCCATATCATACAGTATGTAAATCTCATGAAGTCCTAGGAGAGTGACAAGTTGTGTTATTCACAAGACACTTGAGTGATTTAAAGTGCTAGAGATGAACCAGCTGTGTGTTTGTCATTCGTAGGGCACTGTTGAGTTTCTGTGTATATGCATATCGCTATGTATGCGTGTGTTAATCTTAGGGCGTGATCGTAGAGTAATCCGGTAACGAATCTGGGGCCTCACGTATAACACATTGCGTAGAACTCGCACTATAACATGGTGTAAGCACAAAAGCCGAAATGTGCTTACGCACAGAAAAATCCAGATGCAGGAATCTGTGCGCACTCCAACTTCCACGTTCTTCCGCTACATAAATCCCGATCAGCGTGAAAACTAACGCTCGTGCACGCGCTTTATTTAACGCCCCAACTCCTCCCAGAATTACGCCCCTTTGAATATGCAAAATAATATAAATCGCCCTTAAACTCAGCCTTCTGTGAAAAGACAATGGGAAAAGCACGGGGAAAATATAAGAATTTCAGCGAATACCAAGTGGAGGCAAAGGAAAAACATACTATTTGTTCAAATAAACCGTGTTATAATCAACAAAATGAAGTTGATCGAGTGACATAGCGTGTTGGAGAAACTTGAAAGCTCACGTTCACAAAATCGCACAGTGCCGGAAATAAAAAGAAGTCACATATCAAAGTCGCCGTGAAAAGCCGAGTTGTAGCCCACTGTCTGAGTGTCACATGAAAGCTTATTAGGGTACAGAGAAAAAAGGCACACGGTGGGGAAAAAGCACGAAATGTCAACTTCAATCTCGACATTTCCACTTTAATCACGTAGTTTATTTTGTCATTTAGTAGAACATCATAAACTTCATCTTAAAATCGTTTAATTAACCAGTTTCTCAAATCACATCGTAATTAAAGTAGCACGTTAAATGCTTTGTTTTGTATTTGATCTTCTATGTGCTCTGTGTGTGTGAATCACTACTTGCTTCTTAAACCGGCTCTCTTCCTCCAACTGGACACAGAATCCATGACATTCGTGATATTACAGCTCTCTGAATAACTAAAATACTGAGATGTATACGTGATGTCATTTTCATGATGAAAGGAGTTAAAGCACGTTATTAAACATGTGTTTCACTTCGATGAAATAATTTATTGCAGCAGTACTCAGGGGTGGCTCTAGGCTTGTGGTGGCACTGGGCAGAGGAAGAATCGGTGGCTCCTTTGCCCGCCAATGTCATGCACGGTGGATGGCCACGTCCGTTGCAGACACTGCATAGCCGCCTTGTGCTCATGACACAAGCATTTAACTTTTGCTGAAATTTGTCGCTGCGTTTCCTGCTGTGTTGTTATTTTCTCTTTCTGTTTTATATTCAATATATATTGGCGTAGCCGTCACTGCAGTCAGTGCTTTTCTTTCCCCAAGTGTCCTTTACGACACTCCCAGTGAAGAATATAGATTATTTAAATGAAGTTAAAGTTTTATCTGTATAATTTAATAAACATATTTTACTGCATTTCACCTTAAAAATGATATCGTCATCATATGTAAATACGCGCTTTATAAAGTGGCTCAGGTTGTGAGATATTATAAGTGTAGTGCTATAAGTTTACAGTGAGGTGATTGTACTTATAAGTACAAACAGTTCTACAAGGAGCACTTGATTGAATGCATTTAAAGTTCTTGGGATTAAACTGTTTTTGAACCGCGAGGTCCGTACAGGAAAGGCTTTAAAACATTTTGCAGTGGCTGAGACAGCGTGTCCTTGAAGCTGTATATCGATAATTCTCTTTCCGATCAGCTGCTGCTGTGATTCACACTCAGATACAGTGATATAAATACTCCGAGTCGTGCAGTGAGAGGAATATGGAAAAAGATGATCCGCTGTGGCAACTCCTAACGGGAGCAGCTGAAAGAAGAAGAAGAAGAAGAAGAAGAAGTGAGAGTAACAACGCTAAAGCAGTTATGGCATTTGGAATACTTTGGCTGTTCCCTGGACCATTCTATTGTTACAAGTTAATTACAATCAGATGCATTACACTAATAAACAATATGCGGTTAGTTTCGGTGTATTTATAAAGCCGCATCATGAAAATAAGGTGTAACCACACAGGAACAGTAGCACTGCTTTGACGCTGGGTGCCGCTAGTCTGCAAAACCGAGCGGAGAACTTGCGTACGACAAGGCATGAGGTACTGTGGAAAAGTGCGTGGCTTTACGCCAAGTGTAGGTTTTATACATCGCGATTTGAACGTGGAAAAGTTCTTACGCAACATTTCTGTGCGTACGCACCGTTTATACATGAGGCCCCTGATGAGTACACTAACCCCTGGGTAAAGAGTAATTAGAGGGATATACAGTACCAGAACAATACAGGAATGAAGAAGAAGAAGATGCCTGAGTTGACTTGAAAGCTTGCCTATTGTCATCCTTTTTACTTAACCAATAAAAGGGGTCATTTTGCTTGACTTCTCATGACATTCTCCTCTGGTGCCTATTCTGGCTACTGGGTGTCCCCGTCTCCTTAGAATTCATAGAAACCTTACCTGCTGTCCCGGTTCTCCATTCGGACCAGGCTTCCCATCGATACCAGACTCGCCCTTGAAGAAATGAAAAGGAAAGCTCTGAGTATCCGTCCAGTTCTGGACACCCTCGGCTGACATGTGAATTTATATTTTCAATGAAGAGGAACAAAGCTGGCGCCCAAGCTGAATAACACATTCTTGTTTTTTTGTATTTTTTTCCGCACAGCTTTTTATTTTCCAGTAGAAGGGCGGCATTTAAATGTTTTTAAAGGCACAACATAAGAACAAATGAATCGTTAATAATGGGGGAGCGTGGAGGTAACCGTCTGAGGTTGGACATTATTGGAAATACAGAAGATTGATCGTGTTAGCTTTAATGCCGTCTGCTGGACTGAGCATAATTTATTACGTTTTGCTGTCCTCTTTATCCTGAAGGTTTTGTTTTTTCAGTCACAATTACCTTCTCGGAGTTGCATTTCAGTTTTACAAAATTGAAAGTGAAATCTTTCTTCATAAAATGTTTTAAATTGAAAAGTGCTTCTTTTAAGCACTTATCACTTCATCACATTTCTATACAACAGGATCATGGGGGGGGGGCAGCGCCTTCTGCATGAATGACAGGCCGTCTCTAGGGGATGCCAGTCCATCAGTGGGCTCACACCTATGGTGATGCCCTGTGCTTTGGAGCGCCTGCACTGATTGTGCCCTTGTCATCTTGTAGTTAATGACCGAACGTGTCCAGTGACAGGGATGAGTGAAACAAGCTGCAAAAACAGTTGCATTTTTTATTGCTTCAAGAGCCAAAAAGAAAAAGTTTAACACAAACAATGACACAATAAAAGTAAAAAAAAAAAAATAAAACTGTAACATATTTAGAAACAGCATCCCAAAAAACACAACACAGTAAAAGAAAAAATCAAAAATAAACAGTAATAAATTAGCATCTCCAAAAGAATGAAAGCAACACTCAAAAGTCCCCCAAGACTTCTTTCAATGCATCCCCACCAAGCTCAGTAACTCAGTGGTCTGTCCCACGCTGCGCTCTCTTCTCCCCTAAGAGTTGAACAAAAGGCAAAAGACCACTAGACGATCTCTAGTGTCTGAACGGGTGTTTCACGTTTGTGTGTGTGTGTGTGTGTGTGTGTCCTGGAGATGCTCAGAGGCTCCACATAACACATGCGACCCGAGTGAACCTCACCTACTGCGTGTCCTTCTGCCACTAGAGCTCTTTATACTGGACGGCTCCACACTCCACACCAGTGCACTCACAACTGTTGACAATGGACACCTGGCTAGAAGTGCAGCGGCCAGCCACAAAATTAAAGCCACCTGCCTAATGCTGTGGCGGTCTCCCTCATGCCACCAACACAGCTCCTACCCATCGACATCCCACAGCACAGAACACCCCACAGATGCTCAGTTGGGAATTTTGAGTCCAAGCCAATACCTTGAACTCTTTGTCATGTTCCTCAAACCATTCCTGAGCAGTTTTCTTCAGTGGGGAAGGTCACAGTATCCTGCTGTAAGAGTCCACGGCCATTAGGGAATAATACCACGCCAATGAATGAAAGGGTATACGTGATCTGCAGCAATCTTTAGGTTGGTGGTACAAGTAAAAGGGACATACACACGAAGATCTACATGTAGTTATTTTAATGAATATCACGTCAACTTCAGACTGTCATTTTATAGTGCCTTTCTTTATCTATCTATCTATCTATCTATCTATCTATCTATCTATCTATCTATCATTTTATAGTGCCTTTCTTTATCTATCTATCTATCTATCTATCTATCTATCTATCTATCTATCTATCTATCTATCTATCTATCTATCTGTCATTTTATAGTGCCTTTCTTTATCTATCTATCTATCTATCTGTCATTTTATAGTGCCTTTCTTTATCTATCTATCTATCTATCTTTCTATCTATCTATCGCCTTTCCTATCTCTCTCTTTCTCTCTATATATACTGTATATTAATATATATATCAACTCCAGATTTTGGACTGGAACATTAAGATCGTACATCGAGATCCCAGCATTACAGCAATGCATGACAATGAAATGGTAGATTCTTCACAGCTCTTCCCATCTCAGTCACACAGAAAACTCGAGTGTCTTTTTAAAGCTCTTTACACTCCATCATCATCTCCCTATATGTGAAGCTGATGACCACAACAAATCCCTCAGCATGCAAAGCTCTTCCAAAAAAAAGTTTTCAGCTGAGCTGCTTATCCTCTCTTTTCATCCTGACATTCTGCCTTTTTTCTCATTTCCTCTCATTTATATGTCATCAGTTCTTTTTAAACCAAAAAGGAAAACCATAAGTCCCTGAAATAAAGACAAAAAAGAAGATTTCATGGTTGCTCAAAGATATTGTCCCAGGATTATCAGAGTGCTTTGAAGGAAATGTGAATTTAGCCCTGGACGAGAAATAATATGGCTCTGTATGTTTGGATTTACCTGCAGACCACGTTTGCCTTGCGCCCCTTTTGGTCCAGGAACATCATTATGAGATCCAGGGTCACCCTGGGAGAGAAATCAAAAAAACAATCAATAAATAGATAGTCATGGAAGACATGATAGGTAGATAGATATGAAAGGCACTATATGATAGATAGATACTAAAAGGCACTATATAACTATTAGATAGATAGATAGATAGATAGATAGATAGATAGATAGATAGATAGATAGATAGATAGATAGATAGATATGAAAGGCACTATATGATTTTTGCCTGAATTTGTATTTTTTTGCACTAAATCCAGTGCCTGGTGGCATTGACATCCCTTCAAGGATTTTTCTGGTGAGCAACCACATCCGTGTTTTGGGTCATTTTAGTGTGGATGGAGATCCTTTGTAAATGCTTTGAAAATGCATGTGTGTGGATGAATGTTGTTTTCATTTAAAATGCAGTTTTCCCATGAAGATGTATGACTGCGGACGTAGCCTCAGCCTGGCCCGCTCTCGTCGGATTGTCTCTTGTGCTGCTATGTCTTTTGTTTGTAATATGAAGATCAAAACTGACCCAAAACAATCTCTTCCAGTCCAACTAGTAAAGTCAGCAACACCAGGCTCCGCAGAATGACGAGCGCTCTGCTATTTAACCAAAATTCACCCATTCGTATTGGGTTTTTTTTTATCAGCTAATAAATGGGGCAGCCACTTGGGGACCCCAACACCTTGAAATCAAGCAGGGTGTTAGTATGGTAGATCATGGCTGTTACATTCAGATGAGTTCATGGAGACATGGTTGGAAAGTAAAGGGAAGATTTCACATAAATGTTAGAAAGTTTTTCTTCATGAATCACAGGCACATGGAATATAAAACCAAGTCGTATGGTGGAAAGAAGGACCTTCAAATCTCCACCTGAGGCTTTGGAGAATCTAGTGAAGCAGGACTGGCGAGCTTGTTGGGCTGAACGATCGCGCCTCGTCCCAGCTGCTCTAACGTGTCTTTGTATTTTCTTTTGTTGCAGTGCATTGTGCAGTTGGTAGAATCTGTGACTGATATTTTATAGGTAAGCGGGTTACAGCACAGGAGTGAGGAAGTCAATTAAAAAACTCATGAGAGTGATGTTAATGGAGGTCTGGTTATCCTGTTCTCTGTTCACAGAGCTAGACCTCAGTTCTTTGGTAAGGAGAATTTAAATTAGCTTCTTGTGCCCTGTGTTGGCTGGGATTGGCTCCAGCAGACCCCCGTGACCCTGTATTTGGATTCAGCGGGTTAGAAAATGGATGGATGGATGGATGAATTTCTGTATGCAGCGCCCTCCATATTTTTTAGTACAAAGACGCATTTTTTCCTTGATTCCCCCTCTGCTCCACAGTTTGTGAGCTTTAAACCTCACATATTGTGAATTTCCCCTTGGGATTAATAATCTATCTATGTATCTAGTTTAAAATGACAAATCAAACAATTCAGACCTTGTGATTCAAGTGCACATTTCAGACTTTCATTGATGGGGATTTGCAGACATTTCGGTCACACAACCCTTTTTCCACACAGCAATGGCAGGTCTATTAAAGCCGTTGTCATATTTAGCTCTTTGTCGCATGTCCCTCACATGCAGTGACTGCTTGAAGTCTGCCATTCATGGACATCAGCAGGTGCTGAGGGTCTTCTCTGGTGATGCTCTGCCAAGCCTCTCATGCAGCCATCTTCAGCTACTGCTTCTTTCAGGGGGCTTGTTTTCTATTCAGCATATGGAAGGCATGCCCAGTTAGATTGAAATCTGGTAACTGGCTCGGCCATTCAAGAATTTTCCATTTTGTAACTTTGATAAACTCCTGTGTGTCCTCAGCAGTCTGTTTTTGGCTCGTCATCTTGTGTAGGATGAAGTGCCATCCAGTGAGTTTGGAGATGTTTACTGGAACTCAAGCAGATCAGATGTTTCTACACATCTCAGAATTCACTGTGCCACGGCTGTCAGCAGTTCCATCATCAATGAAGAGAAGTGTGCCAGGACCTGTAGCAGCCATACATGCCCAAGTCATAACACTCCCAAGTTTAACAGATGAGGTGGTCTTCTTTGGATCTTGGGCAGTTTCTTGTCATCTCGACACTTTGCTCTTGCCATCACTCTGATGAGGTTCATCTTTGTCTTGTCTGTCCACAAAACGTTTACCCAGAATTCTGCAGGCTCTTTGACGTCCTTTTTCACAAACTGTAATCTGGCCAGCCTGTGTTTGTGGTCTCCATCTTGCAGTGTGTCCTCTGTGTTTCTGTTCATGAAGTCTTCTGCTGATAGTCGTCTCTGACACACACACATCTGCCTCCTGAAGACTGTTTCTGGTCTGTCGCCCAGACGTTTGGGGCTTTGTCTTGACCATAGTGAGGATTCTTCTGTACTCAGCAGTGGAGGTCTTCCTTGGCCTACCAGTCCCTCACCAGTGTGTTCTTTCTTCTTCATGTTATTCCAGACAGTTGATTTCAGTCATCCTAAGGTGTCAATGATGTCTCCAATGGTTTCATCCTTGTTTTTCAGCCTCATAATGGCTTCTTTGACTTAAATTGGCACAGCTCTTGTCCTCATGTTGAACAATGGCAGCTACAGACTCCAAAGGGTAGAAGCAGGCTAAGGTAACTTATAAAGCCATGAAACCCACCTGTGGAATCACAAGCACCTGTGATGCCAATTGGTGCCCTGAAATGGGGAGACTGTGTAGAGAAAGCGTGTTGTGACTGAAATGTCTGCAAATCCCCTTAAATGAGAGTCTGCCATGTGCACTTTAATTGCGTCTGAATTGTTTGATTTGTAATCTTAAACTGAGGAGCAGAAGGGCAAATTCATGAAAAATGTCTTTGTCTCAGATGTTAGATGGAGAGCTCAGTATTTAATTGATTCCAGTCTTATAGTTTGCTTTCTTTGATCCGAGTGATTATGGGTATTAACGTCATGAGCTGTTATGCTATTGTAAATGTAAATCTAAGGGCGTATTGACTCAAGAATGCAGTACACGAATAACATGAATTAGACTGAACGTCAGATCAAATGACCATTTCAACACAGGCCTAATCCCTGATTCATCGGACAGATGATGTTGGACCAAAGTGCTTGCCAGTGTTGTTATATAGAATGCCAGTCGTAACATACTTTGATTTCAAGGCACCTAAAATTTGGAACGATGAACCGGTCCACTCACATTGACAGATCTATATCTGTCTAGGATTTCAAAAGATTTCTGAAGAAGCTTTTATTTCATTTGCTTTTCTGAGGATTGGCTCCTTATTTTCACTTTACGCTAGGACTCAAATGTCTGGTGTGGTTCTGAAATATTTATGTCTGTTTCTCGTAAACGTTCAGCTCCCATGCTGCCCTCCTCTTTGTTACGCCGTGACAGGTTACACAACTTGTGACTGTTTTTCAGCCCCTTCACTCAGTCATCAATGTGTCCTTCCATTTTTCCATTTTTCTTACTCCATCATAGGTTTGTAGAGAACCACGGATATCCCAGGAGGACTGAGTCTTAAGGAAATGCCAGCACACCATATGACTTATACTGAACCTCACTCATACCAGGGTGACCTTGAGTCACCATTTAACCTTTCACCTCTCAGGGAACGCTCAAAACAACACATCTGCTCAACAAGGGTATACAGGTGACTGTAGATGTCTGAGGAGTCCAACCTTTAGGCCTTAGGTGTCCAAGGAGTCTAATCTATAAAGAATGAGAGGACCTAGGCCAGCCCCCCTCATTAGAACATTAGAAATATCTACATACGAACAGGCCATTCAGCCCAATAAAGCTCTCCAGTCCTATCCACCTAATTTGTCCGAAATAACATCAAGTCGAGTTTTGAAAGTCCCTAAAGTCCTACTGTCCACCACACTACTTGGCCGTTTATTCCAAGTGTCTGTGGTTCTCTGTCTGAAGAAAAACTTCCTGATGTTGGTGTGATATTTACCCTTCACAAGTTTCCAACTGTGTCCCCGTGTTTTTGAGAACTCATTTTAAAGTCACCGTCTCGATCCGCTGTACTAATTCACTTCATAATTTTAAACACTTCAGTCAGGTCTCCTCTTAATCTTCTTTTGTTTAAACTGTAAAGGATCAGCTCTTTTAATCTTTCCTCAGAACTCCCCCCCGTAGCCCTGGAATCATCCTAGTTGCTCTTCTCTGGATCTTTTTCTTGTGCTGCTTTAGCTTTTTGTAGTCTGGAGACCAAAACTACACTCAGGACTCCAGGTGAGGCCTCACCAGTGTGTTATAAAGTTAGAGCAGAACCTCCTGTGACTTGCACTGCACACATCAAGGCGCTATATAACCTGACATTCTGTTAGCCTTCTTCATGGCTTCTGAACACTGTTTGGAAGTTGATAGCGTAGAGTCAACTCCTAAATCCTTCTCATAAGGTGTACTCTCGATTTTCCGACCGCCCATTGTGTATTCAAACCTCACATATTTCCTTCCTATGTGTAATTCTTTACATTTACTGACATTAAATTTCCTCTGCTACAAGTCTGCCCAAGCCTGTCTGCTATCCAAGTCCTTCTGTGATGATATAACGGTTCCAAATTATCTGGCAATCCACCTATCTTGGTATCATCTGCAAACTTCACCAGCTTGTTACTTATATTCCTATTTAAATCATTTCTATATATTACAAATACCCCTCCTTGAGCCGTCACCTTATTGTGTTGGACAGGTTTGTGTGTCCCAATGATCCTAGGAGCTATGTTGTCCGGGGCTTTATGCCCCAGGTAGGGCCACCCAAGGCAAACTGGTCCTAGGTGAGGGATGAGACAACGGTTCAACACCTCCAATGAAGAATAAAAACTGTGGACGACGTTTTCCCTTGACTAGACCTGGGTCACCGGGGCCCCCCTCTGGAGCCAGACCTGGGGTGGGGCTCGATGGCGAGCACCTGGTGGCCGGGCCAGCACCCATGGGGCTCGGCCGGGCACAGCCCGAAGAGGTAACGTGGGTCCTCCTTCCCATTGGGCTCACCACCTATGGGAGGGGCCAAGGAGATCGGGTGCAGTGTGAGTTGGGTGGTGGCCGGAGGCGGGGACCTTGGTGGTCTGATCCTCGGCTACAGAAACTGGCTCTTGGGATGTGGAATGTCACCTCTCTGAAGGGGAAGGAGCCTGAGCTAGTGTGCGAGATCGAGAGGTTTCGGCTAGATATAGTCGGACTCACCTCGACGCACAGCTTGGACTCTGGAACCAATCTCCTTGAGAGGGGCTGGACTCTCTACCTATCTGGAGTTGCCCCCGATGAGAGGTGCCAAGCAGGTGTGGGCATACTTATTGCCCCCCGACTTAGAGCCTGTGCATTGGGGTTTACCCCGGTGGACGAGAGGGTGGCCTCTCGTATGCGCTGAGCAGCAGTTTGGAGTATCCACCCTTTTTGGAGTCTCTAGAGGGGGTGCTAGAGAGCATACCTTCTGGGGATTCCCTCGTTTTGCTGGGAGACTTCAATGCTCCATGTGGTCAATGACAGTGAGACCTGGAAGGGCGTGATTGGGAGGAATGGCCTCCCTGATCTGAACCCAAGCGGTGTTTTGTTATTGGACTTCTGTGCTCGTCGGATTGTCCATAACAACACCATGTTCAAGCATAAGGGTGTTCATATGTGCACTTGGCACCAGGACACCCTAGGCCTCAGGTCGATGATCGACTTTGTGGTGTGTCGTGGACTTGCGGCCATATGTCTTGGACACTCGGGTGAAGAGAGGGACGGAGCTGTCAACTGATCACCACCTGGTGGTGAGTTGGCTTCGATGGTGGGGAAGATGCGGTCAGACCTGGTAGGCCCAAACGTGTTGTGAGGGTCTGCTGGGAACGGCTGGCAGAGTCCCCTGTCAGAAGTAGCTTCAACTCCCACCTTCGGCAGAACTTCAACCACATCCCGAGGGAGGTGGGGACATTGAGTCGAATGGGCCATGTTCCGTGCCTCTATTGTTGAGGCGGCTGACGGAGCTGTGGCCGTAAGGTGGTTGGTGCCTGTCGTGGCGGCAATCCCCAAACCCGTTGGTGGACACCGGCGGTGAGGGATGCCGTCAAGCTGAAGAAGAGTCCTATAGGACTTTTTGTCCTGTGGGTCTCTGGAGGCAGCTGATAGGTACCGGCAGGCCAAGCGGAATGCGGCCGGTTGTTGCTGAGGCAAAACTTCGGGCATGGGAGGAGTTTGGAGAGGCCATGGAGAGCGACTTTGGACGGCTTCGAGGAGATTCTGGTCCACCGTCCGGCGTCTCAGGAGGGAAGCAGTGCAGTGTCAACACCGTATATGGTGGGGATGGTGCGCTGCTGACCTCGACTTCGGGCGTTGTGGGTCGGTGGGGGAGTACTTAGAAGACCTCCTCAATCCCACTAACATGCCTTCCAATGAGGAAGCAGAGCCTGGGGACTCTGAGGTGGGCTCTCCCATCTCTGGGACTGAAGGTGGTCAAAAACTCCTTGGTGGCAGGGCCCGGGGTGGATGAGATCGCCGGAGTTCCTTAAGGCTCTGGATGTTGTAGGACTGTCTTGGTTGACACGTCTCTGCAACATCGCATGGACATCGGGACAGTGCCTCTGGATTGGCAGACGGGGTGGTGGTCCCCTCTTTAAAAGGGGACGGAGGGTGTGTTCCAACTATAGAGGGATCACACTCCTCAGCCTCCCTGGAAAAGTCTATTCGGGGTTCTGGAGAGGAGGGTCCGTCGGATAGTGAACCTCGGATTCAGGAGGAACAGTGTGGTTTTATCCTGGTCGGAACAGTGGACAGTGGACCAGCTCTTCACCCTTAGCAGGTCCTGGAGGGTGCATGGGAGTTTGCCCGACCGGTCTACATGTGTTTGTGGACTTGGAAAAGGCATTGACCGTGTCCCTCGGGAATCCTGTGGGGGTGCTCGGGAGTATGGGGTACGGACCCCTGATAAGAGCTGTTCGGTCTCTGTACAACCGGTGTCAGAGCTTGGTCCGCATTGCGGCAGTAAGTCGAGCCCGTTTCCAGTGAGAGTTGGACTCCGCCAGGGCTGCCCTTTGTCACCGATTCTGTTCATAACTTTAATGGACAGAATTTCTAGGCGCAGCCAGGGTGTTGAAGGGGTCGGTTTGGTGGACTCAGGATTGGGTCACTGCTTTTGCAGATGATGTTGTCCTGTTTGCTTCATCAGGCCGTGATCTTCAGCTCTCTCTGGATCGGTTCAGCTGAGTGTGAAGCGGCTGGGATGAGAATCAGCACCTCCAAATCCGAGACATGGTCCTCAGCGGAAAAGGGTGGAGTGCCCTCTCAGGGTTGGGGAGAGATCCTGCCCCAAGTGGAGGAGTTCAAGTATCTCGGGTCTTGTTCACGAGTGAGGGAAGAATGGGCGTGAGATCGACAGGCGGATCAGTGCGGCGTCCACAGTGATGTTAGCTCTGCATCGGTCTGTCGTGGTGAAAAAAGAGCTGAGCCGTAAGGCAAAGCTCTCAATTTACCAGTCGATCTACGTTCCTACCCTCACCTGTGGTCATGAGCTATTGGTAGTGACCGAAAGAACGAAATCGCGAATACAAGCGGCTGAAATGAGTTTCCTCCGCAGGGTGTCTGGGCTTTCCCTTAAAGATAGGGTGAGGAGCTAAGTCATCCGTGAGGGGCTCAGAGTAGAGCATCGAGAAGAGTCAGATGAGGTGGCTCGGCATCTAATCAAGATGCCTTCTGGACGCCTCCCTGGTGAGGTGTTCGGGCACGTCCAACGGGAGGAGGCCCAGGGAAGACCCAGGACAGCTGGAGGGACTATGTCTCCCGGCTGGCCTGGGAGCCCCTCTGGGATTCTCCCGGAAGAGCTAGAAGAAGTGGCCGGGGAGAGGGAAGTCTGGGCCTCTCTGCTTAAGCTGCTGCCCCCGCGACCCGACCTCGGATAAGCGGAAGATGATGGATGGATGGATGGATATATTATAAATAGCAGTGGACCCAGCACTGTCCCCTGCTGGACACCACTCTTAAGATCAGCCAATCAGCCTCTCATGTGGCACCTCATCAAATGTTTTCTGAAAGTCCAGATAAATAATCTCATCTGCTCCACTTTGTTCGTATCCTTTTGTTTTCTCCTCATAGAATTCCAGCCTGTTAGTAAAACAGGACTTCCCTCTTCTGAGCCCACGCTGACTGTTCCTAATAACTCCTGTCCTTGCCAGGTGTTGCTCAATCTTATCCTTAATAATTCCATCCATTAATTTTTCTGTGATGCATGTTAAGCTTACTGGCCTATAATTGCTTGGATCTGACCAGTTAATATAATGAGATAATATTTTCCATTTTCCATTGCTTCAGAATGTCCCCGGTACGTAGTGACTTCCTAAAAATATTCATCAAGGATATATATTTGTACTTGCTAACCACTTTAAGATCCCGAGGATAAATATCATCTGGTCCTGGTGATTTGTTTGATTTCAGCCTATTTAATCTGAGTAGCACTTCTCCCTCTACAATTTCCAAATCCTTCAGGTTCTCCTGAGTAGTCCCTGTTACTTCTGGGAGGTTATCTACTTCCTCACATGAGAAGACCTCAGAAAATGTCAAGTTTAGAGCATCTTCTGTTTCACTGTCTCTATCTTTTGATTCCCCTGATACACTTCACCTCCTCCTTGACTGTTCTTTTACTACTAAGATACTGAAAGAATCTCTTTGGGTCGTCTTTCACCTTACCTGCTATTTTCCTCTCCAACTATCTTTTAGCCTCCCTAATATCCTTCTTAATGGTTGCCCTCATGTCCTCATATGCCCTACAATTCACCTTGGAGTTATTAGTCTTATGTCTTATTCATTTTTGTTACCTTTGCAGCTTCTTTTTAACTCCTTACTTACCCACTGTGGAGTTTTTTTAAAATTCCTAAAATTTTCCAAATTTAGGTATGTACTAGTTGTAAAATATTAAAACATTTTTAAACCTCTTCCATTACTCCTCGACTGTCTCCCCACTTAAAAGTTTATCCCAGTCTATCCTCCTTAGACTTTGCCACATCTGCTCAAAATCTGCCCTACCAAAGCTGAATAGTTTGAGTCTTAGAATTCCCACTCCTCCAAAAACACTGAGAATTGTATTAAATTAGGGTCACGTGACCATAGTGGTCCAATCAGCTCTACACCCTCAATACCATCCTAATTATTGCAAAATACTAAATCTAGACAGGCTTCACTGTGTGTTGGTGTGTTAAAAACAGTCACTGATTATTTCTCAAAACTCCTGTTCTTGTGCTCTGCTATTTGAATAGTTATCCCCTTTAATATTCAGGAAGTTAAAGTCTCCCAAGACTAGAATATCCTACTGTAAACTTGCTTTTTTAATATTTCTAAAAAGATAGGTGTTGAAATGACTGTCTGCATTGGGGGTTCTATAGCATACTCCTAAAATAAGGTCTCTTTCCCTAAAGCTTTTTAGATGAATCCAGACGTCCTCACTAAGATGGGGAGCATCATTCAACTGAAGAAGACCTACATTTGAATTCTACTAAACATAAATGGTAACCCCTCTTCCTTTTTTACTTCATCTATCCTTCCTAAAAATGTGTGCCCTTCTATGTTCTAGCCAGAAAGACAATTGGTCTCTGAACAGCTGTTTAAAAAACCGTGAAAAACAATGTAAGAAAATCTGTGGCATAAATCTACTTGTTAGTAATGTCCTCTAGATTTATGTTAGTTATGTCAGTGTTATTTCATTTTTTTCTGAAGGAAATATGTTTTTTCATCTAAAAAGAAAGCTTCCCTATTGTGTTTTCTAACATGCAGAATCATTTTGCATGTTGAAAATAAGTGTTGTGAGCCTTTTTTTCAAAATATTGAAGTGAATCACACTTTCATTTTCAAATTTACCAAAGATCATTTTGTTTTTGGATGGGCATCACTATTTTATGAATTGTTTGCAACACACATCCGACTTTGCTAGGGGTGGACCCCTGGAAGTCCCTATGTTGTCATGAAGGCCAGAGATTTACATTGTCCAACTTATGAATTCCTCAAAAGCTTTAATTCTGTGCGTGTTATCTCAAGTTTATTTTTGGCTTCAACCTTGCTTTGTTTGTTTGATTTTTTTACCGATTCTCCCCTTGTTTTTGGTTGCTAGAACTATAGGTTAGCTTTAAGAATTCCTACTGGATGTGTCTCCAATATCCCTTTCCTGGAGTTTGTGCAAATTCTCTTCATATTCCTGTGGTGCCACAACAGTAAGGTAGCCCTACAGGGTGTTTTTGGAAGGACTTCCTCTGACCATCCCAATTTCACAGACATAGAGGATTTTTGTGTGGCGACATGAGTCAGGCATTGTCAGAAATAGAGATGGATTTTTAAAAGGAGGAGAGCAGAAGATGAAATGTTGCTAAAAACCGATACCAGGTTCAATACCTGAAAGTCAAGCCTATCTTTTGCCAGGATCGTAAAGAGTACACAGAAATTGTAGTCGTTAAATTGTAACATAATATTCTTTAACAGAAAGTCAGAACTGAAAATCCAGGCCAAGGAGTAGTACAATAGTACAATCCGTAATCTTGGATAACTAGGAGATCTTCATACCATCAAAATACAGACGTTATGTATCATGCACTCCTGGTTATGATCAAGTTTCTTTAAAAATAGCTTTTCTGATGCTATAAATATAATTTAGGTGTCATTTCTGGGGTTTATGCACTTAGGGAACTGAAGTCTGTTGGTATTTTCTTGTCTGGAGCCTTTGTTTTGAAAATGACTTTGATGTAACATCTTTCTGGATGCCATTTTGTTTGAACTATGCGGCGGCCATTTTGTGGTATCAGTTGTCCTGGTGTTGTTCCTGGTTGCTAGAGGCATTGTCTCTAGAGTCATGACATCGGGTAATCAGTGAGGAGTTAAAAGTTTGTCTCAACAGCCATTTTGTATCCGACATTGGACCAAACCTAGAGACTCACTCTACTTTTGATTACTGCTTATTCAAACCAAAGCTCTGCCAATAGCTCTGATTTTTGGTTGATGATTTGGCTCTGGTGTTCTCTCTTTTTGACTTTTGATTTTGACCCTCACTTTGCCTTGACTCTGTTCTTTCTCCTGTGGCTCACTCCCATTTTCTGAAGTGACTGTTGTTTTTTCAGGCCGTACACTGCTGGGTATCTCCTCACAGCCACACACTGACAATGGGACACAAAACACGTCCCACAATCGACACAGATTTAGGGAAACAATAATGGTGTTGTGGTAAGAAGTAAATTGAATGTTAGATTTGGTTTCTCCAATGTACAGAAAACAAAAGCAGAACCCAAAATAAGCATAAGGGATGCAGAAAATGTGATAAAACTATTGGAAATGACACCAAATCATAACATTCTGATTCAGTGGTTCCACCAGCAGAGCGGGTTCTGCCGGATCAGGATTTCAAGCTGGCCATCTTTACCTCAGTGAAGACACTCAAAATTGGGGTCACACTTTTGAAACCTTTTTGAAAACGTGTCTTCAGCTTGTCATGATGGGTTATTGAGTGCAGGTTTACCCAATTTAATTTTAATCACAATAAAGTGTCCATAAAGTGAAGGGGTCTGAAGGCTTTCTGTGTGTGTATCTGCTGTTTAATTTTTTTTAATTTTTTTTTTGTTATTTTCGATTTGTTACTTTTTTTGTTTCTGCGTAATTTCTTTTAGGTTAGGTTATGTTTGCTTATAATTTTTTTTTATCTATGAATGATGTCTTTAAATGTTTCATCAGTCCTTGGGTTCTGTAGGTGGAGCCACTCTGATGTCACTGCTGCTGGTCCTCCCTCTGTCTTTATATTGAGGTCACAAAGAAGGTCCCAGCAGTGGGTCATTGAGTTTTGCTTAGAGAGTTTTGTAAGTATTGCTTTCTTTTGATTTTTCTATTTCTTGGTATTTTTGCCTCTGTTTTTACAATTGCAGTTTCTGGATTGCGTATTAGGACCTGATTGTCTCAGGTTGCCCTTTCAAGGCAAATCCTGCTTGCCCTTAATTTGCCTTTGCTACTTTTTGTGTGTTTTCACTTTTATTTAAGCAAATTCTTAATTTATAAAAAGCTTTTAAAACCAGTGCCACGTGTTTTGGGCCTGTGTAGGCCACAGATTGCCTGTTGTAGTTGGGGTCTGGCTGTCTGGGGTAAGGCCATTTCTAGACAGGTCACAAAAGGTCCTGGCCTGCTCTGTGGATCTCTCATGGCACCTCTCACCCTTTCGCTATGTTTATGACTCCATTAGACAGCAACCACTCTCTGTAGTGCCCTGCCACCCTGGGCTGTGTAGGTGCCATACCAGGATGTTATGTAGAGAGTGAGGATGTGAACCGTACAAGTTTGGGAGAACAAATGGAGAATTCAGAGATTTCCTTAGAGTAAGGAGTCGGTGACAAAAGTTGAAATGTGCTGTGCCCACTTCGGGTCACCAGTGATGGTGTTGAAGAGTACGATCTTCATGTCAGTATAAATCTTAAATTGTCATATGTTTGTTAAAATCTTTCTTCGGGTTAAATCTGTTCTGTTTCTGGGTTAAGCTGAATAAACAGACAGCAGGGTAAACGCAGCTGTATAAAGTTCAATGTTTAACGGCTCAGCAGGAATTTGATTACATTTCACTAAAAAGGGCCGCCGTGTAACATGAACTGACATGAACTGATGTGGGCCTGTAAAGACGTGTGTAGTTTGGATTAAAATCAGACATGTTGGCCATACCTTGAGTTCTGTCAAAGTGTCTCAGTGATACACGTAGAATCACAAATACCAAAAATCCTTATTTTGGTATGATTGAGCCCAAGAAAATTCAAAGTGGCACTGTGGGAAACAAAAATATCATAACTATCATTAAAGAAACAAAACGGAAATAACAGCAAAGACAACCCGGAGAACTGTAGCATTGGTCAACGACTTCCAGAGCTTCTTCAGATGGGGTGTTTTGGCCAAAGCCATCTCGGTAGAAGACTTTTATTTTCCTGATGTTGTCAGCCTCGGTGAAGAGCTTCACAGTTTGGGGTTCGTCCATGGAGTAGACGACAAAGGAAGAGTCATGCAGGTGGAGCAGTGATAACACTGGTGCTTTGCAGAAAGGAGAATGTGGGTTCACTTCCTGGTCCTCCCTGTGTGGAGAGCACTTTGAGTGGTGAGAAAGGCGCTATATAAGTGTAAAGAATGATTATTATCTGCATGCTGGAAGTCAATAATTGGCATCTTGGTCACAGTTATCTTCGTCTTATGGATGACCAGCTTTCTGTCAAACTTCTATTTGATCCTGATGCCTCAGGGAGGGTGCTAAGGAATCAGATGGGACGACTCCATTGGACTGGACTCACTACCTGGTTTGGGAAACCTGAGACTGTTTTTTGTGGATGGATCCCCATTATATCAGGATTTGTTTAAAAAAAATTATCTCCATTCTCCATTAAAACATGAGATGAAAAATATTTCTTGGCCATCACTTCAAACAAGAAGGGGAGAGTGAGAGATAGAAAAACTCTCATTCTTGGCTGGAGGATTCCATTAAAATTCTTGGTTTATGAGGATGAACCGTTGCAGACGTTATAAAATTATATGAACGCTTTGGCTGTTAAATAAGAAGAGCAACTTGAGCCAACAAAAGAAGAAAGACAATATTGAAAGCACGTGGATACAAAAAGTAAAAACCCGCACAGCAAAGGGCCAAGGAACAGATCGCTGGGTGACTGGCACTGAGCTGGACCAGCTGATGCCAAGACTGGCAAATTTCTGCACGCTAGAATTTGAACCACTGGAAAGAGCAAAGACGCTGAGATTTTCCATTCTGGGCAGTGGAATTTTGGGATGAACTTCATCAAAGGTTACACTAACAGAATAAATCTGCTGAGTCTGCTGCCAAGAGCCCATGTACAGTCACGTCTGATGCCAGACTGAAATGGTTTCAATGGAAGTCAAGTGCTCAGTGAATAACAGAAAATAATCAAAAATTAAACACAAAAGAGACAGAAAAATTGTATTATTATTTTTGTAATTAAGGTACCGATAAGTGGCAAGCCCCATAGGAGGTCCGGAAACCTGGACAGGTAGTGAGCATCTCACAGATCCATCCATCCATCCATTATCCAACCCGCTATATCCTAACTACAGGGTCACAGGGGGTCTGCTGGAGCCAATCCCAGCCAACACAGGGTGCAAGGCAGGAAACAAACCCTGGGCAGGGTGCCAGCCCACTGCAGGGCACACATTAGGGACAATTTAGGATCACCAATGCACCTCACTTGCATGTCTTTGGACTGTGGGGGGAAACCCACGCAGACATGGGGAGAACATGCAAACTCCACGCAGGTAGGACCCAGGAAGCAAACTCAGCTCTCCTAACTGTGAGGCAGCAGTGCTACCCACTGTGCCACCGTGCCATAAATTAATTCATTATTGTATATTTGGGTGATGCCCTTATGCAAGGGGGCTTATGAGTCACTGATAGAGTCCAACCCGTGTTCCCCCTAGAAGAAACATATTAGTGGTGGGCAGAGAGATGGCACTGATAAATCTATCTATCCACCTGTAATAAGTGTATACTTGTAATATGGCACTGTGCTCTGTGCAAGTATATTTTATAAATTTACCTTTTACTGCTCACGTGCACAGTTGACACATAGCCAGATGTAGCACAAGGGTTAACAGCTAGGCAAGTGTTATAGATAGACAACTGGGAACCGAGCAGTCAGACTGAGGACCATCGTATGTTATGTCTGTGTGTCAAACTCAGCATGAAACTGTATCCTCTCTGTGCCTTGTTTGGAATGGCATGATTCACCAAAGTGGGGGGCCTGCATGTAAAGAAAGCGAATAAAGCCTTGGAACATTGCCCGGCTCACCTTTGAAGCCAATGGAATGATGGGAGATAATGTCATCCGATCCTGAAAATCCTTCCACTGCAACAGCGAAAATGGCAGACTCTACACATCGGGTCCCCACTCCCAAACTGGGTTCTTGCCATTGGCTTCCTTTGTCTGTTATGCAGCATAAGTCGTCATTAAAGAAAGTTATTTCTCCTATATGATTTCTTACTGGGGCAGCACAGTGGCGCAGTGGTAGCACTGCTGCCTCGCAGTTAGGGGACCTGGGTTCGCTTCCTGGGTCTTCCCTGCGTGGAGTCTGCATGTTCTCCCCGTGTCTGCGTGGGTTTCCTCCGGGCGCTCCGGTTTCCTCCCACAGTCTAGAGACATGCTGGTTAGGTGGATTGGCGATTCTAACTTGGCCCTAGTGTGTGCTTGGTGTGTTTGTGTGTGTCCTGTGGTGGGTTGGCACCCTGCCCAGGATTGGTTCCTGCCTTGTGCCCTGTGTTGGCTGGGATTGGCTCCAGCAGACCCCCGTGACCCTGTATTCGGATTCAGCGGGTTAGACAATGGATGGATGGATGGATGGATTTCTTACTGCCATATCACTAAGGGAGGGGTATCGCCTTTTTATCCATCCATTATCCAACCCGCTATATCCTAACTACAGGGTCACAGGGTCCTGCTGGAGCCAAACCCAACCAACACAGGGCGCAAGGCAGGAAACAAACCCTGGGCAGGGCGCCAACCCCCCACAGGGCACACACACCCACACACCTAAGCTGCATGTCTTTGGACATCTTTCTCAACCTATTTTAAGATCAGAAAGGTCAGCATCAGAGCGGTAAACAATTACTGAAATGTTAGAGCAGCGTTTCTCAACCTTTAAGTATTTGCAACCTGAGTTTTCATAACAGTTTTAATCGCGCTCTCCTAATGTTTTTTTGAAAGGAGTCTACTAATACCAATTTGTTCTTTTTTAATTAATGATATATCAGAGATGCATATTTTATAATACCTACTTAACTTTTATCGACATTTATCTAACTCTATATTTATTTTTCTAGTATCAGAATGTAGTTTAAGTTAATTTGTTTTGGATTCAATAAATCTATTTTTCATATTTTCGATTCTTGTTTTCTTTTTTTCACATCTTCGTGCCCCCCTTTTTGTTACTTTGTGCCCCCCTAGGGGGTCCCGCCCCATAGTTTGAGAACCAATGGTCTATATATCTGTGTATGTGTGTGTCCATCCAGATGCTGTGTCTCTGTCATTCCAACAGATGGCGCATTACAAACATTTGCAGTCACTTATTGAACTGCAGATAAAACTGCTTTTATGACTCCAACACCAAATGAGTTCTGTACTCACATCATACCAAGAACAGAAGAAAAGGAACAGATAAAATAAAGAACAAGAAAGCCACATAAAAGTAAAAATAATTAGTTTTTCTGCTGTCCATTGGGTGTTGTGGGGATCGCACGTACAGACTGAGACTGACAGCGGTGCCCAGAGGTGGGACTTCCTGTTTCCTTTTTTTTTTTTCATTTTCGGGGAGCAATTTGCATAAAGCCCGCCATTTAAAGGGAGAGAAGAGAGCCAAGAAGAAGACGGGGAAAATCGAACAAAGCAGATTAGCAACTGCCTGGGCCATGAGATGAAGTCCAGCAACTTCTAAAGTCCCGATGGGTAGGAGGAAGGCGGGAATTCTTTTTTGACTGTTGAACTGATCATTCCGCTGTTTCCTATGGACTCGTGTGAGCTTCTCAATGACCTTACTGTTCTGTATCATGGCACAGACTGACTGTATAGCTTTTACCGTGAAGAGTTTTCACTGCTAGAAGTCCACATCTGCTAGTAGTCTTCATCTCACCTGCTGCCCACGGGGGCTGGAACTGTGGACTTACTTGTGAACTCCAGAAGGGGGACTGGGGAGTGATATTCGTATTCTATAGAGATATATATTTTTGGGTTATTTTGGGTTGGGGGGCATATGGAAGGGATTGGTTTTCTTTTCTGTGATGTAATGTTGACCTCGTGTGTTTATGGAGATTGACCACTTGGACTATAAATGCCCTGGCATCAGGGGTGACTGAACATTTTAAAATAAGGTGTGTATTGGCTCTACAGGGTGTGACATTGGCCTGTCCTTTTTATTATCTGCCACCAATCAGGACAGGTTAGGGGTAACGGGCGTCTCGTGTCAGCGTGGTGGGCCGAATTGTTACAGTATTCCTTCAGGACATGTTTGCGTTCTTTGCTAGCGTTTAAACAATTTGACGTGCTAAGTTTCACCAAATGAAGGATTTTGCATTTAAATTTAATTAACGCATTGACTGACAACTGTGAGAATTTTTGGTTCTACGCACCTCATTCGATTTTTATTAGAGAAAATCATTTTTATTATAAGATTTTCTCAATAACAAGAACAAAATTAGAATATTTGATTAACACCCTGATTTTACATTCACTTTATCGACACTCTGGCAGTTTTCGTTATTGGCTCAGAGAATCAGACCCCTGAGTGCCGACTCCAAACCTGCCCTCATCTGCGGACAATGAGAAACCATCTTTGGCCAGAGGGTGCCCCCCTTTTTATAAGGCTCTGGGGGGCATTGTGGTGAATCACATCAGACAGCGGACTTCCTAGAAGACACCGAAACACGGGCATGGAAATCCAATGTGAAAGAAGAAGAAGAAGAAGAACTGCGGCAGCCAATGTGTTCAAATATTCTTTCCAGTTTCTTCTGTTCTCCTGTTCTTCTATTTTTGCCCCCCGTCTTTTTATAACGCTGATGAATAAGCAGGAGGTGCAGGTCAATACAACTTGGAAATCGATGACATGCAGAGGGAGGAATGACATCACAAAGATGGCCTTGTGAAAAAGATTCAGAAGATGATGACATCCCACCTGCCCATGTGATATGACAGTGGTGTGACCTGACAAGCATAGCAAGTGGCGGAAATACATTGACTACAAAAATTAGGGTGGAACTGATCAACACACATGATAAATATGCAGGGTTAGGGTTAGTAATGCAAGATAAAGACTTGACAACAGCAGACTCCATTAGTGGGCTGTATAGCATGAACTTTGATACAGCTTATGGAATGAAGCAACATCAAATAGATACAATATTCAGTCACTTTAAAATGGTGGCATTCAATAAGCATGTCATGTCTAAGCCTGACTCATCTTACACCATCCATCTGTTTTCAAACCCACCCATCCATCAATCAACGAAACAACCCACCGTAACAATAACTGAAGATCTGCACTGCTCTGCATCTTCTAACCTAACGTGCTGTCCTGTCTGCTCAGGCCAAGTGACATTCCACTGTGAACATCTCCTGACATGCCAGATGGGACTTAACATCTCCAGAACGCTTACACAAACAACGCAGAGGTCTGATAAGAGCAGGCAGCCCCCACGAGCCCGGATCATCACTTCCTTTTCATCTAATGTGTCCAAAATAATGTCAGGCTGAGATTTGTGGCTCTCTGAGGTGCTGCCCTCAAATACACTGCTAGGTAACTTGATATACTGGAAGAAAAAATCATTAACACTCCGGCAGAAATAAGCAGAAGAGCTTTAAGTGTGTGTGTGTGTGAGTCACTAATGTGTGTATAAAACAAACCAGACCTTTACTACTGTCTCAGTAACTAATTACCAGACATACTGTATGTATACAGACACGCTGCAACGTTTGTGAACCAGAGCAGAATCTGCGATTTAATTAGAATATGTCTGAAAATGTCCATTCAGCAAAAAACACACATAGTACATAAAATAAGTGACCCCTTAGATCTGAGACATACATGAAGATAAAGCAGGATCTACCTAACTATCATCTATTATAGAGTGTCCTTCACATCTATCTATATATTATATAGTGCCTTTCATATCTATCTATCTATCTATCTATCTATCTATCTATCTATCTATCTATCTATCTATCTATCATTTTATAGTGCCTTTCCTATCTATCTATCTATTATATAGTGCCTTTCATATCTATCTATCTATTTTATAGTGCCTTTCTTATCTATCTATCTATCATTTTATAGTGCCTTTCCTATCTATCTATCTATCTATTATATAGTGCCTTTCATATCTATATATCTATCTATCTATCTATCTATCTATCTATCTATCTATCATTTTATAGTGCCTTTCCTATCTATCTATCTATCTATCTATCTATCTATCTATCTATCTATCTATCTATCTATCTATCATTTTATAGTGCCTTTCTTATCTATCTATCTATCTATCTATCTATCTATCTATCTATCTATCTATCTATCTATCATTTTATAGTGCCTTTCTTATCTATTTATCTATCTGTCGAGTTCTGGAATGTAACAGCCACTTCACCAAACCCAACAGGCATTTCCATGAATCAACGAGGCTGTGTCACTTGTCACATATGCACTTCAGAGAGTCACCAGTCGAGTTCTTCACCCCAAAGGGGTGCTGCCACTATCTATCTTGTCTTCTTTCTTCCTCTACAGTGCAGAGAAACCACCCAGTGAGGACAACTGACTCCATCCCTTCTGGTCTCTTGACCATGAAAGTGAGACCACCCAGGAGGAGACATCACTTCTGGTTGAAGTGACCTGAGGAGAGGCGCGGAGCTCCATAGCCTGTTTGTAATTGCTGTCACCATGTTGACTGAGCTAGCCTGAATGTTAAGGGGCTGCCTTTTTTATTTCTTGTTGAACACCATTGTGCATTATTTTTGTTAAATTATACAAGTAAATGGGGACAGCTGGGTTGGCACCCAAAAATTCACTGCAGTATCAGCCTGTCATTCTCTCGGATGACCACACCTTGTATTATTGAGATTTTTGCTTCTTTGCCAGCATTACTGGACTGCTCTTATTTTGTGGACTGTGTGATATTTCACTGTACTGAAGGTTGAATTGTTACTTACTGGATTCCCACGTAGGCCAGGTTCTCCTCGAGTTCCTGGTGTTCCTCTTGAACCAGGACTTCCCTAAAAATTCAGAAAAAGACAACATGATTACATATTTATTTTGATAAACGTACATTGCAAGTGTACAGTGGTATGCAAAAGTTTGGACAACCTTGTTAATAGTCATTATTTTCCTGTATAAATCGTTGGTTGTTACGATAAAAAATGTCAGTTAAATATATCATATAGGAGACACACACAGTGATATTTGAGAAGTGAAATGAAGTTTATTGGATTTACAGAACGTGTGCAATAATTGTTCAAACAAAATCAGGCAGGTGCAGAAATGTGGGCACCGTTGTCATTTTATTGACTTTTAGAACTAATTATTGGAACTCCAATTGGCTTGGTAAGCTCAGTGACCCCTGACCTACATACACAGGTGAATCCGAGTATTTCAGGGGGTCCATTGTAAGTTTCCCTCCTCCTTTAATTTTCTCTGAAGAGTAGCAACATGGGGGTCACAAAACAACTCTCAAATGACCTGAAGACAAAGATTGTTCACCATCATGGTTTAGGGGAAGGATACAGAAAGCTGTCCCAGAGATTGAAGCTGTCTGTCTCCACAGTTAGGAACATATTGAGGAAATGGAAGACCACAGGCTCAGTTCAAGTTAAGGCTCCAAGTGGCAGACCAAGAAAGATTTCAGACAGACAGAAGTGATGAATGGTGAGAACAGTCAGAGTCAACCCACAGAGCAGCACCAAAGACCTACAACATCATCTTGCAGCAGATGGAGTCACTGGGCATCGCTCAACCATTGGGCGCACTTTACACAAGGAGATGCTGTATGCGAGAGTGATGAAGAGGAAGCACAAACAGAGCCGCTTGAGGTCTGCTCAAGCACATTTGGACAAGCCAGCTTCATTTTGGAATAAGGTGCTGTGGACTGATGAAACTAAAATGGAGTTATTTGGGCATAACAAGGGGCGTTATGCATGGAGGAAAAAGAACACAGCATTCCAAGACAAACACCTGCTACCTACACTAAAATATGGTGGTGGTTCCATCATGCTGTGGGGCTATGTGGCCAGTGCAGGGACTGGGAATCTTGTCAAAGTTGAGGGACGCATGGATTCCACTCAGTATCAGCAGATTCTGGAGACCAATGTCCAGGAATCAGTGACAAAGCTGAAGCTGCACTGGGGCTGGATCTTTCAACAAGACAACGACCGAAACACTGCTCAAAATCCACTAAGGCATTCATGCAGAGGAACAAGTACAACGTTCTGGAATGGCCATCTCAGTCCCCAGACCTGAATAGAATTGAAAATCTGTGGTGTGAGTTAAAGAGAGCTGTCCATGCTTGGAAGCCATCAAACCTGAATGAACTCGAGATGTTTTGTAAAGAGGAATGGTCCAAAATACCTTCAACCACAATCCAGACTCTCATTGGAACCTACAGGAAGCGTTTAGAGGCTGGAATTTCTGCAAAAGGCGGATCTACTAAATATCAATTTCATTTCTTTTTTGTGGTGCCCACATTTCTGCACCTGCCTGATTTTGTTTGAACAATTATTGCACACTTTCTGTAAATCCAATAAACTTCATTTCACTTCTCAAATATCACTGTGTGTGTCTCCTATATGATATATTTAACTGACATTTTTTATCGTAACAACCAACGATTTATACAGGAAAATAATGACTATTAACAAGGTTGCCCAAACTTTTGCATCCCACTGTAACAGTCCTCAGATATTTCTTTATGGATTTGGAAGTCAATACTGAATGCTAAATAATGAGTTGACGCTTTTGTTTTTAGCTGGCTAGATTACTGTAACGCACTTCTCTCAGGACCACCCAAAAAAGACATCAACCGATTACAACGAGTGCAGAATTGAGCGGCCAGAATCTTAACTAGGAACAGTAAACCCGAGCACATCACCCACTACACTGGTTACCTGCGCCGTTTAGAATTGACTTTAAAATCCTGCTGATGGATTACAAAGCCTTACATAATCTGCTCCATCATATATCTCAGAAGGCCTCTCACCTTACACGCCAAATCATAAACTTAGATCTTCAGATGAGGGTCTGCTTAGAATTCCAAGAGCAGCTTTCTGCTGTTATGCTCTTAAAATCGTAAATATGGGTTTATTGACAGAATTTCACCAGGCTAATACGGTGGAGCACTTTAATAAACTGGCTTTTTCAGAGCTTCATTTTAGTGTAACCCTGAAATTCTGTATATGCATTGAATGATCATTTCTATCACGGCTCCACAATCCATACTATCCCCTACTTTCTCTGCTGTTTTCTTTCCAGTTCACCCCACCACCTGATCAGGCACCATGCTGTCCCCACATTGAGGGACTGAAGGTCCACATGACCAACATCATCTAATTCTTCAATGTGAAGCCTGAAAAGCATGAGGACTGATTGAGATCATTAATGTTAGGGGGGGCTGGGTGGTCTTGTGGCCATGGGACCCCCCTGTAGATTTTTTTTTTTTTTTCCTCCAGCCCCCTGAAGTTTTTTTGTTTTGTTTCTTCTGTCCTCCCGGCCATCAGACATTACTTTATTCTTTGTTACTTAGTATTACCGAGTCTTATATTTATGTTTTTCGTTTGTCTTTCTTCATTTTGTAAATTTGTATGAAAATGCGCTCTAGAAATAAATGTTGTTGTTGTTGTAAGAGCTGACAATCAATGAGTACTCAGCGGTAAGTCCCACTTATAACAAGCA
Organism: Polypterus senegalus; assembly: GCF_016835505.1. NCBI lineage: Eukaryota > Metazoa > Chordata > Cladistia > Polypteriformes > Polypteridae > Polypterus > Polypterus senegalus. Next base: position 3,455,553 of record NC_053168.1, on the reverse strand, counting down.
GTGACAAGGAATAAGAAACGTGGCTCTTTTGGACCCCATAAATAGAAGAGAAGCTCGTCTGTCTGATGTCTCATGTTTTACACACCACAGCAGAAAAGAAAAGAAGATTGCAGCTGAATTTGCTGTGGCCGTTAACCTTTGATATTCTCAGGCAGCGCGCTATTGGGTGTCAGAAAAAGGGGCAAGCACGACTGCGTTGGAAAGTCGTCTCACGGTTGCTAAATTTGACATGACCAATGTTTTTTTGTTATTTAAATTAAAATGGTCCGGCGATGAGATCAACAACAGCAGGGGGCAAATGTGACATACCCTCTAACCATAAGTCACATAATGTGACATTAGCTTTGGATTATTAGATTGACTTTATTATTCCTGGGGGATTCAATTGCATACAGCAGCAGAAGCATAAAAAGCAAGAATACAGACTGACAGGAGAAATAATACAACCAATCAATCAATCAATTAATCAACTTAGCAAGTAGTTTGGGTGAATTGCCTGATACAGGTGGGTAGAAAAGACCCCCAGAAGCACTTCTTAGTACACCGTGGTGGAATGAGCCTCTGGCTAAAATTGAGAGAGAGAGAGAGAGCGCCTCCTGGAGGTGATTTTTCATGATGGCATCCAATTTTGCCACCATCTTTTTTTCCACAACGGTTTCCAGTGTGTCTGGGGTTTCGCCCCGTGATGGTGTTGTGCTCAGGTTGCTTCCCCAGGAGACTGCAGCAGAGACCACCACACTGGCTAATATGGACTGGTAGGAAGTCCCATCTGTTCTGGGCCTTCTTGTGTTGTCAGACCAGTCAAGTTTGTTGGTCCTTGTAGCTCTGCACCATTTACACGTCCTCCCTCTGGGGACCCTCAGAAGGTCCACCTCCAGCTCTTTTGTCTTGCTGATGTTGAGTTGCAGGTCGTCTTCCCTGCACTGCAAGACGCAGTCCCCCATAACCTTCCTGTACTTTGACTCATCTCCGTTATTTATTGTCATGCACGTGCAAGTTGGAGGATGTTGTATGGACCAAGTGAAGGTAATTCCACGCCAGGCCAGGGGGTGGTGGGATCCACTAAACCTTCTCCTTTTGTCTTAGCAGACCAGCCATGGGAAAACCTGTCTGACCCAGCCGGAACGACGTCACTTCTGGTTCTGGTGCCTAAGCCGAGGTCACTTCCGGTTCCAGCCCCAGAGATGACGCCAGAAGAAGTTGACTTCTGGTCTTTCTCCTTAAATCCTCCAGCTTTCAAAACCTGAGTCAGTTCATGTCTGGACTCCAACTAAGACACTTGTCTATTGAAATCAACCCACTGCAGCCGGGAATAACATACGGGTGGCTGCCCCGAATCTTTATAAGTGTGTCGAGTCGACTCATTTCACATCATGCAGCCTATGATGGACGAGTCACCTGAACATTTCTGTAGATGGCAGTGCAGTGTGGGTTGTAGATCTCTTGTGTGTGTTGATCTTTGGATGAATTCGTTTGGTAATTCGTAGCTCATTGACCCGTCCCTGTCCCGTGTCAGTCCATCTCCAGCTCTTGCTCTCTTTCAGCCTTGGCTGCCTTTCCCCATGATGATGGACTATTCTGGTAATTTGTTTCTAACTTCATTCAACTGTTATTGTAATTATTAGATATTTTGCTGTTAACATTTTCATTTATAATGTTGTTTTTTAATAATGTAAAAATAATAAAAGAAAAGGTATTGTGTTAGGCAGGTTTTGTGATGGAAACAAACCAAACAGAAGTGAGGATGGAGCAGCGGCCTCTTGTGTTAACCGCTTGGCATCTCACCTGAGAGGCGAGGGATCAGCAGAGGCTCCGCCTCCTCAGTGCCAACATTTACATAAAGGGAAATAATTCAGAAATAAACGGAGTGTGAGGGATCCCTAACCAATCAAGGGAGAAAAGCCTAATGGACGGAGATCCAAGTAGATCGTGACACTTACCGTTTTTCCAAAGTGGCCGATTTCTCCTTTTTGCCCAGAATGCCCTTGGTCTCCCTAAAACAAGTTGAAAAAAATAAATAAAATAATAATAAGAAGAAGACGAAATCATTACTATGAATTCTAGTTCAAATACCAACAAAAATAGAGAATAACGTTAACCAAACCTCCTGTCCTGAAATACCGTCCAAGCCATCTTCGCCATTTTGTCCCTGGAATACACAAATTAATATCAGTCCACGTCCCTAGAGAATAAAGAGCCCAATAACATCAGCCTGCTTAGCAGACGGCAAAGAAAAAGTTTACCTTTTCACCTGAGATGCCTCGGGATCCCTGAAAAATAAAAAGCAAACAATTTTCAGAAAATTATACCTTTACAGATTTTCTTTGTAAACGTGATTTCATCTTTCCAGGTATTCATCCGTCGATGTTCTTATCTTTAAGCAAACGCGTGTCGCAGAAGGACGCAACTCCAGGAGGAGAAGCCGGCAAACGCGTCCTGTGAGTGGGTGACACGTGCCCAGTGTTTGCTGTTGGACTTTGCTTTTGACTTCGCTCTCATTATATGGGGCGTTTGAAAGGACCCCAGGCCTTTACAAAAGGGTCAAATGTCATGAAAGGAGTCCATGGTTTTGGATATTTTAACTTAAGAAGTAAATATATAAATAAATAAAGGCGAGCTTATTATGTGTGTGTGTGTGTGGTGGTGGTGTAGCAGAGAGACTCCAAGGTTGAATTGGTGGGATCAGCTGAGCGTGCATTCATGTGCAGATACATGCAGTTCAGTTGATTGCCGCGTTAATGCTCTGGTGGTCCGTAATTAGCGCCAGCAAACCGGCATCCCAAGAACTATAAGTGCGACTTGAGCTGAGAGAAAGGAGTGGAGCAGAACATCACGCAGGTTAAGAGACAATGAAAAGAAAGCATAGGCAGGACAGTGGTGGGGCTGGCGCCATAGAGGGCAGGCGGGCGGTCAGGAATGGCATGGCCCCAAGAGGAGAAGGCGTACGGCACTGGAGGGGTATGGCCGCTCCCTTCTTGGGGGCAGCCAGGCAGAGGGGGGGTGGGGGGTCTTAGATGCTGACTGTGCATATTGGAGGACATCGCCTCTTGCTGAGAAGACCTGAGAACAGAAGGTGGCACCAGGGGTTTACATTGGGTGTTTCACCTCTTTTTAAAGGAATATTTATTGGTTTAATTATTTATTGATATTTTAACCTCCACATCACCTGTTTTATCACAGATTATTTATTTATTTATTTATTTATTCAGAAGGAGGCCCTGCACTTTTTGAACGCTGTCTGGTTTGATGGTTCTATGCCAGGGGTCCCCTATCATGGCCCTGGAGGGCCGCAGTGGCTGCAGCTTTTCCTTCCAGCCAATTTCCTAATTAGAAGACGGTCCTTGCTGATAATGAAACTTGGCATTTAACTATTTGGCTTGTTAGTGCGTTCGTTCATCCAAGGGAAATTTGAATTGCACCGTAGTGTTTCTTTCTCTGAGAATGTTAGAATAGATTTAAACTTAACGGTCCTTCCAAATCCCCTCTCGTTTATTTATTTATTTTTTTAACTCAGATACCAGATGGTGGTTTAAAAGGTTGCCCTTTATCTGCAGAGCTGCTGGTTTATTGGTTATAAAATTTCATTAATAAGTAATGTCTGGTTAACACTGGTCTACAAAAAAATATTTTTTGTGTGCTACTGGGAACTTCCGACCAGCTCTTTATTAAGATTTTTTTACACTGATTTCATATTTGAAATTGGAATGAAGCTGCACGTCAGGTTTTTGAGATACACATCATTGATGTTCTGATACTTTTGAATATTAATAGTCGACCCTTGACATACGACCGGCCTGACATGCCGAACAACTTGACATATGACCAAAATTTGTGTTTTGATTTACGACCAACATCTTGCGTTACGACCCGAATGCGGTCACGTGTACCCGCTAATGCGATTGTAAACAAACAGCCGAGAGCGTTGTATGCGCGTCAGTCGAGCCCAGATACATGTGTTTGTGGACGCAATTTCAGTCAGTGCAGTGATTTATCTATATATATAATTCACTAAGACCATGGCAAGCAAGACTCATAACTGCTAAGGAAGGAAGAGAAGGTAACGAAGGTAAAGAAAGCGATTGTTAAGGGATGTTAGCTAGCGGGCTGGCGCGGCACATGATGATGTCATTAGGCTGAGTCAGCACCGACTTGCTTTGGAGTGTATTATTACAGCAGTTCACAACACGACCAGCTTTGAACTGAGTGCTCGACTATTGTCATTATTAACTTGAGAAACAGCGATCACAATCGAAACGAAGAAGGAAATTGTGCGGAAATATGAGAGTGGTGTTCATGACCGATCTCGTTAATATGTACAGCATGTCGAAATCCACCATCTTGACAATTTTATAAAGAAAAGATTTGCATAAGGAGGCTCCTTCTAAACAATAACCACCTTCTGTTTCATTCTTCTCCTCCTCCTCCCTTCCTGCAGCCCAAAGATGTCAAATTAAATGGTGAGTACAGTATGAAAGTGTTGTTTCTGGTAGGCTAGGCACTTTCTATAACTTTTTGGTTAGTACATTAGAAAAATGATTGGTGTTTTGGTAAATTATGCGCATTATTCAACCCTTTTTTATTATGAAAAGTTTAAGTAAGTGTTGCTGTGGGAGGTTCGGAGCGCATTATGGGTATTTCCATAATTTCTTATGGGAAAAATAGTCTTGACTTACAACCAACTTGAGTTACAACCAGCCCTCGCGAATGATGTGAGTTCGTAAGTCAAGGGTCCACTGTATATCAGGACGATATCTAGAGTTTGGACTCTGTCCCACCAACCTTTTTTTGATGTGTTTATTCTGAAAACAAACCAGAAGACGATACCAGCAGGTTCTCCGCAAGCTCTGTGACTGCCAAGAAAATTCTGGACAACTGCTGCTGATTCAGTGGGCTTCAGTTCCCTTTTGAACTCATCGTCAAGCATCAGTTCATGGATATCAGGGCCAACAAAAACACCTTCCTTAGTTTTGGCTTCACTTTTCTCGAGACCAGACTTATTTCTTAAATGCATCGCCGTTTCTGTCCATCTCCTTGACAAAGTTTTCAAAGTAATGGTGAATCTAACGAACAAAATGTCCTGAAAAGCAGCTGTAGCCGCCGAGGCGTAAGGTGTTGTCAAGCACGGGTAAAACGCGTGTCGAAAGAAATCTCACAGTCCAAAAGTTTGTTTTAAAATATTTAGTGAAAGTTAAAAGCAAATAATCCGCACAAGAATAAAAAAAAAAAAATAGTTACACACGTAGAATAAAAGGCAAAAAAAAGGGAAAAATATATCTTCTCTAAATGTAGCTTTTCTTGAGAAACTTTAGTTATTTCTGTACTTAAAAATTCTTTACTTCTTCTTTGCTTAAAGATTCTTAACTTCTTATACACTTAAAGATTCTTAGCGTCTTCTTCTGTATGCTTTAAACATACAGCACAGCGCATAAATGAAGTGCTGTTGTCTTACATATTTACTTCACACACAATCAAAAGGCCCGTAGGCCGGTTGGCACGGTTTAAAACCTTATGCCTTCCACACCTTACTTATGGCAAGGCTGTCACTAACTGAACTATAATATTTACTCAAAGCTGTTAGAAATGGCAGGAATATACCAACACAATTCTACTTACAGGGGTTATAGGAACCTCCCATAGATTATGCATTGTCATCTAGCAAAATATTCATGAATTAGGGTTAGGGTTAGGAAAATGCCTCTTACAGCAGTGTTATGTTAAAGAGACAGTAAAACTGACTGCCTACTGCAGCGTCAAGTCTGAGTTGTGTCATTATGCTTAAGAGTCATATAAGACTTGGTAATCCATCCATTATCCAACCCGCTATATCCTAACTACGGGGTCATGGGGGGACTTCAGTAACAAATATTTTTTCTGCTAATTAAAAATGAATAATTTTTAAATAAAATTAATAATGACAAGGTAAACAACAGTGGCAAAGCTAGGGCGGGCGGAGGGGGCGGTCCGCTCTGGGCGGCACATTTTGGGGGCGCCATTATTGGCCAAAAGGCTCAGTACAATTCGTGTGTAAGCAGCAGGGTTCAAAAAAATATCAATCATAAATGAAAAAAACTAAAATTCTCAGATTTTTACCCACAAATACTTCTAAAATAATTTTCAGACTGTCCTGTGACGGCATCAGATACAGCAGTTGAAATTTATGAGGCAATCACAAAAATAAACAGAAACATTACACCGCTAAGAATTTCTAGGAAGATAAACGACTAATTTATAATTTATAATTTCATTTCGTTATCAATCCGAATGTGTTCTTGCTCTGCTCAGAAATCATCCCCTCCTATCACTTGTACACTACACTGTTTCTGGTTTTCGCCGCATAATTATATTAAACTAATAATTTGCACACGGCTTATTAGGGCATCTATACTATATTCTTGTCTAGTTGATGCTTATAAATTATTATATGTGAAAATGCATTGCTGTTTCTCTATATATAGGAATAAATCTGTAGAAAATGTATCTTAATTTTTCTCTATACATCATTTTAATTTTCTAATTAAATAGGTTAACATATTCAGATATGTTGGATGGAGGCAAATTGAAGCCCCGCCCCGCCCCGGGCGGCACTAACGCTGGCTACGCCACTGGTAAACAACTCACAGCTGCTAGTAGCGTGTGGCATCCCTAGTAGAATTACTGGTATGAATCAAAATGGTTATCCATCTTTACTGTCCAGTCACCCTAGTTGTCCAAGATCTAGAACATCATAATTAAAAAAATGAGACGTGCTGCGGGACGAAAACAGTTTTCAGATTTGCAGTCAGCACGTGAAATTTGTTAAAGAACAAGTGAAAGAATCCCAGTAGCAAAATGCTTTTTGACCGATGTAATTAAACGGGCAACAATTAAAACTTAAAAGCAGCTGCTAAAAACTAAAATAGGCAATTAAGGGTTTTGAATTGTAACAGGCCAGATAGCTAAAATCCCAAGAAGTGTATTACCTTAGTAGTAAATAAATGGGGTCTAACTGAGAATTTTTTTAAATGAAAACCCGCAGGACCGTGATTGAGGACCCCCTGCACTTTCACCTGCCTCATCTGCCCTGACTCATCTCAGTTCTGACTATCGGCAGGCTGCCAAAGGACGTGGAGCCAACCCGGAATGTCACCGTCACGTTTTAATGGGGTCTCGGTCTTATTTCTGGTACTTTTCCCTGATCCCCCCACTATTTTATAGTTGCTGAGGATAACTTCATTTGAAGTTTGGACCAGAGTTCAAATTTACTGTTAGCTCAGACTTGAGAGTATTCTGAAAAGTTTCATCTGACTGAGGCTTGTGCTTCCCGTTTGATTTTCGTTAATTTAATTTTAAGTTGAATTTTTTTTTTTTCTATAAAAACGAGAGCCATGTCCTCGGAGGAAAACGTCCCCATTTTGTTCTATCAAATAAGGACAGAATTTCTTTTGGAGGTTCTTGTTTGTGTTTTAAAGTGCCTTGAGTATGGTAAAGGCGTTATATAATTAAAATGCATCATTATTGTTATTATCCTCGCTTCCACTCTGACTAGCCCATTTGATTAAATACACTCCATTATTAAATGACATTTCTCTGTCGTCCTGTTTCATGTCTTTTTTTGTGCCACTTATTTATGCTCATGTTGCTTTCTTGGTTCTGTGCGTTGCTCTTTATTTTTGGTCTTGCCTATAAGCTGCCTGTGTTGTGTTCCATGTGTTTGCTGGTTGGTCCCCGCCAATCACCTGCCAATCACATGCCAATCACCACCCAGAACTGCCCTCCCCCTACCAGTCCGGAGGGTCTCTCTCTCTCTCTCTCTCTCTCACAGTTCCTGACGGTTCATTTTGAATGCACTTGGGAGTTGGTGAGTTTACTTACTGACTTTGTCTCTCGTTTCTTGGATTTATTGGATTTCCTGAATTTTTGACCCTGTGCTCCGATTTTTGACTACGGCTTGGATTCTGTTTTGCTTAGGATCGCCTTACTGCTGTCTGCAGTTCCTTTATGTCTTTGCGTTCAATGGAGTTTCACATTATGTCTGAGTATTTTCACTAAGAATGAACCTTTTAATTTTATAAAGATTCTACAAAGCCCTTCTCGTATCTAGTCGGGGTTTAGCAGTATGCTGCCCTCCAGTGGGCACCTTTGGAAGTTACTGAGATTGTCACGCACGCGCATCAGAGGAGCGCCTCACAGTCTCGATCGAGGTATGTGAAAACCCGCCAGGGCGAGAGGGGGCGCTGTCGCTAACATTCGCCTCCCCTTCTCTCCCCACAGCACCGAGACACCGCCCATTGAGGGCACATGGCCCCGCCCCTTCTGGTTTTGTCATATAAGGCGCCCGGCTGTGCAGAAGGAGGCATCAGTTGCAATACGCAGAAAAGCGCAGGACCCCTGATTTCCACGGGAAAGAGACAAATTGCTTTTATTATTTATTTTCATCAAGTGGGCTGCTTATTGAAGCCAAGACGCATATTTTTTGTTGGACTTATTAAATTGGACAACCTAATTGGTGTCCCAGCTATTCATCCACTTTGTGCCATATCATTGCTGCACGTGGCCACAGGATGTCTGTGTTTTGGGACTCCAAGTTCACGACAGCCTCATCCGCCTCATCCCCTTATAAGAACGGCTCTTGAGATCCGTCTTTTGATGGAGAGATTAAACTGGTCTCCGCACTGTCACCGAGTTTAAGGCTGTTGCTGTGTAATTCATATCACTTCTTTGCGTTTTCAATGCTTTCTCGATTTGCTCTCTTTGCATTTCCGACACTTTGATATTCTGGCCAAACACAGCAGACACAAGAAGTTTCAGTTATTCATCAGAAGCCGAGGCCTGACGTACCTTCTGTCCAATTCTTCCGTTACATCCTTGAGATCCTGCAAGTCCAGTCACACCAGGCGGACCCCTTCCTCCCTGCACGAATAAGATATGTAAATTAGCTTTAAATCATACAACATGCAGCTTATAATTCAACAATACAACCTTGTATTGTGCCCTTTATTTAAGGTGGGCACAGGGGGGAAAACAAAAAAAAAAAAGAAGAAAAATAAAAGATCTGACAGACGTTCAAATATGATCAGCAGGAACATTCTGAGTACTACAGTGGGAGTCTAACGTCTGTTTAACCAGGAACTTGTGATAAAAAAAAAGCTGGAGGTCATTTCAAAATTCAAAAATTTAAAGAATCGTCATAGAAATGAACAATCAGATGAACCCCCAATAAATGAATTCAAATTAATTTTCATCCATCTCATGTTTTACTTACAAAAAATACAAACTAGTTTTGACACGGATCAATACGTATCAGTTAGTGGTGCCTCCATGATATCCTGTGTTTAAGCATACTGGACATACCTGTGGGTCATTTTAGTTTAAATTCTAGGTGTCTTGTGATTTCAAGTACAGTAATATCGCTTCACTAGCTGTGCTACCCATTCAAGATGGGATGAAATCGAAATAATCATCACAGACCACCTTATATTCACTGTAGATGTTTTAGTGCAGTACCTTGCAGTAATAAAATGAATTGCATCTGTCATTTCAACAGATGGCGGATCACAGACATCTGTAGTAATAAAGTGTGTTGCATTTTCCATTCCAACAGATGGTGCATCACAAACAATTTATACTAATAAGGTGCATTGTATTTGCCATTCCAACATATGCCACATCACAAACAATTTTTAATACTATCCTATGTGTATGGCGATTTTCCCGATGATAATGACCTCAAGGAGGCGGTGCCAGGTTGGCTGGAGGACCAGGATGAATCCTTCTATTCTAAATGTGTTAAATCACTAAAGGCAAATTGGACCAAGTGTGTGAAAGTCAAGGGGATTGCATCAAGGTGAGTTGGACCATCCGAATTTATTTTCATAGTCAGGTAGTGAAATTAATAAACAACCCACATAATAAATATTGTGTGAATACGTATCTGACTGTTTGGCCGGTTGCTATGTTTTGTGCCATTTGGTATGGGTTTCATAAAAGTAGTGTTATTATTTGTGATGTGCCATCTATTGGAACGAAAAAATGCAATGCATTTATGAAGTTCATTTTACTACTAGAAATGTTTCTAATGCACCATCTGTTGGAATGAAGAATACAATGCATTTTATTACTACAAATGTTTGTGATGTGCCATCTGTTGGAACAAAAAAACACAATGCGCTTTATTATTACAAATGTTTGTGATGCATAATCTATTACTATAAAAAATGGAATGCGTTTTATTGCTGTAAATGTTTGTGATGCGCCATCTGTTGGAATGAAAAATTCAATTAATTTTGCTACTTTAAATGTTTGTACCATCTGTAGGAATGAAATGTGCAATGCATTGTATTAATACAAATGTTTGTGATGCACCATCTGCTGGAATGAAAAATGCAATGCATTTTATTACTATGTGCATTATGAAATACATTCCAATGGATGGTGCACAGCAAATGTTAATGCTGAATATGCAGAAGTTGGCGTTGATTACTTAGATTTCAACCCATTCTTAAACAGGTGGCATAGCTAGAAGAAATGTGAAATACTAAGCAATACTTTTTCCTCAATCATGTTTGGTGTAAAAATGTAATCAAAGTAAGTCTTACATTTTTACCCTCAACTCCATGAGTTATGTGACCGAGTTCTTCCAAACATAACAAGTGCTGTCTGTTCAGGACTGAAATTAATATTCTGCATTTGAATTACTTTCATTTTTGAAAGTAAAAGAACATTTGGATTTTTGAAAAGTGTCTCTTTAATTATGCCAATAGAGCAGCATTTCTGGCCACTGTGCCCACACATATTAAGTGAGCTTTTCTGTGTATGTTGGCCCTCATCTTCCTCCTCTCCCGCCATTCAAAAGAGAATTGAGGCACATCTGTGGAATGTGAGCTTAATGAATCATCAGCAGAGCCTTCTTACCGGAGAGCCTTCTTCACCAGGGTGGCCTTGATTTCCCACACGTCCTATGTGTCCCTGTAAAAAACATTCACAGTCAGACGCTTAGTGCTCTTCTGTAATGGGGAAAGCACACAGACACACCCATAATTCTCTGGTCAATGTCACAGACTTTGTGCTTTTTTTTAAAAAACAATTGCTATTACACAAGATCTGTAACCCATGGATTCAAGTATTCATGGAAGGCGGTTGACAAATCAACGTTGCGTCTGCGCCCCCCCCCCAAGCTCTAAAACTTTACAAAAAGAAGGAATTAAACTCGGGTTAACGAGAAGCAGTACAACGTGACAAATCACACAACTCCGTGAAAGCATCCCATCCACAAAGCTACCGCCAGCTTGAACTTCTTCTGACCACCAATGACGTGCTGCCTGACAGAGCAGGTGCTGTGTGAAGGGTTTCCAGGTATGGCAGGTTCAGCCACCATCTCCGCCCTTTTTTATTTTTTCATTCTATTGTGGTACATAAAACACACAACATCAGACTTGTGAGCGTCTCTTCTGTTCAGGGGGTTCAAACAGGTGAAATAGGTGAGGTAATCGTGTTCTAGCAGATAAAAACGGGGCGGAGTGGTGGCTTTGAGGCTAAGGATGAGGCCGAATCTTGATCTGTCCTGAATCTTTATTGTTTTTATATATTGTGTTAATTTGATCGCAAATATTGTAATTTATGTAAATAAATAAAATTCAAAATAATGTTTTTTTATTCTCTCTGTGAATACAATAAATGTGTTTAATCCATTTTGATTTATTTTCTCTTTCGGCACCAGGCGTCGTTTCACCACGCCAAGACTCTGTTTGGCAGCACTCCCACCACAGCTGGAAGTGCTGCCGCTGCTGAAAGAAGCTCATTGGGAACCTGGAGTGCTTCGGGACGTCCTATAAGAGGAGCCAGTTTCCAGTACTCGGGGAGCCGGAGTCGGGAGGAGGTGGATGACAGCTTGCTGAGAGAAAGAGAGAAGAAAAGGACTGTGAGCTGAACTTTGGTGCGTCTATTGTGCTGTGCTCTGGGGAGCGAGGAAGAGCACCGCCCAGCTGGAAATAAAGAGTGTTGCACTTGTGTCTCTGCCCATCTGTGTCGGGGTTTGGGCGGCTGTACACACCCCTGGGTTCCACAGGGTCTTATGACTTTTTCTACATTAGGCAGCATTTTGTGTAACCATCCATCGTTGGGGTCACGTTTCACATTCCTAGGAGCGTGGCCACCAGGGTCGAGATGTCAACTTCATCGATACGACGAAATGGAAGGTCAGCATTTGCACCCTAGAATGTTCAAACGTCAAGTTTTCTTCCATAAATCCTGATGTTTGCGTGGGGAGTTGTATCCACCCGACAATCGAGACCCTTTTTGTGCATACACAAGCTTTAGAAATGAAGCTCGTCTTCCTACTTTCCGTTTTTTGGACTGACATCTTGGCTCTGTTAAGTACAGTCTCTTAGTGTAATCATTCATTCTGTTCAGTTTTAGGGTTTGTGTCTTTTATTCTGTTTTCTGTTTTGGGAAAGCGAAACCATTGGTCTGCTGCTGAACGTATGGCATTGCTACCCAGAGGACTGCAGTTCAGCAGGAGTGCCCAGTAGAGATCGGTGCCCACTGTCATTCAGAGAGAAACTGTTGCCTGTTTTGAATTTCGTCTCATTTCTGGGTGCCATGTTGAATTCTGTTGTCACGGCAGCTTCTCTCGTCACTGGGGGTTTGTGGGGGTGACCCCTGGCATTATGCAGTGTTGGGGTTAAAGGATCACTCAATTCACCATGCTCTCTTCCTAGCTCATTCATGCCTTTATAAAGGATTTTTTTGGAGTATCTGGCCGTACTCCACAACTGAGGGCATGACACCATGTGCAGCCTTATAGCGCCTCTCCTCTGCATGCTAGGGTAAGGTGTGGAGTGTAACGTGCCAGTGCTTGAGCGGGTAGCCACTATCACCTGGCCCATATCATGACACGATTGCTGTTAAAATGACAATACAGTCCATAAGAAACATTGAGGGTTCAGCCAGTCACCTTACCAAGAAAGCCAGCAAGTCACATGTAGCAAAAGGACGTTTGTGAGGCATGGATGCTATCCAGTGACCTGCGATGAAGACTGGACTCCTTCATGTGTGTCTCTTCGGAGAATCCTTGGGTGCCGCTGGTTTGACTTTGTGTTGCTCACGGAGTCCCAAATGAGGCACATGACCCGAGGGAGTGTCGGTTATGGCACTACGGTCATGTGGCGCGATTACCTGAGGGAGATCTGGCTGATTTTTGAGGACCCGAGTGGCTGGACCAGGCCAAGGGGATGCCCATGTAACACCTGGCTGCAGCAGATAGATGGGTGGGCAGATAGATAGGCTGAACCCGGGGGGGCTGCCAACTGAGATCCTGAGCTGTTTTGTCGTGCGGTAGGTGCTGTAGCAGCGCAGGTTCCCCAACCTGACCTGATTTTTTGAACATTTGCACATGTCTGCCGTGACCATATAATGCATATTTGACCAATGAAAAAGGTAGGATTGATGATCCCCTTATCGACAGTCTGTTTTTTTGTAATGTGGCGGACAACAAAGTACTTTGATCTCGTTCATTAACTGTCGAGTAACAAAACCTTTTCTTTTCACAAAAACATACTTGCTGCATTCTTTATGTTGTTGGCCATCTTGTTCGTTATTCACAAAGATCGATTGTTTTCAGGAAACACACCTCGCATTGTTCAGTTAGGGTCGCCATCATGTAAAAATTGTCCTTCACCACTGGCATAGGAGCCGCCCCTTCCAAGGGACTCAAAGGGTTCCCTCCACAGATCTCCACTGGACCAGTCACAATAATATATGTTTAATTTTCAGAAACATTTTGTGCATTTTAGGACACGTGAGAGTCTCGTGCGTTCTGTCTCATGACTTCACAGGCCACAGGTGACCATCTGCGATAACATTTGAAGTCTGCCAACGTTAGCGAGTAGACAAGGAAGAGGACCATCATGAGCAGAAAAAGAAAACGTGTAAGTAGTCCTCAAAAAGGTGCCAACACGCTGACCCCAAACGCAGGGGCTGAAGGGAGCCTTTATAATTTATGCAAACCGTTAATCTTCTCATGGCCTCCCCTCTTTTCTAAATTGAAGACTAAGCACATGTTCAGGAAATTAAAGCTGAAAAGCAAGGATTAAACAAGCAGAATTCTTTTCTACTTGAGCACATAAAATGGAAACGCGCGACCCTAGATAGCTCTGAAAAACAACTCTTGGCTTTGACTTTTTCATTTTGAACTGTTACACGAGATTCGCGGCCCTTACCTTTTCTCCAACTTGTCCGTATGGGCCGATGGGTCCTCTGGTGCCCATACATTTGCAGAAAGCACAGCAGCAGGCCCTTTCGGCAACGGTGTCCTGGAAGACAATTCAGTGCAGATGGTTAAATTCTCATTGATCAGCTCCGGAAAATGTGCTGAATTAAAAAGAGAAATCATTCTGGTTACACTGAGGAAGAGATGGGGTTAAAGTCCTAGCACAGTTAGTACAATTTCTAAAATATTATATGAAAGCCGATCACTGCGTATACCATTTATGGATTAACATCCACCTGAACAAGGAATTTCTGAAAGTGGAAAAAAAAAGCAGAAACTTAAAAACAAATGTTGGGATACTTGGGCAAACGAAAGGTAAAATTATGGTATGGCTTTTCTCATTTTAGGATGGCTCCTGTTTCATGGAGGTGGGGTTAACCAGAATGGGTGAAATAGACTGAAGCCATGCACCTCTGAGACTTGAACTCCTTGCCGTTTGTATTACACATCATTTATACATCTGTTATATTTTAGCAAAAATTGATAATAAAAGTGACGCCTATCATCGTCCTGGAGATGACGTTAATCTGCATCCGTCCCTACATATGGGCCCTCCAACCTGCAGGGAAAAACTTGGGGGTTGGTGGCAGAATTGGCACTCCAGTCACCATATAAAACCTCACACTGTTCCACTCCATCTGAACTGGTGTGGTGCTGAGGTATCGCCCGTTGCATGGCTGCACTCGGGTCCTAATCTGGATCCTGAGTTGGTTTGTCATGTGGTGGGTGAGGCAATGCGCTGTATCAGTGCCCGCTCCCTGTCATTAACCGCAGCTTTGGCTAGCAATGGGCTCCACCCTTAGCCCCTCCTTTCACCTGCTTTGTGCTACACTCTTAGCTCTGCCCTTAGCCCCACCTTTGGCTCCACCTTTAACCACACCCTTTGGCTGGCATTGGACTCTACCCTTAGCCCCTCCTTTAACCTGTACCGAGTTTCCACCTTTAGCCTCTCCTACTGCCTGCAGTGTGCTCCACACTTAGCCCCTCCTTTAGTCTGCTTTGAGCTCCACTATTCATCCCTCCTTTTTTTTACATTGAGCTCCACCATTAATCTCCTCCTACTGCCATTTGTGTGCTTTGCCCTTAACCCCTCATTTTACCTGTATTGAGGTCATTCCTTAGCCCCGCCTGTTTTCTGCATATAGCTCTACCCTTATTTCTTCCTCTTTTCTATATTTAGCTCCACCCTTACCTCCTTCTTTTACCTGAATTGAGCCCTTTTGCCTGCATTGTATTCCACCCTTATCCCCAACTTTGGCTGGCATTGGACTCCACCCTTAGGCCACTCCTTTTCCCTAAACTGGACTCCACCCATAGCCTCTTCTTTTCCCTGCATTATGCTGTGTCCTTAGCACCTTTTTTTCTACATTAAGCTCCACTCTATTCATCCTTTCACCTGCATTGTGTTCCACCATTAGCTCTACCCTTAGCCCATCCTTTTGTCTATATTTTGATCCACCCTCAGCCCCTCCTATTTGCCTACATTGTGCTCCAACTCATTCCCTCCTGTGGCTGGCATTGGACCCTTAGCCACTTATTTTGCCTAAATTGGGCTCATCCCATAGTCCCTGCAATAGGCTGTGCCCTTTGCCCCTCTTTTTACCTGCATTAAGTTCCGTCCATAACCCCTACTTCTACCTGCATTGTGCTACACCCTTATTCCCTCCTTTGGCCGGCACTGAACCCCACAATTAGTCACTCATTTTGCTTAAATCAGGCTCCACCTCCATTTCCCTGTAGTAGGCTGTGCCCATAGCCCCTCCTTTGTTTAACAGTGAGCGCCACTCAGCCCTGCTTTAATTCTGTATTGTGCTCCACCCTCAGCTCTGCCCTTAGCCCTTCCTTTTACTTTCATTGGCTGGCATTGGACTCCACCCTTAGCCACTCCTTTTGCCTAAAGCAGGCTCCACCCATAGCCTTTTCTTTTGCTTGAACTGGGCTCCACCTCCATTTTTCCTGTAGTAGGTTGTGCCCTTAGCTCCTCATTTTTTTAGCATTGAGCTTCATTCTTAGCCCCGCCTTTCATCTGCATTGTGCTCCACCCTCAGTTTTGCCCTTAGCCCCACCTTTTTTCCTGCATTGTGCTCCACTCTTATTCCCTCCGTTGCTTGGCATTGGACGCCACCCTCAGTCACACATTTTGTTTAAATCAGGTTCCACCCATAGCCTTTCCTTTTGCTTGAACTGGGCTCCACCTCCATTTTTCCTGTAGTAGGTTGTGCCCTTAACCCCTCCTTTTTTCCTGCATTGTGCTCCACTCTTAGCTCCGCCTTTCATCTGCATTGTGCTCCACCCTCAGCCACTCATTTTGTCTTCATTGGGCTCCACCCTTGGCCCTTCTTTTTTGCTTATATCGAGCACTTCGCTTAGGTCGTCCTTCTGCCAGTATTTTTGCCCCTTCAATACCCATCTGCTGTTATACAGCATTATTTCTACTCCAGTCACTTGTTGGGAGGTGCCAGACAAACAAAAGGGTGCTGAACTAGAAGTCGTCGATCCGCTCTTGTGTTGTGCTTGTTAGCTCTAGTTTAATATTCTCAATTATTTTAGTTTAGTTTGTCTCAGTAAGCCGTGGCCCTGACTAATGCCTGTTGCATAAGAGTGCTGCTGTTGCCGAGGGGTTGCCAGTTTCACTGTGTTAGACCAGCATGCACCTCACGCACACTCTGATTCATGCATTATTTTTTGATCTGTAGGCAATGTAATGGATTTGGAAGCCCTTCATCCAATTATTTCTGAAGCAGGAGTGCATATCCTGCCATATAACACAAAGTAATGCAAAGCCAACCATCCACCCCTCCATCCATCTTATCCCCAGCAGGGTTGCAGGGCAGCTGGTGCCAATACTGGCAAGCGTCAGGCACAAAGCAGGAGCACCACCTGGAGAGGACGCCATGTCACTTCATTGTGAACACACACACACACATATTAGGGGCTGGTTTAACTGTTCCAATGTCTTTGGACTTTGGGGGGACACCTTCATATCTGAGAGTGAAGGGTTAAGGGGTCTATTCAGCTGAAGCGCTAACGATTATTTTTTTCTTCACTGTGGCTCCACTTTCAAGCTCCGACGGGCCGTTTCCAATGACCTTTAAAAATGTGTTTTTTTTTTTGTCCAGACTTAGCCTGCTGTCTCCTGTAGCTTAGACATAAATAAAATTAATAAAAACAGCTGCCCCCATATTGAAATATAACCTTATCAAAGCTGGAAAGTTTATGTCTAGTCTGTTAACTATGAGACTGCAGGATAGCTTTGAGCATAAATAAGTTATATGACTTGAAACGGTCATCTTGACGACAGTAACCACAATTAAAAAAAACAAAACGGGAGACATTTTTGTAAAAGGTTCAATCAATTGGTAATGCACTCAGTTTCTTTAAAAACCCACATATCTATTACTGAGATGAAGACTGGACTCCTTCATGTGTGTCTCTTTGGAGAATCCTTGGGTGCCACTGGATTGACTTTGTGTTTCTCATGGAGTCCTGAATGAGATACATGACCTGAAGGAGCGTCAGTTACGGCACTACGGCCATGTGGCACGATTACCCGAGGGTGATCCTCATTGTTGAGGACCCGAGAGGCTAGACCAGGCTAAGGGGATGCCCACGTAACACCAAGCTGTGGCAGATAGTGGGTCATTTCCCGAGGGTGGGAGTGGACTGTGTGTCTGCATGGGGTGGGCTACCAACCGGGACCCCGAGCTGTTTCATGGTGTGGTGGGTGTGGCAATGGCGCTGTACCAGTGCAGGCTGCCCAATCTCACCTGAATGCAAAATGAAACCTGCCTATTTTGGTCAACACTGCTGGCAAACAATGATGGAAAAGAATCCCTTAGTTCCTGACTCTTTGCTGTATAAGTGTTAAATTATTTAATTCATTTATTAACAGCGATCAGTAAAGATGGTGATTCCCCCCAACTCTGTCAGATGAAGCTTATATTCATAAACACCACATTTACTATGACTGCTCATCCAGAAATAATTACCACTCAAAATTATGGTAAAACTGGGTTTAACTAGGAAAAGAAAATCCGAGCACATCACACCAGTCTTAGCATCACTACACTGGTTACCTGTGCCATTTAGAATTGATTTTAAAATACTGCTTAGAGTTTATAAAGCCTTAAATAATCGGCTCCTTCTTATATTTTGGAATGCCTGTCATCTTGCACTCAAATCATAGATCTTCAAATGAGGGTCTGCTTAGAATTCCAAGAGCTAAACTTAAAAGAAGTGGTGAGGCGGGAGGCCTTCTGCTGTTATGAGCCTCAAATCCAGAATACGAGTTTACTGTTAGAAATTCACCAGGCTGATACAGTAGAGCACTTTAAAAAAATGCTAAAAATTCATTATTGTAACATGGCTTTCTCAGAGCTTCATCTTAGTTAAATCCTGATGCTCTGTATATTCAGTTAATTATCATGATTATTCATGGTGGCTCCACAAACTGTACTAACCCCTACTTTCTCTGTTGTCCTTCTTCCGGTTTTCTGAGGTGATAACCTGCGCCACCACCACCTGATCAAAGCACCGTGATGTCCCTCCATTGATGGATTAAAGGCCAGAAGTCCACATGACCGTCATCATCAAGTTCTTCCATGAGAACCCTGAACACAATGAGGACTGATTGAGGTCATTTATTTGAGGTAGAATGCCTAGAGGGGGCTGGCTGGGTGGTCTCATGGCCCCCTGTAGATTTTTTTGTTTTTGGTTTTTCTGTCCACCCTAGCCATCGGACCTCACTTTTATTCTATGTTAATTAGTGTTCAATAATTTTAACTCTTATTTATTTTGTCTTGTTTCTCTTTCTTCATCCTGTAAAGCACTTTGAGCTCCATTGTTTGTATGAAGATGTGCTATACAGGGTGGCCCAGATCTAATTATGCAGATCCAGATCGTCTGGATGACTTTGATTTACGTGGGGACGATTCCAGTTCGGCGCAAAGACCATTCTTCACGTCGTCAGTTCGCACACTTTTCGATGGTCCAGGAGTTTTCGGTTGATTTTCTATGTAATAAACTTAATAAGTTATAGTGTAATGAAAATTGCTTTATTAGATCTGGACCACTCTATAGAAATAAATGTTGTTGTTTTTGTTAAACACTAAAGCCAGGATTATAATGTTTGATCAAATAGAAATTTGTAGTAATTTATGAATCAAATGCCAAACGCATATGCCTATACACTTTGCGGAAACGTAACACCTGGAATACTTACGAGTATTCGGTTCAATAAGATGCTTATCGAAGGATTGTCGATGGTTAATTGAGGCACGTATGGAAATCTTCCTCCAAAATCAAGGTGATGAATATCGTCGATCCTTGAAGCTCCTTCCAGAGCAACAGTAACAAGAGCACTGAGTCCTGTGGAAGCAAACGAAAACGCATAAGAACTGTGAAAGAAATAGACACGGCTCAAGAAAACCTGGGCAACTTTTAACAACAATTGTTTGTATAGCCCAAAATGACAAAAAGGACACCTCAGTAGACCTTAACAGGCGAGTTTAAGCAGCAGCCCCTCCGCCTGGACTCTAAGAAGTCAAAGAGAGACGGCCCTGGTGCGGGTGTGCAATGAATGTCTTAAAAAACAGAGCAAATATCAAAAAGAACAAAATTAGGAGTGGTCTCTCCTCGACTTTCTCGTATACTCAGATATGCAGATGGATAATCGAGGAGTAAACCACAAGACAATGATTTTTATATTATGTACATTAAAGAACCATCAACAAACAATCAAATCAAATGAATAATATTTTCAACCATTATTTTAAAAGTAAAGTTGAATAAATCAAACTCTGCAGCTGCATGAATAAAAGGTAAAGTACCATTTCCAGTTAATGGAAATAGCCTAATAGTTGACCAAAGTCTATGTTTTGTACCTAATACTTGTATGCAAAATTTGGTTGACCAAAGTGAAAGCAAAGTCAAGTTATCGTGTTTACACACAGACATAATTCCAAAAATGATATTTTCGCACTCAGGGAGGTCTAAAATGTCGAGATTCATCAAAATCTCAAAATGGAATTTTTGGATGGTTACAATACTTTCCCTCTACTTTGCATACAAGGAAGTAACATGGAGTCCTCTTCTCAGAGCTCGATTGTCAATCTGTCATGGCCACCTCAGAACTACAATACAATAATACGATAGAATGTGTTTTTTGTCACCAACTACCGACACAGACTGCTGCGACATCTCCAAAGGCAAAATGGAAGAATAGATTATTACCAATTACTAAATACAGAGCTAGCACATACTGTATAAAGATACTGATTTGTTAAAACACGCATAAACAAAGTAGAAACTGCAAATGGAACCCAGCAACATCAGTCCATTAATTAATTGTATAACTGCAGACAGATGACAACGGAGGTGATGAAATTGTAAGAAAGAGAGTCCAAGACAAAGACAGAGTCCTTCCCCAGTAGAAGTTATACTTTGTAAATATTTGATAAAGTTATAGCGAGTATCCCCTGGTTATACCAGTGCCATACATAAGGGTAGTCTGTCTGTTCTGCAATCCAAATTTAAAGAGTTCAGTGCCAGGCTGAGGAGCAGAACTGACAAGGTAGCCATCTCCGAAGTTCTACCACATGGCACTCCAGGTAAGATTGAGGAGATTAGAACGGGTGACGTGTGGCTCAAATCATGGCGTAGGGTAAAAGGGTATCAGTTTATGGGGCCTTGGGACTCCTTTTGGAAGAGATGGGACCACCGCGCTGGGTTACGTTTTAACTGGAAGAGCACCAATGTGCTGGAGAGGCGTAGGAGTAGGCTAGTCGAGGATTGTTTAAATTAGAGAATGGGTCAGGGAGTTTAGGACAGGCCAGGTTTAGAATGGCACATGGAGGAACAAACACAAGTGTAAAGATAAATATGCACAGTAATGTCAATTGAACTCAAGTTTAAGGGCCAAAGTAAAATGAGCAGCACATTCAAAACAGTTAACCTTAATGCTAGAAGTATCAAAAATAAAACAATGAGTTGGTGTTGTATGTAGCTGAGGATACTTATGATATTGTGGCACTAACGGAAAGCTAGTTAAAAATAAAAATAAAAACATGAGGATGAGTATAACATAGAAGAGTACATATTAGGAAGGATAGACAGAACACAAAAGGAGGTGGGGTTGCTATTTATGTCAGACAGAATTTAAATTCAATTTTTCTTCAATTGAACGACGAGTTCCAACTTAGTGAGGACGTCTGGCTTCAACTAGAAAACGTTAGGGAAAGGGGACTTATTTTAGGAGTGTGTTATAGGCCACCCAATATTTTCAATGCACATCTTTTTGGTAATATTAAAAAGGAAAGTTTACATGGGGATATTATAGTCATGGTGAATTTTAACTAATTGAATTTTAACTGGGATAACCTTGGAAATAGCGAAGCACAAGAGCAGGTGTTTTTAGAAGTAATGAGTCAGGTCAGTTTGGGGAGCCTGCACGATGAAACAGCTCAGGATCCTGGTAATCACTAACTGTTTTAACTCAATATATTAAAGCACCAACGTGGGGTGAAGCCTGTCTGGATGTAGTATTTTCTATTAATCGGAATAGAATTGAGTGTTTAGAGATGGTAAGACCCTTAGGGTCACATGACCATAATATAATACAGTTCTCAGAGTTTTGTAAGATTGCGGATGCAAAGACTAAAATTGCTAAGTTTAACTTTGGTAGGGTAAATTTTGAGCAGAGGTGGCAAAGTCTAAGAAGGATAGACTGGGATAAGCTTGTAAGTGTGGAGACAGTCGAGGGGCAGTAGAACAGGTTTGAAAATGATTTACATGTAATGAAGGGCAGGTACACACCTACATCTGGAATTAATAGGAAATTTAAAAAAATCTGCAGTGGGTTGATGAAGAGTTAAAAAAGAAGCTGCAAAGGAAGAAACAGACAATAAGACATATAGGACTATCCATCCATCCATTTTCCAACCCGCTGAATCCAAACAGTGAATCATTGGATGTATGAGAAGATGACGGCAACCAATAAAAAGGACAGTAGGGAGGCTAAAAGACAGAGAGGAATATAGCAGATAAGGCGAAAGACGACCCAAAGAGACTCTTTCAGGATTTTAGTATTAAAAGAACATTCTGTCATGTTTCAGCCAGCATGTCTCCCCTGGCTGGGGTTCAAAGTTATATTTCTTGTTTGTTTGACTAATTTTGTTCCATTTGTTGGTATTTATGTTTCTTTTATACCTTGGTTATGACACTTGTGTTTTGTGTCTGCACTCAATGTTATGAACGGTACCGAAGATTCAAATCGGACAGATGGTCCCAAAACTGGACAGCGATCACACTGGTCACCGCCTCGATCCACTGGACTGATTCCCTTCATAATTTTAAACACTTCACTCAGGTCTCCTCTTCATCTCCTGTAAAGGCTCAGCTCTTTTTATCTTTCCTCATAACTCATCCTCTGTAGCCCTGAATCAGCCCAGTTGCTCTTCTCTGGACTTTCTCTAGTGCTGATGTGTCTGGTGGGCCCAAAACTGCACTCAGGACTCCAGATGAGGCGTCACCAGTGTGTTAAAAACCTGTGACTTGTACTCCACACATCAAGGCGCTATATAACCTGACATTCTGTCTGGAAGCTGTTAGCTTAGAGTCCACTATGACTCCTAAATCCTTCTCCTAAGTTGTAATCTTGATTTTCAGACCTCCCATTGTGTATTCAAACCTCACATTTTTCCTTCCTATGTATAATTCTTTACATTTCATCTGCCATAAATCTGCCCAAGCCTGTCTGCTGTCCAAGTTCATCTGTGATGATTTAACAGATTCTCGATTATTTGCTAATCCACCTGTCTTGGTATCATCTGCAAAGTTAACCAGCTTGTTACTTATATTCCTATCTAAATCATTTATATTTATACTACAAATAGCAGTGGCCTCTATCACTGCCCCCTGCTGGACACCACTCTTAATATCAGCCTATTCTGATGAGGTTCATTGCACCATCAGGCTCTGCTTCCTGTGTCTGAGCAAATTCTGCACCACACCCTGAACTCCACTTCTTTCAGTTTGATTTATTTGCATTTATTAGTCACAGACAGACCCCCAAAGCAGACCAGCAATGAAAAAGTCAGTATGCTCTCAAGGCGACGTGTTTTATAGCTCTGTAGGATCTTCACCTTCCTCATCCTCCTTAATAAATAGCTGCACTGTTGACATTTTGTTCACATATTGTCATGTCTCAGCCAGGGTTCCTTCCATCCTTCCATCCATCATATTGATATTTTATGTCCCTTTTATTCATTTTGGATTCTTTTGTTTTTATTTATCATTACTTGTGTTTATGTCTCACTGCCTCAGCTAATGTCTTGTGTGTTTTATGGGTGGCCTCTGAATTGCCGGTCAGCGCCCGGGTCCGCTCTCCACCTTATAAATCCTGAGGCGGTTCATTGTGGATGCGCTCCGGGAGTTTGGTGAATTCTTGTGCCTTTTTTGTGCTTTTTTTAATTATTCGGATTTTGACTTTCATGCTCAGTGTATGACTAGTTTTCAGGATCACTGGATTTGTCTTCTTTGGTTTGCCTTGAGTGTCAACTCCATTTTGCCTGATCGGAGCTTCTGTGTAATTGGAATACTATTTTGTGAGAAACAAACCTTTTATTTCATAAATATGTTAAATGTTCCTTTTCTTGATTATTTGCACTTTTCTTTGTTTCTGACTTTGTTTATGTACGTAAGCTGCCTGTGTTTCGTTCTGCGTGTTTTTTGGGTGGTCCCCCAAGAGGCCAACTGCCCACCACCCTATAAATCCTGACGGTCTCTGTGACGATGCGAGTTCATTACATGCTCCCATCTTCTGTCTGCGGAGCCCTTGAACCCGTCACCGTCAGTAATGTTACTGATGAGCTTAGCGGTGAGGCAACAACATAGCAAGGGGATGGTGCAAAAGTGTCAAGTGCTTTTATTAAAACAAAACCAAAGTGTCCGATTAAAGTGCAGTGCTTCAAAAGTCATTAAATAAATAATCCATTAAAACAGATGTGAAGTGGAGGTTAAAACCAATAAATAGAAAAAGTCTTAAAAACAACGAGGTTAAAATACTGCAGGAAAACGGTCTCCTTTAAAAACCGAAACACAACACAAAGCCCGGTGTCTTCTTTTTACTCGTGGCTTTTCCTCGACTGACGACCAATGCTTGTGCTCGTTCAGCATTCTTCCTACAATCAATGAGCAGGTCTCTTGTCTTCCTCTCATTGATTTGAAGGCTCTGCTCCTGGCATCCTCTCTCAACCTTCATGCGTCATCGTAGGGACGGTATTAGGCGGTTGATGAGCAGTACCTGGCCGCTCAACCTCTCATCTTCATCCTCTGCAGCATCTTCTTCAAAACGTGCCCCATTGTTCGCGGTGTCAATCAGTGCCCTGTTATCTACAAACCTAACAGCTAAACAATGGCTGTCAGATCCTCTCAGGCTGTCAGTACAGCTAGAGAAGAGTACAGGGGTGACCGCCATGCCTTGTGGAGCTCGTATTGATGTATGATGGAGTGCAGAAATAGACAAATGGCACCCTGTTAAGGAGAAGGTCCATAATCCAGAGAGTGAGATGAGGTCCACCTGTAAGTCCTGTAATTAACTGTATAGGATATCAGGCTTCATGTAGTTAAAGTCCAGGAGCAGCACTCTCACCAAGGAGTGCGGCTCCTCCAAGTGTGTAGAATTGGTGTGCATCATCCACTGAACCAACCGTTCGGTCTGTCTGTCAATCACAAAGAGGAGCTGACCTGAACAGTGCGACGAGCAGGAAGCAGCCGCTGCACACATTTGGCCAAGAGTGATGTAAGGACCACCGGACGATAATCATTTAATTCAACTGGACTGTTGCCTTTTTTTTTTTTTAAAAGTGGCCAAATTTCAGAGCACTTCCAATGCTTTGGCGCTCCGTGTTCTTCAAGGGAGCCCTTGAGATCCCCTCCTTTGGCTATTCAAGTCCATCTCCGGCCCTGGTGCTCTGCGTTTAGTTGGAATCTGTTTATTGAGCATTATCACTTCTTTGGATTTCCTGTTTTTTTGTGATTTATTAGTGGCTGTTCTGTGGATTTGCCTTTGGATGGCTTTGTAGGTAACTCCCTTTTTGCTCTTTTGAACATTATTTGTTCTTTTTCTTATCTAGTGAGGAGTACTGGGGGCGTACCTCCCCAAACCCGGACACAGACAGGCACAGAGTCCAAAGTCACACATGTTTTTTTTCCCGTGGGGCAGCGGTTTTCCCTCGCTCCCCACCTCAATACAGACAAGCGCACAAAGCTCAGTTCCTTCTTTCTTCTTTGTCATCATCTTCTTCTTCTTTTTCTCTGCTGCCTCTACTCCTCTCCCAGCAAGCTTTGTCTTCCACCTCCTCTCGACTCTGGCTCCCTGAATGGACTGAGGTGACTCCTTTTATTCAGCCCCTGGGAGTGTGTCAGGTGGTTCATCAGGATTACCTGGAATCACTCCCAGGTGTGGTGGAAATCCATCATATGGCTCTGCAGCCCTTCCGACGGCCCCCATGGAACCCAACAGGGCTGTACCAAACTAGGGGTGCCCTGCAGGAATCCTTGGTGCCATGGCCTTCTAGCGTCCCTGGGGAGGTAGTGCCTCACAGATGCTCTCTCCCCTGGTCCATCCATCCAGGTGGCATCCCGGCCGGGTAATAGCCGATGCCGTCCCATCACACTAGTTAAATAAATCTTCAGTTTATAAAGATTTAAAAGTTTTTGTTAGTTTTGTACTCATTTTTTTGGGGCGATGTTCAGATTGATTTTGGGGGCTTCTTTATGACATCATTTCATTTTCAGATCTCTCTGTGTGAAAGTCGGTTATGTTCCTTCCCTTATCCTTAGATCTTTTTCTTCTATTAAAGTCCTTAGCATTACATTTTATCTAGAAAAAACGGGAAAAGCGTTGCACTTTTTGGCTTGGAAACCTACATATTTATTAAATCTGATCTTACTACTGTAAAACGTGCAAAACGCTAAAAGTACAAAGTCAGAAGTGTAGGAAATATAATAATGATACAAATAATAATAATGAAGAATAATAAAAATATAATGCTAATAGCATATACGCTATCCAAATAGAAAGATAGATAGATAGATAGATAGATAGATAGATAGATAGATAGATAGATAGATAGATAGATAGATAGATAGATAGATAGATACTTTATTAATCCCAAGGGGAAATTCACATAATCCAGTAGCAGTATACTGATACAAAGAAACAATATTAAATTAAATAGTAATAAAAATGAAAAGAATTAAAATAAAATTAATGTTCGCATTTACTCCCCTGGGTGGAATTGAAGAGTCGCATAGTGTGGGGGAGGAACGATCTCTTTAGTCTGTCAGTGGAACAGGACAGTGACAAAAGTCTGTCACTGAAGCTACTCCTCTGTCTGGATGTGTCGTTTGTGTGGTACATCTTGAATCACAATGAAATACACAAACCAACGTCAAAGTCGAGACAATGCTAACGAGATTCTTTGCGGATTTCCTTTCCAGAGTGATCGGCTTTTGAACATCACACTGCACATGTGCGACTGACACGAGCGTCACTTTTGAATTCAACAGAATCACTTTTGATTTCAATGTCCCTTTCAATTTCACTGCCTGAAGACACATTCACTTTGACATCACTACTCATATCGCCGTGAAGAGCAGGAAGCACCTGGGGCCTCATGTATAAACGCTGCGTACGCACAAAAATGTTGCGTACTCCCATTTCCACGCTCACATTGCGATGTATAAAATCTAAACTTGGCATAAAGCTATGCACATTTTCATGCCAGCTCAATCCCTGGTGTACGCAAGTTCTCTGCTTGTTTTTGCAAACTGGCAGCACCCAGCGTCAAAGCAGTGCTACTATTCCATTGTGGTTTCCCTTTCTTTTTTAGATCCACATTCCTGACGCGGCTTTATAAATACACTGAAATTAACCGCATATCGTTTATTAGCTTAAGGCA
The DNA here is from genome assembly GCF_016835505.1 of Polypterus senegalus. Lineage (NCBI taxonomy): Eukaryota > Metazoa > Chordata > Cladistia > Polypteriformes > Polypteridae > Polypterus > Polypterus senegalus. The sequence goes on along the minus strand of NC_053168.1, from coordinate 3,428,346 downwards.
TCTGATTGTAATTAACCAGTAACAATATAATGGTGCATGGAATGGTCAAACTATTATAAATACCATATCTGCTTTAGCGTTGTTACTCTCACTGCACCTTCTTCTTCTTTCAGCTGCTCCAATTAGTAGTTGCCACAGCGGATCATCTTTTTCCATATTACTCTCACTGCACCACTCAGAGTATTTATATCACTGTATCCGAGTGTGAATCACAGTAGTTGAGCAGCTGATCGGAAAGAGAATTATCAGGATACGGCATCAAACACACGCTGCCTCAGCCATGCTGTCTATTGAACTGCTCTCATACGACAAAGAGTTTCATCCCAAGAACTTTAAACGCACTCCATCAGTCCATCAAGTGCTCCAGTAGAACCGTTTGTACTTATTAGTCCAATCACCTCACTGTAAACTTGCACTACAGTTAATATCATTTTTAAGATGAAATGCAGCAAAATATGTTTATTATATTATACAGAGAAAATTTTAACATCATTTAAATAATCTATATCGTTAATAAATAAACATGTGAGGAAACGGTGGCGCAGCGCTAGCAAGGAGCTGGTGCCCCGTTCACAGATTGTTCCTGCCTCGCGCTGTATTCTTACTGGGGCTGGCGTGACACTGGAAGGATAGATGGATAGAATAATTAAAAATGTACTACAAAGATATTTCAATGTTCCTTAAAAGTTTTGAAGAATCGGCGTTCTAAGACTACAGATGGCTTAACGTCTATTACAGAGCCGATTGTGTGGTGATTTGTTACTTGGAGAAAGATAAGGAAGGACAGGAATTGGAGGTTAGTACGTTTGAAAGAGACAGTACTGCTGCAATAAATTATTTCATCGAAGGTCGCGCATGGCGCAGCAAGCATCTTACGTGAAACATGAACAATCACTGCACCACCGTGTCCCCATGTTTAATAACATACTTTAACTCCTGTCATCATGAAAATGATATCATGTATACATCTCAGTATTTTAATTATTCAGAGAGCTGTAATATCACGAATGTAATGGACTCTGTGTCCAGTTGGAGGAAGAGAGCCGGTTTAAGAAGCAAGTAGTGATTCACACACATAGAGCACATAGAAGAACACATACAAAACAAAGCATTTAACGTGCTACTTTAGTTACGATGGGATTTGAGAAACTAGTAAATTAAACGATTTAAAGATGAAGTTTATGACTTTCTACTTTAAGGACAAATACGTGATTAAAGTGGAAATTCTGAGATTTGTTTTTATAATCTATACTAATTAAAGGCAAAGCCCTCACTGACTCACTCACTAATTCTCCAAGTTCCCGTGTAGGTGGAAGGCTGAAATTTGGCAGGCTCATTCCTTACAGCTTACTTACAAAAGCTGGGCAGGTTTCATTTCGAAATTCTAAGCGTAATGGTCATAACTGGAACATATTTTTCTCCATATACTGTAATGGAGTTGAGCTCGATGGCCGTGGGGGGGCGGAGTTTCATTTGACATCATCACACCTCCTACGTAAGTACGTAAAGAACAAGGAAGAGCTCTAAAGAGTGCTGAACAAAAAATGCCATTTCACAATTGAGAAGGCAGCAAAAGATTAGGAAGCGAGTGATGAATATAAGTATATTAATAAGTGCAGCTACTGCGGAAACAAAGCACACGGTGTGAACCGTAAGTTTAAATTAAGTTTATAGACACACTCCCACTGCCGTTTGTCATGCCTACGACGAATATGGTATTCGCGAGATACAAGTTTAATGAGAAGACAGGAGGTATAAATGAGACTTTGGATCACTTTGTAACGGAGTTAAAATTGCTGTGGCAAGAAACTTTTAAGTGCCGGGTCTTAGCTAACATTAAATAAAGCCGTGGACATCACGAGAATGCACGAGCACAGCGGAGATGCTTCGATGCATGTACTCCGAGCGGCTCTCATCAACTGACTTTGCAGGACTGGAAAAGATTAAATTAAGTTCATACACACGCTACCGCTAAATATTTGCAGGCAATTTCCACAACTTACTACCGGGAATGCCTGTTGAACATCTTACATTCACGAGTTCCGATTTGGGTGGTGAATACTTCGATGAATGAAACCTGTCATCTTTACAATGGTTGACAAACACGGAATATAACTTGAACACAACACATCCTCCAAATACGAACCTGATTACATTGACAATCATGTTACATTATTTTTAAAATGTTTCCTTTTCTTAGCACAAGCACAGCTGAGAAGCTTCGATGCATGTACTCCATAACGCGTTAAAAAAATAACGCATTTAATCACACTTTGCATTCCAAGCAAAGGGGAACTTTTGTCAGTGCATGATTTCCTGGTACATCGATTACATTGATGCACACATCAGAGCTACAAATTTCATTTCAAAAGACTACCCGACAGAAGCCTTGATAAAATAGTGGTTTGGTGCAAATTGTGCAAAAATGAGTTTACATACCACCGAGGCACTTCAACCTTACGGTTCCATCCAAATGCAAAACATGTTACAGCGAACACAGAAACTGTGTATGCTGTTAGCACTAGCAGTACGAGTTTGAGTACCAACAAAAGGTGTCGGCAGCCCAAACCTCATGAAATGACTGGCTTCAGGACCAAAATTAGGAAGTCAACATCGGTCAAACATACAAATTCTCTCGCAAAATAGATTGCTTGGGACTGTAGACCACTAACAGTGGTGGCAGATAGGGGGTTAGAAAATGTGCTACAGTTAGCGTATTTCAAGTAAAATTCAACAGCTTTATGACATTGAAAAGCAAGCAAAATTAGATGCATTACAGAAAGCGGACTTTGTGGCTCTTACTGGGGATCATTGGACTTCCGTGACCGTCAGTAATTCTAATTACATCTAATTACAAAATGTTCAATGATCACACTGTTTTAGCCTAATGTACAAAATAATTTTGGCTAAGGTTACTCAGAGTTTAAAGATGAAGCTGGTCAAATTACCTTTTATGTTTCTGACTTATTTTTTTAAGAAGAAAAACTGCACTTTATGTTGAAATTTTGGTTATTATTATTTAAAGACAATACCGTTCTGAAAATGTACTTAAAGTACTTAGAATACCACTTTATTTTTAAGTCTGCCCAATTTCAGCCAGGGATGATATTTTTGTTTCTGTTTTGAATTGAAATGCAGTTTAAATGCATTTTTTTTTCAGAAATTAAAAGAGCTTCAGTTTACAATATTCATGTCCATGTCTATTATTTGATTCTGTCGCCCACTAAAACCATTTTAAATTAAAAAAAAAACATTTGCGATTTGGGGCAAATTTTCATGTGTGATTACATACGATTAATCAAGATTAATTATTACACAGCCTCTAATTAATTAGATTAATTTTTTTAATATATATGTGTATATATATATATATGTGTGTGTGTGTGTGTGTATATATATATGTATATGTATATATATACGTATATATATATCTATATACAATATATGTGTATGTGTGTATGTATATATATATATATATATATATACACTGTGTGCACAATTATTAGGCAAGTTGTATTTTTGAGGATTAATTTTAATATGGAACAAACACAGTGCTATCAGTCAATCCAAAATGTTAATAAACCTGAATGTTTCACAACGGAAATGTGAGTGTGAACATCATCAGGGGAATACATATGTGCGCACAATTATTAGGCAACTATTAGTGTGCAGATTTATTATGCAACTAAAGGAAAAATGAAAATTTTCCCATCTCACTTGTTTATTTTCATCTGTTATAGTGAGAATAATAAACAAACACCTCAAAATTTACAAATAAACATCTCTGACATTTCAAAACAAATCAATCAATCAATCAATGACCAATATAGCCCCCCTTCTTTCCAATAACAGTCATAAGCCTTTCCATTCATGGAGTCTGTCAGTTTCTTGATCTGTTGATGATCAGCTTTTGTGGAGCAGTGACTACAGCCTCCCAGACACTCTTCAGAGAGGTGTATTGTTTTTCTCCCCCGTAAATCTAGCGTTTAAGAAGTGCCCACAAGTTCTCGATAGGGTTTAGGTCAGATGAGGAAGGGGCCATGTCATTATTCCTTCATCTTTAAGGCCTTTACTGGCTGGCCACGCAGTGGAAAACTTCGATGCAAGTGATGGAGCATTGGCCTGCATAAAAATCATGGTCTTCTTCCTGTATCACTGTTTGAAGAAAGTGTCTTGAAAAACTGGCAGTAGGTTTGGGAGTTGATTTTGAGTTCATCTTCAATGCAAAAAGGTCCAACTAGCTCATCTTTAAAAATACCAGCTCATACCAGTACCCCACCTCCACGTTGGAGTGGAGCTCTGTGCCCATTACTGATCCACAGGTCCATCCATCTGGTCCATCAAGAGTCACTCTCATCTCATCGGTTCATAAAACCTTTGAAAAAAATCTGTCTTCAGATATTTCTTGGCCCAGTTTTGACGTTTCAACTTATGTTTCTTGTTCAGTGGTGGTTGGGTTTCAGCCCTCCTTACCTTGGCCATGTCTTTGAGCACTGAACACCTTGTACTTCTGGGCACTCCAGGTAGGTTGCAGCTCTGGAATATGAAAGTACTGGAGGATAATGGGTTCCTGGTAGCTTCACGTTTGATTCTTCTCAAATCTTTGGCAGCTAATTTGCGTCTTTTGTTCTCAACACGTTTCTTGCGACCCTGTTGACTATTTGCAACAAAATGTTTGATGGTTCTGTGATCACACACCAATATCTTAGCAATTCCAAAAGTGCTGCATCCCTCTGAAAGACTTTTTACAATTTTTGACTTTTCAGAGTCAGTTAAATCTCTTTTTTGGCCCATTTTGCCCGAGGAAAACTAGCTGCCTAATAATTCTGCACACCTTGATATAGGGTGTTGATCTCCTTAGGCCACACCCTCCCTCATTACACAAATACACATCACCTGACGTGCTTAAATCCAATAAGCATTCAAGTTAATACAGCTTGGAGTTGGAATATACGCATTAAAAATGATGATATGGTCAAAATACTCACTTGCCTAATAATTGTGCACACAGTGTATATATATGACAGCAGCACTCATGACAATGACAACACAATTACATTGACAATCATGTTACGTTATTTTCAAAATGTTTCCTTTTCTTTTTCATAACTTCTTTAACACACTACTTCTCTGCTGCGAAGCGCGGGTATTTTGCGAGTAAGCTTATAATAACCCTAATAAGCTTCCATGTGACTCTCAGACGGTGGACTACGACTCGACTTTTCCCAGTGACTTTGATATCTGACTTCTTTTTTATTTCGGGCACTGTGCGACTTTATGAACGTGAGCTTTCGAGTTTCTCCGACACTCTATGTCATTTGATCAACTTCCTTTAGTTGTTTATCCCACTGTTTAAACCAACAAATAGTATGTTTTCCTTTGCCTTCACTTAGTATTTGCTGACATTCTTATATTTCCCCCCGTGCTTTTGCCATTGCCTTTTCACAGAACGCTTTTCACTGAGCTTAAGGGCTATTTATATTGACTTGCATATTCAAAGAGGTGTAATTCTGGGAGGAGTTTGGGAGTGGCGGCAGGCGCGTGCACGTGCGTTACTTTTCATGCTGACCAGGATTTATGGAGTGGATGAACATGGAAGTTGGTGTATGCACACATTTTTGGATCTTGATTTTTTTGTGTGTACGCACATTTCCGCTTTTGTCCATACGCCATGTTTTAGTGTGAATTCTACGCACAGTGTTATGCATGAGGCCCCTGTGCTGCTGAAAAATGTTTCTTATGAGACGCCATTATGAGGCTCGGAGAAGACATGTCTGCATCGTTGCCCAAGTGATACTTGGGCCTGTCATTTATGCAAGACATGGCTATACCGTTGCCCAGCAACACTCGGCACTAACACTTTTACTGCCCGAGTAATCCTTGGGTCTAACGCGTACGCGAGACGCATCTATACAGTTTCCCCGAGTGATGCTCAGGACTAACGCTAACCAAGTTAATCATATTATACCTCCTGCTTGCTTAACTACCATAGGGATTAGAACTTTCAGCTGAGCGGCCCTGTGCCTTGGGAACTCTCTCCCACAAGATACCGTATATACTTGCGTTTAAGTTCTCCCACAGGCTTGATTTTACCGTATAATTTCTGGTATTTTATAATGTCGGTTGTATAAATCGAATGTAGAAAACTCATGCTATTTGTCCAAGAGATTATGACATGGCTAATCTCCACCTGAGAGAATCACCATGGAGCATGCAGCCTTTGTTTTGTGCCTACATGACCAGACGGTAATACCCAAACTATTCCAAAGTCTTGTGTTTTTTGTATCTCACACCCTCATACTCCTTTATCGTAAGAGCATCCCTTATCTACGATGGAGTGTTTGATCAGAATGAAATATGAAGCTAGTTTAAAATGCTGCTGTGGTCTGGCACCCTGTCCGGGGTTTGTTTCCTTCCTTGCACCCTGTGTTGTTTGGGATTGGCTCCAGCAGACCCCCATGACCCTGTAGTGGCGAAAGAAATTGGAAACTGCGCTGCTGCAACCAAATTCGAGGTGTCTGAGAAACTGATGTGAGGCAAGATAAAAAAAATGTATTGCATTTTTGAACATGCGTCTAAGTCTGCGTCTGATTTTATGACCAATTTTTCGGGTTTCAAGACCCGACTTATACGCGAATATATATGGTATTTGTAATATCAACTCTCTTCCTACCTTTAAATCTATTAAAACATATTACCTCTCAGACAGCCTTGGACTCACAATCCCTCCTAACCCATTAACAGCTGTGTCTGGTGGTCTTCCAGAGGGTCTTAAAGTGGAGAAGGACAAACAAATTGTGATTGCATTCACTACACTCTTGGCACGCAGACTTATTCTGATAAACTGGAAGAACCCAAACTCTCCTCTTTTAAGTCAGTGGGAAACTGATGTGTTATACTATTTGAAATTGGAAAAAATCAAATACTCAGTTAGAGGATCTGTGCAGACTTTTTTCAAAACATGGCAGGATCTAATCAGTAATATTTTGAAATGAGTTTATAAAGCACAGAGAATTTGTTGATTTAGGTATTTTTACAAGCCTTAAATTTTACACCGTTTGGCTTGCTCTCTCTCTCTCAAGGGTGGGGATCGATCTGTGCTTAACATAATTCTTTTTTTTTGTAAAAACTTGATTGCTATGTATTGATTGTAATAAAATTAATAAATTAAAAAAAAAAAATAAATCAAAATAAATCTATTAAAACATATCCTTTTAAGCGGACCTATTCTGTTTGATATAAATTTTAGTTGAAAAATGTAAATGTAATCATATTATTGTATTTATTCTGGTTTTATTGTACTGTAATATTTTATTAATTTAATATTGTGACTGTTGTTATTAATGTGTTCTGTAAGGTGTCCTTGGAAGGCACCAATAAATAAAATAAATTATTAAGACATGCAGGTTAGGTGCATTGGTGATTCTAAATTGTCTCTAGTGTGTGCCCTGTGGTGGGCTGGCACCCTGCCCGGGATTTGTTCCTGCCTTGCGCCCAATGTTGTTTGGGATTGGCTCCAGCAGACCCCCGTGACCATGCAGTTAGGATACAGCCGTTTGGATAATGGATGGATGGATGGATGATGTTTCCCTTTGCTATGGGACTAAATCTTTCTTTAACATTGGGTGCCTCTGTTCTTGAGCTTCAGCGTGCTCCGTTGTTATGGCAATGTTCCCATAATCCTCCAGGAGTGTCATCAGTGTGACGGTACTTAAATCTTCATCATCGGTTTATCATGTTTCAGCCATGTCGTGTTTCCTGTTTCTCTTTTTGTTATTTATCTGTGTTGCTGTTACTGTTTTGTGTTATGTGCCTTGTGTTTTGGGGGTGGTTTCCCCAACAGATTGGACCCCCTGAAAATCACTGTGAGGACCTGCCCTCCGCCCTCTAAATATGGAGGGTCTCCCACAGTTCCTGGTGGTTCTTTTCGAATGCACTAAGGAGTTGGTGAGTGTTACTTGTGCTTTTTATGACTTATTGGATGTTGACCCCTTTTGCGCTGTCTGTTGACCCCACTTCTGTACTGAGACCTCGTTTGCATGGATTGCTTTTTTGTTTTAGGCAATTCCAATTTTGCCTTTGTGTTCCACGGAGCTCCATATTGGTTGGAAGACTTTGTGTAAGGAATGCAGCCCTTTATGTTTATAAGGATTTTATGTTTGTCTGTTTATCTAGCACAGTATATCCCCCCTCTAGTGGCCATTACTGGAAGTGTTTATGAGACTTGTGTGCTTTTGGGACGATTTTTCTAACGTTGGATTGAAACATTTCATTTTGGTTTGGTGCTTTCTGGTTATTTTGACTCTCGGCTTTGTTCCTCGATTTCATTGTTTGGATAGCATTAGGCGTTTACGACAGATCGGTCAAGACCCAGGTATTAACTTTTGACCATGTCTCTTTCTGCCAGTCCTTCACTTAAAACCTTTCCTCTGTCTCTTTCAAGAGAGACCCGTTTGTCTTTACAAGCCAGAGTTTCTCACAGTTTCTCCCTCTTGTTTGACATTTTAGATATTTCAAAAGTGTCTGGAACATTTTGAACTTAGAAAACTAGTTTCCCCCATTTTGTTGAGTGAGCTTGTTCTGGGTTGGCCAGTGAAGGACCCGGGCTTCTTCTTCTGGTACTTTTTGGGGGTCTCGTGCCCTTTTGCCATGTTCCTGACTCCTGCACACAACACTTAGACTGTTTGAAATCTAAAGCGTTGAGAGATTTCAAGACCCCCTAAAGTCCTGCTGACCACCACACTTGTGTCTGTGGTTCTCTGTTTCCTAATGTTTGTGTGAAATCCACCCTTCGCAAGTCTCCAACTATACGTCCCTGTGATCTTCTTGAACTCATTTTGAAGTAACAGCTGAGACCCGCTGCACTAAATTCCTTTACTTATTTTAAAATGTCAATGAATTGAACTCTTAGTCTCCATTTGCTTAAACTGAAAAGGTTCAACTCCGTCAGTCTCTCCTCGTAGCTCATGGACCTGTCTAATCAGCCTGGTGGCCCTCCTGCTGATACGTCATACTGCAGTACTTCACTTCACAACACGGACGTCAAACTCCGGGCCTGGAGGGCCGCAGTGGCTGCAGGTTTTCATTCTAACCCTAGCCAGGTTTCACTGCTAATTAGCTTCTTTTCCCTTCAGATTAATCGCCCTGTTTTTAAGGGTTCAGTCCTCTGAATTGATTTGCGTTTTCTTCAAATGGCAGCCAAACAGAAATGAAATGTGAAATGAGCTGACAGGTGACCAGGTAAATTAGGGCTTCAAGTTCCAACCAATTTCACTCCAACCAGTCTCATAATGAGAAGCCACTTCATTTATAGTGATCCCTACTCGATCGCGGGGAACCCCCCCACCCTGCGAAAGGTGAATATCCGTGAAATAAAATCCATATGTTTATATGTTATTTTTAGATATTTGAAGCCCTTATAAACTCTCCCACACTCTTATAAACGTTTCCCGCACAGATATACAGCATAAACCCTTTGTATTCTCTTAGATATTAGGTAAGATTCGCTGAAATTATGTATGTAAACACACTGTTTATATACTGCACACAAACATACGTATCGTATATCATTGAGGAGTTTTATTTAATACGTAATACAGTTTTAAACACATTGTAATTGATTAGGTAATATAAAAATAAATTAAAAACATGTAAATATAAATAAAACCGAAATGTTATTTTAAAGATATCGAGCGTCTCCGATATCACGTATGTTACAGCCATTACGATAGACAGGCCACCAGCAATAAATACGTGCAGTGCAAGAAAAATTGTATAAAACGTGTGTACAGTTACACTTAATGTACGTACAGTACAGGCCAAAAGTTTGGACACACCTCCTCATTCAATGGGTTTTCTTTATTTTTTATGACCATTTCCATTGGTAGACTCTCACTGAAGGCATCAAAACTACGAATGAACACATGTGGAGTTGTGTACTTCACAAAAAAAGGTGAAATAACTGAAAACGTGTTTTATATTCTAGTTTCTTCAAAACTCTGATTACTGCTTTGCACACTCTTGGCATTCTCTCGATGAGCTTCAACAGGAAGTCACCTGAAATGGTTTTCCAACAGTCTTGAAGGAGTTCCCAGAGGTGTTTAGCACTTGTTGGCCCCTTTGCCTTCACTCTGCGGTCCAGCTCACCCCAAACCATCTCGATTGGGTTCAGATCCGGTGACTGTGGAGGCCAGCTCATCTGCCGCAGCACTCCATCACTCTCCTTCTTGGTCAAGCCTGGAGGTGCTGTCCTGTTGAAAAACAAATGATCGTCCAACTAAACGCAAACCGGATGGGATGGCATGTCGCTGCAGGATGCTGTGGTAGCCATGCTGGTTCAGTGTGCCTTCAGTTTCTGGTCTCTGATCTGAGCTGCTGATAACTTGTGATTTCTGAGGCTGGTGACTCGGATGAACTTGTCTTCAGAAGCAGAGGTTACTCTTGGTCTTCCTTTCCTGGGTTGGACCACATGTGTGCCAGTTTCGTTGTAGCGCTTGATGGTTTTTGCGACTCCATTTGGGGACACAATTAAAGTTTTTGCATTTTTCCGGACTGACTGACCTTCATTTCTTAAAGTAATAATGGCCACTCGTTTTTCTTTAGATAGCTGCTTGGTTCTTGCCATAATATGAATTTTAACAGTTGTCCAATAGGGCTGTCAGCTGTGTAGTAACCTGACTTCTGCACAACACAACTGCTGGTCCCAACCCCATTGATAAAGCAAGAAATTCCACTAAATAACCCTGATAAGGCACACCTGTGAAGTGAAAACCATTTCAGGTGACTACCTGTTGAAGCTCATCGAGAGAATGCCAAGAGTGTGCAAAGCAGTAATCAGAGTTTTGAAGAAACTAGAATATAAAACATGTTTTCAGTTATTTCACCCTTTTTTTGTTAAGTACATAACTCCACATGTGTTCATTTGTAGTTTTAATGCCTTCAGTGAGAATCTACCAATGAAAATGGTCATGAAAATAAAGAAAACACATCGAATGAGGAGATGTGTCCAAACTTTTGGTCTGTACTGTATATGTACTAAGTGCGTAGAAAATTACTTATGGGTACTCACCAACAATGACACGACGACTTGTCCGATAACGATGAGATAAGTGTTACTGCACAACAAAGGAAAGCGTTACAGCTCTTCTAAAGGAGCTTCTTCGGGCGACTGTGTAGCACTGCCATCGCTGTCTGGATTTTCTTCTTCCACTGAAGACGTGCTTGGCGGTGTTTTGCGGGTAAGGAACATCGTGATGGGCAGTTTCTGGCGCTGCTTTTTCATTTGTGTAAGGAGGTTTTTATACACTTCCGTGGTGTCATCAACAGCATTTCTAAATTGCAAAGAACGAATCATTTGTGGGTCTCATTCTTCAACCGATGTCTGGAGATCTTTTGCTATTTGCAGAATGGTCGCGAGACACTTGAGAGTTAGACTGGCGTCTTCTTCCTGTGCTGGGTCCTCTTATTCCTTATCTTCCTGGCAAACACAAAGCGGAATCGAATGCTGCTGTCCGTCGCTGAGTCAATCAGTACTCAGGAACTTAACCACGTGCTCTGATTGTGTAGCTTTTCAGCCATCCGTCAATAGCGTCCCTTGTATGAAGTCGACTAGGCAAACCGACTGAGGAAGCATGTACCATAAATAAAAAGACCCATTGTCCACAGAAATCCATGAGCCAGCGAAAACTCTGCAATATTTATTTAGATATGCTTACATATAAAATCCACGATAGTGTGAAGCTGCGAAAGTCGAAGCACGATATAGCGAGGGATTACTGTAATTCCATGGCTTGCTGCCGCTCTCATTCTGTTACAGCAGACATTTCAAAAACTGTTGATTCTCCTTTTTTCTTAGAACATCATCAAAAAGTTTTGGTGACCTGAGAGATCAGCCTTACTGAGACCTTCACCTTTCTCTATTTTCAGGTGAGCTGGTCGTGTGGCTCTCGTTTTGTGTCTAATTATTGTTTGGCTGCTAATTAAGGAAAACGAAGCAACTAAGGGGCCTGAGTCAAGTTCATTAAAACTAAGTGAATTAGCAGCCAAAAACTGATCACCAATGAAGAAGATGGTTAGAATGAAAACCTGCAGCCAATGCGGCCATCCAGGACCGGAGTTCAACACCCCTGATCTACAACCAAGCCCTCTCCCAAACCCCCAAGTACCTTTGTTCTTGAGCTGCTCGACTTTATCTTCAAGGGCTTCAATTTCTTCATCCAATCCATCTGTGAAAAGCAGGAGCACCTGAAAAATAATTAAGAAGATGTGAGTGTGTCACAAGAAAGCAGCGTTTCACTAACACGCTGGAACTCCCGGAAGAAGCACTAAAGACGTACAGTAGGATCAGAGAGATGCAGACGACGTTACTTACCTGGATTTTCACAAAGCTTTCTAAGAGAGAAGCTAACGATCCAACTAAACCACACAGGAGTTCAACACGTGATGTGCGTGTTGGGGTGAAAAACTGACTGAAGCACAAAAATCCAAAACGTTTACGGTGCGAGGAACTCTACGCAAGATTTTCATTTTGTGTCACGTTTAGTCTTGCATCTTTCTGAGTCATTTTCAAAGTATCTGGGGGTGTGGGAATGTGCAGAATTGAAATGTTTAATTCTTCTCTTCTTTGTTTCAATTTTGATGTTTTGATATATTTTTACTTCTTTTTTTTCCCCCACTCCGCCATTTTGTTTTTCTTGGAAGCCGTCACTTTGGAACTTAGAGTGGACTTCCATTGTTTGCAAAGTCTCTTGTTGCTCAGGTGTGATGTCGCGAGTGTTACAGAATATGTCAGCCTGGGTGTGTTCCCTGGACTCTGCTAATGTTCCTTTTTATGTCTTTGTGCTGGTAAGGTAATACTAATCTATTTACATATTATTACATTTCTATATATAAATCGTGTCCTTTTATATTTCTTGTATTTTTGTAGATGGAGCCCCAGGAAGCAGGGCCACCCTAATGTCGTCACTCCTGAGCCCACCGTCTCACTATTTAAGTTGGCGGAGAAGGCTCAGGAGCAGGAGATCATTTCAGTTATTGTGGAGTTCCCATGGACATTGCCGTTTATGCTTGGACTCACTGGGTTTGGTGAAGTCCTTGCCTTTTTGTTCTCTTGGATTCTGCCTATGGATTGTGTATTTGGATGTTTTTGCTGAGGGCTGCCTTCAGGAATATCCTTTTGCATTTCTTTACATTTAATTTTGTCCTAATTTTCTAAATTCGGTTTATTAAGATTCCTTGTTGATCTTTTGTACGTGAGCCAGGGGTTGATAGTTATCCTCCCTCTTATGGAGATTTTTGACAGATTTATGGACATTTGGAGTTGTTTTGCTAAAAGCCAGCGGATAGTATTTGGGCCTCTGCTGAGTTACGACGAGCCTCATCTGAGCAGGCTGGTGAAGAATCTTAGGTTTTGTTGATTATACGCATTTCTCTTTCTTTTTGCTGAGATCTGCCTTTCAGGAAAATCCTTTTGCCTTTTTTTATTTATTGTGTCCTAACTTTCTAAATTTGGTTTATAAAGATTCCTTGTTGATCTTAAAATGAGTTCATCAAGAACCTGGGGACACAGTTGGAAACTTGTGAAGGGTAAATTTCGCACAAATATTAGGAAGTTTTTCTTTACACAAAGAATGATAGACACTTGGAATAAGCGACCAAGTAGTGTGGTAGACAGTAAGACGTTAGGGACTTTCAAAACTCGACTTGATGTTTTCTTGGAAGAAATAAGAGGATAGGACTGGCGAGCTTTGTTGGGCTTAATGGCCTGTCCTCGTCCAGAGTGTTCTAATGGTCTAAAATATCTTTTGTACACAAGCCAGAGGTTGATAGTTATCCTCCCTCTTATGGAGATTTTTGACAGATTTATGGACATTTGGAGTTGTTTTGCTAAAAGCCAGCAGATAGTATTTGGGCCTCTGCTGAGTTACGGTGAGCCTCATCTGAGCAGACTGATGTAGAATCTTAGGTTTTTATTGATTATGTGCATTTCTCTGTTTTTGATGTTTTTTTTATGTATATAAGCTGGCTGATTTGTGGGTGGTCCTCCAAGGGTTGTGGCCACCTGACATTCTTCCACAGGAAACACTCCATTGCCCTATAAATCTGGAGGGTTTCCCACAATTCCTGGTGGTTCGGCTCCACCATGCCTGGGAGTGGTGAGGCTACTTGTGTTTGGCTGTGCTTTTTGTGAATTTTTTTTGTGACCTTCTGCCTTTTTCCTTTTGAAAAATGTCTTGTCTTTGGATTCTGTATTGGGACTTCTCACATTCTTCAGTTTGGGTTTTTAGAACTGGAATGTCTGCTCTGTTTATTTAACTCTGGATTTATAGCTAGCATATTGGGTTTTGATATGAGAGTATTTAGGGGTTTCGACTTAGCAGTGAACAGCAAATGTGTGTTTAGCGATTCCAATTTGTTTCTCTCCCCATCTGCCTTACCCCACCAGAGGGTATTTTAACTGTTTAGTCTCTTACTGGCTTTGTTGACTTTAACACAATTCATTTTTAGCCTGTGCCAGTGCACAGTGCGCACAATTTAATTCTTTTTAGCAGCGCAGCAGTCAGCGGGCACCCAGGAGCCAGGGAATATAAGGGGAACGTTTTAGTGCATAGTTGTTTTTGCATTGTTTGATAAAGTATAAACATTTGCCCTTAATTCTTATTCACTGAATCCTCACGTATGCAAATAACAGACTATAATTACCCAATCAGTGCACGACTTCAAAGAGTTTTTTTCAGGGACCCATGCACTATGAAGAACCCTTGTTAGCGTACCAAGTACAAATCTCATTGATGGTGGTGGAGAATGGAGAGCGATATTTGCCAAGTTTTATTATAAGTCTACATGAGAGAAGCTTGAATTAAATCAGCCTTTAGCAACGCGCTCAAGAGCTCCAGTCCTATGGCCATTTCGATTGTGTTTTTGTCTTTATGCTGTGTCTGTGTCTTCTATGCTACAACAGTTTGAGGATTATTATTATTATTATTATTATTATTATTACAAGGGATGTTCAAAAACTTTCCACACTTTTTATTTATTAACGATATTTACCGTATTTATGCGTGTACCACGCACACATTTTTGCCCAAAAATTAGCATTAGAAAATCAGGTGTGCGTCATACACGATGAGATGTAATTCTGTAATGTTTACTTCTTCTGCTTGGGCTCGCTTGCTCTCTCTCGCTCGCTTGCTCACGTACTCACACTCTCGCTTGCTCGCACACTCGCGCTCTCTCTCTCTCTTGCTCACGTGCTCGCCCACTCGCTCTCTCTCTCCGCCTCTCGCTCACGCTCTTACACTCTTTCTCGCTCTCGCGCTCTCTCTCTAAACACTTCCTATACAATCACAATGCGTGTCGTACACGGGGCAAAATGATTTTCGTGATTTTCTTTGTAAACATTAGGGTGCACGTCTTAGACGAGGGCACGTGGTACATGAGTAAATACGGTATTGAGAATTTGAAAAACAAATGACATTACTTTTCTACATCGTCACCTTCCTTTGCGATGCAATTTTCCTAGCGTCATTCCAACTTTTTAATGCCATCAGCAAAAAATGTTTTTGGTTGAGTGTGTAGCCACTGATGCAAAGGATGTATTCCTCGTGGTTGTGGCTGTAGCTGGACGTCCGGAGCGCTCTGCAACCCTCACACTAGTATGGCCATTTCAATCCACTTGTAGACGACTTTACGAGAAGGAACTTTATCCACATACTGAGCACACATGCAGAGATGAATTTGTGCTCCCGGCACACCTTCTACCCACGAAAAAGCATACAAGAGAACGTCTTTCCTCTTTGGTACAATTAATAAGTTTGCCAGCCATCTTCACCACAGGGTGACAACTCTTATAACTAAAACACACAGGCAGCCGGCTTGTCAGACAGAACTAGTCACATGACACTCTCAGACACGACCAATCACTACTCTTCTCACCTTCACCATTTTCAACGGAAATATAAAAGTGCAGAAATGTTTTGAATGTCCCTCGTATTATTATTATTAATCCTGTTGTTGTTGTTTGTATTATTGTTGGATTATTAACAATGTTGTAAACCCCATCCCCACATTTGTGGCATGTTGGCGCCCATGAAAACAAAATTAGAAATTAATAAGCACAGAGAAGCTGAGTATGGTGCAAACTTGGATCTTTGAAGACCACATCTAGGTTGTCAAACATTAAGACCAAACATCAGTAATACAAGGAAATAATATAAGCCAACGTAATCGGACAGTGGTATTGAGTCTGAGTGTTCATAAGTGAACGTTGTATTGTTCATAACAATGCCACCCTCCAATTTCTGCCATATTAGGAGCCCACCTGGTTCATCTAGGTGGTGACATGTGTACACACAAATATAGATGTGCCATCCCGATCTCGTTGACATACCCACCTTGGACACCGTCTCCGTTTGTTCGTCAAACCTGTCCCATAGCGTGTTTAAGAACTGTACGTTTAATTTGGCTCCGCCACTGATTACCATTTTCTCTAATTCTGGAAACATGTCTTCGTTATAAAGTTTGAATGAAAACTCGTATTCCTGCTGTGCATCTGGAACCTGAAATCCAAAACTGATTCTTGGCTGAGATCCTGGAATACAACTGAGATTTTTAATGGAGGAGATAGTTCTTAAAATCTCAGGTAGAAGAGCCTTCAGATTATCTTGGTTGGCAAACAGGGAAGTTTGTTGTACATTGCGTGTAAGGTCAAAGCCAACTACGATATCCATAGTGCAATCTGAAAGAGAATTTCATAGCATGTGTAAATGAATGTGAGACTCCGCTGAGATGTTACACTGTATGGACACAGATACCTGGTGAGAACTTCAAACTTCCAATAGTCTACGTATCAAGAACAAGACCAGGATGTGTACCTGTTGCACAGCACATAAAGCTCTTGGTTTGCTTTTCAGGATTTTTACCACCCTGACCTGAGAGTTCAGAAGGTCTTCACATCGCATCACTTTCTGCACACTTTATTATGATATAGATTCCATTTTAAATGGTTAAATTCACCATCTTTGCCCATCGAGCTACACTCAATAACCCAACATGACAAGCAGAGAATGTATTCAGAAAGGTTTGCAAATTTATTGAAAATCAAAAACTGAAATCTCTCATTCCTAGAAGTATTCAAGGTTTGTAGACCTGAATTTGTTCATTTTATCCCATTCTTCCCAGCAGATCATCTCAAGCTCCATTAGATTGGATGTGATGTGTCGGTAATCTGCCATCTTAGGGTCTCTCCACTCATGTTCTTTGTGGTTTAAGTTTGGGCTTTAGCTGGGTAACTCATGGACAGTCAGTGACTTGTCCCAGAGCCACTCCAGTGTTGTCTTGGCTGTTTGCTTTGGGTCACTGAACTGTTGTGCCAGTCGAAGGTGGCGTGCACTCTTGGGAAGGTTTAGTGACCAGTCTCCCTGCAACTTCATGGCAAGATGCTACCACCATCATACTTCACTGTAGGGACAGTATCAGGCGGTTGATGATCAGTACCTGGTCTTCACCAAACATGAAGTTCTGCCCAAAGAGTCTCTTCAAACCAGCGAATCTTTTACCTCAGGCCCTGAGAGTCCAAGTGTGCAGTCACAAGCCTTTAACTCAAGAATGGCTTCCATCTGCCCCCTCTATCATAAACGCCTAATTGATGGAGTGCTGCTGAGATGGTTTTCCTTCTGACAGGTTCTTTCTTCTCTGCAGATGGTTCCTGAAGCTCTGTTAGAGTGACCATTTGTTACGACCTACTTTAGATCTTTTTGTTAAACTCTCCTCTAATTTGGTGCGGATGACGTAATTGAGTCCTGCCCTAATTACCCACCTATTGTGTTGCCCATTGTTAAGAAATCACCTGGGTTGTGGGTGGGGTGTAGATTTGTAAAAGAAGTTTCTTTGGGTTTTAGTTTAGAGAGAGAGAGAGAGAGAGAGAAAGTGTTAGAGGAGAAGGACAGAACAAGGTATGGAGAGTTAGGGTTGGGTGGTCTTGGGTTTTTGTTTCTTGTTACTCATTAAAGAAATGTAAATGTTGTAAGCTAGCCATCTATGTGATAAATATTGACAGTGTGTATCTAGCTGTGCAAACTTTGTGTAGCTAGATAGCTAAGTTAGTGTTGTTCTCCTGCCTTGTTTTTGTTTTGTGTAACTTTCTCCATTATTGTGAGTTTTTTCCTTTTTCACAATAAATGGAGTCTGTTTTCATTTAGCTGGTTTAGTATTATTTCTATGGTTTGTCTCCCTCTCTTTCTCACTTGTGTGTGGCCTACTTATATATCCCTAGGCCTTTTGGTAGGCCATAACACCATTAAATTCTTGGTTACAGCTAACCCTACCCCTAACCCTGACCAGGCCATTCTTACCAGCTTACTTAGTTTGGCCAACTCTAGGAAGAATCCTGGTGGTTGTAAACTTCTTCCATTTCACAATTGTTATGGCCACTGTGCTCCTGGAAATTTTAAAATAGCTTTGCCCCCTTGCCCTGAGCTTTGCCTCACTACAGAGAGATCCTTGGACTTCATGGCCTGGTTTTTGTCATGACCATCACTGTGAATTATGGGACCTGCTCTACACAGGTCCACAGATGCTTCTCTAAATGATGTCCAGTCATTTCGGTTTCCCACAGGTGGACTACAGGCAAGTTCTGGAAACATCTCAAGCAGAATTAAAGCAAACTGGATGGACCTGACCACAGTCCAGAGAGCTACAGAGAAGGGTCTGAATACTTCTAAGAAGGAGAGATTTCCATTTTTGATTTTGAATAAATTGGCAAAGCTTTCCATAAACGTGAGTTCACTTTGTCATTATGAGTCACTGGGTGTAGACTGATGGACAAAAATGATGAACGTCTCCATTGAAAATTAAATCTACACCTGAATGAAGTGCGCTGAAAGTGAAGGGTCTGAAGACTTTGTGAATCTGCTGTGCATGAACACCCTTACAGAACTGGATTTGGATAAAGTACAGAAAAAACAAATATGACAAAAAATTGAAACAGAGCCACTTTCAGCCAAAGCCAGACTGTCTGTGGTCTCTTTGGTAAGTCAGTCCAATGCTCTGGTTAATCACATCCTCCATTTTCGTTATTTCCAGTTGGATTACTGATTCCATTTAAAAAAAAGTCGCCTTCCTATTTGTTCTTTATCTACACATCACACTATCCCATCCATCCATTATCCAACCCGCTATATCCTAACTACAGGGTCATGGGGGTCTGCTGGAACCAATCCCAACCAACACAGGGCACAAGGAGACAAACCCCAGGCAGGGTGCCAGTCCACCGCAGGGCACACACGCACACATACCAAGCACATACTAGGGACAATTTAGGATCACCAATGCACCTAACCTGCATGTCTTTAGACTGTGGGAGGAAACTGGAGCACCCGGAGGAGACCCGCACAGACACGGGGAGAACATGCAAACTCCACGCAGGGAGGACCCGGGAAGTGAACCCGGGTCTCCTAAGTGCGAGGCAGCAGCGCTACACATCACACTACTCGTTTAAAATGAAATGGCTTTACTCACTTGAAGGTTTGGCTGGCTGGTCACAAATGTCACGAGTTACTCGTTTCTTGATATTCGACAGCTCCATAAAATTGTTCAGTTTGTACGTTGTTTCACGTGTGCTGGATATGAGGTCCAACTGCTTTTGTTTAACGGCTCCTATTCCTATTGCGTACATGAAAATGTTGTCATTTCTCAAATCTCTCGCCGGTTCCTCCACCGAATCTTGGGAATCTCCGTCTGTGATGACGATCAGAATCTGCTGAACTCCTTTATTCTTCCGACTGCCCTTCTCAGTGGTGAATAGAGGTTTGATGGAATGAAGAGCGTTGCCTATTAAGGTGCCACCGCCATGCTTATGTATCGAATCGATTTTAGTGAAGGCTTCTCTGCCTTTCAGAAATGTCAGTGGAAACTCCTCGGAATAAGAGCTGCTGAACTGCGCCACACCGACCTGATTACTTCCCGAGAGGAAATTTTCCAAGATGTCCTTAGTGAAATTTTGCATTCTTTTAAAATCAGTTTCCGCAATGCTTCCTGAGCCATCAAGAAGAAACACGATGTCGACTTCAGTTTTGCAAGCTGAAAGAAAAAAAGCAAAAAATAAAAAATCATGGAGCCTGCCAAACAAGTCTTCGATATTAAGTGTCTCTTTAATCGGTTTCAGAGTGGTTCAAAGTATTGGATAATAAAACAATAAAGCATGACGGCACAGTTGTAACTTACCAAGTGTTTAATGATCTGCTTCTTATTATCTTAAATTTGGCAGCTGCTGCTGAAGTCCTAATACATAACAACTGAATGGCACTGTTGTCTCCTATGGGAGTTGAAGTTTTAGGACTTCTATTCAGAATAAACATGAACTGAAGGAAGTCAAAGAATCAGTGACAAGAATGAAAAATGGAAAGACAACAGGACTGGATGGAATACCAGCAGAATTGTGCAAGAGTTTAGGAGAAGAGGGAGCAGATGTGTTGTACAGAAGATCTATGAACAGGAGAGAATACCACAGGAGTGGAGGAACACTGGGATTGGACCCATTGATAAGGAGAAAGGTGACGTTTATAGAACTGTGGAAACTATAGGGGGATAAAGCTGATGTCACACACAATGAACATTTGGGAAAGGGTTATAGAGAGAAGGCTTAGGGAAGAGACCACTATATGGGAGGAGCAGTTTGGTTTAATGCCAGGGAGATGAACAACTGATACAGTCTTTGCATTGGGACAACTCATAAAGAAGCATCGAGCGAAACAGAGGTCTGCATATGGCGGTTACTGATTTGGAGAAGGTGCCATGTCAAGGGGTCTGGAGGTGCATGAGAGAGAAAGTAGGACCAGAAAAGTGTAAAAGGATTGTCCAGGATACGTATGAGGGAGTGAGGACTTGGGTTTAAGGCAGTGTTGGGGTAACATACAAGACCCCAGTTAGAGGAGGTCTGCAACAGGTGTCTTCATGAAGTCCATATTTCTTTGATCTGATTATGTAAGTGTTGGGATAAAAGTCCAATCCCCCGGTGCAGGGTTTGTGTTGTGTAGCACCAGAAAAGTGAAAGTGGAGAGGAGGTTGGATGAATGGAGAGGAGCTCTGGAAGTTAAATAGAAAGAAGAAGACAGAAAATCTGAGGTTTAATGATGGTCATGATTCAGAAGTTAGCCTGCAGGGGAAGCTCTTGAAAAGACTTGAGAAGTTTAAATATATAGGATCATTGGTGGACCAAGATGATGAAGTAGATGCAGAGATAAATCAAAGAGTGCAGTCTAGATGGAACAAGGGATCAGGAGTACTGAGTGATCGAAGAATTAAGGCGACTGGTTAAAGGTAATGAGTGGTAAGACCAGCAATAATGGATGGAGCTGAGACCTGAGCAGTCAGGGGGGCACAGCAGGAGAAGAAGGTGGATATGAGAGAAATGAGAAGTTGGAGATGGATGTGTGGAGTCACAAAGAAGGACAGAATAAGAAATGAGACAATCATAGATACAACAAAAGTGGGAGAGGCATGTAAGAAAGTCCAGGAACGTAGGGTGAAGTGGTGTGGACGTGTGATGAGGAGAGAGAATGTAGATGTGGTCAAAAGAGTGATGATGGGAATGGAAGAGAAAGTGAAGGAGGCCAAAGTGGAGGTGGATGGATAAAGTGAAAGAAGATGTGAAGGAAAAGAGTCTGACTGGGGATGAGGTGCAGGACCGAACAGACGGTTGATGAAACACATTGAACTCACAAAGAAGTGGGAACAAATGAAAAGGAAGAAGAAGAAGGCTGACTGAATTCTTTAAGTAAATTGTTACAATGACAGAGATTCTCTTTCTACTGTATTGCAATAACCTGCTGTCACTTATGACGTCTGAAGCCAGCATGATACTCACTTGTTGGAGTGTTACCGCATACTATTTCAGAAAATTTTTGTTGCAGGTCTTGCAGCTTATCAAAATTGTCCACATAAAACCAGTTTTCGTCTTTGCCTCCGATGATCTTAAGCTCTTCTGTCTTTGCCTCCTTTATTCCAACCGCGTAGGTGTCAATTCCTTGGTCTCTGATGTACTTGGCTGTGTCCTCCAGTTTTTCTTTGTCGTGGGACTCGCCGTCGGTGATGGTAATGAGAAGTTGTTTCACATTTTGATTTCTGCGGCCCCCAAATGACTCTTCCAGGAAATCTTTGGAGAAGTTGAGGGCTTTGGCTGTGTATGTGGTATCTTTCAAGTGTCTCAGACTGAGGATTGCATTAGTGACAGAACTCTTACTCAGATACTCGTTCAATAAGAAGCCTTTCTCAGGTTCAGCACTATATATCATGGCTCCAATCTGCACCTTATCTCTGCCAATATCTGAGTGATTAACTAAGGAAATCATAAAATTCTTCATCAAAAGATAATTAGCATCCCCGATGCTCCCTGAGGAGTCGACTACAAACATGACGTCGGCCATGCCAAGCCTTGAACATTCTAGGAGAGAAACAGACAGAAGAGTTAGGGTCACTCAACAATGAATTGAAAACACTACCCAAGTTAAATTGAAATGTCAGAAAAATGTTTGATGTGGACAGGCCATTCAGCCCACCGCAGTCTGCCAATCCGATCTGCTGCCTAATTCCACCAAAACAACATCAAGTTGAGTTTTGAATGTTCTTAAAATCCTACCATCCACCACACTATGTGGTCACTTATTCCAAGTGTCTATGGTTCTCTTCCTAATGTTTGTGTGAAATTTGCCCTTAACAAGTTTCCAACTGTGTCCCCGTGGTCTTGATGAACTCACTTTAAAGTGTAAGAGTTGAATTTTGAACCCTGGTCCAATGTGCACCTAACATGAGCCGAGTCTCATATCCTTCAGAGCTTACGCTTAAAGGCTGAAGTTGTTATTTTATTATTCGCGATGATAAATGCATTTTAGTTATTTTTATATAAAGCTTAAAAGGACAATGTTATATTTTAAGGTCTAATCATTGTTCTATTGTCATCTGTTAAGTTTCCTGTTGATGGCAAACTTAGGAAACATAAAAATGAACGTGCATCCTGTGCACGGAGTGTACTTTTAATTCTCTTGAGAAGTTGCAAACTCCCAAATCAACCCAGTGGACGAGTTAATTATGGTTATTTAAGGTATCAACGTTTGTCATGTCCCGTTAGCAACTGGGCGTAACCAATCTGATTATATAATGAATTCAATAGAATTGTGAGGTAATCGAAGAATTGTATCAATATAGCGCAGAGGATGCTCTTTTCCTTTGTTAAACTTGCTATTAAGATATGCGGTTGCCTCTTGCAAGGTTTAGATAAACAATAATGACCGACGCTTTCTCCTGTTTCATTGTTTAAACCGGGGCATTCCAGTGGGCGGCGTCCGTTAAAATTTTCTTCCACAAAAGTTACCGTCTCGATCCACTGGACTAATTCCCTTCATAATTTTAAACACTTCAGTCAGGTCTCCTCTTCATCTCCTGCAAAGGCTCAGCTCTTTTCATTTTTCCTCATAATTCATCCCCCGTAGCCCTGGAATCAGCCTAGTCGCTCTTCTCTTGACTTTCTCTAGTGCTGTTATGTCCCTTTTGTAGCCTGGTGACCAAAACTGCACCGAGGACTCCAGATGAGGCCTCACCAGTGTGTTATAAAGCTTGAGCAGAACCTCCTGTGATTTGTACGCCACACGTCAAGGTGCTTATAAGGTGGAATTTCAGTTTTCAGACCTCCAATTGTGAATTAAAACCTAACAAGACCTAAACCAAATGCAAGCATTAGGCTCAGCTCTTTTATCTTTTCTCATAACTCATCCTCTGTAGCCCTGAATCAGCCTAGTCGCTTTTCTCTGGACTTTCTCTAGTGCTGCTATGTCTGCTGGACCCAAAACTGCACCCGGGACTCCAAGATGAGGCCTCACCAGTGTGTTATAAAGCTTGATCAGAACCTCCTGTGACTTGTACTCCAAACAACAAGGCGCTATATAACCTGGCATTCTGTTAGCCTTCTTAATGGCTTCTGAACACTGTCTTGCCAGATGATCGTGTCAAATCCACTAAGACTCCTAAGCCCTTCTCATGAGGTGAACTTTCAGTTTTCAGACCTTCCATGTGTGCATTGGGTCCTTGAACCATCACTCCAATCTGAGGTGACGTGCACTCTGGGGCAGGTTTTCTTCAAGGACATTTCTGCATCTGTCTGCATTCATCCATCCATCCATCCATCCATCCATCCATCCATCCTCCAACCCACTATATCCTAACTACACGCCAATCCCAGCCAACACAGGGAGCAAGGCAGGAAACAAACCCTGGGCAGGGTGCCAGCCCAACGCAGTGTCTGCATTCATCCTCCCCCTTAATTCAGAGCATTCAAGCCTCACAATTTTATTCCCTCCGTGTAATAGCTTACTTTTATTACCATTAAATTTCATCTGACACATATCTGCTCAAGCCTGTATGCTGTCCAAGTCCAAATGGAATGAGTCAGTGGATTTGCAATTTGAGATCCTCCACTGACCACACTGCAACTGTCTGTTGGACTTTCGAACTCACACTCTACATCAGGAGTGTCCGACTCTGGTCCTGAAGGGCTACTGTGGCTGCAGGTTTTCATTCTAACCATCTTCTTATTTAGTCACCTTCATTTTAACCGATTTTCTATTTAAGACTTAGACCCTTTCTTCTTCTTCTTTCAGTTGCTCCTGTTAGGGGTCATCACAGCAGATCATCTGTCCCCATATCTTCCTGTCCTCGTCATCTTGATCCATTGCACCCACCACTTGCGTGACTTCTCTCACCACATCCATAAACCTCCTCTTAGATCTTTCTCTTTTCGTCTTAGCTGGAAACTCCATCCTTAGCATCTGTCATACACGTACGCTTGGGAGGCAGTCTAAGGGCTTAACTGGGAGAAACGCACAGAGCCAGGGGTTGATGAACGGCACTAACACTATTTTTCCCTCTTCCACAGACCACCGGAAGGAAAAGCAAATTAAGACTCCACTCTGTTTTGCTGGAGTCCCCAACACTTTACAGTGGTCCTCTTGTTTGTTTCTTCACACATCCTTCTCCCAATATACCCAGTATCTCTCCTCTGCATATGTCCAAACCAGTGCCATCTCACCTGAGCGGACCCTCTAATGTCCTCATTTCTAATCCTGTCCATCCTCGTCACACCCAATGCAAATTTCAACATCTTTAACTCTGCCACCTTCAGCTCCGTCTCCTGTGCCATCGTCTCCAGCTTATATAACATAGCTGGTCTCACTATCAAACAATAACGAGATAAAAAAACGAGACAACCCACGACGAGCTGGCCTGTGTCCATAGTATCAAAGATAAAGAGGGGTGAAGGACTCCATAATGTTAACCTCCTCAGGTTCTAAAAACATTTCAATTTCATTTCAAGAAAATCCACAGTTTTGGAAACATCTACTGGGACGGAATGAGCTCAGCAACAAGTAATGGATTTAAATAACAGGTTAAATTAACAACAAGAATCGTCTTCTCAATAAGAAACTGGTTGGAGTTTGGGGCCCCGACTTGGCTGGGCATCTGTTGGCTCACTGACGTCACGTCTCATTTCTGTTCAGGTGTCGCGTAAGGAAAAAAAAAGCAATTCAGAGG
Source organism: Polypterus senegalus (assembly GCF_016835505.1). Taxonomy (NCBI): domain Eukaryota; kingdom Metazoa; phylum Chordata; class Cladistia; order Polypteriformes; family Polypteridae; genus Polypterus; species Polypterus senegalus. Next base: position 3,402,768 of record NC_053168.1, on the reverse strand, counting down.
ATTGAGTCCTAAAAAACAAGTCCGTTAAAATGAAGGGGAAAAAAGTGAAATAGCAGTGAAAAATGGCGACTAATTAAGAAGATAGTTAGAATGAAAACCTGCAGCCACTGTAGCCCTTCAGGACCAGAGATGGAGACCCATGCTATACGACATCAACAAGGTCAGACAGAGTATGTAGCTCCACTCCTGGTCCAGGCTTTGGTCTTGTCTTGGACTACAGTCAAAGGGACAGCAGCACGTCTGGTGTTCAAGTAGTCAAGGTGGGCTCATGTCACTCCTCTCTTCAGATCAGCACATTGACTCTCTGTGGCAGCACATATCAAGTTCAGATCCTTGTCTACAGAGTAAGTACTACATATATACAGATTATATAGAAACACTCGTGAGGTCCTCTACTCCTTCTCACCCAATCAGGTCTGCTGTTGAACGGCATCTGGTGGTGTCACCTCCACAGAGGCATCAAATCTCAATCCAGACACTCTTCATGTGTTGCTCCTGTCTGGTGGAATGAGCTGCCCGCTTCTATATGATATGTGGACTTCCTCAAAGTGTTTAAGAGGCTTTTGAAGACCCTCTTGTTTGGCAAAACATCTTCCTATCTAAGCCACGGAAGTGCAACTCGCTTGTGTTTTGTTCTCATCTCTTCACTTGTGATGGTCCGTTTTTGTTACCTTGTCCTGTCACACTTGTTCCCAAATAGTCCACCAGACTAATGCTTACTTGGATAAGGGATTCTGCTAAGGAAATAGATGTAGTGACCTGTAGGGGGTGTAATAGCACACCGGATGCCAGATACGATTGCACAGAACCAAGTCCCTGATTCAAATAAGGATTTATTTGTAATGAGGGATCTCTGAGTGGGCTTCTCTACACAGCCTCTACACAATAGATAGATACGAAGCTTCTGTTCTTTGTCTCCCTTTATTCTTCTTCTCATCCCCACCCAACAACCATCACCCGCATCCTCCTGACACCAATCAAAGGGGGAATGCAGAGTGGCTCCATTTGTGTCGGACCCGGGAGTACTTCCAGTGCCCCAACATCTCCCCAATGTCGATAGACAGAGTGATCTCTTTAAACAGGAGATGACCTCCCTCTGCAGTGCCACCTTGTGGTCCCCCAAGTACTCCAGCAGGGTTTCTCACCAGGACTACAAGCCCCCAGGTTGCTCACTGGCAGCAACACCAGCCACCCCGTATATCAGGGGTTTATCTCTCTACAGAGGACAGTCCCCCTCGGTCCTTTCAACCCAGTCGGGCAGCTAATCCATCCTAGACCTTCCATTATAAGATAAGGAGCCATCCATATTGTGCCTTCTGGATAAATGTACACATACAGTTCATATTGAAACTATTCCATCAAAAATATACTAGATGCTGAAAGCTCAAGGAGTAAATAAAAGCTCTTCTAAGCATGACAACCCACAACACAGACGTTTTGTGTAAACGCTCATGCAACTTACAGGTCATATTTCATAGTTTACTGAAAATGTTATGCCACTAACTTGGACTTACCCCCTTGACTTGTGCAAAGAGTTGAAAGAATGTTTTCAAAGGTCTTACTTAGGTCATCAAAATTGTGGATGTAAAATGCTCGGTGTTGAGAGCCGCTTATATTCACCAGCTGATTAAAATTAACCTTGCCAATGCCAATGGAGGAGATCTGAACGTCAATATTCCGCAAAGCCAACGCTGGAGCGGCGACTTCATCCTGAGACTCCCCATCAGTGATTACGACCAGGTACCTGCCGATGAAGGGTCGTTCCTTCTTTGATTTTTGAAAATATGAGTCTATAGAAGTCAGCGCTTTGCCAATCAGGGTTCCCCCGCCGAGCTGGTGCATGTTCTTCAGACTCGCGACGTGGCTGTTCACGTCTTTGGATAACGGAAACTGCTCTCTTTGGACGTCACTGTACTGCACAGCCCCAAATCTCGTGTGGCCATTCTTAACGCTTATCTTCTTCATGAGTCTTTCCACAAAACTGAGCATTTTTTGGAAATCCTCCGGTTCGATGCTTCCAGAGCCATCAAGCAAGAACATGATATCAGCTTCAGCCTTCTTGCAAACTGGAAAAGAAAAAAAAAATAAATAAACGTAAAAAAAACGTACGCTAGCGCAAGAGGAATATTCACAGAAAATGCATAACAACGTTAGAATACAACGAAGTGAAGCATAAAGGTGGTGGTTGTTACGACTTCCAGCTCTTGTTCATTTTTGCACCTCCTCCTGAATGGATCCTGGTGATTTATGTGTCTTTTCTGGGGTTTTAATGTTCAAGGAATTCTGAATTGTAAAGTAAAATTGAGGTTCTTGTGATTTATTAGCATTATTTTCCGTTGTAACGGCCGCCCCTTACCCGGCCGGCAGCTACACCTCCAAGACCTGTGGCCTGGATTAATCGCGGAGGTTAAATCTTAATCAAGCCGTACCTTTAACAAATTAAACCTTTCCCCCACAATCGACGGTGTAAAAAAGCACAAAAGAAAAGCAGATATGTAAACTTAAAAACTAATAAATTGTATTAAATGAAACAGACAAGCTAAACAAATTATAAATATCCCTCCACCAAAGCAACACCGTGACAAATCCCTAGATGAATACAACTACCCCTCCCTTGCCCTGGTAACATATAACAAACAACACAAATACCAAAAAAGAATGAATGAAATACGGTAATGAACGGTCGTGAACTGGAGTCCGAGTAACAATTGTCCTGAATGCAGATGACTGGTTAACCAATATATGAAGTGATTGTAATTCCCGGAAAAAATGGAACAGCCTCACCGTGTATCCTCGGCGGTGGTGGAAAATGATCCGACCCCGGGGTCTCTCGATGATGAGGGTGTTGGAGTGAGTCCGGCAGAATGAAAAACAAACTGGATGGAAATGCGCGATGTGAAATACAGCAGGTACAGGTGGTTCGTGCAGGTCGTATATCGAAAATCTCCTTCTCTCCTCTCCTCTTCCTCTCCTCTTGATTGTTTTTATAGTCCTGTGACGAATGTAATTGATTAATTGAAAACCGGTGTTTTCCAGGTATGGGGCTGCGATCTCCTTCCATCATCCATTCACTGACATACACAAACAGTAAACGGGACGATGGAAACAAGACGCACGTGGTACGAACACAAACACTATTACTACTATGTAGCCCCGCTACACCGTGACATCAATATGTTAGTTGCAGTGTGCTATGAGTTTGGGATGATTACGTGTTGATCTGGTATTAAAACGTATTTACTGTAAGGTGACAAATTTTCAGGCTCACTGCCATTGCAGTGTGTCCCAGTGCTGTGGACAAGCAAATAAGTGTGGTTGCAGGGGGCTTCTGGGAGTTGGAGAAAAGGAACAAAGTGGAATGCCAGCTTAGACCACCTAGTGAACAGCTTTAACTTCCTTAGCTTCCTGATCGTCACTCGGGCTGTAAAATCAGAGCTAGAAGCGTTAGTCCTGGGCGTCACTCAGGCAACTATATAGACATGTCTCACGTAAGCGTTAGAACTCAGGATTACTCGGGCTGTAAAAGTGTTAACTGTGTAAGTGCTGAGCGCTGCTTGGGAAACGATATAAGGACAGGATCAAGTGATACCCGGGCAACAGTGCAGGCACGTCTTCGTCTAGCCTCATAATGGCGTCTTGTAAGAAACGAGCAGTGATGACAAAGTGAATGTGACTTCAGGCAGTGAAAATGAAACGGACAGCAAAATCTGAAGAGATTCTGAAGGATCTGAAAGTGATGCTCGTGTCAATCGCACGTGTGCAGTGTGCTGTTCAAAAGCTGATCGGTGTGAAAAGAAAATCCGCAAGGAACTAAACTATTATTGTCCCGACTGTGACGATGGATTGGGTATTTCAGAGTGGTGGCTCTGAGGCTTGGGATCTGCACTGGCAAGTTCGAATCCCGTCAATGCCAAAAAAGTGACTCTGCTCTTTTGCGCCATTGAGCAAAGCCCTTAACCTGCAATTGCTGAGCGCTTTGAGTAGTGAGAAAATTACTAATTTATTAATTATTATTATTTCACCGCGCTTTACGATATACCACACAAACAGCATATACTGTATTGGCATTACTTTTATTATTTATTATTATTATTTGTATCATTATTATGCTTTCTACACTTCTGACTTTATACTTTTAGCGTTTTGCATGATTTACACAAGAAAGATCGGATTTAATAAATATGTCACTTTTTAAACCAATAAATGCAATGCTTTTTACGTGTTTTTTCGAGAAAACATGCTAATGCTAAGGAGGCTACCAGGCTTTGTACGTGTGTCACGTTTCAAGATGAATTCCACATGGATTAGACAAACTATTACTGTACAGACATGAAAAAACACTCATTTGCCATTTAATAAAACATGGTTTTCAAACTTTATCTTCTTCTATAACACGCTGCCATGGCCGTTTTGTTTGTCTGTCCAGGATTTGAAATCACCTGTTGCTCGCAAACCGTTTGACCTGAAATTTGGTACGCAGATACTACGTGACGTCTACTATCCACTTTCGAGGTGATGATTGACCTCCAAGGTTACTCCTCCTTTTATTTTTATTTTATTTTATTGTAGAATCAACTCTCGGCAGTGTGCAGCAGGGTGGCCATGTGGTGCATGCATACGGGCGCCTTTCTCATCCCTACCACCTTCCTCGTCACTTCCCCTCCCTCTTCATATCTTAAATCATTCAGAATTAAGTGCCAGCTTAATTGAAAAATGAAAGAAAACGTACTAAGCAATTGCAACACAAACACTGACTTAATCAGTTTTAACGAGAAAAGATGCCAACGAAAGAAGAAAAGAAGCGGGCCGCTAGGGTGGAGAAAAGAAGAGCTGCTCAGGAAACGGGACGCGCATCAACCTCTGAGCAAATGAATGATAAACGTACAGAGAAAGAGGATGAAAACTAGGAACGCTCAAGTCAAGTGGAGTCACTGCACGTTATCATTACAGCAGTGCACCATTACTGGTATACATATCTATATATATATATAATTCTTTTCGCGTTTGAAACAGAAATTACGTATGACCGCAGAACATATTATAATACAGGAACTAATCACTTCGTTTGTGGACGCCATTTTTATATCGTCTTTACAAATTGTGTGAGAGTTATTTTACTGATATTGAAAAGAAGTAAACACAAACACGCAGATCTATCCCATAGAAGTGCACCCCGTGTTGCCCTCTCCCAGCCCACCTCTCTGGACTCCAGCGCTGAGCTGTCCGCTGCCAGGCACGTTCTGACAGAGAAGTTTTATTAATTCATCCACGTGACTGTCGCGAAAACTGCCACATTCTAACTTTTTTTTTTAATTGGCAGTACTTGATAATAGAAGACATGAGTAAAACACTTTATGTCTTTCTACTTTTTAACTGCGCCAAGCTGTAGAAGACCACCTTCAGCGGCGAGGGGTCGTGACAACAAAGTGGATGCTGGAAGGCATGGAATGTTGGGCTGCTCTGCCGGGTCGACAGCTTCGCAGTTTCGGGCGGCGTCCTCTCTTCTCGCACACTTCGAGTGCCCCATTGGCTCATGGGAGAGTGGAAATCTTTGCGAATGAGTGTGATCGGCGCCATCAATGCGTGACTCTCTTTGTAAATTGTGCTGCACGACTACTTACTGTCCCTTAAGGTGAGTTCAGGTCACTAAAACCCCACAACATTCAAGGTTGCTTTTGTGATGAATTCTTTTAGGAAGATGGAGGGTTGACATCTAAGAAGATGTACCGACCTCTTCATGTGAAGTATTGGACTTGGGAATTGTTTGGACCTTCTGCCCGCTAAGCATGGAAGGGCAGCGTCCACATTTCTCAGAATAATTTTTCTCTTAAATCACAGGCACGTAGTGCAAGGTTGTCAAGCAGGTAGTTTACCCGAAACCACTGCAGTAGTACTCAATGTATCTTTACTTCTTAAATGTTAATGTTTTACTGTTTAATAATTTATACACTTCTTATATGTTCTTCAAATTCTTTTATCAAAATGTTTTACTACTTAATAACTTATTTTATAAATACTACATTTTACTTTTTCCCTTGCACTCAGTAATCAGCTTGTATATATAAATAAAACTCTTCTCCTCTCCTTCCCTGTGCAGATCCAGAGAATTACGTTCTGACGGTGCCTGACGTCACTTCTGGGTTTGGGGTGCCTCGACCTACCCCTTCGCCTCATCGACTTCAGAATCAATGCCACTGCCATCTTTCCCCGAGTCTGTTTGGAGTCTCCCGTCTGTGAAGACGTATTTCCGTGATCAACTTGCTATTTTATTTTTTTTTTGTACGCCAGTATCTGGGGATCACCTTTCAGGGCCTCAGCCCTTCAGTAGCGTATTATTTCAGGTACACTGCAATGGACTCGTTTTGTTTTTCTTTGGGTGCCACCATTTTGTGAATCCCATTGTCATGACACAGGCCCCGGTTGCCAGGGGTGTGGCCTTAGGGGTTATGACTTTGAGATGTCAATTGGTGAAAGGTTCAAAGGTCATCTCAATGGCCATTTTTGTATCTGAGTTTGCAGAAAAATAACAAAAGAATGGTGTGTGCTTATTTAGTTAATCCTCCTGATAAAGATTTCTGCTCTATGCTTTAGCACTCCCGTTGACCTCCACTAAATTGATTTGTCGCTGCTCATGAATTAATTCATAAAAAAGAATTGATCAGAAAGAGTGTCGCCCACCACCATTTGGCATTCATTTATAAACCTGCCTCTGAAGGAGATGGAGCTCTGTCCCCTGAAGCCACTCTTCTTGGCTGAAGAATCCTTAAAACAGACCACACAGTCATTTGTACCATATACAATCACTAAGAATTAAATGGGGACTCTGCCAAAGACCCCAACATTTTATCTGTGCTTGTCATTCTGAATGATTACAAAAAACATTTTTAATATTTGAAATAACAACCCTTACCATTTAATAATTTCATGGTTTCATAAAATAAGAATTATTAACAAATTTAAACCATGCATTGTCAAACAATTCCTTGATAAGGCACATTCAAAGGAGTAAAATCTCTTACCCTCAGGCAGACACATTTTTTGGACAACGTTGTTTTTGATATCCTTCAGTTTGCTAAAGTCGCTGACGTGGAACCTCGTGTCATTGGAGCCTGCGATCACCTGAAGTTCAGTGTCATTGGCGCGACTCACTCCAATGGCAAAGGTTTTGACATTTTTACTTCTTAGGGCCTTAGATGACACGTCTACATCATCCATGGATTTTCCATCTGTTAGGGTCAGCACGAATGTGGGAACGTTCCGGACTTGTTTTGCTTTATCAACGAGTTGAAGGGTGTAACTTAATGCTTTTCCAGTGTTGGTTGTTCCTAAATGCTGTCCCATTCCCTGAATGAGCTTCAGCACATCATCCTTCTCAGAACTTCTTCTTAACAGGACAGGATTTTCGGTGTACATCACGATTGTAACCTGAACTTGATTCGCTCCCAGTGGAAATGCTTGTATGGTGTCACGAAGAAAGGCTTGCATCAACTTAAAACTATCTTTGCTAATTCTTCCAGAGTTGTCAGCCAAAAAATAAACGTCAGCTTTTCTCATTGAAGTGCAATCTAAAAGAAACAAAGGAAAGAAAAAGAAACACAAAATCGGCACTGAAGTAACAACAATGATTTGTCACCATACCATACCATAGTGATGCCAGGATAGATAGATAGATAGATAGATAGATAGATAGATTTGAAAGGCACTATATAATAGATAGATAGATAGATAGATAGATAGATAGATAGATAGATAGATAGATAGATAGATAGATAGATAGATAGATAGATAGATATGTGAAAGGCAGTATATAATAGATAGATAGATACACATCCTGCCTTGTGCCCTGTGTTGGCTGGGATTGGCTCCAGCAGACCTCCGTGATCCTGTGTTCGGATTCAGCGGGTTCGAAAATTGATGGATGGATAGATAGACATGAAAGGCACTATATAATAGATAGACAGATAGATAGATAGATAGATAGATAGATAGATAGATAGATAGATAGATAGATAGATGTGAAAGGCACTATATAATAGATAGATAGATACACATCCTGCCTTGTGCCCTGTGTTGGCTGGGATTGGCTCCAGCAGACCTCCGTGACCCTGTGTTCGGATTCAACGGGTTCGAAAATTGATGGATGGATAGATAGACATGAAAGGCACTATATAATAGATAGACAGATAAACAGAGAGATAGATAGACATGAAAGGCACTATATAATAGATAGATAGATAGATAGATAGATAGATAGATAGATAGATAATATTACACACATACATTTGGAAGACAACTTCAGGGCTTCTCGACCTATAATACCACCCCTTCCCAGGAGTTGGCACCATCACCTAATGCCTCTCCTCTCATTCTACATGCATCTCCAGTTATTGAGAGTGGGCTGCTGAGTGACATCACTTCCAGTTCTCACACACCTGGACCCGTCTATTCTGCGTCTCATACCTCATAACCAGAGCTGCCACCATCATGGAGTCAGTCTAGCTCAGGACTCGCATGAGAAGCTATACTACATTCAACCTGGCATGTCATGTCTGTTTTCATGTTTTATTTTACTTTTGTCTTATGGTTATTTCAGACATTCCTCAGGGATATTCAACACTTTATATGTCTGTTTTGAATTCTTTAACATTAGATAGATAGATAGATAGATAGATAGATAGATAGATAGATAGATAGATAGATAGATAGATAGATAGATAGATAGATAGATGTGAAAGGCACTATATAATTAATAGATAGATGCTCTTCTCTCTATTACATTAGAAATGGTTTCCGTCATGCCCATGTTATTCAGCCCTGACCATGCCCCTCCACGCTGCTTATCCAATCATTACTCCTACTACACACATCCTCTCTCCATACCAGCCCGTGCCAGTCTCAGTGCTGCTAACTCGCCCTTCCACACAGTCAGTTATAATGGCAAGATGGAAAAGCAAATTATCTATTCAAGAACGTCAAATTTTAGATTGTGATACAAAAAGAGCGGCAAGAGCCGATAATGAATGTCAAAAAAAAGAAAATGAACAAAAATGAGCTCCGTATATATAAAATTAAGAACAAAGAGAATTGTCCAATAAACCATAAAAGAAAAAAATATCCCAAACAATATGTGAACAGAAATGCAAAAAAACAACATTCCTTGAATGTTAAGTTAGAGGATAAAGTAATTCACAATATTGTTTTTGACAAGGCGTTAATGTAATTTAATTTTAATTATGCTTTATTATATTTTACTTTTTATCTCTACTTTTACTTTTTACTATATTTTATTATTCATTGGTATTTAAAATAGACAGTTTTAGTGAAATATTCAAGTAACTGATTCTCTCTCTATAATAACTAAGGTCCAAACCGTCTTCCTCCTGCGCCCCTCAAACTCCTCTGTATGCCATCTCTTTAAAAACAATCGCTTTCTCTAACAGAGGGGAGCCCTAATGCCTTTACGGTTTCTCAGCCACAAGAGAATGGGTGCCCAGTGCCCACCCCCGGGGATTGGTGAGCAAAGTGAGGAGGGGTCGGAGCCCCCTGGTTAAATAAATAAATATACACACATACAAACACATATGCTGTAGACAGTATATAAATGAAAGAAGTCCGTGGACAGGAAGTCCCTTCACATGGAATCGCAGTTTTGAATTGAAGACAGAACTCTTGACCAATAAATGAGTTGAAGAGGCAGGTCTTCAATTTGAAAGTGTGATCCTGTGTGAAGGGGTGTGCCTTCAGATGTCATAACGTCATTGGTTAAAAGGCCAACTTTTGGATGTGTTTCCTTGTCCAACATCCCGATTCCAAGACCCTTTTTCACTCTTGCATATAAACAACTCTTTTTGTTTTTTTGGTTTCTCGACTACGACTCTTAGTTTTTGCTTTTGTTTCGATAACAGATCTCTAGGTTTCTCGGTTTTGACCTCAGCTCTCATTTTGTTTCTGTCTCTTCCTCTGGTCCCGCTGTTCTCTCCTACTAGTAATTGTAGCATAAACAATACAACCTCATCCTGACACTCAGCTTGTGCATCTTTAATAGTTTTTTCTTGCTATATTCCCCAAATATAATTTTCGGTTTCACACCCCAAACCTGTTTTTCTTGATTCTTCATTGTCCGTTTTTGACCTTGGCTAGTTCAGACATCCCCTTCCCTTCTTTCGATTTCATTCTTCCCTCAAACTGCCGCTACAGTGCGGTCAGTACGGCGTAATTCTTGCCACGCTCAGAGCCTCAAGGTCCACCACTGGCACAGAAGCCTGCTTTGATTTTGGATAGGCAGGTAAACCAGAACGAGTCGGAGTTTTAAAGATTAATTTTCAGAACTCAGGCCTGTTTTACGTTTTATAGGCCTGCACTTCACATCAGCTGTGAAGAAGAGACATCTTTGTAGCTAGTAGTCCAACTGGTCACTGGAGCTAATTGAGTTCTCCTTCGACACGAATGGCCAAAACAGTTGTTGCTGCACAAGGTGTGGACCCGAATTTGTGTCTTGGGAGCCCAGTTGTGAAGCACTGCCTGAGTGAAGAAATCTTGATTACGCCTGTTTCTAACCATGGCTCCACTTCCAGAGGTTAAAATAATCCTTAAAAAATAATCCTCCCTAATTCCCCCTCCTTTTGAAAACTACCATGACCTCTCACCTTTCATAAAGCCCTCCATCTTGGATGTAAAGGTAAGAGGAGAAGAAACAAAGCCTGAGTTGAGCTTAGAGTGTTTAGACACAGTGCGTTAGAGACACCAAGAATGACATCATCTTACCTGTCGTTGTGCAAATTTCACGGAAAATTTTATTTTTGATTTCCTTAAATTGGGTGGATTGGTTAAGGTAAAAAACTTCCTCTTTCGATCCTGCAATTTCCTGCAGCTGAGTCTCATTCGCACCTTTCACACCAATGGCAAAGGTTTTGACCTTGCTGCTCCTTAAAGCCATTGCTACTTGGGTTACGTCGTCCTTCGACCTTCCATCTGTCAGTGTCAGCAGGTATGTCGGCACACTGCGAATGTTCTTTGCTTTTGCGATGAGCTCCATAGTGTAATTTAAAGCTTTCCCAGTATTACTTGTGTGTGTTTTCTGCCGAATGTTCTGGATGGCCTTCTGCACATCGTTTTTCGTCTTATGAACATCGATATTAAACTCGATTGATGGATCCCCTGCATACTGGACCAGTCCGACCCGAACTTTACTCTGCCCTATTTCAAACATTTGCACTACGTCGACAAGGAAATCCTTAATTTCAGTAAAGTGACTCTTGTCGATGCTGAATGAGCCGTCAACCACAAAAAAAATGTCTGCTTCTTCTGTTTCGACGCAGCCTAAAAGCAAAGAGTAAATAATAAACACAATTAAAAAAGTTTTAATTGAAAAGGTGGATACAGTTAATAAATTTCTTACTTTCTAAAAGTCACATTTAGGCCTGTGCCAATAGTCACATACGTTTACATTGTAAATACATTGAAGGAACAACATGAGTAAGAACCGTCGTACTTCACATGTATTTCTTGAATTATTCCTTTCCAATTTAAACTTTTCTTGGTTAACAAACCATTTTTAATGGTATTTGGGTATTTGACTTTTGCTTAGTGTTCTCATATAATTTGGACTTTTTAATTTTTATGTTCTTTTTCTCCATCGTTTAAGAAGATCAGGGCCCTCATGCATAACGCCGTGCATAGAATTCACACTATAACACTGCGTACGGACAAAAGCAGAAATGTGTGTATGCACAAAAAAATCCAGATGCATAAATCTGTGCGTTCGTCAACTTCCACGTTCTTTCACTCCATAAATTCCGGTCAACGTGTAAAGTAACGCACGTGCACTCGCCTGCTGTCCCACCCAAACTTCTCCCAGAATTACACCTCTTCAATATGCAAATCAATATAAATAGCCAGTAAGCTCAGCGTTCAGTGAAAAGGCAATAGCAAAAGCACAGGGGGAAATAGAAGAATTTCAGTGAATACCAAGTAGTGGCAAAGAAAAAATGTACTATTTGTTGGTTTAAACAACAAAAGGAAGTTGATTGAGTGACATAGAGTGTCGGAGAAACTGGAAAGCTCAAGTTCACAAAGTTGCACAGTGCCCGAAATAAAAAAGAAGTTGTCAGATATCAAAGTCGCCGTGAAAAGGCGAATTGTAGCCCACCGTTTGAGTGTCATATGAAAGATTATTAGGGTACAGAGAAAAGAAAAAAAAAATAGGGACACAGTGGGAAGAAGGCACGAAATGTCAACTTTAATCTCTAAATTTCCACTTTAATCACGTATTTGTCATTAAAGTAGAACATCATAAACTTCATCTTAAAGTTGTTTAATTTACTAGTTTCTCAAATCCCATCGTAACTAAAGCAGCACGTTAAATGCTTTGTTTTGTATTTGATCTTCTATGTGCTCTATGTGTGTGAATCACTACGTGCTTTTTAAACCGGCTTTCTCTTCCTCCGACTGGACACAGAATCCATTACATTCGTGATATTACAGCTCTCTGAATAATTAAAACACTGAGATGTATACGTGATATCATTTTCATGATGATAGGAATTAAAGCACATTATTAAACATGAGGACATGGTGGCGCAGTGGTAGTGATGAGCTGGCACCCTGTCCAGTGATTGTTCCTGCCTCACGCAAGATGCTATGTAATAGACGTTAAGCCATCTGTAAGCTTAGAACGACGATTCTTCTAAACTTTTAAGGAACATTGAAATATCTTCATAGTACATGTTTAATTATTCTATCTATCTGTCCTTCCAGTGTCGTGCCACCACCAGCAAAAATACAGCGTGAGGCAGGAACAATCCCTGAATGGGGCGCCAGCAGCTCACTAGTGCTGCAGCACTGTGTCCTCACATGTTTAATTATTAACAATATAGATTATTTAAATGAAATTAAAGTTTTATCTGTATAATAAACATATTTTGCTGCATTTTATCTTAAAAATGATATCATCATCATATGTAAATATGCGCTTTATAAAGTGGCGCAGGTTGTGCAATATTATAACTGTATCTCAAGTTTACAGTGAGGTGATTGGACTTATAAGTTCTACCAGGAGCACTTGATGGACTGATTGAGTGCGTTTAGAGTTCTTCAGGTGAAACTGTTTGTGAACCGCGAGGTCCGAACAGGAAAGGCTCTGAAGCGTCTCGTATGAGAAGCAGTTCAACAGACAGCATGGCTGAGGCAGCGTGTCCTTGATGCTGTATCCCAATAATTCTTTTTCCGATCAGATTGCACACTCACTGCACCTGAGCTAATGGATTCCAAACACCCTTCTTGATTTTCAAAACTATTCATTTCATCAGCTCTCCTGCTTTTTGATTTGCAGCTGGTATTTTCACTTTGATTCTGGCAACTGTGTGGCTGTCTCGCCGATATTGACCTTTTTCTGCCTTTCTGACTATGTCTTGTAATTACCATGGAGGACAGTTGGACACGTTAGCAGGATGAGGAAAGTGCTTCTTGACTGGCCAGAGGCATATAAAGGATGGACCAGCAGAAGTACCAGGCCAGGTGCAGTTCCATCCCCCATATGACAGGTGGCAGTGCTCCTCCCGAGTGTGACGATGTGGGTTCTGTTTCACGCTGTCATCTTGGTTCTGGACACCGTCGGTAATGTCACCGATGAGCTGGACAGTGAGGCACAAAAATGAAGGAAAGGGGATGGTGCAAAACTGCAAAGTGCTTTTATTCAAATCAACAAACCAAAAACAGCGTCCAAATAGTGCAGTGCTTCAAAGTTAATAAATAAATAATCTAATCCCTTCCTTTCAAAGATCCAAGAGGACACTGGGAAAATGACCTCTCAATTAATATATCAGAAAAGGAGTGGAAAGTAGCAATGCAGAGAATTCACTCGAGCTCCATATGCGCAAAGCATACAATTATACAACTCAAAATTATATATCGAGCACATCTGTCTCGACTAAAACTCTCCAAAATGTTTCCAGGGCGAGAGCCAACCTGCGAACGTTGCAACCAAGCCCCAGCCTCACTGGGTCACATGTTCTGGGCCTGCTCCAAATTAACATTATTCTGGACAAAAATTTTTAATTACCTCTCAGACAGTCTTGGACTCACAATCCCTCCTAACCCATTAACAGCTGTGTCTGGTGGTCTTCCAGAGGGTCTTAAAGTGGAGAAGGACAAACAAACTGTGATGGCATTCACTACAATGTTGGCACGCAGACTCATTCTGATAAACTGGAAGAACCCAAACTCTCCTCTTTTAAGTCAGTGGGAAACTGATGTGTTATATTATTTAAAATTGGAAAAAATCAAATACTCAGTTAGAGGATCCGTTCAGACTTTTTTCAAAACATGGCAGGATCTAATCAGTAATATTTTGAAATGATTTTATAAAGCACAGAGAATTTGTTGATTTAGGTATTTTTACAAGCCTTAAATTTTACACCGTTTGGCTTGCTCTCTCTCTCAGGGGTGGGGATCGATCTGTTCTTAGCATAATTTTTTTTTGTAAAAACTTGATTGCTATGTATTGATTGTAATAAAATTAATGAATAATAAAAATAAATAAATAAATAAATAAATAAATAATCTATAAAAAAACGGTGAATTGTGAGAGGTTAAAAACACCCTAAAAAAAATCCTTTAAAAACAACAAGGTTAAAACAATAGCTTGAAGCAGTTTTTTAAAACAAAGCCCGGTGCCTTCTTTTACTGGTGACTCCCCGGCTTCTCCCATCCAGGCTATGCACCAGGAGAGTCACCCAACCTGCAGCTGACCTTCTTCACTTGACTGGTCTGGTGGCCTCCCGATCCCTGATTTCGTTCAGCCCCTGCCAGACTGAGACTTGGCTTCCCCCAACGGCCAGGACGCTCACACTATGGATCGACTCCCGCTGCCTTCGCTGCCGCGAGCCATCCTTCTCCCAGTCACTCCTGGACAGCAGGAGCGACCACTACCGTCGGCACCTGGGTGTCGGCCAAACACCCAGCTAGGGCTCGTCTCTCCCAGCTGCCTGCATACATCAACGACTCAGCACTCGTTTTCTCTCACACCCACCTGCTTTCTCCTTCCTGCCGCCTCCATTTCTATTTTCTTTCTTTTCTTTTTCCTCCTTTCATCCGCCTCGCGCTTCTATTAAATATCACAGGGACGTGGATCAGGTGTGGCAATCAGCAGCTCCCGGCAACAATTACGGACGTGGACGACTCCTCACCTGTGCACTTAAGCGAGGACTGTCTGCATCACGAATCACCTGGTAAGCTCTTTGGCCACACTACCATGCCCCCTGTCTAAGCTGCGAATGTCCCGATTATTTATTTAAAAAGTGGCCCTGTTGACTTGAGCTGTGGACTCACTACACCACACTGAGGTGTCCCAGTATGGACATCTGCAGGGGTACATGGGAACTGCAGTCCTGTCGGGGTCCCTAGGTTCCATTGGAGGATGCTGTTGGGGGAGAACCTCCATGATTTCCGTATGACCCGGAAGTGCTTCCAAGAGGACATGCTATGGCTTTGGAAGTGTACCCGAGTCCAGCTTAAAAGGAGCCCACTGTCTCACCTGGAGTCCGGAGGCAGTGGGTGACACTGAACTGGAGGAGCAGAAGAAGAGAAAAGAGAAGATGTACTTGTCTCTTACATATGTGGTTTGGTTGCTTTTGCACATTCGGTGATTTATTTGTAATAAAATACTTCATTTGAATGTGGGACTGTGTTGGGTGATATTGTGTCTGAAGTTTGGGGCTTAGTGGTGCCCCCTGGTGGTCACCGTCTCTTCTTCCAATCACGTCTCAAAACTCTTTTGTAATGTTAATAGCATAACAATACAATGTTTCGATTTTTTGTTCAGTCCCTGATATTTGACTTTTTTTGATTTTTGGAGTCTGGTAACTGTGCGTCTGCCTTTCCGGTATTGACCCTTTCTGGATTTCTGACTACGTCTCTTCTTCCATTTGCCTCAAAACTCTTTTTAATGGTGTGACTAGCATAACAATCTGACTCTCCGAGTGTTTGATTAGTGCCTGGTATTTTGACTTTGGTTTTCGTCTCACGTTTTGGTTTTGGTAATTGTGTGTCTGTTTTTTCCAATATTGATCTTTTCTGGCTCTCTGACTACCTCTCTCCTTCTGATCGTGTCACAAAACTTTTTTTGTAGTGTTACTAGCATACCAGTTGGAATCTCTGAGTATTTGATTAGTCCCTGGTATTTGACTTTTATTTTTGTCTCGCATTTTTATTTTATTAACCATTTGTCTGTCTTTCCGGTATTGACCTTTTTTGGATTTCTGACTATGTCTCTCCTTCGAATCGTATATCTCAGCACTTTTTTGCTGCTGCTGCTAATATAACAACAACAATGCGGTCTGGCATTTCAGTTACAACTTCTGCTTCTCTTTTATACCTCGCCTTCCTCATCTGAGCCTTTTACAAAAATTCTTACTGTCTCTTTCAGAGCCAGAACAACAACAATACTTGGGCCCTCCATTGTGTCCATAACATGTTCCAAAATCGCCCAATAATTGGGTTTGAGTGAATTCAAAAGACCATCACTTCATTCGCATCAAGATGGACTCTAATCTCACATACACATTTCATCTTTTAATTCTTCTTCTTCTTCCAGCTGCTCCTGTTAGGGGACGCCAAAGCGAATCACCTTTTTCCATCTCTTCCTGTCCTCGTCATCTTGTTCTTTCTCACCCATCACCTTCCTTCATGTCCTCTCTCACCATATCCATAAACCTTCTCTTAGGCCTTCCTCTTCTCCTCTTTCCTAGCAGCTCTATCCTTTCTATCCTCCTCTCATTATACCCCTCATGTCTCCTCTGCACATGTCGAAACCAACGCAATCTCGCCTCTCTGACTTTGTCTCCCAACCGTCCAACTTGAGCTGTTCCTCTGATGTCCTCATTTCTAATCCGGTCCATCCTTGTCACACCCAATGCAAATCTTAACATCTTTAACTCTGCCACCTCCAGCTCTGTCTCCTGTGCCACCGTCTCCAGCCCATATACCATAACTGGTCTCACTACCATCCTGTAGACCTTCCCTTTCACTCTTGATGATACACGTCTGTCACAAATCACTCCTCACACTCTTCTCCACCCACTCCAACCTGCCTGCACTCTCTTCTTCACTTCTCTTCCACAATCCCCGTTACTCTGTACTGCTGATCCCAAGTATTTAAACTCCTCCACCTTCATCAACTCTACTCCCCTCATCCTCACCACTCCACTAACCTCCCTTTCATTCACACACATGTATTCTGATGTGGTGGTCCTACTGACCTTCATTCCTCTCCTCTCCTCTCATACTGTATATCCATCTCTGCAGGGTCTCCTCGACCTGCTCCCTACTCTCTCCACAGATCACAAGGTCATCAGCAGACATTATAGTCTACAGGGACTCCTGTCTTATCTCGTCTGTCAGCCTGTCCATCACCATTGCCAATAAGAAAGGGCTCAGAGCCGATCCCTGATGTAATCCCACCTCCGTCACTCCCACCGCAGACCTCACCACGGTCACACTTCTCTCGTACATATTCTGTACCACTCTCACATACATACTCCTGTCTAATCTCATCTGCCAACCTGTCCATCACCATTGCAAATAAGAAGAGGACACGTTCCATCTTTTAATAAAGACGTCAAATTGTCCAATCGCATGTATAACTTGACATTTACTAATCGCTCAAAGACAAATCCAGTCACACACGAATAATTCCACTGACTCATACAATTAAGACCATGTTGTCGATTGACAGTAGAACTGAGATATTTATAATGTTTCACTGATGGCTCAATTTGTGAAGAGAAGCTAAACCTTTATAAGCACTTACATTAACACTAAACCATTTTTCTTCCCCCCACGTTCCACATGCACCACTACGTGTAAGCACTGGTTCTCTGCTGGTTCTCCCAGTATGAAGATTACCTTTTTTCAGGATGTTTGTTATTTCTGGGATTTGATAGACTTTTCTGCGGATGTCATTGCAGATCGTTGTCAGCAGTTTATCTTCAATCGCCGACAGCTGCACAAAAGTGTCCACAAATACCCGATGTTCATCAGTGTCTGAAACGATTTCATTCAGGTGGGCCTCGTTGGCTTCCTTGATTCCCACGGCAAACACCGCCACGCCGTCTTTATGGAGAGCAGACGCAGCCTCGGTCACGCTGTCGTTGGAGACCCTGTCGGTGATCACAATGGCCACTTGCTGGACTCCTGTCTGACCATTATGACTCCTTGTAAACTGATCTTTCACAAATCGCAGGGCTGCTCCGGTGTTTATGTCTGGTGTTCCCTCATAGTGCGCAATGTTCTTGATGTAGTCCTGGATATGACTTATGTCTTTGTGATCTCGAAGGGAAAACTCCACTTTCTGTGTGTCGTTGAAGGTCACCATGCCGATCCTGATGGTAGCATTAACGTTATTGAAAGCACCGACAACGTTGTAGAGGAAGGCCTTCAGATGGTTGAAGTTAAGCTGCTTAATGTTGGCTGGGCTGCTGACAAGTAACAAGATGTCCGCCATGGTTATGGCCTCACACACTGTAAAGTAAAGAGAAAACATACGGTTAGGCAGAGATTGGCAGGAAGTCAAATCATTTTTACTTTGTTCTACTCAGAGTATGGGATGATTACAAACGTGATTCTCATTTATCACTCTGCATGTTGTCAAGTCGTGTTTTAGGACCAAAACCTGAGGAGCTCTGAGATTCAGTTTCACATGGAGGGACAAACAGGCACTTGGGAAAAGAGATCAATATCTAGGATGACAGTAAAACATGATACCCTGATCTCATAACTCTCCTACTTTCATGTAAAAATCTTCACCTGTTGGTCTAAATCAGGCATCTTCAGTTCCAGTCAGGGTGGCCTCTTTTATAAAACTTCACGTGGATTCAAGAAAATGCAGAAAAAATCATCAGCTTTATAAAACATGGCATACACATTTCTACGCGACTTACCCTTCATAAATGACAATCACCTTGTAAATGTGTGTACGTGAATGCAACTCGATGCAAATCAGCTTCATATATTCGCAATCACAATGCTGCAGACGTTTGTTCATTGGCTGGACACGTCCAGACCCTCCCACCTGCGTTCAAGTGCACGGCGCAAATGAGTACACAAGATCATCTGTCAACCTACAGCGCCTCTCTTCTGTGTTCTGGGGGTCTGGGAAAAGGCATGAGGTGCCAGCGTCTGAGTGGGTAGCCACTATTCCCTGCCACATACTCATACAAAAAATAGTATAGAAAATACGAAAAACTGGAGTTTGCCTAAAAATAAATGAATCTCAGGTTGACCAGGCCATGGAGACGCGAGTTTGTCAGTCTCAACTTAGCATCACATATTCCCCCAGGAATCATGGGGTAGAGGGGTCTTTTCATCGGTTTGGCTGGTCCAGCACTGTTTCAGCTGTGGAATGGCCAATAGTTCTCCAGGACTCAAAACAAATCCAAATCATATTATGGGATATCATCTACTGTTAAATTCTGCTCCATTCTTGTAAATTTTTTATTTTTATACTGTATTGAGGATTTGTTCTGTTCTGTGTATTGTATTGTATTGTATTGACCCCCTTCTTTTTGACACCCACTGCATGACCAACCTACCTGGAAAGGGGTCTCTCTTTGAACTGCCTTTACTGAGGTTTCTTTCATTTTTTCCCTACAAGGATTTTTTTTTCTTGTCTTCTTAGAGAGTCAAGGTTGGGGGGCTGTCAAAAGGCAGGGCCTGTTAAAGCCCATTGCGGTACTTCTTGTGTGATTTTGGGCTATACAAAAATAAATTGTATTAAATTGTATTGTATTGTATTGTACTAGTGCATTAATGGAATGTCTCTGTCTATGGTTAACAAAAGCAGCATCATTCTTGTTAGGCGTCCTAATTGCAATGTGAGTCAAGTAAACTGCTGCGATTACATTAGGAGAACCAGACACAGCTGTAAATTGACTTTTTATGTTGGCAAAAATATGTCAGGTTTTATATAAGTACACCCACACCATATAAAAAATGAACGTAGTGCCTCACCAGTAAAGCCAAAGGCTTCTACCACAGTGGCCATGAAGGAATGAAACTTAGCTGAAGATGTTCTTGACCTGTCAGCCAGTTTGCTGAGAAGTGACAACAGGTAGCTGATATAAACTGACAAAAACTACAAAAATGTGAATGCAAATACGCAGCATTGGTCCTCTTATAAAGTAACTAAAATACAGGCTGTGCGTCATAGTGATCACTTTTCAGGTATGACTGTCAACGCACATTACAGTAATGGCACAGTGACAGGAATTATTATATATGGACTGTACATCATATTCATCACTTCTGAGGTTTTACATGTTTGTTTATTATAATGTTTTATATGTTTATTATAATGTGCTTATTATAATGTGTCATAATATGTCATATAATAATAACTGCTCTGTGCTGTGATATGAATTATTATATTCTAGTCACCTGGCTTGGCTGGCATGATCAGGGGGTAACGTTATTTTCCGGTTTCTCCGAAGCATTGCATACACATAATTCAGAGTTGCCATAAATATACAAACGAGCTGTCAAGTTTTCTTTTATAAATCCAGGTGTTTGCATGGAAAGTGCCTTACGTAGATTTCAAGCCTCTTTTTTGTGCACATGCAAGCTTTATAAATGGGTTGGAGAGCCCTGGTCTAAATAGTTCTGTTTGAAGAAAAAAAAAACATGACCTGTATCACCCAAAAACTGGCAAGGGAGATCCATAATAAAATAAAACAGGTGTTGCTCTCTCATTTTAAATCTCACTCCCATGTGCTGTGCATAAGTGTTGAACTTTAGATAGATAGATAGATAGATAGATAGATAGATAGATAGATAGATAGATAGATAGATAGATATGAAAGGCACTATATAATAGATAGATAGATAGATAGATAGATAGATAGATAGATAGATAGATAGATAGATAGATAGATAGATATGAAAGGCACTATATAATAGATAGATAGATAGATAGATAGATAGATAGATAGATAGATAGATAGATAGATAGATAGATAGATAGATAGATATGAAAGGCACTATATAATAGAGAATTATAAAGAAAACAAAAAACCCCCCTGACTTGACAGTCCCAGTGAGGCACTATATAAATGTATGTGTTCATAATAGCACTCAGTTCTGTTTCGATTCACTACAACCTCCAGCAGGTCCAGAGTGTATCCCATAGCTAAACCTGCCCCTTTTAATTAGCTTGTTGATTTGGTGGTCCTCTCTTGAAGTGATTTTATTAACCCAGCATACCACAGTGTAGAAAACTGAACAGCCCATCACAGAGTTGTATCACCTCTGATTATAGAATCTGATGAAAATCTTTTGGGTTCCATTCATAAGATTTCATCAGTGCCCTGTGTACGTGGTGACAGTGCCACTGTCATTACCATCACAGGCACGTTCTCCAGTGAAATTTCCTTAGTATGTGCAGTCTGTCGCTACATTACAGGGCACAATGCACACCCAAACATTGGATGGGATGAATGTTTATCATAGGGCACACTCTCACACTTACACACAGTGGGTCAATTTATAGTCTGCAGTCAACCTAAAAATAAATGAGAACCAAACATAGAAGGCAATCTAACTGGGGACAGCTGACTACATCACTTTTTTTAGCTTGCTTATCTAAATTTGCCAAATACAAAGCTAGACCCTTCAATGCACATTCAGACCCCTTCACTTTTTCCACATTTTGTGGAGTTACAGCCTTCTGCTACTGTACTGTACATTCATTTCAATTCATTCCTTCTTTCATCGAGCAGCACTCAATACCTCAGAATCATATGAAAGTGAAAACAGGATTTTAGGAATTTTTACAAAGTTATTAAAAATAAAAAGAGAAATATCACATTGACACAAACATTCAGACCCATTGCTATGACACATGATATTTGCCTCAGGGGCATCCCCTTCTATTAATCATCATTGAGATGTTTTGGAGTCCACCTGTGGTCAATTCAATTGATTGAACTGATTAGGAAAGGTACAAACCTGTCTATAGAAGGTGAACAGTTGGCAATGACCAAGGTATCAGGTCAAAGGAACTGTCTACAGACAGGACTACAAAAAAAAACTTCTGTAACGTTAAAGGTTCCCAATAGTACTTTGGCCTTCATACTTCTTAGAAAGAAGACATTTGGGACAACCATGAGTCTTCCTAGAGTTGGCTGACTGACCAAACTGAGCAATTAGGGGAGATGGGCCTTTGTAAGAGAGATATCCAAGAACCCAATGGTCACTTTGGCTGAGCTCCAGAGAACCTGTGTGGAGATGGGAGAAACCTCCAGAAGGGCAACCACTACTGCAACACTCCACTAATCTGAGCTTTACAACAGAGTGACCAGAAAGAAGCCTGTCCTCAGTAAAAGACACATTAAAGTCCATTAGGAGTTTGCTTTGAGGCACCAAAAGGTTTCTCTGGTCTGATGAAACCAAATTTAATCTCATGTCTGGAGGAAACCAGTCATCTCTCATCACCTGCATGATACCATTCAAGAGGTGGCAGCATCAGAGACTGGGAGACTATATAAGGTTGTTGGAAAGCTAAACAGAGCAAAGAACAGCAATACCCTCAATGAAAAAGTGCTCTGGACCTCAGACTAGACCAAATGTTTCCCTTCCAACAGGAAGACACCACAAGGGTGGCTTAGGGACAACTCTGTGAAAGTTCCTGAGTGGCCTGGTCACAGCTCAGACTGGAACCCAAACAAACATCTCTGGAGAGACCTGAACACACCACAGCTGTCCACCGATGGCCTCCATCTAACCTGACAGGGTTTGAGAAGATCTACAGAGATGAATGGCAGAAAACCCTCAAATTCATGTGTGAGAAGCTTGTCACTTTAAGCTCCAGGCTGGAATCAAATGGGGCTTCAGCTGAATCCAGGATCTGAATACCTGTCAATGGGAGGTTTCCATTTTTTTCACTTTGTCATTTTGGGGTATTAATGGTGAGAGAGGACATGCAGGTGATGGGTGTAACAGAGCAAGATGACGAGGACAGGAAGATGCAACATAACAAAATGTGGTAAAAAATGAAGGGCACTGAAGGATTTCCAAATCCACCACCTATACTCTACTTTATTGGATTCAGAGTTTCACTTGAAAATCTTCCGTCCATTGTAGCCACTTCATTTCAAGCAATTTAAGAAAGGAAAGTCCTTACCTCTTGGTTGCTGTTTGGTCCTAAATTGACTGTTAACTTCATCTTTTATTAAACTGGAAACATTTCTGATTGATGCTCTTAAGTCGTTGAAAGAATAGCTGAAGAAGTGATGCGTGTCAGCATTTTTCATGGTGTCAGCATTTTTAAGTCCAATTGAAACGATTTTGACGCCATAATCTTTCATGGTCCTGACCGTTTTCTGCAGCTCATCGGTAGAGTTCTCCGACGAAATGACGACGAGAAGCTGAGGGATTCCTTCTTTCCTCCTGCTTCCCGAGGACTTGTTGAAATGAACATCAAAGGCATTCTTGAGAGCCAAACTTGTTTTGGCCTCCCCGCCTTTGTAAGTGATTTCTTTATCGATCTGGTTGGTTAAGGTCTCAACAGTCTTAGTAGAGTTGAGGAAGATCATTGTCTTGGCTTTACTGCTGAACTGTGAGACACCGATTCGGTATTTCTCCATCCCAACATCAAACTGTTTTATCACATTTTGTAGGAAATTCTTCACTCTGCTGAAATCGCTTCTCCCCATACTGTCGGTGTCGTCCACCAAGAACACCACATCGCCAAACCATTCTTTGGTATCTGGAAGATATAAGAAGAAATCATCAGCACACACCATACACAATCACCTTGCACCTACCGCGTCATTACCTTAGACTTAGAGTCCTACTATACACTTTATTGGTTGTGTTTTCCCCTGCCACTCTGATATGACTTGATTCCAATTTTTCTGCATATCAGATTTTCGTGTAGAAACCAAAAACCACATGGCATTACTGAGGAGTTGAAATGCAAAGCTCTCGAATTTCCGGTTGATCTACACTAGAGAAAGAACTCAATTGTGGATTCTAACAGCGGAAAAGAGCTTCCATCGCGGGGTGTGTGGGATCAGCCTTAACAATATGGTGAGGAGCTCAGAGGTAGATCTGCTGCCACTTCATATCGAAAGGAGTTAATGTAGGTAGTTTGAGCATGTGATTAGGATAGCTCCTGGCCGCCTACTACAGAGATGTTTCAGGGATGTCCAACCATGAAGCAGACCTAGGACACTTTGGACAGATTTTATCTCCCAGCTGGCCTGGGACTAACTTGGTATCCCCCAGAGGAGTTCACAGAAGTGATGGAAACAAATGACGTCTGGGTATCTTTTCTTAGATTGCTTCTCCCACGTCCTGGACCAGGTAATCGGTAGAAAATGGATATCAGATCCGAGTTTAAACAGTCAGATCACAATTTTCACTCAAAGATGTTGCTTCGTTTTGTTATTGTTGTGTACCATGTGACGCACTAAAACAATCACGGTGGACAAAATGAGTAGTCAGTTGTGAAACAAAGAAAAAAAAAATATTCAAAAAATGAGCTCTGTTTGAAAAATGTAGAACGCTGAAGTGCATTGGCAGAAGAAAAAATTTGGTGGTGTGTATTTCATTTCCACTTATCATCTATGCCTTTCAGTTCAGTTACTGGGTTAGATAGCAATAATAAAAATCCTCGGGTACTGCTTAGAACAGTGGCTAAATTAACAAATGGGAATTCAGATCAACAGCGCAAAATACCAACAGATATTAGCAGTACAGACTTCTTCAATGAGAAAATTAAAAATATGAGATCCTAGATCTCTGCATCACAGTACAAACCAAATACAGTGGAACCTCGGTTTACGAGTAACTTGGTTTACGAGTGTTTTGCAAGACGAGCTAAATGTTTTAATACATTTTGACTTGATAAATGAGCGATGTCTTGCAATACGAGTAGTATGAATACACTTTGCTGAGTGTCATGTGATCACAACTGAGATGATGGTTCTACTCTCTCTCTCGCTCGCGTCTCTCTCTCTCGCTCACGTCTCTCTCTCTCCTTATCTCTCTCTCTCCTTATCTCTCTCTCTCTCTTCCTCTCTCTCTTCTCTTGAGGGCAATCATTTCCTATTCTCCGTCTGAATCTGTGTGCCTCACTCATATAGTCAACATCCGTACGAGCGTATACTGCTTACTACAGCATTGTGACTGTGTGTGTGTGACTGTGTGTGTGTGTGTGCTGTGAAGTGCGAGTCCCCATCTTGCTCCCCAAAACACGAAGCTGAGTCTCAGTACTTTAACAACACCAGCTTTATTCAGCTTGAAAGAGCAACTGCGTTGTTATTTATTGTAGCAGGATCTTTATAATGTTCCTTGTATCACCCATCGACGGCAGGCGCTTATAGCATGTCTGCAATTTTTTGGATGCGCTTATACGGCGAACTGCTACAGCGCTGGGAGACTTTGGGATGCTCTTCCGTGTGTCGTCCCGTTGGGTGGAATCCCACAAGAGTTTTGAAACTCACTCACACCAACCATAATTCTTTTTAAAGGTAAAGTGCAGGTTAATTTGTTTTATGTATTTTTACTTTATATTTTGTATTAATCATTTTTATATGAATAGTTTTGAGTTGTGGAATGAATCATCAGAGTTTCCATTATTTCTTATAGGGAAAGTCACTTTGATATACGAGTGCTTTGGACTGCGAGCACGTTTCCGGAATGAATTATGCTCGCAAACCGAGGTTCCACTGTACTAGCTGTGGAGGACTGCCGGCTTCCCAGGCTGGTACACACCCCCAGGCCACCAGGAGGAGCTCTCCCGACAGCAGGATCGTGCCCCGAGGTCCAGCAGGGCCTTATGGACTCTGTAGTGTTTATACACAGCCCTGCTGGATACCTTGGGGACCACCAGGAGTCGCTGTGGGGGGACTTATGGGCTCTGAGGAGTACGTCATGGTCATGTGACGGGAAGGAATGGAATGTTCCCGGGGTGAAGTAAAAGACTGATTTCCCTGACCCGGAAGGAATAAGGAACTGTGGACAGCTGGGACAGGAACACCTCCAGGTCAGGGGCTATAAAAGGACGGTGCCTCAGTCCAGACACTGAGCTGAGCTGGGAGGTAGAGGAGCAAGTGTCTGGGTGAGGAGGAGGATTGTTAAAGAGTATTGTTATTGTATTTAATATATGAGTAGTGTGGAGGGTGCTTGGTGCACTGTGAAAGAAAATAAAAAGTCTTGGACTTTTACCTACTGTCTGGAGTTATACCTGAGGGTTCAAGGGAGCACTAGCGCCCCCTACTGCCACATAGCTTAGCAGGCCCTGTCTCACACTGCATTCAGCACTTTAGTAATTTTAATCCTGTAACTGAGCAGGAAGTCTTAACTTTAATTACTAAAATGAAGCCCACTACTTGTTCCCTGATCCGGTGCCATCAAAACTAGTAAAAAGTGCAATGGATGTTCTTGCAGCCTATTCTAACCATTATCAATAGTTCATTACTGCATGGCACCGTACCTGATGCACTAAAAGTGTCAGTCATTAAACCTTTACTTAAAAAGTCAGACCTAGACCCACACATACTAAATAATTATAGGCCTATTTCAAATTTACCATTTCTCTCTAAAATACTAGAAAAGTAGTCGCCAGTCAGCTTCAGTCACACCTTATGCATACAATTTATTTGAGAAATTCCAGTCTGGTTTCGACTGGTCATAGTACAGAAACGGCACTAACACGGGTTGTAAATGACATTCTGATATCCTCTGATGAAGGAAACTCCACTGTAATTATGTTGTTGGACTTAAGTGCAGCATTTGACACCATTGACCATTCGATTTTACTGCACAGGCTAGAAAATGACGTTGGGCTTACAGGCCCGTGCTCGCTTGGTTCAGTTCTTATTTATCAAATCGATTCCAGTATGTACAGAAATGTGCTGACAGTACTCCATCATTATACACAGAAGTTCAATATGGTGTCCCACAGGGCTCAGTACTCAGACCTTTACTGTTTTCACTTTACATGCTTCCACTGGGATCTCTCATTAGGAAACATAATGTTAATTTTCACTGTATGCAGATGACACCCAGTTATACCTTTCATTTAAATCAAATGAAGTTTCTCCGATGTTGTCTTTAATTAGTTGTGTTAGTGAATTAAAGGAATGGATGAATGAGAACTACTTGTCTTTAAATACAGATAAAACAGAGATGTTAATTGTTGAGGGAATGACGCTGATCACAGCAATATTTTGTCATCATTTAACTCAGTTGGAATCCCAATTAATTTTACTGAATCAGCCCGCAATCTAGGAGTTATCTTTGACTCTAGCATGTCATTTAAAGCATATTACAAAGTCGTCCAAAACATGTTTCTTCCATCTTAAAAATGTTAGGAAATTAAGGCGCTTTCTAAATAAACAGGATTCTGAGAAATTAATTCATGCATTTATCTCTAGTAGGATTGACTACTGCAATGCGGTGTTCACTGGCTGGTCAAACTGTTCTCTATACAGCCTCCAGTTAATCCAAAATGCCACTGCTAGAATTATTACAAGAACAAGAAAATATGAACACATAACTCTAGTTCTTAAATCCTTACACTGGCTCCCAGTTAAGTTTAGGGCAGATTTCAAAATCCTCCTTTTAACATATAAAGCATTAAATGGCCAAGGTCCGCTTACTTGTCTGAACTTATCATGACTTACAAACCTGAGCGCACATTAAGATCTCAAGATGCCGGTCTGCTTAGGATTCCAAGGATTAATAAAATAACAGTGGGAGGTCGAGCTTTTAGTTACAGGGCCCCTAAACTGTGGAATGGTCTCCTGCTTCTATAAGAGATGCCCCTTCAGTCTCAGCCTTTAAATCCTCACTACTTCAGTTTAGCATATCCTGACTAGAGCTGCTGATTAACTGTACAGACTGCATCTCTGTTGTTAGTCATTAGCACTAAAACATAAGTAACATGATAGTTAATTTGAATACTAACCCTCACCTATTCTGTTTCTCTTCTGGTACTCAAATGTGGCATTGGTGCCACGCCCACCTGCCAAGTTGTTTGCCTGCCTATGGTAAAGTCATCCCTGATGGAGGATCACAGGAATCATGGGAAAGAGGGGTCCTTTCATCGGATTGGCTGGCGAGAAATGTTACAGCCGTGGAATGGCCAAATGGGGAGGCAGCTTGATGGATGAGGTCTCCAGGACTCTAAAAATATCCAAATCTTATTATGGGATATCATCAACTGTTTAAATTCTGCTCCATACTTCTAAAATTTTATTTTATGCTGTATTAAGGATTTGTTCTGTTCTGTGTATTGTATTGTATTGACCCCCTTCTCTTGACACCTAATGCACGCCCAACCTACCTGGAAAGGGGTCTCTCTTTGAACTGCCTTTCCCGAGGTTTCTTCCATTTTTCCCTACAAGGTTTTTATTGGGAGTTTTTCCTTGTCTTCTCAGAGAGTCAAGGCTGGGGGGCTGTCAAGAGGCAGGGCCTGTTAAAGCCCATTGCGGCACTTCCTGTGTGATTTTGGGCTATACAAAAATAAACTGTATTGTATTGTATTGTATAATTATAGCAGTGACTATTATGAACAAGAGTTTTTTGTAGACATTGTAGAGACATCTGCCAAAGCCTGCTGGGAAAAGTGTTTTTTTTTTTTTTATTTATTTTTTTTATTTAGCCATGACGATCATCATTCCCAGAAGGCACCAGGAGAACACCATGTGTGATGTCACCAGAGTCACCACTTAAAGTTCAACGCACACATCCCTTTTTCAGCACTGCTACTTAAATGGACTACAAATTCCAGCAGCCCCTGACTTAGCGTTTTGTTGGGTCTTGTTCTGTGTTAGTTAATTAACTATCACTGTTAGGAGTTATTGGGGGGTTGGCATTTTCATAAGTGTTGTTTGTTAATTGCTTTTTGCCCTCTTTATTTGTTTAATGTATTTGTTACCATCAGTTCATTTGTGCTTCTGTTTTACATGTCTCTGTGTATGAGTGTGCGAGTCGGGTGTAGGCTTGTTGGGTTCCTGAAGT
The DNA here is from genome assembly GCF_016835505.1 of Polypterus senegalus. Taxonomy (NCBI): domain Eukaryota; kingdom Metazoa; phylum Chordata; class Cladistia; order Polypteriformes; family Polypteridae; genus Polypterus; species Polypterus senegalus. The sequence continues at coordinate 3,373,749 of NC_053168.1, read as the reverse complement.
CCCCAAAATCACCATTTTATGTGTCTTGCAATTGCTACACTTTAGTGTCTAAGATTAGAATATTAACAGCGTTGGTGTGCGATTCTCTGTGTGTCTAATTCTCGTCTGGTATTCCATCTTGCTTTGGTTTTCAAGACTTCTGACTTTTTGAATCGTGTTTTAAACTTGACGTGCAATCGGGCAGAACAGTGTTTCTTAAATTATGGGATGTGACCCATATTGAAGGACAAAGGGTCTCAAATGGTTTTTGGGAAACCTTATTATGGGTTGCCATTCGAAACACACAAGAGATTGGCATAGGGGATTGTCACGATTCTTTGGTGGCTGTTCTGCAACAATAGCGGGTTGCAAAGACATACAATAGGCAAAACTGGGTTGATACCCCTATTGAATGTGACAGGGTCATGAACGTTTTGAGGGAAGCCTTACCTTGGGTTGCCATTCAATAGCGAGTCTTTAAGGGGGACAGCAGTTGGAGTTCTCCAAAGGGGAAAGGGATGAGGGACAGCGGAAGAAAAGAGTTGCAAGAAAAGAAAGTTTAAGAACCACTGGGTTAGAGATTCTGTTATGACCTCGGCTTGGTTTTATGACTATGTCTCATCTCTCATTTTAAGACGGCTTTTTTATAGACTGCATATCCAGGGGCCAGAGCTTGGACTACTATTGGGTTCAAACTGTTACTATGAACTCCAAATTCCAACAGCTCCATACTTGGGCTACTGCATTCTGACATGTTGCTATGAACTACCAATCCCAGCAGCCCCGGACTTGGGCTACTACTTGGCTACTGCATTCTCAGTTGTTGCTTTGAACTACAAACCCCATCAGCCCTGGACTTGGGCTACTGCATTTGAAGATGTTGCTATGAATTACAAATCTCAGCAGCCCCGGACTTGGGCTACTGCATTCTGAGTTTCTTTACATATTATACAGCTCCTCTTACTACACATTTTCTTCCATAGGCAAACATATTCATCCCTCAGATTTATCCACGTTTTCATGCATTCACTGACTTTCAAATTGGTAGACCAACGGAATCATGTTTCAGGAAATACATAATTACCAAACTGGCCAATCAGAGCCATAAAGATCTTCAAAGGATTTACGTTGATGTGACATATAGTTACCTTTTTTTTAGGAGATATCCCATGCGTGATGCTTGATGAAGAACTATAAACCAGCCATTAGGGTGAAACACGGTCTTCGATTTGACATACGTGTTCAATTTAGTGAAACCATAAAGGGCAACCCGTTCTTTGATCTGACATCCATGATATCTACTTATACCAACAATGCGCCTGCACTAATTATGGGAAACGGTGAAATGCTGCTGCAGAATACCAGTTTGTACGGGCACACTTCAAGCACTGACCTGGGGTAAAACTAATCTGATCCGAATCGGGCTAATGACAGTGTTTGAAGTAATTCTTTTGTTTTCTGAACCTGCCTATTCCATTGCAGACCTGTGGGCCTACTGAATGGAGCCTGTAAGGGCAGCACTGGCCACAAGGCAGGAACCAACCCCTTGGTGTCAATTCATTGCCGTGCTACTTCCGTTCCTTCATTCTGGGCTAAGCAGAGTCACCAATAAATGCAACCTGGGCATCTTTGGAATTAGGCAGAAATCCCAACACCTGGGAATAAAACACAAAGAGGAAAATTACACACAGGGAACAGGCTGTCACACACTTGTGCCTTGGGGACAGCTTCAAGGCTCTGGCGGTGGTAATTCCTCATTGATCTACAGGGTGGCGCTGTTTACTAACGCATCTTCATTTTCTATCTACAGACTGGATGATTGACAGCCTAACCAGCTCTGACTTCAATTCCGGTGTCTGTCCTCCTAGACCCGCCTCTTCCTGCCTGGCCCGGAAGTGTTGCCATCTCGCGCAGTCACTCTTGAGACTTGTGTCTGTAAAGATGTTTTTTTTTTTCTTTGCCCCAGTCCTTCACATTTGCTTTTAATTATTCAGGTTTGCCTGCAGGTGCACCAACGTTTTATGCTTGTTTGCGTTTTTAATTACAGGGCTAATAATTGAACCCAGCACTCTGAAGTTGAGGGGGAAAAAGGGCTAACCACTGTGCCATCAGGCCATTTCAAGTTGTCTCCTTTTACTTCCAAATGTGTCCCTGCACAGCATCTGCCAATGAAATGATGAATCCTGTAACTTAACCGGTGCTAATTTGATCTTTTTTGGAATAAGTCAACTTCATTCTCCTTGTGTTTTAAGAGTACCCCGACACTGCAACCCCCTGACCAAATGTTTACAGCCACAAGATTAAAATCAAGGCCTTTATCCCCAAGGATGTTCATATTAATCCTTTTGGAAAGATTCCCAGGTTTTCATCTGTTGTCCAGGCCAACAAGAAATGAAGCCAACTGTATAGATTTAAAAACATATATCCGGGGGCGAAATATTTTCCAGGGTCAGAACCTTAAACGGAGCCACGTTGCCAATCCAGGAATAACTCACATCCCATTTCAATGGAAATCTAACACATTGTGAACTGCAACACAAACCAGATGTGCTTTTCTTTTTCCCAGTCCTTTCCCTTTGACAGATGTGCAGCCATTTGACTCTCAATTATCTCAGTTAGCTCAGACATAAACAGATCAAAACTTGGTTGCCAGTCATCAGAGCCTGTAGCCGCGCTCCTCCTGTTTATTGTGGCATTTTATGAGTTAGATCACCAAATCTGTCAGATGACAACTACATCTGGGAGATGTACAGAGCAGATTATGCATGCCCACCAATCGACGATCTACAGAGCAGATTATACATGCCCACCAATCAACGGTCTACAGAGCAGATTATGCATGCCCACCAATCGACAGTCTACAGAGCAGATTATGCATGCCCACCAATCAGCCCCAGCATTCAAATCACTACCGGGTGATGGGAACAACATCGGTGATCTCGTTACAGCAGTGCCTGCCAAGGGGTGGCATATCTTTGGCAGCAAGTGAACTGTCAGTTCTTGAAGATGATGTGTTGGAAGTAGGAAAAGTGCGCAGACATAAGGATCTGAGCGACTTTGACAACGGCCAAATTGGGAATGCCAGAATGGCAGAGTCAGAGCACCTCCAGAGTGGCAGGTCATGTGCAACATTTAGTATCTACCACAAGTGGTCCAAAGGAGGACCACCAGTGAACCATAAATCGATAATTTTCAGCCCTAATCTTAAAAATTTGTTTTGGGGCCCTGATCTTTAAAATGACTTTTTTGGGACCCTTATCTTAAAAATACTTTTTTGGGGCCCTAATCTTAACCCTTCTACCTTCCCTGTTAACTTGTTCTTTCGTAAAAATACCTTATTTAAAAATAATTTTAATTTTATACTCTAATTTATTTTGATTCAATTACTTTTACATCTTACATATGCTGCGGCGCGCTGGCACCCTGCCCGGGGTTTGTTTCCTGCCTTGCGCCCTGTGTTGGCTGGGATTGGCTCCAGCAGACCCCCGTGACCCTGTACTTAGGATATAGCGGGTTGGATAATGGATGGATCTTATATGTGGCAAATGTTTAAGTTTAAAGTAATCAGTTTTTATTGCAATTTTAATATTGGACACTCGGGGGCATTGTTTTTGAAACCCCCCCTTGACTTTATACCTGAATTAATATTGCAGATGAACAGATTTTTTTAGACAGATTTTAGATTATTTTTAGTGAGAAATGGAAACTCTTTTTAGAGTATTTTGAGGTGATAACTGGTTTGGGTGTATACAATTTTAAATAAAAATTTATTTACGGGATCAGTGTGCCAGAGCCTGCTTTTGGGCTTCAATCTCCTGAATCTTAAACCTAACCTTACAGTGGACATGTGAGCATCCAAATTTGACCACAGAGCAAAGGAAGAAGGTGGCCTGGTCTAATGAAAGACATTGTGTTTTAGATCATGTGGACAGCGGGTTGTGTGTGTGTCGTTTACCTGGGGAGGAAATGGCAGCAGGATGCAAGCCGATGGAGGCAGAGTGATGATCTGGGTAATGTTCTGCTGGGAGACCACTGGTTTTGGCATTCATGTGGATGTCACTTGGACAGAGCAAAAAAATCAAACTCATTTAGAGTTATTGTCATTGTCACAATGAAATTACGTACACATACCACCTGCCTAAAGATTTTTGCAGACCACATACACCCATCCCTTCATGCCAACGGTACTCCCTGTGATGGCACTGGCCTCTCTCAGGCAGGTAATCCGTCCTGCCACACTGCAAAAATGATTCAGAAACGGTCCGAGGAACATGACAAAGAGTTCAGGGTGTTGACTTGGCCTCCAAAATGCCCAAATCTCAGTCTGACCGAGCATGTGTGGGATGTGCTGGATAAACAAGTCGATCCATGGAGGTCCGACTTTGCAACTTACAGGACTTAACGTCTTGGTGACTGATACCACAGGGGGCACCTACACTGGTCTTGTGGATTCCATGCCTCGATGCGTCAGAGCTGTTATAGTGGCATGGTGGCATGAGGGGGACCTAAGTAATACTTGGCAGGTGCTTTTAATGTTGTGTCTGATCGGTGTACAGTAAATGATGTCGAGTGTGTTAGTGGAACCCCCATAAAACACAAGAGGGGCTTCCAGCAGAGGGCAGCACTGACACACCATGCAGATTGATGGCAGTAAGTAACAAAAAAGCAAAACGTAACCACTGAGCACAGCAAGCAGAGAAGGACTGCACTGGAGTGCTCAGAATACGGGGGCATTTCAGATTTTTTTTTGTTTATATTCAATTGGGGGGGTGCAAAGTGGCACAGCAGTTAGGGCACAGATCCAGAGTCCTGGGTTTGAATCCCATTTTGTCATTTACTACTGTATGTATAGACAGTAGAATGCTTTTCTTCACCCAAAGAGCCAGAGACATGAAACAAAATGACCAAGTAGAGTGGTGGGGAGCAGGACTTCAGGGGGCTTCAGAACGTCATTTTGGAGTGCCGTGATTGTGCTTATTTCCTTTTTGTTCATTCCATCATATGTATATGGATTTTATTTAGTCTCTTTGATTAGATCTTAGTGGAGAATGTTTGGATTTATTTTTGTTCTCAAGTGTGACTTTAATAACATTTTTTTTTGACTGTCAGAGTGGACAGTTGATAATTAATGCAAAAATGATTTCCATTCCAATGCCATGCTTTGAACACTTGGTGAAAACATCCTGAGGACGGAGATGGAGTCACTCCAAGATAACATCAATTAGATTGCAGCACAAACAGAACTGTGGCAGATGATCAGCTGCCTTCCTACATCTATTGTAAACATGGAGTCTCAAAGCACATCTGTCTGAAAAGTTTCAAAAGCACTTCCAATAACGCCCACTAGGGGGGGAAACGATCAAAATCACGAGTTCAGACTGGCCTGGGAGAATCTTTATGGGATAAAAGATTTACAGAACACTCTTCTAATAGAAATGAAACTCCGTGGAGCTTCATCATCATCATCATCATCATCATTTCTCACTTCTATGTCGGTTCAATGTCCTGGATCAATCTTCTCTAAACACTTCAGTCCTCCCCAGTCAAGCCCCTTTTCTTCAGATCTTCTTTAACTTCATCCATCCATCCACCTCTCCTTTGGCCTCCTTCACTTTCTCTTCCATTCCCATCACTCTTCATTGTCTCTCCTCACCACATGTCCACATTTACTTTAAGTATGTCATTAGAGTACAGCATCAGAAAGGATGGGGTATCAAAGAAGGAAATCCAAAACTGAAAATCATTTTATTTAGTTACCGTATATACTTGCGTTTAATTTCTCCTGCGGATAAGTCGGGGCTTGATTTGACCGCATAATTTCTGATATTTTATAATGTCGGTCGTATAAGTCAAATGTGGAAAAATTCCGCTCTTGGTACAAGGGATTATGATATGCTGACACCCACCTGAGAGAGTCACCACGGAGCACACGGCCTTTTTCTTTCTATGTATTGTGCCCACGTGACCACACGGTAATATCCAAACTATTCCGAAGTGACGTTTGCACTGTTTTGTGTTTTTGGTATCTCACCCCCTCATACATCTTTATCGTAAAAGCATCCCGTTACCTACGATGGAGCATCTAATCAGAAGAAAATAAACATTGCTGAAATGGCAAAAGAAATTGGTAAGGTCGCTGCTGCAAGAAAATTCAATGGGTCTGAGAAACTGGTGTGAGATTGGAGGAGGCAAGAAGATGTAAAAAGTAAATGAAGGGTCGCATTTTTGAATGAGCGTATAAGTCGGGGTCTGATTTTATGATCGATTTTTCTGGTTTCAAGACCCGACTTATACGTGAGTACATGCGGTATATTTCAATGTTCTCATACTTTGATTGTGATGTGTGCACAATTGTTCTTTTTTATTGCTGAAAGTTTATTTATTGTCAAACTAGCAAAATACGCGCTCTTCGCAGCGGAGAAGTAGTGTGTTAAAGAAGTTATGAAAAAGAAAAGGAAACATTTTAAAAATAACGTAACATGATTGTCAAAGTCATTGTTTTGTCACTGTTATGAGTGTTGCTGTCATATATATATATATATATATATATATATATACACACACACATATAAACATATCTACATATACATATTTCTACACATATCTATATATATATATATACACATCTACATATATATATACACATATCAACATATATATACATATACATATACATACATACACACATACAGATAAATATACATATATATACACACACATACATATATATATATATATATACATATCCACACATATATATATACACATATATATACATATCTACATATATATATACTGTATATAGCAAAATCCCTGCGCTTCGCAGCGACGAAGAAATGCTTTTAAATTTTTACTAAGAAGAAAAGAAAACCTTTTAAAACTGAGGGAAAAATTATCAATAATTATCTGTTAAGGATCTCTTTGTATACCACGTTGTCAGTTCAGCACTCCGGTTGTAATATGACCAAGCTGTGCACTGAGATTACTTTTGAGAATCCAACGTATAGTTTTGTCCAGGAGGAAAGCAATGATGCCTCAAATCAATGGCAACCTTTTGTAGTGTGTGTCCCTGAGACTTATTACTTGTCATCGCGCAGCAGAGCCTTACTGGAAATTGGAGGCATTTCAATTGAAATGGGAGATCAGAGGGTATAACGGTGATAAATGAAATGAGGAATACATTCAGAGTGTGGCGCTCTGCTGTTTTTTTGTGTAGCTGCCTTCACACGGCTTCTCCGCTGCTTTATAAACGACCGCCATATAAGGCCGTCGTTTCTCCTTGCTTCACCGTTCTGTACTGTTTTATTGTTCGTTTATTGCGATTCTTATAGTTATTGTGTAGCTATTCGAGACTTACTTTACTGTTCAGGTACCCATTTCCTTTATTTAATCTGCAGCTTGTACGCTATTTTTTGTTTGTTTATTACGATTATAGATATTTATTGATTCCCTTCTTTAGCTGACTGCCTGCTCATATAAGGCGCTCCGCTGGTTTTTTGTGAAGCAGCCTTTACACAGCTTCTCCACTCTTTTATAAATGAACGACATATAAAGCTATCCTTTTTCCTTGCTTGCCAAGGAAGCTGCCTTTTTATTTAATCCACGGGTTCTCCGCTGTTTTGTTGTTCATTTATTACGATTATTATAGTTCTCTTTATATAGCACGTTGTCAGTTTAGCACTCTGGTTGCAATATGACGAAGCTGCACGAGCTCACTCTTGAGAATGCAACGTATAGTTGTCCAGGAGAAAAGCAATCTTGCCTGAAATAAATGACAACATTTTGTAGGGTCTGTCCGTGAGACTTATTACTTGTCATCACGCAGCAGAGCCTTACTGGAAATTGGAGGCATCTGAATTGAAATGGGAGATCAGAGGGAGTAAAGAGGATGCGAGGAATAAGTTGAGTGTGGAGAAACTCTGGAGACAGCGTGTGCATTAACTTTTCTGTGAGTATTTGGTGGCAGAGTGACGAAGTTGCTTCCACAAGACCGCGTTAGCTGTGGAGCTCAACTCGGAGCATATTCTTTTTCTACCTTGTCAATTGTGTAATGTGTTTTGTGAACAGGTTTGATGCATGGAAGTGATCACTCGTACTGTGGTCAGTCAGTTCATGTGAGCTGCTCTCTTGTGTGATGTTGAGATGTTAATGTTAGCTAAGACCCGGCACTTAAAAGTTTCTCGCTACAGTAATTTTAACTCTGTTACAAAGTGATCCAAAGTCTCGTTTATACCTCGTGTCTTCTCATTAAACTTGTATCTCGCGAATAAAGTATTCGGCGTTTTTCTTCAGCGCCATGGGAGCTCTTCCTTCTTTTCTACGTACTGCGGTCACAGTCAGTTCACGTGATTACGTGGGAGGCGTGATGATGTCACACACAGCTCTGTCCCCCACGGCCATCGAACTAACGTCCATTACAGTATATGGAGAAAAATAGCTTCCAGTTATGATCATTACGTGTAGAATTTTCAAATGAAACCTGCCTAACGTTTGTAAATAAGCTGTAAGGAATAATCCTGCCAAATTTCAGCCTTCTACCTAAACGGGAAGTTGGAGAATTAGTGATGAGTGAGTCAGTGAGTCAGTCAGTGAGTGAGGGTTTTGCCTTTTATTAGTATAGATTTCAATGAAGAATATTATTATTATTATTATTATTATTATCATTATAATGTGTGAGTTACTTCGGTGGACTGGCGCCCTGGCCAGAGTTTGTTTCCTGCCTTGCGCCCTGTGTTGGCTGGGATTGGCTCCGGCAGACCCCCGTGACCCTATAGCGGGTTGGATAATGGATGTGTGAGTTACTTATGTTGATGCTTGCTTTTTATACTATTTGTATTGTTTGTGTTGTTACACTGTTATGATGTCATTTTTCTAGATTTTAAGCTGGAATATTCTTTCCCTCTTTTCCTGCTCTCAAAGTTTCAGGCTCAGGCTGTTGGCCTTCCTCTCTTTCTCTTGGACGAGGGTTGAATTGAATTTAGTTTTGTTCAGTTTGACTTGATTGTATGGAACATTACATGCATTTAATTAATTCAATAAAAGATATAAAAAACTGAATATTGTTGCTTTTGAAGTGAACCAATCAGTGATACAAAGTTTTGAATCATTTTAGTGAACTGAACTCGAGTCACTAAGAAGAATTGTTTTTTCAATCCAAATCAGAAGCAACACATAGAAACGGAGCGGCACGCAAAACAAGTGGGGCAGTTTCTTGAATTTATCCATCCATTATCCAACCTGCTATATCCTAACGACAGGGCCACGGGGGTCTGCTGGAGCCAATCCCAGCCAACACAGGGCACAAGGCAGGAAACAAACCCCGGGCAGAGCGCCAACCCACCACAGGGCACACACACACCCACACACCAAGCATAGGATCGCCAATGCACCTCACCTGCATGTCTTTGGACTGTGGGAGGAAACCCATGCAGACACGGGGAGAACATGCAAACTCCACTCAGGGAAGACCCGGGAAGCGAACCCAGACGGGTCTCCTAACTGCGAGGCAGCAGCGCTACCACTGCGCCACTGCGCTGCCCTTCTTGAATTTATGCAAACGTTATTTTTTTCTGGCAAAGTACAGTATATCAAAAAATACCAAAATATAAATAAAAGGGGCAACCGCCTTGGATAATGAGGGAACCACGGGGGTGGAGCCGGGAGGTTCAAACCCTAACCCTAATCAGAAGAAATAGGGAGGGGATGCTGGTGCATGCATGCTGTTGGCGCTCCACCTTGTTAACAACACTTTTCACAAAATTTGCCTTTAATTCTACACTTTCTTATGCTTGTTTTATTTCTTTTATTGTACGTATAGTTCGTGGATGCAGTTGACTCGAATTGTATGGATTTGGTTTAATTTTTGCAGATTTTATGGACTTTACTTTGACTGGGAACAACTGAATCTGTGGATCATGGGACAAGACTTATGAAGATTTCTTTGTACCTGGTGATCTGGAAGCCTGGGATGTTTGTCTCCTTGATTATATTTGCTATGCTGGTCTAAGAACTGATCTGATGTTCATACCCACCTGGCTTGTAGCTCTTGGGTGATCACACCTGTAATACCCAGCGTTACTTGTTTGTGGCTGTTTGTTGGAACCTCCAAATCCTGCTACCTCCTCCTGCTACGCTTTCTGGTGCTTTGCTATCACCGCTCATCTACTTTACCGACCCGCCTGTCCTACCGGCTCCGCTGTGCTGTGCTGCTTCTCCACTGCTATCAGATAAGTATTGCTCGGTATCTTGCTAAAATACTCTCATGACAAACTGACTGGAATATCCTTAAAGACAATGGTATTTTGAGGTGCCCAAAATATGTACATCGTGGGTCAGGTCGCCACCACTGCCAGGCTGCAAGTGAAAAGACCACCAGCTGGCATTTGCTCGGGAATACGCCGTCCTACTCATAGCCCTGGAAACAGAAGTGTCAGTGTGCCGAATTTACAGTATGTGAAAATAAACTCCGATCACGGCTCTGTGCGAAAAGAAGCCTCATCAACTAGCATTGCATTGTTTAATTCCAGATCTCTCAATGGCAAAGCATTGGTGCTGTCAGAATTCATCAGTGACACCAAACTGAATATCCTGTGTTTAATGGAGACTTGGCAAAAACCGAACGAATTTACATCTCTCACGGAGGCGACGCTGCCTGGATTCACTTTCTACAAAGTGGAGGACTTGCAGTAATTATCAGAATGGATTTACACATCAAATTGATTGTCTTTCGAGTGCCTGGCTCTGAAACTAATAACGGAATCAGGTCTCATCTCACTCATTGTTCTTTATTCTCCTCCAAAATACAATGCATCCTTCTTATCTGATCTGATTGACTTTTAACCCACTCAAGTTCCTTTTCCCAGAGAGTCGTTCTTCTTGGAGATTTCAACATCCATATTGACATCCCCACATCGAAACTGAGAAATGAATTCCCATCTTTACTGGACTGTTCTGACTTGACACAACTTGTCGATTTTCCCACCCACTCTGGTGGTCATATACTGGACCTGATCTGCACATATGGACTATCTGTTGACAACATTTACAGCACTGATTTGACTCTCTGACCATAAAGTAGGACTTTTCGCTGTCTCATTATCTCTTCTTCCTATTTCCTGTAAACAACAAACTTCTTACAGAAACTTTAAAAATACAGGGTGAGGCAGAAAGGACGGACGTCTTTGAAATGGCTAGAACTCACCACTAGGTGGAGTGACAGATGTGCGGTAGGTGGCGTTAGGTTCGAGAAGCCTTATCATTTTTTTTATTTTCTTTATAGTTGAAGCCATGGAGCCGTGGATGATAGAACACCGCATTTTTGCGTGCGACTGTTTTGTCAAGAACAACCAATCTATTACCGCAGTTCAGCGTGAGTTTTGTTGCCATTTCAATATCCACAGATATAAAGCGCTCCAGCTCGTAACGCTATCCTACGTTGGGTTACAAGCACTTCGTACACGAGGTACACTAATGAACAAAAAGTCCGCGGGGGCTACACGAATGGCACGTACCCTGAAAATGTGGAAAGCGCACGAGTAGCCCTGCTGCGCAGTTCAAGTTGATCTGCTCGGAAGCATTTTTCTGAACTTGGCCTCAGTAATCGTTTGGTAAGGCGTATTTTGCATTTAGACCTACATTTCCATCCCTACAAATTGTCAAATGCTATTTCAATATGAACTCGAATCTTTTAATACATTTTTTTGTAAGAAAAAATTAACAATTTTGTGATTTTGTAAAAAATGTCCGTCCTTCCTGCCTCACGCTGTATCTGTCCCGCTATCCTTTCTGGATCCATTTCTGATCTTTTACTGTCTTCACATATTCCATTAACACTAGATAGTCTTGTTGACTCAGCCCTTCATTCAGCATTAGATAAAACAGCTCCTTTAAAACATGTGGAGGTTTCCTTTAAACGTTCGGCTCCTTGGTAAAACTCAGAATTGCGATCTATGAAAGCTGCTGGCCGACGCCTTGAGAGAATGTCACGTAAGTCTGGCCTCACCCTGAACATCCAGGCTTTCTGTGACCACCAACGAGCTTACAGAGAAGCACTAACTGCTGCTAAAAAAACCCACTATGGCAGAATAATAGAAAGTGGCCACGACTACCCAAGGGTTTTGTTCTCTGTAGTTAATAAACTGCTCGAACCCGCATCTGGCCCAACTACCTCCTCTACTGAAGTCTGTGAGGAACTCCTCCACTTTTTCCGTAACAACATTAAAGACCTAAATAATTCAACTAACATAAATACATCATCTGTTTCTATCTCTCCCTGTTCTCCCACTCCATCCAGCTCCTTCTCTAAGTTCTCACCAGTCACATCTGCTTTGTAAGATGAGGGTGACTACTTGTATACTGGACCTCATCTCCAGCACACTTCTTCAATCCTGCCCTCATGCCATAATCCCGACTGTTACAACAATAATAAACTCATCCCTTGACACCCTTCACTTTTAAAACCGCTTCTGTAACCCCAATGGTATTGATACTGACGATCTTAACAATTTTCGGCGTATTTCCCATTTACCTTTTCTGTCAAAAGTTCTTCAGCGTGTTGTAGCCACCCAACTCACCAACTACTTAACCTCTAATAATTTGATGGAACCCTTTCAGTCGGGTTTCAGGGCGCAGCACAGCTGTGAAACTGCTCTGCTATGGGTAACCACTGATTTGCTTATGGCAGCAGACTCTGGACAAACCAGCATATCAATTCTGTTAGACGTCAATGCAGAATTTAACACTCAGGTCAGACATGACATTCTACTGTCCAGAATGGAGAACATGCTGGGTATCTCTGGCACTGCCCTCCAGTGGTTCAAGTCCTATCTGACTGATAGGCAAGAGTTTGTTAGTCTTGGTGACAGCAGATCCAGCTCGGCGCCAGTCACACAAGGAGCTCATCAGGGCTCTGTCCTCGCCCTCTCTCTTCTGTATTTATATGCTTCCCCTTGGCCATATTATTCGTAGCTTTGGACTGGATTATCATTTTTATACAGATGATGCTCAACTTTATTTCAATGTTAAAAGTGGAACTTCTTCAGAGCTTTCTCAGCTCACAACCTGCCTAAGTGAAATTAAAACATGGATGGAGCAGAACTCTTTCAAATGACACTAAAACAAAACTGAACTCCTACAAATTGGGACTAAAGTGAAACTTAATAAAATGAGCTCCTTCCCAGTCCATGTTGGTGGTGATCTAATCAGACCTGCCTCTACTGCAAAGAATCTTGGTGTCATTTTTGATTCCTTCCTTTCTTATTCCGACCACGTAAATCACATTGAGAAGCTTTCTTACTTTCACCTCCATCATGTACCCCGTGTTCGCTCCTTCCTCTCCTTTTCACTTGTCCTGCTTTTATCACATCCCGCATCGAATATTGTAATTTCCTACTGGCAGGTTCCCCTTCTAATCTTATCATATCACAGCTCCAGCTTATTCAAAACTCAGCTGTAAGAGTCCTGACATGGACCAGCAGCAGCGAGCACATCACACCCATCCTGCTCCGCCATCACTGGCTCCCTGTGTCTTACAGAATCGAATATAAAATCCTACTAATAACCTACAAGGCCTTAAACGACCTTGCGTCAAACTACATCAGGGACCTTCTCCATCACTATGTGCCTGCCTGCCCACTAAGGTCCTCTGATTCTGGTAATTGTGTTGTGCCCCACACTAATCTACACTCCATGGGTGACAGCAGGGCCTTCAGCTGTACAGCGAGTGGCCAGACTCTGGAATGACCTACCGAAATTAATCAGGTCAGCTGACTCCAACTCAAAACTCATCTGTTCAGGAAGGCTTTTAGCTCTGCCTCACTTTATTACCCTTCTCTCAGTTTACCTCCATGTCAAGATGCTCATGTAACCTGTGTGTGTGTGTGTGTGTGTGTGTGTGTGCGAGACCATCAATTCTGTTGTCTGTTAGGCTTTTTCTCTCAATGTACTATCTTAATCTTCTTTATTTATTTATCTGGTTTAGTACAATGTTATATACTGTCTACCCTGCCGTTCTTCCTTAAACTCTGTGAAGTCCCTTGAGCATGGGAAAGGCGCTATATAAATAAAATGCATCATTATTATTATTATTATTATTATTGGGGTCTGTGGCCATCGCCAGGGGGCGCCTCGAGTATCATGGAGCCAGGGAAATCTGTACTTCCGCCACACATGGGCAGGTGGAGGAAGAACCTTCCAGGGACACCCGGAGTGCTCACGTGGCACTTCTGACACACCAGGAAGTGCCGCTGGAAGGTCATCAGCAAGCACCTGGAGCACATCCAGGTGAATATAAAAGGGGCCGTCTTCCTATAGTTGAGGAGAGAGAGTCGGGAGCTGGAGGTGGATGACGCTCCAGTGACAGGGAGAAGAAAGGTGGCCGACGGACGTTGGAGAGGCCCGTGGTTGGGGTTGTTTGGTGCTGGAAGCACTGTGTGTTGTGTGGGGTTACTTGTAAATAGGCGTGTGTTTTGTACTTGTGCTGCTGTCTGTCTGATGGTGTTTGGACCAGTTCTCACACCACATATCTCGCCTGTAGCAGCCATGGGCACTATGAGAGGGAACTTCAGAACACAGCAAATCTCTTTCTAAGCTTCAGCTGGTTCAGAATTCAGCTGCCCACCCGCATCATTACTAGAACTAGATAGATAGATAGATAGATAGATAGATAGATAGATAGATAGATAGATAGATAGATAGATAGATAGATAGATACTTTATTAATCCCAAGGGGAAATTCACTCCCTCTGTTCACCATATCACTCCCATTTTGAAGCAGCTTCATTGGCTTCAAATTCATTTCCGAATTCAATTCAAAATTCTCCTAAGACTCTCCACACCCTCTCCCCTCCATATCTGTCTGATCTCCTCCATGTTGCCATTCCCTCCCGTACCCTTTGATCCTCTACCTCCATCCACTTCACTGGCCCCTTCGTCCATCTTACCACCATCGGGGGCTCTGGAACTCACCACCACCTGAGCTTAGACATATTGAATCACTTTCACTTTTCAAATCTAAACTTAAAACTCATTTGTTTAAGACAACTTTTTATCTTTGATTACAATTGCTCTGCCTGTATTTTACTTTGGTTTATAATCTGTGTTTTGTCTATTGTTTGGTGTCCTTGAGTGTTTAGAAAGGCGCCTACAAATAAATAAAATGTATTATTATTATTATTATTATTATTATTATTAAGAATGGGAAGTGAAACTCATGCTAAAATTTAACACATTACAACATGGTTTAAATAGAGACATGGGTCTTATGGCCAGATATGAAGATTGTTTGCATTTCTCAAAATGACACAATCAACTTGCCTACAGACCCACATCAGAAACTTCAAAAGACTTTGTTGGACAGTTATTTTATCCAAAGATCTTGACTAGACATTGTTCTCATCTTTTGCTTAATGAATCTTAGCCTGGAGAGGTACTGTATATTCATTTTTTACATCTAAGATGTCTCACTTAAAGGTTTTCCAATGTTATTTGTCCTGGTGTCTATATAAACACAGGGAACTCCAGTCTCCATATTACATCTCTGCCTGAAGAAGGGGCCTGAGTTGCCTTGTAATCTTTTTAGTTAGCCAATAAAATGTGCCATTTTGCTTGACTTCTCATTACCTTCATAATGGCTAACACAGTACAACACCCCAGTACTACAGCACTCCTTGTTGAAAGCCCAGGACTGAATTATGATGTACTTTCAGCCCTCACTGTTTTGAGCTTCAATTTCAGTTTTGCACTTCTTGTTTTCTTTTCTCACTTCCCAATTTGTTTGCTCAGTCACCATTTTCTTTTCTCACTGCTCCATTCACATTTGTCGTTCCAGATTTGTCGTTGTGTTTCCCATTTGTTTTTATTTCTTATCTTCTTTATTCGGTTTCTGATTTGTTTTAGTTCACTGCAGCGTACAAAATTCAAACACACGACTACAGTAAATAAAAAACTTGAGCCTTACAAATTAAAAGACATTTACAAGACATAAATTTACCCGTATAAAATTCCCAAAATTCGCAGTGGACGGGATGCCTGAGAACATAAACTTGTAGGAGTCCCAGGCGTGGCTGTGCATTGTGTCATTTGCAAACGTGATTGATCGTAACTCAAACGACGCCCCCGTGCCTTATGAGTTTCCTTCGAGCCCACCTACCTTGTCTCTGCGCCCAACAAGTGACCAGACATGTGAAGAAGAGGAAACAAAATGTGCTCGTCATCTTTGTGATCTTTCTCAGGTTATTCATCTAAAATGAGGCAGAAAATGAGATTAGTGAGGAGAAACTGACTGATGGGAAATTTTTCAAGGCACACAAGAAACGGCCCCTCATTGTAAGGCACATAGCGAGGTGCAGATCTGAGAGTCAGCAATTGTTCTGTACTTACCGTGAACATGCACAGCGTTTAATTTGGAAGAGACCCATCTCTGCCTCTGATGGTAATGCCCTGGTTTTCAGTCTCTAACATGGTGTGAGGTCTACACAGAGCACGGACATAGAATTGGGGATGACGGTGGGATATACAGGAGTGGAGCCTCACAGCAGGAGTGATGGAAGTGAAGCTCAGCAGAGTGTGGATACCTGGGGGGGTCGGACGTGCCGCTGTGTAACCAACGCTCTTTTGACTCTTATTTTATTTTGGGTCTTCATGGACCACCAGAAAGTCATTTGTGCACCGCGCTACTCTCGTGTACACCTACACTGATATTCAAATATGTTTAAATAGTAATTAACGAACATTTTCAGTTACCTGCTTATTTAAAAATTAGGCAATATGAAGAATTGGAACAGATTTACTCATCGTGGTCCCCCATTTGAAAACTATTAGTTTGGGTAGCAAGGGGTGTCGAGAAACACAAGTAAAGCAAAATGACTTTTTATACCTTTAAAAAAATCAATTACATGCGTTAAGGTGCTGACTGTACATGGCACGCAACATGAAATGCAACTGGAAATGGAAACGGTCATGGGGGCTTGATCAAATTCTGCTCCTTGATTGGTGGATTGTTGGCAGAGTGGGCGTAAATCCCAAGCCAACACGTTTACAAGCAGACCCTTCAGATGCAAACCCCCCCAAGTGAGATGATGATGGTGGGGAATTCAGAGCAGTCCTGGTGGACATTTTACAATACATGTCATACTTATTTCTACGATCATTTCATTTTGTAAGAAATATTCCTCCATAAATATGCAGAACTTCAGAGTGCACGTGAAACCCAATGGGGAGAAGATGCAAAGTCCACACAGAAGGTTAAAGATGCAAACATGGAAATTAAAGGAGCCCAGCTGTTCACCCACAGTCATCACCAGCTATGGTGTCACAATTTCATTTTTTTTTCAGATAGATAGCTGTGAAAGGCACCATATAATAGATAGATAGATAGATAGATAGATAGATAGATAGATAGATAGATAGATAGATAGATAGATAGATAGATAGATAGATAGGCATTATAAAATATAAAGATGTATTATATGTATCTATATACAGTGCATCCAGAAAGTATTCCCAGCGCTTCATCACTTTCTCCACATTGTGTTATGTCACAGCCTTATTCCAAAATGGATTAAATTCACTTTTTTCCTCAGAATTCTACACACAACACCCCATAAAAAAAGTTTACTTGAGATTTTTGCAAATTTATTAAAAATAAAAATCTGAGAAATCCCATGTCCATAAGTATTCACAGCCTTTGCCATGAAGCTCCAAATTGAGTTCAGGTGCATCCTGTTTCCCCTGTTCATCCTTGAGATGTTTAATTGGAGTCCACCTGTGGTCAATTCAGTTGATGTGACATGATTTGAAAGGCACACACCTGTCTATAGAAGGTCCCACAGTTGACAGTTCATGTCAGAGCACAAACCAAGCATGAAGTCAAAGGAATTGTCTGTAGACCTCTGAGACAGGATTGTCTCAAGGCACAAATCTGGGGAAGGTTACAGAAAAATTTCTGCTGCTTTGAAGGTCCCAACGAGCACAGTGGCCTCCATCATCCGTAAGTGGAAGAAGTTCAAAACCACCAGGACTCTTCCTAGAGCTGGCCGGCCATCTAAACTGAGCGATCGGGAGAGAAGGGCCTTAGTCAGGGAGGTGACCAAGAACCCGATGGTCACTCTGTCAGAGCTCCAGAGGTCCTCTGTGGAGAGAGGAGAACCTTCCAGAAGGACGACCATCTCTGCAGCAATCCACCAATCAGGCCTGTATGGTAGAGTGGCCTGACGGAAGCCACTCCTTAGTAAAAGGCACATGGCAGCCTGCCTGGAGTTTGTCAAAAGGCACCTGAAGGACTCTCAGACCATGAGAAACAAAATTCTCTGGTCTGATGAGACAAAGATTGAACTCTTTGGTGTGAATGCCAGGCGTCACGTTTGGAGGAAACCAGGCACCGTTCATCACCAGGCCAATACCATCCCTACAGTGAAGCATGGTGGTGGCAGCATCAGGAACTGGGAGACTAGTCAGGATAAAGGGAAAGATGACTGCAGCAATGTACAGAGACATCCTGGATGAAAACCTGCTCCAGAGCGCTCTTGACCTCAGACTGGGGCGACGGTTCATCTTTCAGCAGGACAACGACCCTAAGGACACAGCCAAGATATCAAAGGAGTGGCTTCAGGACAACTCTGTGAATGTCTTGAGTGGCCCAGACTTGAATCTGATTGAACATCTCTGGAGAGATCTTAAAATGGCTGTGCACCGACGCCAACCTGATGGAGCTTGAGAGGTGCTGCAAAGAGGAATGGGCGAAACTGGCCAAGGATAGGTGTGCCAAGCTTGTGGCATCATATTCAGAAAGACTTGAGGCTGGAATTGCTGCCAAAGGTGCATCGACTTATGGACATGTGCTTTCTCAGTTTTTTATTTTTAATAAATTTGCAAAAATCTCAAGTAAACTTTTTTACGTTGTCATTATGGGGTGTTGTGTGTAGAATTCTGAGGAAAAAAATGAATTTAATCCATTTTGGAATAAGGCTGTAATATAACAAAATGTGGAAAAAGTGATGTGCTGTGAATACTTTCTGGATGCACTGTGTATAGATACATATAATTAAAGGCACTATATATAGATATAGATAGATATAATGAAAGGCACTATATAAAAGATAGATAGATAGATAGATAGATAGATAGATAGATAGATAGATAGATAGATAGATAGATAGATAGATAGATACTATAAAATATAAAGATACATTTAATTACAGAAAATAATTAGTGAATGACTGACTGACTGAATTTCCCAATGAGCACCAGCCATAGCACACAAGTCTAATCCCAGATTCTGCCCTTCCGTCCTCCTGATGAGTGTCACCCACTGCCTCCCGACTCCGACTGGGTTCTTTTTAAACCAGACCTTGGACTGCAGCAGCGGTCATCCAGAGCACATCCAGGTCATATGGAAACCGGGGCAGTCTGACCCCAACAGGACCCTCCTGCGTTACCTCAATGGGGCTGCTCTTCTAAACTCTGATTCCTGTGCATCTTTGCAGAAGTCCTAACTGGGACCAACCTGGAGGGACACTGCCACCTATCGTGTTTGGGATGAACTACCTCTGGCTTCCACATTTGCCCTGTTCATCTATTAGTATGTTACCACGACTGGGGTAGGGATCGCCAACCATCCTGCTCAGATATCAGTTCATTATCCATCCCAGTACAGGATGCCAGTCCATTCCCCTTGGCATTTACAATGGAGACCATGAAAAGGCATATGGAGACGGGGAGACCATGCACACTTCACACAGGCCGTGACTGGGGTGGGAAATGAACACAAATTCATGGAGATTCAAAGCAGCTGCACCACCACTGTCAATGTGCCAGCCTCCATTTGCTTACTGGTTGTATGTCTCCTACCTCTTACTGGCATGAATTGAACATGATGGGGATGGAGTTCCTGAAGTCAGTAACAGTCCGCACCCTCCTAAAAAAACAACAAAAAAAGGAAATTTCTGTTAGTTTTGTGTGGCACACTGGAACCCTCAGAAAGGCTTAAATCAAACTGCAGATGTAGCAACAGCCACCACAAGAGCCCTAGGAGACCACCAGAAACTGAACAATAATTAAGAACATCATCAGGGCTCTCACAGTCATGGCGGAGCCACAAAGAAATGTGACGTGAACCCTGGGGGCCTGACAGGCGTTACACCCAAAGACTCAGCAAGCAAAGAGAACTGGAAAAGCAGAAGTTCTCATCAGGTTTAAGGCCAAAGCTGGAACAGAATGGAAAATCTGCCAAAGTTCAATTGCATCACCATGGAAGCTTTTCAACATATAGAGTTGCGTTACCTTATATGGCTGACATCTTTATCTAAGGCGACTTTTGAGTGACAACTGGATCCATTTCAATGGGAACACAGGCAAGTGAAGTGACTTGTTCAGAGTCACACAGGTGTCAGCAGAGGGATTTGAACCCACAACCTCAAGGTTTAAAATCCAAAGCCTTCATTACTGTGTCCCACTGCCTACCTTAAGATGAGAGGATTGTCTGTCCTCACCATGGAAGTGACAGTTTGGGCGGAAAGACAATGACCGAGGTTTATGAGCTCAGAGGTGAAGTGAGTATGGCACGGTGACTGGCGTCGTGTGCACTTTGGTTGCTGGCACCGCTTTTCTGTTTTTCTTCCAGACCTCATAGACACGCAGAACTGATATGGAAAGGGTGTGTGCCTGAGTGGGTCCTCTGGGAAGTCAGTCCTGCCGGGGGGTCTCTGCTGCAGAGACAGATGGCAGCACCAGAGACACCAAACTGGAAGACATGGCCGTCCATGATGTGAACGGGTGAATGGGTTAAATAAGTGGGTCTGAAAATGGATGGACAGCATCTGTAAACTGTGCATGGTTGAGTCTGGTCATCACTCCCATTTGTGGTTTTCTTCATGGACAGGAAATCCAGGAGCGGCCGAGGATGTGTGTGTGTGTGTGTGCGGGGGGGATTCCCATTGGGGAGGGTTAGGGGGCAGCAGCTTGACTTTATGCAGATGATTTGCCTGCGACCTTCAGCACACACTCAAGTGATTCGCAGCTGGCAGGTCATGGATCTCTCTTGGATAAGAGTGCATTAATCTTTCCAGGAGGGCCTCATTTATAAGACGTAGTGTGGATCGGAGCGTGAAAATATGTGCATGTCGAAAAAATAGGAAAATGCATAACTAAAATCAGATGTGTAAAACCTTATGTTGGCACTTTACTCTTGTAGCGGGGCAAAATGATCGATGCTGGACAAAAGCAGGCTTGCTATGGGGGGGCCCAATTGGATATAAACAACTGGTATACAGTAAGTATAAATTCAAGAACACCAAAAGTATGCTCTTTATCGATTACAAGTCCTTTCAATCAGATGTTCTCGGATTAGCGCAGAAGCCTGGTCACCCCCCAAATAAGACATCGCCCCCCCCAGAGAGGTATCCTTTTATATGCTGTGGACCAGGGAGGGGCGGGGCTTTCTTCGTCTCCACGCCCTCAAGGGGCAGTTCCTTTAGGGTGTGATTGAAGATGGAGACAAGGCTGTTAGTGGGCAGCGCCCTCTCTCACCCCTGAGTGGTATTTCTTACTTTAGACCAACATGCCACATGACCCTGTGGCACACGCTCATGCATGACTCACTTTATAAATACCAATCGTCTTCTATATGCGGGTCTAAAAACACACATCAATGCTAATCAACCCCATATAAATGCAATCATGATGCTGCAGAAGTTAATTGGCTGGTACAGCAGCCTTCCTCCTTACGCATCAAGACCCTGCCACCTTGGCTGTGCCTCTCCTATGTGTTCTGGGGGACCAGGAAAGGCGTATGGTGCTGCTATTATCTGGTACATGTAATGATGTGATTGCTCATTGCAAGGAATACCACTGGCCACGTGAAGCATGGAGGTCTGCCAATGCTACTCTCTATCAAAATAAATGAATCACGGGTTAATGAAGGCCATGGAGATGTGATGCTTGTCAGCCTCATCTTGGCATCTCATATGTGTGTGTTAATGGAATATAACTTCTCATAATTAACAAAGGCTGCCTCATTCTCGCTAGATGCCCTAATTGCAGTATGAGTGCCATAAAGTGATCCGATTACATGAGGAGAACTAGAAACAGCTGGCAGTTGCCTCTTTATGTTGGCAAACACCTGCTATGTATGTATGCCTACACCATATGGAAACTGAACGTAACACCTCTCTGGTCGGTTAATGGCTTCCAGAAGAGTGCGGCTTGACTGGGATATTCCTGACTGGTGGGCTAGTTCTTGAGAAGTGACACTAGGTGGCCGATATAAAGTGACGAAAAAAAGTGCAAATACGCAACATTGGCCCTCTAAAATCCAGTCAGTGTGTAATGGACTAAATCCCAGCTAAGATTCACACCATCGATAATAATAATAATAATAATAATAATAATAATAATAATAATAATAATAATAATAAGTTTTATTTATACAAAGGCGCCTTTCTAAACACTCAGGGACACCAAATATACAATAAATTGAAAAAAAATATTATAAACAAAACTTAAAACATCAGAAAATACAGAAAATCTAAAAATTAAAACCAAACAAAGCCACTGTAATCATAGAGTAAAAGCCATGGGTTTTAAGTTTACATTTGAAGGTTGAGAATGATTCGATATTTCTAAGCTCAGTCGATAGTGATTTCCAGAGCTTGGGAGCAGAATGGCTGAACGCTCCGCTCCCCATGGTGGTTAGACGGGTGAAAGGGACGGTCAGATGGATGGAGGAAGAGGATCTAAGGTTACAGGAGGGAATGGCAACATGAAAAAGGTCGGACAGATATGGAGGGGCAAGGTTGGGGATAGCCTTAAATGTTAACAGCAGAATTTTAAAATCAATTTGAAACTTAGTTGGGAGTCAATGAAGCTGCTGCAAGACCGGAGTAATATGGTGAATAGACGGTGGACGAATAGATGGGTAAGTAAGAGTGGTACAGGATATGTATGAGGGAAGTGTGACCGTGTTGAGGTCTGCGGTAGGAGCGACGGAGGTGGGATTACATCAGGGATCGGCTCTGAGTCCTTTCTTATTTGCGATGGTGATGGACAGGCTGACAGACGAGATAAGACCCCGTGGACTGTGATGTTTGCTGATGACATTGTGATCTGCAGGCCAAGGAGACCCTCGAGAGGTGGAGATATAAGACGAGAGGAATGAAGGTCAGTAGGACCACCAAGACAGAATACATGTGTGTGAATGAGAGGGGGGTCAGTGGAATGGTGAGGATGAGGGAGTGGAGTTGGTGAAGGTGGATGATTTTAAATACTTGGGATCAACAGTACAGAGTAATGAGGAGTGTGGAAGAGAAGTGAAGAAGAGAGTGCAGGCAGGGTGGAGTGAGTGGAGAAGAGTGTGAGGAGTGAGTTGTGACAGACGAGTATCAGCAAGAGTGACAGGGAAGGTCTACAGGACGGTAGTGAGACCAGCTGTGTTATATGGGCTGGAGACGGTGGCACAAGAGACAGAGCTGGAGGTGGCAGAGTTAACGATGTTAAGATTTGCATTGGGAGTGACGAGGATGGACAGGATTAGAAATGAGGACATTAGAGGGTCAGCTCAAGTTGGATGGTTGAGAGACAAAGTCAGAGAGGTGAGATTGCGTTGGTCTGGACATGTGCAGAGGAGAGATGAGGGGTATATTGGGAGAAGGATGCTAAGGATGGAGCTGCCAGGCAAGAGGAACAGAGGAAGGCCTAAGAGAAGGTTTATGGATGTGGTGAGAGAGGACATGCAGGTGATGGGTGTGACAGAACAAGATGCAGAGGACAGAAACATATGGAAGAAGATGATATACGCTGTGGCGACCTCTAACTGGAGAAGCCGAAAGAACAAGAAGAAGAGGATTCTAGACGAGAAGTAACAAGACTGTGAACAAGGATGGCAGTGGTATGGGGGGTGAGGGAGGGGAGGATACGATTAATATTACGTAGGTGGAAAGACGGTGATGTATTTTTTTTTTTTAGGTGGGGATCCCAAGAACGTACCCAGCCTTGGCCCGATTCACACACACTCCCTTACAGAAAGGTTAAAAGCAGTCGGTAATAAAAAAGAAATGAAAGAATGTATTAAACAATAATAAATAAAATACAGGCAAACTACAATGATCGCACCCCGGTTGTCCTTATGGCGATATACAATAACCACAAACTCAACAATAACAAACCACTAACAAAAACCACAGCCTATGAAGTCCATGAAAACAGCAACTGGTGAAATGAAATGGTGGAGGTAGACAGTCCAGAGATCAGCTCACTGCATGTGAATGTAAAGATCAGTCATGCTAGTATCTCCTGATGAGATGGTGACATGTGATAGGATCAGGAGTGCTCCTTCCTTCCAATCATCAGACAGTCCTCATGCAGCAGGAAGACACCAGACAGCCCATACACTGGAAACAGGAGACCACCCAGGACAAATCAAGTAGCAAAAACCAGAAGGCAAACAGACTGGAAACACAAAAGACTTTTTTTCCTCTTTTTGTATCACTGGCCTCGTTTTAAATGTGCCAGTCTCCTTGTGCCCAGCAGCCCCTGCACCCTCAGCAGACGACCAATCAGAGCTACTGCAGGGATTGCTGGGAGTTGAAGTTTCATTCCCTAGTAGCACCACTACAAGTGCATCATATCCATTATTTTTTTAAGGGTTAATATGTTTGTTATGTTATCATACATTATAATAATGGCTCGATATATAAATTCACCCAGCAGTTATTAATATATATTATAATATTCTAATAATGCATATGAGTCATCATTTAGCTGGTTTGGCTGCATTTCTCTACTCGATCAAGGGGTCATCAGTATCCAGGTTCTCTGAAATATTGTCTTCCCAAAGGTCAGAGTTGTCGTAAATATTTGCACATTTCTACTCTTCTAATTTTCTTTTCTACAAACATATGAAAAAGTTTGTGCACCCTTCTCAGCCTGCATAATAATTGACTCTCCTTTCAACAGTAAAGATAACAGTGGTATGTCTTTCATTTCCTAGGAACATCAGAGTACCGCTGTGTTTTCCAAACAAAGATTTTTAGTGACGCAGGATTTAGTTGTATGAAATTAAATCAAATGTGAAAAACTGGCTGTGCACAAATGTGGGTCCCCTTGTCATTGTGCTGATTTGAATGCCTGTCACTGCTCAATGCTGATTACTTGGTTTGATGAGCTCCTTAAGCCTTGAACTTCATAGACAGGAGTGTCCAGTCATGAGTGGTCAAAGGTATTTAAGGTGGTCAATTACAAGTTGTGCTTCCTTCCCTTTGACTCTCCTCTGAAGAGTGACAGACAGCATGGGATCCTCAAAGCAACTCTCCAAAGATCTGAAAACAAAGATTGTTGAGTCTCCTGGTTTAGGGGAAGGCTACAAAAAGCTACCTGAGAGGTTTCAACTGTCAGCTTCAACTGTAAGGAATGGAATCAGGAAATGGAAGGCCACAGGCACATTTGCTGTTAAACCAACCTCAGGCAGGCCAAGAAAAATACAGGAGCAGCATATGGACAGGATTGTGAGAATGGTGACAGACAACCACAGATCACCTCCAAAGACCTGCAAGAACATCTCGCTGCAGATGGTGTATCTGTACATCGTTCTGCAATTCAGCACATCTGTATGACAGGGTGAGGAGAAAGAAGCCCTTTCTGCACTCATGCCACAAACAGAGTCGCTTGTTGTATGCCAATGCTCATTTAGACAAGCCAGATTCATTTGGGAACAAAGTGCTTTGGACAGATGAGACAAAAATTGAGTTATTTGATCTGAACAAAAAGCGCTTTGCATCACAGAAGAAGAACACCGCATTCCAAGACAAACACCTGCTACCTACTGTCAAATTTGGCGGAGGTCCCATCATGCTGTGGGGCTGTGTGGCTAGTTCAGGGACTGGGGCCCTTGTTAAAGTCAAGGGTCGGATGAATTCAACCAGATATCAACAAATTCTTCAGGATAATGTTCAAGCATCAGTCACAAAGTTGAAGTTACGCAGAGGTTCGATATTCCAACAAGACAATGACCCAAAACACAGTTGGAAATCTACAAAGGCATTCATGCAGAGAGAGAAGTCCAATGTTCTGGAATGGCCGTCACAGTCCACTGACTTGAATATCATCGACAATCTATGGGATGATTTGAAGCAGGCTGTCCATCAAATTGAACTGAACTGGAGAGATTTGATATGAAGAATGGTCAGAAATACCTCCATCCAGAGTCCAGACACTCATCACAGGCTATAGGAGGACAGCGTCTGGAGGAGCAAAAGGAGCAAAAGGAGGCTCAACTAAGTATTGACGTCATATCTCTGTTGGGGTGCCCACATTTATACACCTATCTAATTTTGTTATGATGTATATTGCATATTTTCTGTTAATCCAATAAACTTCATGTCACTGCTGAAATCCTGCTGTCTCCATAAGGCATGTCGTATATTAAAAGGAAGTTCAGCCAATGAGAATCAAAAATCCAAAGAATTAAGAGGGGTTCCCAAACTTTTTCATATGACTGTAAATCCTGACGTTTGTGTGTGAAGCTGCGTACGCACATTTTGAGTCTCATTTTTTATCTGGTGATCTAAATGACACGTGATTGAAAAATGGAATGCGAGATCGACAAGCAGATTGGAGCGGTGGGCAGCTGTTCTGTGGGCGGCGTACTGGGGGTGAAACTAAAAGACAAAACTCTCAGTCTGCTGATTGATCTACATCCAGGTCCTCACCTGTGGGTAATGACTCAAAGAATGAGGCCGCGAGTCCAAGGGGCAGAAATGAGGTTTGGTCTGGGCTGACACACCATGACATGGTGAGACGCTAAGGAGACACTCCGAGTAGAGTCGCTGCTCCTCTGGGTCAAGAAGTGCCAGCTGTTGTAAGTTAGCTTGAGCGTGTTGTAAGGATGTCCCCCAAGCAGCTCCCCCTGGAGTTTCTCCCAGCACATCATACTGTGTGTACACTGTGTGCACAATTATTAGGCAAGTGAGTATTTTGACCATATCATCATTTTTAATGTGTATATTCCAACTCCAAGCTGTATTAACTTGAATGCTTATTGGATTTAAGCACGTCAGGTGATGTGTATTTGTGTAATGAGGGAGGGTGTGGCCTAAGGAGATCAACACCCTATATCAAGGTGTGCAGAATTATTAGGCAGCTAGTTTTCCTCGGGCAAAATGGGCCAAAAAAGAGATTTAACTGACTCTGAAAAGTCAAAAATTGTAAAAAGTCTTTCAGAGGGATGCAGCATTTTTGGAATTGCTAAGATATTGGTGTGTGATCACAGAACCATCAAACATTTTGTTGCAAATAGTCAACAGGGTCGCAAGAAACGTGTTGAGAACAAAAGACGCAAATTAGCTGCCAAAGATTTGAGAAGAATCAAACGTGAAGCTACCAGGAACCCATTATCCTCCAGTACTTTCATATTCCAGAGCTGCAACCTACCTGGAGTGCCCAGAAGTACAAGGTGTTCAGTGCTCAAAGACATGGCCAAGGTAAGGAGGGCTGAAACCCAACCACCACTGAACAAGAAACATAAGTTGAAACGTCAAAACTGGGCCAAGAAATATCTGAAGACAGGTTTTATGGACCGATGAGATGAGAGTGACTCTTGATGGACCAGATGGATGGACCTGTGGATCAGTAATGGGCACAGAGCTCCACTCCAACGTGGAGGTGGGGTACTGGTATGAGCTGGTATTTTTAAAGATGAGCTAGTTGGACCTTTTGCATTGAAGATGAACTCAAAATCAACTCCCAAACCTACTGCCAGTTTTTCGAAGACACTTTCTTCAAACAGTGATACAGGAAGAAGACCATGATTTTTATGCAGGCCAATGCTCCATCACTTGCATCGAAGTTCTCCACTGCGTGGCCAGCCAGTAAAGGCCTTAAAGATGAAGGAATAATGACATGGCCCCCTTCCTCATCTGACCTAAACCCTATCGAGAACTTGTGGGCACTTCTTAAACGCTAGATTTACGGGGGAGAAAAACAATCCACCTCTCTGAAGAGTGTCTGGGAGGCTGTAGTCACTGCTCCACAAAAAGCTGATCGTCAACAGATCAAGAAACTGACAGACTCCATGAATGGAAAGGCTTATGACTGTTATTGGAAAGAAGGGTGGCTATATTGGTCATTGATTGATTGATTGATTTTTTTGAAATGTCAGAGATGTTTATTTGTAAATTTTGAGGTGTTTGTTTATTATTCTCACTATAACAGATGAAAAGAAACAAGTGAGATGGGAAAATTTTCATTTTTCCTTTAGTTGCATAATAAATCTGCACACTAATAGTTGCCTAATAATTGTGCGCACATATGTATTCCCCTGATGATGTTCACACTCACATTTCCGTTGTGAAACATTCAGGTTTCAGGTTTATTAACATTTTGGATTGACTGATAGCACTGTGTTTGTTCCATATTAAAATTAATCCTCAAAAATACAACTTGCCTAATAATTGTGCACACAGTGTATACCCAGTGGCAGACCCAAGACACATTGGTGGGATTATGTCTCTTGGTTGGTATGGGCACACCTGAGAATTCCTCAGGAAGAGCTGGTATCTGTAGTTGGGAACAAAGAAGTTGGGGAAAGATTTGCTTTGCCTGCTACCACCGTGACCCTCACCAGGAAAAGCGGATAGGAAGATGAGATGAGATAATGGGTGTTCCATTGTCTCTCTTCTCAGATTATATCACTAACTAGCTGTTCCCCATGGTTCTGCCCATGTATTAGTGAAACAGGAAAAACTTTAAAAATCAATAAATACGCAGGTATTGCTAGCTAAGTGGTGGCAAGGTACGCTCCAAATCATGGCGAGAAGTAGAGCGACTCGAACTGAGGCTGGCACATGAGTGAGGAGATACCCGCCCAGCTCCCTATTCCTGACGTCATGCTTATCCCTCGGCCCACAACCTCTGTCTCAGATTAGCAAGCAAACTATGATTTATAGCGCGATGATAGAAGTCGCAAAATCAACTGAAATGTTCAAGCAAATTTTAGAAAAAAAAAACAATCTAAATCTGTGAAGTAGTTCTCGTGTTTGCTCACTAAGCGGAGGAAGGTACACGCCCGAGGCTGGTGCATGAGTGAGGAGGGCCTCAACCCACTGCGTCTCTTTCAGATTCACACAAATAAACTGATAACGCAAATGAACTACGATACTTAGTGTGATGAAAGAAGTCACAAAATCAACCAGAATGTTCAAGCAACGTCTAGAAAAATACCCAATCTAAATCTGTGAAGTAGTTCTCTCGTTCGCTAGCTAAGCAGAGGTAAGGTACACGCCCGAGGCTGAAGTGTGAGTGAGGAGGGCCCGCCCCCCCTCCCCTCGGTGTGCTGCGTCTCCCTTGGATTCGCACAAATAAATCGTTACCGCAAGCGAACTCTGATGTTTAGTGTGATGAGAGAAGTCTCAAAATCAACCGGATTGTTCATGCGAATTAAAGACAAAAACCCAATCTAAATCGTAGAAACGTGGACAGACAGGCAGACAGAGGTTAGATTTTATATATAGAGAGAGAGATGTACAGCATCCACATGAATCATGAAATTTTCGCTTTGCACCCTCGCCCACCATAACCTATCGTCTATGGGGAGGAGTGAAAGCTTTGGATTCATCAAAAGTTTTGATCTCCAGTTTTCAACAGATCTCGACGTTTTAGGGTCCCCTGATAACGGAAACATCAATACGTCGATGATGAGTGTGTGTGTGTGTCTGTCTGTGTGTCTGTCTGTCACAGTTTCTTGATTACGGTCCTGAACTAAAACGACTGGCCGGAAAAACACCAAACTCAAAACTTCAGCCTTTTATGAGATGACGATGTGTTGATTAGTTTTCGAGCCAAGAGAAGAGGCACTCGAATGGAACCCTCAAATACTGGAATGCTGCAAATAATTAGGAATTCTTCTCGTCAATTTCTATCGTAATTACCTATTTTGTAATCAGAAAGATTAGCATCAGAGCGGTAAACAATTACTGAAATGTTAGAAAATAGTTTGGGTAATTTGGTTCTGAGGGCACAAAGCCCACTGACGCCTGTGACTGAATTTTTTTTGCAGCCATTTTGTGCCAGTATGAAGTGTGTAAATAAAGAGCAGGAACTTAATCAGTGTGTGGTCATAACCTTAATTTACTGGGACTTGCTTGTGTGTGAGGAACAATTGCAAGCCCTGGCCCCCATCACACATGCAATTCAACTGCTTACGTACACCTCTTGGCGCCCGGTAGACGCGTGTTGATCCATTCAGTGTAGCACACATGCAGTCCACAGCATCTGAGGACATCACACACCTGTTATCGTTCAATCTCACGTGTCGCTGACGTGTGGTGGGCCTCTCAGAATTTTTTTTTTTTGTTGTTGTTGTTGCAAATGGTCATGAATAGGCGCAAGTAGATTATAGGTACCGTGAAATGGGTTACACCTTTATCATAGTAGATAAGTGAATGCATGGGAAAAGAATCCACAGACCCAGCATTCCGGTCAGGAATGTTCAAGGTCCCTTACCCGGCTGGGAGGCCAGTTTAATGGAGGACAGTTTACGACCAATTGTACAGACTACTTCCTTCCCTGACACAATAGAAGTCCTCCTGAACTAAAGTAGGCTGGGAATTGTAGTCCAGTAGAGCAGCTCTGTAGTGTTCTATGGGTGCCACCAGGGGGAGCTGCAGGGACAAATTGTCCCAACTTCAAGGAACTTCCACCTGAAGTACTTCCTATCTGTAGTAGGGTCACACTGGAGGTGCTCATGGGTCTGGCATAAAAGAAGCCGTCCAACCTCATCCAGGCGAGCCAGAGTCAGGTGGATGTGGACGAAGCTTGCCTGGAGGAGTGTAAGGAGAGGAAGAGAGGAAAACAGATGGAGAAAATAAGAGGAATTGTGCTTGTGCGATATTTGTAGAGGTCTTTGTGAAATTAAATTATTACTTGAACTGATACTTGTGTGACGACCAGGTGACACTGTACTGTATAATTTTTTTCTGATTCCTTTTGTTTAATATTACATTTTTTTTCCTAAAGATCTGAAGCCGTTTGTTGTGGCAAATGTACAAAAACACAAGCCATCAAGAAGGGGGCCAATACTTTTTCACAGCACTTTACTGACTCCTATGTAGCTGAAGTCTGACATGGCTTAATCTGGTAAAAGGACAGGACTCTCCACTCTTAGCTTCTATCACACCTGGAAAAGTGAAAAGCTTAGGGAACCATTTTAGGTTCTTTCATAAACAACATGAAAAGCACCTACTGCAGTTGTCAGGTTTGTTTGTCCGTCCATATGAAACAACTTAGCACCCAGTAGACCAATTTTGCTGAAATTTAACACATTTATTCTTCAAGGAAGAATTTAAGTAAAGTTATATTTCCCATTGAGATCTTCTTCTTCTTCTTCTTTGGGCTGCTCCTGTTAGGGGTTGCCACAGCGGATCATCTTGTTCTTCCTAACTCAAGTAAATTATGCTGTATACATTTTTAAAATGCCAAAATAACCCGCTCCAAAGCATTGGTGACTTTGCAAACTCGTCTGTCTTAAAACAGAGAAATGTTTGGTGTGATGACGGTTCTTATTTCCCTCTGAGAGCGTCCACTTCAACATATATATTAGGTAGATTTTCCTCTTTTACTTGTCTGACGTCCATTCCTGATGGCAAACAGATCCCCGACAGAAATCATTTAAACACCAGGAAGGACGCACACAAACACCTCGGAACACAAGATCAAGTCTCCTTCTGCTTCAATGCCTGTCAACTATAAAACTAAATAAAAATAAATAAAAGGCTAAAAGTCACTTATCTAGAAATGAATGTAAGGGTAGAGAGATCCATAAGCGTTGCTTTGTAAGCGTAAAGTGGACAGGTCTGTCACACTGAGAAGAACATCATGACGCAGTTGTGTGCGTCTCATAACGATTCGGTATTTCTCTGGCATTGCAATTGGTCGACAAAGCGCCACAACGATCTGTCATCCATCACGGTCCAATCCAGACAACAATTCTAGCTTGAGATTTTAACTCTCTATGGGGTACGTCTTTCCAAAAATGTTATATTTATGCAATGAAGCGCTCCATAGTATACAACTCTTGAAGGCCACGTAAACACATTAGTCTCTGTTTTTGAATGTTGTTAACACTACCCCGGTGTTTTTAACCCCACAAAACATAAACTTTTGAAAACGCTCTCTAGAGCCGTATACTACAACAGTGTGGAGAGTATTGTCGATCGAGGGTATAACTGGAGTCAAGAGGAAGTTTTAGGGTGCCACCCAGGCCACCCTGTTCACTCAAAGAATAAAGGAAGTGAGAACAACAAGCACTCGATGGTGTGATAAAAGTGACAAAAGCAACATTTAGCTATTGGCCAAGGTTCTAAAGGCTCTGGAGAGTGGTCAGGCTTTAAGGTTGGAGGTTCATAGCATGAGGGGCTCATCTCCTGAATGAAGTGCCATCTTCCGGGAATGCTTTGCTATTAAAGCTCCTGGGCCGGAAGGGTTGGGGTCAGCTGCCTATAATGGACGTCTCCTCTGAGCTGTGAGTGACGAAAGAGACAGAAGAGTCAGAGATCACGCCACCTGGTGTCCCTGGGTGGTAATGCTTACCTCTGATGACAAGAGATTTGAAATCACAGACTCTGATTGCACTCTGATTGGTTCCTGCTCATTACATAATCCTTCCCTGATTGGATTCTGATCATTTACGGATTGAACTTTGAACATTGAAGGATTTAGGAGTCATAGTGGACCCGCTCAAGCTTTATAACACACTGGTGAGGCCTCATCTGGAGTCCTGGGTGCAGTTTTGGTCATCATGATACAAAAGTGACATAGCAGCACTAGAGAAGGTCCAGAGAAGAGCGACTAGGCTGATTCAGGGGCTACAGGGGATGAGTTAGGAGGAAAGATTAAAAGAGCTGAGCATAACACTTGCATCAGGTTTAGGTCTTGTTAGGTTTTAATTCAAAATGGGAGGTCTGAAAAACAAATGTACACATAAGAAGGATTTAGGAGTCATAGTGGACTCTACGTGATCAATTGCCAAATGGTGTTCAGAAGCCATTAAGAAGGCTAACTGAGTGTCAGATTATATAGCGCCTTGACGTGTGGAGTACAAGTCACAGGAGGTTCTGCTCAAGCTTTATAACACACTGGTGAGGCCTCACATGGAGTCCTGTGTGCAGTTCTGGGCCCACCAGTCACAGCAGCACTAGAGAAAGTCCAGAGAAGAGAAACAAGGCTGATTCAGGGGCTACAGGAGATGAGTTAGGAGGA
The DNA here is from genome assembly GCF_016835505.1 of Polypterus senegalus. NCBI lineage: Eukaryota > Metazoa > Chordata > Cladistia > Polypteriformes > Polypteridae > Polypterus > Polypterus senegalus. Next base: position 3,340,530 of record NC_053168.1, on the reverse strand, counting down.
AAGAGCTGAGCCTTTACAGGAGATGAAGAGGAGACCTGAGTGAAGTGTTTAAAATTATGAAGTGAATTAGTCCAGTGGATCAAGATGGTGACATTAAAATGAGGTCATCAAGAACACGGGGACACAGTTGGAAACTTGTTATGGGTGAATTACACACAAACATCAGGAAGTTTTTCTTCACACAGAGAACCACAGACACTTGGGATAAGCGACCAAGTAGTGTGGTGCACAGTAGGACTTTAGGGAATTTCAAAACTCAACTCAAGTGGACAGGACTGGCGAGCTTTGTTGGGCTGAATGACCTGTTCTCATTCAGATTGTTCTAATGTTCTTTTTAAGTTTTCTCACCCGCTTCGCTCACCTTATACTTCTGTGTTACTCTGATAACAATTCCGTCTCATCGTCTACAAGTACAAGTACAAGTAAGAGTACAAGGAGATAAGTCGCAAGGTGAAGAGAGAGGTGGCAAAGGCTAAAGAAAAGGCATATGATGAGTTGTATGAGAGGTGGGACACTAAGAGGGAGAAAAGGACCGGTGGGCTACATTGAGGGGCCGAGCTGGGAAAGATGTGCTGCAGGTTAGCGTGATAAAGGATAAAGATGGAAACATACTGACAAGTGAGGAGAGTGTGTTGAGCAGATGGAAAGAGTACTTTGAGTGGCTGATGAATGAAGAGAATGAGAGAGACAGAAAGTTGGATGATGTGGAGATAGTGAATCAGGAAGTGTAATGGATTAGCAAGGAGGAAGTAAGGACAGCTATGAAGATGATGAAGAATGGAAAAGCCACTGGTCTAGATAATATAACTGTGGAAGCATGGAGGTGTTTAGGAGGGATGACAGTGGAGTTTTTAACCAGATTGTTTAATGGAAACTTGGAAAGTGAAAGGATGCCTGAGGAGTGGAGAAGAAGTGTACTGGTGGGCTGATATTTAAGAATAAGGAGGATGTGCAGGACTGCAGTAGTTACAGGGGGATACAATTGATTAGCCACAGCATGAAGTTATGGGAAAGAGTAGTGGAAGCTCAGTTAAGAAGTGAGGTGATGATTAGTGAGCAGCAGGATGGTTTCATGCCAAGAAAGAGCACCACAGATGTGATGTTTGCTCTGAGGATGTTGATGGAGAAGTTTAGAGAAGGCCATAAGGAGTTGCATTGCGTCTTTGTGGACCTGGAGAAAGCATCTGACAAGGTGACTGAGAGGAGCTGTGGTATTGTATGAGGAAGTTGGGAGTGGCAGAGAAGAACTTAAGAGTGGTACAGGATATGTACGAGGGAATTGTGACAGTGGTGAGGTCTACGGTAGGAGTGACAGAGGTGGGATTACATCAGGGATCGGCTCTGAGCCCTTTCTTATTTGCAATGGTGATGGACAGGCTGACAGACGAGATTAGACAGGAGTCCCCGTGGACTGTGATGTTTGATGATGACATTGTGATCTGTAGCGATAGTAGGGAGCAGGTTGAGGAGACCCTGGAAAGGTGGAGATATGAGAGGAGAGGAGAGGAATGAAGGTCAGTAGGACCACCAAGACAGAATACATGTGTGTGAATGAGAGGGAGGTCAGTGGAATGGTGAGGATGAGGGTGTAGAGTTGGTGAAGGTGGATGAGTTTAAATACTTGGGATCAACAGTACACAGTAACGGGGAGTGTGGAAGAGAAGTGAAGGAGAGTGTGTAGGCAGGGTGGAATGGGTGGAGAAGAGTGTCAGGAGTAATTTGTGACATACGGGCATTAGCACGAGTGAAAGAGAAGGTCTACAGGACGGTAGTGAGACCAGCTATGTTATATGGGTTGGAGACAGTGGCACAGGAGACAGAGCTGGAGGTGGCAGAGTTATAGATGTTAAGATTTGCACTGGGTGTGACGAGGATGGACAGGATTAGAAATGAGGACATTAGAGGGTCAGCTCAAGTTGGACGGATGGGAGACAAAGTCAGAGAGGCGAGATGGTGTTGATTTGGACATGTGCAGAGGAGAGATGAGGGGTATATTGGGAGAAGGATGCTAAGGATATAGCTGCTAGGAAAGAGGATAAGAGGAAGGCCTAAGAGGAGGTTTATGGATGTGAGAGAGGACATGCAGGTGATGGGGGAGGACAGGAAGATATGGAAGAAGATGATCCGCTGTGGCAACCCCTAACGGGAGCAGCTGAAAGAAGAAGAAGTCTGTCCAAACAAAACAATCTGTGTTATTGTTTTTCGTATTCATCATTGCTGTCCTCTGTATGCAAGTGTAAGTCACAGTGTGGTGGACGCTTCCTCGCCGATACGCACATGGCCAGTGTAGGCAAATGGCTACATGTGGAAGTGCTAGTGTGTGTGCACTGGTGGGGACTGTGGTGGGCCCACACATAACACACCACCACACGGGAGTGCCGTGACAGTCTTATAGGGACTGATTTGAGGGACTGAAGAGAGGGCCACCCTGTGCATAGCAGCAGTTTTCTTTCCCATTTCCAGAAAGTACCGGGAGCAGGCCAGTGACGTCCTGTCAGCTTACCCTTACGGAAGTTTATTTGTTCTGAAGTTAAATGCAATCCAATGTGTGAACTACACTTCATTTTCATGCCATTTCAAATTGGCACGGCTTTATCGTGTCAAAGTTAAAAACACATCAACCAAACGACTGACTGATTTTCACTACGGCACACAATTTTCACATCCGTATGCAAGTCCATGGCTCATATGTTGTAACTAAAAGCAAAGCAAGCGTATTGTATTTCACACAGCGGCCTCTCCAAGTGTGTTGTATTCCAACGGAATGGAATAAAAGGACCAATCAGTATCAGGAGGTGGGGCAAAGCATGGCAACAGCTGCGGTAAGAGATGTTCCAATGACGAGAGTGTTCATCCGGCGCTCAAGATGGCGAATGGGGAGGTGATGAGGCAGGAGATCTGCTATCTCATTGAAGAAGCTGGTGATGTAAACGCCGATTTCATTCTTGTTCTGTGTCGACTGGTTGCTAACAACAATCCGGTGTAATCGAAGCAGCAGCAGGAGAAGACTTTCCAGCTGTTACAGTAACATCCTGTGAAGGCAGCATACAGTCACGTAGATCATCAACCGGGGCGTCCATACCTCAATATTCCCCTAAATATGGGTGACAGTTGCAGCTATTGCTAAACTTCTTGACGTATCTGTCAGGACCATCAGAAGAAGAATGGAATGATGTGATAGGCCAGCATGACACATTAACTCAACATAAGAGTAAACTCCTTCAGCGAGATTCATCTACTGTGAATCGGTTAATCGCTTCACATTGATGGAAACTTACGCTTGCCGTCAGAACGCAAAATGTTTACAAGCCTTTCGATCCAACTGTTGATGCCCCTGGCCCCACCTCTTGATGCTGATTGGTCATTGGATTTCATTCAGTTTTGGCCTCATTAAACACGTGGCCTTGAATCGAAATGAAATCCACTCGGAGCAGCCGCTAAGCGAAATGCAACACGTTGGCTTTGCTCTTAGTTATGACATGTGATCTGTGGATGGGAGTTAAAATGCAATACGCTTTGTTATCGATCGTTTTAAAGTGACGCGAAAATTGTGTGCCGTGTGTCTCGCGTGTGCGCCCGGGGAACAACTTAAGGGCTTGAGTGATTGTGATTCTCCGGCGAGACATGAGGTGGCGCTGTGCGATTACGATCGCTCTTCTCCTCCGTCTGCAGAAAGGAAAGCTGACACTGTTTTTCACCTATGATGTCACTCCACTTGGTCCCACCTCTTGATGCTGATTGGTCATTGGATTTCATTCAGTTTTGGCCTCATTAAACACGTGGCCTTGAATCGAAATGAAATCCACTCGGAGCAGCCGGTAAGCGAAATGCGACGCATTGGCTTTGCTTTAAGTTACGACACGTGATCTGTGGATGGGAGTTAAAATGCAATGCGCTTTGTTATCGATCGTTTTAAAGTGACGCGAAAATTGTGTGCGTGTGTCTCACGTGAGCGTCCAGGGAACAACTTAAGGGCTTGAGTGATTGTGAGGTGGCGCTGTGCGGTAACGATCTCTCTTCTCCTCCCTCGGCAGAATGAAAGGCTGACACTGTTTTTCACCTATGATGTCACTCCTCCCAAGATTGCCTTTTAAATCAAAAGGACGCCATCTTGGGCAGTCTGACTGCTGAATGACATAAAGACGCCTTTTTTCACGTTTTCCACATTCAGATATACGGGGTTGTTCCCAAAACTTTGTTTTTGTCTCTTGACGTGTGGTGAAAAGCAATTGACCGTTTGCTTGATGTGTTTTTAATTGTGGCACAAAAAATGAAATTCACCAGGTACTTGTGCACTGCATCCCAATGTTGTGGACACGTTGGAATCTTCCATACATCCCAGACTCCCACCACGATTAACAGGAAGAGACCCTGGCAGGAAGTCGTCTCCATCGCTATGTATCAGGAACACCACCTCTCTTGAAACTTCACTGCTGTTTCACAACATTGCAATTAAATGGCTTCCCTGGTTGGGACCCTAACTCTTTTTTGAAACTTCCCTCTCTGTTTTCATAATTTTTAAACCATCGCACCCAAGTCTGAGTCACGAGGAGGGGAGAAGCACAGCACAAGAGGCAGCCTGAAGGGGGCGCCGGTCCATAAATCACGGCAGGCCCCACTCATTTAGGGGGCTCGTTTGGCGCATTGTGTGTCCTTTGCTTGGTGGCGGGTCACAGTCACAGTGGAGTAGCCAGACACACTCAGAACGTGCAGACTTCACACTTTCATTTCAATTTAACGTGAAGAAAACTTAAGCAGCGAGAGCAGATGCAGCCCGCCTGTGTGCCGTCGAGAGCACTTTGAGGGGAGCGGCCGTGCAGATTCACCGGGGGCTGGCCGGCCTCCAGTTGCACAGATGTTCCCTAATGAATGAAGAGACCCTTAATCCGATTTAATCCTTTTACATGGGCAGCCTGTCAAATCTGAAGAGCGGCTCTGTTTAATGGCTTAACGATGATGAATGTCATCATAAATACTCCGTCTCTGACTAATGCTTTACGTTTTCTTTTACAAGATCACTGCACATACAAAAGGCTAATGTATTTCTGGCTAAAGTAACTTGAGGCTTTGTCAAAAAAATTACTTCAGTGCATCTCCTGTTTTTAAATTCTCTTTTCATGATGAATCTGTAAATTACAGAACTCGAATATCTATGCTTTATAACAGGGTGGTAGGGTGGCACAGTGGTCAGTGCTGCTCCTTGGTAGCTCTGAATTTGAAGGGGTGTGTGACGTTTGCTTGTGTTTTCTATGCTGGCATGGATTAAGATGTAAAAGTTAGGGTACTGGGTGACACTACATTGCTAGGAGGGCATCCTGTCCAGGCTTGTGTCCTGATTGGCACCTAATTTTATTCTTAACTGATCAAGACAATATCTACAATTAACATTAGAACAATCTGGATGAGAACAGGCCATTCAGCCCAACAAAGCCCACCAGTCCTATCCCCCTAATTTTATCAAAATAACATCAAGTTCTGAAGGTTCCTAACGTCCTAATGTCCTCCACACTACTTGATCACTTATTCCATGTGCCTGTCGTTCCTGTGTGAAGAAAAACTTTCTAACATTTACGTGAAAACTATTCTTCACAAATGGCCATGTTCTCATTGAATGGATGGTCGGCTAGCAGCATAACTGAATAAAATGAGATTAATAAAAACACAACCAAAGTAGTCTTGGTGGGGTGGTCGAGTCTTTATGGATGACATTAAAGTGAGATGGTGACCATCAGGAGGTGCTACCTGCAGTGATCGGCTTCTAATGAAGGAATGGTTAGTTGGAACGAAGACCAACCAACCAAAGGACACCAACTTTGATGGCATTCAATGTCTGGACATGCAAGTTATGAACTTAAAAATGGGCCCACCATTCTTTGAATAAGATGAGACTCATTTATATAACAACCTATCTATAGAATGTTTGTCATGCACCATCTGTTGGAAAGACAAATGCAATGCTTATATTTGTTTTATGAAATTTATTATGAGATTCATGAGTGTTAATGTTTGTGATGTGCCATCTGTTGGAATGGCAAATGCAATGCATTTTATTACTAAATACATTACAAAACACATTCCAGTAGATGATGACTGCAAATGTTAATGCTGAGGCCTGTGTTGATTACTTAGATTTCAACTCGTGTCAAATGGGTAGCATAGCAGAAGTTTGTCACAAAACGTGACTGGGGCTTCTGTATACCAACACCAGTATGCCAGTATAGTGACTCACTGGGACTGGGACAGCCAAGTAAGAAACCTTCCTTCTTTTTAATTGTCTTTCTTTTAGTTATAGTAGTGTGTGTTCAGACCATAGTTTGTGTGTATACTTAGTGTTTATTTGTTGAGTTTCTTTAAAAAGACAAATTTCCCCCTTGGGACAAATCTATATATCTATCTATGAAAGGCACTATATAACTGATAGATAGATAGATAGATAGATAGATAGATAGATAGATAGATAGATAGATAAGAAAGGCACTATATGATAGATAGATAGATAGATAGATAGATAGATAGATAGATAGATAGATAGATAGATAATGAAAGGCACTATATGATAGATAGAGAGTGTGGAGGACTGCCGGCTTTGTTCTCCAGCCCTCACCCCGACAGCAGGGCCTCATGGACTATGTAGTGTTTATACGCAGCCCTGCTGGATACCTTGGGGACTACCGGGAGTCGCTATAGGGGGGCTCGTGGGCTCTTATGTGCCCTATAACCCGAGAGTACATCACGGTCACGTGACAGGAAGGAACAACGTGCTCCCGGGTTGAAGAAAAGGACTGTTTACCCTGACCCGGAAGGAATAAGGAACTGTGGACTGATTGGGCAGGAACACCTCCGGGTTAGGGTGTATAAAAGGATTGTGGGGAAGCCCTGAGACTGAGCTGAGCTGGGAGGTAGAGGGGCGAAGTGACTGGGTAAGGAGGAGAGAATAGTATTATTGTTTCTTGAATTTATGAGTAGTGTGGAGGGTGCTTTGTGCACATTATTGGTATCAAATAAAGAAGTCCTGGACTTTTATCCAGTGTCTGGAGTCGTACCTGAGGGTTGGAGAGGTGGACAAGAGCCTCACTGTCACAATAGATAGATAGATAGATAGATAGATAGATAGATAGATAGATAGATAGATAGATAGATTTGGAAGGCTCTGGGATTGCTTAGCACCACCGTGAGTGCCATTATCTCCAGACGGAGATCATCTGGAGCAGTGGGGAATTTTCAGGAGAAAAGCTGGCCAGAGATTTTAAATTCTGCCCTCAAGTCTCACACCAAAATTGCTGGCTGTATCCGAATGCAATAGAGAGAAGATAATTGTGGTGCTTTGCCGATCAATTACAGTGTCAGAGAAGCATGATAACCTTTAGGTCAGTTGTTCTCAGCCCTTTTGGTCTTCTGGCTCAGTTTTGTTTTGCTATTTTTGTTCAGTGATGACCCCTTATTAGCAGTCATTTTTAATGTAAACTAGCTGACATTTTCCTTCGAATGCCATTTATTAACAAATAACAGCACACACCTATTTAACATTTAAATAAAGTTTACATGATAGATGAAAAAGAGTTTGAATTAGCATAAGCCATCCTAATTCATAGTGTTCAGAATTGTACTCTGTAGGAGGAGAACAGACGTCCAGGAAGTAAGACAGTTTCCTACTCAGACAGGAGGCCAAAACAGAAGAACAGATGGGTGGGCTGGCTGGCTGGATGAATAAATAACTTTGTGACCGGCCAGTCTTAAATGTTGCTTGGACCAGCGGATGCCAGGAGTTGGGAGCAGTTCCATTCCCCCGTACAGCAGGTTGCAGTGGTCCTCGTTTGCCAGCCCAGTTGGGACACCCGCAGGGCTGCTTGAGAGTTTGAGTCCTGGAGTATAACCCTGTTGGAGGGACGCTGTGGAGAGAGGACATCCATACTTTCCCTATGGCCTGGAATTGCTCCCAGGAAGAGACGGTGTGGCACCAGAAGCTTTCCCGGGTCCGGCTTGAAAAAAAAATCCCAATGCCTCACATTAATGAATCAGAGTCAGGGGGTAGCAGGCAAAACTCAAAGGAGAAGCAAAGGGGAGAAGACAGAAAGAGAAAGAGAGAAAGAGACACCTGTTGGATTACCTGTTGTTGGTCACTATTGCTAACCTGGTGACAGGGTGACCATAAATGACTTCATTTGTACCCAGAAGTGTGTACAGGACCAGTGTGTCTGTGGTTTGGACCTCAGGGTCGCCCCCTGTGTGGTCACACACAACTGGTTTACTTTGTGAGGTGGCAGTACATAACAAACCAACAAAATTTATGTGTGTCTTGAAATATTTAAGGTCTACATTATTGAGATTATGATGGAATTTTGTCATTTCTCATCCCTCTAATTAAGGCCAGAGAAGGCTAGTAAAGGATTAGACAACAAAAATCACATCCTATTCATAATCACTACCTTTGAAATCGTCTCAAATGATACGCCACATGCTTATATTTAAAATGTGTTATTTGTAACCTGGCTGTTACTAGGATCATTGGTAACCAATCAAATATAAAAAAATATAATCATATTCATGATCGGCAAAGTTGAAATCACAGAAAGCCACACTTGATATCACCAATAGCCAATTTTTTGCAGTTTTGTAACTTTGGCCCCTCGTACTTGATTACGGGATGAACCCATGGGGTCACTTGATGTGAACTTCAAGTCCTTCTGGTCATTTGGTTTACTCTTTATCATAAGGATGTCATTTCCTGCAGAAAATACGGTCCCAAAAATGTCCGACAAGTGAGGGGTTTCTTGGTCTAGAGGGCCAAAAATGGTGGTGGGGCGTTTGGGGAATCCCAAGAAGCTTTGATGTCTTGCATCATATGTGGGGTTTTCTCATACCGGAGTACAAAAAAAAAACAACACGCACGATACTCACCCCAAATTAACTCTGAATCAAATGTTTTCCCTGTGTACCTTTTTAATGGGTAACGGGGGCTTGTCTGTGTCACACACACATGAACTGGCGACAACTTCAGGATTTCTCAGCTAGTCATTCCACCCCGAGTCAAGGGCTGGCGCTGTCATTTACCGCCTCTCTTTCCATTTTGCCCTCCGAGCTGAAGATTTGTGTCGTGAGACGCCCTGACGTCACTTCCATTTCCGGCTGTCCCGGGATCTCTGTAATTTTAATCCTGTGTGAATCGCTTACAGTGAGGGAAATAAGCATTCGATCCTCTGCTGAATTTGAAAGTTTGCACACTTACCAAAAAATAAACCGTCTCTAATTTTTATGGTAGCTTCATTTAAATGGAGAATGACAGGATATCAAACAGACATCCAGAAAACACACATGACATATAAGTTATAAATTAATTTGCATGTCATTGAGAGAAAGAAGGATTTGATCCCCTACAACCCAGCCAGAATTCTGGCTCCCACAGATTGGCTGTGTGCCCATATGACACGCAGATTACAATCAATCAATCAATCAATCAATCAGTCAGTCAATCACAGGTACTCCTGATCTCAACGCGTTATGTGTATAAAGCCCACCTGCCCACAGAATCAATGTCTTCCTTTCCAACCTCTCCACCACCAGGGGCTGTCAAAGGACGCCAGGGACAAGCCTGGAATGGGCTACAAGACCATCAGCAAGAAGCTTAGTGAGAAGGTGACAACCATTGGTGCGATTATTCAGAAATGAAACAAATATAAAATGACCATCAATAGCCCTCGGTCTGAAGTGCATGTACAGGCCCGGATGTTCACTGGCAGACTTAAGACGAGCCCGTACAAGCACCTTCTTGTGCAGGAGGACCTTGCGGATGCTGCAAGATTTCAATCCATTATGGAGTAGTGCGTTACCAATGGTGTTCTTGGTGACTGTGGTGGTCCCAACTGCCTTCAGATCATTAACAAGATCCTCCCGTTTAGTTTTGGTGCTGATCCCTCACCTTTCTCATGACCATCCTCACCACCCCATGAGGCAAGATCTTGCATGGAGCTCCAGACTGAGGGCTATTGATGGTCATTTTATATTTCTTCCATTTCCGAATAATCGCACCAACAGTTGTCACCTTCTCACCAAGCTTCTTGCTGGTAGTCTTGTAGCCCATTCCAGCCTTGTGCAGGTCTTGTCCCTGACGTCCTTTGACAGCTCTATGGTCCTGGCAATGGTGGAGGAGAGGTTGGAATGGAAGAAATGGATTCTGTGGACAGGTGTGCTTTATGCACATCACGATTTGAGATCAGGAGTATCTGGAATTGATTGATTGATTGTAATCACCAATTCTGGCTGGGTTGTAGCGGATCACATCCTTCTTTCCCTCAGTGACATGCAAATCAATGTATAACTTTTCTGTCATGTGTTTTTTTTCTGGATTTTTGGTTGATATTCTGTCTCTCTCCATTACAATGAAACTCCCATAAAAATTAGAGACTGGTCATTTCTTTCTAAAGGGAGCAACCTTACAAATTCGGCCGGGGATCAAATACTTATTTCCTCCACTGTATGTCAGTAACATTTTACAGACTGCACATTCATATCTTGGTAAAGATTACAGAGCTTTTTACCATGTATGAAAAGTCTGTGAAAAATAATCCTAGGTTAAATACATGTCAGTAAACTTCCACCATTTGGGTGATTTGGACGCGACTAAAATTACAAGGGTGCCCTGGAAATTTCAATTTCAATTCTTTATGGTCATGTGTACAAGTACAAGTACAATGTAAAATGAAATGCTTGCTTGTATGTGCCCCCGCAGACAGTGAACATAGACACACAAAAAAAAAACACACACACAATAAATAAATTAATATAAATAAGTAAATAAATCAAACCAGAATGCTGGGAATTAATAGTGACAGTACATGTGCAGGGAGCAGTGGAGGTGACACAAGGTCACAGATTGTTCATGAGTCTGATTGCGGCTGGGTAGAAACTGTTCCTTAACCTGGAGGTGCACATCCGAATGGACTTTAGATGGGAGGAGGGTGACAAGTGACAGTGTAGGGTGGCTGGGGTCCCGCCTGATACGGTTCACTTTCCTGAGACAGCGTGTAGTGTGGATCTCATGGTTCGCAGGGAGCTGTGTGCCCGTCACCTGCTGTGCTGTGTTCACCACACGCTGCTGAGCTCTGCAGTCCTGAACTGAGAAGTTGCTGTACCAGGACATGATGCCACAGTACACCTGTAGAATCTGCAAAAGGTTGTGGGGGAATTCCGGGCTTTACTCGGTCTCCTGAGGAAGTAGAGGCGTTGTTGGGCTGTCTTGACTACTTCCGCAGTGTGACTTGACCATTTAAGGTCATCAGTGAGGGTGACTCCGAGGAACCTAAAGCTGCTGACCTGCTCCACAGCCTCACCTCCGATGTAGATGGGGCTGTGCTCTGTTGCCTTTTTGCGGAAATCCGCAATCATCTCCTTAGTTTTGCTAATGTTGAGGGTGAGGTTGTTGCCCTGACACCATTCTGCCAGGAGTCTGACCTCCTCCCTGTAGGCCATCTCTTTAGCCAACCTCCTGGGGTAAAACTAATCATCTTTCAAAGAACAATTCAGTTTTCATCAAGATATTTAGAACATTGGGTGCTGTACATATTTTGAAAATTTCCGAAGCCCCAACTGAGAAGCGTTGGCCTGTTTCAATACTCCATTCAAAGGCCACGTGGTGGCAGAGACCAAGCTGGACTGATGCACTAAGATGCACTGCCACTGTACTATGTGGGACATTTGTCACACTAATCTTATTTTGCTTATAATTAGCTATAATACATAATTAATTTAAAGTATAACCCTCTCCCGTTTGTGCTGTTACTCTATCTTGTTGCCGGAGGACATAGGTATGAATGGTAGTGCAACATTTGAAGACTAAAATTATGGGATTTAAAACATTTTATTAAAATCTACATAACAAAGAGTATAAATGGGAAAACAGGGTCACCATAGGACTGTATTGAACTAAACAGACACGCAGACAGACAGACATGACTACCGCAATAGGTGCTCTTTATGCCTTATGGTGCCAAACATGTGAGCTTATGGAGCATTTTGCGCAAGTATGCTGGATAAATAATGAGGTAAAAAAAAGAGATTGACACCATCAAAAACTTCTGTTCAATCCCCTTGAGGGATCCCTGTGAGGTCTCACTTCTCATCGGTCCTCGTGTTATTGAAACAAAGCCCCCACTGGAAGACCAGCTTTGCAGGATTACAGAGCTCCGCATCTCCGAACAGCTTTTGATTCATGGCGTCACACTGGACTTTAAATGGTATGTTGATTCTTTCTTTTAATCTCTTCCTTTAGACAACTCAGTTGAGCGGGGAATCTTTCAGGACCCTCATTTTCTTACAATAGAAACGCACCTCAAAAAAGGCACTTCAAGTTGTATAGTTTGCTACCACAGGCATAATGAAATGTTTATTTAATTTAAATTTTGAGAACACTTAAAATTCAGATGTTTTGCTCACAGTGATGCTTTGCCGTTAACCATTTCATGTTCTCCACCCCCTCAAAACCCCCTTATGCTGGTGTCACAGAGTGTGAATGTGTGGACAAGAGGGCCCTACGACGAACGTGTGATCATCCCAGGATGGTTCTTTGCCTTGAGCCCAGTGCTGTTTGGGATTGTATTAAATGATCTAACAATGCTATGCTATGATTGGTTGATCGATTGCCTTATACGTATACATAATAATATTACTAAAAATGTAAACTTTCTAACAATGAGATCCCACCATCAGTCACATTTTTCTTCGTATCTTGCATTTAATCCAATGCCATCTCTTTTGATCTGAAGTATGTTCATCTGTTTGTAATGGGTTCAGCTGACTGACACGCAGGTCTGGACGTTTGGAATTATTTGCACAGCCTCGGCTGGTGATTAGCTCTGGTGAGCCAAGCCTTTGAAGTCCCAAATGTTAACAACAAGCAGCAGAAAGCACAGCGGTAATGACAGGAAAGAAGAAAGAGCATCGAGGAGCAGGCAACAGGACTGTGGCTAGGAAATAATCAAAGGACTCTGCCTAGGAATCTGTTTGTGCTCTCCTTGGACAATGAAGACCAGACCTGGTAGGCTGGTTAGGAGAATAGTAGGTGTTATATAAGGAACGACTCTGAGACAAATGCAGATTGCTTTCTGAACGTGAAATAATAGGAGAACAGATAAAGCAGCAACCACCTCCTCATTTTTTTTGTGATAGAACTAAAATGACCTAATATTCTATAATCGTCTCAATCCATTTGTAGATAACGGGGGCCCTATAGGGACGGGGAGACAGGAACTGTCTCCAGATGGTCATGGGATTTAGGTGCAAATAAAAAAGTTCAATTATTTATAGCCTATTTAGTATTATTTATTATTATTTTATTTTTTTTTAAACATTCGATTGAATTTATTAAAATCAAATAACATTTCATACAAGCAAGTCAAGGTTTGAATCAAATCAACGCCTACCCATGGGAAAGAGAGTTAGGCCAACTAAGTAAAACTTATTATTATTATTATTATTATTATAATAATAATAATAATAAAATTGTATTATTTATAAATAGTTTCTCCGGCACTTTCCCTCTAAAATGAAGAAGTGTGTTTGGGAACTCTGAGCACCTCAGAGGTATAAGGGGGGTTTGCGGAGTACTGCACGGCCTATACGCACCTTGGGAAAGGAGAAGATGGCAGCCCGTGCAAATTGTAAGCTACGAAGGAGAAAGTGAAAGATTAATGTGCCAGAACTATGAAGGGTTTACCGATATGAAGGATGGAGAGAAAGCAGAACTTCACTCGGTTACGGGCAGGAGTGTGTGTGCGCGCATGCGTTTTTAAGCACTTTGTACAGAGTCCTGGGGCTTAGCCAGCATTACATTGTGCTCCTCAATTGGGTAACGAGGTGTAGGTCATCAGCGATTGGTCACGCCAACCCGGCAACAATATAAAAAGACACGGGGTACACCAGAGTTGATCCTTAGTCGACTAGTAGATGGAGAGTAAAAGGAGAGAAGGGAGTCTCGTGTACTGTTTGTCAAGCCGTGGAGTGTTTTTGGTGGGGATGAATTTCACTCAGCAGATCACTCATTTGGCAGCATGGTGGCGCAGTGGGTAGCGCTGCTGCCTCGCAGTTAGGAGACCTGGGTTCGCTTCCCGGGTACTCCCTGCGTGGAGTTTGCATGTTCTCCCTATGTCTTTTATGTGGGTTTCATCCCACAGTCCAAAGACATGCAGGTTAGGTGCATTGGCAATCCTAAATTATCCCTAGTGTGTGCTTGGTGTGTGTGTGTATGTGTGCCCTGTGGTGGGCTGGCACCCTGCTCTGGGTTTATTTCCTGCCTTGTGCCATGTCTTGGCTGGGATTGGCTCCAGCATGACCCTGTAGTTAGGATATAGCCGGTTAAATAATGGATGGATGGAGATCGCTTATTGGTTTAATTAAATGTTTTTCCTTTTTCTTTCTTTTGTGTGTCATTGGACCAGTGTTTACCGGCCTGATACTGGACTTGAATTTTTCGTAAAGAGTCATTGATTTTCCAATTGTTACCCTGTATGTGTGTCTCGTTCCTCTACACCACAGACCTCAGTCATGAACTTCAAGGTGCTCAGGGTGCCATCGTGATGGTGTCTGAAGACCAAAGGATGCCACAGGGATGCCTTTTGATAGGCGTTAACTAGTCAAGCCCATTGCGCACCGATTCTCGTGTGGTCAATTGAAGACACATCAGCTAATTTCAAAGAAATACTCCGGGCAGGGAACACCTGGCACTGGGTGGAGGTTTTAATTTGGAAAGAGTATTGCCTCTTCCCGAATTTATTCTTGTGGTGCGATTACTACTGACCCCTGAGCGACTGCGGTGAGCTGCACTCACTGCTGGTAGCCGCCAAGTTGTCTCATTGCAAATGAATTTTTCCAGAAAGTAGATAGACCCCCGTTTGAACGAGGCTGCTGAGTGATCTGGCTGAGGCATTTTGGGAAATCTCCCCTCCTTCCGAGCCAAGGCCAGCAACTAGAGGGATAAAACGTATACAACCCTCACACATTAAATAAACCATACACACAAAATGGAATGATACACACAGATAGCGATGAGCGAGGACATCTGGCTACCATAAACTGAAGAGTAAAAATTCAGAAATATAAAATATGCTGCATGTCAATTAGTTCACTCTGTCACTATGGCTCCAGAAACTGCTGCTGCTGTGGAAAAACATCTTCACCTAATGCAGGGGACTCAAACCCCAGTCCTGGATGGCCGCAGCGGCTGCAGGTTTTCATTCTAACCATTTTCTTAATTGGTGACCCGTTTTTGCTGCTAATAAACTATTTTTCCTTTCCTTTTAATTGACTTGCTTTTTAAGATTTCTAAGGCATAGATCTAATGACTAACATGTGCCTGCTTTAAAGTACACAGCCTGTCCAGGTTTGGTTTGATATTCGAGATATCGAGACACTCTGAGCTCCTTTTCTATCTGAAGTTTGTTTCTATGGCGAGCAGCGCTGCTCTCATCCTCTTAGATCTGAGTGCTGAATTTGACGCCATTGATCACATTCTTAGAAATCGCCTTTGTCAATGGGTGGGCCATTCTGGCAGGGTCTTAAATTGGTTTGGCAGGTAGAAAATTCTTTGTTAGTTGTGGTAATCAAATCTCAAAGACACATGATACCCGATATGGTGTTCCACAAGGCTCTATCCTGGGTCCGCTGCTCTTCTCAATCTACATGCTTCCGTTAGGTCAGATTATCTCGAGGCACAACGTGAGTTACCACAGCTATGCTGATGACACACAGCTGTACTTATCAATAGCACCTGATGACCCCGACTCTGTTGTTTCACTAACACAATGTCTGACTGGTGTTTTTAATTGGATGAACAGTAATTTTCTCAAGCTAAATAAAGATAAAACAGAAATTTTAGTGATTGGCAATAATGGTGACAATGATATTATTAGAAATAAACTTGATGCATTAGGATTAAAAGTCAGGACGGAGGTAAAGAACTTAAGGGTAACTGTTGACTGTAACCTGAATTTTAAATCACATATTCATCAGATCACTAGGACAGCATTTTTTCACTTAAGAAATATAAGTAAAGTTAGACCTCTTATATCACTGAAAGATGCTGAGAAATTAGTTCATGCATTTGTTTTCAGTCGACTAGATTACTGTAACACACTCCTCTCAGGACCACCAAAAAAAGATATAAATCACTTGCAACGAGTGCAGAATGCAGCTGCTAGAATCCCAACTAGGAAAAGAAAATCTGAACACATCTCTCCAGTTTTAATGTCACTACACTGGTTACCTGTGTCATTCAGGATTGACTTTAAAATACTGCTTATGGTTTATAAAGCCTTAAATAATCTCCATCCATCTTGTATATCGGAGTGTCTGACATCTTATACAGTGGTGTGAAAAACTATTTGCCCCCTTCCTGATTTCTTATTCTTTTGCATGTTTGTCACACAAAATGTTTCTGATCATCAAACACATTTAACCATTAGTCAAATATAACACAAGTAAACACAAAATGCAGTTTTTAAATGATGTTTTATTATTTAGGGAGAAAAAAATCCAAACCTACATGGCCCTGTGTGAAAAAGTAATTGCCCCCTTGTTAAAAAATCACCTAACTGTGGTGTATCACACCTGAGTTCAATTTCCTGATTACTGCCACACCTGTTTCAATCAAGAAATCACTTAAATAGGAGCTGCCTGACACAGAGAAGTAGACCAAAAGCACCTCAAAAGCTAGACATCATGCCAAGATCCAAAGAAATTCAGGAACAAATGAGAACAGAAGTAATTGAGATCTATCAGTCTGGTAAAGGTTATAAAGCCATTTCTAAAGCTTTGGGACTCCAGCGAACCACAGTGAGAGCCATTATCCACAAATGGCAAAAACATGGAACAGTGGTGAACCTTCCCAGGAGTGGCCGGCCGACCAAAATGACCCCAAGAGCGCAGAGACGACTCATCCGAGAGGTCACAAAAGACCCCAGGACAACGTCTAAAGAACTGCAGGCCTCACTTGCCTCAATTAAGGTCAGTGTTCACGACTCCACCATAAGAAAGAGACTGGGCAAAACGGCCTGCATGGCAGATTTCCAAGACGCAAACCACTGTTAAGCAAAAAGAACATTAGGGCTCGTCTCAATTTTGCTAAGAAACATCTCAATGATTGCCAAGACTTTTGGGAAAATACCTTGTGGACTGATGAGACAAAAGTTGAACTTTTTGGAAGGCAAATGTCCCGTTACATCTGGCGTAAAAGGAACACAGCATTTCAGAAAAAGAACATCATACCAACAGTAAAATATGGTGGTGGTAGTGTGATGGTCTGGGGTTGTTTTGCTGCTTCAGGACCTGGAAGGCTTGCTGTGATAGATGGAACCATGAATTCTACTGTCTACCAAAAATCCTGAAGGAGAATGTCCGCCATCTGTTCGTCAACTCAAGCTGAAGCGATCTTGGGTGCTGCAACAGGACAATGACCCAAAACACACCAGCAAATCCACCTCTGAATGGCTGAAGAAAAACAAAATGAAGACTTTGGAGTGGCCTAGTCAAAGTACTGACCTGAATCCAATTGAGATGCTATGGCATGACCTTAAAAAGGCGGTTCATGCTAGAAAACCCTCAAATAAAGCTGAATTACAACAATTCTGCAAAGATGAGTGGGCCAAAATTCCTCCAGAGCGCTGTAAAAGACTCATTGCAAGTTATTGCAAACGCTTGATTGCAGTTATTGCTGCTAAGGGTGGCCCAACCAGTTATTAGGTTCAGGGGGCAATTACTTTTTCACACAGGGCCATGTAGGTTTGGATTTTTTCTCCCTAAATAATAAAAAACATCATTTAAAAACTGCATTTTGTGTTTACTTGTGTTATATTTGACTAGTGGTTAAATGTGTTTGATGATCAGAAACATTTTGTGTGGCAAACATGCAAAAGAAGAAGAAATCAGGAAGGGGGCAAAAAGTTTTTCACACCACTGTATTCCAAATCATAACCTTAGATCCTCAAATGAGTGTCTGCTTAGAATTCCAAAAGCTAAACTTAAAAGAAGTGGTGAGGCGGGCAGGCGGCCTTCTGCTGTTACGCACATAAAATCTGGAAAAGCCTGCCAATAGGAATTCACCAGGCTGATACGGTGGAGCACTTTAAGAAACTGCTGAAAACACATCACTGTAACATGGCCTTCTGATAACTTCACCTTCATCTAATCCTGATACTCTGTATGTTCAATTCATTATAATAACTATTCATGGTGGCTCTAAAATCCGTACTGACCCCTACTCTCTCTTCTGTTTCTTTTCCCGGTTTTCTGTGATGGCGACCTGCACCACCACCACCGACTCAAAGCACCGTGATGTCCTACATTGATGGATTAAAAGCCAGAAGTCTACATGCTCATCATCATCAAGTCCTTCCGTGAGAACCCTAAATACAAAGAGGACTGTTTCACTTATGTTAGGTAGAATGTCCAGAGGGGGCTGGTCAGGTGGTCTCATGGCCCCCTGCAGATTTTATTTTTTTCTCTCCAGACATCTGAAGGTTTTTTTGTTTATTTTCTATGTCCTCCCTGACCATTGGACCTCACTCTTATTCTATATTAATTAGTGTTCTCTTATTCTAATTCTGACTTTGTCTTTTATTTCTCTTTTCTTCATCATGTAAAGCACTTTGAGCTCCATTATTTGTATGAAAATGTGCTATAGAGATAAATGTTGTTGTTGTTTATAGTCGCGTATTTTCAATCCATAAAGTTCGAGACGTATCGGTATCTGTCGCAAACATTCGGGTAACAGTAGATCAGGTGATAATGCGGCGCGACTGCACCACATTGGCAGTGTAGCCAGTACTGCCAAGTTGAGTTCAATAATTGACTGCGTATTCGGATATTTTCATGATACAACTAACAGCGGTATAATATTTGTCGGACGAAAAGATTGACTTCATCGGTGTCCTCGTTTACAAGATTTTTAAAAATGAAAACATATTTAATCGTTTCTTTACATAAAAAATAATTAAAAAAGAATAAATAATGTATTCTTTGTTTTTGGGATAAGAATTACTACAAAGAACCACACAAGGTATTTTAACAGTTATTAAAGCACTTTAAAAAAATAAATTGCAAATATTTCATCAAAGTTAGCCGAACACACTCAAATCTTATGGAAGTAAAAATGATAGGATACTGCGACACTGCACGAGTATCACACCTTTGTTAGTTGTATCTTGGGTTATTCTCATCTATCTTATGTTATGTAGGAGAGCAGAATTATTCCAGGAAGAAAAGGGGGGCGCGAAATACTAAAGTTTGAGAACTGCTGACCTAATAAATTTCACACATTTGTTTGATTTATGTCTCTATCTGTGAGTGTGTGCGGGTCGGGCCAAGGCTTGGGTGCGTTCCTGGAATCTCCACCGATAAAAATAAATTAATCGCCAGCCTATCGACATTGTGAATCTGAGCGGCACCGGACCACTTAAAGTACAAAGCACCAGATATTATAATACACAGTCCTGGACTTCGTCTCTGTCTGTCTCCACTCCTCTTCCCGACTCGTGATGAGGAGCCTCCTTTTATGGTGCACCCAAATGTGCTCCTGGTGTTTCTAGACCTTCTTCCGGCTGCACTTCCAGGTGTGGAGGAAGTAATACTATAAAGGGCTCAGCTGCACCTGCAGCACCCCCTGGTGGCCCCCCACATAATCCAACAGGGCTGCTGGAAACTACAATTCCCGGCATGCCCTGTGAGGATCCGAGGTGCTGTAGCAACCCAGTGGGGCCGCCCTCTAGCGTCTCGAGGAAGATAATGGTCTCTCCCTCGGTCCTTCCACCAAACTGGAGTCCCAGCTGGGTAATGGCTCAGGCATCTTCTACAACTCTGTGATGATGGCCAGAGTGGTGTGCTGTGATGGTAACATCACTTCAAGAAAAGCCCACCGAAACAACTAAGCTAATATAAAAGTGCAGGCTCAGTTATGGGACACACTTTGGAGGCAGCAGAGGAGGAGAGAATAAGGACAAAACTGAGTGCCATTAAGACCAGCGCTGCACATCCTCTCTTTGACAAACCAACACTTAGGAATTCCAGCCCATGGATCATTCAGCAGAAGTGTGTCAAGAAACGTGACTCCTTTATAATTACATAATAAATATTTAATAGGTGTGTGCTGTTAGTTGTTAACAAGTGGCATTCGAGGGCAAAAAGTCGACTAGTTTACATTAAAAATGACTGCTAATAAAGGGTCTTCACTGAACAAAAATAGCAAAACAAAACGGAGCCAGAAGACCAAAAGGGCTGCGAACAACTGACCTAAAGGTTATCGTGTTTCTCTGACACTGTAATTGATTAGCAAAGCACCACAATTATCTTTTCTCTCTTGCATTCGGGTGCAGCCTCAAATTCTGGTGTGAGACTTGAGGGCAGAATTTTAAATCTCTGGCCAGGTTGTCTCCTGAAAATTCCCCACTGCTCCAGATGCTCTCCATCCGGAGATAATGGCACCCACGGTGGTGCTCTGCAATCCCAGAGCCTTCCGAATGGCACGGTAACCCTTTCCCTTCCTGACTGGTAAGTTGCAACAGTATTTTTCCTTGTCTCATTTCCCTTGATGGAGGCCTCATATTCTTCTAGAAACCAAACCTCCTGATGATGGCGTCACTCACATGAGTCGGCTAATATTAGGACATGGTGACGAGAACAGGCCATTCAGCCCAGCAAGCTTATCCATACTGTCATCTTTAAGGTTGACATTTAAAGGGCCCTAAAGTCCTTCTCTGCTACACACTACTTGGTAACGTATTCCTTGTGTCTGTGGCTCTTTGCATTAAGAAAAACCTTCTGGCAATGCCCCTCTGTACTTGTTGCAGAATTTATTTTAAAGTGACAGCCGTAATCCACTGTCCTAATTCTACTCATAATTGTAAACACTTTGGTGACCTCTTAGGGCTCATTTATACTTCACGCTCAGAACGCGTACGCGTCCGCATCATGGCTGCCACGCGTTCCCAGCGTTCATTTCACGCGTCCTCTGAGCAGGTCCTCAGAAATTAACGCGACTCGTGCGCGAGTTGCAGTACCAGCAAAAAGTCGGGGGGCGCAGTGTGCTAAAAGTCGGAACGTGACGTCAGAGTCTCTGTTTACTATCTACATGTGACAGCAAACCTCAATGGAGATCCTACGGGGATCGATGTGCGCGCTTTGCTGTTTGATGAATGGTTCAAAGTGTTGAAGCAAAATGCTGACATACAGATGCATTCGTGGTGCTTTTATATTCAAGCGTCGCATATTCCCGATCGTAATGACACGATACATTTTAAAAGTCTCACATACCATCTTTTGTGCCGTCTATTTTTTATTTTTTTACTTTACCTGCTGTCAGGTCCAAGAAGCTCGTAGCGATGAAAAACTGGGATGACGTTTACGAATGTCTGCTTTAATAATAAAGTAAACTACGAGGTTAAAGTGAACATTTCGAGATTAAAGCCGAAATTTCCACTTTAATCACAAAATACACGTTTTCACCGTGTCTTTTATTTTTTTCTCAGTGGCTCAAATACAGCGCTATACATTATGTTGCCGATGTGAAGCAAAAAAAAAAAAAATAGACGGCACTGAGACTTTTAAAATGTATCGTGTCATTACGATCGGGAATATGCCAGCGTCCGCTGCAGCATGCGTGGCGTCGCGTGAAGTATAAATGAGCCCTAAGTCTGCATCTGCTTAAGTTAAAGTATCCATCTATTTATCTGTCTAGTTCAGTGATTCTCAACCTGTGGGGGCACAAAGTAACAAAAAGGGGGGCGCAAAGATGTGCAAAAAAGAAAACAAGAATCAAAAATATGAAAAATACATCAATTGAAACCATCCATTCATTACCCAACCCGCTATATCCCAACTACAGGGTCATGGGGGTCTGCTGGAGCCAATCCAAGCCAACACAGAGCGCAAGGCAGGAAACAAACCTCAGGCAGGGCGCCAGCCCACCGCAGTATTGAAACCAAAGCAAATGAACTTAAACTACATTCTGATGCTAGAAAAATAAATCTAGAGTTAGATAAATGTCGATAAAAGTTAAGTAGGTATAATGAAATATGCATCTATAATATATCATTAATTAAAAAAGAAAAAATTGGTATTAGTGGGCTCCTTTCAAAATAACGTTAGGGGATGCGATTAAAACTGTTATGAAAACTCAGGTTGCAAATACTTAAAGGTTGAGAAACACTGGTGTATCTAATCCTGCCAACTACACTATCTATCAATAATATAGTGCCTTTCATATCTATCTATCTATCTATGAATCAATAATAGAATACCTTTCACATCTGTCTATTTAATTATCTATCTATGCATTTTAGAGTACTTTTAACATCTATCTGTCTATCACTATATAGTGCCTTTCATATCTATTAATCTATCTATTATATAGCTCCTTTCATGTCTTTTTGTCTATTTATGATATTGCACTTCGTACTTTCATCCTCCAATCATTAAGCAGAAGTGTGACAAGAAATGTGACTGGGGCTCCTTCATACCAACATCAATATGGCCTGTTTAGTGTGTAATAGGCAACATGGGTTGGCTGTCATTCCAGTCAGGATGGATGGTCCATATGCATGGATGAGGATGGACTGGCACCCTGACCAGATTGGTTAGTGGTACTTTCCCTGGTCAGTAGGTTGTTATAATGGATGGACAGGGGGAGACTGCTTTCTAGGGCCATGTGCTTCCCCAGTACAATGTAGTGACACCACCCTGGTGTGCATCCTGTTTGGGCGTAGTTTTAGTGGGCAGCCCTTTTAGGCTCCTCGGGTGCCCCTAAGGGGGACTGCTGAAGACAGACTCTCCTATCATGGGGAGGTTCCACTTGACCTGGAAATGCAATGTGATAGCACCAGAAGTCCTCCCAGGTCCGGTGTAAAGGAGGCTGCTCAGCTTCACCCAGGAAATCAAGAGTCGGGTAAAAGACCAAAGCGAGCGTGTGTTTATTTACTCACTTATTTATGTACATATTTGTGTGTTTATTTATTTCAAGAGCTTCTATAAAATGTCAAATTTCCCTCTGGGGAAAAATAAAGTTCTCTCTAATCTAAGTGGACAAAACTTGCCTGGAGGATTAGAACGAGAAGAAAAGTGATTTGCAAAGTCTTTTGTAAGGTATTTTGTCAGAATAAACCTAATTATTATAGGAGGCCTTGTGTTGCAGTGGTTGTGATTGGGGTCCTGCTGCACCCCCCTAGTGGTTCACAAGTGTCAGACTATGTGCATACATACATACCTTTATTCATCTATTTTTTTATTAAAGAGCATCAAATGTTAAATTTTCCCATCTTGACAAATGAAGTTCTATCTATCAATCTATCATATAGTGCCTTTCACATCTACCTACCTGTTATACAGTGCCTTTCATATCTATTTATTTTATATTATATAGTGTCTTTCATATCCATTTCAATATTATAGTGTGCTTTGTATATCTATGTTCAAAATTATATAGTGCCAATCATATCTATTTATTTATTACAGTGTGCATCATATCTGTCTATCTATTAGTTATATAGTGCCTTTCATATCTCACTCTATCTACAGTATCTGTTATATAGTGTCTTTCATATCTGTTTCTATATTATATAGCACCTTTCATATCTATCTATCTATTATACAGTGCCTTTCATATCTATTTATTTTTTATATTATATAGTGTCTTTCATATCCATTTCAATATTATATTGTGCTTTGTATATCTATGTTAAACATTATATAGTGCCAATCATATCTATTTGTATATTACAGTGTGCATCATATCTGTCTATTAGTTATATAGTGCCTTTCATATCTCACTCTATCTACAGTATCTGTTATATAGTGCCTTTCACATCTGTCTACCTTTTATACAGTGCCTTTTGTATCTGTTTCTGTATTATATAGAGCCTTTTCTATCTATTGTACAGTGTTTATTTTTACATCTATATATGTCTATATTATATAGTGTATTTTTAATATTATATAATGCCTTTCATATCTCACTCTATCTATAATATAGTGCCTTTCACATCTGTCGGTCCCTGCATGTATCTCTCTGTCCATCACGTGATCGGAGCAGGTGCGCCTTTCCATGCAATTCCCACTTTTCCTTAGAATTTAGCTAAACGCCAGTCCCTCTGAAGCCTCGCCAGTTCGCTCTCCTTGTTTCTCCCCTTCACGTCACGTCTCCTCGCACTGCACATCTGGATCGCTTGTTGTTTAAGCCCCCTGAGCATCTTCTTGTGTAATTAGTGCTCTGCACTTGGCAGCGTTCAATTGACTTTTGGGCCAAAGCGGCTTTGGCTCCGTCTTGGCAGGCCATTGCTCAATTTGCTGCGCCAGCTCCGTTGTCCATTTATCGATGTTGTTCTGCTATCTCAGCCCCAGTTGCAGCCCAGACCTTAATTCCTGATGAGACCCCAAACTGCCGGCTCCCACCCTAATCAGCCATTGGTGTACAACGTCAGGATTAATGTTGCTCATCTCAGATTAGCGTACTGAGTCACTTGACCCCAACAGGAGTTGGGAATTTCTTAAGAGGGATAAGAGCCGAGTTGGGATAAAGTTGGCTGGAGATCTCCTCCGTTTCCTTTCTTTGTTGTCTCTTTCTACACAAATTCTCCAATCGCTCGTTATTTTTGGCTGATACCCTGCAGGACTCGGGTGGGAGTCTAAGGTTCAGATCAGCAGTCTCTCTAGTTTGAGGGCCCCATGAGAGGCTTTGAACGTTTCACACACCGGCTTTATGTTTTTAACTATTCATTTGTAGTTTCTTCTTATTCCAATGCAGAGACATCGGAAGGTGAACACATTTCAGGCAAAAACAGGTGCAGGACAGGAATGTTGTGCAGCGCCCATGTTGAGACTCGAATCAGCCTCACCGCATGTCCTGAAAATGTGAGGGGAAACAAGAGGACAAGGAAAATAAGTCCAAAATGTGGATGGAGGAAGGACACATAAAGGCCACAATGGCAGCGACCAGGCCACAGCTGACCCTGAAACTGGAGGGTCGATGCGTTTAGCTGAGCTGAGCTCTGTGCTCCACTCCCTTATTACTGTAGGTGGCTTTCACATCAAGCATGTGGGCCACCCAATGTATTTTTAGCCAAGCAGATTTTGAACGGGTGGCAATTTTAAGTCCACATGATTTATTACCAGCAGACCATTTCAAAACGTTATGACTAATCAGAGGCTTTTATTCTTCTAAATAGCAAGCAGTGTGTGCACAGACTGACGAAAACTTGTGTATGATAGATAGAAAGGCTTTGTCAACGTGTCCGCTCCTCGTCTCTTTTCCATACGCTCTTGTAATGGCCTGGAGTAGATCCAGATACACTTACAGTATGGTGCTGACGTGCTGGGCTGGATCTCCTTCGCAGAATATAATCACGGCCAAAATGGCAGTCAAATCAAAAAAAATAAATAAATAAATCACACGCGTGTGGACCAGAGTTCAACATTGGGAACTCCAACTGCCATGTAGGGAAAGCCCATCTGTCCTGCCTGCCTCCTGCCATTACACTGCTCATGAGGAGACAGCAGGGCATCTCACAGAAAACATGTCCCCTTATTGAGACCCTGCTGGTGCAACTTTAACGGCAGTGGTTTCCAGTCTCCACCATAATAGGCCGATAGATCAATAGATATGTCCCTAGGGGGAATTTAGTCTTTTTAAAGAAACTTATTAAATAAATAAATACCTACCTACCTACACTCACCTAAAGGATTATTAGGTACCCCATACTAATCTGGTGTTTGACCCCCTTTCGCCTTCAGAACTGCCTTAATTCTACGTGGCATTGATTCAACAAGGTGCTGAAAGCATTCTTTACAAAAGTTGGCCCATATTGATAGGATAGCATCTTGCAGTTGATGGAGATTTGTGGGATGCACATCCAGGGCACGAAACTCCCGTTCCACCACATCCCAAAGATGCTCTATTGGGTTGAGATCTGGTGACTGTGGGGGCCATTTTAGTACAGTGAACTCATTGTCATGTTCAAGAAACCAATTTGAAATGATTCGAGCTTTGTGACATGGTGCATTATCCTGCTTGAAGTAGCCATCAGAGGATGGGTACAAGGTGGTCACGAAGGGATGGACATGGTCAGAAACAATGCTCAGGTAGCCCATGGCATTTAAACGATGCCCAATTGGCACTAAGGGGCCTAAAGTGTGCCAAGAAAACATCCCCCACACCATTACACCACCACCACCAGCCTGCACAGTGGTAACAAGGCATGATGGATCCATGTTCTCATTCTGTTTACGCCAAATTCTGACTCTACCATTTGAATGTCTCAACAGAAATCGAGACTCATCAGACCAGGCAACATTTTTCCAGTCTTCAACTGTCCAATTTTGGTGAGTTCGTGCAAATTGTAGCCTCTTTTTCCTATTTGTAGTGGAGATGAGTGGTACCCGGTGGGGTCTTCTGCTGTTGTAGCCCATCCGCCTCAAGGTTGTGCGTGTTGTGGCTTCACAAATGCTTTGCTGCATACCTCGGTTGTAACGAGTGGTTATTTCAGTCAAAGTTGCTCTTCTATCAGCTTGAATCAGTCGGCCCATTCTCCTCTGACCTCTAGCATCAACAAGGCATTTTTCGCCCACAGGACTGCCGCATACTGGATGTTTTTCCCTTTTCACACCATTCTTTGTAAACCCTAGAAATGGTTGTGCGTGAAAATCCCAGTAACTGAGCAGACTGTGAAATACTCAGACCGGCCCGTCTGGCACCAACAACCATGCCACGCTCAGAATTGCTTAAATCACCTTTCTTTGCCATTCTGACATTCAGTTTGGAGTTCAGGAGATTGTCTTAACCAGGACCACACCGCTAAATGCATTGAAGCAACTGCCATGTGATTGGTTGATTAGATAATTGCATTAATGAGAAATTGAACTGGTGTTCCTAATAATCCTTTAGGCGAGTGTATATACAGTACATACTGTACATACATACATACAAACTATGGTCTAAACACACACCACTATGAATGAAAGAAAAACAAATTGAAAGAAGGAAAACTGCTGACTTGGCTGTCCCTGTCCCAGTGAGGTGCTATACAGGCATAATGCTAAAGGTATAAAGGAGCCCCAGTGACGTTTTGTGACACACTTCTGCTATGCTACCCGTCTGACATGAGTTGAAATCGAAGTAATCAACACAGGCCACAGCATTAACATTTGCAGTGCATTATCTACTGAAATGTCTTTAGTAATGCATTTTGGGATTAATAAAGTATCTATCTATCTAGTAATAAAATGCATTGCATTTGACATTCCAACAGAGGAGTGCCAGCCCGTAGGGCTAACAAAGACATATGTATTACATTTATCATTTCAACAGGTGGTGCTTCACAAGCCTTTGTAGAAATAAAATGCATTGCATTTGTCATTCCAATAGATGGTGAGTCACAAACATTAACACTGCTTTTATGAATCCCATACCAAACTGCACATAACAGAAACCTATGCAGTGGATTTGTCTTTCCAACAGGTGGCGCATCACAAATATTTGTCGTAATAAAATGCATTGCTTTTGTTATTCCAACTGATGGTGAGTCACAAACATTAACACTGCTTTCACGAATCCCATAACAAACTGCACATAACAGAAACATATGCGTTGCATTTGTCATTCCAATAGATGGTGCATCACAAACATCAGTAGTAATAAAATGCATTACTAGAAATGTTTCTGATGTACCATCTGTTGGAATGACAAATGCAATGCTTCTATCTATTTTATGAAATTTGTTATGGGATTTGTGAAAGCAGTGTTAATGTTTGTGACTCACCATCGGTTGGAATAACAAAAGCAAAGCATTTTATTACGACAAATATTTGTGATGCGCCATCTGTTGGAAAGACAAATCCACTGCCTATGTTTCTGTTATGTGCAGTTTGGTATGGGATTCATAAAAGCAGTGTTAATGTTTGTGATGTACCATCTATTGGAATGACAAATGCAATGCATTTTATTTCTACAAAGGCTTGTGAAGCACCACCTGTTGAAATGATAAATGTAATACATATGTCTTTGTTAGTACGCGGCTACCCTGCCCAGTTTGTTTCCTGCCATGCACCCTGTGTTGGCTGGGATTCGCTCCAGCAAACCCCCGTCACCCTGTAGTTAGTATATAGCGGGTTGGATAGGGATGGATGGATGTCTCTTTTATTTGCTATTTGGTATGGAATTCATAAAAGCAGCATTAATGTTTGTGATGTGGCATCTGTTGGAATGATAAATGCAATACAGTTTATTACTACAAATGTTTGTGAAGCACCCCCTGTTGGAATGACAAATGTACTCCATATGTCTCTGTGATTTGCCATTTGGTATGGGATTCATAAAAGCAGCATTTATGTTTATGATGTGCCATCTGTTGGAATGATACGTGTAATGCATGTTCTTACTAACAAAGTTTGTGATGCACCATTTTTTGAAATCACAGAGACACAGCTACTGGACGGATACACAGACAGACACAAAGCCATTCATCCTTTTGTTAAGCTGGACCATTCGTTGGCTGAAAGCACTTTGAGCTACTGTTTGTATGAAATTGTGCTATATAAATAAATGTTGTTGTTGAAAGTCCTCAGGGTTGGCGTGTCAGGGTGAGGATGTGCAGCATTGTTCATAATGGCACTCAGTTTTGTTTGAATTCTCTCTTCTCTCTCTTGCTAAAACCACCTGGGGGTCCAGAGTATGTCTAATAACTGAGCCTGTCTTTTAAATGAACTTGTTGATTCGGTGGTCCACTCTTGAAGTGATGTCACCAGGCCAGCACTCCACTCTGGCCATCGGAGAGTTGTAGAAGATATTAAGGACGTCACTACTACCCACATTAAAGGAGCACAAACTTCCTAAGACAAGAGCAGCCGCTCTGCCCTTTCAGCGACTAAAGAAAGGCATCTTTGTATTTTTATTGTGGTAGCTTAGCTTAGCTTATAAAATAAGCAGAGAGGACTGTTTCAGGTTTTTTGACTTTGACTTCATCGTCAAGACACTCTCTTTTGTGGTTCTTCCCTTTTATTTATCTGCGCTTGATTATATTGATTCAGTGTTTCACAAATGCTAAAATTTATCAGCAAAAGCTCCTGGGGCCTCATTAATAAGACTTTGCATGGATTCAAGAGTGAAAATATGTGCACACCATAAAAAACAGGAAAACGTGTACGCCAAAACAGATCAGCTTTATAAAACCTGGCGTAGGACAATGTCTATGCAATTTGCAGTTTATAAATCACAATCACCTTGTAAATACGGGTAGGTGAGCTCACCACAAACATCCATAACTGGAGCATGCTAATCAACCTCATACATTTGCAATCAAAATGCCACAGAACGTCATTGGCCTCCCACCTGATGTGTCGAGGCCCCATCTCCTGCATTTAACTCCACAACTAGATGTGCAAGATCATGCGTGGCATTATAGCGCCTCTCTTCTGCATCATGGGGTCCAGTAAAGGTGCCAGCAGCTGAGTGGGTAGCCGCTATCGCCTGGCACATGTAATGATGTGACAGCTCAGGCCAAATGAAACACTGAGGATTCAGCCAGTTATCCCACCAACATGTCTGCCAAAATGACTTTACCTCAAACTAAATGAATCACAGTGTGACCCAGGCAACTGAGATATGATGTCTGTCACATCTTGGATGATTGTGCTTTTATAGAATGTCACTGCTCGTGGTTAACTACATCAGCTTCGTTCTCACAACATTGCAATATGAGTGCAGTCAAGCGGTCCGATGACATTAGAAGATTTGGACTTGGCTGCAGATTGTTACCTCACCAACAAGCTAGCGACCACGTATGATGGCACCGTCACATCTTCAAAGTTGCTTTACCTTAAAATAATCGAGTCACGGGCTGACCCAGCCCACTGAGACATGATGTTTGTCAGTCTCTCCTTGGCATCACAGACCACTTGTGCGTTAATGAAATGTCACTGCTTACGACTAACAAAAGGAGCTTCGTTCTCACTAGGTACCCCTATTACAATACCAGTGTTGTGAAGTGGTCCGATTACATTAGGAGAATCAGACAAGGCCAAAAATAACAGGTTTTTGCCAGCAAAAAGAGGCCATGTTTTATGTATGTGCATCCACACCATAAAAAACTGGATGTAGTGCCTCGCCAGTCGGTTAATTGCTCCCAGCACTAGTGGGCATGACAGAGTGAAGCCTGGCTGAGATATTTCTGACCGGTTGGCCAATGACCTGAGAAATGACAACCAACAGGCAGTTGATATGAACTGAAGAAAAACTGAAAAAGTGAAAATACGCAGCATTGGCCCTCTTAAAAGGGAAATGAAACTGTCCCGAGTCAGCAGGAAAACCGGAGAGTTGAATTTATGAGTAAACAGGGTGAAGCGGGCAAAAGGTCAGGTCTGGTCAGGTTGGGGAGCATATTGACACGCCCACCACATGACAAAACCACTCGGGATTCTGGGTGGCAAAAAACCAGGCAGACACACGGTCAAGTCCCACCCTCCGGAAATGACCCTCCATCTGCCACAGTCAGGTGGGACGTGGGCATCCCCTTGGCTCATTATTTTAACATGGCTTTCTCATAGCTACATTTTAGCTTAATCTTGATGCTCTGTATATGCATTTAATTCTCATTTTCTTTCATGGTGGCTCAACCAATCCGTACTAACCCCTACTTTCTCTGCTGTTCTTTTTCTGGTTTTCTGTGCTGGCGATCTGCACCTCCACCACCTGATCAGGGCACCGTGCAGTCTCTACATTGATAGATTAAAGGACAGCAGTCCACATGACCGTCATTATCAAGTTCTTCCATGTGAACGCTGAATACCATGAGGACTGGTTGAGGTCATTGATGTGAGGTAGAATGCCTAGAGGAGGCTGGTCACGTGGTCTTGTGGCCCCTTGCAGGTTTGTCGGGAGTTTTTTTTTTTTTTTGGGGGGGGTTTTCTGTCCTCCCTGGCCATCAGACCTTAATTGTATTCTATGTTAAATAGTGTTCCCTGATTTTAGTTTTTATTTATTTTGTCTTTTTTCTCTTTCTTCATCAAGTAAAACACTTTGAGCTCCATCATTTGTATGAAGATGTGCTCTAGAAATAAATGTTTTTGTTGGCCTGGTCCAGCCACTTGGGTCCTCAGCAATGAGGGTCCTATGAGTTGATCACCCTCAGGTAATCGCGCCCACATGGCTGTAGTGCCGTAACTGAATCTCGCTCACAATGTATCTCATTCAGGACTGAGCAACACAAAGTCAAACCAGCGGCCCCCAAGGACCCTCTGAAGAGACACACATGAAGGAGTCCAGTCCTCATCTCAGGTCACTGGATAGCGTCCATGTCTCACAAACAGGGAGCACCAGGACTCTAAAGACTTGGACCTTCGTTCTTTTGCAAAGTGCCACACACCCCTTTCCAGCGACCTCATGACCCCCCATGCTCTCCCAATCCATCTACTGACGTCATAGGAAGAGTCACCAGAGTCGCATGAATGTCACCACCGAGGTCAGTAAACCTGTCAATGAGGTCGCCACTCTCTTCACAGACAGACACACTTCTGACGGCCTGTCCAAGAGGTCATTAAAGGCCTTGCTCTTTGGTTTTTATCAGGACACTCACAAGCCCAGACACTTGGACCCCTCACGCAGTCTCTAGAGACCCCCGATCAGAGCCTCCATTGACTCTGTGAAGATCACAGCATCGTCAGCAAAGTCAACGTCAGTGAATCTCTCTGCACCAATTGATGCCCCACAGCCGCTGGACACCCCAACCGAGACCCTGTCCAACACCCAGTCCATACAAGGCATTGCACAGAGTAAGAGCAGAACACACCGCTGATGGACCAAAGAGTCCACTGGGAAAAAACTCAGAGTTGTAGAAAATGAGATGGACACAAAAGGCCAAACCAACAGAAAATAAAATAAACCGTAGCGACTGCAACCCAGACGAGAGGCAAAGTCAAAGTCAAACAACAGGCAATACAAGAAAAGAAAGCACACAATATCAAAATGAAAGGAAGGACTTCTACCCACAGATTGGTTAAGGTGCCTAGCGAAAGTATGACCGGGTTTTGTTGACCCCGCCCCTAGAGACGAGGGACGTGACCCTGACAACGGTACACAAATGGCTTCTCTTAAAGAAGCAGGCTGTAAAGCATCAGCTTACAGCTTAAATCACGACGGAAGCCGAGTGTACGCGCAGTACTGCTCACTTTTGAGGCCTCAGTCACGTCAACGGACGTTCTGATAACGGCTCACCGATATGAATTATTTATTATATGCGTGATTCGTCATTTAGCGGGTTTGCCTGCATTTCCCTGCTTGATTGAGGGTGTCATCATTTCCCAGTTTCTCCAAAATGTTTCCTAAGCGCGAGTCACAGTTGTTGTACATCTGCACACGTACACAAGTCTTCTTTAACAAATGCCGACGTTTGCCTGGGATGTTGCGTATGCGCATTTCGAGCCTCTTTTTGTGCCTACTCAAGCCTTACAAGCGAGGCCCCCAGCTCTCCAATGAGGGCTGGGGAACTCAATAATTTTCACCCAAGAAATGAACTCTCCTTCGGTGACGTCCTTCAAAAACGTTAAGCTTGATAAACTTGAAATCTAATTCGCCACAACACATTGCCGCTCTCGTCTCACTCAAATCAGACTCTGCGGTCTATGAACGCCACCACAAGGCTCTGTTTTTAATTCCACGACCTTGTAAAGTGCTTTTAAAAAGCTCGAATTTAATGGAGCCCTTGAGCACATTTAATTAGGTTTTATTATCACCAGTAGCAGTGCCAGAATTTCATGTTACAGTGAGCCGAAATTATCTTTTACAGTGGATCCTCGGGTCACGACCGTAATTCGTTCCAAAACTCTGGCCGGAACCCGATTTAGTCATGACCTGAAGTAATTTCCCCCATAGGATTGTATGTAAATGCAATTACTCCATCCCAGACCGTACGAACTGTATGTAAGTATATATTTTTTTAAAGACTTTTAAGCACAAAAATAGTTCATTATACCACAGAATGCACAGTGGAATAGTAAACTAAATGTAAAAACATTGAATAACACTGAGAAAACCTTGAAGAGACAACTAACCTTGCATGCACGCACGTCTGACCGAGAACAATGCACAGGGAAAGACTGAACACATGCGGAAATCATCGGCGCGGATGAACCGGAAGGGAAACTGGCTTGTTCGTCACCCGAGTGAGTGGTCGTGTGGTCGGTTGTAATCTGATTTGTGCGCGTTCAGAGACGTTCGTGACGTGAGGTTCCACGGTATACTCACGGTGAAACCCGAAAAATCAATCAAAAAAAACGACCCCGACTTATACACCTGTACAAAAATACGACATTTAAATTTTATTTTTTTTGTTTTGTATCTTCTTGCCTCCTCCAATCTCGCACCCGTTTCTCAGACACATTGAATTTTGTTGCAGCAGCACAGTTACCAATTTCTTTCGCCACTTCAACGACTTTTAATTTTATAACCAGCTTCATATTTTCTTCTGATTGAATTCTCCATTGTAGATAAGGGATGCTGTTACAATAAAGGTCCATGAGGGTGTGGGATACACAAAACACAAATCAGATTAAAATAGCTGAGCCTGCGATTCCAACTGTGTCCCCGTGTTGTTGATGGACTCATTTTAAAGTCACCATCTCGACCCACTGGACTAATTCACTTCATCATTTTAAACACTCCAGTCAGGTCTCCTCTTAATCTTCTTTTGCTTACACTGTAAAGGCTCAGCTCTTTTAATCTTTCCTCATAATTCATCCTCTGTAATAATTCATACTCAGCCTAGTTGCTCTTCTATGGACCTTTTCTTGTGCTGCTATGTCCTTTTTGTAGCCTGGAGACCCAAACTGCACCCAGGACTCCAGATGAGGCCTCACCAGTGCTTGAGCAGAACCTCCTGTGACTTGTACTCCACACATCAAGGCGTTATATAACCTGACAGTCTGTTCGCCTTCTTAATGGCTTCTGAACACTGTCTGCCAGTTGATCGTGTCAAGTCCACTATGACCCCTAAATTCTTCTCATAAAGTGGACTTTCGATTTTCAGACCTCCAATTGTGAATTAAAACCTAAGAAGACGTCAACCTAATGCAAGTGTTAGGCTCAGCTCCTTTATCTTTCCTCATAACTCGTCCACTGTTGGCCTGAATCAGCCCCGTCGCTCTTCTCTGGACTTTCTCTAGTGCTGTTATGTCTGGTGAGCCCAAAACTACACCCAGGACTCCAGATGAGGCCTCACCAGTGTGTTATAAAGCCTGAGCAGAACCTCCTGTGACTTGTACTCCACACATCAAGGCGCAATATAACCTGACATTCTGTGAGCCTTCTTAATGGCTTCTGAGCACTGTCGGGAAGTCAAGATTCAAGAGTATTTATTGTCATTTCATCCATATACAGTAGTGCAGCATACAGTGAAACGAAACAACGTTCCTCCAGGACCATGGTGCTACAGAGAACACAGGACAACGAAGAATCCACAACACATAACAGAAAGACACGTAATCTATAACAAGGTGCATGTGAGACAAATGTGCAAACATGTGAAACCATGTGTAACATTGCAGAGCAGAACACATCTATCAGATATCAGATCGGTCCATGAGTGTTCAGGAATCTGACTGCCTGTGTGAAAAAACTGTCACACATTTTGGTGCTGAGGGCCCTAATGCTTCGGTACCTTTTTCCCAATGGCAGAAGTGTAAACAGTGAGTGTGCAGGGTGTGTTGGGTCATTCACAATGCTGGTGGCTTTGCGGATGCAGCGTTTGGTCTAACTGTCCATGATGGAAGGGAGAGAGACGCAGATGATCTTCTCAGCTGCCTTCACTATGTGTTGTAGGGCTTTACGATCCCTGACTGTCCAATTTCCAAACCAGACAGTGATGCAGTTGCTCAGGATGCTCTCTATGGTTCCTCTGTAGAACAGCTTAGAGTCCACTATGACTCCTAAATCCTTCTCATAAGGTGGACTCTCGATTTTCAGACCCTCCATTGTGTATTCAAACCTCGCATTTTTGCTTTCTGCATATAAAACTTTACATTTACTGACATTAAATTTCATTGTCTACAAATCTGCCCGAGCCTGTTGGCTGTCCAAGTCCCTTTGTGATGACTCGATGGATTCTCGATTATCTGCTAATCCACCTATCTTGGCATCATCTGCAGACCTAACCAGTTTGTTTTTTATATTCCTATCCAAATCATTTATATACGTTACTGGCGATGTGTGAAAAGCAGGCATTGTATAGAATACCTAGGCAATGTATACGATACCTGCCGTTTTTAGGCAAGGTATGAAATATCTGCGTTGTTACATACTTTTCCTGGGCATTATAAAGTATGACAAGTAACCTACTATTTTACGCCAAGTGAGAAATGAAGTACGTCAAATAATTCAGAATCTCTGACGTAAAACTGGACAGCACTGATGCTGTCATCTTGCTTTTGTTCTCTACCATTATCACATCGTAGCGTTTCAGCAGCCAATAGTCCCGTGGTTCCTTCTTAGTAGTCGTTTTAGCCTTTGTTACATAATTCACTAACTTCTCGTAAGTGGCTTCTGTTAGAAAAACACTATTTTTAGCAGCGTTGGCTCACATTTGGGATAGTTCTTTGCAGAACCGTTGTCGCATGTCAGCATGTCGTGATTCTTGCCCGTACACTACTTTCTCTTCTCTCATCTTCACACAGCACAATATGGGTCAGCTTCTGTAGTGGTACTTCACCCACCACAATATATGGGACAGTCTCTGCTGCAGCACAGCAAGCACACGTGCTTCCACACGGACGAATAAAGATCCAGGCGCCACTGACGAAATATTCTGGCGAGAATAAGCTTATTCTGCACTCTGCCGGTTTGCCGTTTATGTATTGTATAGAATGCCTAGGAAATGTATTTCATACTTTGACGTCCTATTTTAGGCATTGTATACATTGCTTAGGTATTCTATAGAATGCCGGTTTTCACACGTTGCCAGTAACATATATATTAAAAACAGCAGCTGTCCCAGCACTGCCCCCTGCTGGTCGCCACTCTTAACTTCAGCCAATTCTGATGAAGTTCCCTACACCATCACTGTCTGCTTTCCGTGTCTCAGTCAATTCTGACCCCACCTATGCACCACACCCTGAACTCCCAATTCTTTTAGTTGGTTTTTCCTTTCGCTGTTTGTCGAGATGTCATTCACGGTTCCCCCCTACAAGACTCAGCCCAACAGCAGTGATGGGAGATTCGTGAACGATTTCTTCTGTTTCATTGACTCTTTACATTGAGACATACACTCACCTAAAGGATTATTAGGAACACCTGTTCAATTTGTCATTAATGTAATTATCTAATCAACCAATCACATGGCAGTTGCTTCAATGCATTTAGGGGTGTGGTCCTGGTCAAGACAATCTCCTGAACTCCAAACTGAATGTCAGAATGGCAAAGAAAGGTGATTTAAGCAATTTGGAGCGTGGCATGGTTGTTGGTGCCAGACGGGCCGGTCTGAGTATTTCACAATCTGCTCAGTTACTGGGATTTTCACGCACAACCATTTCTAGGGTTTACAAACACTGGTGTGAAAAGGGAAAAACATCCAGTATGCGGCAGTCCTGTGGGCGAAAATGCCTTGTTGATGCTAGAGGTCAGAGGAGAATGAATGGGCCGACTGATTCAAGGTGATAGAAGAGCAACTTTGACTGAAATAACCACTCGTTACAACCGAGGTATGCAGCAAAGCATTTGTGAAGCCACAACACGCACAACCTTGAGGCGGATGGGCTACAACAGCAGAAGACCCCACCGGGTACCACTCATCTCCACTACAAATAGGAAAAAGAGGCTACAATTTGCACGAGCTCACCAAAATTGGACAGTTGAAGACTGGAAAAATGTTGCCTGGTCTGATGAGTCTCGATTTCTGTTGAGACATTCAAATGGTAGAGTCAGAATTTGGCGTAAACAGAATGAGAACATGGATCCATCATGCCTTGTTACCACTGTGCAGGCTGGTAATGGTGGTGGTGTAATGGTGTGGGGGATGTTTTCTTGGCACACTTTAGGCCCCTTAGTGCCAATTGGGCATCGTTTAAATGCCATGGGCTACCTGAGCATTGTTTCTGACCATGTCCATCCCTTCATGACCACCATGTACCCATCCTCTGATGGCTACTTCCAGCAGGATAATGCAGCATGTCACAAAGCTCGAATCATTTCAAATTGGTTTCTTGAACATGACAATGAGTTCACTGTACTAAAATGGCCCCCACAGTCACCAGATCTCAACCCAGTAGAGCATCTTTGGGATGTGGTGGAACGGGAGCTTCGTGCCCTGGATGTGCATCCCACAAATCTCCATCAACTGCAAGATGCTATCCTATCAATATGGGCCAACATTTCTAAAGAATGCTTTCAGCACCTTGTTGAATCAACGCCATGTAGAATGAAGGCAGTTCTGAAGGCGAAAGGGGGTCAAACACCGTATTAGTATGGTGGTCCTAATAATCCTTTAGGTGAGTGTACGAATCGATTGTGTGGAGCCCAACAGAAGTGCTAAAGTGACTTCTGGAAGTGAATAGTTGAGAGCCCCCTGTTCATGCCACGGGTGTTGAGTGGCCACATTTTAGGTCAGCCCGATTTTCTACCCCTTATTATGCAGACGTACACCATTTAATCGTTATCCACATATGCATTTTTTAAAGAATTACATGAACTAGGGATAACCCTGGTGATTTTGCTGTTTAAGTTTAAAAATCAACGGATATTCTAATTAATAGAGACGTGCATTACAATGCATATACAGTGGTGTGAAAAACTATTTGCCCCCTTCCTGATTTCTTATTCTTTTGCATGTTTGTCACACAAAATGTTTCTGATCATCAAACACATTTAACCATTAGTCAAATATAACCCAAGTAAACACAACATACAGTTTTTAAATGATGGTTTTATTATTTAGGGAGAAAAAATCCAAACCTACATGGCCCTGTGTGAAAAAGTAATTGCCCCTTGTTAAAAATCACCTAACTGTGGTGTATCACACCTGAGTTCAATTTCCTGATTACTGCCACACCTGTTTCAATCAAGAAATCCCTTCAATAGGAGCTGCCTGACACAGAGAAGTAGACCAAAAGCACCTCAAAAGCTAGACATCACGCCAAGATCCAAAGAAATTCAGGAACAAATGAGAACAGAAGTAATTGAGATCTATCAGTCTGGTAAAGGTTATAAAGCCATTTCTAAAGCTTTGGGACTCCAGTGAACCACAGTGAGAGCCATTATCCACAAATGGCAAAAACATGGAACAGTGGTGAACCTTCCCAGGAGTGGCCGGCCGACCAAAATGACCCCAAGAGCGCAGAGGCGACTCATCCGAGAGGTCACAAAAGACCCCAGGACAACGTCTAAAGAACTGCAGGCCTCACTTGCCTCAATTAAGGTCAGTGTTCACGACTCCACCATAAGAAAGAGACTGGGCAAAAACGGCCTGCATGGCAGATTTCCAAGACGCAAACCACTGTTAAGCAAAAAGAACATTAGGGCTCGTCTCAATTTTGCTAAGAAACATCTCAATGATTGCCAAGACTTTTGGGAAAATACCTTGTGGACTGATGAGACAAAAGTTGAACTTTTTGGAAGGCAAATGTCCCGTTACATCTGGCGTAAAAGGAACACAGCATTTCAGAAAAAGAACATCATACCAACAGTAAAATATGGTGGTGGTAGTGTGATGGTCTGGGGTTGTTTTGCTGCTTCAGGACCTGGAAGGCTTGCTGTGATAGATGGAACCATGAATTCTACTGTCTACCAAAAAATCCTGAAGGAGAATGTCCGCCATCTGTTCGTCAACTCAAGCTGAAGCGATCTTGGGTGCTGCAACAGGACAATGACCCAAAACACACCAGCAAATCCACCTCTGAATGGCTGAAGAAAAACAAAATGAAGACTTTGGAGTGGCCTAGTCAAAGTACTGACCTGAATCCAATTGAGATGCTATGACATGACCTTAAAAAGGCGGTTCATGCTAGAAAATAAAGCTGAATTACAACAATTCTGCAAAGATGAGTGGGCCAAAATTCCTCCAGAGCTCTGTAAAAGACTCATTGCAAGTTATCGCAAACGCTTGATTGCAGTTATTGCTGCTAAGGGTGGCCCAACCAGTTATTAGGTTCAGGGGGCAATTACTTTTCACACAGGGCCATGTAGGTTTGGATTTTTTCTCCCTAAATAATAAAAACCATCATTTAAAAACTTGTTTACTTGTGTTATATTTGACTAATGGTTAAATGTGTTTGATGATCAGAAACATTTTGTGTGAGAAACATGGAAAAGAATAAGAAATCAGGAAGGGGGCAAATAGTTTTTCACACCACTGTATGTAGTGTAGGCTAAGAAAATAAAAATGTAAAAACCTAAGCTACAGGGTGGGCCAGTGAGGAAAGTGAGAGGGCTTAGGCCCACCCTGGCCCAGTCCTGGCACCTCCCTTGATTATCACTGCTATTTCTGAATATGACTCCGGGTTATAAAAGTATTGAAAAGACACACAAGTGCTAAGTGACGCATTGGTGAAGTAAGTGTAAAATGTCCGTTAGCTGCAGCGCCATCATCACGCCTTCAGCCCTCTTCACTTTTGCCACATTTTGTTCAGTTGCAGGCATCTGCTGAAATCATCTCAGTTCATTTTTTTCAAATATTAAGCAACACTCGATGTCCCAGAATGACCAAGTGAAAACGGAATTTGTGCAAATGTATTAAATGTGATAAAAACAACTGAAATTTGCCTTTGACACAAGTGTTCAGACCCTTTTCTCAAATACTTCAGTGAAGCCCCCCGTGGAAGTCATTCCAGCCCTGGAGTCATGTAGGGTCCGAGGCCACAAGCTTCACCCCACCCGGGATTTGGGGACTTCCAGCCATTCTGCTCTGCAGAACGTCTCAAGC
Source organism: Polypterus senegalus (assembly GCF_016835505.1). Classification (NCBI taxonomy): domain Eukaryota; kingdom Metazoa; phylum Chordata; class Cladistia; order Polypteriformes; family Polypteridae; genus Polypterus; species Polypterus senegalus. The sequence continues at coordinate 3,300,607 of NC_053168.1, read as the reverse complement.
TCTGCCAGGGTGGGTGGAGACTGGAGGTGGTCCGTGATTTTCAGGTCTCTTCAGAGAGGTTCAAGTCTGGCTGAGGCACTCCTGGACATTGCCAGTGCTGACTCTAAGCCACTGCTGCTTTTTTTTTTTTTCCCTCTTGCCTTATATAATTTTTTCGCATTAGGAATTTGTTAGTTTTCGCATACCCCTTGGGGTCAGAGCACAGGGTTCAGCCATTGTATGGCGCCCTTGGAGCAATTGCAGGTTAAGGGGCTGAACTCAAGGGCCCAACAGAGTAGGATCCCTTCTGTCAGTAGTGGGGATTCAAACCAGCAACCTTCCAGATACGGGTGGCAGATCCTTAGCCTCAGAGCCACCACTCCATCCCACCCTTTGTGACCCTTTGTCCCAGGTGCAGGTTTTCACAGAGGATGTCTCTCTCTGTTTTGCTCCATTCAGCTTTCTCTCAACACCGTCTAGTCTCTGCCCAGTCCTTGACGGTGACACCACCATGCTTCTCCATCAGAATGGCATTGACCAGGAGAAGAGGGCTGCCTAGTTTCCTTCAGGCGTGACTCTTAGAGTAGAAGTTAACCTTGGAGAACGTTGCTGTCAAAGTCTAGGAGTACTTTTGGTGTCTTCCTGCAAACTTCAGGTGACCTTTCATAGGTCGTCTGGCCACTCTGCCCCAAGGCCCACTTTAGTGGAGGGTTGCAGTTATGGAAGTCCTACTGAAGGTTTGCTCCTGTGTCTAATCTACTCCCCTCATCTTATCTTATTAACTGTTTTTTCTTTTGAGGGTCAGTGTATCCACTCATCAATTGTAATAAAGTCAATTGTCATTATTAGGATGCAATTGATGGAGCAAAATCTGCAGAAAGAGGTTGGCTCATCTTTAAAAAAAAAAAAATGACAAATGAGACCTTGAAACTGTGACTGATCGTGAAACTGGTGGGAACACAAACTTGAAGTCCAGCCGCAGGGGACCACAGGAACTAAACTTGAAACCCCCAAGTTAGGCCAATGGTTTCCAGTGTCAGTCGTGGAGGGACTCCTGTGGATCCAGATGTTTGCTTTCAGCCAATGTCACAATCAGTGAGTCATCATCCCTTTACTTGATATCATTCTTTAGTTATCTGGGTGGGAGGATTTGTGAAGTTGATGGGGAAACGAAACAAAAGGGACATGAAATGACAAAAAGAATAAAAAAAGAGGCAGACTGAGAGGACGGGTGGCGTGATAGGAGGCCATGCGAAGGCCAGGGGTCATCGGGAGTGAGAAGGGGAGACTGCTTCTTATCGAGATTCAGAAGAGCAGGAGCAACCAAAAGGGCCTCTGGGATTGTCATGTGGACGCCAGGGTGAGGATGGCGGTGGAGGACGATAGGAGTCGGGTTTGGGTGAGCCAGGCAAGACCGATGGAGGGGACTGGGGTGGAAGCCGCCTAAAAAGGTGTCCGAGCTTCCAACTGAACGTACCATAAGAGGTGAGAGGAACAGACGAGGAACAGGAGACGGGCTCAAAAGACCCGACTTTAACGGTCTGCTTTTAAGTGCACCATCTTCTTTTTCTTTTTATCTGTTATGGATTGCTTTTTTTGTTTTTTTACGGCCTTATTTATTGTCAATTATGGATGCTGACACACGTGTTTGTGGGGGTCCTTCTTGCTTAGCTCATCATTGACAGTTCTGGGTCTAAACTGGCAGGGGCTGTGGAGCCAACCCGGACTGTCACAAGGTCAGAGGGAAATGGCCAAACTGGTCTGAGCAGAGAGACTGGCATACGGTCACTTAGATGACCACCCTCTGACCGACTGTGGTGGACACAAAAGCATCTTGGAATGTCCCAACACATCAAACAACTCTGGAGGTGGGGAACGTGTTTGGAAACTAATGGGCAGATTTCGCTAAGAACCATAGACACATGGAGTAAGCGACCTGGTGGGGTGGTGGAGACGTTCAGATCTCGACTTGAGGGTCAGTTTGGTGAATACGATGGAGGAGCTCTTCACCATATTACGAGTATCCTAATGTAACCCTTCTAATAGGACTGCTGGTTGGTCCTTCAGCTACTCTTTACTGCGTTTAGTTGTTGTGGTGTATGGCTGGGGCCCTTAACAATGGAAGGACGAGGGGAGAGAGTTTTTGAAGGGCACTATCTACCCCCAAACTGCTATTTGGCAGCCCCCCTGGGGTGTAACATACCTTCGGTGTCTCACAGGGCTATATGGGTCTTGGTATTGGTCAGCTCAGCCTTGTTGTACTGCAGGGGTACCACCAGGGAGAGCTGTGGGGGCTACTGAGCCCTACATTGGCCTCCCACAGCACCTGGGATTAATTCCAGACCTCCATAATGATGTGCAGTTTAAAAAGGAGCCAGTCGTCTCTACTCGTAGGTGCAGAATCGGAAGGAAAGAGGACAAATCCTGCGAGGAGAAGCGAAGGTGAAAGGACTGGGCATGAAGGAACTGTGCTGTATTCAGTGCTATGGACGCTGTGCTCTTGAGGGAAGAAAAGAAAGCGCTTCCACGCGAGGAAAATAAACGGGCGTGCCATACTGAGACTTGTGTCCTGTCTGCCTGTGTCGGGTTAGGCCGGCTGTACCAACCCAGGTTTAAACACTGCGTACATGTGGACATCACATTAAGAACGTCCATAGTGGACACTGCACGGATTTAAAATTCTCTAATACTAGCTGTAAAAAGGCCCGGCTCCTAGAAACCATGGATTCCGGTCCTTCAACCAGTCAGTCACATTGGTTATGCATCAGTGGCTAAGTGAGGTTTTCTTTCCTCTGAGGTTTCACTTTGCCGATGTGCTCGCCTTGCCTGTGTATCGGCGGCTAAGCCAGTTTCTCTTTCCTCGGTGGTCTCACTTGAGCGACCGTCGCTTTCTTCTGAGCTTCTATCTGTAGCCTGGCACTTCCAGACCGGACAGACAGTCACACTTCCACGTGTAGACGTTTGTATATAGACGACCCCTGAAATTCGTGAGGATTACGTTCCTAGGCACCCGTGAATTGGGAAAAAAAACATGAATTTTGGATGGGGTTAAAAAAAAATGCCAATTTTTATAGTTTAAACCCTAAATATGCCCCCAAAACACTTTAATTTAGGTAATGTATTAAGCGGAGTTTGAAAGGAAATTAGAGAATGTAAAGGTAAACCCATCTACTGTACAGTACTGTACTGCTATTTCTCCCACAGTGCTAGAATGTAAAATACAGGCGTTACCCCTTTATGTACTGGAATTGATGCAAGTAGGGTAAATACGTAATAATTTAATTTAATAGAAATACAGTAAAATACAATTACAATACAGTTTATCTTTGTGTAGCCCAAAATCACACATAGAGTGCCACAATGGGCCCTGCCTCTTGACAGCCCCCCAGCCTTGACTCTCTAAGAAGACAAAGAAAAAATCCTTGTAGGGAAAAAAAATGGAAGAAACCTCCAGAAAGGCAATTCAAAGAGAGACCCCTTTCTGGGTAGGCTGGGCGTGCAGTGGGTGTCAAAAAGAGAAGGGGGTCAATACAAAATACTCTTCAATTCCACCCGGGGGGATAAATGCTAACATTACTCAAAGTTATTGTCCGTTATACCTGCATTGTTATCACTCTTTAATTTAATATTGTTTTTTGTATCAGTATACTGCTGCTGGATTATGTGAATTTCCCCTTGGGATTAATAAAGTATCTATCTATCTACAATAGAATACACAGAAGAGAACAAATCCTCAATACAGTATAAAAATATAAAATGTACAAGTATGGAGCAGAATTTAACAGTAGATGATATCCCATAATATGATTTGGATTTGTTTCCAGTCCTGGAGACCTCCGCCATCAAGCTGCTTCCCCCTATTGGCCATCCCACAGCTGAGTCAGCGCTGGGCCTGCCAATCCGATGAAAGGACCCCTCTACCCGACAATTCCTGTGATCCTTCATAAAATGTACGGGTACTCTCCATTAATGGATGATGATGATGATGATGATGATGATGTAGGTTCAGTACGATGAAGGTATGTAATGAAGTTAATGACTGCACAGCAAAGCATAGGATTTACAGCTCCTTGGGTGGCGACTGCAGCATAACTTTAGTTTCGGGAGCAAATCCAGTAGTTCAACCTTCTCCTGGAGTGTCTTAAACTTTTTCTGCCGCTTTGGTTCATTGCCACAAGATTTAGAAGGTGCAGGGCATTTGGGCGTCATCTTAGGCCGGGTTTGTACTTCATGCGATGCGATGCATGCTCCAGCGGACGCTCTTGCCACGCAAGCATTCTACGGTTTATACTTGCGCACGTACTTTACGTAAATCTGGAAGAATCCAGAAGGTGGCAGTGCAAGATATCATCACGGCGGGAACAGGTTCGGCTTCCCTATGTTGTGAATTGCCTGGAACAGCCATTAAATTGCGATGACACCTTACCGCAATATCTCTGAAGAGGATGTTTAATGATTAAATCCATCAGTCCATGGATGTGTCCATTCCAGCAAGCATTAGGCACGAGGCAGAAACAATCCCTGGACGGGGCATCAGCTCATCACAACGCGAATACCAGCACACACATACATACACTGGCATCATTTTAGCGTCACCAAATCCCCAAATCTGCATATCTTTGGAAGGAAACTGGAGCCCAGTGTGGAAACCCAGCAGGAAAACCACGTGAACACCAGGGACGGGACTCCCTGCGAGACAGCAGTGCTACCGCTCCGCCACCGTGTCACCCCCATGTGTGTAATTATTAACAGTGTGCATTATTTAAATGAGATTAACGATTTATCTGTAAAATGTAACATACATACTTTAATGCATTTCATCATGAAAAGTGATATCAAGTATAAATCTAAGGATTCTAAATGTGCGGAGAGTTGGAATATCAGACATTTAATGTGTTCTGTCGGGTGATCTATTGCTGTTTGACGCTGCTGTCAGGTCAGGAGGAAGTCCAAGAAGCTCATAGCGATTAAAAATTGGGATGTCATTAACGACGGTCTGCTTTAATGATAAACTACGAGGTTAAAGTGGACTTTGAGATTAAATTTAATCACAAAATACACCTTTTCACCGTGTCCTTAATTTTTTTTCTCTGTGGCTCAAATACAGTGCCATACATTCTGTTGCTGTTGTGAAGTTGCAAAAAAAAAAAAAAAAAAAAAAGAAGATGGCACAGAAGATGGTACGTGAGACTTTTAAAATGTATCGTGTCATTACGATGAGGATTATGTGACACTTGAATATAAAAGCACCACAAATGCATCTTATTGTCGGCATTTTGCTTCACCACGTTGAACCGTTCAAACCTCAAAGCGGCTTTCTGGAGAATCTGACATCACATCCCGACTTTTATCACACTGCGCCCCCCCAATTTCTGAGGACCAGTCAAATGAACGCTGGGAATGCATGGCAGCCATGAAACGGGCGCGTGCATCTGCTGGTGATGCATCACAGGGCGGCAGCCAATCAGCAGCAATGATAAATGAATAACACTCTCGGATTGGCTACTTTCACCATCCAAGCCGCCTTTTCTTCTACGGTTGCTTTGTGTTCTCTCTACAGTACAGTATTGCCACGAAAATAGCCAGTTAGGTTCTAAGGAAAAATCTGCAAACGACTGAGGCCGCGAACTCTGAAGCGCGACTTTCATGGGGGTCTACTGTATAGAACTAGCTGTGTAAGCCCGCGCTGTGAAAAGCCCAGGCTCCTAGAAACTATTGAAATCAGAAAAAAAACTCAAATGCAGAGTTTTGCCGATGTGCTTGCCCCCTGTTGTCTATCAGTGGCTAAGCGAGTTTCTCTCCCCTCTGAGGTTTCATTTTGTCGATGTGCTCACCTCACTCGTCTATCAGCAGCTAAGGGAGTTTCTCTCTCATTTGTCTTTCACTTTGGCGACAGTCTCGCTTTCTTTCAGCTTCATGCTGTAGCCTTGTACTTCTGTCATCGTTCGACTCATAAACTTGGGGTCGCCTTGCCGGCTCTTTGAACTTCACACTATAGCCTTGCACTTCCGGGCTGGACAGACAGACAGACAGACAGACGGACAGACACACTCACGGACATCCACGCCTAGACATTTATATGTAAGGGACTTTTAGGGTTCGGCTTAGGGTTGGTATCACGCAGGTGGTCTTCTCCAGACATGTGCTGATTATTGGAGGTGATCAAGCACAATAAGACCCCATCAGTGCCAGCCATGCCAGAAGTGGGCAGACCACCGAAGCTTTCTTAAAGTTTAAGGTACTCATTCAGAGCAAACTAAAATTCAAATTTGCACAATTTAAACTCCTCATGTTGACATATTTCGGAAATTTGACTTCTAATGTTTCATGTTCTACAGACGACAAATTTCTAGTCCTTAAATGTGAGTAGAAAAGCCTGAAAGTTGTAAACGTTTCCACATGTTCAAGAGTGATGTCTGTTACATTAGGAAGGTCTGTTTCAAATTTAGAACAATTACACAGATCAAATCGGCCGCTCACTTATTCTTGTTTCTCATGGCACTGGAGAGTTGACGACGTGCTGCATGTTGGAATTTCACCGGAGTTTATACACCGTGAAATCAGAAAGTATGGAGAGCCCCTCACCTTCTGCACACTTTCTTGTGTTGTTCATTTGATTTCATGCCCGTCAATCTTCACTCAATAACCCATAACGCCTCGGACAACATATTTTCAAAACAGTCTGCAAATGTATTCAGAATCTAAAACTGAAATCTCGCCTTCATAAAAGTTTTCAGACCCTTCATTCAGTTTTTTGTAGAAATCCCTGTGGGTGCAATTCCTGGTTAGAGTCTTCCTGGTCAGTTTCTACCAGCTTGGTACCCCTGGATTTGAGCAGTTGATCCCATTCTTTTCTGGCAGATCCTCTCAAGCTCCGTTAGATTGGATGGGAAGCGTCTGTGAATGGCCATCTCCAGGTCTCTCCCACCCATGTTTTATGGGGTTTAGGTTTGGGCCATTCAAGGACACACAGAGACTTGGCCTGAAGCCACTCCAGCCTTGTCTTGGCTCTTTGTTTTGGGTCATTGAACTGTCGCCCCAGTCCAAGGTGGCCTGCAACTCTGGAGCAGCTACTCTTTGAGGAGCTCTCAGTATTTGTCTGCGTTCAAACCTTCCTCAATTCTGACCACTCTACCTGCACTTCTAGACTCCGTTAGGCCCTTGAGCAAGACCCTTAACCTGTAATTGCTCCGTTCTGGGTATGGCATTAACCGGCATTCAGCCCTGCAAGCATGAACTCCAACTTGCAGGTAAAACTCCATACCAAATGGCATATAAACGGAAAGATATGCATTGCATTTTCCATTCCAACAGATGGCACAACACAAACATTAACACTGTTTTTATGAATCCCATACCAAATGGCATATAACAGAGATCTATACATTAAATTCTTCACTCCAGCAGATGACACAACACTAATATTTGTGGTAATGCATTTTATATTACTACAAATGTATAGTGATGCACCCTTTGTAGGAAAGACAAACAAAATGCATTTTATTACTACAAGCATTACAAACTATATATTTAAATAGATGGTGCACTGCAAGCCATAATGCTGAAGTGTACATTTATAACTTAGATTTCAACTTGTCTTAGACACAGCACACAACTAGTAATAATAATAAATTAGTAAATCAGTCAATCCTTGTACCAACCTTGAAATCACTTGGAGTAATAAAATCCACCATAATAAAAGGATGAATTTCTGTTTGTCTGTCATTCCAGTTGCTATATCTCTGTTGTTTCAAAAGATGGCGCACCACAAACATTTACAGTAATAAAATGTATTCCATTTGTCTTTCCAACAGATGGCGCACCACAAACATTTATAGTAAAAATGTATTTTTAGCAATACAATGAATTGCATGCGTCATTCCAACAGATGGTGCATCACAAACATCACCACTGCCTTTACGAATCACGTCTCTGTTATATGGCATTTGGTACATATCTATTGTGTTTGTCATTGCAACAGATGGTGCATCACAAACATTTGTAGCAATAAAATAAATTGCATTTGTCATTCCAACAGATGGTGCATCACAAACATCCACACTGCCATTATGAATCCTGTACCAAATACCTATAACAGAGACATATGTATAGCATGTGTCATTCTAAAAGGTGGCACATCACAAACATTAACACTGCCTTTGCAAATCCCATACCAAATGACATAATGACATAACAGAGGCATATCTATTGCATGTCATTCCAACAGATGGTGCATCACAAACATCAACACTGCCATTATGAATCCTGTACCAAATGTCTATAACAGTGACATATGTATAGCATGTGTCATTCTAAAAGGTGGGACATCACAAACATTAACACTGCCTTTGCAAATCCCATACCAAATGACATATAACAGAGACTTATCTATTGTATTTCTCATTCCAAAAGATGGTGCATCAAAAATTTGTACTGATGCATTTTATTACTAAAAATGTTTGTGATGTGCCTTCTACTGGAATGATAAATGCAATGTATATGTCTCTGTTCTTCTTATGCCCATCACTCTACACTCGATAACCCGGAATGACAAAGTGACAACATTTTTTTTTCAAACGGTTTGTAAATTTACTAAAAATCAAAACCTTGAATCTCTCATTCCCAGAACTAATCAGATTTTTTGTTGTGGGCCAACCAGATTGTGTGTAGAACTGGACTGTACTCCATCTGTGGCATATGTGTACCTTTGTATAGAAGGTCCCACGATTCACACTGCATGTCAGGTCAATTAAAACAAGCCATGAAGTCCAAGGAAGACCTCCAGCATCAAAAGATCGTGGCAAGGGGATCAGATCATTTTTAAAGCTTTGAGTGTTCCCCGGAGCACAGTGGCCTCAAGAATTGTGAAATGAAAGAACTTTGGAGGTTGGTGGCAGTGCTCCAGTGTGGTGCTGAGGTGTCACCCGCTGCACTCGGGTCCCAATCCGGGTGGTTCATTACAGTGTGGTGGGTCAGCACATGCTCCCAACATCCTCCTCCAACTTCCACCTCCATACCATGATGCTACGACCACCGTGCTTTTCTACAGAGATGGTGTTACGCGGGTGATGAGCAGTGAATGGTCTTTGTTAGACACAGTGCATGAGTTCTGTGCAGACTGTTCAGGATTTGTCTCATCAAACCAGAGAAACATTTTCATCAGGCTATCCGAGTGCTTTAAATGGGGTTTGTCAAACTCCAAGAGGGCTGTCGTATGCTTTTTGACTCAAGAATGGCTTCCACGTAGCCACTCTACCATTAACACCTGGCTGATGGAGCGCTGCCAAGATGGCTGTCCTCTTCAACAGGTTCTCTCATCTCAAAAGGAGCACTTCTGGGTTTTTGGTCACCTCCTTGACCCTTGACCCATGATCCTTCTTGCCTGGTTGCTCAGTTTGGCTGGACAGCTAACTCTAGGGGGGAGTCTTGGTTACCTGCCCAATCAAGGACCATCTTGTCCAGTTACTCTAGGAATGATCCTGGTGGTTCCAAAATGTCTTCCATTTCATGACTCTTGAGGCTTCTCAAACACTCAAAGCTTGACAAACAATTTGCTCCTCATGCCGTAGTTTGATCATCAAGATCTACAGAGAGCTCCATGGACTTCCCAGCCTGGTTTTTTTATCCTGACCTGCAGTGCGAATTGTGGACCTTCTGTACACAGGGACATGTGTGCCTCTTCAAATCAATTCGGTTTATCAAAGGGGGACTCCAGTCAAGTTCTAGAAAAATCTCGGGGAGAATTCAAACTGACCGGATGGACAATTTGGAGAGCCACAGCAAAAAAAGTTCTGAAGTCTTCTAGGAAGGAACGATTTCAGTTTTTGATTTTTGACGTTACGGTTTATTGAGTGTAGACTGATGGGCAAAAAATGGCAAACGCATCCAATGCAAATGCTAAAGTGTGCCGAAAGTGAAGGAGCCGGCAGGAGGTTCTCCATCCACTCTAAGTGACCGCTCAACTCCGACTCCTCGACCGCCTCTTTGGTTTTAAATGATATCAAGCCATCGACACAGAGAATAATCAGATGGAGGTGTGCAGTCCACGGTGTCACACACGTGTGCATGGGAGGCAGCTGAAGGGCTCACCAAGGGATAAATCCATGCCAGACCAGGGGGTGGCAGAGTGCACTGATCTTGCCTCTTTTCCATCAGGAAATTTCGCCTGGACTAGAGGACAACACGTCAGATTCCTGCCCCGATGACGTCACTTACGGTTCCTGCCCCGATGACGTCAACTTCCCCTGCCTGGCTTTTAAACCGCCATTTTTGCCCGTTACGATTACTCTATTGTTGGACTGGAGTCTGTCGAGACCTGTTCTATGGAACCAACCTTTCAGTTTCGACAGCCTAATTCAAGCATACGGGTGGCTGCCCCCAATCCTCTTCCTGCGTCTGTCCAATCTTTTCACAGTGGATAGACGGAGAGACTGACGGACGCAGCCCCTCTCCCCGTGTTGGAACGCGAGGCCCCAGACGGGTGCTGATAAAGTTCCTTATCTCAGATTTATAAGAGACACATTGTTAGCAGGCTGGCGCTTTGCCGGCTCCCATTTCTTTCATCTCCAGCTACTCCATTTCTGTCCCGTGACATCACTCTGCTCCTGTCCAAGTCCACGCTCTCCATGATTAAGTCGTGCATTTCACAGGCGATAAGGATAAGGATGCACTCCAATCGTTGACAGCTGCCTGCCTGAGCCTCCACTTCCAGCACGTCTTCTCATGAGACGCCGCCGGGCACAAGGACAGGCGGTTTTTGTTTCAAAGCCAATGCTGCTCGTGTAAATTCCCTGATGGTGGACGGGTGCCAATGTGTAGCAGTGATGTGTCTCAGCTGGCAGCGGTCCAAAGAACCACTTGACAGTGGCAGTGCATCCTCAGGAAATTCCAGCATTTCAATGTTGCTTTTGACCTTCTTATTAGTCCTGTCCTCACCCTAATGCCCGATGCCTACTGGCACTAATGCCTATATAGTACTGGCAGTGTTGCGCATCATTTCCAGTTCAGCAGGAGAGGTGGCAACAAACACACAGCATGAGGGTCAGCAATGCAGCTAAAAGCAGTCCTCACCTGGCCCTGTTATCAAATACATTTTCAATTAAAAGTACAGTATGTCAGAAATCACCAAATTCATTCACAGAATGGGTACTTGGGCAGTTGGCAGAATGGCATGGGCTTGGTGAGTTAGTGATGATCACTGAAGATAATAGCAAGACTATCATTAACAAGGACTAGAAGCTATGTAATGGGGGGGGATCCAAAAATTCCCCCAATTGGTCAGTAGCACAGGAGTAGGGTGTCTTTCTCGAATACGCCATTAGGTATCACTGTGACTTCTCGGGTGCCCGCAGCTGCCATACTCCCATCAGACTAGATGTCCAAGGATGACGAGGGTGCATAACGCACAGCAATGGACTGTCTTCTCCTTTCGGCTGCTCCTGTTAGGGTCGCCACTGTGGATCATCATCTTCTAGATCTTTCTGTCCTCGTCAGTCATCTTGCTCTGTCACCCCCATCACCTGCATGTCCTCTCTCACCACATCCATAAACCTTCTCTTATGCCTTCTTCTTCTCCTCTTCCCTGGCAGCTCTATCCTTAGCATCCTTCTCCCAATATACCCAGCATCTCTCCTCTGCACATGTCCAGACCAATGCCATCTCGCCTCTCTGACTTTGTCTGAGCTGACCCTCCAATGTCCTCATTTCTAATCCTGTCCATCCTCATCACACCCAATGCAAGTCTTAGCATCTTTAACTCTGCCACCTCCAGCTCTGTGCCACTGTCTCCAGCCCATATATAATATACAGTATAACAATAATATATGATGGGCAGGGTAAAGTGCTAGATGCTCTGACTTTCTCAAAGTGCTTCAAATCATCCAAACCAAAGTGCAGAGCAGTTCTTGAAATGAATAATTAAATAATCCATAAAACTGTGCTCATCATAAGGGATACAATAAACCCACCTTAATAAAAGGATAAGTGCCTGGGTGTCTGTCTGGTTGCTTTGTCTCGGTCATTCCAAAGGATGATGCATCATAAAAATTTTTATCATTAAAATGCATTGCATGTGTCATTCCAACAGATGGTGCATCACAAACATTTGTACTAATGCAATTTATTACTATAAACATTTGTGATGTGCCTTCTATTGGGTCAACAAATGCCACATGTGGGTCTCTATTATATGACATTTGGAATGGAAATCATAAAGGCAGTGTTAATGTTTGCGATGCACCATCTGTTGGAATGACACATGCAATGCATTTTATTACTACAAATATTTGATGTCAGGTGGTCTCAGACACAGTGTTGCCCACACCCCCAATGAAGGCCAGCCTGGCACACAGTGTTCTTATTCTGAAATATGACAGCACTCCAATGACTTCATATTTCACTTTCCATGGTCCATGCCTTTGATTATCTGATCTGCTTCTCTTTAGAGTGTCAAGAGCTGGCAGTTTACTGACGAGGCTCAGATCTCTGGATAGTTGTGAAATATCCAAAAAAAAAAAAAAACACACGTTAGAAAAATCAGCTTTTTAGGACTTAGACTCGTGATGCCAATGCTGGAAACAAACAGCAGCAACCAAATTTATGGGGGAAAAATAAACAAAAAGAAAGAATGTTAATGGTTTGTGTATTTATGAATTTGCTTTCCTTCACTTATTTACAGTAGATGGCTTTATGAACCTTAGTTTCTTAATATTTACAAAACATTCATTAAACAAGCAGTGAATTCAAATTTATCTTTTAGTGACATGCTGTGTGTGTAGTCCAAGTGATCAATGAAGCTCCGTGAGGCGGCACAACTGCATTCCTTATTCTGTACACAACATGTGTCGGAGGCTCGACGGAGGAGCGCGTGAGTGGAAATTGAAATGGAGAGGGAGGGAGGGGGAGAGAGAGAGAGAGAGAGAGAGAGAAAAGAAAGAGAAATATAGTGAGAATGAAGAGAAAAATAGAGAGAAAGAGAGAGAGAGAAATAGTAAGAGAGACAGGGGAGAGAGACGGGGAGTGGGCCCTGACAGTGTGTTGCTGCACCCATCACACGATGAACCACCTGGCAGTGGTAGGCGATGCCACCGTTTTTTGTATTTTATGCGTCAGATTTCCGGGTATTTTTTAAAGAGCTTAGGAATTTGCTTTCAAACAGAATATGCAAAACTGCACGCAAGGCGGACCCAGTAAGAGAACCCGGGTCTCCTAACTGCGAGGCAGCAGCGCTACCCACTGTGCCACTGCGCCGCCGTTTTGAATTCATTTTAATTGAATTGTTTCTTAAGATTTGTTCCCTTGAATTTATTCTTTGTTCCCCTGAGTTGCTTCATTTATTTCCTTAAGCGGCACCCAAACAGAAATGAAATGTAAAAGTGAGGGAGCTAACAGAAGACCAACTCAGTCAGAGCCTCAAACTCCAACCAATTTCACTCCAACCAGTCACTTAATCAGGCACCGAGTCTCCTTGTTAATTAAACTTGTTCTTTAATTCCATGGCTTGTTGCTGCTCTCATTGTGCCATAGCAGACATTTCCAAAATTGATCTTTTTCTTCACTTTTCTAAGAGCTCTGTTCAAATGTTTTGGGGACCTGATCAGATCAAATTTCCTGAGACCTCCACCTTTCTTTATTTTCAGATATTTTATAATGGACACCAGTTGTTTTGGCTCATTTTGTATCTCGTTATTGTTTGGCTGCTAATTAAGGAAAAAGAAACAATTGAGAGGTCTGAGGCTTCAACAGCAAGTCAAAAGAATTTAAAAGAAGTTAATTAGCAGCAAAAACAAGTCACTAATTAAGAAAAGGGTGAGAATGAAAACCTGCAGCCACTGGGGCACCTCCAGGACCGGAGTTAAGATCCTTGCTTAACATTATTATATGTCCTCCGTTATGCTAACCACGAGCTTTATGTTTCGTGAGTATTAATGAGTGGTAAATAGTCAAATGTTAAACTCAGCGAAAGTCTTCAGGAAGCCCCTGTGTACATAAACCTGCTAGCGGCAGAGAAATCTGAATAACGTCTCGTGCCTCTTTGAAACTCTCCTGCAACGTCCTTATCTGGCACTGACTGCCGCTAAATCGCCGGGCTTCAGATTTGATGTTTTACAAACGTCGTTCTTTTGAACAGCGCGTGTGCTTTTTAAATGTTTAAACGGGCTGCTTGTTTTGCCACTGATCTGTCGATTCTTCTCACAAATATGGCATCGAGCGGCTCTTTTCTTTACCATCTGTAAAAATGTGCAGCATACAAAGCTATCCTCTCGGTCTGCCATTCTCGTACACAGTCTGCGCTTGCGCAGGGGGGCGTGGGTTTATGGCGCTGGTGTCACAAACAGCACGTCTGCTTATTTCAGTACGTGACCGCGGAAAGTGTGGTAATACATTCTATGACTTTTCTTACAGAAATAAAGTAGTAATTGATATTTTGGAATGGTACTCGATGTCAAATGAGTACAATTTATGTATCGATTACTGTGGTGTCGATCTTCCCATCCCTACCACCTGGATTAGGACCGGGTGACACCTCCGCACCACACTGGAACAGTGGGAGATTTTATTTATTTATTTAAATTATGGCTGGACTGCCACAACCCTCCCAAGTTTTCCTTGTAAACTAGAGGACCTGCTTGCAGATTAACGTCATACCCAGGATGAAGCAATTACCGTTAAGGGTCTAACGGAGCAGAGTCACTTCTGGCGTTTACGGGATTCGAACCAGCAACCTTCCGATTGCAGATCCCTAGCCTCGAAGCCATCACTCCGCCCGAAACTTAAATACTATTCGAAAATTACGCCGGTAACCAAAACGGATGGTGGTGACGCAACACAACGCGTTTGCGATGGCTTATGGGTCGTATGAATCCGCTGAGCGCTGCGCTCTGATTGAAGATGTCGGTCAAATGAACGTGGCGTCCAACACCAAGGGCGCCATGAGGTTTTAGTGGATGGATTTCTTAAAGCTCCGATCGAGCTAAGGTGTCCGTTGTCCTCCTTGGAAGTGAGCGGCTCAGTTCATTGCCGAGTGATTAAAGGTCCCTTGTCCCCATTGAACTTACAGAGATCCGATAATAAGCGTTTTGGTGGCTTCTGAATGAGCCTGAACCAACCGCAGCCCACACCAACACCACCCAACCCCGTAACTTATCAAAACGGATTTTGTTTTTAATTGCAGGGTTTAATCAGACGAATTATTTAAATGCCACGTTGTTGGTTTGCTTACATTAAATAAACTGTGGGTCTCCTCGCTTGCCGCTGGTCCAAGGGCCGTCTTAACATATGGCAGTGTCCCTTGGGGGTTTGGGGGTGGGACACGATGTTTGATACCCCTGCATGTTTCTGCATTGCTATCAAAACAGGGACCCCCAGCACTCTACTTTGCGCAGGGATCCTGTGATGCTGATAAGACAGCCCTGGATTTGGGGTTGGGGTGGGAGGCTTTAGCTGACAAGCGAGTGTTGGGTACGTGACAGGACACTCCATGTGTGACTCATTACATTCACAGTCTTTATTAATGAAGAATACTTTGAATTCAACAAGCGTTACTCTAAGCTATAAATTTAGCAAAGTGCATCGTAAACAGGCAACGGTGCCACTTAACGTGGGCGGGCTGCGGACATCCAGATACGGAACCTGTAAACCAAGACCACTAGCATTCTGGGTAAACATTTCAAAAGGAGTTTTATGAATTTAAACCGCAAATTCCTCCGAGCTGGAAGCACACGGCAAAAAGTCAACTGCCAGCCATCGATCCGTTTAAATTTTGATTTTCAGCCCAGGGATTAAAGGGGGCTCAAATAAGTGTGATTGCCGGGCAGCGCTGGGTACAAAGCCGGAGCCGACACTGGATGGAGAGCCGCTCCACTTGCGAAATACGATCCTTTTACATGGGAAGAACATGCAAAGTCTACAGGGACCGGGGCCGAGCTGAACGCTGAACCTGAAGTTTTAGAGCTGCGCTGCGCCACCGAACTTAAGCCAGTTCGGAAAACGTACGAGTTTGTCGGGTGTCCTCAGCACAGTGACACCCCTTCTTGCTGAGAACAGCTGACAACACAATCCCACTAATAATCGAGCCAGATCTGAAAGAAGACCACCATTATACTGAGCCTTCGACCCATGCAAATGCGTTCCTCAGCTTTGGATGTGAATCTAGGCCAAGAACTGTGTAATGAGGTGAACGATGAGGCAGAGCGAAAGTCAAATATTTGGGGTGCCAACCAGACAAAGCCCCGTTTAAATTCTAAAAGAGACAAAAAATGAAAAATATGTGCTTGTAGTCGCTCTTTGTGACGGGGTCAGGTCTGAAATGAGACCCGCCTTCCTTTTACAACTGGGCAAACCGGAAGAGGCGGGGCTTCCTTGGGTTTGATGCCCTCAAGGGGCGGTGTCAGGAGACAAGACTGTGAGCCGCAGTCCCTCCTCTCATTCCGGGGTGGTACCACTTACTTTAGGTGACCCCTAATAGGCATGCATAACAACTGTGATAATTAACACTCCAACTCCCACGCAGCCCTCCAAACTTTGACTCTTTATGAGGAACCTGCCACCCAGTATAGTGGGCGATGAACTGCACCCTGCCATCCTCTTTTACCGATTCCTGTACCGCATGCTGCCCCTCCCCGACTCCTCCCAGAATGACACCTCTTTGAATATGCAAATCAATATAAAGAGCCTCTCAAGTTCAGCGTTCTGTGAAATGACAATGACAAAAGCACGGGGATAAAAAAAGAAAGAATTTCAGCGAATACCAAATGGAGGCCAGGAAAAAACGGACTGTTTGTTGGTTTAAACAACAAAAGGAAGTTGAACGAGTGACAGAGTGGCGGAGAAACTGGAAGGTTCAAGTTCAGAAAGTCGCACAGCGCCAGAAATAAATAAGAAGTGGTCAGATATCAAAGTCGCTGTGAAAAGCCGAGTCGTAACCCACCATCTGAGAGTCATATGGAAGCTTATTAGGGTATAGAGAAAAGAAAAAAAAAAATGGGGACACAGTGGTTGGAAAAAAGGTCGAAATTTTCACTTTAAAATCACATTTTGTCATTAAAGTAGAACGTCATAAACTTCATCTTAAAATCGTTTAATTTACTATAGTTTCTCATATCAAATCCTAACCAAAGCAGTACGTTAAATGTTTCTCTTATGTGTGTGAATCACTACGTGGTTCTTAAACGGGCTTTCTGTTATGCCGACAGGACACAGAATCCATTACATTACATCCATCCATTTTCCAACCCGCTGAATCCGAATACAGGGTCACGGGGGTCTGCTGGAGCCAATCCCAGCCAACACAGGGCACAAGGCAGGAACCAATCCTGGGCAGGGTGCCAACCCACCGCAGGGCACACACAAACACACCCACACACCAAGAACACACTAGGGCCAATTTAGAATCGCCAATCCACCAAACCTGCATGTCTGTGGATTGTGGGAGGAAACCGGAGCGCCCGGAGGAAACCCACGCAGACACGGGGAGAACATGCAAACTCCACGCAGGGAGGACCCGGGAAGCGAACTGCGAGGCAGCAGCGCTACCAGTGCGCCACCGTGCCGCCCACCCATTACATTACATCTCTGACTAATTTAAATACTAAGATGTATACTTGAGATCATTTAATGGTGATAGGAAATAAAGCTTGTATAAAACATAGGAACACGGTGGCGCAGTTGATAGTGACAAGATGGGTTTGCTGTGACACGCTCGACCCTCGATGAAATCGCGGCAGGACTGTCTCTCTCAAACGTACCGACCCCCGACTCCTGTCCTTCCTTTTCTTTCTCCATGTAACCGATCGCCACACAATCAGCTCTTTAATAAAAAAGTCAAGCTATCTGTAAGCTTAGAATGCCGATTCTTCACAACTTTTATGGCACACTGAAATGTATTCGTAGTACGTGTTTAATTGTCCCATCCATCCAGGGTCGCGCCAGTCCCAGCGAGAAGACAGCGCGCAATCCCTGAACTGGGCGCCAGCTTGTCGCGACCGCTGTCCACACGTTTCATTATTGACAGTATATTTTATTTAAACGAAATTAAAAATTTAGCTATACTGTATAATGTGATATAAACGCTTTACTGCATTTTATCTGAAAAATTATCAAGAGCTCCAAGAAGATAGCGCCTGGAAATCTAAATCGACTTGGAAGCGAGTCGTCATCATCTGTAAATACGCGCTCTCAATATAATTGAATTCCTTTACTGTTATTGTATGACAATGAGATTCAATATGCAAATCCTCCATAAACTTATTTTTCTATAAAACGATAAAACAATAACAAGATAAAAAAAACATACAATATGAAAGCCTAACAGGCTCAGGCTGCGCGATATTACAACTGTATAATGCAAGTTTCCAGTGAGGACAGTTCTACCGGAGCGCTTGATGGACGGATTGAGTGCGTTTACAGCTCTTCGGATGAAACCGATTCTGAACCACGAGGTCCCTACAGGAAAGGCTCGGAAGGGTTTGCCGAATGGGAGAAGTTCAAGTAAGCTACGCTTAAAGAAAATGACAGGCGGCAGCCGTGGCAATGGCGGCGATCCAACTCCCCCGAGGGCCCTTCGAAGACAGACGCCCCCATGCGCCGTCCGAAACCCTCCAGAGACGTATCAATCCTTTGCCGCCGTGATCGTCCGACATCTCTTCACTTGCACCCGATAGTCTGCAGGTATACGTGCCGCTTCTCTCAACTTTATTTCAAATTCTTAAGACTAACAGGACATTAATTACATTCTGCAGGGCACTATAAAGAGAGAAACTGTACCATCCTGTAGGACGCTGGTAAAGGGCACAAATAAAACTAAATTAATATGAAGGGAGTGGCATCCTCACTCTGCAATATTAGACGATGTGAAGGGTCCTGTTCATGCTACAGCATACAAAGACATCTTGGACAAGTGGGCGCTTCAGTTTCTGGAAGTTCCTCATCTGCTGCACCAGGACTGTTGCCCCTTGACACAGTGCCACTTCTACAAAGACACTGTTTGGCATGGAGGAACTTAAAGCTCTGCAGAGCAGTCCGGTCTTAAACTTCATGGTGTCATGACCCCCATTTCATATGTGTCTTCCCAACCCACCAAGGGGTTGTAATCGGTAATCCCCTTGTGAGTATGATCACAAATGGAGGAATGAGAGCAACTCACTGCCACACACTTACAACCCAATTGCATGACAACCAAAAGCAACTAGCGACACACCAGCAGTAGCCCACGGCCCCAAAAGGTGGGAGACCACACAGTGGTTGAGCCCCTGCCAGGTGAAGCCCAAATGGATCTTGTGGAGGAAATGGTGTGGGCACCCCTTTAATTGCCAAAACAGCGACCCTTGGTGGCCATAGCATGGAAGGATGTGGGAGAGGCTGAACAGCCAAGAGCACACACAGCCTTAAACTTACCAAAAAAGTGCCCCCCGCTGTCCATAGTGTGGATGAAATGTGGACCACTTGAGTTACACAAGCAGTGCACCTCAATGTCCAAGAAATGGCATCTCTCGTGTGTTGGCATCCTAGGTGACCCCCTGAGTTGCCCAATAGATTGACCATGTCTGTGTGGAGCAGCATTTCTAACACATCCAGCTAGGGGGCTATCAACACGGGGGTCTCAATAAGACTTACAAAACCCAAGTGACAGTACGTCAGAAGCTTCCTATGGTTACTTACAATAAATGCTTTGTGTGTCACAGCGATAACACACGAGCTAATAGATACACCATATAAGCCCTTAAAGCCACCAAAGTGTTACCAAGCATGTGTTACAACAGGGGCTACCAACGCACATTGATTCTTCAGTCAGTGCGGAACAAACACGAGGTCTGTGTGACATGGGTTCAAGTGACTAGGAGGGGCACCATTACTGTTATGTGCCACCCAGGGTTATTTTTATCCTACTGATAATAACAATAATAATGCATTTATATACAGTATAATTGTCATTTTTTAATGAATGTTTCTTGTATTTTAGTGGGGAAGCACGGTGGCGCAGTGGGTAGTACTGCGAGGCACCTCACAGTTAGGAGACCCGGGTTCACTTCCCGGGTCCTCCCTGTGTGGAGTTTGCATGTTCTTCTCATGTCTGCCTGGGTTTCCTCTCACAGTCCAAAGAGATGCAGGTTAGGTGTATTGGCGATCCTAAATTGTCTCTAGTGTGTGCTTGGTGTGAGTGTGTGCGCACCCTGCGGTGGGCTGGCGCCCTGCCCACGGTTTGTTTCCTGCCTTTCACCCTGTGCTGGCTGGGATTGGCTCCAGCAGACCCCACTGTGACCCTGTAGTTAGGATATAGCGGGTTGGATAATGGATGGATGTGTTTTCGTGTTAGGTCAATTCATTGTTTTATTATTATGTGTTGTCTGTGGTGGGTTGGCACCCTTCCCGGGATTTCTTCCTTCCTTGTGCCATGTGTTAGCTGGGATTGGCTCCAGCAGACCCCCCCGTGACCCTGTGTTCAGATTCAGCGGGTTAGAAAATGGATGGATGGATTATTGTTTTGTGTGTACTTTCTGGGTGGAGCCTTAGAAGGCGGAGCCACTCTGATATCACAGCCTTTGTCTCCTCCTCCTGGTTAGTCTGCCAGCCAGAGGACCCAGCAGTGGAGCACTGAGTTGCAATTGGTGTGTATGGTTAGGGGTCATGTCTTGGTCAGGTTTGCTCCGTGGCCTGGGGTTCAAATTCCCATTTGATGTCTCCTTGGTTCGTTTTTGATTCTTTTTATGTCGAGTATAGGCACGTTCCTTTATTTTTGGTTTCTCTCTGTGTATAAGCTGCCTATGATGTTCCATGTGATCTGTGAGTGGCTCCCCCAAGTGGCGGGGTCACCTGCCAATCAATAGAAGGAACTGCCCTCCATTCTATCAATCAGCAGGGCCTCCCCAATCCCTGGTGGTTCATCGTGAACACACTTAAGTTGGTGAGCGCACTTATTGTGAATTTTGTAAAATCTGATTAAATTTTTGGTGTTGCCTTTAGAAGTCAAGCAAAATGACACCTTTTATTGGCGAACTAAAAAGATTACAATGCGTAAGCATTTGTGGCAGCTCAAAACACAATCCCAGGGAACAAGTGCCCCCTGCTGGAGACAGGGACTTTATTGGACTTGGATTGCCTTTGTTTCAGGTACTTCCATTTTGCCTTTTTTTTTTTTCTCTATGAGGATTCATTTTATAGAGGCCCTTGTTACTAGTCGAGCCTTGACAGTGATATCCCCCTCTAGTGGGCATAACTGAAAGTGTTTGGAACTCCTACTTCAGGACAATAGTGGTGTCATGGCTCAGCCAGCATTTTCTCCCTGGCTGGTGTTCAAAGTTGTCTCTTGGTGGTTTTGTTTAATTTTATGCCATTTATTTGCCGCTGCATTTTGGGACCCACGGTGGCGCAGTGGTAGCGCTGCTGCCCCGCATTAGGAGACCCGGGTTCACTTCCCGGGTCCTCCCTGTGTGGAGTTTGCATGTTCTCTCGGTGTCTGCGTGGGTTTCCTCCCACAATCCAAGGACATGCAGATTAGGTGCATTGGTGATCCTAAATTGTCCCTAGTGTGTGGGTGTGTGCCCTGTGGTGGGCTGGCACCCTGCCCGGGGTTTGTTTCCTGCCTTGCATCCTGTGTTGGCTGGGATTGGCTCCAGCAGACCCCCGTGACCTTGTAGTTAGGATATAGCGGGTCGGACAATAAATTGATGGATGGATTCCGGGACCCCAATCCAGGTGGTTCATCGTTTGGTGGATGCGGCATGCTCCACAACTTAACTTTCTTGTATTACTGTTTATTTTATTGATTATATAGGTTTTTCTATGTGTGGGTTGGTAAAGGGGAATGGCCATTGTTATGCCCCCTTTGCTTTGTGAGTGGCTCCTCAAGGGGCGGGGCCACCAACCAATCACCACAGAGAACGGCCCTGCGACCTGTTTAAGGGGGACCTTCCATGGTTCCTTGCGGTTCATTGAATGTGCTAAGGAGAGTTTTGGGAGTATCTGCGTCTTTGTTACTACTTTGTGATTTTGTGGATTTCGAACTTGCGATTTGTTTCTCGACTGTCTTTGGATTTGTATGAGGGCCGTGTTACCGATTTTTTTGAACCTCTGCTCCATCTTGACCGTTTTTTTTTTGGATACTGTATTGGGACTCGGTTTTCTGGGTTTACCCTTTCCTTTCTGGCAATTCCTTCTGCTCTTCAGAGCTTTGTGCCCCATGAAAATAAATCACTTTTTATTTTTTTTTTTACCAAGATTCGTCTCGGCCCTTTGGGTTTCTAGTCAGGGTTTTTCTCCCCTCTAGTGGACAACTTTGGAAGTGTTTTTGTACCTGTGCTTCCAGGACTCCCAGTTCATGACAATGGTGGGTAGTGGGCTTTACTGGCTATTGAATGTATTTGTGTACTTACTATCTGCCGAGGGAGACAAGAATGGGTTGATAGGGACCAGGAAATGGAGGGAAAATTATGAGAACGATCACAGCGGATGGAGTCAGAGGATTAAAAAGAGCGAGTGCTGGAGCCAAAATGTAACTCAAAGAACAGGAAACACAGGACCAAAGGCTGAATTTCTGCACACCGCGAGGATTAGTCCTTTCTTTCCAAAGCTAGGACATTTAACAATGCCATCAAACCAGTTTAAATAAGATAGACAGATACTTTATTAATCGTAAGGGGAAATTCACAATGCCAGCGCACTAGTTGGCATCATACAGACACAGCTTCTCGATGCCCCCTGGCAACCAGACGAGGCGTCCTGACAACAGACACCCAAAATGGTGGCGCGAATACCAAATAAAGATGGCATCTCAGCATACTGATCAAAGATAACAGAGGTGATGAGCAACGTGTTACCTCAACAGAGCTAAATAAAGAGATGGTGTAACTCAGGGAATACGTAAAAAAATTAAATCATCCGTGAGAAAACTCAGTAACTTAGTAAGCGATTCATGAATGTTTGCTTCTGGCTTCAGATTGTGTTTTTGGACAGGTTACCCCCATTGCCTTTTTGAACTTTTAGAGAGTCTTTATTTTCGGTTTTGTGTTCCATGTCTGTTAAATACTCTTTTCTTTCATTTTTACAGTTTCTCTCTCTTGGAAGTCATTTTGTTTGAATTCTGGGACTTTCAAAGCAAGCTCCCCACCTTTAGGCCTGTATGGGCTGCAGCCTGCAGGTAGCAGTTTGAGGACTTGCTGCTTTGCGGTGAGCCTCTGTGCAGATCCTGGGCCTGACTTCTTGTCACCTGTTCTGGGAGCTTCACACCCTTCTGTTATGATTAGGAACTCCGATCATGGAAAATCCACAACTACCATCATTGTGGAGCTCAGATCACTTGAATAACAAACACAGACTCAACATGAAGATAAAATGTCTGGCGACGCACTTTACTCCATGACCGATACACAAATGCTGGGAATTACCGGTGAAGGTTGTCTGAAAACTACAAAGGTGCTTGTTTGTATTTCGTTTCTCGTCGTTGTGAACAGGACGGAGTGCCCAGGCCCTGTGAAGGAGCCGTCAGCGAGGCCTTCTGATCAAAGGACACGTCTGCTAGGCACAAACAGGCAAAGATTTCAGAAATCCCTTCTGCCAACAGTGAAGATTACACCATTAATAACTACTGCTCAAATAAAACATGATATCAAATATCAGTCACCCACTGCTATGTATCCCACTAGCTGGTGGGGGGGTTCAAATCTAAGTAATCAGCGTTAATGTTGGCAGTGATCTATTAGAAAGTGTTTTCGCAGTGCCTGTAATGCATTGCCTTTGTCATTCCAACAGATGGCGCATAACTAAACACTTGCACTGATAAAATGCATTGCCACAATTGTTAGTGATGCGCCACCTGCTGGAATGACCAATACAACGCATATATGTCTGATATATATGCCATTTGTTATGGGATTCATAAATTGACAGTGTTAATGTTTGTGATGCACCATCTGTTGGAAAGACAAATGGAATACATTGTATTACTATAAATGTTTGTGGTGTGTCATCTTTTGGAGCATTGATATAGCAACCGGAATGACAGACAAACAGAAATTCATTCTTATATTAAAATGGATTTTATTGCTCCAAGGGATTTCAAGATTAGTACAAGAATTGACCGATTTACTAATTTATTATTATTATTATTACTAGCTGTGCGCCATGTCTAAACCGAGTTGAAATCAATGTACACTTCAAAATTACGGTTTCCAGTGCACCATCCATTGGAATATATTTTTTAATGCTTGCAGTAATAAAATGCATTGTGTCAGTTTTTCCAACAGATGGCGCATAACTATTTATTTGTTGTAATAAAATGTATTACCACAAATATTAGTGATGCGTCATCTGCGGGAGTGACAAATTCAAGGCATAGATCTGTTATATGCCATTTGGTATGGGATTCATAAAAACTTCATATTTTTGTTGTGCCATCTGTTGGAATGACAATTACAATGCTCATGTCTCAGTTATATGCTGTTTGGTATGGGATTCGTAAAAGCAGTGATAATGTTTGTGATGCGCCATCTACTGGAATGACGGAGACATAGCAACCAGATGGACACTCAGACAGACACTTATAATTTTATTAAGGTGTATACTGCACGCACTATATTAGCTGTGGCACCTAGGGGGCATCACAGACCCGAAAATGCCCTGACACAACCACTTTGATATCAGTCTGGGTTCAAAGGATGTTTAACTTAAAAGACAATACCACTCAACAGGCTTCTTCACAATAAACACTATTCCTTCTCTCCTCCACTCCTCCCAGGAGAGCTTTGTCCTCCGACTCCCTTGGCAACATCGAGGAGTTCCCCATTGAACTCAGCCTGTGGGTAATCTGGTGCCAAACTACTGTCTCCAAGAAGCATTTCTGGGCCAGGCACAAACACCTTGGGACAAGGGATTCACATTCCGATAGCTCCCCCTGGTGGCACTCACAGAACTCAACAGGGCAGCCCTATGGAACCACAACTCCCATCCAAGCAGGGGCGGCCAAAAAGGATGTTGAATCCCAGCCACAGTGTCTACTGGGGAATGCCACGAGTATCGGAGGCAGTCAGCAATTGTCTGTCATTTCTTCTGGCCTCCCGAACAGGAAAGGGAAAGCTAGCCATCCCAGTCTGGTATTCTCCACTGTCCACATTGTCCATCTGCTATACTGGCAGCCTGGCCAGGTAAGTGACCTCCATGCATCCATCCCTGCTGGGATGCCAATCCCAGTGTACCTTATGCCGCAATGGCTCGCCATGCCACCCTGAAAGCTGGGACAGAGAATGCCATGCTACTTTCTTCCCGACCATCTGTTATACTGGCCTCCCAGCCAGATAAGGGTACAATAAAACTGGAGCACATGACAAAGCCCTTAAAGCTCCTAAAATGCTACCAACCACTCATTACAAGCATAACAGATGCACCCTGGCAGTCATTATTAAAGTGTAGCAGACACCTTGTGTTAGGTAGACATAAGTGACTGGTAAGCTGCCCTATAGCGAGACCTTAAAGCCCTGAATATAAAACATCACCAGTAACACATTAAATTCAGCTTTGTTTGTGTCATTTAGCAGTAAGGGACAGTTCAGACAGCGTGTACCTACAATAGCAGCTCCCTACTATATAGCACATCGTTACACTGATGCTGATAAGGCTTACAAAGCACCAAGATCATAAGTCACTTACTGTTATGCATCAAGACTCCGACCAATGCAGTGAGTGCCCAACAGCTGCCCTTAACACCCCTTACCATTCAAGCAATTCCGTATTTTGCCCATTCAGGTAAAGGGACTCCCACAGGTGACGACAAGCAAAACTTGAACTGACACCCTTAGAGTTTAGAGTCCATTGCCTCTGCCGCTGTGCCACACAGCATAGGATGGTAGCATAAAACACAGCCAGCAGTCCAGCTATTGCACCTCAAATGACACTCAAAAGGACGCAAAATAATTCAAGAAGCCCCTTCACCTGGCGCCTGTCACTCCAGTTCTCATTACGTCTCCCCTTCATTTATGAAGAACTCATTCCATGAAATGAGCTTAGAAATAACATGACACCGCTTTGCATGATTCTAAATGCTTCAGCCCAACGTCGAAGACCATCACCATACCAAAAAGACACCCCTGAAATAACACAGGATAAAAATCAAATCTGCCTGCGTCCCGGCTCATCTGCTTTCATGTGGCAATAAAAGCAAAGAGGCCTGAGCCCAAAAGGCACAGCAGGCTGCAGGTGACGGCGACGAGCAAGCAGGCGGCGAATAAGAAGATGCAGATCACTCACCCAGCCGGTGACCGATTGGACAGAAGCCCAGCCGTCCTGGCCCAGTTAAATGCTGCCGGCCCGTTTGGCTCCTCCCTCTCCTCCTCCTCAAAAGGTTTAACTTTCTGTCCAAAAAAGAAAGAAGAATCTGAAACCTCAGAGTTCCAGCAAAGCCAAAGGAGGAACCTCCAGCAGGGACTCTCAGCTCATTGGACTAAAATAAACGGAGATGGCAAATCAGGGGGTCCTTAACATTATGGGGGATGATGGGCCACCCAATACAGGCACTTCGCATTCAGCATCAGGGTGGAGGAGTCACTAATATTATCAGAATTAAATGCTAATGTTCTCCGTCTCCTATAGGAGTGCAGAAGTTCTTGGCTTGAGTGGCACAACAGTTGGTACTGCTCGTCTCACAGCATCTGAGCCTTGGGTTCAAATCCATAAAGATGGCATCCAGGTCTTGAATATGCACGTTCTCCCTGTTTCAGCTTAAGCGTTTTTTCCAACATTCGAAAGACATCCACCAGAAGATAAAAATTTTTAAAGGTGTAACCACTAGGGGGCACCTCAGGTTCTCAAGTCCCTCACACAACTTCACCACAACAGTCCCGGGTTCAAATCAACGATTTATTCAAAAGACATCCATTTTAAGATAATTGACAGGTTTAAAGTTGTGACCAGTAGGGGGCGCCTCAGGCTCCCAAACCCCAAACACAACTTCACTACAGTAGCCCCGGGTTCAAATCAACATTTACAGGCTTCTTCCACCATAAGTGAACTCTGACCCCCCCCCAGCCTCCACTCCAGGTGAGTGTCACCCTTCTCTGCTCCCAGCTCTGACTGCCCTGGGTGAGGCCAAGGACCCCTTTTCAGCCTCCAACAAGGCTGCCCACTAAAGCTACAAATTCCCATACAAGCCCTGCAGTTGCCCAAACCAGAGGGGGTCTGCCATCCAGCGTTCCGGAGAACCACAAGGCCCCAGAAGGCCTACCTTCCTCTCTCCTTCCATTATAATGGCCTCCCAGCCAGGTAAGAAGGCAACCATTAATCCCAGTCGAAATGCCAGTCCATTATAAGTATAAGTTAGTACTGGTTTGCCTGGCACCCCACCCAGTGCTGGTTCCCAGTTTCCCAGATTCACGAGGAACTGCACGGGTGGATGAATCGATCAGTTTGCTAACAAACGCAGCAACAGGACCGGACCTGATGTGCCCTCCCAATTTCCCCAACTCTCTCTCGCTCACCCCGGCATGGCTGGCACTGCCCATGTAGCAGGCTGCACAGAGTCTGCTTGGTATTTAGAAACTCCAATAAAAGTTCAGGCGTGTCGAGTGAAAGTGCAGCGGCCAAAGTGGATGAGAGGAGCGGGAAATATTTGTAACCCCCACAGATTCCTCCCGGCAGCTGCCAACGTGAACGCCGCCTCATGTTTTTGACATTTGACAGATCCACATTACGATTCTCACACCCTGGCTGGCGTTCAGCAACAACTCCCCAATCAAACCCTCAGCTGGGCAGTTACAGTTCACTGTTCCAGCAATGCTGTGCACAAAGAATGGCGCTCTACAAAAGTAAAATGAACGGAAGGGCATTATATAGCGCCTTTCACTGGGAAAACTCCTCACAAAGCAAAACGGCATTTAAATCAGACGTTTACAAACCAGTTGGGCCGAGGGATTATGAGCAGTGTGGTGTAACAGGAAATGTGGAGGACTGTCACACACAAGGACACCAGTGCAGTGCCCACCTCCTGCTAAGAAGTTGAGAGGTGACGGCTGCGTGACGTAAATGGGGGGAGGGGGGGAACAAAAACCAGTAAAGGCCATGAGGTACAAATAGACAAGCAGCTCTGATATGAGGCAGCCATCTGCAAGGACGTCAGTTCAGTCCCCGTCCCGTACTCACTCACGGTGTGACCCTGAGCCCACCAAGTGAAATAAAAATAGAAAAAGACGCCTGAAACTATATATGTGACAGCTGGGTGGCCTAAAAGATGACAATTTAGAGCGTCAGCTGCAAGGACACCAGTTCAGACCTCACCTCTAGTTAAACGTAGGCATCTCATGAAGGCACAACCTTATTAGATGATGGCATCAAGATTAGGAGTTGACCTCCATTAACTGGAGCTCCTGTTTGGAGGATGTTAATCATCCTCACAAATAAGAAGAATGAGTTCAAAAACAGTCATATGTTACAGTGAGGCTTAGCGGATCAGGACTTAAACTGTTCACTGCAGGGATGTCACTCAGTGTGTGACTGCGATCAAGTCCCATTAAGTGAAATAAAAAGATGCATGAAAATGAAAAATTGACAGCTAGGTGGCAGTAGTGCCATGTGGCCTAGTGGAGCGGATGTTCATTGGTCATCTGCAAGGATGCCAGTTCAATTCCCCGTCTCCTACTCATTGTTTGACCCCGAACAGGTCCCATAAGTGAAATAAAGACGCATGAAAATGAAAAAAAAATGGCAGTGCTGCAGTGTGGCCTGGAAGATAAGGGTTTGGGCTGTCACATATACACAAGGATGCCAGTTCAATCCCCGTCCCATACTCACTCACTGTGTGACCCTGAGCAAGTCCCATTAAGTGAAACAGATGCCTGAAACTGAATACATGACAGCTAGGTGGCAGTAGTGCCATGTGGCATAGAGGCTCTGATGTTTGTTGGTCATCTACAAGGATGCCAGTTCAATCCCCATCTCTCACTTACTGTGTGACCCTGAGCAAGTCCCATTAAGTGAAATGAAAAGACATGAAAATGAAAAAATGACAGCTAGGTGGCAGTAGTGCCATGCGGCCTCGAAAATAAGGGTTTAGACTGTCATATACACACACACAGACGCCAGTTCAATCCCTGTCCCATACTCATTCACTGTGTGACCCTGAGCAAGTCCCATTAAGTGACATAAATGACAGATGGGTAGCAGTACTGCCATGTGGCTCTGATGTTCATTGATCACCTGCATGGATGCCAGTTCAGTCCCTGTCTGTCACTCATTGAGTGAGTCCGTGAAATAAAAAGGTGAAGAGCAGCTGCAGTGTGTGGCAGTGCAGAGAAGAGTTTAGACTGGTAACTGGTAGGATGCCATTTTAGTTCATTAATTTAATGAGGTCTGTTATCTGGTGGGGGGGACAGCTTATGGCTCCGGCGCCAACCTCACAGCGCCAGCCTGGTCCACGTCACTCACTCTCAACAAGTGTGAAGGGGAACAAAAAGAGACAGCAAAGTCGAGGACAGTCATGTGGACACGTCACAGTGAGGCCCAGCGGCTATGGCTTCAGGCCATCAAGTGCCAGGATTCCAGTTCCATCTGCGCCCTCATTCACTAAGCCACAGTGGGTAATTATAATGACAATGCACTTTATTTACATGTATATAGCGCCTTTCCTTAAGTGAGTCTCATGTCCTGCTGTTGCTCCTGCTCTTCTCCAATGGATTGCCCTACAGCTCAGTGCTTGAAGTGCCTTGGCGTTTACTGCAGAAAGGCACTTTATGAAATAAAAGCATTTTAAAAATTAAATGCAAGGCGCAAATCCAACAGACTGAGTATTTTTAACCATTTGGCGTATTTGAGTTACAGTTCTTGCTCCTATTTTGGCTTTCAGCTGGCATTCACCAATCAAACCCTCAGTCGTGCGGTGATGTGATATAGCGCCTTTTACAATAATCTACTTTACAGAACAAGCTGCCTGCCATGTTGTCTAAATCACATCTTTACAAGCCAGACGGGGATGCTGTGAATGCCAGAGAGGCGACTTGCATGGAATGTTGGTAAAAGACTTTGAGCTTGAGGGGGCTTCCGAAAGCTTTGAGACCCCATAGAGCATGCAAATGTAAATTGGTGCCACACTTGCATGGTTGCCCGTCTGTCTGCCAGTGGGGCTCCAGTCCGTATTGCCAATGAAATCCTGGACTAAAAGAAAGCATCTAACCACGACATTCCTTTAGAGACTCCTGAGAGGACTCAATTTAAGGGGAAAAAAAAAAAAGAAATTCCAAGGAAGCAGAGGAGCTGACAAGAAAGCAGCCCCCTTGAGAAATGCGGCATTCGCACAGACGAGGAGCGTCCGCCTCGCCCTCTCTCTTTATTTTAACACTTTCAGATGAGCTCCTGGCTCTCAGGATCAACATGTAAGCCATTTATAGTTTGGGAGACTGTGGAAAGAAAATTGTTGTGAAAAGCAGGAGGGAGCCCAGGGGTTGTGGGATTAGTTTATCCATCAATTAGCACAGCGAAGAGAGTGAGGCATCGGCCCCTTTATCAAATGAACAAAAAGCCTCAGCATGGTGGAGTTAGGAAAAAAGGATAGCTGACCATCACCTCTGCGTTAGGACAGGGGGCAGGTGACGGTCAAGAAGGAATGAGGAGGTTCATTGGGATTGAAAGGCAATAAGGGAGGTGGAGAGGATGGAGTGAGAAACCAACACAATCTGCAAATCGTTAAAGAGGCCAAATCAAAAACACATAAAGAAGAGCCCAGGTCCCTTCTCTGGATCGGGTGGGGACTTCTAAGGACACCCTGATCAGCAACATCTGTGGGGCACAGCATCGTCAGATGTTCTCCTGGCTTCTGGTAGTCATTCACGAGCGGGAGTCAAGCTAAAGTTAGAAAATGGGAATTATTAGAAAATGGAACAAACTTTAACAAAGGTGATGATGTCGTTTCACAATGTCGTCTCCACCCTTCTCACTGCACCTGAGCCACCTGCCTGGATTCCAGCAGAAATAAAAGGTTTTTGGAAACCACTCGTGCACCACTTTCTTCACGTAGTCATCGCTCTTGAAATCGATGACCACTCAGATGTTTAAGTAGGCACATGGTGCCAAATTTGGCGAGGATGTGGTAGTACCTCACACTTCAGTTTCTCCAGACAAGACTTGGTGTTCTTAGCAATGGGTGGGCAGGTGGGCATTGTCTTGCAGCCAATCATACATAAGCCCTCACGTTGTGGATATCATTAATCTCTCTCTCTCTCCAGAGCGGCTCAGTCCTACTGGTCTTGAAAACTGCAAAAATTAGACCTCATTTAAAAAAAAAAAAAAATAAATAATCATCTTTGGATCCTGAAGTGATTGTCCGATTTCCAGCCTTCCATTTCTGTCTAAGGTTTTGGAAAAGGCTGTTTTGGTCCAGCTTCAGGATCACCTCAAAACATTCAATCTGGTTTCTGATCTTCTCACAGTACAGAGACAGCCCTGGTCATCAATAACCTTCTGATGGCTGCGGACCAGGGTTCTCCATCACTCCATATCCTCCTGGATCTCACAGCTGCATTTGATCCTTAGGGTTCTCTTCTCCATCATCTCCACTATATAATTGGACTTTCTGGCATTGCTCTGGAGTGGCTGGAGTCCTATCTTACAGGTAGGGAAGAGTATGTGGCCCTGGGGGATGCTAAATCTCATACCCAAACTGTCACCTGTGGGGTCCCACAAGGATCAGTCCTTGAGCCGACCCTTAACATCTATATGTTACCCCTGGGTCACATCATTGGCAAGCATGGAGTTTCATTCCATTGCTATGCAGAGGATACGCAGCTCTATGCGAGACTGGATTCGACTTCTTACACCTCCCTTTCCTCCTGCTTGGATGATGAGATTGAGGCCTGGGTGTCCAAGAACTTCCTTAAGCTGAACAGCACCAAAACTGAAGCTCTTTAAATTGGTACCCCCATCGACTTCGTTCCTCTGTAAATTGTATTTCCTTTTCTGACCGTACTATTGCCCTGTCCCCCTCTGTTACAAATGTGGGTGTCAAATTAGACTCCCACTTGTCATTCGATACACATGTCCATCATCTCTGTAAGATTGCATTCCTTAATCTCTGAAATAAGAGCCAAACTCCGTCCTTGCCTCGCCCTTTGTGATGCTGAAAAGCTGGTTCATGTCTGTATGCTCCAGGCTGGATTATTGTAATGCACTCCTCATCGGGATCTCCAGCAAGAGCCCTCAAAAGCTCCTACAAATCCAAAATAGTGCTGCGAGGATCCTGATGAGGGTGTGGAAATATGAATATGCAGTCATATGAAAAAGTTTGGGCACCCCTCTTAATTCTTCGGATTTTTGTTTCTCATTGGCCGAGCTTTCAAAGTAGGAAGTTCCTTTTAAATATCTGACATGCCTTACGGAAACAGTAGGATTTCAGCAGTGACATGAAGTTTATTGGATTAACAGAAAATATGCAAATTAGACAGGTTCATAAATGTGGGCACCACAACAGAGACATGACATCAATACTTAGCTGAGCCTCCTTTTGCTCCTTTGAGCCTCTCGACGCTGTCCTCCTGTAGCCTGTGATGAGTGTCTGGATTCTGGATGGAGGTATTTCTGACCATTCTTCATACAAAATCTCTCCAGTTCAGTTCAATTTAATGGACAGCCTGCTTCAAATCATCCCATAGATTTTCGATGAGATTCAAGTCAGGGGACTGTGATGGCCATTCCAGAACATTGGACTTCTCCCTCTGCATGAATGCCTTTGTAGATTTCCGACTGTGTTTTGGGTCATCGTCTTGTTGGGATATCCAACCCCTGCTTAAGTGACTTCAACTTTGTGACTGATGCTTGAACATTATCCTGAAGAATTTGTTGATATCGGGTTGAATTCATCCGACCCTCGACTTTAACAAGGGCCCCAGTCCCTGAACTAGCCACACAGCATGATGGGACCTCCACCAAATTTGACAGTAGGTAGCAGGTGTTTTTTCTTGGAATGTGGTTGTCTTCTGTCATGCAAAGCTCTTTTTGTTCTGACCAAATAACTCAATTTTTGTCTCATCAGTCCAAAGCACTTTGTTCCCAAATGAATCTGGCTTGTCTAAATGAGCTTTGGCATACAACAAGCGACTCTGTTTGTGGCGTGAGTGCAGAAAGGGCTTCTCTCTCATCACCCTACCATACAGATGTTCTTTGTGCAAATTGCGCTGAATTGTAGAACGATGTACAGATACACCATCTGCTGCGAGATGTTCTTGCAGGTCTTTGGAGGTGATCTGTGGGTTGTCTGTCACCATTCTCACAATCCTGCCTCTCATATGCCACTCCTGTATTTTTCTTGGCCTGCCAGACCTGCTGGGTTGGTTTAATAGCAACTGTGCCTGTGGCCTTCCATTTCCCAATTCCATTCCTTACAGTTGAAACTGACAGTTTAAACCACTGAGATGGCTTTTTGTAGCCTTCACCTAAACCAGGAGACTCAACAATCTTTGTTTTCAGATCTTTGGAGAGTTGCTTTGAGGATCTCATGCTGTCTGTCACTCTTCAGAGGAGAGTCAAAGGGAAGGAAGCACAACTTGCGATTGACCACCTTAAATACCTTTGACCACTCATGACTGGACACTCCGGTCTGTGAAGTTCAACGAGCTCATCCAACCAAGTGATCAGCATTGAGCAGTGACAGGCATTCAAATCAGCACAATGACAAGGGGACCCACATTTGTGCACAGCCAGTTTTTCACATTTGATTTAATTTCATAAACTAAATACTGTGTCACTAACAATCTTTGTTCAGAAAACACCGCAGTACTCCTAGGAAATGAAAGACATACCACTGTTATCTTTACTGTTGAAAGGAGAGTCGATTATGAAAGACTGAGAGGGGTTCCCAAACCTTTTCATAGGACTGTAGCTCACCAATCCTTCGGTCACTTCATTGGCTCCCTGTTCACCTCCATATTGAGTACAAACTCGGTTTGCTCACTCATCAGTGTATTCATGGAAATGCTCCACGATATCTTAAGGAACTCCTTATATTACAATCCACTACAAGAAACCTTCTTTTTGCAAATACCCACCTTCTTCGCCCCCCTGTGACCAAACTTTGTACAATGGGTGACTGAGCCTTTGTAGCTGCTGCTCCACAGCTCTGGAATGTCCTACCAGAGAGCCTGAGAACACAGCAGATTGTGGGCTGTTTTAAAAAACAGCGAGAGACTTTTCTATTTAGGAAAACATGTTAACAAGAATGCCACTTATTATTGTTTTTATCTTGTTTTGTCTTTGTTACTTCCAGGTCCTCCCTGCGTGGAGTTTAAGTTCTCCCCGTGTCTGTGTGGGTTTCCTTCCACAGTCCAAAGACATGCAGGTTAGGTGCATTGGCGATCCTACATGGTGGTTGGCTGGCACCCTGCCCAGGATTTGTTCCTGCCTTGCGCCCTGTGTTGGCTGGGATTGGCGCCAGCAGACCCTAACTACAGGGTCACGGGCGTCTCCTGGAGCCAAACCCAGCCAACACAGGGCGCAAGGCAGGGCACCAGCCCACCGCAGGGAAGACACACACACACACAAAGGGATAATGTAGGACCACCAATGCACCTAAGCTGCAGGTCTTTGGACTGTTGGAGGAAACCCACGCAGACACGGGAAGAACATGCAAACTCCACGCAGGAAGGACCTGGGAAGCGAGCCCAAGTCTCCTAACTGCGAGGCAGCAGCGCTACCCCCTGCGCCACCCAAAAATTAATTATTATGATTATTATTGCAGCCCACATAAAGGACTTCTTGAGGCAGCAGTCCCCACCACTTGGATTGAATAGCAGGCTTCACATTTGGTCCCCAGCAAGTCACTATAACTTGCATTTAGTGACTGTAGTGCCCCTCGGCATGGAGTGTTCAACAATAACTCGGGTGCACAAGTGGCTGCGAGGACAAGACAAAGCCTTTCATTCTTCTGGAATCAGGGCACTGCCAGGCAGGTGGCACGAGGGCACTGAGAAGGGTGGAGAATACAGTCATGGCCGAAAATTGAGAATGACCCGAGTGTTGCTTTTCACAAAGTTTGCTGTTTCAGTGTTTTTAGATCTTTGTGTCAGTTGTTTCTCTGGTGTACTGAAGTAGAATTACAAGCAGGTCAAAAGTTTCAAAGGCTTTGGTTGACAATGACATGAAGTTTATGCACAGAGTCCATGTTTGCAGGGTTGCCCCTTCCTTCTTTTTCAAGACCTCTGCAATTCATCCTGGCATGCTGTCTGTCAATCAAATTCTGGGCCGAATCCTGACTGATGGCAGCTGCCCGTTCCTTGCATAATTAATGCTCGGAGTTTGTCAGAATTTGTGGGTTTTGGTTTGCCCACCCGGCGCTTGAGGATTGACCACAAGTTCTCAATTGGGAGTAAGGTGTGGGGAGTTCCCTGGCCATGGACCCCACATTTCTATGTTTTGATCCTCGAGCCACTTCGTTCTCACTGTTGTCTTGTGCCCCAGTACTCCATCATGTCGGTCACCAAACTGTCCTTGGATGGTTGGCAGAAGTTGCTCTCGGAGGAGGTTTTGGTCCCATTCTTTATTCAGGGCTGTGTTCTTAGGCCAAATTGTGAGGGAGAAGCAACCCCACACATGAAGGGTCTCAGGATGCTTTACTGTTGGCAGCTACCACTCACCTTTTCTTTTTTCTGGATTGCCCCAAACTGTCAGAAAGGGGATTCATCAGAGAAAATGACTTGACCTCAGCAGTTCAATCCCAGAACATCAGTCTGTCCCTGATGTTTTTCTTGGCTTCTTTGCTGCCCTTCATGACACCCTCCAGGCCATCCTCCAAAAGCCTTCGCCTCACTCCCGCCTGCCTGCTGCCATTCCTGAGGCAGCTCTACACTGGTGATGCCCCGAGCCCAAGCCAGGAATCAACTTTAGGAGACTGTCCTGGTGCTTGCTAGACTTTTGTGGTCACCCTGATGCCTTCTTCAGCTCTCTGTTGTAACTCGATCAGCGTGACCTCAGGCCTTGTCCTCATCGACACTGTCACCCGAGTTAATGAGAGGATCACTGAAATGACGTCAGCAGGTCCTTTTGCGGCAGGGCTGACATGCAATGGTTTTTTGGGGATGAAGTTCATTTTCATGGCAAAGAGGGTCTTTGCAATTTATCTGATCCCTCACTTCAGAACATTCTGGAGTCGATGCAAATTGCCATCATAAAAACTGAGGCAGCAAACTGAAAATTAACATTTGTGTCATTCTCAAAGGTTTTGGCCACGATTGTACATTGAGAAATGACATCATCAGTCTTGTGAAGGTTCGTTCCCATTTTCTAACTTTACTTTAGCTTGACCCTTTCCCCCGTAACTTATTATGGAAACGTTTAAAACAACCTGCAGCATTGCTTTTGGTTTTCTGTCACAGGGTCAACCTAATGAGTCATCTTGAAAGGCCTCGCAGTGTGGGAAATGATCTCGCTCAGCGCTGCCAGCCTGCTTCTGGCGAGGTGGTGCAACAATTGGCCCTGCAGTGTCCTCTGTCCCCTTGAAGTGTGTGTGTGTGTGTGTGTGCACATTCCAACAGATTTAAACTGGGATTTTGGTGACCTCTTGAATACTTTCGTTATATGCTTTCCAAAATCAACCCTGTAGGCAGGCCCGGTCTTCGGTATTATGGAGCCCTAGGCGAAAGGGGGGTGCAGGAGCCCCTCTGGAAGGTCTGCGAAATGTGTGAAAATGACACTCTCTGTGGGGGCCTCGGTCTGGGCCTTCATTGCTCTCCATACTGCAACTACCCCTGTTACCAGCACCAACTCTCACAAAAGTGAGCAAAGCTTCTCTCCGAGACGCAATGAAAGCATCAGTATCGACTTTTTTCTTTCGCTGCTCCAGATTCGTATTTACGCTTCGCGGACATACTGACAGACAGGGGTTCCGTTCGTTCTCGCAACTCAGATTGCGGTTCTGCCTTCTCGCTCCTGTGCCACCTGCTGCCACTGATGAGGTGGAAGGATTTATGAGATCTCGACTTCTTTCTTCTTCGACGAATGATGATGAGGGCTGATTCACCGATGTGAACGTTCGACCCAGAGAGATCTTGACTCAAACACCGCTCCGCTTTTATAGACAGCCGCCCACGCGGACACACCCCCGCTGGCCCACGTGATTTAAACATGCGAGGGAAGGGGCGGGCCTGGGGCCTGGCCGCCGTCGATCCGGGGCCCCCCGGAGGTCGCCTACTTCACCTATGCCTAAGGCCGGGCCTGCTGTAGGTGTCACACATTTCCCCCCAATGCAACATCTGGAGGGCATGAAAAGGAGAGAGGCTTTTAACAAGGACATTTTAAAAACTTCCAAATGTTTTACTGAATTCGATAAGAACCTAGTCAAGCGAAGGAAGATGTTTTGCCCGACACAAGAAATCTGCACAAGCACTATTAGGATCGAAAGAAATCCGAGCGCATCTCTCCAGTTTTGATGTCACTACACTGGTTACCTGTGTCATTTAGAATTGACTTTAAAATACTGCTTATGGTTTACAAAGCCTTCAATAATCTGCTCCATCTTATATGTCTGAAGTCTTATCACCTTACACCCCAAATCGTAACCTTAGATCTTCAAATGAGTGTCTGCTTAGAATTCCAAGAGCTAAACTTAAAAGAAATGGTGAGGTGGGCAGACGGCCTTCTGCTGCTATGCACCTCAAATCTGGAATAGCCTGCCAATAGGAATTCGCCAGGCTGATACGGTAGAGCACTTTAAAACACGGCTAAAAAACACATTACTGTAACATGGCTTTCTCAGAGCTTCATCTTAGTTTAATCCTGATGCTCTGTATATTCAATTAATTATCATTATTATTCCAGATGGCTCTAAAATCTGTATTAACCTCTACTTTCTCTTCTCTTCTTTTTCCGGTTTTCTGTGGGGCCACCTGCGCCAACACCACCTGATCAAAGTACCGTGAAGTCCCTCCATTGATGGATTGAGGCCAGAAGTCCATGTGACCATCATCATCATCAAGTTCTTCCATGTGAACCCTGAATACCATGAGGACTGATTGAGGTAGAATGCCTAGAGGGGGCTGGTCAGGTGGTCTTATGGCCCCCTGCAGATTTTATTTTTTTCTCCAGCCGTCTGTAGTTTTGTTTTTTTTTGTTTTTCTGTCTGAACATCTGACCTTACTTTTATTCTAAGTTAATTAGTGTTCCCTAATTGTAATTCTATTTATTTTGTCTTTTTTCTCTTTCTTCATCATTAAAGCACTTTGAGCTCCATCACTTGGATGAAAATGTGCTCTAGAAATAAATGTTGTTGTGGCTGGAGAGAGAATACATTTTAGATCCCCTGACCCTATAATAGAGCCCCCCTAGTGTTGGATGCTGTGTGAAAGCATCTGACAGGGTGCCTTAAGAGGAGATGTGGTGTTGTATGAGGAAGTCGGGAGTGGCAGAGAAGTACGTGAGAGTGGTACAGGATATGAAGGAGGGCAGTGTGACTGTGGTGAGGTCTGACATAGGAGTGATGGAGGTGGGATTACTTTAGGGATCGGCTCGGAGCCCTTTCTTATTTACAATGGTGATGGACAGGCTGACAGACGAGGTTAGACAAGAGTCCCCGTGGACTGTAATGTCTGCTGTTGACATTATGATCTGCAGTGATAGTAGGAAGCAGGTTGAGGAGACCCTGGAGAGGTGAAGATATGAGAGGAGAGGAATGAAGGTCAGTAGGACCACCAAGACAGAATACATGTGTGTGAGTGAGAGGGAGGTCAATGGAATGGTGAGGATGAGGGAGTGGAGTTGGCGAAGGTGGATGAGTTGAAATACTTGGGATCAACAGTACAGAGTAATGGGGAGTGTGGAAGAGAAGTGAAGAAGAGAGTGCAGGCAGGGTGGAGAAGAGTGTCAGGAGTGATTTGTGACAGACGGGTATCAGCAAGGGTGACAGGGAAGGTCTACAGGACGGTAGTGAGACCAGCGGTGTTATATGGGCTGGAGACGGTGGCACAGGAGACCAAGCTGGAGGTGGCAGAGTTAAAGATGTTAAGATGTGCATTGGGTGTGACGAGAATGGACAGGATTAGAAATGAGGACAGAGGGTCAGCTCAGGTGGGACGGTTGGGAGACAAAGTCAGAGAGGTGAGATTGCGTTGGTTTGGACTTGTGCAGAAGAGAGATACTGGGTATACTGGGAGAAGGATGCTAAGGATAGAGCTGCCAGGGAAGAGGAGAAGAGGAAGGCCTAAGAGGGGGTTTATGGATGTGGTGAGAGAGGACATGCAGGTGATGGGGGTCACAGAACAAAATGACGAGGACAGAAAGATATGGAAGATGATCCGCTGTGGTGACCCCTAACTGGAGCATCCGAAAGGAGAAGAAGGAGTGTTGGATGCCGTAACTCTTCTATGATCCTAACCTTAAAAATCTGTGAACCTTGAGCCCTTAAGACTATTTTGGGGACCCTGAGGTTAAAGAGGCTCTTCTCAGAGCCCTAAACTTAACCTTTGTACTTGCTTGATATTTTTTTTTATTTTAGAATGATTTTAGAACCCTTAATCTTTGAATATTTTTAGGTCTGTTTTTATTATAATGGAGTCCCTGCAGTTTAGCTATTGAACAGCGGGCACTCTAATTTTGAACCCACTGCTATTTCATCTATAGGTTGGCAATCTTTTAAAATCTGGACAGTATTTATTTAAAAAGAAATACGATACTCGTTATGAAAGTTTAAGGGTTTTCTAATAGGGGAACTGTGGACACTGGTAAAATAAATGTTATTTATCAGATCAGGGTGCCCATCTGCTGCATTGTATGGCTTTTATCCCCCAATCCACGGGGTCCCCAACTGCAGTCCTGAAGATTTGCAGGTTTTCTTAATGAGTGACCCTTTATTGCTGCCAAGTAACTTTTTGAATCGATTTTAATGGACTTGTTTTTTTAAGATTTGTTGCCCTGAATTTCTTCATTTCCTTCTTTCAAACAGAAATGAAATGTGAAGTGAGGGAGCCGACAGAAGACCACCTAAGTCAGTTTCACTCCAACTAGTCGCTTAATGAGGCGCAGAGTCTCGTTGTTAATTAAACTCTTTAGTTCTTTAATGCCACGGCTTGTTGCTGCTCTCATTGTGCGACTGCAGACATTTCTGAAATTGTTGATTTCCTCTTTTCTGTTAAAATGTTTTGGGGACCTGAGCACTTGAGCAGATCTACCTTTCTTTATTTTCAGATCTGGTATGACAGACGCGCAGTTTGCTGGTCCTGTTTCTGCATCTCATGCTTGTTTAGGGAAAAACCATGAAGGGGTCCGAATCTAAGAGCAAGTCAATTCAAAAGAAGTCAATTAGCAGCAAAAGTAGGTCACCGATTAAGAAAAGGGTTAGAATGAAAACCTGCAGCTACTGAGGCCCACCAGGACTGGAGTTGGAGACCCCTGCCCTAATCTGATCATGTGCACCCTCAGCTGTCCCATTAAGACATAAGAGGATCTCCCATTAACTGACTTCCAACTAGACATCCTAAGCCAGGGGTGGCGAACTCCAGGCCTCGAGTGCCGCAGTGGCTGCAGTTTCCATTCTTACCATCTTCTTAATTAGTGAGCAGTTTTTGCTGCCGATTACTTCTCTTAAATTCACTTGGCTCGGGCTCCATAGTCATTTCTTTTTTCTTTAATTGGCAGCCAAACAATAATGAGACACAAAAGAAGCCACCACATGACCAGCTCCCCTGTGCCCATCACACAATATCTGAAATTAAAGAGAGGTGATGGTCTTGGTAAGGTTGATCTCTCAGGTCACCAAAACATCGTGACATTGGTGCTCTTAGAAAGAACAGAAAAACAACAAGAGAGCTGTGGCAGAATGAGAGCAGCAACAAGCCATGGGATTGAATAACAGGAAGAACTGGCTTCTCATTAAGAAAGTGACTGGAGTTTGAAGCCCCAGTTTAGTTGGTCATCTGTCAGCTCGTTTCACATCTCATTTCTGCTTGGCTGTCATTTAATGAAGAAAAGAATCAATTCAGAGGGCTGAACTCTTCTAGCAGGGCCATTAAAGTGACGGGGGAAAAAGTGAATTAGCAGTGAAAACTGGTCACTGGTTAGGAAAAGGGTTGGAATGAAAACCTGCAGGCCACTGAGGCCCACCAGGACTGGAGTTTGGGACCACTGCCCTAATCTGATCATGTGCACCCTCCTCTGTCCCATTAAGACGTAAGAGGATCTCCCATTAATTGACCACCAGCTAGACGTCCTAAAGTGATCCTCCACTCCTTCAGTGCTCCGCACAGTTAATCGTCCCAATAACGAGGAGTAGCTACACTGACCTCAATTGCACAATCCCCCCGTCTTTGCTTCTGTTTGCAGGGTAGGACTGTCACAAGGAGGCATTAGCGAGGCGTGCTTGTGTAACTAGGGCCAGGGGTTGTGAGACGCTCTCTGGCACGCATCTAAACTTCATGAAACTAACATTACGTTTCCAAAATCGTCTGCTTTAGCTCACGCGTCTGACAGCACAAATGGCAACTCACAGCACAGTATTGCTTAACCATTGTAAGAAACACAACAAAACCAGGAATTAGTTTTGGGGTATCCACCACTTATTCTTGGGAAAAAAACAAAAAACAAAAAAAACGGGTAAACGTTGAGCAAAATCTGAGTAATCTTAAGAGAAAGAGTCTACATTTGAACTGACAATTACACAGAATATGGCGGATATATAGAGGGTAGCCAGGAAGAGGTGTGCTTTGAGGGCTGGAGCCGGAAGTGAGGTCATGTGGGATTTCATTCTGAGGGTCCGGTCCAGCGTATAGGTGCATTTCGTCAAGCCCAGTGACTGTAACACCATGTTCCCAAAAATGCGCCAGTCTAGGACCCCTCAAGTACCAAAAGAAGGTCCTCATGATTTAATTGGCTGTCGTTTGAACTGAAGATGATCTTGAACTCAGACACGCGTTACATAATAGAGAATCAAAAAGGAAAGGCAACTTACCCTTTAATCCCGGTAACCATTAGCAAAACCTCAAAGGGCCGTTTGTCCAGTCCCTCCAAGCAATCCGATTGGTCAGTTTGGCTTTGATGACGTAACGAGAGAGGTGTGTGACACACGAGATGGAATAAAGATGCACACTGAGAATGTCAGCCTTCAAAACCGGAAAGGAGGACCGAGTCTGAGAAGCAGGCATTATGGGAATATGCTCAGGTGATGACAAATATCGAGGAAAGTCAAGTCAAGTTGGGGAGCCTGCACCGTTACAGCGCGTTGCCTCACCCACTTAAACGACTTGGGATCCCGGTTGGCAACCCCACAGGCAGACGCACAGTCCAGTCCCACCTTCCAGAAATGCCCCTCTACCTGTCGCAGCCAGGTGTTACGAGGGTGACCCCTTGGCCTGGTCCAGCCACTTGGGTCCCCAAAAATGAGGATCTTATGAGCCGGATCACCCTCTGGGAAACGTGCCACATGGCCGCAGTGCCGTAACTGACGCTCCCTCACAGTGCAGGTAACATTCGGGACTCCATGAGCAACACAAAGTCAAACCAATGGTACCCAAGGATATTCCGGAGAGAGACAGTACCAAAGGAGTCCAGTCTTCGTCTCAGGTCACTGGATAGCGTCCATGTCTCACAACCATATAGCAAGACAGGAAGCACCAGGACTCTAAAGACTTGGACCTTCGTCCTTTTGCAGAGATATCAGGAGCGCC
This sequence comes from Polypterus senegalus, assembly GCF_016835505.1. NCBI lineage: Eukaryota > Metazoa > Chordata > Cladistia > Polypteriformes > Polypteridae > Polypterus > Polypterus senegalus. The sequence continues at coordinate 3,258,023 of NC_053168.1, read as the reverse complement.
ACACACCCCTTTCCAGCGACCTCATGACCCCCCCATGCTCTCCCAATCCATCTACTGACTTCATAGGAAGAGACACCAGAGACATGAACGTCACTGCCGGGGTAAGTAAACCTCTCAATGACGAGGTCGACACTCTCTCCACAAACAGACACACTGCTGATGGCCGTGTGGTCATTAAAGACCTGGCTCTTGGTTTTTATCAGGACACTCAGAACGCTCACTCAATCTCTCGAGACCCCCGATCAGAGCCTCCATTGACTCTCTGAAGATCAGCATCATCAGCAAAGTCAAGATCTGTGAATCTCTCTTCACCAACAGATGCCCCACAGACGTTGGACCCCACGACCTGCCCAACACCCAGTCCATACCAGCATTGAACAGAACACACCGCTGACGGCCCCCAGAATCAACCGGGAAAAACACAGAGGGTCTGCCTCGACTCTGCACAGCACTCACAGTACCAGTGTACAGGCCGCTCCTGATATCCAGCAACATCGACTGCAAATATTGAAAATTTGTTTCCCAATACTTGTTTCAGAAACGAGGGTTTTAGAATAAAAGGGTTAGGTTAGACAAACTTTATTATCAAAGAGGGAAATTTGTTTGCAACAGGCGAGTACAAAAAACATAAGGTACAGCAAATGACCACCAGTGGAATCCTAAGATTACTACAAAAATGAATAATTACATAGTAATTTCAAATTTGGCAGAATTTCCACAAGTGATAAAATTCAAAATGCTTAAAGTTCCAGGAATAAACGAGTTTGGAAATCGGTTGCTTTTTACCCCCTGAACCTGCAGCCTGATGGCAACAAGAGACATTTAGAGAAAAGACGATGGATGGTGACACTCCGTGCATTACCAGTTTATAATAAAGTTACACCAAACCAAACATCGTTGTTTATAACCTGCGTAAAGGAAGCGCGCTTACCGTTTGTGTGTTGAAGGCGCTGCCGCGGGTGCGCGCTGTGAGGCGCGGCGGGTCTGCGCACTGCGCACACGTGGAGCCGGATAACGGCCAGAGTACGAGCGCCTGTGCGCGTGTTCAGCTTCAGTGTCCCCACATCCTGTCCGTCGCCGGCATTTTAAGTGCTGCACGCCTAGAAGAGAAAGCCGCCATCTGCATTTGTAATGGAGGAGGTTGAGTCGAGCCTACAAAATGACCTCCAGCAGGCAGGCAGGCCACTGGTGTGAATGTCTCTGAGCAAACAATCAGAAACAGACTTCATGAGGGGGGCCTGAGAGCCCGATTTCTTCTAGTGGGCACCGTGGAGCTCGATTGGCATTTGCCATGTAATACCAGAATTGGCAGCTCCAACACTGGTGTTTTCACAGATGAGAGCAGGTTCATCCTGAGCACATGTGACAGACGTGAAAGGGTCTGGAGAAGCCATGGAGAACGTTCTGCTGCCTGTAACATCGTTCAGCATGACTAGTTTGGTGGGGGTCAGTGATGGTCTGTGGGGGGGCAGGGAGGCATATCCACCTACAAGTCCTGTATAACTGAAAACAAAATACTAAACACAAACTTCATGTGTGGTTCGTATGACGTCTTTTCAAACACAAGTCTACAAGTAGACCCAGGCAAGGTGGAGGTGGAGCCAGTTAAGAGGCGGGCTCAAGGGGTCGGAACCCGGAATTGATGTCACTGGTCACCAGGTCTAAAAGGAGGGGAGAGGCATTGGGCAGCAGCGCCAACTCTGGAGTCGGGGTGGAATTACCATTAGATGAGCCCAACGTTCCAAGCACACGTGTGCGACGGCCTCTGATGATATTTCCTTTATGTAAAAAAATGGCTGAAGGGAATTTTAGTAATTTAGTGTAACTGTTCTGTCTGAGCGAAGAACAAGCAGCTTGGCACAGCAGTAGGCAGACATGGGTGAGTCACAGACATTCGCTTGCTTACTTGTTTGGATTAGCGGTCGGTCAGCCCTCGTCTAAAGGGCTCTCGGTCATCTGCTGCAGGGAATTTATTCATTTAAGGAGAAAATAGAAATTCATGTCACCCTGAACTTGACTCTCATCCAGGAAACTTTTGCTCATGAAGATTCAGAATTCGTCTTCTTCCAGTCGCTGCCATCAAGAGCTGAACACGCACGAGCTGTAGACTCCTTCATTGTGTCATGGCGGCAGGAGCAGCCATCTATTTATTTGTACTTGTCCTACTTATATTGCAGGGTCGACATCCGGGCACTGAGTTTTCCACTGGGGTCTCCGTGACCACCATTTGACCACATCGGGCTGGGTGGGTGTGTGTGGCTCTGTAGGACACAATAACTCGAAACCAGATCGCTGCGTCTGAATGAAACTTGGCACAGATTTAGAAGTGGAAAATGCTGGTCGCTCCAGGAGACTTCACATGTTTCGGTGGGACCCTATATAGCACCTTCATCAGGTGTTCAGCCCCCTTCACTTTTGGCCCATTTTGTTTTGCTGCAGCCTTAAGCTCAGGCAACACTCAGTATGGCAGAATGACCAATCACAAGCAGGATTTTAGGAATTTTTGCCAAATTTCTTAAATAGAAATAATTGAAATGCCCCATTAACACAAGTATTCAGAGCCCTGGCCTTGGCTCGGGTGCATCCCATTCTACTGGTCATCACTGAGAGGTTTGTGCCCCTCGACTGGAGTCCACCGGTGGTCAGTTCATTTGATTAGGAAAGGCACACACACAGCTGGCTACAGAGCAGGCCATGAGGTCCAAGGAACTGCCAGCAGAGCTCCGAGACGGGAGAGAAACATTCTGCCCCATCAGAGGCCTCCATAACTCTTAAATGGAAGACGTTTGCAACAACCACAACTCACCCAAGAGCAAAGCAGTCCAGGGACGCAGAGTGAAGTCAGGCAACCAGATCAGGAACTGTGGAGACATCCTCGTTGTGACCACCAGGGTCCCTCCGGCCACCCCAAACACCTGACACAGCAGACACCAGGCACAAGTGCAGCAGCAATACCCCCATTTAGTTATGGTGGGAAACGCTTCCCTTATGTTTCCTTACCAATGCAATGCGCAGTCCCAGCATGCAGTGCAATACGCTGTTAAATACGACGTTTCTTCTCCTTTCTGTCCTTCCTCCTTCACTCCCCCTCAGGTAAGTGTCGTCCCTTCTTTCCCGACTCAGGCTCCTGGAATTATGGCCGGCGGCCCCTTTTAGGCTGCACCTGGGGATACTCCAGGTGACTCATTAGTGAGATCCAAATAGGGCTCTGTAGCTCCTGCAGCACCCCCTGGTGGCAACCCTGAAACCCAACAGGACTGACTCCCTTATACTCCTGTGGGAATCCAAGGTGCTGCTGCCCTCCAGGGGGGCAAACAAACAGCAGCACGAGGGCCCTTCATATGCCATCTCCCCCTGTCCTACCATTACAGAGGCATCCCAGCTGGGTAAGGGCACTGGCCGCCATCCATCCCATTGTGTGAAGTGAAGTGAAGTGATGGGGGCTTCAGGCCTACAACAGGGGGAACCAAACCTGTTAAGGCCCCATCTCCAGGTATGGAGCTGCAGAATGAGCCTTAAGAGCACCAAGGGGACACCGTTGCCTCCACATCTCTTACCCCTTAGCCTAGGACAAGAGAGATAAATGACCTAGGTGTCCCAGCAGCCTAAAGGAGGTGCTCCATCCCAGCCAGCGCCTCACAGTCTGTTAGTGGGACCCGCATTGGAATGGCACCCCATCAAGGGGCATTGCCAAGATAAGCCATGGCCCCCTGTGACCGCTCATTAGACTGTAGTTTTTGACAAATGCTGCATTAGGTTCTGTCAGACAAATTAGCCGATGGTCACCACTGATTAAAGGGAAAGGAATGAAATTGATTTAAATGTGCTTTATCCAAGATTTTAAAAATAAGCAAAAGCAGCTTAAGAAATCAAACAACGTTGTGCTTTTTGGGTGAGGTCCAGCTTACAATAACTGACGCCATTGTTTTAATTGAGTAATTTCTTCTGATTGTAAGATGTGTGAGATAAGGAGCTCAGGTTCTGGGTTTGTTTAAGCCAAAGGGAGGCCGACAAACACATCCTGAGGGATCAATCAACGTGTGAGTCACCGGGCCTGTGGAAAGTCATTTGGCTCAGGAGCCATGTCATCATTAACAGGATTCACGAGGCCTGGGCTGACCCAAAGAACGTCAAATTGATCTGTCGGAGCGGCAATATGGCGACTGAGTGCCGGTCAGTTACACAGCGCGTAGGCTGACTGAGCTCTGGTTTAACATTCTCACCGTGTGACATCAGCGTGGATGGAGATGAACAGTAAAACATCACATAACAGCTTGTCGGTGACATTCAGGTCCGTTTGACCAAAGATGACGAGATGGCACTTCCCTTAACCCTTTACGCTCAGCCCCAGTTCTGTCCGTTTTCTGCTGCTTTGATTTAACTGGCCATCACGTCGCCATCCTTCATTCAAAATGCACGTTCTGCCCCTCAGACAGAAAGATGAGACATTTCGCCTTCAGAATCTCACTGGAGAATTTGTTCGGCTGTACACGTACGTTAGAGCTGTAGAATTCAGTAACATTTTTACCAAAGAGTGCCCTTTGAATGTTAGTCTTATTTCTACAAGTGTTGGTGAGCTTACAAACACGGCAAAGGTGTCTGGGAATGCATCACAAACTCCCAGAAAAGAAATTGTGCTGAAAGACCTAGAGTTAACATGTCAGGGTTACTGTGTTACAGCACTACGACAAGCAGGATTCTTTTTCTCAGCTTTTACTGTAAGAATCCAGAACAATCCAAGACCCCTGGCCAATGTATTATTTTGAAGGGCCAATCGCACTGTGCCAGAACATCCACGGTTGGTAAAGAATTTAAACTATGCATTCACATTATAACACCAATAGGTGCAGAATTCAAAGGCGTCTCGTCAAAAAAGAAAGTGGAAAACAAAGAAAGGGATATCAGTTTGTCACAACCACGGTCACATCAGGTGACGGCAAGTGATAGCAGTGTTAATGTTTGTGAAGCACCATCTGTTGGAATGACAAATGCAATGCTAAGGTCTGATATAGAGTATGACATTTGGTAATGGTGTGGCATGTGGCTGGGGGTGGTACCCAGCCGGGATGCCCAAGAGGACCACGTGGGGACGACCATCCTGGTGGCTGTGGAGACCACGGGTACAGAGCTTTGAAGCTCAGCCCTGTAGGGGCCCGTGGTCACCACCAGGGGGTGCCCCAATGCCTACAGAGCCCTATACCTCAGCACTTCCGCTACACCAGGAAGTGCTCTGAGGATCAGGGACACCCGGAGTGCTTAATAATAATAATACATTGTATTTATATAGCGCCTTTCCCATGCTCAAGGCACTTATCCGGGTGTGGAGCCGGTACTTCTGCCACACTGGGGAGTGCCGCTGGAAGATTGTCGGGAGGCACCTGGAGCACATCCGGGTGATTATAAAAGGAGCCGCCTCCCTCCGTTCGATGGCTGGAGTCAGGTGGAAGAGGACGGAGTTCGGAGGAGAGGAGTGGAGGCGGCGAAGAAAGGCATTGTGTAAAGGCCTGGACTTGTGGGTGATTGGTGCTGCGGCACTGGGTTTGTGTGTGTTCATCAGTGTAAATATTCTGTAAATAAACGTGTGGTGGTGCATTTAACGATGTCTGCCTTTCTGCGTCTGGGCTGCTTACCACAATGGATTCATAACATCAGTGGTAATGTTTGTGATGAGCCATCTGTTGGAATGATAGATGTAATGCGTGTGTCTAATATATGCCATTTGGTAATGGATTCATAAAAGCAGTGGTAATGTTTGTGATGAGCCATCTGTTGGAATGACAAAGGCAATGCATTTTATTACTACACATTGTGATGTGCACTTTGAGCTTCATTATTTGTATGAAAGTGTGCAATATAAATAAATGTTGTTGTTGATGCGCCATCTGTTGGAATGACAAATGTAATGCTCATATCTGATATAAACCATTTGTTAATGGATTCATAAAAGCAGTGTTAATATTTATGATGCGCCATCTGTTGGAATGACAAATGCAATGCCTATATCTGTTTTATGAAATTTGCTCTGGGATTCGTGAAAGCAGTGGTAATGTTTGTGATGCACCATCTGTTGGAATGACAAAGGCAGCGCATTTTATTACTACACATTGTGATGTGCCATTTGTTAGGATGACAGAGACATAGCAACAAGATGGACACACAGATACACGGACATACAACATTTATCTTTTTTAAGGGGGATTATATATTTTGTAATGTATGTAGTAATAAAATGCATTGCCTTTGTCAGTCTGACAGATAGTGTAATAAAATGCATTGCTAGAAATGTTTCTGATGCGCCATCTGTTGGAATGGCAAATGTAGTGCATATGTCTCTGTTATTTGCCATTTGGTAAGGAATTCATAAATGTAGAGTTAATGTCTGTGATGTGCCATATACTGTAAAGACAAGTGCAATGCATTTTATTACCACACCATGTTTTCGATGCACCATCTGTTGGAATGACAGAGACATAGTAAACAGACGGACACACCAACACGTTTTTTAAGGTAGATTATGTAATTTGTATAATTTGTAAATACATTTTAACTGAGGACTCATCACACATGGCACTCAGTGAAGAGTGTCATACACAAATACACTGGATTATACTGAATTGAATTGGGCTTGGTGCTTTTGACATAAACTTTTTTCCATGTTTTGATCTTTTCAACACTCGGATATTCTTGCACCCGGTCCTTAAAGGTAGACTTCTGCTCTTCACTTTGTCTGAGCCCCTTCTGTCCAGTTGAACTTAACAGCCACATCTGCTAATAAGGTCAGCTGACCCTCAGGCAATAAACCACAGGCCGTGAAGCGATGGCTGTGCCGTCATCTACTTGGCCCTCTTCTGGGGGTCTAAATCCATTTGGTTTAATGTTTCACTGTATAAAGTTCATAAGAGAAGAAGATGTGGCTCACCAGAGCTGATCTTTTCCTTTTACCTGCCAGTATCACCTGCCAATGTCTACACAGCTTTATTCTATTATTTTTCATTCTGTGTTTTGAATTTTAATATCCTAAAGGACGTGGCTCTCATCCCAGGACGCTGACTTTATGTTAGATGCTGTCAAATTGTAAGCAGATCCATAAAAGCCATAAAACTCAAGATGTTGCCTCTTTATTTGTGCCAATAGTAGAGGTATGCCCGGGACACGTTTTGGCAAAGTCATCCTGCTTCCTCCTTTTGCGTGTCACTCGTCATCCTCGTTTCTTTCACTTAATATTCTGCTGTTAACACAGACTCTCGCCCTTTGAGATCCATTACAGTATCACCTCCTCTAACCCCAAACCAGCATTTCTGGGAGCAGAACAATGGCAAACTATACTGTAAGGCTGTGGTCAGGCTGGCGCCCACGCGCCCACACCCCCTTCCGCTACCCTTTTTTTTTACTTTTCTTTTGTAAGATCTGTTTGTTATTTAATTATTCTTTTGTTTCTGAGTCTAGCAATTTGACTCGAATGGTAGGGTTAGTTTGGTTTGCACCATCTTAGATTACAAAAAATGTTGTTTTAATAAATTATGTGTCATGTGTCTGAGGTTTAAATTCAGGTTTTGTCAGATCTTTGGTTTTTGTGTTTTTTTTATTCTTTTGTATGCCTTAATTTTACACATGGGTGCTTGAGGATCGCCTTCTAGGCTCAAACCAAGCAGGCAGTACCACTCTGGGACACGAGGGGGCGCTATTGTTAACTCTTTTGTCTGTTCCTCCTTCAATGAGGGCACATGACACATGCAAAGAAGGCTCCGCCCCTTCCAGTCCCAGCGTTATAAAAGCCAGCCAACCCCGGAAATGGGCGTTATTCCTCAGACTCGAGCCTGTGGGGTTGGCGCTCTCATTCATTGGCCGGAATTTTTTTGTTTCAATTTATGCAGTGCCATCTTCCATCAAATTAAATGGAGTTGCCCGGTTGGCTCCCCAGCTCTTCCCTGGGATGATAAAAGTCTCAGTCTCAGTGATGTTCCATGTAATTTGTGGGTGGTTCCCCGAGAGGCGGGGCCGTCTGCCAATCACCACCCTCCGCCTACAATTCTGGAAGGTCTCCCACAATTCCTAGCAGTTCATTGTGAACCAGAGAGCTGGTGAGTGTGCTTACAGTTCAAGTCAGAAGTTTACATCCACTTGGGGTGAATTCTTTCAAACCCCCTTTCCAAGCCCACCACAGATTTTATACTAACAGACTATAAATTTGGTTAGGACAAATGCTTTTATTTTTTCCAACATTGTTCACAGACCTCCAAATATTTCACGTTTTTTTGGACTATATGACAATTCCAATGGGCCACAAGTTTCCATACACTTTGTTAACATTTGGTAGCACTGTCTTTAAATCGTTTAACTTGAGCCAAACATTTTGGGTCGCCTTCCACGAGCTTCTTACAATATGTTGTTGAAATTCTGGCCCACTGGTGTAACTGGAAAAAATGACTTTTGCCCTGCACAGAGTAGATGTTTTAAATGATATGCCAAATATCTGTGGAGGGCTTATAAGGGGAGTTTCAAAGAATTCACTCCAAGTCTATGCAAACTTCAGACTTCAACTGTACACTCATTGACATTTTTGCTTTTGTTTTCTGATCTTGCCTTTAGAGTCTGTTTTAGGCCTTGTTTGATTTGGATGGCCTTCATGTTTCAGGCAGTTCCAGTTTGCCTTTGTGCTCCATGGACCTTTACTGTGGAGAAGAAATCTTTAATTTCATAAAAGATTCAGAGCTTGCTGTTATTACTAGCTAGGATTTCACTGTGATATCCCCCCTAGTGGGCATTATTGGAAGTGTTTGGAACTACGTGCTTTAAAACCTATTGGGGCTTCTTTGCTTTGGCACTCCAAGTTCAAGACATTACGTTTGTTTTTATGGCTGAAGTGTTTTTCAAGCTCAGGGAACTATTTGAAGTTTATTTTGAGCTTTAGAATGGCAGTCATGACCATTTGTAATGTTAGCTAAAATGGTAACAATCCAGTCCCCTTGGAAAAAGCATCTGCTAAGCAAATAAATGCACATTTGCAAATTTTAAAATGCAAAATTTTGAGTCATTCTCATGATGGAGCCCGGCCAGGACGCCCAGGAGGACCAGAGGAGGGCTTGTGCCTCCTCCAGACCGAGAGGGGGTGTCTGTCCTTGTTATGCTGGAGGCCTCGGGTAGAGGGCTTGGAACCCAGCCCTGTAGTGACCCGTGGCCACCGCCAGGCGGCGCCCCAGTGCCTGATTATCCCACACCAGGAAGTGCCAGGGGGAAGACGACAGGGGACACCCGGACGGCTTCCGGGTGCGCAGCCAGCACTTACGCCACACGGGGGTGTGTCCGTGGGAGTGCTGGACTCCCGGGATAATCAGACACTGGGGCGCCGCCTGGCGGTGGCCACCGGTCCCTACAGGGCTGGGCTTCCAAGCCCTCTACCCGAGGCCTCCAGCATAACAAGGACAGACACCCCCTCTCGGTCTGGAGGAGGCACAAGCCCTCCTCTGGTCCTTCTGGGAGCCCGGCCGGGGACCACAATATATACAGTACAGGCCAAAAATTTGGACACACCTCCTCATTCATTGTGTTTTCTTTATTTTCATGACCATTTCCAGCACTCCGTCACTCTCCTTCTTGGTCAAATAGCCCTTACACAGCCTGGAGGTGCGTTTGCGGTCATTGTCCTGTTGAAAAATAAATGATCGTCCAACTAACCTGACTTCTGCACAACACAACTGCTGGTCCCAACCCCATTGATAAAGCAAGAAATTCCACTAAATAACCCTGATAAGGCACACCTGTGAAGTGAAAACCATTTCAGGTGACTACCTGTTGAAGCTCATCGAGAGAATGCCAAGAGTGTGCAAAGCAGTAATCAGAGTTTTGAAGAAACTAGAATATAAAACATGTTTTCAGTTATTTCACCTTTTTTTGTGAAGTACATAACTCCATGTGTGTTCATTCATAGTTTTGATGCCTTCAGTCATGAAAATAAAGAAAGACACACATTGAATGAGGAGGTGTGTCCACACTTTTGGCCTGTACTGTATATGTAGTAAGGAACAACATGCTGGGTTCAGCATCCCAGACAGATTTGGTTTGTGGTCCTTACCTGACTGGGACAAAAATAACACAGAAGGACAGGGGAGAGCAAAAGGTCCTTCCTATTATCCTCCCCTGTATGCTAGGTGGCAGTATCCCTGGGTATTGGTACCCATTCAGGCACCTGCAGGGAATTGCAGGGGGTAGGGCGTGCTAGGGAATGCTGTATGGCGTTATACTCCCTACTATTTGGGACGTCTGTATGACCCAGAAATACTTCAAATAGGCAAAGTCCTGGCACTGGAAATACTCCTAGGTCTATCTATCTGTCTATTGTGGTGAGCAGCTGGGCGTGGTACCCAGTTGAGATGCCCAGAAGGACCGAAGTAGGGTTTACACCTCCTCCAGACCGCGAGGGGGCAACCGCCCTGGTGGCTTTGGGGACCACGGGTACAGAGCTTGGAAACTGAACCCTGTAGGGGCCTGTGGTCACCGCCAGGGGGCGCCCAAATGCCTGAGGAGCTCTGACCTTCAGCACTTCTGTCCTACCCGGAAGTGCTACGGGGAAAGAAGACCAGGGATACCCAGAGTACTTCTGGGTGCGCAACTGGTACTTTCACCACACTGGGGAGAGTCGGCGGAGGTGTATCAGGAAACACCTGGAGCTCTTCTGGGTGGGGATAAAAGGGACTCCATTCGTTGGCTTGAGTCAGGGGGAAGAAGGACAAGGTCTTGGAGGAGAAGAGAGGAGTCGAGGCAGCCTGAAGTGAAAGAGGCATTGAGTGAGAGGCCTGGACTTTGGGGGAGTTTGGGGGTCGCATTGCGCATTTGTACATATAAATTATGTGCATTAAACGTGTGCTGGGTGAACCATCATTGTCTGCCTGTCTGTGCCCGGGCCGTGTACCACACTATCTATCTATCTATCTATCTATCTATCTATCTATCTATCTATCTATCTATCTATCTATCGCTTTAATAAGTATTTTATAGTGTCTTTCCAATCTATGTATCTGCCTATTACCTTTTCTATTAGAAAGATAAGAAAGGCACTATGTATGTACATAATGCACTGCCTTATCTCACTATTTAATAATGCTACTCCTATCTACCTGTCTGTCTATTATAATGTCTTTTTGAACTAATATATAGCACCTTTCAATCATCAATCTACAGTATATATCAATCTATTATACTGATTACCTATTTATCTAGTGCTTTCTATTATAAACTATCTACCCATTATATCAATAGTTCTCAACCTGTGGGGTGGGCCCCCCTAGGGGGGCACGAGGATGCGAAAAAAAGAAAACAAGAATCAAAAATATGAAAAAAACATCTGTTGAAACCAAACAAATGAACTTAAACTACATTCTGATACTAGAACAATAAATATAGAGTTAGATAAATGTCGATAAAAGTTAAGTAGGTATAATAAAATATGCATCTACATTTCAAACAAAATGTTGGGGTGGGGTGCGATTAAAACTGTTATGAAAACTCGGATCGCAAATACTTAAAGGTTGAGAGACGCTGCATTATATAGTGCCTTTCACATCCATCCATCAATCTATCAGTCTATCTATCCTGCCTACTATACTAAGATTAAAATCTATCTATTATATAGCATCTTTCAGATCAATCTATCTATCTTTTGTGGTGGCGAAAAATTCATCATCAGAAGGCTTTTTACCTAAAAATAAAGGCTATTAGGACTTGAGATAAACAGACAGAGTTTTAAGGCTTTATTGCAATAAATCAACAACAAGGACTCAACCCAATTCGGCCGAATGAGATTGAGCTCAAACATTAAAGCAATTGAAGTTTTTATAACAATTTCTTATCATTTTTACCTCATTCGATTAGCTCATTCTGCACCTGGTTTTACTGTCCATTATTCCTCTTGGTGTCTGTTCGGCTTATTTTGATTGGTCTAAGACTGGGTGGATGGCTTCCTTTTACCATCTTTGGGCTTTTCTTATGTCATTTCCGATCTTTTCTGACCTCGCTATAATGAGCTCTCTTGCCCATCTTCTCTGACTCCCTTCTACTCCTGTCCGGCCGAACCCTTATCATCTCCTTACTTTTCCTATCACTGGCCCCCTTGTGGAATTTGTTATTTTTCTGTGCTGTTCCCATTTTCTCTAACTGGCCAAGACTTCAATTCCATATATGGGTTTCCTCTCATTGTTTTCTTTCTTAAACCTTCCAAACTTTTTATAATAGTGACCTGAGGCTTAAGCTTTAATTAAAAAGAAGTATAGTATGTGCTTTCATTTAATCATTGCTTGGCATGTTTGACCACCGTGACCCTGTAATTAGGATATAGCAGGTTGGATAATATATAAAATCCAACGTCTGTCTGTCTGTCTGTCTGTCCGCTTTTCATGAGAGAACTACTTAACGGATTTAGATCGTTTTTTTTCTAAAATTTGCTTGAACCTTCCGGTTGATTTTCCAACTTCTCTCATTGCGCTATGAATCATAGTTCACTTGTGATACCGATTTATTTGTGCAAATCCGAGAGACACGCAGTAAACTAAGGGGAGGGGGCGGGGCCTTCCCCACTCACACGCCTGCCTTGGGATGTGTACCTTACTTCCGCTTAGCTTGTGAACGAGAGAACTACTTAATTCCTACACTAAAGTTAATTTCTAATATATTCTTCTAATATTTTGTTAATGCCTGAATTTACTAAGATTTTCTCTTCATGCATTATGTCAGCGTGACCCTGCTTACAGCAAAAGCCTTTTGTTGCCTTTCTTCTGATTCATCAGCCCAGCTGCTTTTCGATACGAGCCTTTCAGAGGCATCTTCTCTGTTTTATCACTTCCTAGCCTTGAATCACAGGTGTTTCAAACTCTTATCTTGTCCAAAACTGGTCTCGTTGTATCAATTTGCTGTTCTTTTCTTACTCTGGAAATTTTACTGTAAGCCTAAAAAATAATGCAATATAACTGATTTTTTAGTTAACTATTTGCTTGACCTATATTGTTTGCTTAACATTCTAATTTATGCTTAATCTAATATTTTAGAAGCTTTTAATTACTTTTTATGGCTCTTTATGTTAATTTGCTATCCTCTCATGTTAATATAAACATTTTCCTTCTACACTTTCAGTTATATAGTGCCTTTCTTTGGCTCTGAGGCTAGTGATCTGCACTGGCAATCGGAAGGTTGCTGGTTCGAATCCCGTAAATGCCAATAGCGACTCTGCTCTGTTGGGCCCTTGATCAAGGCCCTTAACCTGCAATTGCTGAGCGCTTTGAGTAGTGAGAAAAGTGCTATATAAATGCAAAGAATTATTATTTCTTATTTATTACCTATGCCATGCTAGAAGAACACAGAGGTTGAGCGTCAGTCTACGTTTACCAGTTTCAGTTCCACACGGTGGAGTATAAGGATGTCATTAATCTGCAGTGCTCTTCAGATGCTCAGTGTCGCAGCTCTCTTACCCCATATACTGTATAAATTTATGTTGTAAATGTTATGTTGTAAATGTGACTCTGAAACAAAGGAAAAGAGGTGGGTTACTGAAGTGACTCCATTTAATGGCCAGGAAAACAAATTGAAATTTTTGGTAAAAAAAACTGATGTAAAATGTGGCAGAGGTCTGTCCCTCGTGAGCTCTTGGTCACAAATGACGACTTTCTCTCAGGTGAGCTGTTCCTTATAGAGGTGGCATGAGGAGTGGAAGTGACGTCAGAGTCCCTCTTATTAGTCCTCCTCCACTTTAGAGCCAACAGAAATCGGGTTAAAGCAGGTGTTGCACTCAAACTCTTCCCTGTATTTTTAAGTAATCCCATACCTGTGAAGCACCCCCCCCCCAAGCTCGTGTGTCTGTCGATTGTGGAGGACACCTCCTTAATGAAAGAACCAGGGGAGAGAACATACACAGAGCATTATCTCCCCCGGTGTGCTAGATGGCAGCCCCCCTGACTCAGATTCCCACAGTGCTCCATGGAAGTTGGAGTCTGGCACAGCCCCTTTGGGTTCTGTGGGTGCCGCCAGAGGGTGCTGTAGGGACTGTGGTGGCCTACTTTGTCGGGCTTCCACCTCGCCTGAAAGTTCTTCCGGAGCACGCTAACCAGAAGTACTCCTGGGTGGCCACTGTGCCAGGAGCCAGAGTTGAGAGGGAGAAGACAAAGCTTGCTAGCGGAGGAGTGGAAGCAGAAGGAGAAATGGAGAGAAAGAAGACAAAGACAGAGGACTGTGTGCTGCTTTATTGTACTGTGCTTACTGTGTGGGAAACCTGGGAAGTGTTTCCCACAGCAAAATAAAAGCCTGTGTGGTGCTGGAATTTGTGTCTGCATCTGTCTGTGTAGGGTTTGGAGACCCAGTGCACCCCCTGCAGGCCACACAGTATATTGCATTAAAGTTTCTGGACACGGATGCAACAGTTTGGGGGTACCAAGCCTGCAGTCCCCCCTTTTAATTTGAAGCGTTGAAACAAAAATGTCCAAATGCAAATGAGCGGGTGCCAACTTGGTGACATACCTCTAGCAGTGAAATCAGCTCCGTCTCTCCCTCAGGTTTTCAAGGTCAGAAAAGTCCCCTGTTTGGCTCCATCCTTCCATGTTTATTGGCCCTGGCTGTAAGTGGGAGGGACTGAGGCTGCCCCATTGGGGGGCGGGGCTAAACCTTCTCCATTGGCGGCCACTCACCGCTGTGGAGACGGCTGGAGTTACCCTTAGTGATTGCGCCCCCCTCTCACCCCGTCGTGGTATTTGTGGGCTTGCTAGAACTGTCTAGATGATCCCAGCACACACGTGTGTGACAAAATATTATTAACTGGCAAGGACGCCAGCTGGATGGAAGGACTGGGATGTAGAGAGACCATCTACAAGGCACTATCTCCACCAGGATGCTGGAGGGCAGCCCTCCTTGGGCAGATGTGGCACCACGGATTCCTGCAGGGCATGCTGGGAGTTGGAGTGTGGCACAGCCCTGTGGGGGCCACCGGGGGAGCTGCAGAGCTGAACATGGGGCTTTCAACACATCTGGGGGTGATTTCAAGTCTGATTAATGAGGCACCTGCAACACTCCCAGGAAAAGAGAGAAGAAGAAGGTGAAGAAGATGAAGAAGAGAGAAGGGACTGTACTGTATATCCGGTGCCCTGTGTACTGTGCTGCTGAGGGGAGTGAGGGAGACGCGCTCCCCCTTATTGTAAATAAACGCGTCCTGTGCTGGAACTCGGGTCTCTCTACCTGTCTGTGTCGTAGTCGAGACAGCTGGAGCGGCCCTGGTTTCCACAATATAAATATTTATACAGTGGGTACAGAAAAGAATCCCCCCTTTGAAATATTCCCATTTTTGTTGCTTTACAGCCTTAAGTGAAAACACACAAATATTTTTTCTAGCTTTACTTACTCAATGCAATCTTTAACATCCAAGTGAAAGATATCATAGCTACAGATCAGAAGAATTTCAAAAAATCAAAAACAAGAAATACTGAGATTAATAAAAGGACCCCCAATTCACTCTGGTGTCAGTGCCCACCATTCCCATTGCGGTTACTGGCTTCCTTCCACCTGTGATCAGTTGTAATTGGTGTGATTAGTGAAGCTGTTCCTGGTCCATTCATTCCCTTGCTTGGTAGAGCAACTGACAGCAAACATCTAACTATGGGTGACAGGTCACTTTCAGAAGATCTCAGGGACAGAGTTGTGGACAGGCAGGAGATGGAGACAAAAACATCTCAAAGGCTTCATCGATCCCAAGGAGCCAGTAAAGTCTATAATAAAGAAGTGTTTGGTACGACTAGGACCCTCCAAACTGGATAGAAGAGCAAGGAGGAAACTGGTAAGAGAGGCTACCGAGAGGACAATGGCCACTTTGAGGGAGTTACAGGATTTGATGGCAAAGAGTGGTCATTAATGGTGTGCAGGTGACAACAATTTGACAAGCGTTCCACCATTGTGGCTTATTCGGGAGAGTCACAAGGAAAAGCCACTTCTCAAGAAAAGGCCACATTAACACTCGTTTGAGCTTTCCCAGAATGCACCTTGAAGATTCTGATGTCAAGTGGAAGAAGGTCTTATGGTCAGATGAGACCAAAATCTAAGTATTTGGTCTCGATACCAAACGGTCCACCAATGCAGCTCACCATCCACAACACACCATACCTACAGTAAAGTGGAGGGGCAGAATCCTGTTGTGGGGGGCCTGAGGCTCTGGTTAGGGTAGAAGGACAAATGGAGGGGGCAAAATACTAGAGGAAAACCTGCTACCCTCTGCCAGGAAGTTGAAGACGGGCAGAATGTTCACCTTTCAATACGACAAACGACCCGAAGCACACAGCGAAACTGAGCACACGGTGGCTGAAGGAGAAAAAAGTGAATGTCCTGGTGTGGCCAGTCAGAGAGCCCAGACCGAAATCACAGTGAAAATCTGTGGAAAGATCTGAAGATAGCAGACCACCAACACTCACCATCCAATGTGACCGAACTTGAACAGTTAAACTGTAAAGAAGAGTGGGGGGCAAATATCACACAGTCTAGATGTGCAAAGCTGAGAGAGAAGAATCAACAGACTGAGGGCTGTCATTAAAGCAAAAGGGGGGTCACCAAAATGACACTGACATGGGGGGGGTGACCCTTAATTAATCTCAGTATGTTTTATAATTCTTCTGACCTGTAGCTGTGATGTCTTTCACTTGGATGTTAGAGGTGGCATTGAGTAAGTAAAGCTGGGAAGAAATATTTCTTGTGTGTGTTTTCATCTAAGGCTGTAAAGCAATAAAAACGGGAATATTTCGAAGGGGGGGGGTTTCTCTTCTATACCCACTGTATCTTTGAGAGGTGTAACGGTTAGGCTGATGTCTCCTTTTCTCTAAATTGGTTGTAACTATGCCTCTACTTTAACACAAGACGGGAACTGAGTGCTCGATAGACGATTCCTCGAGGTTTCTGGATTCTCTCCTTGACCCTTTTCATTATACTGAGCTGAGCTGAGCTGACAGTTTCTTTGGTGCGCTCGGCCCCCTACTCCAACATGTCACCTAACAGTGGTGCGTGGTCTTACAGTGGGCAGACCAGTATTTAGAGCATCAGTTCCAGTTCATTGGAGCCGCATTTAGATTGAACTGATCAAGAGACCAATAGCAGTAGAGTGTTCTACCGTGTTAGCCATAGATTGATACAGGAGGAAGTCGGGTGAAATGACGCCTTTTATTGGCTAACTAAATAGATTACAAATACAAGCTTTCGAGGCAGTTAAGGCCCCTTCATCAGGCGAGGGGTAACAAAGAAACTGAAAAATCCTCTCGCTTATATTGGGACAGCAAAGTGATTTTTTTCTTTCATCTTAACAACCTTTTTGTTCAAATGTTAGCAAAATGAATACGTCTGAGATGAATTAACCCTGAAAGAAGAGAACAATGGACTAATAAAATGTAGAGATAAGGTAACCATCACTAGATAAAGTTCTGTATGGTTTTTTTTTTTTGAAGTGCATTGCCTGTAAGATCGGCCTCTGATGTAGTCAGCTGGTCAGTCAGTCTGCTAGTCCACATATCTGGTCATAAAACTCTTGTCTATATTAAGACCATTTTGTAGAGTGTTGAATTTAAGCAGAAGTTTGTATTCCCATTCCTGTTGGGTCTTGAAATTCCCCATAAGCACAGTGACCCTCAGATCCTTTATGCTGTGGCCATTACTGTTCAAGTGTGCTGCCACTGGAAGATCAGGGGCCTCATGTATAAACGGTGCGTATGCACAGAAATGTTGCATAAGAACTTTTCCACGTTCAAATCGCGATGTATAAAACCTACACTTGGCGTAAAGCCACGCACTTTTCCACGGTACCTCATGCCTTGTCGTACGCAAGTTCTCCGCTCAGTTTTGCAGACTGGCGGCACCCAGCGTCAAAGCAGTGCTACTGTTCCTGTGTGATTACTCCTTATTTTCATGACGCGGCTTTATAAATACACAGAAACTAACCGCATATTGTTTATTAGTGTAACGCATCTGATTGTAATTAACTTGTAACAATATAATGGTTCAGGGAACAGCCATAGTATTACAAATACCAGAACTGCTTTAGCGTTGTTACTCTCACTTCTCCTTCTTCTTCTTCTTCTTCTTCTTCTTTCAGCTCCTCCCATTAGGTGTTGCCACAGCAGATCATCTTTTTCCATATTACTCTCACTGCACCACTCGGAGTATTTATATCACTGTATCTGAGTGTGAATCACAGCAGCAGCTGATCGGAAAGGGAATTATCGGTATACAGTTTTAAGGACACGCTGTCTCAGCCACTGCAAAACGTTTTAAAGCCTTTCCTGTACGGACCTCGCGGTTCAAAACAGTTTCATCCCAAGAACTTTAAATACACATTAAATCAATTGCTCCTTGTAGAACTGTTAGGACTTATAAGTACAATCACCTCACTGTAAACTTGCACTACAGTTATAATATCTCACAACCTGAGCCACTTTATAAAGTGCGTATTTAAATATGATGACAAGATCATTGTTAAGGTGAAATGCAGCAAAATATGTTTATTAAATTATACAGATAAAACTTTAACTTCATTTAAATAATCTACAGTGGCTTGCAAAAGTATTCGGCCCCCTTGAACTTTTCCACATTTTGTCACATTACAGCCACAAACATGAATCAATTTCATTGGAATTCCACGTGAAAGACCAATACAAAGTGGAGTACACGTGAGAAGTGGAACAAAAATCATACATGACTCCAAACATTTTTTACAAATAAATAACTGAAAAGTGACGCTCGTCCACCACACTACTTGGTCTCTTATTCCAAGTGTCTATCGTTCTTTGTGTAAAGAAAAATTTCCTAATGTTTGTGCGAAATTTACCCTTCACAAGTTTCCAACTGTGTCCCGTGTTTTTGATGAACTCATTTTAAAATACAAGTCTCGATCCACTGCACTAATTTCCTTCATAATCTTAAACTCTTCAATCATGTCACCTCTTAATCTTCTTCTGTTTAAACTGTAAAGGCTCAGCTCTTTTAATCTTTCCTCGTAACTCATCCCCTGT
Organism: Polypterus senegalus; assembly: GCF_016835505.1. NCBI lineage: Eukaryota > Metazoa > Chordata > Cladistia > Polypteriformes > Polypteridae > Polypterus > Polypterus senegalus. Next base: position 3,239,010 of record NC_053168.1, on the reverse strand, counting down.
AGTCCTGAATTAGCCTAGTCGCTCTTCTCTGGACATTTTCTTACCTGCCTCTTCCTCACTTAGCGACTCTCTTCATCAGCCTGTGCTCCGGCACACAGAAGCCACCATAGTGGAGACGTCACTCTAACCCTAACCTGCTGAAATCGCTTCTTCTGCACCTCAAGTCACATGCAGTGGATTCAGGAGGTCTTCGGACCCCCTTCGCTTTACTTTTTTACACAGTTACATTGCAGCCTTCTGCTAAAATAATTTCATTTTTTTCTCCATACTCAGAATGACAAAACAAAAACAGGATTTTAGACATTTTTATTAAAAATAAAAAGCTGAACTATCCCAATGACACACGTTTTCAGAGCCTTTGCTCAGGACTTAGCTGAAGGTCCTTTGGCCACCATTCCAACATGGAGTCTCCTTGGGTCTTCTCGACATGTCAAGCTTCACCCCTCTGGATTTGAGGACTTTGTGCCCTTCTTATCAATAGCACCTGATGACCCCGACTCTCTCGATTCACTAACACAATGTCTGACTTGTATCTCAGAATGGATGAGTAGTAACTTTCTCGAGTTAAATAAAGAGAAAACTGAAATCTTAGTGATTGGCAATAATGGATACAATGAGGCTATTAGAAATAAACTGGATACATTAGGATTAAAAGTCAAGACGGAGGTAAAAAGCTTAGGGGTGATTGTTGACTGTAATCTGAATTTTAAATCACATATTCATCAGATCACTAGGACAGCATTTTTTCACCTAAGAAACAGAAGTAAAGTTAGACCTCTTATATCACTGAAAGATGCTGAGAACTTAGTTCACACGTTTGTTTTCAGTCGACTAGATTACTGTAACGCACTCCTCTCAGGACCACCCAAGAAAGACATCAATCAGTGACAACGAGTGCAGAATGCAGCTGCTAGAATCCTAACTGGGAAAAGAAAATCTGAGCACATCTCTCCAGTTTTGATGTCACTACACTGGTTACCTGTGTCATTCAGGATTGACTTTAAAATTCTGCTTATGGTTTATAAAGCCTTAAATAATCTGCTCCATCTTATATATCAGAGTGTCTGACACCTTATATTCCAAATCGTAACCTCAGATCCTCAAATGAGTGTCTCCTTAGAATTCCAAGAGCTAAACTTAAAAGAAGTGGTGAGGCGGGCAGGCGGCCTTCTGCTGTTATGCACCTAAAATCTGGAATAGCCTGCCAATAGGAATTCACCAGGCTGATACAGTAGAGCAGTTTAATACACTGCTGAATACACATTACTGTAACATGGCCTTTCTATAACTTCACTTTATCTTAATTTAACTTAATCCTGATACTCTGCATGTTCAATTCCTCATAATAACTATTCATGGTGGCTCTAAAATCCGTACTGACCCCTGCTCTCTTTTTCTGTTTCTTTGTGGTGGTGGCCTGCGCCACCTCCACCTACTCAAAGCTTCATGAGGCTCCAACAATGATGGATGGATTAAAAGGCAGAAGTCTACGTGACTATGTGTAAACCTGGCTTTGTAAATGTGACGCTGTCCCCCTAGCTGAGGCGTCACCAGATGGATACTCGTTCCTTCATAAGTCTAGAGATTCTGGTCGAGGAGGAGGCCTTGGAATAATTCATTGTAACAAAATGCAAATCACTTCTAAAAATTTAGGCAACTTTACATCCTTTGAGGCATTCATTTTAAATATTAAAACAGATTCCAACACAATTATAGTGCTAGTCTACAGACCACCAGGGCCATATTCATTGTTCATGACTGAATTTAGCAACCTTCTGTCTGATTTGGCTATAAATTATGATCACGTAGTTCTGATGGGGGATTTTAATGTACACATTGATGTGGAAACTGACACTTTTAGCAAATGTTTTACTTATTTGTTAAATTCAGTAGGATTTTGTCAGATTGTCAAAGGTCCAACTCATAACCACACATTAGGTTTAATTATAACTTACAAAGTTGAAATTCAAAATTTAAATATTACTCCATTAAATGTAGTTATTTCCGATCACTTCTTAATTACGTTTGATTTAGTTCTGCCCATGCCAACGCACTCACAGATTAAAACAAAGACAGTGCGACATCTAGATTGTAATTCTGCTTCAAAATTTATAGATACCTTGAGTAAGTCGAGTGTAATTGTGGAAAACCATTTAGATCAGTTAACATCAAATGTAAACGTGGAAAACAATTTAGATCAGCTAATATCACATTATAATGTGACCTTGAGAGATGCTCTGGACACAGTGGCTCCCCTAAAACAAAAGTGATCAAAGCACATAGAAACTCTCCCTGGTTTAATGAAAATACTCGAGCTCTTAAATTAGAGTGTCGAAAACTGGAGCAGATGGAGAACAACAAAGCTACATGTCTTTCAAATTGCATGGACAGAGAGTGTTAATAAATATAAAAAGCCCTCTTTAAAGCTCGCTCAGAATACTATTCTACATTAATAGATAGCAATAATAAAAATCCTAGGGTACTTTTAGAGCAGTGGCTAAATTAACAAATGGGAATTCAGATCAACAGTGCAAAATACCAACAGATATTAGCAGTACAGACTTTATGAACTTCTTCAATGAGAAAATTAAAAATATAAGATCCCAGATCTCTGCATCACAGTACAAACCAAATACTAGCTTAGCAGACCCTGCGCACATTGCATTCAGCACTTTAGTAATTTTAATCCTGTAACTCACCAGGAAGTCTTAACTTTAATTACTAAAATGAAGCCCACTACTTGTTCCCTAGATCCAGTGCCAACAAAACTAGTAAAAAGTGCAATGGATGTTCTTGCAGCCTATTCTAACCATTATCAATAGTTCATTACTGCATGGCACGTACCTGATGCACTAAAAGTGTCAGTCATTAAACCTTTACTTAAAAAGTCAGACCTAGACCCACACATACTAAATAACTATAGGCCTATTTCAAATTTACCATTTCTCTCTAAAATACTAGAGAAAGTAGTCGCCAGTCAGCTTCAGTCACACCTTACGCATTACAATTTATTTGAGAAATTCCAGTCTGGCATTCGACTGGTCATAGTACAGAAACGGCACTAACACGGGTTGTAAATGACATTCTGATATCCTCTGATGAAGGAAATTCCACTGTAATTATGTTGTTGGACTTAAGTGCAGCATTTGACACCATTGACCATTCTATTTTACTGCACAGGCTAGAAAACGATGTTGGGCTTACAGGCCCGTGCTCGCTTGGTTCAGTTCTTATTTATCAAATCGATTCCAGTATGTACAGAAATGTGCTGACAGTACTCCATCATTATACACAGAAGTTCAATATGGTGTCCGCAGGGCTCAGTACTGGGACCTTTACTGTTTTCACTTTACATGCTTCCACTGGGATCTCTCATTAGGAAACATAATGTTAATTTTCACGTATGCAGATGACACCCAGTTATACCTTTCATTTAAATCAAATGAAGTTTCTCCGATGTTGTCTTTAATTAGTTGTGTTAGTGAATTAAAGGAATGGATGAATGAGAACTACTTGTCTTTAAATACAGATAAAACAGAGATGTTAATTGTTGAGGGAATGACGCTGATCACAGCAATATTTTGTCATCATTTAACTCAGTTGGAATCCCAATTAATTTTACTGAATCAGCCCGCAATCTAGGAGTTATCTTTGACTCTAGCATGTCATTTAAAGCATATTACAAAGTGTCCAAAACATGTTTTTTCCAAAAATATTAGGAAATTAAGGCGCTTTCTAAATAAACAGGATTGTGAGAAATTAATTCATGCATTTATCTCTAGTAGGATTGACTACTGCAATGCGGTGTTCACTGGCTGTTCAAACTGTTCTCTATACAGCCTCCAGTTAATCCAAAATGCGCTGCAAGAATTATTACAAGAACAAGAAAATATGAACACATAACCCCAGTTCTTAAATCTTTACACTGGCTCCCAGTTAAGTTTAGGGCAGATTTCAAAATCCTCCTTTTAACATATAAAGCATTAAATGGCCAAGGTCCGCTTACTTGTCTGAACTTATCATGACTTACAAACCTGAGCGCACATTAAGATCTCAAGATGCCGGTCTGCTTAGGATTCCAAGGATTAATAAAATAACAGTGGGAGGTCGAGCTTTTAGTTACAGGGCCCCTAAACTGTGGAATGGTCTTCCTGCTTCCATAAGAGATGCCCCTTCAGTCTCAGCCTTTAAATCCCGGCTGAAGACTCACTACTTCAGTTTAGCATATCCTGACTAGAGCTGCTGATTAACTGTACATACTGCATCTCTGTTGTTAGTCATTAGCACTAAAACATAAGTAACATGATAATTATATTTGAATACTAACCCTCACCTATTCTGTTTCTTTTCTCGGTACCCAAATGTGGCATTGGTGCCACGCCCACCTGCCAAGTTGTTTGCCTGCCTGTGGTAAAGTCATCCCTGATGGAGGATCACAGGAATCATGAGAAAGAGGAGTCCTTTCATCGGAGCAACGTTTCAGCCGTGGCATGGCCAAATGGGGAGGCAGCTAGATGGATGAGGTCTCCAGGACTCTAAAAATATCCAAACCTAATTATGTCATATCATCTACTGTTAAACCGTACTTCTAAAATTTTTATTATTATGCTGTCTTAAGGAATTGTTCTGTTCTGTGTATATTGTATTGTATTGACCCCCTACTTTTGACACCCACTGCACGCCCAACCTACCTGGAAAGGGGTCTCTCTTTGAACTGCCTTTCCCGAGGTTTCTTCCATTTTTCCCTACAAGGTTTCTATTGGGAGTTTTTCCTTGTCTTCTCAGAGAGTCAAGGCTGGGGGGCTGTCAAAAGGCAGGGCCTGTTAAAGCCCATTGCGGCACTTCCTGTGTGATTTTGGGCTATACAAAAATAAACTGTATTGTATTGTATTGTATTGTACTATCATCATCAAGTCCTTCCGTGAGAACCCTAAATCCAAAGAGGACTGTTTCATTTATGTTAGGTAGAATGCCCAGAGGGGACTGGGTGGTCTCATGGTCTGGAATCCCTACAGATTTTATTTTTTCTCCAGCCGTCTGGAGTTTTTTTTGTTTTTTCTGTCCCCCCTGGCCGTTGAACCTTACTCTTATTCTATGTTAATTAATGTTGACTTATTTTGTTTTCTTATTGTGTCTTTTATTTTTCTATTCTTTATTATGTAAAGCACTTTGAGCTACTGTGTGTATGAAAATGTACTATAGAAATAAATGTTGTTGTTGTTTCTTCTTTGCAGATCTCTTCACACTCTGTCAAGTAGGATGAAGACCATCAGTGGACAGTCAGAGAAATTTCTGGGCTCTGGTTGGGCCGCTTATTCTTCTTTCCGGATCTGGTCAACCACAGGACTTCCAGAAATTTGTAGCTACGATGGCTTAGTCTTTTGTTTTTTGGATGTCTTCAATTATACATGGATGGTCTGATGTGGGGCAGATCAGCAAGTGATTGAGATCCTGGACAGCCCTACACTCATAAGAATGTCTGCATGAGCTGATAGGAGACCTCATTTTCTGAAGGTTGGTGTTGAATCTTGACGGACCAACTCTAATATGATTTAGGTTTCTCTACAATGCATAAAGCAGATGGCTGGCAGGGGCAAATCTGGGTTGTCCAGTTTGCTCTTCTCACTTGGCTATTCGGTTCTCCTCCCGAGTTCCTTTCAAGATCCGAAGCTCTTCCTTGATCTGAGCCATCGTGAGCCATCGTGGCTGGGACACTCCCACTCCTGTGTTGTCTTTGCTTTGTCTTGTTGAAAGGTGACTCTCTGGGTCCGGTCTGAAGGACTGAGGTGCTCTGGAGCAGGTTTTCCTTACTCTGCTTTGTTTGACTTTCTCATAACCCTGGTTGGTCTACTGGTCCCCAACCTACAAATTCCGTGTAATCTTATGGGTGTTCATAATGGGACCGTGCCAGAGAAGCACTGCCATCTGTCACACTGGGGAAGGAACTGCTCTGGACGGACAGTCTTCTCCAATCCATCCATTAATCTTTCACACCAACTGGGAAAATAACTGAGAACCAGGGTTATACCATCATTTATAGTGTCTATCCATTAAGGACTTCCAAATGGATGGGAATCACCCCTCATCCCAGTCAGGGTGCCAGTCCATCCATAAGGGCGCTTACAGGGTATTTATGTGTTGTTATTATTTAAAGTTATTTCTTAAGTCAGTAATTCTATAATAATATTCTGTCTACTAAATGTTTTACTATTGCTTGTTCATTGTGGGAGGAGTCCCAGGAGGCGGGGCCAAATATGGCTATATAAGTAAGCTGAGAAGGCTCAGCAGCAGAAGATCATTCGTTTTCTGTGAAGTTTGTGAGGATTGCTGTTTTTAGTGGTTGGATTTTGTGTTTTTTTGATTATTCTTTTGTAGTCGGTTTACTCTTTTTGTGGATTTGTTTGCCTGCTCAGGATTTCCTTTTGAGGCAACTGCTGGGCATCTTTCTGCTCTGTTGAGCTTTTCTTTGCATTTTTATGTTTTCATCCAATAAATCCTTGATTTATAAAGTTTACAAAATACTTCCCCTTTTTACTTAAACTGAGGGTTTATGGTGATCCTCCTCTTGTTGGGCTCTTTGCTATATTTCTAGTTGTTCTGACAAGCCTGCAGTATTAAGAGTCTGGCTGAGATCAGGCGAGCCTCTGCTGGGCAGACCTGTTAGGATTCTGGCCTGCTCCCTTGCTTGTTTAAGGAGGCCTCACACCCAGTTTACCATCATGGAAATGGTGGAGTGCAGCGCCTCAGATGCTCTTTTAATTCCAATCTGTGCGTCACTCTTTGACTCTCGCTTAACCCACCTCTGCTCCAGCTGTAGGATAAAATCTGGAAACAGTTGTAATATATCCTAATTGTGTAATTCGTCTTGGAAAAAATGTCAGTGAAACTGTATAATAATAGTAATACTACTACTACTAATAATAACAATAAGTGCAATGATAAGTACTAAGAGAGATTTGGGAATTTCCAGTTGCAGATTATTTTCTTCTCTCAAATGCATTTTAGAGCTTTTTGGAGCTGAAGCAGCAGGCCAGGTGGTTGTACTGCCTGGATCATGTTAGGAAGAGACAGCGAGGGTCTGAACCAAAAATAATATTTGAGATGGAATGAGTAGGAGTTTAAAAAAGTAAAAAGCTTAAAGTGGTAAAGTGGCAGCACTCAGAGTCGAGGACAAGCTGCACTGACTCAACAAGAGACAGTCAGGGGGATCAGAAGGCTGAGCCAAAGTCGTTGATGAAAACCTAATTGATCTGTTGTCACATTTAAATGCTAATCAAAAATCAAAAACCTTAATGAAACAAATCTGTTAACCAGGAAAAAAAAATCATCAAACATCATCTTATCCTAAACTTGGATACCCTGGACACGCATACTCAGCATTAATCTTTGCAGAGCACTGTCTATTGGAATGTGTTTTTTCAATGCATGTGGTAATAAAATGCATTGCCTTTGTCATTCCAACAGATGGTGCATCACAAACACTTATACTAATAAAATACAGTACTACACATGTTTGTGATGCATCATCTGTTGGAAAGATAAATGCAATGTATGTGTCTCTGCCATATGCCATTTAATATGGGATTCATAAAAGCAGTGTTAATGTTTGTGATGCATCATCTGTTGGAATGACAAATGCAATGTATATGTCTGTGTGATATGACATTTGGTAGGGGATTTGTAAAATCAGTGTTAATGTTTGTGAGGCACCATCTGTTGAAGTGACAAAGAAATAGTAACTGGAATGACATACAGACACCATTTATTTAAGGTGGGTGGTTCATATGTTTATGTAATTTATGTTAATACTGATTTTTTTTATTTTTTGTATCCATATACCATGTATCGTTCTCTGATATTCCTTACATTTTTTGGTGGAATCCCAAGGCGGTGGGGCCACCCTAATGATTTAAATTCAGGCGAGTCTCTTTCCAGTTCATTAATTGCTGTTGGAGTTGTAAGTGTTGCTTTTCTTTATTCTACTTTCTGGATTTCTTGCTCTGTTTTTGGGTTTTCTAAATATTTAATTTTTGTATCTGCCTTTTTTCGGCAAATGTTTGCCTTTACTTTGCCCTTTTGACATTGTGTGCTTCTTTTTGTGATGTTTAGATACATATCTTTATTTATGAAGATCTTCTACTTGGATTTTCTTTAGAAGCCAAATTTTGCTTTACATCTTATCTCCCTTGAGAGAAATCCTTGGGATCTCTCTGTGTTTCAACTAAAAAAACTATTTTCTCCATTTATGGGCCTGTGTAGGCCAAAGCCTGCAGTTAGTAGCTGGGGGCTGGCTGGCTTTGTGGTGAGTCTATGTTGGACTTTTGTGGGACCTTTTGATGGCCTCAACCCATTTTTGCTATGTTCCTGGCTCCTGTTCATGCCACAAGTCACTCCCATGGTGTTCTGATTGCTCTGACATGACAAACTAACAAAGGGGTGAGGCCTGCAACATAACCTACAAAACAAACCTCACCACTGAGCCATACCCGACCCCAGGAAAACAGGAGGCTGACAAGGCCTTAAAAGGGTGGTCAGGCTTTTCAATTCAAAACAACAGCAAAAAGTCCCTAAAAACCTTAAAGTATGCCTTACCATAAGGAGAACTACAAAAACCCTGGCTGGAGAAGACAGAAGTCCAAAAATAGTTTTTTTTTTTTTTTTTTTATAAAAGAGCATAAAATAATAAATTGAAATAATAAAATAGAAAATAATAATAAAATAGAAAAATCCTCAAAACTGAGCAGCTCAGGGTAAAATGAATCAGTTTGCTCGTCTCTGATTTGAGACACCATAAGGATGTCACGTTCCATTCAAATGCTGATCTTCTCGGACACTGGGCTCGCTTGACTGATTCATTAGGTGGAGAATGGACTCCAATTACAGCTGCAAAAGGTTCATCAAAAGAAGGCCAAACTGACAATTCAAAAACTCCACTGAACTCCAAACACTGCAGCTGACTCCGCCCCTCTGGGCTACTTATCCAGATGGAGGGAGGAGCCAGCAGCAGTGACATCAGTGTGTGGCCCCACCCCCAAGGGCTCTACCTACAAGGTGCTTGAAATGGCCCTGCGTTTAGTGGGGTAACGTGTCATTAACGAGTAAACAACACAACTCACAGAAATAAGAACATAAAAAAATAATAACAAAAGCAACAATAAAACAGAAAAGATGCATAACTCCTGGTTGTAACAACCTCATAGAGAATCACAAGCAGTAAACAAACCTCAGAGCACTCCATTGTGCTGAAGCACTGCCAGATGAGACCACCGCTCAAGAGTGGCACTGGTCCCAAAGTACAATTGTGAGTCACATTGTGCCCTGGCAAGGCAAAGAAGATTCTGTCTGCAATTTGGTCCATTCAGACCTTTGCCATGATTATACATTATGATGGACGGCAGGGACGTCCCAGAACGGGAAGAAGGGAGAAAAGCAGCCTTTTCGGGACACTGCCTCCCTCGGGACGCTAGGTGGCAGCTCCCCTGGACGACAATGGTTCCCCGGATTCCCTCAGGGCATCCTGGGACATGGAGTCTGTTTCTTCAGCCCTGTTGGGTGCCGTGGGTGCCGCCAAGGGAAGCTCACAAACAACCCGGGGATTCCTACTGTTACTATGACCCAGAAGAACTTCGGAGGCACAAAGACAGAAGCCCGCAGTACTTCCGGGCTATTTGAGAACTGAGGATGTGACATTGACCCGGAAGAGAAGAAGGAGTACTGGAGTAGTCATGGACTATAAAAAGGACTATAGGAAACCCAGCAAGGAGAGGCCGAGTTGGGTGGTAGTGTGATGGAGTGCTGGGTGGAGAGGAGGATTGTGATTATTGTGATTATTGAATTGTGAATTGTGGAGTGTGCGGTGCTTTGTGTACTTTATTTAAGAAAAATATTAAAATTATTCTTGGTGCTTTTAAACATGTGTCCCGGACGTCTGTCTGGTGGGTTCCACAGGGCAACAGCGCCTCTAGCGTCCACAACATTCTGTTTCTTTCTTGGCTACTTTTACGCTTGAATTACAATTATAATTATAATATTGCACTCTCTTCCACTGAATATATGGTTACCATATAGTAAATAGTCTTTTCTATTTTTTCCAAAGGGGACTGTTTCACATCATACCCTTGGTTTATTGTATTAGGATTATCCTATCATACATTATCTGCTTCTCCATGGTACTGTTTAACATCATTCCTTGGGTTTATTCTTTTGGGACTGCATAAAATTATTTTCGATGTTTATAGTATTTCGACTGTATTACTAACAGATGGCTCTACTTTAATCTTTTCTACACCGCTGCTGGGGGGCTTGTTTTGTTTTGGACGTGCTCTGTCTCTAGACATGTCAAGGGACTGGGATTCTGAAAATGAGGGTGTGGGAGAGAATTGGGGAGGAGAGAGAGCAAGCGATTTCTAATCTGTTCTTTCTACCCCCACAATTATAAGTGCCACAATAGGTTTTATTGCCATAACACCAGGGAAATTGGAAATTAAGGTTAAAGCTGTCTTATATAATAATGTACTACCTTAATTTAAGACTGTAAAATGTTAACAAAAGTTCACAAGCAATGTCTCTATGACCAAACTGTAAACTTTGTGAACTGGAATGTCAAAGGTCTCAATCATGAATTAAAGAGAAAGGAAGTACAGTGGTACCTCGGTATACGTCTGCTTTGGAATAAGTCCAACTTGGTATACGTCCTGTTTAGAGGCAAAATATTTTGCTTGGTATACGACCTTTGTTTGGAATACGACTCGTGTGCTAGAACAACACGTGAGGTATACCGGGCGCGCGCCTTCAAAAAAAAAAAGTTTTAACCTGTACAGTAATCCCTCGCTATATCGCGCTTCGGCTTTCGCAGCTTCACTCACAGATTTTTCGCTGCTTCGCGGGTTCTGTGGACAAAATGTCTTTTTACTTCCTGTACATGCTTCCTCAGTTGGTTTGCCCAGTTGATTTCATACAAGGGACGTTATTGGCGTATGACTGAGAAGCTAACCAATCAGAGCACGCAGTTAAGTTCCTGCGTGCTGAATGCAGTGTTAACCAGGAAGTCTCGTCTCGCTCATTCAGCATCAACATGTTTCGCTGTGTAAAGAGTTGTGCTCTTTTGTGTTTATCTTTGTGTGTAGTCAAGCCCTTCATTACGGCTCCAAAACGATCTGCTACTGCTTCAGGGGCCGTGTCCAAGCGCCAATGGAAGGTGTTAACGATTGCCGAAAAAGTAAACATTTTGGATTTGTTGAAGGCTACGATTCTTTTTATTTAAAAAGTAGGAAAGGAATATAAGATCTACGGCCGCAGTGTCCTTTTAACCAGAGTGCAAAATGAGTTGTAAGTGGATGTAATAAGGCAGTAGTCTGGATGGAATCTGCTTTAGGGATTTGGATTGAAGAAGAACAACGGCAGTGCTACACAATCGCCTGAAGAGGCTCCTTTAAGGGCTGTAACGCTCTCCTTTGTTATGCAGTAAAATTAAACTCATTGTTAAATGAAAATGACTTGTCCGATATTTCATCTAATTGCTTTTGTATTTATGTATTTTAGTATTAAGCAGTGTTTAAATTATTTTATACAACTCCATCAATGTATAATATGCCAATAACAATAGGATTTTGTTTTTCATGGGAACGAATTAATCATTTTCCCATTATTTCTTATGGGAAAAATTTGTTTGGTATAAGTCCTGTTTGGTATAAGTCAAAGGGTCTGGAACGGATTAAGGATGTATACCAAGGTACCACTGTATTCTGTCACCTAAATGGTCTCAAAAGCCAAGATGACATTTTTACAGGAGACTCACTTAATCAGCAAGGATCACTTTCAGTTACAAAGAGACTGGACTGGCCAAATATTCCACCACAGTTAGATAGATAGATAGATAGATAGATAGATAATGAAAGGCACTATATAAAAGATAGATAGATAGATAGATAGATAGATAGATAGATAGATAGATAGATAGATAGATACTTTATTAATCCCAATGGGGAAATTCACGATTATTTTTTTATTTTTAATTTTTAGATTATATAAAGAAAGATATACAAAGAAAACTAGAGGTGTGGGAATCGTAATACATAGGACCATTTCATATGTAATATCAGATGTAATATCTGGTCCTGATGTGATGGCGATGGTAATTTTATTAAATGTAAAGTGATTTTGATAAATATCTACGCACCCAATGTGGAAGCATAGAGACTTCATCCTTAACGTATTTGCATCCATTCCTAACGTGAACACTCATAAAATTATAATGGCTGGGGACTTTAATTGTGTTTTAAACCCAGACATGGACATATCTTCAGCTGCAGTGGTGATAACCTCTAAAATTGCAAAAACAATGGCACAGTTTGTAATCAATGATAACTTATCAGAGATTACTAAATTCATACTTAAGAGCATTTTCCTTCTTCTCATCAGTATATCATTGTTACTCAAGAACTTTTTTGCCCACAATCAAATCTTGCAAGTACAACACTATTGTTATGTCCAACCAGCCCCTATGATCATGGAGCTCACATCACTACACCCCACATACTCATCTTGCAGCTAGGATCTTAACCCCCCAACTGTACAGAATTTATATCCAAGCAAATTGATTGTTTTTTATAGACAATTACATCGTCAAAGGTCTTTGCAGGTATACTCTGAAAGCATTTTTTAGAGGACAGATTATCTCATATCGCTCCCACAAAAATAAATTGGAAACCAAGAAGGCCTCAGAGTTAATCAGTGAAATTACCAGAATAGATCGAGAACATGACAGGTGTCCAAAAGAGAAACATCAGGCTTTGCAATCACAATTCAACCTCTTGACAACAAAAGAAACAGACCAACTCATTTTTAAATCGCCACATCATGACTATGAACACAGAGAGAAGGCTAATAAGATCTTAGCTGAACAAAACCACAATCAGGAAATGCAATAGCAGTAATCACCAACACTGACTGAGACAAAATCATCGTCCATAGAAATATGCACACAGTTAGAGAAGACTATACGTCCATATATTATACTCAGTTTAAAGAAGACAAAACTCAATCTAATGTGTTTATTTGACGCATTACAGATACCACATCCAGGATACTCTCAGTGCAGCAGAACTGGATAAACCTCTGAAAAATCTTAGAATTACTAGACGCTACAAACTCACTTCCGAGTGGGAGAGCAGCAGGCCCTGATGGCTACCCTGCTAAATTTTATTTAAAAACAATTCAATTAAGTCAGCTCCCCTTTTATTAGCGACGCTTATAGAAGCCAGAGACACTAAAATTCTACCTCAAACCTTTTGCCAAGCATTAGTTACCATCTTTCACTACAAAAAATAAAGGATTTATTACAATGTGCATCATACAGACCAATCTCACTTCTGAATACCCATGTTAAAATACTCTCCAAAGTTTTAGCAAGAAGGGCTGATTCAGAATTACACATAGGAAGTGAAAATGTGAGATCTGAATACATAAGGGAGGTCTGAAAATTGAGAGTCCTCCTTATAAGAATAATTTAGGAGTCACAGTGGACTCGACACTATCAACTGCCAGACAGTGTTCAGAAGCCATTAAGAAGGCTAACAGAATGTCAGGCTATATAGCGCCCTGATGTGTGGAGTACAAGTCACAGGAGGTTCTGCTCAAACTTTCTAACACACTGGGGAGGCCTCATCTGGAGTCCTGGGTGCAGTTTTGGTCTCCAGGCTACAAAAAGGACAAAGCAGTGCTGGAAAAGGTCCAGAGAAGAGCGACTACGCCGATTCCAGAGCTACAGAGGATGAGTTATGAGAAAAGATTAAAAGAGCTGAGCCTTTACAGTTTAAGCAAAAGAAGATTAAGAGGTGACCTGACTGGAGTGTTTAAAATTATGAAGGGAATTAGTACAGAGGATCGAGACGGTGACTTTAAATGAGTTCATCAAGAACACGGGACACAGTTAGAAACTTGTTAAGGGTAATTTTCACACAAACATTAGGAAGTTTTTTTTACACAAAGAACGATAGATACAAAGGCGAAGTACTGACCTTTCTTCTTTTGTTTCCCTAGAAGGACCGAAATGCCACCGCCATAGACGTACCCGGAAGTCTGCAACTCCCTCCAGCTTCCGGGGTCCTTTCTAACCTCCGGCCCCCCAAAGATGACATCATTCTTCCCATCACTCAACGCTGCTCTCTCCCTCATTTCCTGTGCACCCTTATAAATGTCCGACCTGCTTCATTTTGACTGTCTGTTGTACTGGCTAGAAAACACTGACTAAACCCGAACATTTTTTTGTCTTTTACAGTATACAGGGCTTAAAACACCCCAAACCTTTATGCTTGTCTGTGCTTTTATTACACACTATGGGTCATCTCTGCATCTAATTCTCCATCTTGGTCTACTTCTGATCCAAGATTTTTAAACTTCTCCGCTCTTTTGAAGGGCTCCCCCTGCAGGCTAACTTCTGAATCCTGATCACCATTAAACCTCAGATATTCTGTCTTCTTCTTCTTCTTCCTATTTATCTTCAGTCCTCTGTCTTCCAAAGCCCTTTTCCATTCTTCCAACTTCCTCTTTTCTGGTGCTGCACAACACAATGCTATTAGCTCAAAGCTCACACTTTTATCCCATGACTCAACACATCCATAAGCAGATGAAGAAAGTAAGGACCTCAAGAAGACCCCTGGTGCAGACCTCCACTAACAGGGATCTTCTCTGTTACCCCAACATTGCTTGTAACCCTCCACAGTTTCCTGGAACCTCCTCACACACTTCTCTGGTCCTCCTTTCTCTCTTGTGCACTTCCAGACCTTTTGATGTGGCACCTTCTCTAGATCCACAACCACCATATGCAAACCTTTCTATTTTTCTCAATGTTTCTCTATGAGTTGTCTCAATGCACAGATTGAATGAGATGTTCCTCTCCCTGGCATAAAACCAAACTGCTCCTCCACTGTGGTGGTCTCTTATCTGAGCCTCCTCTCTATAACCTTTTCCCATTTTGTTCATTGTGCATGTCTTCAGCTTTATCACTTGATAGTTTCCAAAGGGGCGGCACGGTGGTGCAGTGGGTAGCGCTGCTGCCTCGCAGTTAGGAGACCTCCCTGCGTGGAGTTTGCATGTTCTCCCCATGTCTGCGTGGATTTCCTCCTGGCACTTTGGTTTCCTCCCACAGTCCAAAGACATGCAGGTTAGGTTCATTGGCGATTCTAAATTGTCCCTAATGTGTGTGTGTGTGTGTGTGTGTGTGCACGCCCTGCGGTGGGCTGGTGCCCTTTCAGGGGTTTATTTCCTGCCTTGCACCCTGTGTTGGCTGGGATTGGCCCCAGCAGACCCCATGACCCTGTAGTTAGGATATAGCGGGTTGGATCATGGATGGATAAATGTCACCCTTCTCCCTATAAATGGGTCCAATCCCACTGTTCCTCCACTCTCCTGTTCTTTGATCTTCTGCCTTCTACCAGGTCATTAATTATCGGAATTCCCCTTAAAATTCCAGGAGATGTTTGCTCCTCCATGGGAGACTCTGGAGCCCAAAGGGCTTTGCTCCACTGCCACACTCCAGGCCTGCACACGTCTGTCTTTGCTCTTTATGCAGGAATCATGAATCTGATTAGGAAACAAAGACAGAGCTACGAAAACCAGTGAAGACGACCCAATCTTAAGGAAGTGAATTTTTAGCAGAATAGACACAGATGAGTCATATAGAAATTTTGGCCAAACTTCAAATTTTATTTATGACATTTAGAAAGTTCACAAAGTCAAGTGTTACAGCATTAGAAACAAAAAAAAACAAAACAAAAAAAAAAAAAGAAACATGACATGTACATTTTCAGCACCACTGAGCACCAGAAGCTCTTAAAGTAACATGGGGGATAGCGGACCTCTAAAGTCGATGTCTGTTAATCTGTCTTTGGGGCTGTCATTAAATAGCAATTGGTGTAGGTGGAAATGAAAATAAGATTAAAAACAGATCAGACACAGCTACTGACAGGAAATGTGCCAACTTTTTATTACAAACAGATTCAGGCGTACTTAATAAATAATTCTAAATTGCGCTGCCACATCGGTAGACGGGACGATGGCTTCTTCCTTCTGAGGAGGTGTGCACGTCTATGCCCCATACCAGTCATTGCTAAAGTTTGTAAAGTTCATATTTTCATGAGGTAGCTATGTGCACATTTGGGTAAAACCTACAAAACGCTCGGGCAGCGACGTACCTCGACGAACTGAAGGCACGCAGTGGGGGGAAAAAACGAGGGGGACCTCAGTTAGGAGTTACGGACGCAGTTAATGAAGATGACGATGTGTGCGAGTTGGGATTCCTTTTCCTTCTTCTTTTCTTTGTCTTTTATTCATTTCTTTGGATATATTGTTTATTTTTGAACAGTTTAGCCTTAGTTTTGTTTGCCTCCGGTCGTCTCAATTTTGTGTTCCGGTAGCCCTTTCGCGTCTTTTGTACCCATGGAGAGCGACCCTGGAGGTTACACGAATTACGACAGGGTAAAAATCAAGACGATGGGACTTCAATTGTCTGACGTGGATAGATTCCAAATAAATCCTGTGCACGTTTGCTTTCTCATTTCCTTGTTTGACTTCATGGTCTCTAACTTACTGCCTCTGTTTTCTATTACGGCCCCTCTCCGTTTTTTGGTTGTGATCTCCTGTCTCTCCTGGTCGATCCATTCCACCTGGTTGTATCCCAGTGCCACCTTATCAGGCCTGGTATTGTTGGCATGGTGTTCTGTTGCTTCTGCAACATCATCAGAGTTGTTGATCTGTGGTCATAAAAGATCTCAGGGCATCTTTTGTAAAGAGTTGGGTGTTTCCCGGTGTCCTGGCTAAATTGCCCATTCACCGTCAACTAATCAGCTTTAAGGTTAGTTGGCATCACTAGGGGCGGGGATTTGGGCAGGTGTGGAGGGAAACGAAGTACAAAATAAGCTCAAATTTTTTTGGTTGAATGGGCAGACAATCCTCCTAGGTGGGCACCCACTTAACCCCCCCATGTCTACCTTTAAGGTCATACAATTTTGGGGAGGACATGATGGCGGGCGTATTTCTGTATCATTTGAGGTTTGGCGTTTTTTTCACAATTCTTCAGTTATCTACTTTTCATTGTTCTGCTTCACACTGCTTTTTACTGATTGGTTGGGAAGAATTTAGAAGGTTTCTTTAGTGGCTTGTCATTGGCTTTTTGACCCTGACTAAGTAAATTTTATGAAAATAAGCTAAAACCATGAAATGTGTAGTAATGTACTGTATCTGGCAAAGCATTTGCTGTATTTAAAGTAAGGCCTCCTGATTGTTTCTTCCTCTACAGCGGCATTCATCCTGAGTGGAAAGAAATCCCAAGTGAATTTGCGTTTGTCAGTGTTAAAGGATAGCGGGCACTGCTCACTGTTGTACTAAATGAGATAACTCTACCCACGATACCATATAAATATATTGATTTTGGTATACGTTATAAAACAGAACAGAAAAGAGAGTAGTAATAAGATGAACTCATTTGGCATCGTCTGTCTAATTGTTATTCTTACTGCAAGATGTGGATGTTATACCCTTGGGGAAATCACTGAGCCGGTGGCAATGTTCAAATTTCTAACGTGAATGAGAAAACCGCCTTCGAAAATACAAATCCAGTTGGATAAAACAGTTAAAGGGAAACGGGGAATCTGCTTGATTGTATTACTTCCAAAAAGATCCGACAATCCTAGTGCAAGTTGTACATGCCGTCCGTCAGGAGGGGTGCTAGCCGGCTCTCACACACAGGGCTTCACATTCCCGTTGGGTTTCAAATCGGTTCTTATTTCCGTCGCAGCCACCATACCAGAAGCGAGTGCAGGCGTCTTTCTCTGCGTCGTAGTACCACTTGAGGCTGTACTTCCGACAAGGTCCTTCATCCCGCTGGAGGGCGCACACATCTGTGAGGATACAAGAAAAGAAAGGATGAGCGAAAGCAGTGAAATCAGGCGTAACGCAGTGGACGGCGGGCCTTCCGGGTGGGGGATAATTCTGTCTGCTTATCTCAGTTATTTCTGAACTTCATTTGAGCTTTTAGAGTTTGCACGTTTTGAGGCGTTACATTTCTTGCTTTCTCTTGCTGGTGTAACAGAAGATTTTAATAAAATGGCAGGCAGACACGTCAGTAAAGTTTGGGGAAGAACTGGGTTTGCACCCATGTGGGCTATCTATCCATCCATCCACTATCCAACCCACTATATCCTAACTACAGGGTCACGGGGGTCTGCTGGAGCCAATCCCAGCCAACACAGGGAGCAAGGCAGGAAAAAAACCCTGGGCAAGGCGCCAGCCCACCGTTGATCTGGGCTATAATCCAATATAATATTTCAAAATTTTTTTTTTGACTTTGCCCCTTGTTTTTTGAAGCACAATTTACATTCCTTTGAAGTTTTATTTTTCTTTTATGAAGAATTAGTTTCTTCCAATTATTTTAAGTTTTAGTTTCATGTTTTGGCTGTTGAAATCAATTCCCGTTTTACCTCTACGTCATTTTGTGTTTTAATGAGTGCCTCAACTTTGTCAAGGGTTTGCCTGCCTGCGCTATGGTGTTGATGCGCACCGACAACCAGAAGTAGGTGGCATGTGACGTCACTTTTGCAAAAGTATGAAGGTCAGCAGCCTTGCAGTATGCTGTTGTCCAAGATTACGGATGCAAAACAAAAATTCTGGTGCCACTTTTGAGTTGCCCTTGAGATTTGTTAGGGATGCAGGACTCCAATGAATGTGAAAATCCGTGAATACATTTAGGGTCCCCCAAACCTCACCGCCTTATACTGTGCTGTTGACCTCAAGCCATACCAATAACATACTGTGGACCATCCAGCCAATGCTAGACAATACAGGATACTGTATGAAACGGTTATACCCTTTACTGTACTGTACAGCAGCAGGTATACAGGTGCATCTCAGTAAATTAGAATATCATCGAAAGGTTCATTTATTTAAGTAATTTAATTCAAAAAGTCAAACTCATATATTATATTGATTCATTACACACAGAGTGATATATTTCATTTATTTCTTTTCCTTTTGCTGATTATGGCTTACAGGTAATGAAAACTCAAAATTCAGTATCTCAGAAAATTTGAATATTACAAAAGACCAATTAAAAAAATGATTTTTAATACAGAAATGTTGGCCTTCTGAACAGTCTGTCCATGGCCGCACTCAATACTTGCTCGGGGCTCCTTTTGCACGAATGACTGGATAAGCGTGGCATGGAGGCGATCAGCCTTTGGCACTGCTGAGGTGTTATCAAAGCCCAGGATGCTTTGATCGCGGCCTTCAGTTCAACTGCATCGTTGGATCTGCTGTCTCTCATCTTCCTCTTCCTCATAGATTGTCTATATGATTTAGTTCAGACGCGTTTGCAGGCCAATCAAGCACAATGACACCCCGGGCATTAAACCAGCTATTAGTATTTTTGGCAGTGTGGGCAGGTGCCAAGTCCTGCTGGAAAATGAAATCCGCATCTCCATAAAGCTTGTCAGCAGAGGGAAGCATGAAGTGCTCTCAAATGTCCTGGTGGACGGCTGTGCTGACTTTACGCTGACTTGATAAAACACAGCAGACCAACACCAGCAGATGACATGGCTCCCCAAATCATCCCTGACAGTGGAAACTTCACACTGGACCCTCAAGCAACTTGGACTCTGTGCCTCTCCACTCTTTCTCCAGACTCTGGTACCTCAATTTCCAAATGGATCTGAAAAGAGGACTTTGGACCACTGAGCTGTTAACAGTCCAGTCCGTTTTCTCCTTAGCCCAGGTAAGACGCTGCTGACGTTGTCTCTGGTTCAGGAGTGGCTCGACACAAGGACTGTGACAGTTGTAGCCCACGTCCCCGATACGTCTCTGTGTCTGGTGGCTCTTGAAGCACTGAATCCAGCGCAGTCCACTCCTTGGGAATCTCCTCTGAATTCTTCACAATCCTCTCAAGGCTGCGCTTATCCCTGTTACTGGTGCACCTTTTCTGCCGTCACATTTTTTCCTTCCATTCAACTTTACATTGATATCCTTGGATAAGGCACTCTGTGAACAGCCATCTTCATTAGCAGTGACCTTGTGTGGCTGAGGGTCTCAATGACTGTCTTCTGGACGACTGTCAATGATTGTGTGGCCTACTGGACCAGACTGAGAGACCATGTCAAGGCTCAGGATCCCTTTTTCTGTTGTTTTGGGTTAGTTAGCTGAGTGGAGTGGGACACCAGGAGTCTACAATATGGAACTTTTTCACAATCTTCTAATTTACCGAGATACTGACTTTTGTCACGTCCGGGCTCGGATCTATGGCTGAAGACCTTCATGAGCCTGACCCCTTTGATGTCACTTCCTGTCTTCCCCTTTAAAAGCCTCCACCTTTTCCCTATTCCCTCAGTTCTGTTTTGGACTCGGTTTTGTGCACATCAGTGCTGTATATAAATTTTATGACTTTGTAGCCAGGATACTAATTATACGGGTGGCTGCCCCAAACCTTTCTATGTCTCAGAGTCACGTTTGTGACAATCTATAAATTAACAGAATCAACAGTTCAGGCTGAAACACACACACACACACACACACAAAGGCAATACTCCTACAGCACGATTACAGTATTACTCTGGACATTGAGAGACCCCTGGCCTCATGAAGCTATGATGATAATGAGTGGGTGCTGTTAAAGAAAGTAAACCCGACGGGGTCTCTCACCCCTTCCCATCGTTGGTACTAAATGGGCAAAGGTAAAAGTGTGCTCATTCCATACACGAGTTACGCGTGCCCCTTAAAGTCCATGGCATATGCGCACAGGGGCACCATTCATGCTATTAAGGGCTGGCGCACTCTGAACACTGAGGGGGATAAAAACAGATCGTCAAAATCAAATAATACAGCCAGCTCACTATGGACAATGAGGGGCGACATAAGTCAACCCTGCCTAGGGCTCCAAAAGGGGCTTCGACTGGCATGGACTACGGTGTTATTCTCTCGGTAAAGACAGCAGGTTTATTATTCCAAGTGAGCATGTAGCGGTGCCACATTTGGGGTTTGCATTCTCCTAGAAGTCAGGGTTTGCGAAAGTCAGTGAAAATCCTAGCCGATGTCGGATACCACAAACATAGAGTGTTATGGAACAGACGTCACACAGCGCTGACTCAAACGCCGCCATGAGATCACTGATATTTATCTCCCAAACCCAATACTTTACCTTCATTTGGTGCCCTCTCTTCTTTGGTGCCTTGGAGTGCTGCTGGAACAAAGCAAAGTACACATCGTTTAAAAATCTTGGATAAATAAAAATCTTGCAGTGGGTAGCAAAGGAGACCCTGCCATCTCTCACGTCAAGACTAACTCCTTTGATTTCAGAGAGCTGAAGCTTATCTGAGGAAAATCCACCCCCCAAAAAATGGGAGGCCAACCCATCACAGGACCAACACCCCCGACCCAAATGTAGAGAAAACAGTCCATCCAAAACCACACATCTGTTGGATGTCAGAGGAGACCATAAACCCAAGAAAAGCCCACAGGGAGAGCAAACAGGCACCACATTGAACCCAGCACAATTCAAGAATGCAGAATGGAGGCAAAGAGAATGCGACCGGCTAAGCCTGAGCGGAAACGACGCTGCCTTCTGTGTCGGTTTGTTTTGTAGAGCGTCTTGTGACGGCACTCTGCATCGAGGGGGCACATCAGAAGACAACCTGCGCTTTCTTCAGGACACGTGAAGAACACACTGACACTGAGCAAGTCAAAGAGGTGTATTGAAGACCTCAAACGTTCTGCAAAGTCCCTCATTGGGTGGTTAGCACTCACATCATGGGTTTTGTGGACAGTTTTTATCTTCAGGTCATAAGGCCACTCATTATGAAACTACATAATAGTCATGGAAACCAAGGTCAGGCTGGCATCTTATCTGCATTGGGCAGTGCTTCCTTACCCAGCCAGGAAGCCTTCACAATGGAATGACACCAAGAGACAGGCATCACCGTCAAACAGCGGCTAGTAAGAAGGGCAAGTGCCAGATCTTTATAAAATAAAAAATGGATTCTTCACAAAAAGGACACCAGTCACCATGAAGCTCCATGGAATGGAATTGCCTGTAGAAAAGTCTCCAAACAGAATTCCAAAGGTGAGGCCGAAAACAGACCAGGAAGTCAAAAAATCAGAGATACAATGATTCAGAAAATTCACAATAAGCACAAGGGCACTCAACGACTACCTGACGTATTCACTATGAACCTCCAGGAATTGTGGGCAGGACTGTCTTTATAGCATTATAAGCCCCCGGGCAAAGCAGTGCACTGTGGGGACCCTACCTACACAACCACTCAGCAAGTCACAACATACAGAGATTAGCATGGGGCCCTGGGTAACTGCTCAACGTGCCCATGCCTATCTATCTATCTATCTATCTATCTATCTATCTATCTATCATATAGTGCCTTTCATATCTATCTATCTATCTATCTATCATATAGTGCCTTTCATATCTATCTATCTATCATATAGTGCCTTTCATATCTATCTATCTATCTACCTATCCATCCACCCAGGACTGTCTTAACAGCATTATAAGCCCCCAGGCAAAGCAGTGCACTGTGGGGACCCTTCCTACACAACCACTCAACAAGTCACAACGTACATAGATTAGCATGGGGCCCCCGGGCAACTGCCCAACGTGCCCATGTTTGAAGACGGCCCTCTATCTATCTCTCTATCATATAAGTGCCTTTCATATCTATCTATCCATCTATCCATTATCCAACCCACTATATCCCAACTACAGGGTCACGGGGGTCTGCCTGAGCCAATCCCAGCCAACACAGGGCGCAAGGCAGGAAACAAACCCCGGGCATGCGCCAGCCCACCACAGATCTATCTATCTATCCAGGGCCATCTTAGCAGCATTATAGGCCCCCAGGCAAAGCAGTGCACTGTGGGGACCCTTCCTACACAACCACTCAGCAAGTCACAACGTACATAGATTAGCATGGGGCCCCTGGGCAACTGCCTAATGTGCCCATATTTTAAGACGGCCCTCTATCTATCTATCATATAGTGCCTTTCATATCTATCTATCTGTGCCTGTGCGTTAAGACGGCCCTGACTGTGGGAGACTCTGCAGATGTAAGGGGTGGAGGGAGGGCAGTTCCTGGTGGTGATTGGCAGCTGGCCCCGCCCCCAAAGGACCAGCCACACTACACATTGCAAGAGCCATTTGCCAGTTACTTGGATCACGATAAGTTGATAGACGTATTTTGTTAGTGATGTCAAATGTTTGCATATAAATTAGTGTATAGTCCATGGGAGGTCCTTATAACCCCCCCAAGCTGAACTGAATCATTATATTTTAACTATTTCTTGTCCCTCTGATTGCAGATTGGTCTCAGTTAGTGACCCGCCTTGCCGTGTGTAAGGCATGGAGGGTACGCGGTTTCAAACTGTGCCTTGACGTGTTCAGTTGTATGTGCAAAGTCGTATGTTTAGAGCATACTGAACATGAAGTAAAGCAGAGAGAAATAACTCATCCTTAATTGGAGAAACAATTGAAGTTTAACAATTGAAGTTTTTTACTTTTATTCTACGTGTGTAACAACCTTTCTCTATTCTTGTGTGGACTGTTTGCTTTGAAATTTCACTAAACCTTTTTAAAACAAACTTTATTGGACTGAGAGATTTCTTTGGTACGCATTTGGCACATGCTTGATCCTGCCTTACTCACCAGCAGCTACACACATGGAACATTACAAAGGCAACTATACTGACATAAAACCAAAAATAAAGAATGATACACATAAATTACAAGGAATGAGTCAAAAATTAATCAAAAAGACATAATAGAAGAGCTTAATCCTAAGCCAGGCAGTGAACTTGATGGAAGATTTTAAAGTAAAAGGGATCATTCAGAACTGAAAAAAATGAAGAGTGAGCCGGGTCTTCAATTCAACAGCATGGTCTTGTGGGAAGAGGACTGATGACGAAATTCTTATTCTTATTATTCCTATTTAAGTAGCTTTTCTTTGAATAATCTTCAGGTGATCTATGTAATATTCATACAAGGGTAAATTAAAAAGTAAATGTAATTTGAAATTACGGAGTAACCACAACACACAGAGAAGCTGACACAGTACAACATGTTTGCAATGGCTTATGGGTAGTTTGAACAAAATCAGCACAGAGCAGTTAATCTAATTGAAGTTAAGGCCAAATGAACATGGACACTGTCCTTCAGTGTTGTTGAGCTTCTTCTGATAGACTTTGTGGTTCTGAAGAAGATTTTAAAAATATACGGGACCAGAAGGCTAACTTCGATTTTAAAAGATCAAAACTAGAAGTCATTAAAACCAAAACACCACACTAATTCAGAACTGAAAAATCAAAGTGAGGACTGGACACCAGAAACTCTAAGTGAGAGAGCTCACCACAAAGGGTTATTTCAGAACGTATCCGCAATCTCGGATGACCAGAAAGCACACGGAGCTGACCTGTACACTGTTGTGGTAATGGAATTGTGGAAGATTTTAAAGTAAAAGGGACCAGAAGGCTAACTTTGATTCCATAAGGTCAAAACTAGAAGTCATCAAAACCAAAACACTACGCTAATTCAGAACTGAAAAATCAAAGAGTGAGGCGGGTCTTCAATTCAACAGCATGGTCTTGTGGGAAGAGGACTGATGACGAAATTCTTATTCTTATTATTCCTATTTAAGTAGCTTTTCTTTGAATAATCTTCAGGTGATCTATGTAATATTCATACAAGGGTAAATTAAAAAGTAAAAGTAATTTGAAATTACGGAGTAACCACAACACACAGAGAAGCTGACACAGTACAACATGTTTGCAATGGCTTATGGGTAGTTTGAACAAAATCAGCACAGAGCAGTTAATCTAATTGAAGTTAAGGCCAAATGAACATGGACACTGTCCTTCAGTGTTGTTGAGCTTCTTCTGATAGACTTTGTGGTTCTGAAGAAGATTTTAAAAATATGAGGGAATAGAAGGCTAAATTCGATTCCAAAAGATCAAAACTAGAAGTCGTCAAAACCAAAACACTACGCTAATTCAGAACTGAAAAAATAAAGTGAGGACTGGACACCAGAAACTCTAAGTGAGAGAGCTCACCACAAAGGGTTATTTCAGAACGTATTCGCAATCTCGGATGACCAGAAAGCACACGGAGCTGACCTGTACACTGTTGTGTTAATGGAATTGTGGAAGATTTTAAATTATAAGGGACCAGAAGGCTAAATTCGTTTCCAAAAAGTCAGAACTAAAAGTTGTTAAAACTAAAACACTACGCTAACAAAAAGTTCCATTAGAGAGCTCGCTTCAGAGAGTTTTTTTTTTTTTCAGAACGTATCCGTAATCTCGGATGACCAGAAAGCACACGGCGCTGACCTTGGTAATGGAGTCGTCTGCCGTGCACTCTCGGTTATCATAGCATAGCAACTCTGTAGTAAATCAACCAACATGGTGCTGCGAGAAGACGTAGATTTAAATCTAAAGCAAATGTTACTCGCAAAACTGAAATCAGCAACACTGAAAACGAAACCATAAAAATAAAAGGCGAACACATTCTGTACACTTCCTGTAGTTCACTTCTGTTTGTCAGTTATTAATATAATAATCATAATGAAGTGTTACAGTAAATGATAGAATTATTAATAGTTTGTAATAGATGTGATGGATGGAGTGGCACACTGACCGGGATGGAGTGTTGTCTCATACCCAGCAGGAGGCCATTATGAAAGGAGAGCACAGATGGAAGTTCACCCCGGCGAGGATGGCTCCACGTTTTTATCCCAGTCTGGGAGAAAGAACAGTGAATGGACTGGGGGAGTGCGCATTTCACGAATACTTTGCCCCCCTGGAACGGCAGATGGCAGAGCTCCTCTGGTGAGGGCCCAGTCTGGACTTTCGCAGGGTTGTGTGAGACTCTGTCAGGGTACTTGGGGACTGCCAGAGGTTGCTGTCGGGAGAGGACATCCCTGTTTCAAAGAGCTTCTCCCAGACCTTGGTTGTAGTATGATGGATAAGGAAGTACTCGAGGGTCTAAGATAAAAGAGGCCGCCTCGCTTCAATCCGGAGTCGGAGTCGGGAGGTGTGGGACAAAGCTTGGCTGGGCCAGAGGGAAGGAGAAGAGTGACTGCTGTGCTGTGTAAATTGGAAGACAATGCCTGTGTAAGGTGTTCTGTTAAATTAAAGGGTTCTTGAACCTGAGACTTGCATCTGTTATGTTTTGGGATGTTGTTACACCCACTAGTGGTCACAATTTTTAAAAGCCAAAACAGATTCCTTCTTCTTAGAAGCAACTAACACTACTTAATAATGAGGAAATATATTTTTAGGGGGAGCAGATTTCCAAGTAATTCCATAAAGTTCTGTTATGTGCTGAAATTCAAAACTCTGCCAGGTGGCACAGACTTCACTGAGTGGCGTTCAGCCGAGTGGCAGGCAGGCCAGCAGAGAGTCAGTTCTGCTATATGAGACAGTAAAAACTGGGAAAGAAGAAACTCCTGGTGATCGAGAGCCAAGAGCATCACATCTCTATTTGCCGGTCTGTCATTTCTTCAGGAATCCTGATGCCCATTCAGCACAGCTGAGTATGACTGTACCAGAAACACCTGGGCATGTAAAAAAGTAAAAAGACGTCTTTACAAAGTCTAAAATGTTTCTTCATTTCAAAACAAAATGAAAGCTTATCTAAATTTATCGTCAAGACTGTCTGGATTTTGGAGTACAGTTTTTTGAACGTTTTCTTCAAGTTCCCTTCTTAATGTTGAAGCCCTTACTGTTCTTTTGTGGCGCAGATCAATTCATCTCTGGGTTACTGACCAGGGAAAGTCGAGCATCCTGGCTGATCTCTTGCCAACCCCAAGCTGACCTCAAGGTCTGGAGCAAAGATCCATCATCTTAGCAGTGTGGTGGGATCTTCTGTGCCCTCAACACACATTCTGACAGGAGGTCCCAAAATGCTCAGAAAGAGAACATCATACATGGAGGCACAATGAGATCCTTATGGAATCTGCCAAGTGGGTGGACTGACAGAGGGCACCAAGAATCACCACCTGAACTTGCCTGGTTCTTCAGGGAAGGAGATAAGTCTTCCTGTGCAACAGCACCCGTCAAGAACTCCTCCTCCATTTTGCATCATACCTCACTTTGGGAGATGCCAGTGGATTTGAAAAGGTTCGTCCTTCCAGAAGATAGTCGAGCTTACAGTTCCCTGGGATGAGAGGCTGGCCACATCTCACCAGCCAAATAAAGAAAGTCAATCATCAGGACTTGATCAATGAGGGTCTTATCAAAGGGTGGCAAAGTTGGTTGCTGTGGATTTCCAGCAAAGTCAGTGGGCTGTTTTTGTTCTTTTTACAGATCATCAGGATGGAACCCAAATGGTTACAGGTGACGGCTCACGTAGACCTTGCTGGACCACTCAGGTGATGCATTCAGGTTGAGACGCCCAGAGATACCTGCTAAAGATGAAGAAGGGTTTCCAAACCTAGCAGCACAATTCAAAGTAGTTCCCACAATTCCTGCTTGTAATGATGAATGTCAATTTTTGACTTTACTTATATTTATGACCGCACATTTGGTTATTAAAAATGATTTTTGATTGTTTCATCTCCATTTTGAGCTGCCACTTGTCGTGACGTGACTTATGTTGTGTGACTTGTAGGGGGCACTGCAGCACCCACCACCCACGACAAAAGTCCTAGGTTCAGATGAAAGGTTTTATTATGATGAATTACCTCAACAAAGGCCACTTCGTAATGACAGCACAAGCACAATACCCAACACTCATCTCTCTTATTCTTCTCCTTTCCTTCACTGCTCCAAGGAGAGCTTTGCCAGTCCTCCACACCCGACTCCAACACTTGGTGCAAAGCAGTGAGGCTCCATTGATCCAAGACCCGGTTGTACTTCCAATGTCAGGGAATTACCCGTGGGAAGCACTTCCATAAGTTCCATAAAGTAGGGGTTATGAACCCCCATCACCCCCTTGGGGGCACTTAGAGAACCCAAAATGGTTGCCCCACAGGACATTTCCAAGCATACCCTGTAGATGTCCAAACAGGTACCAAAGCCCAGGAATGTTTCCATCTAGAGAAAACCTACTATTGCTAAACCATCTCCCTTGCCCCTTCCATTACATTGGCCTTCCAGCCAGGTAAGGATCTTTGGTCCATCCAGGCCAGGATACCAGTGTATCCACTTTCAGCTGAACACCTCATGCCCACCTCCTGGCCAAGGTAGGCCATTTCTTGCCTTCCTACTTGCTTATTCAATAGGCTGGCCTCCCAGCCAGGTAAGGACCCATGTCTCATCCTGGTAGGGATGCCCGTCACTGCTTGGCATCTGTTACAGTTGCTATGGAGCACAGTCCTGGAAGTTACATGATTTGTCAGCATCTAAGTTTGCGGATAATCAAAAAAAAAAACTCCTTTGTTCGTGTGTAGCAGAAGTTCTTCTGTATGTAGATTTCCTGGTTCCTGACTTTTGGTTTCTGTTTTCCGCGATTTTTTTTTGAGATAAACAATATGGTGGACTGATTCAAGGCTTTGACCTCCTGGTTGGTTTATTTCCTTTCCCGTTTCAGTTCCTTGTACTCGGTTTGCCTTTTCCAATGCTAGGCATAGCAAAGCCCTCTTAATGTAATTCAGAGTTTATCCTGGTAGCTCTTGCTGCCAGAAAAGAACTACCCTGGATGAGATGCCAGCCCCATTTACACAAGGCCACCTTAGTGTCACCAGTTCATTTAACCTCCAGACCTTTGGGACTGAGAGATGGGAAACCCAGAAGGACATTGTCTTTGCACTTTAGTCAGTTCAGTTCCATGCTGATCACGTTTTGTCTGAGTTTGTTCTCTTAAACTTCCTTTAGTTTGGTTATACAGTATCTCATATAAAAAACATAAAATCCAGTAAATGGATAACCATATTTATATTTAAAAAGTGAAAACAGATCATGTTTTTCTTAAGTGTAAGAAAAAACAGTTATGGGAAAAGAGTTTGTATTTGGAGGGCAGATTTCCAAGTATTTTTAAAAGAATAATATTCTTCAGATATTCAAAGGTTTGCCAGGTGGCACTGAATTCGCTGAGTGCTATTCTGCTAAACTGCAAGGAATGCCCAAAGGTGTTTCAGTTTTACAGATTCACACAGTAAAAGCTCACCAAGAAAGACCCCCCAGCGGATCGGGGATCAAGAACACCACACTTCAAATTGAGTATCTGTCATTTATTCAGGAATGCTGGTGCCCGTTTCTCACAGCTATGAATGCATTTAATTTACCCGTTTGCACATTGGTATAATTCTGTACATGTTTTTATTTGAATGTAATAAATATTTTTGGATGTCTTTATCATTTTGTTTGGGAAGTTTAAACTATGATGGTCAGGTTATGAATAAGGCCGCATTCCTTTAAGAAGGCAGGCACAGTTATGGAATGCTCTCTGGACCCACTGGAGATGGAGGCGGAGGAGAAAATGAAGACAAACGGATGGCCATTATGAACAACGCTGCACTCCTTTAATGGGGGTAGTGACACCCTTTACATGTTCTACAGCTCTGTGATGGCCAGCATGGTATGCTGAGCTGGTAACACAGAGAGGCCCTATGAATCGTCAACCTGAATAAGAAGGCAGGCTCAGTTATGGGATGCCCTCTGGACCCACTGATGGTAGTAGAGAATCAAGTCAAAACTAATGGCCATTAGGAACAAAGCTGCACCAATTTAATGGGGGTAGTAACATTCTACAATCTAGTGACAACCAGCGTGGTGTGCTGGGCAGGTAACATCACTAAAAAGAGAGGCCCACCGAATCAACAACCTTCTTAAGAAGATAGGCAGGCTCAGTTATGGGAAGCTCTCTGGACCTGCTGGTGAGAGTAGAGAATCAAATCAAAAGTGATGGCCATTATGAACAACACTACACTCCTTTAATGGGGATAGTGACATCCTTTACATGTTCTATAACTGTGATAGCCAGCGTGGTATGTTGAGCTGGTAACAGAGAGAGGCCCACTGAAACAACAACCTGAATAAGAAGGCAGGCTCAGTTATGGGAAGCTCTCTGGACCCGCTGGTGAGAGTAGAGAATCAAATCAAAACTGATGGCCATTAGGAACAATGCTGTACCTCTTTAATGTGGGTAGTGGCATTCTACAATACTGTGACAACCAGCATGGTGTGCTGGGTAACCTCATTGAAAAGAGAGGCCCACTAAATCAACAACTTTCTTAAGAAGATAGGCAGGCTCACTAATGGGAAGCTCTCTGGACCCGCTGGTGAGAGTAGAGAATCAAATCAAAAGTGATGGCCATTATGAATAACACTACACTCCTTTAAATGGGGGTAGTGACATCCTTTACATATTCTATAACTCTGCGTGGTATGTTGAGCCGGTAACACAGAGAGGCCCACTGAAATGACTACCTGAATAAGAAGGTAGGCTCAGTTATGGGGGGCTCTCTGGATCCACTGGTGATAGTAGAGAATCAAATCAAAAGATATGGCCATTAGGAACCAGCTGCACATTCTCTCTGTGACAGACTGGCACGGAGTTTTATATCTCAGTCAGAGTTCCTCTCCCTTGGCTGGTGTGTTTGAATTGTTGTTCTATGTCCTTTATGTTCTTTGTTCTGCCATTTTTTATGTTAATGTCACTCTTATTGATCACGTGCATTATTCGTTGTTTTTGATTTAACCATGTATGTAGGCTGCTTGTGTGGGTGGTCCCCCCAAAAAGCAGAGCCACCTCCAAATCCCCACCAGATGCTGCCCTCTCCCCTATTTATCTGGAAGGTCTCCCACAGTTCCTGGTGGTTCATATCAAATGAGCTTAGGAGTGGTGAGTTTTTGTGTTTGTGCTAAGTGATTTATTGCATTTTCTTGACCTACTGCTCTTTTTTTTGACTTTCCTTGATATTTTGTATTGGGATTTTATTTGCTTTTGCATTTACTTTTAACAAACATTTTCAACATTTTGTGCTCTTCAGAGCTTCACATTATTACAGAGCGTTTTTCTGGTGAAGAATAATTATTTTTATATTACTAGCGAGGTTTGAGGCTTTCCCCCTGATTTTCGGGACTACGTGCTTTGAGACCCTGTAGTGTTTGGGACCCCGGGCTTATAACACTGCAGAGTTTTAGCCAACAAATCATTTAGCAGAAGTGTGTCAAGAAATGTGATGGGGACTCCTTTATACCAAAAGCAGTACTGCTGTATAGCGCCTCACTGTGTCTCCTATCTACCGTTAGAGAAGTCAAAGGTTTTCTTCTTCTTGTCGGTCTTTACCTTTGTTTGAAGAGGGTTGTTGTTTGTTGTCATATTTTTTTTCCCATAAAAAGCTAAATTTCCCCTTTGGGACAAACAAAGTACTATCTATGTATCATGTGTGAGCAGACATTTAATAATGTATTCCTCATTTAGAAGTTTTTCCTATGGCTGGGTTGTTTTTTCCCAGAATCCACCATTCATGGTGTACGTTATTATACCTTCAGTTAAAGGGCTCAAAAGACGGCAATTCCATGCCGAACCAGTGGGTGGCAGAGTTCACTGATCCTTTCTCTTCTTCCTACGTAGACCAACCACAGGATATTCTGCCTGAGCCTGATGACATCACTTTTGGTTCTGGACCTGATGACATCACTTCCTTTCTCCGACTTTAAAATCGCCATGTTTTTCTGTTACCTCCATACTGTTTTGATCTGTAAAGACCTTTTTTTCATATGTTGCTTTTATTCTTCAGACCAAATTTCAAGTATATGGGGCGGTCATCCCAAACTGTTTTTGTGGTGTCTTTTGAATCATTTCACAGGTGCTACATTTAGTATTCTAATAGTTAATTTCTTTGTTTGTTATTTATTATGTTTTTACTACAACGCCATCTTGGTTTCTGACAGCCATGGTTGTTTTGTGATCAGGTTGCTAGGACGTGAACAGGGGTTGCTTAGACACACACCGGATTGGGTCGCACCATCATGACATCATTCGTGGTGGTAATAAAATCCCCTTTATGGAAATCCGCTCGCATGATTTTTGAAAAGATGATTCCGACAATGCTGTCAAGCTTTTTATGTCTCTTTGGTTTTCATTCTTGCGTATCCTTGGATTTTGTCTTTTGTCTTTCGTTATCAGGCTCAGCCACTTTACTCTGATTGACCTCCTGGTTACTCGCATTGTTTGTCTACGTTGCGCTCTGTCATTCCATTCTCGGTCCTTTCCTCCATTCTTTCTCTGTTTGCACATTCTGTAGCTTCCAGTTTTGCTTTCTTTTAAACTTTGTCAAAGGGCCTTTGATTAGTTTCATTTATTTTATTATTTCGTTTATGTTCTCCATGCCCCCATTTTGGACAGCTGTAGTTTCTCCAGCCTATGCTGCTCCTCATAACAATTCTTGGTGTCCATTGACTTTGACCCTCTGTTTGGCCAACCTACTTGGCAATTTCCATAAGGATCTCATGCCTCCACATATGATGTTCTTCTCTGAGCACTTAGGGACTTCCTGTCAGAATGTGTGTTCAGGACACAGAAGGTCCCACCACACTGCCATGATGACAGATCTTCCTCTTTGCTTGAGAGCTTGGGGTTGGCAAGAGATCAGCTATGGTGCATAACTTTCCATCCATCCATTATCCAACCCACTATATCCTAACTACAGGGTCACTGGGGTCTGCTGGAGCCAATTCCAGTCAACACAGGGTGCAAGGCAGGAAACAAACCTCGGGCAGGACGGCAGTCCACCACAGGGCACACACACACCCACACACCAAGCACACATTAGGGACAATTTAGAATCGCCAATGCACCGAACCTGCATGTCTTTGGACTGTGGGAGGAAACCCACACAGACACAGGGAGAACATGCAAACTCCACGCAGGGAGGACCTGGGAAGTGAGCCCGGGTCTCCTAACTGTGAGGCAGCAGCGTTACCCTCTGCGCCACCGTGCCGCCCTGGCGCATGACTTTGATTAGTTTTATTTATTTTATTATTTTGTTTGTGTTTTTCGCATCCCCATTTTGGACAGCACTAGTTTCACAAGCCTATGCTGTTCCTCGTAACGCGGATTGCAATTATCACAATTAGTGACGTCAGCCAACTTCTGGTATTAATGCGACCATAATCACCGTATTCATTATCCCTCAGTGGATACATCTCTTAAAGAAGAGCTTTCAAGTTAGTTTCAAAGAGGTTAGCTTCAGATCTTTATTGGTTTGGACTTCCTTTCATTTTTGACTTTAGGTTCTCGGTTAGCCTGTTTAGTCTCTGATGTCGGCTTTCTGGTTTGTTGTTATCAGTGTTGGCCTTTTCTTCACTCCCCTGACGATTCTCATGTTTTACTCTTCTGGAGATCATCTCACCAGCCAGACATTCGCTTACATTAATTCACACATGTCATGTTTGGCCGGGATCTGTCCCTGGCTTTAGTTTATTTTCTTTGTATTTGTTTTTTATGTTTCAGGTTCCTGAATATGCTGATGCTGATGCTGCTGCTGCTTTATGTCTCTCAGTTAAAAGAAACTCTCCACCCAAAGATGACATTTCATTATATAATTACTTACTCCATGTAATCTGTAGTGATGGCCTAGAAAAAAAAAAATCTCATATTTTGTAGAGAACAGACAGAATAAAATTTCTAACAGAATGGGAGTCCATGGTGACCGATGCTGGACAGTAGAAAACAACACAAAAAAATGTTCATGAAAAAAAAATCTGACTTTACTTTACTTGTTGCATAATCCGCATGCCAACCCACCCGGGCGTATTTGTGTACTTGTTTGCTAAAATTTTGAGAAATAAATGGCTATGAAAACAGTCCGCAAACAGGAAGCACTTTTACACGGGGTTGCACTTTTGAATTAAGGACAGGGCTTACAACCAATGAATGAGAGGGAGAGGCGGGTCTTCAATTCAGCAGCATGGTCTTGTGAAATGTGATCTTGAAATTACACAATAACTACAACAGAGAGAAGCTGGCATAATACAACATGTTTGCAGTGGCTTATGGGTAGCTTGATCTCACTCAGCACAGAGCAATTAGTCTAATTGAAGTTAAGGCTAAATGATTATGGACGCCGTCCTTCAGCATTATTGAGCTTCTTTTGGTAAACGTGGTGGTTCTGAAAAAGATTTTAAAAGTATAAGGAACCACAAGGCTAAATTCTATTCCAAACGATAAATCAAAGTGAGGACTGGACACCAGAAACACTACACAAGACAGAGCTCACTTCAAAAGGGTTGTTTTGGTATGTATCCGTAATCTCGGATGACCAGAAAGCACACGGCGCTGACCTGTACACCGTTGTGGTATTGGAATTGTGAGCCGTGCACTTTTGGTCATCATAGCATAGCAACTCTGTAGTAACTCAACCAACATGGTGCTGCGAGAAGACGCAGATGTAAATCTAAAGCAAATTTTACCCACAAAACTGAAATCAGCAACACTGAAAACGAAACCACAAAAATAAAAGGCGAACACATTCTGTACACTTCCTGTAGTTCACTTCTGTTTGTCAGTTATTAATATAATAATCATAATGAAGTGTTACAGTAAATGATAGAATTATTAATAGTTTGTAATAGATGCGATGGGTGGTGTGGCACACTGACTGGGATGGAGTGTTGTCTCGTACCCAGCAGGAGGCCATTATGAAAGGAGAGCACAGATGGAGGTTCACCCCGGCGAGGATGGCTCCACGTTTTTATCCCAGTCTGGGAGAAAGAACAGTAAATGGACTGGGGGAGTGCGCATTTCACGAATACTGGAACGGCAGATGGCAGAGCTCCTCTGGTGAGGGCCCAGTCTGGACTTTCGCAGGGTTGTGTGAGACTCTGTCAGGGTACTTGGGGACTGCCAGAGGTTGCTGTCGGGAGAGGACCTCCCTGTTTTAAAGAGCTTCTCCCAGACCTTGGTTGTAGTATGATGGATAAGGAAGTACTTGAGGGTCTAAGATAAAAGAGGCTGTCTCGCTTCAATCGGGAGTCGGAGTCGGGAGGTGTGGGACAAAGCTTGGCTGGGCCGGAGGGAAGGAGAAGAGTGACTGCTGTGCTGTGTAAATTGGAAGACAATGCAGCAATACTGAAAACCTCAAGTGAAACCACAAAAATGAAAAGCAGAATTCCTGTAGCTCAGTTCTCTCTGTTGGTTATTCATATACTGTAATAATCAAAATGGAGTGTTAAATCGATAGAATTATTAATACTTTGTAATAGATGCGATGAATGGTATGGCACACTGACTGGGATGGAGTGTTGTCTCGTACCCAGCAGGAGGTCCTTATGAAAGGAGAGCACAGATGGAGGTGCACCCCAGCCGGGATGGCTCCACCTTTTTATCCCAGTCAGGAAGAAAGACCAGTGAATGGACTGGGGGAGTCTGCATTTCAGGAATAGTTTGGCCCCATGGAACGACAGATGGCAGAGCTCCTCTGGTGTGGTCCCAGTCTGGACTCTCACAGGGTTATGTGGGACTCTGTCGGGGTACTTGGGGGCTGCCAGAGGCTGCTGTCAGGCGAGGACCTCCCTGTTTCAAAGAGCTTTTCTCAGACCTTGAAGCGTGTCCAGGGTGTAGTACGGCAGATAAAGAAGTACTTGAGGGTCTAAATAAAATTATTATTAAAAATTATTATTATTATTATGATGCCAATTTTAGTAGCTTTTCTTTGAATAATCTTTAGGTGACCTACATACTATTTTTAAGAGGATAAATCAAAAAGTAAAAGTCATTTGAAATTACACAGTAACCACAACACAGAGAAGCTGTTTGCAATGGCTTATGGGTAGTTTGAACACACACAGCACAGTCAAGGCCAAATGAACATGGACATTTTCCTGCAATGTTGTTAAACCATGCCCTTTGTTGAGGTTAATTTGGGCAGAGGGAGTGAAACCCGGTGAAATTCACCAAAGGATGTTGGCTTGTGGCAGATCAGTAAGCTGTTTGGGTTCCCCATCTTGCACAAACATTACGGTGTCCCAATGGCAGGTGTAGGTCCATAGCTGATATCCTGGCACTTGGGGGTACCATAAAGTTTGCTGCACAAAATGCTGCATAAGCCACACTGCTGGAAAATCATAGCAACCAATTTTGTTGGAGAATAAGGCGGTGTGCCATCCTTTGACATGAACCTCATTGATCAAGTCCTTATGCTTGGCTTTCTTTAACTGGTGAGATACAGCAAGCCAGCCAGCCTTCCCAGGGAACCATAAGCTTGGTTTCCAGGATGGTCTCGTATTCAAATCAAACATGGCTGGAGTGAGGTTGCTACCACCTTTTCAGAGGAGACAAACTTCATTTTCAAATCCACTTGCATCTCAAAATGTAAAGTAAGATGGAGGAGGAGTTCTCGACTGTTGAACTGGTACGGAGAGACTTATCTCCTTCACTGAAGAACCTGGCAAGTTTAGGTGGTGATTCTTGGTGTCTATAGACGTTGACCCTCTGTTTGGCCCACTCACTTGGCAATTTCCATAAGGATCTCATTGTGCCTCCACATATGATACTCTTCTCCGAGCACTTTGGGTCCCCCTGTTAGAATGTGCGTTCTGGACACAGAAGGTCCCACCACACTGCCATGATGACGGATCTTCCTCTTTACTTGAGACCTTGGGGTTGGCTTGGGGTTGGAGATCAGCTATCGGGCATGACTTGAGGATGCTCAACTTTCCCTAGTCAGTAACCCAGAGATGAATTAATCTGTGCCACAAAAAACAGTAAGGGCTTCAAAATTAATAGGAGAACTTGAAGAAAAAGTTTCAAAACAGACCACAGAAGAATCCTGACAGGCTTGACGATGAGTTTAGATAAACTTTCTGTTTTTATTGAAATGAAGAAAAGCTGTCGATTTAAAAAATAAATTCTTTTTACTCTGAGCTCTGATTTGTAGCTCATGTCCACATGTTTCTGGTACCTTCACACACAGCTGTGCTCAATGGGCATCGGGATTCCTGAAGAAATGACGGACCCGCAATTAGAGACGCAGCCCTCTTGGCCCTCGATCACCAGCAGTTTCTTCTTTCCATGATTATACTGCACACCTTAACCTCTGCTGGCACACCTGCCACTCCGTGAACTCGGTGCCACCTGGCAGAGTTTTGAATTTCAGTACAATACAGGACTTTTTATAACTACTTGGAAATCCGCTCTCCCCAAAAATGTATTTCCTCCTTATTAAGTGTTTTTTCTTAATTTTAAGAAAAATGAATCAGTTTTGGATTTTAAAAATAATATAATAATATATATAATACTTGGGGGCATTGACCACTGCTCGCTTCGCTCACCAACCCCCAGGCGGGCGCTAAACGCTAGCCTCTTTGTGGTTCTGCCGCTCCCGTATGGGGATGCAGATGTACAATTTAAACAGATTTTTATTTTCATTGAAAATTGTTACATATGCATAATAGAACTATTTTACATTACAGTGAGTAATTAACCATATTAAAAAAGAGTAAGTAAATTATGTTTCATGTTGCGTTAGAGTTATTCAATGCGTAATACGATTTAATTCTGTTTGGATTTGAAATTAACATGCAAATAATTTTTAAAAATACACATTTACTGTAAAACTTCAGAAAAAACTACTTTTTGGAATTAAATTTTTGTCAATATCACATTGAATTTTGATTCTGTGTTTGGACTTTGATCGTGACAACGCAACGTATAAGTGCCTGTGAGTGAACTTTGTTTCTTTCTCTCTAGTAAATAAAATGGCTTTTTTGAATGTTTGCTGATTGTCCTCGTAAAAGCTCTTCTAACAGGAAACTGTAAACATTTTAATACGAATGGCATATCAGGATCTCCTTTGGTGTCTCATGTTATCCCCTGAAGATGGACTACATTACCTTTCTTGGATACGTCCTTCTTTCAAAGGTAATTCAGCTGGTGGAAGACCACTCGGTGTTAATGGCTGTAGATATT
This sequence comes from Polypterus senegalus, assembly GCF_016835505.1. NCBI lineage: Eukaryota > Metazoa > Chordata > Cladistia > Polypteriformes > Polypteridae > Polypterus > Polypterus senegalus. The sequence goes on along the minus strand of NC_053168.1, from coordinate 3,201,113 downwards.
CTTTGTGATATTGTAAGTTGATGTTTTCATCTTCCGCACCATCACCACCGACTGTTTCAGCAGAGTCTATTGATACGCATTTAACAAATTTGCTGTGTAAAAAATCAACATTTTGGCATTAATTTATCTGACTTCATTGTTTCTCAGTGCTAGGATTGCCTGTGTCCTCATTTTTTTCTCTTGATAACCCTTCGTGATGAAATTCTTCAATAAGATTTGGACATAAATCATCTTCTTTAATTGGGGACTTAAAGTGAGGAAAACGTAACAATTTATAAGAGCTGAGAGAGGAGGAACTGTGTCTCACAAAAGCATTCACACCAATGAGAAGTGCGAGGACCGTGGGCGTGGTTAAATATGGTTGAGAGGAGGGCGGGACTTGAAGCAATCTTCCAAAAAGTCTCGTCTTGTCGCAGGATTTTCTTTATATAATAAAGATATATATAATAATGTATTCCTTGACACCACCGTTCAACAGAAAGATAACACCCTGGTAACTTCTGTTTTTCACAAACCGACAGACAGATGGACCTACCTGAGAAGTGAAAGCTTCCACCCCAAGCAAATAAGGTGCTCCATTATTTTCAGCCAAGCAATACATTACAACCGTATCTGCTCAGACCCGACAGATCGGGATGACCAACTGCAGGAGCTTCCATTAAAGATTTCATCAAACAAGGTTATACCCCCAAAACAACAGACACTCAAATAAGAAGAGCTACTGCAATACCAGAGAACAATATAAAAACAAAGACACCAAGAACCGCATCCCCCTTGTTGTCACCTACAACCCACATCATGAAGGACTTCAAAAAATTATAAAATAACTTCAGTCAATGCTACACAATGACGAAACGCTGAAAAATGTATTTCCAGAACCACCGTCCTGGCATATAGACAACCGCCAAACCTTCAGCAACTAATTGTCCGAAGCTCCCTAAGTGAACTAACAAAAAATGGCACATCTCCCTGCCTACAGATGTAAAACGTGTGCTCACATTTATAATACAGACCGTGTAGCAATACCACACTGCTGACTAGAACATCACATAAAGGGGTCATTGTCCTGCAGATCATCTAATGTGGTCTTCCTAATTCTCTGCATGAAATGTCCTGACACTGCACTCTATGTGGGAGAAACTGGACAAACACTCCACCAGAGAATGAATTTACACAGGTGACACATCAAGCATGGCAACACAGATGTTCCTGTAGCAGCCCACTTCAACAGCCATGGACACTGTGAGGGGGACTTTAAAGTCACAGGGCTTAGGGACAACATCAGAATACAGTAAGAGAGAAAAGAATGGGAAGTTAAAGTTGTGTGAAAATTCAGCATATTACAACATAGTTTGAACAGAGACATGGGTCTTATGGCCGGATATGAGGATTGTTTGCATCTGTTGGACTGACACGGACAACCGATCTACAGACCCACATCAGAGACTTCAAAAGACTTTATTGGACAGTTATCTTATCTACATATCTTGTCTTATACACTGTTCTCCTCTCTTGCTAAATGAATCTTAGCCTGAAGAGCTCTATTCATTTTTTACATTTAAGATGTCTCACTTAAAGGTTTTCCAATGTTGTTATCTGTCCTGGTGTCTGTGTAAACACAGGAAACTCCAGTCTCTGCACGACATCTCGTCTGAAGAAGGGGCCTGAGTTGCCTTGGTAGCTTGCATATTGTAATCTTTTTAGTTAGCCAATAAAAGGGGTCATTTTGTTTGACTTCTCTCTAAATAAAATAATATAAATAATTGTACTCAACACCCCATTATGATTATTATATGACTAATTGTGGAAGAGAACTGAACTGCAGGAAGTGTGATGGTACAGAATGTGTTTGGTTTTCATTTTCCTAACTCCTTTTGATGGTTTCCTCCCATTTTGGGTTTTTCAGTGTTCTGAGTGAAAATGACTTTAAGATTTAAATCTGTGTCTTCTCGCAATGCCACGTTGGTTCAGTTACTACAGAGCTGCTATGCTATGATGACCAAGAGTGTCCAGAACATGACTCCATTATCACAATGGTGTACAAGGTCAGCGTCGTGTGCTTTCTCGTTATCTCTTTATTATGGATACAGTCTGAAAAACCTCTGAAGTGAGCTCTCTAATGTAATTTGTAATTTACAAATTAGCATAGTGTTTTAGTTTCAACAACTTTTAGTTTTGATCTTTTGGAATAAAATTTAGCCTTCTGGTCCCTTATACTTTAAGATCTTTCATGACTCCATTACAACAACGGTATTCAGGTCAGCGCTGTGTGCTTTCTGGTTATCCGAGATTACGGATTCATTCTGAAATAACCCTTTGCGGTGAGCTCTCCCTCATGTAGTGTTTCAGGTTTCCAGTCCTCACTTAGCAAAGTGTTTTGGTTTTGTCGGCTTTTCATTTTGACCTTTTGGAACTGAATTTAGCCTGATGTTCACGTCTCATCTGCTTGTCCTTTATATTTTAAAATCTTCCTCAGGACCACAACATCTGTGAGAAGAAACTAAGCAAAAAGACAGAAGGCAGCCCCTTCGGTTCAGTCCCAGGGGGCCGCAGTGGCTGTGCCATGTTTCATTCAGGGTTCCTCCCCGGCTGGCTGGGGTTCATATTTATGCTTCATGTCTCTTTTGTTCATTTTTGATTCTTTTTATGCTGTTTATGTGCATCATTCTTGATTATTTGGTTGTATCTCTCTATGTTAGTTGTTATATTCCTTGTGCATTGTGGGTGGTCCTCTAGGAGGCGGGGCCAGCTGTCAATCACCACCAGGAACTGCCTTCCCTCCTCCCTTTACATCTGGAGGGTCTCCCACAGTTCTTGGAGGTTCGTCAGGGAGTTGGTGAGTGCACTTGGACTTATTGTGAATTTTCTGTATCATCTCATGTCTGATTTTCTGACTTTCTGTTCTGTTTAAGACCTGCCATTGGATTTCGGTAGTGAGACTTGAATTGTCTTTGTTACAGGCAATTCCATTCCATGGAGCTTCAATGGGGCTGGTATTCTCTTTATAAAGAATATATCTTTTATTTTATAAAGTTTCTCTGCTTGCACTTATTACTAGGGCAAGCACCACATGTGCCCATTGGAAGCTAAGCCTGTTCAAGACTTCAATGGGAGGCCATCTAGGAAAAGCTTGGGTTGCTACTGAAAGAGGTGTTGGTGAGGCCAGCAGGAGACGCTTATCTTGTGGTCTATGTGCAGTGATGGAGACACTGTGATGTCAAAATGGTGCCGTCATTTGTATGAGATGTAAAACTAAGGTCCTGATTCACTGGGACATCACTGGGGATCCTTCGTAAAGAGCAGCATGTGTCTCAATGTCCATGGTAAATTGCCCAACACGGCCTGGCCATTCTGCCCCCTAATCATCCCCTGTCTCCCTCACCACTTCACCACCTAATAGCTAATGTGTGGTGAGTGCACTGACACAATAATGGCTGCCGTCACATCATCCAGGTTGGTGGTGGCTACATATTGGTGATGGTTGAAGTCGCTCCCCACTGATAATGTAAAGTGCTTTGAGTGGCAAGAAAAGCACTATATAAATGTAAAGAATTATTATTATTACTAGCTACTAGCTGGGATTTTATGGTGATATTCCCCTCTACTGGTTATTACTGGAAGTGTTTGAGACTAAATGCTTTGGAACTCTTAAGTGCTTTGGACTCCCAATGTATGACAGGCTGCAGCTCAAAATAGTGAAGAACATTCGAACATTAGAACAATCTGGATGGGAACAGGCCATTAAGCCCAACAAAGCCCGCCAGTCCTATCCACTTATTTCTTCTATAAAAGACATCAGGTCTAGTTTTGAAAGTCCCTCAAGTCCTACTGTCTACTATCACACTACTCGTTCACTTAGTTCACGTGTTTATGGCTCTCTGTGTAAGGAAACACTTTCTAATGTTTGTGCAAAATCTACCCTTAACAAGTTTCACACTCTGCGGTGTGATATAAAGCTTGAGCGTCACCTCCTGTGACTTGTACTGCACACATCAAGGCGCTATATAACCTGACATTCTGGTAGCCTTCTTAATGGCTTCTCAACACTGTCTGGAACTCCTAAATCCTTCTCATAAGGTGGATTCTCAATTTTTCAACTGCCCATTGTGTATTCAAACCTAACATTTTTACTTCCTATGTGTAGTACTTTACATTTACTGACATTAAATTTCATTGTCCACAAATCTGCCCAAGCCTGTCTTCTGTAATGATATAACGGATTCCAAATTATCTGCTAATCCACCAATCTTGGTATCGTCTGCAAACTTAACCAGCTTGTTACTTATATTCCTATTGTCACACACGTGCGAGTAGGAGGCAGCTAAAGGGTCTGAGTAATTGTAATAAAACATCCGACCAGGGGGCAGCAGAATGCGCGGACTGTCTTTCTCAGTTCCCTACAGACCTTTCCTGGGAAATCCTGCAAGGTTCCGACGCCTCAGAAGACATCACTTCCGGTGCTGTGCCCTTTGCTGACGTTTGCTTCTGGTCCAGATGACATCACTTCTGATTCCGGCCCTTTTGATGACATCACTTCCTATACGGACCTTTAAAACCTCCATCGTTGTCTCTTGTGATCAGCTCTGTTTTGGACTCTATTCTATGCACCTCGTGCTACTTATTGCAACTTTTGTAGCTAGGAAAAGTATTATACGGGTGGCTGCCCCAAACCTTTATAATGTCTCTTTTATTGTCACACTATCGAAAACATTTATTTATATTAAAAATAGCAGCAGCCCCAGCACTGACCCCTGCTGATCACCACTCTTAACATCGGCCAACTCTGATGAGGTTCCTCACACCATCACCCTCTGCTTCCTGTGTCTGAGCAAATTCTGCAGCCACCTACACACCACACCCTGAACTGCCACTTCTTTTAATTTGATGCCCACCCTCTCATGTGGCACCTTATCAAATGTTTTCTGAAAGTCCAGATAAATAATATCATAAGCTCCACTTTGATCGTATCCTTTTGTTGCCTCCTCGTAAAATTCCAGCATGTTAGTAAAACATGACCTCCCTCTTATGACCCCACGCGGACTGTTCCTCCTGTCCTTACCAGGTGTTGTTCTATCTTATCTTTAATAATTCCTTCCATTCATTTTCCTGTGTTGTATGTTGAGTTTACTGGCCTATAGTTGTTTGGATCTGCCCGATCTCCCTTTTTATATAACAGGATAATATTTGCTATTTTCCAGTCCTTCAGAATCTCCCCAGTGTCCAGTGACTTCCTAAAAATATGTGGCAAGGGTTTATATCTGAACTCGCTAGCCCCCTGAAGAACTCAGGGGTAGCTATTATCTGGTCCTGATGATTTGGTTGATTTCAGCCTATTTAATCTCAGCAGCTCTTCTCCCTCTACAATTTCTTCATCACTCAGAATCTCCTTAGTAGTCCCTGTTACCGCTCACTTGCTCACTTCAGAGTGTTCGCTATTTCACTGTCTGTATCTTTTACCCTTTCCCATTTCTGATTCACTTCACTTCCTCCAGCATTATGCACAAAATGTGATTCTGCTATGATTTATGTTTGTTCTAAATTAATTTTTTAGCTATTGGAATCTGTTTATTACGCTATATCAGCGTTTCTCAACCTTTACGTATTTGTGACCCGGGTTTTCATAACAGTTTTAATCGCCCCCAACATTTTTTTGAAACCCTAATAAAATGTATTCCTATATTTTTTGCTGCCGATACACCGCTACAAGTTTTATTATACCAACTTAACTTTGTATTGACATTTATCTAACTCTTTATTTATTTTTCTAGTATCAGAATGTAGTTTAAATTAATTTGTTTTGGTTTCAATAGATGTATTTTTCATATTTTCGATTCTTGTTTTCTTCTTTTCACATCTTCGCGCCCCCTTTTTTGTTACTTCGGGGGCCTGCCCCACAGGTTGAGATCCGCCACATAATATACATGAATACAGGCGTTTGGCATTAGCTTTCCTTTAAAGATAATTTTTTTTAAGTTATTTATTGTTCGAGTTACTTTCTAACGCCAATAGAGCTGAGCCTTTTCAGTTTAAGCAAAAGAAGATTAAGAGGTGACCTGATTGAAAATTATGAAGGGAATCAGCCCAGTAGATCGAGACGGTGACTTTGAAATGAGTTCCTCGAGAACACGGGGACACAGTTGGAAACTCGTTAAGGGGAAATTTCACACAAACATTAGGAAATGGAGAACCCCAAGCACTTGGAATAAGTGACCAAGGAGTGTGGTGGATAGCTGGAGTTTAGGGACTTTCAAAACTCGACTTGATGTTATTTTGCACAATCTTGTTAGGCTGAATGACCTGCTCTCGTCACCATTTTTAAATGTTCTCATGTTTTGTATCATTTTTATTTGGCTCAACTGCCAAAACTGGTTTTGGAGGAAGTCAAAGGACAGGCCAGGTGAGCTTTGGTGGGCTGAATGACTTCTTCTCATCCAGATTGTTCTAAGGTTTCCAGCACATGCAGAGAACACTGAAGCACAACCCAACATTCAGCTGTACAATTTGCCAACATCCCAGAGTTTTCGACGGAAGTTCGGAATGACTTACGTGCAGCGGAGCATGCATGGAGACACTCGTTTTCCGTGTTAAATCTGTTTTCATTACCATCGCAACCGCCATACCAGAACAAGGCGCATGCATTGATTGCTTTATTATAGTACCATCTTTGGGAATAGTTTCCGCAATATGACCCAAGGTCCACTTCCAACAGGCAGCGTTCTGTAACCAAAACAGTCTTGTCACTCTCTCAGTTTGAATTAACATTATGAGAAAAGTTACAGCAAATGAACTGCAATGAGAAAGCAATGACAGGAACATGAGGCCCACCCCACAATGGCGGGACCTCCTAATCTTTCAGGCCCAAATTGTCAACCAAGCCTTTGTCAAAGCTGGACAAATCAAATCACCTTCAGCACATTTTCTTTGAGCAAATCCTTCTTGCTCGTTTACGTTCCTGTTTCTGTGTCATTTGTTTGTACTTTACGTCTGTCAAAGTGCGTCAGCTTAGTCGTTCATAAAGCTCCCGTCGGGGTCCCCCAGTACTTCACTGCACCACAGCAAATCTAATCAAGTGACGTGTTCATATCCAACCCTTAGATCTTGTTTTTCCCCCTTATTGAAAGGTGTGTGGGCTTGTTGAAGATGATTTAGCTGATTTGAAGTAAACGTTGCTTGCCCCATTAGTAGAATTTGCTAAAATAAAAGCAAAGCAATTCCTGTTTCAATTTAGTTTTTCTAGATTTTGCATCTGTGATATTTTGTAGTGTAAGTTGCTGGTTTGTTCAACTTGGACCCTTCAGACTCGACTGTTACGGGGCACACTTCACAAGTGTGAGTATTGTGGACCCAGGCCGCCAGGTGGAGCCCTCCCTGCAGCATGGAGGTGGCCCAAATGCCAGCTGGGAATTATGGACATTGGAGTTTTCATCCACAGCCCAACTGGATACCACAGGGGCCGCTAGAAGGCGCTGCAGGGAGGAGCAACGAGGCTTTCACCTACAACCCGGAAATGCGTCCTAGTCACATGGACAGAGGAAATAACGTGCTTCCGGGTTGAAGAAAAGAAGACTTTTGATTTGACCCGGAAGTGCTAAGAAGTCACATGGACAGGGGTTCAGAAGCACTTCCGGGTCATGGACTATAAAAAACTATGGGAGATCCCAGATGGGCGAGCTGAGCTGGGTGGAAGGATGGCAATGTGTCTGAGAGTGGAGGATTGTTTATTGATTAATTATTGTGTAGTGATATATGAATATAGTGGAGTGGAGGGCGTGTGCGCACTGTATTGATCTAAATAAAAATTATTATTGGACTTTTACCTGGTGTCTGGCGTCAAGTCTGAGAGTTCAATGGGACGACAGCGCCCCCTATCTGTCACAATATCAAATACTGAAAGTGACAATAATAAAATATCGGGCCCACTGGTATGAGCCAGTCCTGAATGGACCCACTAGCGTCCATAATGCCCCCGCCCCCAGACTCATCAAGGAACACATCTTTGGAATGTGAAAGAAAACCTGAGGTACCTGGGTGAGAGCTACATGGACATGAGAGGACCACCCAAACTCCACAGAGACAGTGCCCAGGCAGACCACTATGTCACCATACACTCGCCACGCAGCAATGCCACGAATTGGGCCAACTGCTGTACTTTCCTTCTTTGACTAACCGCCACATTGGCACTTGCAGGTGAAGCTCAAATGGCTTCTCTCTGGTAGCAGACAGAAATTTAATTTCTTACCTGACTGTACGGCATGAGCAGGTTTTTCAGTTGCAGAACTGATGTCATCGTCTTCAGGCGCCTCTCTAATTTCTTCTAAAACTGAGACGGTGTCCCCAATTTGCTCCTCTATCGATTTGGTGATGTATTTAGTGTTACGTTCAGAAAGGCTTTCAAATGCCACCCTAATAGAGAAAAATCACATGTGAACAATTTCAGTAACAACAAACACTTGTAATGGTACAAGACTATAAATCGAATATCTCTACCGCGGCTACTTATGGAGGTTTAACTCTCCGCCAAATCAATTTTCAGACAACCTGCTATTCCTTTCAATAGGTGTGAACCATGAAAACAGCGCTCTCCTTAACATCTTTTTGGTTCCCCCCAACAACGAGATCAGAAAGAAATAAGATGGAGACGTCATTGTCTTCTGTCTCCTGCTTCTCAGATTTCTCTTCTGAGAAAAAAAATCTCACAGAATTCTCATGGGTGTCTCCCCTTGAGTGCCAGTAGAGATCTCAGACAAAGTCACACAACGGGCTCAGATCTTCCAAGTGGTGTCTTGACATTTTTTCCTTGCGATTTGAAAGTGTTTGCATTGTGTGCTCAGTGATATACAGTGACATGCATGGACTTCTTCTTCTTTCGGCTGCTCCCGTTAGGGGTCGCAACAGCAGATCATCTTCTTCCATATCTTCCTGTTCTCGTCATCTAGCTCTATCAAACCCACCACCTTCATGTCCTCTCTCACCACATCCATAAACCTCCTCTTAGGCCTTCCTCTTCTCCTCTTGCCTGGCAGCTCTATCCTTAGCACCCTTCTCCCAATATATCCCTCATCTCTCCTTTGCACATGTCCAAACCAACGCAATCTTGACTCTCTGACTTTGTCTCCCAACCGTCCAATGCGACTTGACCCTCTAATGTCCTCATTTCTAATCCTGTCCATCCTCGTCACACCCAATGCAAATCTTAGCATCTTTATCTCTGGCACCTCCAGCTCCTGTGCCACCATCTCCAGCCCATATAACATAGCTGGTCTCACTACCGTCCTGTAGATCTTCTCTGTCAGTCACTCTTGGTGATATCCGTCTGTCACAAATCACTCCTGACACTCTTCTCCACTCTGCCTGCACTCTCTTCTTTATCTCTCTTCCATAAGCCCCGTTAAGCTGTGACATGCATGGACAATCTTAATAAAACACTTTACTAGAAGTACAAAACTGTAGTCCTTGTATTCTTCTGAATTAAACTATTAGTTGCTCTAATTTGTACTGCTGCGCTCCAGTCAGATCAGACTCATTCTGGAAGAAAAGCCAGGCAGGCATTGTGGCATTGTGGCCAAGACTTTGGGCTTGAAACCCTGAGGTTGTGAGCTCTGATCCCACTACTGACACCATTATGTGACCGCTTCATCTGCATGTACGCCAGTTAGCAAAACAAAAGAAATGTAACCACTCATATCTCAAATGTTATAAGACACCTTCATAATAATAAATAAAAATATGATATGCATGAAGTGTATAATGTGTGAAGCCTTAATTCCAAATATCAAATGCTGTAAATACTTGTTCTGTTGTATTTGTACCTTTTGTGAAAGTGTTTCTTTGATATTTGGACTTTAGGCTTCACACATTATACACTTCATGTCTACATTTTGTCAGTTATTACTAAAACATGAAAAACGTTTCTGTTTTAACGATGTGTTTACATAGATTGTTGTAGACACAGAACACACATGAAATGCATATAATAAATAATGCACATAACGATACAGTATTTATAAAAGGTGTCATTTTGCTTGACTTCTCACTCTAAACAACTCTAAGAAACTGACATGCAAGTAAACAGACTTGAGCTGAGAAAACTGTGTGGCGGTGGGGAGATGTGATAGCAGGCTGCTTAGCCACAAATTTAAAAGACAAAAGACGCTGATGGAGAGGTGAGAAGTGATTTAAGGTGGGACGGATCTGCAAGTTTTTGCGTAGGCTCTGGTAATTCTATTGTTAAGGGATGGCTTTCTTTCTGCCACTCGCCCTGTCAAAACCTGCAGCTGTCATTGCAGTTGTCCACATGGTTGTGCCCATGAAGAACCTTTTAGAATAATCAGAATGGCTGTTAAGGTGACTGACAGGATTCACCTAAAACCTGAACAGTCCCAGCGTGGAGTCGAGAGGTCATAACCATAAGACTAACTGAGAAAGGGTGACAAACCCAAGAACCGCAATAGAAAACAAAAACAAAAAGTAAGGCGCCATGAACTCAGAAGAAAAATGAATAATGAAAAGTAAACGCATGGATTATTGGAATCCATCAAACTTGGATAATTACAGCTCCTGCCTTCGCATAACATCCGGTACCACCTCTCTGCATAGCAAACACCGATGCAAAGTAGCTACCCTGGGGGAAAAATGGCGGTGAGCAGACGTTAACCAAACTAGCATTGAATCATTTGAAAACAATGAATAATCCATCACAAGGAAAACACGATGAAACAAGAACAATGGCCACAGTAATAAAATTCAACACATGAAACAAAGCTAAACTGCAAGTTATTTACTGACCAATCAGCACACAGTATAATTAGAAGTTCATTTGGGTGTCTTAAGGTGAGCTCAGTTGGACCCTCAGATTTTGATGTACCTGCTGACTGGTCCGGAGCGTAACGCGTCTCCTAGCGCTGGTCCTGCAGTCACTCCTTCACATTGTCTTTGAAGAACCGCAGGAGGATATCTGGTCAGTCCACCTGTGGGCAAAACGGAAGATCTTCAATCAGGGGGTACAAATTCAATCAAATTTTATAAATAAATGAACAAGTATCTTAAAAATATTTGGCTCATGTTAGATGCGTAGGAAATGATGGCCTTACTTTATCTGTCCAATCAGTGAAGTAATGGTAGCCACCATTTTGTGAAACTGGCCACTGTGATGCTGTGTGCTGCTAGGCCTATGGTGTGGTATAGCGGGGTCTGTGGGAGTCACATAATTATTAGTTTAATAAAAAAGGAAGTACAAGGGCTTCGGAGGTGGTGCAAGTGTGTGCTTGGTAGCGTGGCGGAGGTTGATGTGGTGTTTGGCCCATCATGCATTCAATTGTAGACACGTGTAGCTCGGTCGATGGCCTCCTTACTGCCCCGGAAACTGTAAACAGTGCCAGTGCAGCTGCCGGTATAAAAAAGGGAGCCTGAACTAAAACAGGGAGAGGAATACAAGAGAGAACAAGAACAAGAGAGATGAAAGAGCGACAGAAAGAAGCACCATGGCCAGGGACTTTTTTTTCAAAAGGATGAATTGTGTCATTGGGAATTTTAACCTCATTTTGCTGGCTCATCTTGGTCAGAGCTATTGACGGTTCTGGGTTTGAGAGCTGTCTGTCTATCAATGCTTTTCCTATCAATTATATAGTGCTTTTCACATCTGTTCATCTTTATGTTATAAAGTGCCCTTCATATTTATTTACCTACCATATAATGCCTTTCCTCTTAAATATATAGCATCTGTCTGTCTGTCTGTCTTATATGGTGCCTTTCATATCAATATATCTATCTAATCCTGCCTAATATACTAAAATTAAATTCTTTGTATCTTATAGTGCCTTATCTATCTATTATAAAGTGCCTTTCCTAATACCTATCTATCTTGCCTACTATGCTAAGATTAAAGTCTATCTATCAATCAATCTATCTATCATTTAGTGTCTTTATTATCTATCTATTATATAGTGCCTTTATTATCTATTATATAGTGCCTTTATTATCTATTATATAGTGCCTTTCCTAATATCTATCTATCTATCTTGCCTGCTATACTAAGATTAAAGTTTATCTATCTATCAATCTATCTATTTATCTATCTTGCCTACTATATTGCCTACTATACTAAGATTAAAATCTATCTATCTATAATATAGTGCCTTTATTATCTATCATATAGTGCCTTTCCTGATATCTATCTATCTTGCCTGCTAAACTAAGATTAAAAACTATTTATCATACAGTTCCTTTATTATCTATTATATAGTGTCTTTCCTAATATCTGTCTATCTAGCCTACTATGCTAAGATTAAAATCTATCATATAGTGCCTTTATTATCTATCTATCTCAAAGTGCCTGTCCTAATAGCTATCTATCTATCATTATTATATAGTGCCTTTCATATCTGTCTATCTATCTATCTTGCCTACTATACTAAGATTAAAGTCTATCTATCTATCTGTCTATCTATCAATCAATCAATCAACCAATCAATCATATACAGGGTAGTGCCTTTATTATCTATCTATTATATGGTGCCATTGCTAATATATATCTATCTATCTATCTGTCTATCTATCTGTCTATCTGACAGGAGATCCTTCCCGATTGCACTGTTGGAGTGCAGACCCCAGCACAGAATCCCAGGACAGAACTGAGGGCTCATTCTACTGGCATTTGGGCTCAGGGCCCTCACCCTGCGTTTCTCACATGTGCCGTGCGGTTTCTGCTTCAGCCTCCTTCTTCACTGACATTTGTTAGGCTTGGGAAGTCAGCCAAGCGGAGTGTCTGCCAAAGAAGAAACTCCAGGCTACGTTTTAACAAGTAAAATGTGTCACACCTCACGGCCGTCTGTTTCCTTTCAGAATATTACATAATGCGCACACAGATTTGATAAAGCGAGTTTTAAGGAGTGCTGGGATGTACATCACATTTCCTGGCAACACTTCTATGTACACACAGACAGATGTTGGCGAGACAAAGAAAGTTAAATTAGAAAAGCAAAGAGAAAAATGATGGCAGTGTCCAAACAGTGTCAGTATTAAGTTTTTCATTAAATTGAAAAATAGGATAATGAGTAACATGGACTTAGCATGTGGACTAATGCAATGAAAATGGGGATTGTCAAAGCACGTATGTTAAGTCTGCATCTGAGGGTTTGGGTGGGATCTGAGAGTGACTCAGCGACTTAGCCTTCCTCCTCTTTGCCCTCAACCATCTAACCTAGAAAAAGCAAGAGAGTTCAGCTGCAGACCTCCATCCAGAGCTCTGCTCCATTGACGAGCCAATCACATTGCCTGCCTTCGATAATGAATAGCAGCCTCAGCATTACCTATCAGTCATTTGCATCTTTCCCAGCGCACCAATTTCTACTCACATTACAACAATCCACTGGACATGTTGTGTAGTAGAAGTGACCCACAGTGCTGTCTTTCTTGGAGTTTGTACTTTCTGGATCATGTGACATAAACACACACTCTTATTGGCTGTCCAGTGGAGCTCCTGAACCCTCCTCAGAAAGAAGACATTGACCCCGCCTCCATCCCTCTCCCTGCCCCTTCCAGTTCAGGCAGCATTAAGCCCATAGAAACAAGAGGTGGGCGACTGTTACAAGACCATCCACTGAGAGCTAGAACCTCTCTACACTTCTTTGCACGTATTTTTCAAAAATCTCCACACATTGGAGAAATTCCTAAAAGCTGGAAGCTTGTAAACATAAAAAGGGAGACCGAGCTGATCCTGGTAACTATACAGCAGGCCAGTAAGCTTAATGTGCATCACAGGGAAATTAATGGAGGAAAAGGTTAACAAGAAGATCGAGCAACACATCCCTGGGGTTACACCTCAGTCTGGGTTCCTCCCTTCTGGAAAATCATTTGTGCTGAAATGAAATAAATTAAAGGGCAATCCTGAAATGAATAATCGCATGCTACATACAGTATATATAAATATAAATGAGTCAATAAATTGAGAACACATAATTGAATAAAAGCCTTTGAGATATTGTGAAAAACAAAGTCGTTATCATTTCACAATGGCCTTATTGTTAAAAAAATGTTTTTCTTTTAAATGCGACTTTTCCAAAAGGTAGCACTGTTTATTTGCCAACACCTCTTTCCATAAGGTTGTTGTCACTTGTCAGTCAAGACATTGAACACCCAGCTTGGCCCATTCACTTTGGTCAATCCTCTGCTTTCAATTACGTTTCCCTGATTGGTGGGCAGTACGCTGCCAAAGGACGTCTTAGAGGCGCAACTCATATTCAAAATGGCAGACGCGCAGAGGCAACTGAACGGTGGGATGCTTCATTTGAACTGAAAGAGAACATTGAACACGTGATGGTATTTGGAGGCAAACCGACAACAACATATTGTAAATACTCAGACAGACCATGATGATGAAGAAGCTGTTAGAAGTTGAAGACTGACTAAGCGCCGTCCCCACAAGTCAATACCCGTGAAGAAGTCACCAAGTTATATAGCAGGTCCACGGCTCTAAACGAATGGCCTGTTTTTTAAATAAATAATAAGGGTGTGGGTGGTAGTGTGGCCAGAGCGGTTCCTGGGCACAATACGGGCGTGGGAGTTTCCGCACTTTAGTTCACAGGTGTGCAGGAGCAGACTGGGTCTCAAAACCAGCCCGGGCATCCATTGATGAGTGAGGTGGCGAGGTGGGGCCACCCGACCCATTATTCAGTGTAATTTTCTTAAAATTTGTGATGAGTACGCGGCTCGCTGCTCTCTATGAGCTTATGATATGAACTCTATCTAAACTGCTGCCAAACGGAATCTGTACACTGTTGTTTAGACACAACTTAAAATTTGATGACATACTTAGAAATAAAATTGAATGAAACATAAAAATGTAGTAACACGGCTTATACGTTATTAGAGTACGTGTCAAATGTCAATGTCATGTCCAAGTGCCAGTACCCTAGTAGCTGCTCATTTACAATGGAATAAATGAAAACCGCGGTTATAATGAAAACCTCACATGATTGAAATGTTCAATTAACTTAATGATAAACCATAAATGATCCGTCCTATAATGAAATATTCCTAACCTGTGCTTTATAACTTTATTTAATCATACTAATAATCGCAGCTGAAAACCTCTAATTAGATAGATAGATAGATAGATAGATAGATAGATAGATAGATAGATGTGTAAGACACTATATGATAGATAGATAGATAGATAGATAGATATGAAGGCAGATAGATATATATAGATATAGATAGATAGATAGATAGATAGATAGATAGATAGATAGATAGATAGATAGATAGATAGATAGATAGATAGATAGATAGATAGATAGATAGATAGATACTTTATTAATCCCAAGGGGAAATTCACACCCAAACCCTAACCCTAATTATCGCTCACGCCGACGACCACAGAACAATAAAATCCATAATACATAATCTAAACTAATTATCAGTACAGAAGAATTGAAATCCTAGATGTGAGATAAAATAAATTGGGTTTTTCTTAATGTTTTAGAAAATTTTGATTAAGTGGTTTCTTATCCTTGGAGATGTCCTAGCACAAAGTCGCTCTGCAAACCGAGTATTAAAAGCGTGTATGGTTGGATTCCTTATCATGACGCCTTTCGGGATAAGATTTTCCATTTCGTTAAGAAGAAGATGTCGCTATCCATGTGTGCCAGTTTCTTCCACTGGGTCTTCGATTCCATGTAGTAGCGGTACATTTCGGTGTCTTCTATGGTTGTAGTACTAGGGTGTTGTACCGTGTTAGCCATTATGAATGTAGTGAGAAGTCAAGCAAAATGACACCTTTATTGGTTAACTAAAAAGATTACAATATGCCAGCTTCAGAGGCAACTCAGACCCTTTCTTCAGGTGAGAAGTAATACAGAGACTGGAGTTCCCCATGTTTATACAGTCATATGGAAAAGTTTGTGCACCCCTCTCAGCCTGCATAATAATTGACTCTCCTTTCAACAAAAAGAAAACAGTGGTATGTCTTTCATTTCCTAGGAACGTAGGCGTACTGCAGTGTTTTTTGAACAAAGATTTTTAGTGAAGCAGTATTTAGTTGTATGAAATTAAATCAAATGTTTATTATACTGTTATTAAACGCTTTGAGTAATAAGAAGTAATTCAGAGAGCTGTAATATCACGAATGTAATGGATTCTGTGTCCTGTCGGAGGAAGAGAAAGCCGGTTTAAGAAGGACGTAGTGATTCACACACATAGAGCAATTGAAGATCAAATACAAAACAAAGCATTTAATGTGCTACTTTAGTTACGATTGGATTTGAGAAACTAGTAAATTAAACAATTTTAAAGATGAAGTTTATGATGTTCTGCTTTAATGACAAAATAAACTACGGATTACAGTTGACATTTCATGCTTTGTTCCCACTGTGTCTCTATATTTTTTTCTCTGTACCCTAATAAGCTTCAGACGGTGGGCTACAACTCGCCTTTTCACGGCGACACTGATATCTGACTACTTTTTTTTTTTACGTATTTTGGGCACTGTGCGACTTTCTGAACTTGAACTTTTGATCAGCTTCCTTTTGCTGTTTATACCACTGCTTAAACAAACCAACAGTACGTTATTCATTAACTCCACTTGGCATTCGCTGAAATTCTTCTTTTTCCCACAGTTTTTGCCATTGTCTTTTCACAGAACACTGAACTTAAGGGGCTATTTATACTAGCAACACTTATTATATATTACTATTTAATTTAATATTGTTTCTTTGTATCAGTATACTGCTGCTGGATTATGTGAATTTCCCCTTGGGATTAATAAAGTATCTCTCTATCTATCTATCTATCTATCTATTATATTTACACTATACTTCCTTAGAAGACTGATAGATAAGATGCTGCAGATGTTCTATCAGACGGTTGTGGCGAGCACCAACTTCTATGCAGTGGTGTGCTGGGGAGGCAGCAGAAAGAAGAGGGACGCCTCACGTCTGGACAAACTGGTGAGGAAGGCAGGCTCTATTACGCACGGAGCTGGACAGTCTGACATCCATGGCAGAGCGACGGCGCTGAGCAGACTCCTGTCAATCATGGAGAATCCACTGCATCCACTGAACAGGATCATCTCCAGACAGAGGAGCAGCTTCAGTGACAGACTGCTGTCACCGTCCTGCTCCACTGACAGACTGAGGAGACCCCACACTATGACTCTTCAATTCGGGGGTAGCGTTAACATTATACAAAGTTATTGTCTGTTACACCTGCATTGTTATCACTCTTTAATTTAATATTGTTTCTTATCAGTATGCTGCTGCTGGAGTATGGGAATTTCCCCTTGGGATTAATAAAGTATCTATCTATCTATCTATCTATCAATCATATAGTGCCTTTCATATCTATCTATCAATCTATCTAATCCTGCCAACTACACTATCTATCTATTTATATTGATTTGCATATTAAAAGGCGTAATTCTGGGAGTAGTCTGGGAGGGGTGGCAAGCGCATGCATGAGCGTTACATTTCACGCAGACCGGGATTTATGTAGCGGAAGTGTGCATCTGAATTTTTTTGTGCATACACACATTTTGATATTTATCCGTACGCCATGTTTTAGTGTGAATTCTAAGCACGGTGTTATGTACAAGGCCCCTGGTGATTATTATGGGAAGAAGGGGCTGAGTTGGGACAACATCATGAGAAACCCTGTAGAGCAGATACTGGGAAACTGATGTTTTTTTGTGATAAGAAGTGTAATAAATTTGGGGCTCAGCATACACTCGGGGCTCACTTCATGAACTGTGACAGGCTTTATGTGCTCTGTAATGGTTTTCTGAGCTGTGCAGTAAAGTCTAAATTCGCACTGCCTTTCTGAAGACTCTGCTCATTTTTTCTGAAGGTTTCTCCACAACAGAATGGCTTGTGGACAAATGAGTGTCCCCGTCAAAGCCCACGTAAACCCCATTGAACATGAATGGGGAGACCTAGGAATGGCAGTTCACGGAAGCTTCAAGTCCACTTGAGAGGATCTACCAAATCCCAAATACCAGGTGGGCAAAGTTTGTAGAGGCTTACCCAAGAAGTACCCGAACCTGGACTTGCTGCCGAAGGGACTGAATGAAGGGTATGAAGACTTCTATGAATTAGAGATTTCAGTTTTTGTTTTTGAATCTATTTGCCAACCTTTCTGAAGACGTGCGCTCACTTTGTCATGACGGGTTATGGAGTGTAGACTGATGGGCAATAAATGCAAATTTCTCCTCTTAAAATGAAATCGACAACACGATAAAATATGCACAAAGTTTCCGAATTCACTGTAAATAGGGTCTTCACTCGCTTTGTGATTGTACACCATTGACTACAACATGAAAGTGCTCTGAAGTGCCAGGATGAGTGCCACACGCTTTTTTTTTTTTCTTAAATGTTTGATTTGAAATTCTAGGCAGGAAATCACACAAACTGATTGAGTAGGCCGAGATTTGAACCCGGGTCTCTGGGGCTCTAAGACAGCCGTGGTTATCCCGGTGCCTTTCTGCAGTCATTTTTAATTTTTTTCACATAAAACATCCATAAAGTAGGTGGACTTGCCAGCCATGGTTTGACTTCTGTAGTCATTGTCATATCTTAGACTTGAACCTCGATGCAGCTGTGGCGGCTGGCAAGAACGCCGGAAATGTTTAATGTCAGCAACTCAAATGTAACATTTGTTCAGTTACCACAACAGTTTTCATTTCTGTTGTTCTTTTTTTTTTTTTTAAGGTCAGATAGCCTACTGAGAGTGGAGCTCTGCTACAGACGCCGCTGCTGGACAGTGCGAATCAGGAGGCTGGACAGACACCTTAAGAGGCTTTTCTCTCACCATCGTGATGTTTCCTTCAGCAGTCGATTTGAGCCGTCCAGCTTTTATTGTCATTTGAGTTACACCCGGGCATGAGGCCATATAAGTGCCAGGGTGGCACTGGCCTGCCCAGAAAGGCAGCTGGTGTTATGTTGAAGCGTGGGTCAAAGCTGGGGTTCTAGTTAGGTTTAGTTTGTTCATTTTTACTTTCTCATTTACAAAGTATTGTAATCATCCAAAAATTCGATGTTGAGATTTTGATGAATCTCAACGCTTTAGACCTCTCCGAATCCTAAAATACTATTTTTGGAATTATGTCTTTCCATCTATATGCTTCCCCTTGGTGACATCATCTGTAAATATGGTGTTCATTTTCATTGTTACGCTGATGATTCACAGCTCGTATATACTGTACTAGCAAAATAACGCACTTTGCAGCGGAGAAATAGCGTGTTAAAGAAGTAATGAAGAAGAAAAGGAAAAACATTTTAAAAATAATGTAACATGATTGTCAGTGTAATTGTCGTAGGCGTTTTGTAGAATTGCGAATGAATTTGATGATTGTAAAGAGTTTAATTTAAGATTGTAAATGTTGTAAGGTGTAAAATATTTCCCCATTTCTATAAACAGTAGAAACAATTTCGTGGCTGCTCTCAGTTCACATGCAGAACCATAGGTTGAGAACTTAAGCATTTCACTGCTCTAGTGGTCCTGTGTAGTATATTTGTCTCCTGTACCGTCATCAGTCCACACCTTGAACCTGTCCCAGTCATTGAGTACATAAGACACAATGTCTCTGCGGATATCAAGGCTTAGACTGATATGGCCATGCAATTCGTAAGACAGAGAATGGAAGAGGCAGGCATGGAAACCACTGGGTACGAGTCGGTGAAATTGTGATCGATGGTGATCGCTGGAATAGACATGTTATTCGGGGTAAACTTGCACCCGATGAGAAAGAACGTACGAAGGAAGGTGAGAAGCGTTGGAGCAGGGAATGAAAAGCAGAAGTCAGCACCAGGAAAACGTACATGAGCAAGTAAGGAAGCCCAACAATGATGGCCTTGAAGTGGTGGAGTAAACGAAAAGGCAGGAGTCACCAGCAGGAAGACGTGAAGCAAGGCCAACAATAATACGTATGAAGTGGTGAACTAAAGAAGAAGGGAGCAGTGAGCACGATGAAGAGCTGAGGAAAGTAAGGAAGCGAGTGAGGAGGCACATGAGCACGGGATGTCGGTAATGTATATAGGCAGGGAGCCAACCACGTGGTAGGTGTGCGGAAAAAGGAAAGGGGAACGGGGGCAGCCCTTGTGCTGTTAATGGAAATAAGGAATGAAACTGTCAAAAGGAGAGGTCAGTTCCGAAAGTTCCTTATGGCATTATGGTGAGAACCACCAAATAGAAGACGTTATTTTCGAAAGTTTGTTTTTAGGGCACAGTGCGAAATGAAACATACTTAATGTTTGTAAGTACAGTGTAAAGGATGAGCACGGGAAATTTGGGTTTACTACGTATATTGGAAGTGGCAGAAATAGTGAGGAGGGGTTTACACACTCTATATATACAGTTTAGGGGGTACACCTGTTCCCCCCCCCGCTTGGGTGTTGCAATAGGACATGAAACATACCGAACTTTTGTAAGTACACTGTAAGGAATAATAAGCACGTGAAACTTCAGCTTCCCACCTAAATGGAAAGTGGGAGAAGTAGTGAGGAGTCAGTGAAGGCTTTGCCTTTTATATGCAGAGATACCTATAAAGACAAATGGCCTTTCTCAACTTCTAAATTTAAAGGCGTGTCTGTCAGAAATTAAACAATAGATGAATATGAACTTTCTGCTCTTAAATGCTGATTAAACAGAATTATTGGTTGTTAGACCAACCATATGTGGACATCTGTGAGAGAACTTGAGTGTTAATATTGATGGCTGTTCTATCTGTGAAAGTTCAACCAGTAAAATACTTAAACGTCTCACACTCCAGTCTCATTTCAATACTATTATCAAGACAGCATTTTTTCATCTCAGTAATATTGCAAGAATCCGATCTTTTCCATCTCTGTATGATGCTGAAACACTGATACATGGATGTGTTTTTTTTCTTTCTCGTATATGAAGTATAGGGAAAGCATTGGAATCGTTCAAAGATTCGATGTCGAGATTTTAATGAATCTCAACGTTTTAGACCTCCCTGACTTTCTTGTATGCAGAGTATTGGAATTGTCCAAAAATTCCATTTCGAGATTTTGATGAATTTCTAATTTTTAGATCTGCCTGACTTTCTCATATACGAAGCAGAGGGAAAGTATTGGAATCGTCCAAAGATTTTTTGGAACTGTGTCTGTGTATGTGGCATACAAGTATTAGATACAAAATGTAGATTTCTATCAACGTTTGGGCTATTTCCGCTGACTGGAAGTGGTACTTTACCTTTTATTCATGCAGCTGCAGAGTCCAATTTATTCAACTTTACTTTTATAATAATTGTTCAGTATATTCTTAATTTGATTTGTTGTTGATGGTTCTTTAATGTACATAAAAATATAATCATTGTCTTACAATTTACTCCTCAAATATCCATCTCTGTATCGGAGTATACGAGAAAGTCAAGGGGAGACCACTCCCGATTTATTTATCTTAACAGTGCTGCTTACTTAGTTTCTAAGTGTCAGTGTGTATTCTGCTCTGCACTGTGTGTTTTGTGGGCGGTCCCCCAAGAGGCGGGGCCACCTGCCCATCATACTGCAAGAGACTGGGAAATGCACACTGTGTGTCCAGGTAAAGTACCACTTCCGGTTGATGGATGTGGCCCAGAAGTTACTACAGATTTACAATTTTGGTGTAACAACCACACGCCAAATTTCACCCATCTATCTCGTTGCATTTTTTGAGTTATCGAGTTTACACATACACACACATACCCACGCACACACAGAGACAGACACACACAGACATAATTTCATAAAACACAAGTAACATTCCCAAAACTTCTCATCCCAGGAGAGAAATGCTCAGTCCTAGAGAAAACTTACATCTTTTAAGTGTAGAATTCTGAGGTAAAGGCTGAACTTACTATTTAGAAGGCTGAAGAACGCTTGGGAAAACCTTTCGGCGTACTCAATTTCCGGGAGTTGCACTCGTCCCAAATAAACCACATGTTGACTCAGAGGATCGCTGGCAAGATCTTTAATTTGGGACGATGAAAATTCCCTCCCCACAATCAAGACAAACATGGCCACTCCTTGACATTTCGCCACCAGTGCAGACTCAAGAAGCTTCTCTCTGTCCCATTCGCTCGTCTCTCCTCCGACGATGGCGAAGATGACTTTCAAACTCCTGGGCCTGGATTTATTCATAATGTTCTTCATCACCCAGTCAATGGCGTAGCCGACACCAGACGATCCCCCGACTTGCCTCATTTTTTCTGAAATGTGCCTCTTCATCATATTCCTGTTGCGGTACTGCTCGAGGTCAAACTCCAGGGTGACGGGGGACTGGCCTTGTCTCGGTGCGTGGCTCAGGGGACTGTGTTGGACCACAGCAATGCGAGCTCCTGCAGAAGATGGCCTTGCTTGATCGCTGACGATGATGTCATCCAGCACAGCACCCAGGAGCTCTTTAATCCCTTCATACTCATCTGTCTGTATGTTGCGTGAGCCATCCACAACAAAAGTGAGGTCCATGTTTATTGACTGTGGAACAGGAAGGAGATTGACTTGGCTGCATTCCTCTGATGGGGAGCACACATCTGTAATGTGAACAAACAGGTTAACATTTCCATCTCTGCTTGTGACTTACAAAACCAACGTGACGACCCCACCTGCTGTAATCTCAATCGGGTTGACCAGGCTGCCCTTAACACTAGAATCCCATAAGCCTAAGAAAAAACTCGTAATCCCGGCCCACTTTAAATTCCTTCACACCTCTCCATTAGCATCTTTTGTTTTGTAAATGTGTCGATTAACACAAGCAGCAAGCAGCCTGCAATCCCAACCCATCACGGCCGCAGCTCAAGTTGGACAAAAAGTTCTCCCAGCTTGAGTCTCTTCATCTGGGTGTGAGGTGCCTGGAGATGTACGGGGTAACTAATATCTCGTTATTTGGAACACATGCATTACATGTTTGTTCTGTGTCTACAACGATCTGCATAAATGTAGGATGACAGAAAATGAGAGGCAAGAAATGTTGAACACATAACTAAAACAGAATTTTTTTTCATGTTATAGTATTAACGACAACATTTTGACACGAAGTGTATAATGTGTGAAGACTTAAGTCCAAATATCAAATAAACACTTTCCCAAAATTTACAAGTATAACAACAATGGGACTGAAATGGGCTGTCGGTTTGCACCTCACTATGCAAACCTATTTATGGCAAAATTGGAGGAAGATTTTATGTCAGCGTGCTTTTTAAAACCAATGTTGTATCTCCGTTCCATAGATGACATCTTCATAATCTAGACTGCCAGTGAGGAGGACCTCCTCCATTTTCATGAATTTAATTCTTTCCTCCCCAACATAAAGCTGAAGCTGAATTACTCAAAAACAGAAGTCAGCTTCCTTCAACTGAAAGACAACACCCTGGTGCCTTCTGCTTTTCACAAACTGACAGACAGACCTACCTGAGAAGTGACAGCTTCCACCCCAAGCATATAATGCGCTCCATTATTTTCAGCTAAGCAATACGAAACAACTGTATCTGCTCAGACCCGACAGACCGGGATCAACAACTGCAGGAGCTCAGACAAGATTTCTTCAGACAAGGTTATACCCCCAAAACAACAGACACTCAAATAAGAAGAGCTACTGCTATACCCAGAGACCACCTTCTGGAATATAGAACCACATTTCCCCTTATTGTCACCCATAACCCACATCTTGAAGCTCTTTGAAAAATTATAAAAGAACTTCAGCCAATGCTACACAATGATGAAACGCTGAAACATGGATTTCCAGAACCACCCCTCCTGGCATACAGATGACCACCAAACCTGCAGCAGCTAATTGTCCAAAGCTCCCTAAGTGGACTAACAGAAAATGGCACATCTCCCCGCCCACAGAAAAGATGTAAAACATGTGCTCACATTGATAACACCGACCATGTAGTTATACCACACAGCCGACTAGAACATTGCATAAAGGGGTCATTTTCCTGCAGATCTTCATCTAATGTGGTCTCCCTCATTCACTGTATGAAATGTCCTGACGCTGCACTCTATTTGGGAGAAACTGGACAAACACTCTGCCAGAGAATGAATTTCCATAGGTGGCACATCAAGCATGGCAACACAGATGTTCCTGTAGAAGCCCACTTCAACAGCCATGGACACCGTGAAGGGGTCTTTAAAGTCACAGGGCTTAGGGGCAACTTCAGAATACAGCAAGAGAGAATAGAATGGGAACTTAAACTCATGTGAAATCTGAACATGTTACAACATGGTTTGAATAGAGACATGGGTCTTATGGCCAGATATGAGGATTATTTTCATCTCTCAGACTGACACAGACCAACATTGTATTGAAAAAGTCATCAGAAACTTCCAAAGACTTTGTTGGACAGTTATCTTATCCAAAGATCTTGGCCATACATTGTTCTCCTGTCTTGCTTAATGAATCTTAACCTGGAGAATTCTATTAAATATTTACATCTAAGAAGTCTCACTTAAAGGTTTTCCAATATTGTTATTTGTCCTGGTGTCTATATAAACACATGGAACTCCAGTCTCCGTATTACATCTCTGCCTGAACAAGGGGCCTGAGTTGCCTCGAAAGCTGGCATATTGTAATCTTTTTAGTTAGCCAATAAAAGGGGTCAATTTGCTTGATTTCACATTACATTCATAATGGATAACACAGTACAATACCCTAATACTACACTACAAATGCACTTTCATTCAAGAATATAACCAAAGAAAAAGAAATTGGGTTAGGGTAAGATGCTGACATGATCGCTTGGGTGGTACAGCAGTAAGAACTGCTGACTCATAATCAAGAGGTCGGGGATTCGATTCCGGTCACTTCCTAGATTTACCGTTTTGAGTAGTGAGCTGCTCTTATTGTTACTATTATACAATAAAAAATATACATTTGATTTGAGTCTGTAACAGACACTGTAAATGTAAGGAACTTGTAAAAGTTACTGTTTTGTTTTTTTATTATTCAGTTTTATTCTCTCAGTCACATTCATGCTCCCCTCTGACTTGACACTGCTGTTTTCAAATAAAGACGAGCTATAACAGATGAGGACGAGGTTTCTATATCGGAGAAAGAGAACAGAAGCCCTTCCCACTAGAAACGTCCACTCACATACAAGAACTACGCTGCTGCATCAGGCATAAAGGCGAAAGATGGCACCGTTTGGATGCAGCAACAAGACAGACATCATCCTGCCAGTGAATCTTCCACATCCATGTCCTCTAATGAAACAGCAGGGCTTACAGAGCTCGCCAAGGTATCGTGCAAAGTTCTGTGATTATATTTTGTGATGGTGGTTATAGGGTGGCACAGTGGTGCAGTGAGTAGCGCTGCTGCCTCGCAGTTAGGAGACCCGGGTTCGCTTCCTGGGTCCTCTATGCATGAAGTTTGCATGTTCTCCCCATTTCTGCGTGGGTTTCCTCCGAGTGCTCTGGTTTCCTCCTACAGTCCAAAAAACATGCAGGTTAGGTGTATTGGCGATCCTAAATTGTCCCTAGTGTGGGCGTGTGTGCCCTGTGGTGGGCTGGCTTCCTGCCCGGGGTTTGTTTCCGGCCTTGCGCCCTGTGTTGGCTGGGATTGGCTCCAGAAGACCCCCCCGTAAACCCTGTAGTTAGGATATAGCGGGTTGGATAACGGATGGTCTTTATATAAAAAAACTTTTATAGTTGCATAAACCCCATGTTGAATGTTCTTTACCTTGATTTATTTACTTATCTTCCAAAAGTGTAACATCACAAGTAGACTGCAAAGCTTCCTGTATTTGAATGACAAGTGCATGTGCAATGCCACTCCTTATTCAGGCAAAGATCAGTTACGAAACGTGGGACGGTAGCTTCCACCTGAATCTATAGACTCTTCAGTACGCGAGCGACTCTCCACGCTAGTGTTTAGATATGATGGTGTATGTGCCCCAAAAAAGAAGTCTGACTGCAGTCTTGTACCATTGCTTGTGTACTGAAGTGTCAGCATGGCAGAGTTTCTGTTTTAGGTATGTGTTCAACATTTCCTGCCATCCTACATTTATGCAGATCGTTGTAGACACGGAACACACATGAAATGCATTTTAAATGCGGGCTATTTAAAATGAAAGAGCAGATTTCAAAAATGTATTTCAAACAAACTGTATAAGACAGAAACACATTCCGGATCACCGGATAGAGGAAAGTTCAAAGTTTAAATTTTATGTTAGAATTATGGAGGCCACTCTTCTCCTGGAAACCTTCAGCACTTCAGAAGTGTTTTGGTGACCTTGCCCAGATCTGTGCCTTGCCTTGATACAATCCCGTCTCTAAAGCTCTGCAGGCAGTACCTTCGGCCTCATGGCTTGGTTTTTACACAGCTAAGGGACCACCTATAGACAGTTGTGTCTGTGTGCCTTTCCTTATCACATCCAGTGGATTCCAAACAAGTTGTAGAAACATCTCAGTGATGATCCATAGAACAGTACGCACCCGAACAAAAGCAAAGGCTCGGAATATTTGTGTCAATGGGTTATTCCACTTTTTATTTTTGATAAATTTGCAAACAATTTCTCAAATCCTATTTCCCATTCTCATCCTGAGGTATTGAGTGTTGCTTGATGGAGGATAAAGTGACTTGAGAATTATGTTTCTGGACTTCTCTAGCACCATCAACACCATCCAACCTCTGCTCCTCAGGGACAAGCTGACAGAGATGGGAGTAGATTCATACCTGGTGCCATGGATCGTGGACTATCTTACAGACAGACCTCAGTATGTGCGTCTCGGGAACTGCAGGTCTGACATTGTGGTCAGCAGCACAGGAGCGCCACAGGGGACTGGACCTTCTCCGGTCCTGTTCAGCCAACATACATCAGACTTCCAATACAACTCAGAGTCCTGCCACGTGCAAAAGTTCGCTGACGACACTACTATGGTGGGCTGCATCAGGAGTGGGCAGGAGGAGGAGTATAGGAAGTTAATCAAGGACTTTGTTAAATGGTGTGACTCAAACCACCTACACCTGAACACCAGCAAAACCAAGGAGCTGGTGGTGGATTTTAGGAGGCCCAGGCCCCTCATGGACCCCGTGATCATCAGAGGTGACTGTGCAGAGGATGCAGACCTATAAATACCTGGGAGTGCAGCTGGATGATAAACTGGACTGGACTGCCAATACTGATGCTCTGTGCAAGAAAGGACAGAGCCGACTATAATTCCTTAGAAAGCTGGCATCCTTCAACATCTGCAATAAGATGCTGCAGGTGTTCTATCAGACGGTTGTGGCGAGTGTGGTGTGCTGGGGAGGCAGCATAAAGAAGAGGGACAAACTGGTGAGGAAGGCAGGCACTATTGTAGGCACCAAGCTGGACAGTTTGACATCCATGGCAGAGCGACGGGCACTGAGCAGACTCCTGCCAATCATGGAGAATCCACTGAACAGGATCATCTCCAGACAGAGGAGCAGCTTCAGCGACAGACTGCTGTCACCGTCCTGCTCCACTGACAGACTGAGGAGACCCCACACTATGCGACTCTTCAATTCTACCCGGGGGGGTAAACATTAATATTATACAAAGTTATTGTCTGTTAAACTTCATTGTTATCACTCTTTAATTTAATATTGTTCTTTATCAGTATGCTGCTGCTGGAGTATGGGGATTTCCCCTTGGGATTAATAAAGTATCTATCTATCGATCTTGAAGTGATTTTAGTACAAGGCTGAAACATCGGAAAACGTGTAAAAAGTGAAGGGGCCTGAAGACTTTCTGAATCCACCGTATGGTGAGGCTGGCTGGACGCACACACGGTTGATCATAAAGTGAAGACATTAAAGCCCAGCTCATATTAGGGGCAGGAGACAATAACCCCAAACTCCTTACACCATTTGTAGAAGGCAGGGACCTACAGATCCTGCACCATATTGACCATAAGATGTCAAAGGTCACATACATTACAGCAAGAGAAAAAGTTTGACCAAACCAGGCCATTCATTAATCCCGACAAAGCTCGGCAGTCCTCTTTGCCTGACTTGGTTGCTGATCCTTGATCTTTGATGCTTGTCTAACTGTTACGGTTCTTCCATGGCAAATTATTTCACCTGAAGGGTGAATTGCACTTGGAACTTTAAAAGATATACATTTAATACTGATGGCAGAGTCAAACAAGCACATGAGAGGCAGTTCAGGGGACTAACTGAGAGTGAAATGTCGGCTCAGAGGGTGAACAAGTGTACTAATGCCTTCTCTCGCACCCTTGCAGATCTGGGAACACCAAGAAGTGATGAACATATCCCTCCAACAGCAGACCACGCCCCTTAACGACGACACTTCCGCCTCAGTCGGACCGACCCCTCCTCTTCCTCTTCTGTTGCTATAAAACTCCACCTCTTCTGCTTCCTGCTCAGTCTTTTGGAAGCTCATGGCTGAGCATCATCACCCCAAAACCACAGTATGCAGGGTGGATCCCCAACCCTTTAACTTTGTCACAAGTTCTCTTTACACCAGGAAGAACAAAGACTTGTGGGAATCAGGAACAAATTACCGAGTCACGGAGTTGAAGCAGAAACCTTCACAACCTTTAAGAAGGATCTGGATGAGATGCCTAAACAAGCGCTCTTGATAAACTGAATGGTCTCTCTCTCTTGTTTGTCAAATTTTCATAATGGTCCTTATGATCCAATACTCCTCCACCATGTTGGTCTGTTATTGAAAAGATCAACACATTCAGCATGGGCTAGCTTAGAAGTGTGGATGGACCAGATGTGGTATCTTAAGGGCTGTTGGAGACAAACTTGAGGCCTGGGGGGGCTCAGCCCTCAACCACCATCTAAAGGACTACAATTGTTGGTGGGTCTCGTAATTTGCTCACTCAAGTGAGCTAACTGTACATTCTAATTGAGACATTCTCCCTACCCTCTACTGAAAAGTCATATCATCAGCTACAAACGTTTGACTCGTAGACTACCTACGTTTCCCAGACATCCTTTGATAACTCGGCCTATACTTGATAATCAAATATCTCATTCATTTTTGCACCACTTCAGTCCCCCCAAGTTAAAGAAAACGAAGGGCTGAGTAGGGCAGGAAGTCTGATTCAGCTCAAGTGCACTGCTGCCATCTAGTGACATGACTGATAATATACCAGCGATGCACAACAACTCATGGGTGTCAGGCTCCATCAGTGGGTGGGCCGCAGGATTTCATTCTGGCCACTTTGCTCATTACTGACCAGTTAGTGCTTCTAATGGAAAATACGCCTGCTTGAAATTAAATTAACTTTAGGATTCTCATTACTAAAGTGTTTATTTCTTTCTGTCTTAACCAGCAGCCAAACAATAATGTGATGTAAAGTGAACCAACAGATGTCCCCCTTACTCTTTGGTCATCAAACACCGACTGAAACAAATGTCTTAGAAGCCATTTCTCGCCATTTCATTTGATGGCTTCCTTCTTAGAGCTCTCTCAGTGTCACATCTGCCACGTAAAACTGTTGATTTTTTCCCCTCCCAAGGACACCATTAACACGTTTTGTGTCCCTGAGCAGATCAATATTCCTATTGCAGACATCAAGAGTGTTTCATGGGCTATGGTGAAGGGCAACACAGGGTGGTGGTCTTTGGGTGTTGCACATTCACTGATCACATGTCCATTTTAATCTCTAGAACAGAGCTGAAGCTGCCAGAAGGTTTCTGGAGTCACTTTCACTTCCCTGTCACAAGCCACACCCCTTCTATTCCCACAAATAGCTCACCGGAAATTGGCATTTATTAGGGGACCAGTTTCCGAAGAGCATGGAGATGCTCTTAGCTGGAGGAAGCTAGACCTAACTGTTGTGATGGACGACATGGATGGACTGGCATCCCAGCTGAAATAGATGATGTTCGCTTACCCAGATGAGATGCCATCACAATGGAGGGATCTGCATGGATGGATGGATGGGCATCCCTCCCACAATGACTGTTGCTCACTGCCTCGGACAGGAGGCATCCATGGAAGGATGACATGGGATGGTGATCCCTTACCCTGGCTGAGATGCCATCAAAATGGAGTGATCTACATGGATAGATGGGCATCCCTCTCATAATAACTGTTGCTCACTGGCTTGGATGGGATGGGGCCACCATAGAAGGACAACGTGGGATGCCCATCCATCCAGTTGGGATGGGTGCCACCACCCTTGTCTCAAAGGATCAGGCACTCCTCGGGGCACTAGGTGGCAGTGCTCCTCTGGCATGGCTCAGGTCTGAACACTCACATCGCTCTATGCAAGTTGTAATTCTGGAGGTCAGCCCTGTTGGGTCTCTTGGGTGCCCCCTTGGAGGTCTGGCCTGACTGTTGCTTCTTTGGGTCCAATGTTGTGGCACCGGAAATAATGAAGGGTCTAATAGAAAAGAAGCCACTCTGCCTCATCCAGGCAGGTGGGAGTCAGGAGAGGAGGAGGAGGAGGAGGAGGAGGGCAACACTCACCAGAGAGAAGCGGAGAAGAAGGAATTGTGAAGAAAACCAGAAAAGGTAATTGGCTCAAATAAATCAGGCTGGTGGTCTGTGTGGTTGTGTCTGGAGTTTGGGGCCATACCCCCACCCCAACACACAGGTCATGCGGTGAAAAGACGCCAAGTAACGCCACCATAATAAAAGGACAAGTGTTTGTGTGTCCGTCTTTGTGTCCATCTGGTTGGTATGTCTCTGTTATCCAACAGATGGCGCATGTCAAACATTAGCAGTGCTTTTACAAATCCTGTACCAAACAGTTCATAGCATCTGGATGGACACACTGTACACTGGGGTCGATGCCGAATATGCAGAT
Source organism: Polypterus senegalus (assembly GCF_016835505.1). NCBI lineage: Eukaryota > Metazoa > Chordata > Cladistia > Polypteriformes > Polypteridae > Polypterus > Polypterus senegalus. Next base: position 3,170,373 of record NC_053168.1, on the reverse strand, counting down.
TTCAAACCATCTTAAATGGGTAGCACAGCTACTTTGCTTTATTTGCCTTTACTCAGACTGTTTGGACACGAAACAGGGATCTAGTCAGGGACCCCAAATCTCCATCTGTTCACTTACTTTTCTAATACACTGGTCATCTGTGGGCTCTCTTTGCATTTCATTTTTGTTTGGTGGCTGCAAACAATTAAAGTTTTGAAATGTAAAAAAAATTTAAAAGTCACTTAAAATTAGGTTCTGCTTGCAGCAGAAAGTGGCTGGAACTCCACTTTGGCCCTTCAGGATCAGAGTTTGACCCCTGTGCAGTAACCCGATCCATGACAGTTCACTGAATCCCAAGATGACTGACGGCCATAAATCAAAAACACAACACAAAATCAAACAAATAACCAGGTACGGATAATCTTTACCCTCGAGTTCTTAAGGAGGCTAGCGAGTACAGAAACAAACCCCTGATGAACATTTTCAGCACGTCACTGCGCACTGGGGAAATTCCAAAGAAGTGGAAAATGGCAAATATTATCCTATTATATAAAAAGGGTGGCCAGGCTGATCCAATCAACTCTAGGCCAATAAACTTAACGTGCATCACATGAAAATTAACGGAAGGAATTATTAAGGATAAGATTGAGCAACACCTGGCAAGGACAGGAGTTATTCTGAACAGTCAGCGTGGGGTCAGAAGAGGGAGGTCGTGTTTTACTAACAGGCTGGAATTCTTTGAGGAGGCAACAAAAGGATACGATCAGAGAGGAGCAGATGAGTTTATTTATCTGGACTTTCAGAAAGCATTTGATGAGGTGCCACATGAGAGGGTGGGCATCAAACTAAAAGAAGTGGCGGTTCAGGGTGATGTTTTTAGATGGGTGCAGAATTGGCTTAGACACAGGAAGCAGAGGGTGATGGTGCGAAGAACCTCATCAGAACTGGCTTAAGTTAAAGCAGGCCCTTACGTCCACACCTGTTTTGATGGCACCTAACTTTTCTTTGCCTTTCATCCTCCAGGCGGACGCTTGGACACAGGCCTGGGCGCCGTGCTGAGCCAAAGCGTCGATGGTGTGGAGCACCCCATCATGTTCCTGAGCGGAAACTGTTGGACGGGAGACCAGGTATGCTGCGGTGGAGAGGGAGGCTCTGGCGATTAAATGGCGATTACTCAGCTGAGGTACTACCTGTTGGGCGGGAATTCACCCTTGTCACGGACCATGCACCCTACAGTGGATGGCCCTCCACAAGGAGTGAAAGAGTGGTGACCAGCACTGGGCAGTGCAGGGGCAGGGGGTGCAGGGGCCGCTGCTATTTTTAATATTTATAAATGGTTTAGATAGGAATATAAGGAACAAGCTGGTTAAGTTTACAGATGATACCAAGATAGGTGGATTGGCAGATAATCTGGAATCTGTTGAATCATTACAGAGGGACTTGGACAGCAGACAGGCTTGGGTAGATTTGTGGCAAATGAAATTTAATGTCAGTCAATTTAAAAATTACAAGTAGGAAAAAATAGGTAAGTTTTGAATACACAATGGGAGGTCTGAAAATCGAACCTCCACCTTATGAGAACAATTTAGGAGTTACAGTGGACTTGACACAATCAATTTCCAGCCAGTGTTCAGAAGCCATTAAGAAGGCTCACAGACTGTCAGGTTATATAGCGCCTTGATGTGTGGAGTACAAGTCACAGGAGATTCTGCTCAAGCTTTATAACACACTGGTGAGGCCTCATCTGGAGTCCTGGGTGTAGTTTTGGGCCCACCAGACATAACAGCACTACAGAAAGTCCAGAGAAGGGCAACTGGGCTGATTCAGGGCAGCAGAGGATGAGTTATGAGGAAAGATTCAAAGAGCTCAGTCTAACGCTTGCATCAGGTTTAGGCCTTGTTAGGTTTTAATTCACAACTGAAGGTCTGAAAATCGAAAGTCCACCTTATGAGAAGGATTTAGGAGTCGTAGTGAACTCTAAACTATTGACTTCCCGACAGTGTTCAGAAGCCATTAAGAAGGCTAACAGACTGTCAAGTTATATAGCGCCTTGATATGTGGAGTACAAGTCACAGGAGGTTCTGCTCAAGTCTTTATAACACACTGGTGAGGCCTCATCTGGAGTACTGGGTGCAGTTTTGGTCTCCAGGCTACAAAAAGGACATAACAGCACAAGAAAACGTCCAGAGAAGAGCGACTGGGCTGATTCAGGGCTAAAGGGGAAGAGTTATGAGGACAAATTAAAAGAGCTGAGCCTTTACTGTTTAAGTACAAGAAGATGAAGAGGAGACCTGAATGAAGTGTTTTTAGATTTTTAAGTGAATTAGTCCAGTGGATCAAGTTCATCAAGAACACGAGGACACAGCTGGAAACTTAAGGGGAAATTTCACACAAACATTAGGAAGTTTTCCTTCACGCAGAGAACTACAGACACGTGGAATAAGTGACCAAGTAGTGTAGTGGACAGCAAGACTTTAGGGACTTTCAAAACTTTAGTCATTTTAGAAGAATTAAGTGGACAGAACCGGTGAACTTTGTTGGGCTGAATGGCCTGTTCTCGTCCAGACTGTCCTAACGTTCTAAATGACATTTTGAAAAACTGTACACTTACCATAGCACACGGCACATCGCAGAATATACCGTAACTGCTCCTCCTGGTTCGTTTGTCTTTCTAAAACTCGGACGAGAAAACTTCCTGTTTTGTCAGTCTGTGCAAAAAAAATAAATAGATGAATAAAAATCCCATTAATATAATTCCTCACAAAACAGCATGCTTCACATTTATTTCAAACCTCAAAGACATCTTACTTCATGTTTCAGTTAGTTAGACATTAGAGCTGCTGTCTCACAGCCCAAGGAGACCAGCTTTAAGTTCAAGGGCTGCTGGGAGTTGAAGTCCATACTGAGTTGTGCTGCTACATGTTTGTTTTGAGGTTGAGAGGAGTTTTTGCTGGTTTGGCACCCCAACATTTTACACCTGTGTCTGGAGATCATTCTACAATACAGAATAGTATCCTAACACCTAGAGGTCCAGGGCAGAGGGGGTCAATTGGGTGGTCTCTAGGAGGACAACCTAGGAGTTCTCTAGGCCACTCTTAGCCCTGCCATACACTTCAGTGATGATAAGAACTTTTGAGGAAGTTGGAGAGAGAGAGTCGTCATTTTAAATGGTGTCTCCATGTAACTGTGGTCAATCCCAACACTAAGTGGCCACATATACTGCATTGCTGTAGTATTAGCCAGGAGGTCGCTGGCAAGACATACACGTTGGAAAGATGGGAATTTCCTCACCACAAGACAAACATAGCTAAGTCTCGCAGCAAATGCAGACTCAATGAGACGTGACGTCATGGAAAGCGATGATATAAATATGGTGGGGATCATGCACAAGGCTTTATCCCACTGGGGAACGTAACTCTCATTGTTCTTCTTAGCACTTAGATAGCTTTCAAACCTAGTAGGCCCTAGCGTGTTCTGGGCATGACCCTCTCCAGTATTTGATTTTCACTGTCATCTTGCCCGTTCAGTTTCTGGTTACTTGGTTTCGTTTTGCTCTCTCAGTATTCTGACCCTTTCTTTTCTTGATTTGCTGTTGAATCATCTCCTGGTTTCTAGAGCTCACAAGACTCCTCAGAACTCCTTGCTTGTCTTTAACAGATGCCACCTGAAATGTCTGTGCCAAGATAGCTGCAGTAGTTCAATAACCAGTCGGAATAATTTCTAAGTTGTGAATTTATTTCAAACTTTTTGAAACAATAGATGCTACATTAAGTTACTCCTGCAACTCCTGAAATGACCCCGGGAACTTTCCTGCACCTAACCTGCTGCCAGGTTGCCTGGTCTGCCTGCCGAACTGCCTGATCAATAATCCAACAATACGGAGCCACTAAAAACATGACTGGTGACAGTGCTGCTGATAGCTACAAACACCATGGTGGCACCTGTGATTGAAACAAACACTCCAAGAATAAGGCAGGGAATTTTGTTTCATTTGGGATAGAACTGCTTGTTGTGGTGACAATACAATCTGTCATGCATGTGAGGGACACCTCAAAGACTCATCCCAGGTATGTTATACCCTGCCGGGGCGAGAGGGGGCACTATTCCTAACAGGTCTGTCTGTTCAGAGAAGATGTCCCCTGAGGGCAACTGGCCACTGTTATACAAGAGAGACCCCACTTAATTATCCACATCTCATTTGAACCCAAACATCTGAAAAGATTGGAGCTCCCCAGACGTTCAGAACAAATGCATACCTGTAGCCATTGAGGCAGCTTCAGTGCCATCGAGCACCTGTTTATTTTGTATGCAAGGAGAACACAGGGGGCAACCCGGTTGGCACCTCAACACTTTTCAAGTGTTCCACCTTTCCAGAAATCTTGTCTGTGCCCCTTGACCACCCTAATCTGTTAAATATCACTCGTAAGTGAAGACAGACTTTTGATAGATTTTCCATAAAAATGTTATACCACAAGGCCCACCGGGTTACTACCGCAGTTTCAGACTAGCATACCATGGGGAGCAACTTCTACTAAGAAATGTCAACAGTAAGAGACTCGTAAAATGATTTATTTTCTTACCCCAAAAGCACGAGAAACATTGGGGACATTCTTGAAGGCGATAACCACAGGAGTGATGTCCAGAGCTTTGAATTCAAGGACAGCAGTGTTGATGGGGGCCACATCTTGAGAAGCGCCGTTAGTGATGAAAACCGCCACCTTCCTAACCAGCATCCCCTTCCTCACACGTTTGAACGCGTGCTGTGCCACAAACCTCATGGCGGCCCCGATGTTACGCTGATTGGACGTCCTCTCCAGGGCTATTTGTCGGATACCGTCGATGAGCTTGCTCTTCAGGAGATAGTCAGAAAATCGGATCAAGTATTTTGTGTGAGCATTGAAGGTGACGACTGCCACTCTGGCTCCCGTCGGGCAGTTGCTTTCAGTGATGGCCAGTTGATCCACAATACTGAGGGCGACATTCCGCATTCTTTCAAAGGCAGTCGGTGTCACGTCCTCAGACATGTCTAATGCGATGACAAGGTCTGTTGGGTAGGAAGGGCAATCTGACTTGCCTGTAAATTAAAAACAATTAGAACTTGATATTATTACCTAGTATACGAGGTGTGACAATTTAATTCCCAGAATGGCCATGTAGTGTCACTCATGTGCATAGAATCTTGAGAGCAGTGGCTCAAAGTTGCGACTGATCTTTCTGCAAATGAACACACGTTTAGCAGATGTCACAACTCTGCATGTGGGAGACAACTTCAGGGCCTGTCTAATGGTAATAACACTCCTAGCCAGGGGATGGCACTGTCACTAAATGCTTTCTCTCTTCCACCCTCTGCAGAACGGAGGACTGACGGACAGATCACCTATGACGTCACTTGTGGTTGCTACCTTCCTGAATCGCCACTCTTCCGCCGTGCCATCCTGAACTCCGGCGCCACCACCATGATGGTTTCAGTTGATAATCTGACCCGCATCTCAGAAGACGTATTAGTGGCCTCCCTCCGCCTTCGGGTGGGGGTAAGGGTCCTGACTGTTGTTTGTGCGTATGCGCCGATCAGCAGTTTGGAGTATCCACCCTTTTTGGAGTCTCTGGAGGGGTTGCTAGAGGGCATACCTTCTGGGGATTCCCTCGTTTTGCTGGGAGACTTCAATGCTCACGTGGGCAATGACAGTGAGACCTGGAAGGGCGTGATTGGGAGGAATGGCCCCGATCTGAACCCGAGCGGTGTTTTGTTATTGGACTTCTGTGCTCGCCACGGATTGTCCATAACGAACACCATGTTCAAGCATAGGGGTGTTCATATGTGCACTTGGCACCAGGACACCCTAGGCCTCTGTTCGATGATCGACTTTGTGGTTGTGTCGTGGACTTGCGCCATATGTCTTGGACACTTTCGGGTGAAGAGGGCGGAGCTGTCAACTGATCACCACCTGGTGGTGAGTTGGCTTCGATGGTGGGGGAAGATGCCGGTCAGACCTGGTAGGCCCAAACGTGTTGTGAGGGTCTGCTGGGAATGGCTGGCAGAGTCCCCTGTCAGAAGTAGCTTCAACTCCCACCTCCGGCAGAACTTCAACAACATCCCAAGGGAGGTGGGGGACATTGAGTCCGAATGGGCCATGTTCCGTGCCTCTATTGTTGAGGCGGCTGACGGAGCTGTGGCCGCAAGGTGGTGGTGCCTGTCGTGGCGGCAATCCCGAACCCGTTGGTGGACACGGCGGTGAGGGATGCCGTCAAGCTGAAGAAGAGTCCTATAGGACTTTTTGTCCTGTGGGTCTCTGGAGGCAGCTGATAGGTACCGGCAGGCCAAGCGAGCGGGCCGGTTGTTGCTGAGGCAAAACTTCGGGCATGGGAGGAGTTTGGAGGCCATGGAGAGCGACTTTCGGACGGCTTCAGGAGATTCTGGTCCACCGTCCGGCGTCTCAGGAGGGAAGCAGTGCAGTGTCAACACCGTATATGGTGGGGATGGTGCGCTGCTGACCTCGACTTCGGGCGTTGTGGGTGGTGGGAGAGTACTTGAAGACCTCCTCAATCCCACTAACATGCCTTCCAATGAGGAAGCAGAGCCTGGGGACTCTGAGGTGGGCTCTCCCATCTCTGGGACCGAGGTGGTCAAAAAACTCCTTGGTGGCAGGGCCCGGGGGTGGATGAGATACGCCCGGAGTTCCTTAAGGCTCTGGATGTTGTAGGACTGTCTTGGTTGACACGTCTCTGCAACATCGCATGGACATCGGGACAGTGCCTCTGGATTGGCAGACCGGGGTGGTGGTCCCCTCTTTAAAAGGGGACGGAGGGTGTGTTCCAACTATAGAGGGATCACACTCCTCAGCCTCCCTGGAAAAGTCTATTCGGGGTTCTGGAGAGGAGGGTCCGTCGGATAGTCGAACCTCGGATTCAGGAGGAACAGTGTGGTTTCCGTCCTGGTCGCGGAACAGTGGACCAGCTCTACACCCTTAGCAGGGTCCTGGAGGGTGCATGGGAGTTTGCCCGACCGGTCTACATGTGGTTTGTGGACTTGGAAAGGCATTCGACCGTGTCCCTCGGGAATCCTGTGGGGGTGCTCGGGAGTATGGGGTACGGACCCCTGATAAGAGCTGTTCGGTCTCTGTACAACGGTGTCAGAGCTTGGTCCGCATTGCGGCAGTAAGTCGAGCCCGTTTCCAGTGAGAGTTGGACTCCGCCAGGGCTGCCCTTTGTCACCGATTCTGTTCATAACTTTTATGGACAGAATTTCTAGGCACAACCAGGGTGTTGAAGGGGTCGGTTTGGTGGACTCAGGATTGGGTCACTGCTTTTGCAGATGATGTTGTCCTGTTTGCTTCATCAGGCCGTGATCTTCAGCTCTCTCTGGATCGGTTCGCAGCTGAGTGTGAAGCGGCTGGGATGAGAATCAGCACCTCCAAATCCGAGCATGGTCCTCAGCCGGAAAAGGGTGGAGTGCCCTCTCAGGGTTGGGGGAGAGATCCTGCCCCAAGTGGAGGAGTTCAAGTATCTCGGGGTCTTGTTCACGAGTGAGGGAAGAATGGGCGTGAGATCGACAGGCGGATCGGTGCGGCATCCGCAGTGATGCGGCTCTGCATCGGTCTGTCGTGGTGAAAAGGAGCTGAGCCGTAAGGCAAAGCTCTCAATTTACCAGTCGATCTACGCTCCTACCCTCACCTATGGTCATGAGCTATGGGTAGTGACGAAAGAACGAGATCGCGAATACAAGCGGCTGAAATGAGTTTCCTCCGCAGGGTGTCTGGGCTTTCCCTTAAAGATAGGGTGAGAAGCTCAGAGTAGAGCCGCTGCTCCTCCGCATCGAGAGGAGTCAGATGAGGTGGCTCGGGCATCTGATCAGGATGCCTCCTGGGCGCCTCCCTGGTGAGGTGTTCGGGCACGTCCAACGGGAGGAGGCCCGGGAAGACCCAGGACACGCTGGAGGGACTATGTCTCCCGGCTGGCCTGGGAGCATGGGATTCTCCGGAAGAGCTGGAAGAAGTGGCGGGGAGAGGGAAGTCTGGGCCTCTCTGCTTAAGCTGCTGCCCCCGCGACCTGACCTCGGATAAGCGGAAGAGGATGGATGGATGGATGAAATTCAGCCCTTGTTTGGAGACAGAGAAGACCAGCAAATGAAGCAAGACATTATAAAGGCTTGGACAACAACCAGACCCTTAGAGGTGGAATCGACAAAGCTCGAAGAAAAACCTCCCAGCGTGGTGACGTAAAAATGGCTAACTGTGTTGATCCAGATTTCCCACCTGGATTAAGTCTGTCCATGCGCCTCTCCGTCTGTAACCGCGTTAACCGTCAGTAAATGTAAACTAAAAGATATTGTTTCTCATGTGATTTTTGTACCGCCGTAATCACGATGGGAGGGATATCGCCGTTTCTGGTATATTATGATATTGTTTAATTATTTAATATGCCACAATTTTAAAAGAACACATTTCCAAGAGAGCTAATGCCTCTTCAGGAAACAGTGAGCAGGACCCTTAGATTTTTGAGCTCCTACACTGAGATCAATTGTTAACCCCTCACCTCGAGAGAGCCATCCACTCTTTCCCAGGAGAGAACCAAGACCTCAGATTTGGAGGTGCTGATCCTCCCTCCTCCCAGCCGCTTCACACTTGGCAGCGAATTGCTTGATTACGGACCAAAGGTCACAGTTCGACGAGGCCAAGAGGACAACATCATCTGTGTAAAGGTGTAATGCCACCACCTAGCCTCCCCAACTGGACACCGCCTTGATGTCCTGTCCATGAAGACCACAAACTGAAGTGGTGACAAGACGCAGCCTTGACAGAGTCCGACATCCACGGTAATTGAATCCAACGTAACAACAAGAACTCATCCAAAGTGACAGTGAAACCTGACTGGACTTAAGGGTGCTTGAAAAATATTTATGCATATGAAGAGGAGGCACACGGCCTCTATTACCAGCATTCATTTTCCTGTCATATTTTTCCATTTCAGGAGACAATTTTCTTCCTGTATGAATGATTAATAACGTTAGACTTAGCAGTTATCTCTTCAAAATGTTAATTCCACAATGGGAACCTTTGGCACTGTACTCTTTTGGCAAATGTTGCAGAGGATTGTGTCCATTAGTACGTCTTCCGTTGCCAGGAATGCAGACGCTGAACTTGCAGCCCAGTAATATCCAAGCGTGAAAATTTGTTATCTTCACATCCAGGACCTTTAAATGATGCCTAATTTGTTAAAGTGACGAGTGCAAGGAGCTCAGAGATAAATGAGCCCTGTAGTCTGTCTAAGTGACAATGAACTGTGAAGAGGAAAAAGATGTTCAACTTCGGCTCAGACGTGCGCTAAAATAGTGCAGGAAGTGAGCTGCTTGCATTCGGGTTTATGCTGGTGAGGGTCGCAGTGCCAACGCATTGAGCTGGAAAGACCGGACCACCCTATCGACATCTTTTTCCTAAATGCAAGGAGGAAGCAATGCACCCAGCATATAGGGTCTGCTCCTCAGTCTTCTCCTAGTGGATCATTCCTGGTATATCTGCCATGGGTGTTGCTTAGTGGTCAACATGACAATTCATGGCCAATCCAGCCTAACTGGTTCTTCTCTAGATTTGCTCTGGGATCTTCTCTAATTCCTGAGCTCCTCACTCTTTATGGAGACTGAGTTTCATAGCCCTGCTATTGTCTTTAGAGGTCACCTTCCTGGCCCATCAGCGGTAAGCATTACCACCCATGGACACCAGAGAGGGGGCTGTCACTGAAAATGTGGTCTCTTTTTTCACCCACAGCTCAGAGAAATTTGCCCAGTGAGGACAACTAACTTCACTCCTTCTATCCCAGTCACTTTAAAGCCGAGACATTCCCGGTAGTACCACCAGACAGAGCTCTGACTTAACTGGGCTGACCTACTCTTGGCTTGACTATACAACAGTTTGCTAGGAGATATTGACATACCCTTTCTGTTAAGCGCCATCAAGCGTCTGTTTCTTTTGAACTTTGTGCTTATTAACTCTTTCAGGGCTCAGATCAACTTTTATCAAAAGGAGGAGTTGACGATGGTAATCTGTACTAATAAAAGGCAAAGCCCTCACTCACTCACTCACTGACTCACTCACTCATCACTAATTCTCCAACGTCCCATGTAGGTAGAAGACTGAAATTTGTTAGGCTCATTCCTTACAGCTTACTTACAAAAGTTAAGCAGGTTTCATTTCGAAATTCTACGCATAACGGTCATAACGGTCGACAACGTCCGTCATATTGAACTTTCTTATTTATGGCCCCATCTTCACAAAGTTTGGTAGGCGGCTTCCCTGCGCTAACCGAAACCAATGTACGTACTTATTTCGGTGGTATGACGCCACTGTCGGCCGCCATATTGAATTTTCCAACGGTCCTTGTTACTTATGGGCCCATCTTCAAGAAATTTGGTACGCGGGTTCCCAACGCTAACTGAATCCTACTTACGTACATATATACGTCCATAGCCTGCAGCTCGGTCACCATGTGAGGCGGCGTTGGGTTCCCCATCCCAACACCTCCCACGTTGTGGGCTGCCTGCCTATATAAGGCCGTCAGTCGCTCCAGTCTCTACATTCCCTTCCTTGCTTCACCACGGGATTCACGTCTCCCTGCTGATAACTACAGCCTTGTTATTTAATCCATGTTTTATTGTTCATTTATTATGATCATAGTTATTGTGTAGGTATTTTAGACTTACTTTACATTGTTCAGGTCCCCATTTCCTTTATCGTTCCAACCGTACCCCCATTAACATGTCTATCGAGGTGATCATCATCGATCAAAGAACTCTCACTTACCGAGTGGTTTCCATGCCCAGAGATGCCGCCTGCCTTTTCCATTCTCTGTGTTACATATTGCACGGCCATATCAGGCTCACCCTTGATATCCGGAGGAACATTGTGTCTTATGTATTGAATGACTGGGACAGGTTCAAGGTGTGGACTGATGACGGTACAGGAGATAATTAGACTACACAGGAGCACTAGAAGAGTGAAATGCTTAAGCCCTTCACCTATGGTTCTGCATGTGAGTTGATGGCTGTCGCTGAATTGTTCGGTTGTCGCTTTCAAGTGTACCGAAATGGCCAAATATTTTACACCTTTCGACAACCGCCAATGCCTCTTAAACATCTTAGATTGACAGGTGACGATTTGAGTAGTGGACACTTTGATGTTTATGAATGTTTAAACTCTCAAAAGCTGGATGTGATTTTATCGATGAAACCGGTTGTGTGCTTACAACGCTTGACAGATGCCGAATGTCACTTCAACACAAGTCATACAAATACTGTCGTAATTGAAACAAACCATGAAACTCAAACCGTTTACGACAGCAGCAATCCAAGCTGTGAGATTTGAAACAAGATTACTGTTCACATGGCCGACTGTACGTTACATGCTCAAGAGTCAGCTCAGCGCACAGCTTGGTCAGATTACAACCGGAGGGCCGAACTGACAACGTGGTATACAAAGAGATCCTTAACAAATAATTATTGGGATATTTTCCATTCGTTTAATTTTCTTCTTAATAAAAATTTTAAGGTAATACTTCGCCGCTGCGAAGCGCAGGTATTTTGCTAGTCAGCTATAAACTGTGACAAAACCAACCGTTATGTTTTAGTTGGACTGTCGTTGCTAGAAGGAAAGTTAGCTTCATTGGTTTGACCGAGATTTCCTGCGCTCGTGTGAGTAGTAAGGCGCAAACAAGAGCAAAAATGGCACTGACATCTGGCGAGAGATCAAAGTGAATGCGTAAAGCAAAATTTGCCTATTATCTCTGAACTGGACTATGCCTTGTCAGACTCCAATTTTGATACAAGTGATTGAAAACGAATGTGAGGTTCCAGCTGATTGTGGTGCTGAACAGGTTCATGTAGCTGACACGCCTACGGCAAAGTTCTCCAGGAGGACTGCCACTTAACAATGATAAGAGGTAGAAACCAAATTACAATTCACAGCAACCAGTGAAGACAGCCTGGCAGCCAGCCTGCCACACATTCTTGGCAAACTGGCAGCCACAGCATGCAGCAACAAGACGTTTTATGTTGATTTCTGTGTGAAAACATTGCTTTTCAGAAACTGTTTTTTGGAAAAAAATATTCGGCCCTCAAAGTGTTAAAAGGTGCGATTATTGAGAATTTAGATGAAGGATCAACGTGCCTCATTATATTGAGAGTTCACAGTGACAGCTTCCAAAGGCAAATTCCACACACGGAATCAACTGCAGACCTTCTACCTGCTGAATAATTAATGAAATAATGAAGGACCTGCTCACACCGGGCCATGGAACAGCTTGTTCGTCAAATATCCAAATACTTTTGAGACCCTCAGAATAGGGGGGCCGTGTATAAACAGCGTATACAATATTTTTGTTAAGCCCCTGTGGTCACTGAGTAAAGGCCATTTTAAATAAATAATCGACGCGCTCGCGGTTTAGCGAGGAGTCCGTTTTAGCGAGGAGTCGTTGGGCCATAGCGAGCCGTGGGACGATCTGAAGGGTGTGGGCGTTTCTCACCGAGTGCACAGGTGAGGAACTGCCCACATTCGTGATTGTCCCATGGCGAATGCTGCAGCTGCTGTGGCCCTCGTCATTTAAAAAGAAGCGCGAGTCGGTTTTGGGGGGAAAAATGGAAAGATGAGAAAAAGAATGAGATAAAGAAAAGACGGAGGTTACAGGGAGCGAGGAAGCAGGCGGTGGTGTGCGCGCGATCGAGCGCTCGAGGGCAGCCGTGAGGAAGCTGGGTGTAAGGCCGTCACCCGGGTGTTTGAGTGGATGTTGCTCCCGCTGAGCGACCATGTAGCAGGAGTGATCTGGTGAAAGCGATGAGCCGCAGAAGGCCGCGGAAAGGCAGCGGAAGTCAGGAGACTTGGTGGTGGAGTCCCCAATGTGTGCGTCCTGGTCATTGGTGGACATCAAGTCTCGGGGACTGGGATGAGAGCCAAACCGAAGCCAGGGATCGGGAGGTCTCCAGTCTCGAGTGTGTAGAGGAGGGCAGCTGCAGAGAGCGTCTTGCCTGCTGCTAAGCCCAAACGGGATAAAGCAGGTGAGACGCTAACAGAAAAGAAGCGCCGAGCCTGTTTGTTGTTTTTAAGACTGCTTCCATGAGAAGATTTTAACCTCTGGTTTTTAAGGATTGTTTTTTTTTCTGTTTATTGGTTTTACCTCCATGTTCTTTTAATGGATTATTTATTTATTTATTTAAAGAACTTTGAGAACTGCACTATTTATTGGAACACTGTTTTGTTGACTTTTTAAATAAAAGCACTGTTTCACTTTTACCTTCCCCTTGCTGGAATTATTTGCCTCCACTGACTAGCTCACTCGGTAACATTATCAACGGTGTGGGGTTCAAGTGCTTCCAACAGCAATGGGAGTGTGGAGCCTGAACCTACATCGTCACAGCCCCGTGAATTAAAGCTGAAAGTCTACACTTCAAACACATCTTGATTGCTTTGTTTCAAATCCATTGTGGAGGCACACAGAGCCAAAATGATGAAAATTGTGTCGCTGTCCAAATACTTATAGACCTGACTGTATAAAATGTGTTCTAAAGTTTAGCACATTTTAATAAATCATAATACGCCTGTTTTTGCACTTTTAAATGGAAGTCAAGGGGCCGAGGTTCAAATATGAATACGAAACCAAACACCTCTACCGTGAAGCAGCAAAGGTTTCGACGGAACGGTCGTATACATACCCCGTGCCACTACTGACCCATGACATCACGTTTACGGCTCTCACGGATGTTACAGAGTGAACACAGTTCCCCAGGTATGCTTCATTCATTTTATCTGCATCATCTTACTGCCAAAATTGTTTACAATTATTTTATTACAATCATTTATTCGCCTAAAACATATGCGACCCTAAATGCGGTAAAATGTCCGTATTTTTTCCCTTGAACAAAACCTGCTTTTTCCAGGATTTTTTTGTATCTCCATATGTTCATCATAGCTGCGTTGCTATCTTGTTACTTCTAACGATGGCATTTATGACTTTAGAGGGGTGAGAGTTAAGAAGAGAAATGAAGTGGCGCTTAGCAGCACAGCAAGCCCTTGAAAGCCCCCCCGTCATTGATTACAGACCTGAGTTGGACAGTGCAGGGTGACTCTTCTGATGCCATCGGATCCTGAATATGATGGGCAGGAAAATATAGAAGGGCAGAGCTCAGACGAGGAGGAGGAAGAAGAAAGTGAAGGGACAAGCATCAGCAGCAGCTGCACGGAGTGAAACAGCATCTTACAAAAGCAAAAATGGAAGAAAACAAATGCAGATGGTGACAATAAAACTGCCTTTCTATCCTGTTGTTTTTTTTGTATTTAGACATTTTTGAGTTTGGGGAGATACAAAATAACAACAGAAGAAGGAAGCCATTGACAGAGCCCAGTCGTTTACAGCAGATGACAATGCAGAGAGGGACCGAGAGGCAAGCAGAAGGGAGACAAACGATGAACAACACAGTAAGGCAGTGCAGGGTGACACTTCTGATGCCATCTGATCCTGAGTGCTCGAGAATTACAGAGGGGCAGAGATGGGATGAGGAGGGGGTGAAGGGGGCAGGAGGCCATCGTAACTGCACTTAGTGAAACAGCACTTGCCGCATCTCCTGAAACAACTGAATTGTGAACAGCGCTCAGAGGGCTAATATGTTACTTTGTCCATCCGCATCATCGCAGTCAGTTTGCCTTTTTGTCGTGAACCTACTTGCACCATGTTGACCCTTCAGGTAACCGAATTCACCAGGCATATCATGTGCTGTATGCATCAGTTGCGTTCTCCTTGTCAGCGTCTCATGACCAGTTCACATCGTCATTGCTGTCTCTTGACTCAACTAATGGTTTGTTCTTAAACTGCTGTCACACACGTGCGATTGGGCCTAAATGATAGTAATTCAAGACCAGGGGGCGCTGACTGTCTCTCTCAATCTCTTGCAGGAAATCCCGCAGGATTCTGGTGCCACTGATGATGTCACTTCCTGTTCTGGTGCCACTGATCACGGCAGTGCCGGTCCCGAAGATGTCACGTCCGGTTCCAGCAATATTGATGATGTCACTTCCTGTACTGGCCTTTAAAGCCGCCATCTTGCCTCAATACCATCAGTTCTGTTTTGGACTCGAACCTATGAACATCTCTGTTCAAATGTAACCAATTTTGCAGCCAAGGAACAATATGACTTTGTGTCATTCTTGTGGCACTGCCTTTAGGATTTTTCAATTACTTTTGTGTTTTGGTTGTTCCTGCACCTCCGATACTAACTCTGATTGGTGGATCTGTTATTTTCTTTGGACTAAATGCAACTTAAAATTCTTAAAATAAACTAAACAGATGATACGCTAGGACAGGGGTGCCCAATGCATTGATCGCAATCGACCGGTAGTGCAGGTAGATCGTGTTGCATTCAAAAAACAAAATGTTTAAACGTTAGTCTATCATATATCCTCCCTGTGGTGTTTGCCACTTGACTGACATACAGGGCGGCCAGTCTGAGATCTCTTCTCTTCTAACGCACTGGTCATCCCGTACGCACGATCAAACGCACGAGCTACTGCAAAACTCCGGCTGTGATCTAGTTAGCCTTCCCATTTATATCGACTAAAGAAGGGATTAAAAAAAAATGTGCTGTTTATGGGCTGGATGTGGAGTTGGAAGAGGATTTTTTTCTCTCACAATGTCACAATCGAAGTGCGTTTGTCTGATCTGTCAATCTATCACTGCTATTCCAAAGAAGGAAAATGTGGAAAGGCACTTTGGAACTGTTCATAAAAACTAGGAAACTGACTTCCTTCTGAAAAGCGATCTGAGAAAGAGAAAGGAGAGGGAACTAAAATTGCAGTTAATCAGAGAGCCGTCATTTGTCACTCGGCCGAATTCAAAAGCTCCTTGACTGCATTATTCAGCCCTACTTGTTTATGCGAGTCAGCCTTTTCCCACATGAAGATTATTAAATCCAAATACTGTAGTGACCATAAATGTATTGAATTGTTATTGTGCCATAAAGGTTATTCAGTTATGCAAGGTACGACAACATATATTTTATGTATAAAGTATACTCAGTATATTATATATATATAACATTTTTAAAGCAAGTAGATCATTTCGACCTGATCATTTTAAAGGTAGCTCGCAAGCCGAAAAAGGGTTGGCACCCCTTCTTATTACAAGAACAAGAAAATACGAACACATAACTCCAGTTCTTAAATCCTTACACTGGCTCCCAGTTAAATTTAGGGCAGATTTCAAAATCCTCCTTTTAACATATAAAGCATTAAATGGCCGAGGTCCGCTTACTTGTCTGAACTTATCATGACTTACAAACCTGAGCGCACATTAAGATCTCAAGATGCCGGTCTGCTTAGGATTCCAAGAATTAATAAAATAACAGCAGGAGGTCGAGCTTTTAGTTACAGGGCCCCTAAACTGTGGAGTGGTCTTCCTGCCCCTTCAGTCTCAGCCTTTAAATCCCGGCTGAAGACTCACTACTTCAGTTTAGCACACCCTGACTAGAGCTGCTGATTAACTGTACAGACTGCATCTCCGTTGTTAGTCATTAGCACTAAAACATAAGTAACATGATAATTATATTTGAATACTAACCCTTTACCTATTCTGTTTCTTTTCTCGGTACCCAAATGTGGCCATTGGTGCCACGGCCCACCTGCCAAGTTGTTTGCCTGCCTGTGGTAAAGTCATCCCTGATGGAGGATCACAGGAATCATGGGAAAGAGGGGTCCTTTCATCGGAGCAACGTTTCAGCCGTGGCATGGCCAAATGGGGAGGCAGCTAGATGGATGAGGTCTCCAGGACTCTAAAAATATCCAAACCTAATTATGTGATATCATCTACTGTTAAACCGTACTTCTAAAATTTCTATTATTATGCTGTCTTAAGGAATTGTTCTGTTGTGTATATTGTATTGTATTGACCCCCTTCCTTTTGACACCTACTGCACGCCCAACCTACCTGGAAAGGGGTCTCTCAACATTTTTCCCTACAAGGTTTTTTTTTGGGAGTTTTTCCTTGTCTTCTCAGAGAGTCGAGGCTGGGGGGCTGTCAAAAGGCAGGGCCTGTTAAAGCCCATTGCGGCACTTCCTGTGTGATTTTGGGCTATACAACAAATAAATTGTATTGTATTGTGTATTGTATTGCTAGGGGTTAGTTGGCCCACACTGACGCTCCTTGTCTTCAATTCCATGCATTTTCTTTATTTTCATGGACACTGGTGAATTACATTAGAGTGGCACAAAACACAGAGACATTTTCATGATTTTGTTACAGTATGATGCTCTTCTATCCACCAGATGGCAGCACAGTACCGAGAGTTATTCTGGCTATTAGGTAGAATGCCTAGAGGGGGCCGGGTGGTCTCATGGCCTGGACCCCCTGCAGATTTTCTGTTTTGTTTTTTCTGTCCTCCCTGGCCATCAGACCTCACTCTTATTCTATGTTAATTAGTGTTCTCTGATTTTAATTCTGACTTTGTCTTTAATTTCTCTTTTCTTCATCATGTAAAGCACTTTGAGCTCCATTATTTGTATGAAAATGTGCTCTAAAATTAAATGTTGTTTTTGTTGTAACCACTGTAAAAGCAGATCATTACACATCACCATGATTCAGACTCAGGAATAACCGCATAAAAATCTATTTTATTTTTTTTATTTTTTTTTTTTTTCTGCAGCCGTCTGGAGATGTTTTTTTTGTTTTTTCTGTCCTCCCTGGCCATCGGACCTTACTCTTATTCTACTGTATGTTAACTAAGGTTGTCTAATTTTAATTTCTTATTTAGCCTTTTATTTTTCTTCATTATGTAAAGCACTTTGAGCTACTTTTTTGTATGAAAATGTGCTATAGAAATAAATGTTGTTGTCCACAGAATTCCAGGCCCAAGTAATGTTCACGGGTCACAAACAAACGCCACTGCCTGGACTCCGATTCTGTGTCTTGATTTGGCTCGCTGTGTGATGGTTTTGACCTTTTCTTTTGTGCCTCAACTACCCTTCTGCCGTGCCCTTTAACCCCTGATCTGCCAGCTTTTTTGTCCTTTTAAGGGTAAGCCTGCCTTATTTATTTCTCATTCAGACACAATAGTTCCTTTCAGAATGTCTTCTTCTTCTTTCGGCTCCTCCCGTTGGGGGTCACCACATCAGATCATCTTCTTCCATATCTTTCTGTCCTCATCATCTTGCTCTGTTACACCCATCACCTGCATGTCCTCTCTCACCACATCCATAAACCTTCTCTTCTCCTCTATCCTTAGCATCCTTCTCCCAGTATACCCAGCATCTCTCCTCTGCTCATGTCCAAACCAACACCATCTCGCCTCTCTGACTCTGTCTCCCAACCGTCCAACTTGAGCTGAACCTCTAATGTCCTTATTTCTAATCCTGTCCATCCTCGTCACACTCAATACAAATCTTCACATCTTTAACTTTGCCATCTCCAGCTCTGTCTTCTGTGCCACCGTCTCCAGCCCATATAACATAGCTGGTCTCACTACCGTCCTGTAGACCTTCCCTTTCACTCTTGCTGATACCCGTCTTTCACAAATTCCTTTCAGAATGTAAATGTTAAAAATCAATAGAAAATCCATCGGCCGCTCGTGTGGATCATGTTGGTTAAAGTCCCCACCCTTCTGATCGGACAGGAGTCGTCCTTCGCAGTTCAATGGGGTCTGTAGCTGCCCCATCTGGTCTTATCCTAGCAGTAGAAAACAGCGGGAGTTGAACAGGGCGGCTCATCAATGATTACATCTTGAGGTCTTCTGAAAAAAATGGAAAACGCTTGCCAAGCCAAATGAAATCTTTGCCAACCACAGAAGTTTTTCCTGTGAAATGTTAAAACAAATGTGTGCGTGTGCATGTGTGTGTGGGAGGGCAGCACAGTGGCCAAAGTAGGCAGAACGCTGGACCGGCGGCCTTAGAGGGTCCGGGTGACCGTGCGTTACTGCACATCCAATACGGACTCTGATTGGCTGATCTTTTATTTCCTTTGGTCTAAATGGAACTTAAATCTCTTAAAATAAATAGATGATATGCCAGGGATTAGTTGGCCCACCGACACACCATGTCATACGTCTCCAATTTCATGCATTTCCTTTTTTCTTTTTTTTTTTATAAAACTTATCTTCAGTGCCAAATAGCTAACATTTTATTACGTTATAAATCCCGATTTCATCTAGCATTATGAAGCCAAATCAACTTAAAATACAAAACCTTCTCTTAATGGTTATTTGACAGGTGATGTTTTTATGTTAACATGTTTTAGCAATTGGCTGCCAGTGGAATGAATGGTGCCAATGCCCTGTTTGCCCTGCCATGTTGTGTGCTCAGTGCCCTAGACAGCCGGAGTAGTCCTTCAAATCACTGAGGCCCCCTGGTGGCCAAAGCTTTAATATGCAAAACTGAGGCTGCGAGAGCAAACCCTGCTAGAGTCACCAACTGTCACTCGAAAGGAGTTCCTTCACCGGTCTCTACATTTTAAATGTTAACTGGAAACAGTGGCCTTGTGAGCTATTATCTATCTATCTATCTATCTATTAAACCTTCATTTTGTACAGAGAACACACAAACACCATATCCAAGATACTTAGCATAGAGGCAGAGTACAACGGTTTACGGCATTTAGAGAGTCTTCAGAACCCTTGACTTTCTGTACACCCTACTCTTGTGGTGGGGTACAAATTCTGTACATTTTGGTTTATATTTCCATTAGCAGAATACCCGCGCTTCACAGCGGAGAAGTAGTGTGTTAAAGAAGTTATGAAAAAGAAAAGGAAACATTTTAATAATAACGTAACATGATTGTTAATGTAATTGTTTTGTCATTGATATGAGTGTTGCTGGCATATCTATATATATGTATCTATATATATCTATATATATATATATCTATATATATATATATATATATATATATATATAGTATATATAGCAAAATACCCGCGCTTGGCTGGAGAAGTAAAAAGAAAAGGAAACATTTTAATAATAACGTAACATGATTGACAATGTAATTGTTTTGTCATTGTCATGAGTGTTGCTGGCATATATATATACACAGTATATATACATACATGTGTACATATATACACACACACATATACTATGGGGTGCCAAACAGGCAAATACATTGATTTTGTGAATATATAAAGTCGGCGGCAGAATATATAAAGTCAAAACTTGAATATATAAAGTCAGCGTCGGTATATATAAAGTCAAAACTTTTTTCTGAATATATAAACTCAAAACTTGAATGTATAAAGTCAGCATCAAAATATATAAAGTCAGCGCTGAAATATATAAAGTCAACATCGGAGTATATAAACTCACTCCTGAATATATAAAGTGAAAGTCAAAATCTATTGATTGAAACGACTCTGAACTAAAGTAAGTTAACAAAAACGTATTCAGAAAAATAAATAAAAAAAAAACACTGTTCGGTTAATTTTTTGAAAATGATGCATGTGCCCTGCCCAGGATTGGTTCCTGCCTTGCACCCAGTGTTGGCTCCGATTGGCTCCAGCAGACCCCCGTAACCCTGTGGTCAGATTCAACGGGTTGGGAAACGGATGGATATTCCAGCACTGACTTTGTATATTCCGACGCCGACTTTATATATTCAAGATTTGACTTTATATATTCCAGTGCTGACTTTATATATTCCAAAATATTCCAACGCCATCTTTATATACTCAGGTTTTGACGTTATATATTTGGGAATGACTTTATATATTCAAGTTTTGACTTTATATAATCAAGTTTTGACTTTATATAGTTAAATTTAGTCATCATTGCATAACTTTTTCTTTACCATAGAAATTTAAAGACTAAATTCAACTTCCATTCCTAACAAAGATATTTCTGGCGACTAAATAGAACCTACTTATATCCAAATTTCAGCTATTGAACCGTCGCCTGCCTGCCTGAATAAGTCACCCTCGCTTCGCTCTTAATTTTCTACGTTCATTTAATCATGGCTAGTAGCGGAAAAATTATAAAATGGAAGGAGGATTACACTGAGTATGGCTTTACCAAAACAATTATTGATGTCGAATCGATTATTCATAATGAATCAATTGGTGATCTGTTTTTTTGTGTTAACCTCATATTTTTTCATACTTCTTCTCAAACCAAGGGTGTGCGAGGGTAAAATGAATGGGGAAGCGCTGATCAATGTAATCGGTGTACCAGGAAATCATGCATTGACAGAAGTTCCCCTTTGTTAGTAATGCAAAATGTGATTAAATGCGTGATTTTTTAACGTGTTATGGAGCACATGCATCAAAGCTTCTCAGCTGTGCTTGTGCTAAGAAAAGGAAACATTTTAAAAATAACATAACACGATTGTCAATGTAACCTTTTGTAAGTAGTGCCTGGAGGATTCAGTGTGGAGAAACTCTAGAGACAGCGTGTGTATTAACTTGTGGATTTTTCTGTGAGTATTTGGTGGCAGCGTCACAAAGTCGCTTCCGTAAGACCGCGTTAGCTGCGGAGCTCAGCTCAGAGTGAAATGAGGTGAATGGGAGGGGAGATGATGACGTGACTCCCCCACTCGCCTTAACTGTCAATCCCCCCACAAACACAGTCTCTCGGAATTTGCATAAGCCCACCCCTTCACCTGCAATTTTAACTTAGTTACAAAGTGATCAAAACTCTCATTCATATCCTGCGTCCTCTCATTAAACTTGTATCCCGCATTAGCCGTGGGCATGACAAATGCCAGCGGCAGCCTGTCTATGAACTTAATTTAAACTTTAAGTTTACACCGTGCTTTGTTTCCAAAGTAGCAGCACTCATGAATAAGGTTGTATATGTCACTTGCACGCTTCTTATTGTTTCGCTGCCTTCTCAATTATATAATGCATGTTTTCTTCAGCACTTTTTGGAGCTCTTCTTGGTTTTCTACATACTGCGTTGACAGTCAGTTTACGTGATTACGTGGGAGGCGTGATTATGTCACACGAAACTTCGCCTCCCACGGCCATCGAGCAGAAGTCTATTATAGTATATGGACGAAAACATAGGTTCCAGTTATGACCATTACGCGTAGAATTTCGAAATGAAACCTGCCCAACTTTTCTAAGGAAGCTGTAAGGAATGAGCCTGCCAAATTTCAGCCTTCCACCCACACGGGAAGTTGGAGAATTAGTGATGAGTCAGTGAGTGAGTGAGTGAGTCAGTGAGGGCTTTGCCTTTTATTAGTATAGATTAAATTTTGTTCAAGACAAGAACAACAGATGAACTACATTCAGGACAAATAAGAACTTGTCTTCTTCACAGTTATACCTCACTTTTAAAACAGCTGTCCCAACAAAGAAAGGAAGACATCCTGGTGTCTCAATTACTTTATAACCTGAGAAAGGATGGACATCTAATTATTTTACAACCTGTGAAAGGAAGACCTGCCAATACTTCAGAGAACATAAAAAGTTTTATTGTTTGGGAAAACGGACAGTGATTTCATTCATCATATTGACAGCCAGCCAATCAAAATATCTAACAATCACATCTTGTAAAACCCCAGGTAGAATTTTAGAATAAATATGCTTCATCTGAGGAGCGATATAGGAAGAAGGGACGAAGATGTCTGAAGAGAACAGAGCGACGTCGATGTGCGGCTATTTCCATCTGGTCGTCAGAAAAGCATCATGAATAACTATGAGTGCTAAGATCACAAGCCATCTGTGACATTCATCCTGTCATCTTTAACTTTTCGTAAGCTTTTTCTAAAGACTATATATATCCAGACTTTACTACCAGTTCTATTTTCTACTATTCTTTATTCTACTGGTATTATTATTATTATTATTCCTGTAATAAATACCATGCTGCTTTAAACGTTCTATGCTTTGTCTTAATGTCTAGAGTGATTGAAATAATAAGTTAGATTTCTCTGAGCACCTGGTGCAGCCGGAGGTTTGCCACACGCTCTGTGCTGCCAGGTTTATTAAGCCTGAGGGTGAGAGCTCCACCTAATAGTAGGGAACAGGACATCAAGTAAGGCATTCTGGTCTGATAATTAGTCAAGAGTGCGGAGCCTTTGTATGTTTAAATGTATTCTTGGAGACCCAAAGTAATATTTAGGTCTGAGATATCTTTAAAACATCGTCTGTTGTTCGAGCCGATAATAAGTGTCTCTTGAAGTGCTGAGAGAGTAACAGGCTGTATTATTCATAAGGCACTTGTGCGATTTAAAGTGCTAGAGGTTAGCCAGCTGTTTGTGTGTGTGTCATTCATAGGGCACTGTTGAGTTTCTGCATGTATGTGTATATCTATGTGTTTGTGCGTTAATCTTAAAGTGCAACAGTAGACCAACCCAATAATGAATTTGACGAGTACACAGGTAAAGAGTAAGTAGAGGGAAATACTGCAATAATACAACTATGCTGTGGATTTCATTTGAAATGGACATGTTTGTCATTTTTGCTTGTCAATGTACACTCAGTCACCAATCGTGAAAAAGTGAGGACACATGACCAGAAAGTTTTGCAAATTTGCTAGAAATCAAAAACTGAAACGTCCCAACAGTGTCAATCACACATCTCATATTGCTGATAGATACTTGGAATTCACAGCAGACAAGGGGCAGTTTATGTGGTCTCAAGTCCAGATATGAAAACTTCACAGACTTGTAATTGGACATGCTTCTGGTTCAGCCGACAATGTGTGTGTGTGTGTGTGTGTGTGTTAGGGGGTGTTCTGCATTTAATCTGCAATATTAAAACATTTTGCCATACCATATTTGAGCAAGCAGGTAAGAAGATAAACAAACAAGGGAGAAAATACTCGGGGTCGCCACAAATGCTGGGGTGGATTTTAGTTTAATTCATCCATTCACCCACCCAAACCCATTGAGGCCAGAGATGTGAATGGAGCTCATCTGAGCAGCATCAGGCACAGAGCAGGAGCCGAGAGACACCAAGTGATTTTACTGGGGACATTTCATTGGGTCAGATGGGACGCAGGCCAGTGCCAAGCTCAGAACAAAGCACACACTGGTACAAACGATCAATTTAATGTAAGAGAGAAAATAAACCACAGAAATATGTACAGTCATATGAAAAAGTTTAGGAACCCCTCTCAGCCTGCATAATAATTGACTCTCCTTTCAACAGTAAAGATAACCGTGGTATGTCTTTCATTTCATAGGAACATCGGAGTACTTGGGGTGTTTTCTGAACAAAGATTTTTAGTGACGCAGTATTTAGTTGTATGAAATTAAATCAAATGTGAAAAACTGGCTGTGCACAAATGTGTGTCCCCTTGTCATTGTGCTGATTTGAATGCCTGTCACTGCTCAATGCTGATTACTTGGTTTGATGAGCTCCTTAAGCCTTTAACTTCATAGTCAGGAGTGTCCAGTCATGAGTGGTCAAAGGTATTTAAGGTGGTCAATTGCAAGTTGTGCTTCCTTCCCTTTGACTCTCCTCTGAAGAGTGACAGACAGCATGGGATCCTCAAAGCAACTCTCCAAAGATCTGAAAACAAAGATTGTTGAGTCTCCTGGTTTAGGGGAAGGCTACAAAAAGCCATCTCAGAGGTTTAAGCTGTCAGTTTCAACTGTAAGGAATGGAATCAGAAAATGGAAGGCCACAGGCACAGTTGCTGTTAAACTTAGCAGGTCTGGCAGGCCAAAAAAATACAGGAGCGGCATATGGAGAGGCAGGATTGTGAGAATGGTGACAGACAACCACAGATCACCTCCAAAGACCTGCAAGAACATCTCACTGCAGATGGTGTATCTGTACATCGGTCTACAATTCAGCGCAATTTGCACAAAGAACATCTGTATGGCAAGGTGATGAGAAAGAAGCCCTTTCTGCACTCACGCCACAAACACAGTCGCTTGTTGTATGCCAATGCTCATTCAGACAAGCCAGATTAATTTGGGAACAAAGTGCTTTGGACTGATGAGACAAAAATGGAGTTATTTGGTAAGAACAAAAACACTTTGCATGACGGAAGAAGAACAACCGCATTCCAAGAAAAACACCTGCTGCCTACTGTCACATTTGATGGAGGTCCCATCATGCTGTGGGGCTGTGTGACTAGTTCAGGGACTGGGACCCTTGTTAAAGTCGAGGGTCGGATGAATTCAACCCAATATCAACAAATTCTTCAGGATAATGTTCAAGCATCAGTCACAAAGTTGAAGTTACGCAGGGGTTGGATATTCCAACAAGACAATGACCCAAAACACAGTTGGAAATCTACAAAGGCATTCATGCAGAGGGAGAAGTACAATGTTCTGGAATGGCCGTCACAGTCCCCTGACTTGAATATCATTGAAAATCTATGGGATGATTTGAAGCAGGCTGTCCATCAAATTGAACTGAACTGGAGAGATTTTGTATGAAAGAATGGTCAGAAATACCTCCATCCAGAATCCAGACACTCATCACAGGCTATAGGAGGACAGCGTCGAGAGGCTCAAAGGAGCAAAAGGAGGCTCAACTAAGTATTGATGTCATATCTCTGTTGGGTGCCCACATTTATGAACCTGTCTAATTTTGTTATGATGCATATTGCATATTTTCTGTTAATCCAATACACTTAATGTCACTGCTGAAATCCTGCTGTGTTCATAAGGCATGTCAGATATTAAAAGGAAGTTCAGCCAATGAGAAGCAAAAATCCAAAGGGGTTCCCAAACTTTTTCATATGACTGTATAATGATAGATAGATAGATAGATAGATAGATAGATAGATAGATAGATAGATAGATAGATAGATAGATAGATAGATCTAATCCTGCCAATTACACTAGTTATATATTTATCTATGTTATAGATATGTGAAAGGCACCATATATTAGAAAAGCATGAGAGAGATTGATATACAATCACATCAAACAAATTCAATATGTTGGTTTTAATTACAATCCTACATCACTAGTTTACATATACAGTATAGAGTATATATGCCATACCATACTTAGCACTATGCCCACTTAATCTGGAGCAAAATCACAGGGCAATGGGGCACCAGTCCATCGCAGGGTGAGCATACACACATAGGCCACTTCAGTGTCACCTATCCATCCACCTAACCTGCATGTTTTTGGACAGTGGGAGGAAACATAGGGAGAACATGTAAACTCCACGCGGGGAGGACCAGGGATGCAAACTCTGGTGTCCTTATTGTGAGACAGCCATACTGCCATTGCACTACTGTGCCGCTCAACACTGTGTATGTGTCTGTGTATGTTATATAAACTGCTGAAAAAAATTAAAGGCACACTTTGAAAACACATCAGATCTCAATGGGAAAAAATCCTGCTGGCTCTCTCTACTGCTATGAACTGAAATGGTGACGTGTGAGGAACTAAAGGATGGAAATGAAAATGATCAAACTGCAGAGGGACCAAAAATCAAAGGGAAAAAATGATGCGGCAGGCAGGTAGCTGAGTCCATTTGGCCAAAATGTCATTGCAGCAACAACAAATCGTACTCAGTAGTTTGAATGAATGCCTGACAACATCCTAATGAGATGACGGATGGTGTCCTTAAGTATCTCCTCCCAGGTCTGGACCAGAGCATCACTGAGCTCCTGGACAGGCTGATGCATCGGATGGAGCAAAACATAATGTCCCATTGGATTGAGGTCAGGCAAGTGAGTGTGGGTGGTAGAGGGGAAGTCAATAGTATCATTTCCTTCATCCTCTCTCCACATGAGGCAAGGCATTGTCATGCACCAGGAGGAACCAGCATAGGGTCTGACAGTGGGTCCAAGGATTTCATCCCAACACATAATGGCAATCCTGCAGTGCCGTTGTGTAGCCTGTAGAGGTCTGTGAGTCCCTCCATGGATATGCCTCCTCAGACCGTCACTGACCCCCACCAAACCAGTCATGCTAAATGATGTTCAGTCATGTTCAATTCATCATAATAACTATTCATGGTGGCTCTAAAATCCGTACTGACCCCTACTCTCTTTTTCTGTTTCTTTGTGGTGGTGGCCTGCGCCACCTCCACCTACTCAAAGCTTCATGATGCTCCAACAATGATGGATGGATTAAAAGGCAGAAGTCTACGTGACCATCATCATCATCAAGCCCTTCCGTGAGAACCCTAAATCCAAAGAGGACTGTTTCATTTATGTTAGGTAGAATGCCCAGAGGGGACTGGTCAGGGGGTCTCATGGTCTGGAATCCCTACAGATTTTATTTTTTCTCCAGCCGTCTGGAGTTTTTTTGTTTTTCTGTCCCCCCTGGCCAAAGAACCTTACTCTTATTCGATGTTAATTAATGTTGATTTATTTTGTTTTCTTATTGTGTCTTTCATTTTTCAATTCTTTATTATGTAAAGCACTTTGAGCTACTGTTTGTATGAAAATGTGCTATAGAAATAAATGTTGTTGTTGATGTTACAGGCAGCAGAACGTTCTCCACAGCTTCTCCAGACCCTTTCACGTCTGTCACATGTGCTCAGGGTGAACCTGCTCTCATCTGTGAAAAACACAGGGTGCCAATTCTGGTGTTCTATTACAAATACCAATCGAGCTCCACGGTGCCCACTAGAGGATGTCAGGCCCTCAAGCACCCCTCGTGAAGTCTGTTTCTGATTGTTTGCTCAGAGACATTCACACCAGTGGCCTGCCTGCCTGCTGGAGGTCATTTTGTAGGCTCTGGCAGCACTCATCCTGTTCCTCTTTGCCCAAAGGAGCAGATACCGGTGGGTCCTGCTGATGGGTTAAGGACCATCTATGAGGGGCCCTGTCCAGCTCTCCTAGAGGAACTGCCTGTCTGTGTCCTGGAATCTCACAGCAAACCTTCTGGCAATGGGAGGCACATATTGATGTGCCATCCTGGAGAAGTTGGACTACCGGTGCCAGCTCTGTAGGGTCCAGGTATGGCCTCATGCTACCAGCAGTGACACTAACCGTAGCCAAATACAAAAGGAGTGACAAAACAGATGAGGAGGGAAAAATGTCAGTGGCCTCCCTCCACCTGTTAACTCATTCATTCCTGTTTGGGGGTCGTCTCATTGTTGCCCCCTCTAGTGCACCAACACAGCTGAAACTGAAGAACAAGCCCCTCTGCTACTTCACTGAGCAGATCAACAGCCCATAAGTTTCATTCACTTGATGCAATAGTCTTTCTTTAATATTTTTGAGCAGTGTGTATACACAGTATATATATATATATATATATACTGTATATTTATTGTCACACACACGTGCGCATGGGAGGCAGCTAAAGGGCTTGAGTGACGGCAGTTCTGAGGCATGCCAGGAGCTGGCAGAGTGTCTCTTTTTCTCTCTTTCCTGTAGACCATTACCAGGAGATTCCATCTGGCTCTCTTGATGTCACTTCCGGGACCGAGCCAATGGAAGGAGACCTTACCGGCTAGCGTCCCCTGTGATGTCACGTCCAGGCTTGAACCAATGGCTAAAGAACATGAACCTGATCCTTATGACCTCACTTCCTGTCTTCCCCTTTAAAAGCCTGTCCCCTTTTCCCTAAATCCTCGGTCTTGTTTTGGACTCATTTGTATGCACATCAGTGCTGTTTATTTTGATAAAAAACGACTTTGCAGCCAGGATACCAGAATATACGGGTGGCTGCCACAAACCTTTATCAGAGTATGTCTCATTATTGTGGCAGTATATTTATATATATTATGGTAACATTTGAATGGCAGAAACAATTTATTCACGAAACATACTTCATATGTGAATGATGATTTGCAGGAATGTCTCAACCTGTTCGCCATCATGCTCAACACATGTATTATCCACACATAAATTGTCCACAAATATTGTATATAAGTATCTAGATAGCAGTACCATTAGTGTTAACATAATATACACACAAGGGACATTCAAACAGTTTTCACACTTTTTTTAACTCTATTTATTAAAAATTTAAAAAAAATATTATATCGCTTTCTCCATAGTCATCTTTAATTTTCCTAGCGTCGTACCAACAATTTAATGCCCACTCCTCCCGCCTTCACCGTTTCCAACGAAAATATAAAAGTGTGGAAACTTTTGAACATTCCTCATATATATCCATATAAAATTTTGTTTTGTGAATGTAGAGTATTGGCTTCATAAATATGCAGTACAGGAAAAAATAATGAAAAGCCAACATTCAAAAAGGAGCTAAGTGCGTGTCATTTAAATGATATCGTTGGAAAACAAAAAGAAAGACCCCACATGGTAGAATGACAACAGTAAAAAGCATAACATTTAATAACAAGTTAAATTATTTCCAAATATTTGCTTCAAATGAAACAAGTGAATTGGAACAAAAACATGCATCCTGCGACGGCCCCCCATTCTAGAATCTGCACCTATTTGTGATTTATAACCTGTTTGGCCCCCCAAATTCACCCATCTTTTCTGATAGCTTTGTACAGAATAATCGGGATCAGATTAAAGTTGCAGATTTCTTCCAAAAATTCCCAAAGTCAAAGGTAGAGTAAAAAAATGTCAAATGTCTTACCTTCACTGCAGGCTGTGGTAGGGAAAGAATAAAAAAAAATATGAAAAAACAGAGAAGTTTCACCAAAATGCATTCAATTTTAGAAACTAATTCTGAAGTTTATTATAGGCATCTATCAGACAGAGTTTAGAATCTTTACACTGTGCGCCTCTGATGAATCCCACTGGTCAGGGGTCTACTCCAAAGCCCCTAAATAAGGTCAAATCCTCTACTTCATTATTTTTATTTTACCTGAACACTAAACTGTCAGACTTTATTCAAGGTGTTTTGGGTGGCACAGTGATTAGCACCGCTGCCTCACAGCTCCAGTGGTCTGTGTTCAGTCACTGCTCAGGTCACCGTCTATGTAAGGTTTGCATGTTCTACTCCGGGTACTCAGGTTGTCCCCCAAAGACGTGTGCCCCAGTGTAAGGGGCTGTGTGTCTGTGTGTGCCTTGATGCAGTGTCACCCAGGCTGGATCCTAACTTAAACTTGACGCTGCCAGTGTAGGCCCTGTCCACTGCTGCCCTGAACGCTTCATGTCCAAGCGAGGTTTTCTCCTACAAACTAAAAAGGCATTTGTGTTTTTTTTTTTCATTTTTAATTTAACCTCCTTAATCTTCTGGTTTTATAAGATCTGCTTGTCTGCTTAAACCCATTATATTACAATCTCACAGCATGCATATAGATTTTTAACACTGGTGCGTAAAGTACAACAAGAGTACTTATTAGATGAAAAATGATGCCGAAATCACACAGAATTCCAAGTCCGAGGTTAACTATGAGAGTTGACACCAAGGAATTTTGTGCAGAGATGACGCGGCTGTGAAGTAATCGTTACAAGTTAGAAGATTCTTAGATGCTCTCCAATTTGGTCTTTTGAGGAGCCGAGGTGTTCGTCTACAACACAGGAACCAACCGGGCACAGGAAGAGGGCACACAGACACTTACACCGGGTGGTATGGAAGTTACCACTCAGTATGAGAGAGAGTGACACCGCTGGCTGGGAATGACACACTGGGTGTGGGAGCTGTGAGGTGGCAGTGGCAGTACTAACCCGTCAACTGCAGTGCCACCATTGTCAATTTTCATTTGAAGGTCAGTATTGGTCATACTTACGGCAGTTTTTCCGGACGAACTGAACAAGTTCACAAGGCTACAAAGAGAAAAGAGAATATTAGGACATGTCCAGTCGTCGTTGGCACCTCTCACAAAAGGACAGAAAATGTGTCACTTACACTCATTGCTCTCGTTCCACTGGGTCCCTTTGCACCCTGGAGATGAAGCAAAGAAGATGCAGTCAGACAACAGTGAAGTGGACGTTCAGAGTGTTAGGTGTAGGTGGGTGCAGAATTGGCTCAGACACAGCAAGCAGAGGGTGATGGTGTGAGGAACCTCCTCAGAATTAAGAGTGGTGACCAGCAGGGGGCAGTGCAGGGGCAGCTGCTATTTTTAATATATATATATATATATATATATATATGTATGTGTGATTTAAATAGGAATTGAAGTAACAAGCTTGGTAAGTTTGCAGATGATACCAAGATAGGTGGATTAACAGATAATTTGGAATCCGTTATATCGTCACAGAAGCACTTGGACAGCAGACAGGCTTGGGCAGATTTGTGGACGATGAAGTTTAATATTAATAAATGTAAAGAATTACACATATAAAGTAAAAATGTTAAGTTTGAATACACAAAGGGTGGTCGGAAAATCGAGAGTCCACCTTATGAGAAGGATTTAGGAGTCGTAGTGGACTCTATGCTATTGACTTCCCGACAGTGTTCAGAAGCCATTAAGAAGGCTAACACACTGTCAGGTTATATAGCGCCTTGATGTGTGGAGTACAAGTCACAGGAGGTTCTGCTCAGGCTTTATAACACACTGGTGAGGCTTCATCTAGAATACTGTGTGCAGTTTGGGGCCCACCAGACATAACAGCACTAGAGAAGGTCCAGAGAAGAGCGACTCGGCTGATTCAGAGCTACAGGGGTGAGTGATGAGGAAAGATTTAAAGAGCTGAGCCTAGCGCTTGCATCAAGTTTAGGTCTTGTTAGGTTTTAATTCACAATGGGAGGTCTGAAAATCGAGAGTACACCTCATGAGAAGGATTTAGTAGTCATAGTGGACTCTAAGCTATCGACTTCCAGACAGTGTTTAGAAGCCATTAAGAAGGCTAACAGAATCAGGTTATATAGCGCCTTGATGTGTGGAGTACAAGTCACAGGAGGTTCTGCTCCAGCTTCATAACACACTGGTGAGGCCTCATCTGGAGTCCTGGGTTCAGTTTTGGTCCACAGGCTACAAAAAAGACAAAACAGCACTAGAGAAGGTCCAGAGAAGAGCGACTAGGCTGATTCAGGGCTAAAGGGGATGAGTGATGAGGAAAGATTTCAAAGAGCTGAGCCTTTACAGTTTAAACAAAAGAAGATTAAGAGGTGACATGACTGAAGTGTTTAAAATTATGAACTGAATTAGTCCAGTGGATCGAGACGGTGACTTTAAATCGAGTTCATCAAGAACACGAGGACAGAGTTGGAAACTTGTTAAGGAGAAATTTCACACAAACATTAGGAAGTTTTTCTTCACACAAAGAATGATAAGCGACCAAGTAGTGTGGTAGACAGTAAGATTTTGGGGACTTTCAAAACTCGACTTGATGTTTTTTTGGAAAAAATAAGTGGAGAGGACTGGCAAGCTTTGTTGGTCTGAATGGCCTGTTCTCGCCTCGATTGTTCTGATGTTCTCTCCTTCTAGAAGTATTCAGACCCTTTGCTGTGGCACTTCAAGTTGTGCTCAGGTGCCTCCTGTTGGGTTTAATTCTCCATGAGATGTTTCCAGAACTTGCTTGAGGTCCACCTGTGGTAAACTGAAGTGATTGATTGAACAAAATAATTCATTGGACTCGTTTCTTATCATAGGTGAACATTTTGCTGAGCTGTTAGCCATGTGTTGTGCTTGTTCTGGTAGTTCTGTGCCCGCTTTGCCACTTATGATGACTACTGCAATCCTAAAGATGTATAAAGACAGAAGTGATACTCTACACATTCCTGCATGGCATTTAGAATTTTCCAGCCCTCGGCTTCATCTACAGGAATCTGAGGAAGAGCGGGGTTTGTGGAGTTGCACCATTTCAAAGAAATAAATAAAGGGACGCCCAGGCTTTGATGTGGCGTAGGTGTGTGGACTTTATCATGACAAAATGCGTTTGATGGCACAATCCGCCCCACGGGGGATAACTTGAAGACACGTGTGGTTTGGTTGATTACCTCATTGGAGTTCTAAAGGCTGTAATCAGAGCACCTACAACCCTAGAAGGTGCATAAAGGAACACAAGCAGGGAACAGGGAGGACACAGGGGGATAAAAACAAGAAGGAAGGAATCGAGAAGGATATGGAGGCCGAATTGTGGAGGAGCTGCCGCATCAGGGTCATCTAGTTGCTCCAGCTCAACTCTTCTAGAACAGCGGCGACCAACTTCTCTGGGTGGGTGGCCACCTTAAGGGTGTGCAGTGACAGCGGATAGGAGACAGACCAAGGTTTGGGGGGTCCCGGTGGATTACAAAGGAGAGAGGGTGAGGGGCACAGGCTAGATGAGGGTTGGCTGTGCCTGTCGGGAGACGTCACTTGTCACTGAGAGGGAGTGGTAAATGTAATTGGATTATTTATTCATTTATTTATTTATTATGACTAGTTTTACACAATGTTAATAATTTTTCACAATGTTGTTGTGCTTTCATGAGGTGACACTTTATAAGATGTGGTGGACGTCAGTCCAACGTGAGGTACATCACTGCACTGGGAACAATCACCACCTTAGACACACATGCACAAGAGTTTAATACTCACCCTGGCACCCATGGGACCTTCACTTCCTGGCTCTCCTGGTCTACCTGGATTACCGGCATTCCCCTAAAATGTGGAAAAATATTCCACAAATTTCAGTTTTAGTCACTTTATTGGCACAGTTACCAATTACACATACATGAGAATTGAGTGAGACTTTGGAACAAAACTTCTGCTACAGAAACACAAGGATATTCTGCAAAACGGACACCGTAAAGAAACACAATAAACAAAAAATGTATAAGGATAAGAAAAAGTAGCATTTTTTACTAATAGACAATAAAGACATTCGCCTTTAAATTATTATGATAGATAAGGAGGCAGAGTATTCTAGTAAAGATAAGACAGACAGATGATAGATAGATAGATAGATAGATAGATAGATAGATAGATAGATAGATAGATAGATAGATAGATAGATAGATAGATAGATATGAAAGGCACTATATAGATAGATAGATAGATAGAGATAGATAGATAGATAGATAGATAGATAGATAGATAGATAGATAGATAGATAGATAGATAGATAGATAGATAGATAGATAGATGTGAAAGGTACTATATAGATAGATAGATAGATAGATAGATAGATAGATAGATAGATAGATAGATAGATATGAAAGGCACTATATAGATAGATAGACAGCAAACAAACTCTTGATTATAAAAAGTGCCTGCCACGGTTGAATGAAAACAGTTACAAGCCATAATGTCATACAAGGCTTTATAAAATACACTGACAGAAAACACAAGTGAAGTGAGTTGCTCATGAACACACAGCAGCCGCAGAGTTTCAAGTCCACAGCCTCCAACTTCCCGCCACGCCGCCGGCTCTGTTTCCATTACAATGTGGCGTCACTGTACTGCTGGACCACGAGGTCTTCACTCTTCACAGGACTGACAAATGACGAGTTGGCTCTGTCCTCACTTCTCTGTGCTCCATGAGTAATTTGGGTCATTTTGTTCCATCCCTGATTTGTATCTCATTGTTAATTGGCAGCTGGTCATGAAAACAAGAAGTAATTCAACACGGGGAATGTGGCTGTTTAACACTAAAATCATTCTGCTAGCTGACAGTCCCTTTGCTGTGTTGCATGGAAAAATGTAGTAAATGAGCTGACCTGTTAAGTTCTCTGTCTAGTCATAAATGCTTCCATGTAGCCATGCAGCTGGCACAAGAACACAGCAAAGGGGTGTTCTGCGATTTTTCAACTCAGGATGCCTCAAGGTTCAGGTAATTATTTAAGGTAGAAGAGATGGAATTTTCAAGGTAAAGTTGTGTTGATTAGCACAAGCAAAAAAGGAAATTCACGGGGCTCTGAACATGTGACAATAGCGACCCTATAAACCTATATATAGTGCCTTTCTATCTATCTATCTATCTATCTATCCATTATATAATGCTTTTCTATCTATTTATCTATCTATCTATTACATAGTGCCTTCATCATCTATCCGTCTATCTATATATTATATAGTGCCTTTCTCATCTATCTATCTATCTATCCATTATATAATGCTTTTCTATCTATTTATCTATCTATCTATTACATAGTGCCTTCATCATCTATCTGTCTGTCTATATATTATATAGTGCCTTTCTCATCTATCTGTCTATCATAAAGCACCTTTCAAGTGAATCAGGGCACCAGAGAGTGCCGACGTGCCACACGTTGATTACCACACATGTCCTCTGCACGCCTGACATCATTGACTCCACACACCTCTATGGGGCCCATTAAGAGCTGCCAGTCACCCTAACACTGACGTCTTTGTGCTGTGAGTTTGATGAGAAAGCCCAAACGAAAACAAGGAGAACATGTAGACTCCATATTGATGGCGACTCAGGTGCTATGGAGGAGCATCTGTGACTACTGTGCCACCGTTCTGTCCTCGTGATTATTCATGACATACGTTATTCCGAAAGGGACTCTGTTCTAAAGTCAAAGGAGATACCATTTACCTCTCTATAAAATGGTACAATTGATCCCAATAATTAATCATACTCATAATCATAATCATATTCCTATATAAGTGAAATATTCAAACTGATTAAGAATCTGCCTATCTATCCATTTCTTCTTTTATTCAGTTCAGGGTCTCAAAATATGAAGCAGCCCTGAATGGGACGCCAATCCACACTCACACTCATCGTCGAGAACTATCAGCAAACCTCTAAAGCCACGAACAGAAGATCTCAAAGAAGCACAAGAAAAGATTCTGTTTTGAATCCGCAGTGTCGATGTGCTGATCCTCATGCAGACACGTCAATGACAAGACCCATTGGGCTTTTCTGGTCATCAACTTCACGACAGAATGGGAAGTATGAAGAAAACAAATCCTACACATAAAATAAACGTAAGGAATAAATTCTCCATAATCAAAAAGCCCTAAGAGGAATATCAACTATGTTCCCAAAAGCGAAGGGGCGATGGAGAAGACTCTTTTAAACGCAAGTACATCATAACAGGGTTTTTTTGTAAGCCTGAAAATTCATCTTCATTGTGGCTTGTAAGATAAAAGGGGCAATAAATGACTTTCTTCCAATATCAAACATTTTGTAACGTTGTTGTTCATAACTGGGGTGATGTTGTCTTGTTTTGCTAGTTGTTTTAATTGGGCGGCACAGTGGTTGGCACTCCTGGCGCCAAGGCACTTGATTTTTCATCTTCCCAGTTCAGTCCCTCCCTCCCCATGTTGAGTTTTCCTCCCTATGGTTTCTCCAGAAATTCTTTTTAATGATTTCTCACAGCCACACAATTGGGTTGTTCCTTCAAAACCATTTTCTGGACCCCGTCCATGTTCAGTTCCCATTTGACCAACAGCTGAGTGGTCTACATTTAACGTTCACCTTACCCTTCTGCCACGAATGCCTTTCAATCCATTTTCTCCGTTAGGTCCGGGATCGCCGTCATCTCCCTGAAAATCAAACATAAAGCAGTTAGGGAGAGTATGGCTGGTGCTCGGTCAACAAGATGTTCTCCAAGTTTATCGTACCACAGTTTTCACTCCGGTATGGACATGGCATTGGTACGCAGCTGCTTTGATGGCAGAGTTTTTCTGCACCTAATCCTATAGCTCACCTTGGAGGCCTCTAGAAGGTCAAGCCATTACCCAAACAAACTGCAGCCTATGCCACCAAACAATAAATATGTTTAACATCAGCCTATAGTCAGCATGGCAGAAATTAGTAGGACTGGTGCTGCCACCCAACCACTCCACAACACCAAGGCCTGTCACACCAGAAGTACGACTGCTTACTCATTAGACAAGCTGTGAGTCTTGTTTCCACATGTGGAGCCTCCTGGAGACACCCTTGGGTGAAGGACGACTCTGTATAGCATTGGCACTCCAATAGTATTGGCAAACAATACCGATGGCATTACAGAGACTGGCAAGACTGTCTCTCCTGAGCAATTCATTCAGAGTGATGCTGTCCCACCTTGAGACCTCCTGAATAATAGCCACCAATTGTACCACTGAGCTAAATATGGCTGCATGTGGACCACCCATTGGCGTATCAGCGTCCATAAAAGGAGATTTGGTTAAACCCTCTGAGATATCTCGGGAAAATCAGGCCAGTGGTTCACTCTACCAGGCAAGAGGGAAAAGAGTTAAAAATACAAATACCTGAGGTCCAGGGTATCCTGGAAATCCCATTTCTCCCTGCAAAAAAATTCCAAAATATTAGCTGAACAGCAAAGTTGAAGCTGAGCATTGTGCCTTTGTTCACCTTTAACCTTATTGTCCTGAACCGCATTCATTTCCATCCTCTCTCTAAATTAGCCTGTATGTTATTAGGCACATACCAGCTAATAAAATGCAAGTAAAAATTTTATTGTACTCTGCACACGTGACAATAATCTACCTTAATAAACAGACATGTGTCTCTCCTGTTGTAATATCTTGGTCATTCCAACAAATGGCACATCAGAAAAATTAACACTATTTTTATGAATCCCATAACAAATGGCATATCACAGAGACATATGTATTGTCTTTGTCATTCCAAAAGATGGATAATCACAAACAGTTGTATTGTATTGTAAAATGTATTGCATTTGCCATTCCAACAGATGGCACATCACAAAAATTAAAACTGCTTTCATAAATCCCATACCAAATGGCATATAACTGAGCCATGTGCATTTGTCATTCCAACATATGGTGCATTACAAACATTAACACTGCTTTTACAAATTTCATACCACACAGCATATAACAGAGACATATGCATTGCATTTGCTATTCCAACAGATGGCACATCACAAAAAGTAAAACTGCTTTTTTGAATCTCATGCCAAAATGGCATATAACAGAGTCATGTGCATCTGTCATTCCAACAAATGGTGCATCACAAACATTAACACTGCTTTTACAAATTTCATACCACACAGCATATAAATGTATTGCATTTGCCATTCCAACAGATGGCACATCACAAAAATGAAAACTGCTTTCATAAATCCCATACCAAATGGCATATAACAGAGTCATGTGCATCTGTCATTCCAACAAATGGTGCATCACAAACATTAATGCTGCTTTTATGAATCCCACATCAAATGGCATATGATAGAGATGATGACTCTCTGTGGTCATTAAAGATCCCAAGGCATCCTCAGTAAACACTGAGCTCTACATTGATTATTTAGATTTCAACTCATCCCAGACAGGCAGCACAGCTAGAGACCCTATAAACCAGGGTTTCTTAAAGTTTTTTCCTTTCAACCCAATCTTGCCTCTTTTAGTGTCTTCCAAATCCTTGACAATTGTTTCCCCTTGGAGAGTAATGGCGACTGTCAAAGAGTGGGGGTCCTTAAAGAATTGCCATTCATCACGTTTTGTCAGAGCGGAGTCATGACGATCGCTTAAAAACCTGCGGCACGCTTTGCAAATCATTCACAACCCATTCACATATATTACAATGGTGACTCACAACCTCAAACAACTCAAAGGTGGCAACCTACAACCCAAAAGACCCTTTGTTTATTAAACTCTGCTATAAACATTCGAAACACTTGCGATTTTGGCCCATTCATCCACACCCAGTACCATTTGCTTCCACCAGGGGGCAGAGAAAGAGGAAAAGAATGTCAAATGTGTGGCTGCTAGTAATTGTGTTCATCTCTATCTCTCTCTCTCTCACCTTCACTTATTGGCATTTCCATGTTTGCCACTTTCTCCCATATTCCTTTCAGTATTGCTGTGTCTCAAATGCCCACCGAGCTCACACCGCTAGAACCCACGAGAGAGCAGCAGAACGGTTTGTGCAAAACTAAAAAACTTGTGTGTTTCACTTTGCTAAAAAATCCCGAAATTCACACCATTGATACACAAAGCAAGGCGCTCAGTGCCTGCGCCAATTCAGCATCCGCCTGTCACTTAGAGTTTAAAGTTCTTTGGTGAAGTACAAGAAGTCGCCATTAAAATGTTGTCACATACGAGCGATTGGTAGAAGGTTGGAAGGCTCAAATTAATGTTATTTCTTAGCTGAACCAGAGGTTGGTGGAGTCAGGACCAGCTCTCCTTTTGTCCCTCTGCAGATCAGCAGAAGAACCACCCAAGCAGTGACTTCACCATCAACCCTTCCACTGATGATGTCACTTACATCCATTCCTGATGACTACTTACCAAACAGATTCCACATAACGAAAACATCACTTCCTCTTTCCGACTTCCCTGGACCTTTCCCTTCCTGTCTTGGCCATATAAAAATCTCTGTAACCAGTTCCTATTTTGAACTTGATTGTAACTACGTGTTTTCTTTTTGCGGAGACTTCAGTATACAGGATGGCCATCCCCAAACATTTTTGTGTCTCCTGCTCTCCTTTTTACATTGGCGTAGTCTGCAGGACAATATCTCAAAATGACCGAAGAGCAGGACCTAACAACCATTGGCTAAGTTTTCAGAGACTAAAGGTCCAGTTAGGAGAGACCTGAGCACAACTCACCGAGTCTGAGGCTCAGGCAGAAGCTTGTGTCACTATCCAACAGGACTGGCCTTTGGTCTTGGGTTCCATCCCAAGTGCACATCCCATTGCAGGAGAACAGCGACATCGAGTCATTATCTCCTCATCTTTGAGCGCACAGAAGTGAGGCACCATTGGGTCAACATATTAGACCCGTTCTTGAAAGGGGAAGCGCAACACACCTATTATGACCATCTATGATATCCTAATATCGGATATTCTCAAATGGTATGGCGTGTCTGCAGACCAGCAGGTGAGGTTATGCCAAGAGTAGCCCCTCGACCATGAGCAGTCAACTAGACCCCAGGCATAAGACATGTGGGGAAAAGCCAGTCAATGGCTATGGCCCGATATCAATGACACAAATATGTCATAGAACAGATGGCCTGTGATCATCAAATGAATGGTCTACCCAAATTCCTCGCCCGGCCAGTTCGCAGACAGGCATACAAGAACATGAACGCCTTAACAGAAACCATAGAGAGATACAGTGCGGTGGCCTAGTCCAAGCATTCAGAAGGGTCAGCGCGACAAAGCAGATGGGACATGTCACTCATCCCGAGCCCCTCCGCCACAATTTGAAGACTGGAGCTCGTCCCAAAGAGAAGTGCATGGCCACCCCACACTGTTTCCGATGCCAATTAGACTGGCATTCTAAGTTAAAAGTTAATTGGGAATTAGTATGGCATTCCCGGTTTATTAATGCAGCAAGAAGAATGGCATTTTAAGTTAGATGACTTGCCAATCAGACTGGCATTCTATGTTGAACTAACTGGCAGTTAGACTGGCATTCCAAGTTAAGTTGATTGAGGATCGAAGTCCAATTCACTTTCTTCAACTTCCCTTCCTCCCAGTCACTCCTCTTACTTTCTGTGAAGCAAGAGGAGTCACAAAAACCTTTCAGGAAACAGAATATTAGGAAAGCATCTGGTCCTGATGGGGTCTTACCTGGGACCCTTAGACACTGCACAGACCACTTAGCACCCGTCTGCACTGACATATTCAACACCAGCTAGGCCCACTTACCAACTCCTTTAAGGTAGCCACCGTCATTCCAGCTCCCAAGAAGGATAAAATCTCTGAACTAAATGACCGTAGGCCTTTGACCTCGGAGGTGATGAAAGTATTTGATCGCCCCGTGCTTTTCTACCTAAACTCCATCTCTGATCCTCTCGTTGATCCACTTCAGTTCAAATATAGGGCACTCAGTGGAGGATTCAGTTAATTTATGTCTCCTCCACTACGTTCTTCAGCACCTGCACCTGCCTAACACCTACTGTCCGTGAGGGTCTTGTTGGTGGATTCCTGCTTGGCCTTCAATCCCATTGGTCCGAGGTGGTTCAGAGTAAACTATTCCAGTTAGGTGTTCCGTGTGGTGTCTGCCAGTGGATTATGAGTTTCTTGCCTGGTAGGAAGTAGCATGAGTATGAATATAAGTATGAAGTAGTATGTGAGACTGGGTCCTTATCTGTCAGATCCAATATCACTTAGCACAGGCTCCTCCCAAGGCTGTGTTCTTTCTACACCTCCTGTTTTCACTTTATATAAATGACTGTAGATCCAAGGACAAATCTGTAAAAATCCTGAAGTTTGCAGACGAATCAACCATAGTGGGTCTCATTTGTAATGACAGGTCTTCCTATGATGGAGAGGTGGGCCGTCTTATGGAATGGGGTTCTTGTAACAACTTGGAGCTCAATGCTATTAAAACAGTGGAAATGAGGATTGACAGCCGCCGACAAGTCTCTCACTGTCCACCTTTGCAAAGTAATGGAAGAACTGTGTCTGTGGTCGTTCAGTCGTTGAAATTCCTGGGGACCACTTTACACATTAAAATGAGGCAAGCACATCACCTCCATCATCAAGAAAGCCAGGCAGAGATTGTTCTTCCCTCACGAGCTTAAGAAGCTTAGCATATCAAGGCGGACATTGTTGAGTTTTTACTCAGCCATCATTGAGAGTATTGTGATCTCCTCCATCACCATTTGGTTTTCTTTTGCCTCCACCCTATCTAAGAGTCAGTTGCAGCAGGTGATTTGTTCAGATGAGATAATATCATTGGCGGTTATTTCCCAACATTAAAAGATCTGTTCATCGTCAGAGCCAAAAAGAGAGCAGAAAAGATGGCAGCCAACTCCAGCCATCCCAGCAGCCATCTATTCATTAAGTTGCCATCAGAGAGGAGGTGCAGGTCTATGGTGACCCAAACTACACGCCATCTCCGCAGCTTCTTTCCTCAAAGCGTTCAGATCCTAAATAAACTTAGGATCACTCACTTAGGAACAGGGTCACTCCAAACTGGTCGTACAGCATATAGACTGGTAACTGTGCTGTTTGTCAATTCGTAAATACGTCAAACTTGCCCCACTTGCACTGTTTGATATCCATGTTACTTTGTAGAGTGTTTCTTTCCATTTGAGTTAACTATTGAAGTTTGTAAATGTTTTGTGCAAGAAATTGTTTTATTTGTACAGTGGCTTGCACAGTGTCAGGTAAATGGTGGGTTCAAATGGTGTTGGCTCGTATTCCATGTTTCCACCAAAGCAAAGTCAATTCCTGGATGTTTCACATGCTGGCATTTAAGGGATCCAGATTCTGATTGCCATATTACTAAAGCCGAAATTCCATTGTAATTAGACTGGCATGCCAAGTTAGGTTAATAGGGAATCAGAATGGCATTCCTGGTTTAATTATTGGCAATTAGAATGGCATTTTAGGCTAAGCAAGTTGCCTTGCAATTAGACTGGCCCCCCAAGTTAAGTTGATTGAGAATTAGAACACAATTCCTGCTTTAGTAATATGGCAATTAGACTGGCATTCCAAGTAAAGATAGATTGGGAACCAGAATGGCATTCCTGGTTTAGTTATTGGCAATTAGAATGGCATTTTTAGGCTCAGCAATTTGGCAATTAGACTGGCATTCCAAGTTAGCCTGATTGAGGATTAGAATGACATTCCTGGTTTAGTGATTAGCAGCTGGCATGGAATTTCAACTTAGATGACCAAGCGATACGGCTGCTATTCCATGTTAGACTTCTTGACGATTAGACGGGCATTCCAAGTTAGGTAGATTGGGAGTCAAAATGGCATTTCTGATTTATTCATTGGCAATTAGAATGGCATTTTAATTTAGATGGCTTGGCAAACAGACTGCCATTCTATATTAGAAAAACTGGCAATTAGACTGGCATTCCAAGTAAAGATAGATTGGGAATCAG
This sequence comes from Polypterus senegalus, assembly GCF_016835505.1. Classification (NCBI taxonomy): domain Eukaryota; kingdom Metazoa; phylum Chordata; class Cladistia; order Polypteriformes; family Polypteridae; genus Polypterus; species Polypterus senegalus. The sequence continues at coordinate 3,127,936 of NC_053168.1, read as the reverse complement.
AATGACATTCCAGGTTCAGTTATTGGCAATTAGAATGGCATTTATAGGCTCAGCAATTTGGCAATTAGCCTGGCATTCTAAATTAGGCTGATTGAGGATTAGAATGGCATTCCTGGCTTAGCGATTAGCAGGTGGCATGGCATTTTAACTTAGATGACCAAGCGATAAGGCTGCCATTCCATGTTAGACTATTTAACGATTAGACTGGCATTCCAAGTTAGGTAGATTGGGAATCAAAATGTCATTCCTGGTTTACTCATTGGCAATTAGAATGGCACTTTAATTTAGACGAATTCGCAAACAGACCGCCATTCTCTATTAGACTAACTGCCAATTAGACTGGCATTCCAACTTAAATTGATTGAGGATTATAATGGTATTTCTTGGTCTAGTGATTAGCAGTTAGCATGGCATTTTAAATTGGATGACTTGCCAATTAGACTGTAATTTCATGTTAGACTGATTGGCAATTAGATTGGCATTCCAAGTGTGGTAGATTGGGAACCAGAATGGCATTCCTGGTTTAGTTATTGGCAATTAGAATGTCATATTTAGGCTAGGCAATTTGGCAACTAGACTGGCATTCCAAGATAGGTTGATTGAGGATTAGAATGGCATTCCTGGTTTAAGCAGTTAGCCTGGCATTTTAACTTAGATGACTTGGTGATAAGACTGCCTTTCCATGTTAGACTAAGTGGCAATTCATTCCTGGCTTACAGTAGTCATTGGCAATTAGAATGACATTTTAGTTTTGATGACTTGGCCAACAGACTGGCATTCTAGGTTAGACTAATCGGTGATTAGACTGGCATTTCAGATGAGACTGACTTAATTTAACTTAATTTTTTGTTTTGTCGATTGACAAGTAGAAATGCATTCCAGTTTAAACTGACTGGTGACTAAAATGTCATGCCAGGTTTTGGTGATTGGTGTATTCAATGGTATGCCAGGCCTGGTTCTAAATTGTCTCCCCATGGGTGTGTACGTTTATGTTAGACTGGCACCCCCTGCGGGTATGGCTCCTGTCTTTGCCTCCTGACGCTGCCAGGATTGTTGCTCGCTGCAGCCGTGATTTGGATTAAAAGGTTCTGGAAATTTGGAGAGCTTGAAATAAAATGCTGCCGTCTCTTTACGAAGAAAATCTGCCCATTTAATAATCAATGACAGAAACTTTCAATTTCCAGCCTCATTACCCAAACTTTGGCATTCTGTGGAATGGCACTTCTCTATCATAAAATGCCACCCGAGCCCAGTGACTGTGACAGGCAATTGGATTTAAATAGATCTGAATAACTGGATGAAGATGGCAGCCTTTGGTCTACGCCAGGATGTAAAGCTGACAGCAGGCGGTGGGATGCGCGCTTTGAGGACTTGTCTGGGATGAAGTCCAACCGGCACTCCGGACCAAGAACGTGACGCTAAGCACATTGCTGTACAAGGTGGACGTCGGCTGAGCTCAGGGAATCCAATCTCATCCAAGAGCTTCTTTCATCCAAAGGTCCTGGCAGAGACGCAGCCACTGGAAAATGAAGTTCAGCTCTTCCGTTTAAAATATTCATTAAGATGATTTCCAGAGTGAGGGGGCACAGATGCTTAGGTTGGGCTGACTGGCCAAGCTAATCGGCCTGGTGTGAGTGCGAGTGCCCAGGGACGACTGGCATCCCACCCTGATCTGGGCTCACTGCTGCTCAGATAGGCCTGGACGCCCATCAGCCATGCAGTGGTGACTCTTTGGCATATATGGTGCCCTTCACAGACCACAAGGCCCTTTACAAAGAAAACAAGACTACGGCATAAATAAGAATAAAACAAAAGAACAGAAAGCAGATGGAAATAAACTGTGAAGATGAACCCCATGGAAGGAGAGAGGAACTTAATGGGTAATTTGCTGTTTAGTTTGGCATTTTAAGTTAGATGACTTGGCAATAAGACTGGCATTCAATGTTAGACTGATCGGCAGTTAGACTGGTATATTAGATTAGGTTGATTGGGAGATCGAATGGCATTTCTAGTTTAGTTATTGGCAATTGGAATGGCATTTTAAATTAGATGACTTGGCAAACAGACTGGCATTCTATGTTAGGCTAACTGTTCATTAGACTGGCATTTCAGATGAGATGAGAACTTAATTACATGTTTCGTTGATTGCCAAATAGAATTGCATTCCAGTTTAGACTGACAGGTGACTAAAATGTTATGTCAGGTATTAGTGGCTGGCATATACAATGGTATTCCAGGCTGGGTGTCTAAAAGATGTGCACATTGGCAACACTAACTTGGCACAGTGTGGGAGAGCCAGTGTGTGTGTGTACCCTCCATTAGACTGGCACCCCATAATAAGTCTTGTTCCATCCTGCCAGGACAGACGCAGACAACCCGTGACTCTGAACTGAATTAAGATGTGGATGGTATGGCTGGCAGTGTGTCCTCCAGTGACCCAAAGCTGCCAGCTCAAAGGTAACCCCCTATAACAATCAATGACACTTCTGCCAGCTTTCTCTCTTCCCTACACACAGTATGTCAAATTTAAGTTTCCACAGAATTACACACCCTGGACACAATTTCACCCCATCTGCCCGTCTGTGGGTCAGGATGTGAGAATTGTGGACAAGAATACTTCAAGTCTCAGATCACTCCATCCAAATGAAACTTTACTGGCACTGGAAAATACCAGGGGCCTGTTGACAAACATTCTGGAAGGTTCTTCTCTATGGAGATGACTACATACAGTCAAAGTAAAAAAGTATGTGAACCCCTAGGAATTCTCTCGATTTATGTCTAATTCCCATATAAAACATGGTCGGATCTTCATGTCAGTCCCAATAATGAACAAACAAAGTCTCCTAGAACTAAAGACACACAGATGTTCAGAATTGTTGACCATATTGAATAAGTCATTCAAACTGTGAAACTGAAGGTTGGAAAAAGTAAGTGAACCCTAAGTTAAGGACTTTTTAAAAAGCTCATTGCAGTCCGAATTGAGCACACGTGGAGTCCATTTAATGAAACGAGTTCAGAGGTGCGGTGGCCCAAAATGGCTTTCTTTGATCAAAAACACAATAAAGTTTGAGTGTGAGCTTTGGACAAGAAGCATATTCAGATGGGAATCACGCCTCACACAAAAGAGCTGTCTGAAGAACTATGATGGAGAATTGTTCATCTACAGAAGGCTGGAAAGGGTTACAAAGTCACCTCAAAGATTTGAGATCTTCATCAGTCTACTGTTAGGCAGGTTGTCTATAAATAGAGACCATTTGGTATTGTGGCTACTCGGCCTAGAAGTGGGTGCCCTACCAAGATGACACCAAGAGCACAACGCAAAGTCAGCAATGAGGTACAGAAGAACCCCAGAGTGACAGCAAAGGACTTGAAGAGGACATTAGAACTGGCTAACATCTCTGTTCACAAGTCAACTATACGCAGAACATTGAACAAGAAAGGAGTCCATGGCAGGAAGTCACTGCTATCAAAAAAGAACTTCACTGAACGAGCACTTGGACACTCCACAACTTAACTGGGAAAATGTTTTGTGGAGTGAAGAGACCAAAATTGAACTATTTGGGAGGAACAAGCAGAACTTCATTTGGCGTAAAAGGGGCACCGCATATCAACATCAAAACATCATCCCTACAGTAAAGTATGGTGGAGGGAACACCAGGATTTGGGCCTGCTTTTCTGCGTCAGGGCCTGGACAGCTTGCCATCATTGAGGGGAAAACTAATTCACAAGTTTAGTGACAAATTCTCCAGGATGATGTGAGGGTGTCTGTCCATCAACTTAAGCTCAGAAGAGGCTGGGTGATGGAATAGGACAAAATGACACCAAACATCACAGCAAATCCACAGCACAATGGCTTCAGAAGAACCAACTGCACCTTGCGGACCGGCCCAGTCAGAGCCCAGGTCTCAATCCTATGGAATGACTTGAAGAGAGAAAGCCACACACAGAAGAGTTAAGGCAGTTCGGCAGGGAAGAATGGGCGAAAATTCCCCCCGCACGATGTGCAGGTCTGATCTGCGGTTACAAGGCTCAACCAGTTATTAAATCCCAAGGTTCACTTACTTTTTCCACTACCACTGTGAACGTTGAATGCGTTTGTAAAATAAAGACGTGAAAGAGTAGAATTGTTTGTGTGTCATTGGCTTAAACTCATTGTGTAGATCAGGACCTGTGACTTAGATGAAGATCAAAAGAATTTTTATGACCAATTCATGCAGTAAACCATCCATCCATCCATCATCCAAACTGCTATAATCCCAACCACAGGGTCACAGGGGTCTGCTGGAGCCAATCCCAGCCAACACAGGGCGCAAGGCAGGAAACAAACCCCGGGCAGGGTGCCAGCCCACCACAATGCAGTAAACCAGATCATTCCAAAGGGTTCACATATTTAAAACATAAGTAACATTAAAACATAAGTTACATGATTGTTAGAATTTGTTACTAACCCTCACCTATTCTGTTTCTGTTCTCGGTACTCAAATGTGGCACTTGGTGCCACGGCCCACCTGCCAAGTTGTTTGCCTGCCTGTGGTAAAGTCATCCCTGATGGAGGATCACAGGAATCATGGGAAAGAGGGGTCCTTTCATCGGATTGGCTGGCGAGCAAGCGTTTCAGCCGTGGAATGGCCAAATGGGGAGGCAGCTTGATGGATGAGGTCTCCAGGACTCTAAAAATATCCAAATCTTATTATGGGATATCATCTACTGTTAAATTCTGCTCCGTACTTCTAAAATGTTTATTATTATGCTGTATTAAGGATTTGTTCTGTTCTGTGTATTGTGTTGTATTGACCCCCTTCTTTTGACACCCACTGCACGCCCAACCTACCTATAAAGGGGTCTCTCTTTGAACTGCCTTTCCTGAGGTTTCTTCCATTTTTTCCCTACAAGGTTTTTTTTTTGGGAGTTTTTCCTTTTCTTCTCAGAGAGTCAAGGCTGGGGGGCTGTCAAGAGGCGGGGCCTGTTAAAGCCCATTGCGGCACTTCCTGTGTGATTTTGGGCCATACAAAAATAAACTGGATTGTATTGTATTGTACTTTTTACTTTGACTGTATGTCATCTCCATAGAGAAGAACCTTCCAGAATGTTTGTCAACAGGCCCTGGTATTTTCCAGTGCCAGTAAAGTTTCATTTCGATGGAGTGATCTGAGACTTGAAGTATTCTTGTCCACAATTCTCACATCCTGACCCACAGACGGGCAGATGGGGTGAAATTGTGTCCAGGGTGTGTAATTCTGTGGAAACTTAAATTTGACATACTGTGTGTAGGGAAGAGAGAAAGCTGGCAGAAGTGTCATCGATTGTTATAGGGGGTTACCTTTGAGCTGGCAGCTTTGGGTCACTGGAGAACACACTGCCAGCCATACCATTCACATCTTAATTCAGTTCAGAGTCACGGGTTGTCTGCGTCTGTCCTGGCAGGATGGAACAAGACTTATTATGGGGTGCCAGTCTATTGAAGGGCACACACACACACAAACTGTGCCAAGTTAGTGTTGCCAATGTGCACATCTTTTAGACACCCTGTCTGGAATACCATTGTATATGCCAGTCACCAAAACCTGGCATAATATTTTAGTCACCTGTCAGTCTAAACTGGAATGCAGTTCTAACATGCAATTCAGTTCCCATCTCATCTGTAATGCCAGCCTAATGAACAGTTAGTCTAACGTAGAATGCCAGTCTGTTTGTTAAGTCATCTAATTTAAAATGCCATTCCAATTGCCAATCACTAAACTAGAAATGCCATTCGATCTCCCACTCAACCGATCCTGATATGCCGGTCTAACTGTTGATCAGTCTAACATTGAATGCCAGTCTTATTGCCAAGTCATCTAACTTAAAATGCCAAACTAAACAGCAAATTACCCATTAGGTTCCCCTCTCCTTCCATGGGTTTCATCTTCACAGTTTACTTCCTTCTCATTTTCTGTTTTTTTGTTTTATTCTTATTAATTCCGTAGTCTTGTCTTCTTTGTAAAGGGCCTTGTGGTCTGTGAAAGGCACAATATATGCCAAAGATTTCCCCACTGCATGGCTGATGGGCATCCAGGCCTATCTGAGTAGGGGACCAGACGGGGTTACGGTTTAAACAGATTTGAACACACTTGGTGTGACGTCACTGTCAAGGTTGTGATTCTGTGGATAAAGTCCCTCAGTCAGAATGAACGTGGCACACTCATTGGCATCGGGGAAACCTTGACGCAGAATTGCCCCAGTAGATTTTACTCAAAAGACGTAACCATTGACCCCATATATGATGTCCTGGACACAAAGTAATGGGCGCTGCTCAACTGAGTCATGCCATTATTACTAAACTGACCCGCCTTGTCTCACAATGTTTGATTTTTAGGCATCCATGCCATGCCATTCCATAATTCTAGGAGAAGAGATCTCCGTACAGAAAGCATTAGTAGCCATGGAAGTGCTGAGGGTCGAATGCACAGCCCAGAGGTCTGTCAGCAGCTGCTTGTGAAATGATTTTATAAAGCAGAAGCAAAATCAGACGTTATGAACTCGTCAAGCATGGAACTGTCAAGGAAACCAGAATGTTGATGTGAGGCAGCTGGAAGAGAGAATATGGAAAACTGCCATGTTAATTATTAGCTCTTCATCAATGAATTTAAGCTTTTGGTTTAAACTCCAGTCATTCCCTGCTCAACTTTCATCCCCTTTCCACTCTGCCAATGTTATATACACTCACCTAGTAAATCCTTAAGAACGCCTGCACACCGGCTTACACGGGCAACTATCTAATCAGCCAATCACGAGGCAGCAGTGCAACGCCTAAAATCCTGCAGACTGAGGTCAAGAGCTTTAGTTCATGTTCACATCAAACACCAGAATATGGGAGCTCAGTGGTTTGGACCCTGGCATGATTGTTGGTACCAGGCGAGCTGTTTGAGTGTTTCTGTAACTGCTGATCTCCTGGGAGTTTCACACATGGCAGTCTCTCCAGTTGAAAAAGAGAAAACTTCGAGTGAGCGCCAGTTTTGTGGACGCTTGGTCAGAGGAGAACGGACAGACACAAAGGCTAAGGCACCTCAGATGACCACTGCAAGAGTTGAATTTGAACCCTGGTCCGATGGGCACCTGGCATACAGTACAATACAATACAGTTTATTTGTATATAGCCTAAAATCACACAAGAAGTGCCGCAATGGGTTTTAACAGCAAGTGTCGAGTTTCATATTCTTCTGAGCTTATGCTTAAAGGCTGAAGCTGTTATTTTATTCTTCATGATGATTAATGCATTTCAGTTATTCTGTAGCAAAAAGAACGCTATATTTTAAGAGGAGGGCGCTGATACAGAGCATTGCCGCACCCACCACATGACAAACCAACTCAGGACCCCAGATTAAGACCCGAGGGCAGCCCTGTGACGGGTGACACCTCAGCACCACACAAGTTCAGATGGAGTGGAACCAGTAGGAGTTTTTTTATGGTGACTGGAGTGCCAATTCTGCCACCAACCCCTAGGTTTTTCCCTGCAGGTTGGCGGGCCTACTTGCAGGGCTGGGTGCAGATTAACGTCACACCCAGGACAGAGCAATTGCAGGTTAAGGGCCCAACGGAGTTGAGTCACTTTGGTGTTAATGGGATTTGAACTGGCAACCTTCAGATTGGCAGTGCAAATCCCCACCTCAGAGCCACCACTCCGCCCTTCAATATTATATTTTAATGTCTAATCATTGTTCTATTGTTATGTGCTCAACCTTGTGGGGACCCGCGGCCACTGCCAGGGCACGCTGGGATGGTTCAGATGCCATGGTGTGCAGCACTTTCCCCACATCAGGAAGTGCTGCCGGACCAGGAAGCAGGTACGCCCAGAGTGTCCCCGTGTGCCCATGCAGCACTTCCGCCACACCAGTATGTGCTGCAAGAAGGACATTAGAACACTCTGGACGAGAACAGGCCATTCAGCCCAACAAAGCTCGCCAGTCCTCCCCGCTTATTTCTTACAAAAAAACATCGAGTCGAGTTTTGAAAGTCCCTAACGTCTTACTGCCTACCACATTACTTGGTCGCTCATTCCAAGTGTCTATCGTTCTTTGTGTACGAGGATGAGTCAGACGTGACGGCATTCATGGTGACCACCCTACAAGGAGTTACTGCAATCCAATCGGACCCAAAAAGAACAAATTCTCGACTCGCGAAAGAGGCAGAGTGGATGACAGCTGGGACGGCTAGCGATAATAACAGGGTCACCGTTTAAAAAGCATAGATACTTTTGCTTTCTTTCCTCACCCCTTTGTACAAATATACCTGGGCAATGCAGCGTACTTCAGCTAGTCTTCGACTAATTGCAAAAATGAAAATAAGATCACAAAAAAGCTGAAAAATCATAACAATCATCTCATTTCTTTCGCCAATTTTTTTTTTTTTTTAACAGGTTAGTAATTAATGACAACTCAGATATTCAGTGCAGTAAATCGTCATATAAATCGATTATCGACACACTGCCACAGACAGCCTGCAGTACACATACGGAGGAATTCATTGTAACTCTTACCTTCTTTCCTTTTTGTCCCGGTGAACCAAATCCATCCCTGCCATTGAAACCCTGCAGGGAGAAAAATAAAAACACGTCAACGTTAAATTGGTCAGAATGTTCAAAAAACAAGCACAAAACCGCCAGCCCTCGACACACGGCACCCATGAAGACCAAGTCCCCATTAGAAATCAATCTTTAAAACATTCGCTTTCACAACACTCCATTCAGACTCGTCATCTAATTTCAGAAGTGAAATTTACAGAATTAGAGGTCGTAAAGCCACAGCGGACTAACAGGGCGACTTTATTTTAAGAATTCCCTCCTTCGCTGCCAACTCCACTGGATTTACAAGCTGATCTCCCAACACCTGATTGCCTTAAATGAAGCACAGGTGTTTTCCTGTCTTCTTCTTTTTGAATTCCCCCTCCCAGCATCCTCTGTGCACGTCTTCTGATGTATACAGTTGGCAGAAGTCTCTCCTGCAGTTACACACTTCTGAATGCGGACTTTATGTTTATTTTTTAATATCATTTTGCTCTTGCACTCATTTTTTGTAATCCTCTGTCTTCTTTTCCTTTAATTATTTTCCACTTCTGTAGTTTCAGTAGGGCGGCACAGTGGCGCAGTGGTAGCGCTGCTGCCTCGCAGTTAGGAGACCCGGGTTCACTTCCCAGGTCCTCCCTGTGTGGAGTTTGCATGTTCTCCCCGTGTCTGCGTGGGTTTCCTCCCACAGTCTAAAGACATGCAGGTTAGGTGGATTGGTGATTCTGAATTGGCCCTAGTGTGTGCTTGGTGTGTGCTGTGTGTTTGTGTGTGTCCTGCGGTGGGTTGGCACCCTGCCCAGGATTGGTTCCTGCATTGTGCCCTGTGTTGGCTGGGATTGGCTCCAGCAGACCCCTGTGACCCTGTCTTCGAATTCAGCGGGTTAGACAATGGATGGATGGATAGTTTCAGTAGTTATGAAAGAACACACATTTATTTGTCACTAGCAGTACCCCATGGCTTCGCCCACATGGTAATAAAACAGGACAAACTTTAAAAATCAATGGACGTTGGCACTGATTCTGATCGTGTTCACCTCTGATGGGAGAGCGCCCCCGCGTGGCCGTGATATCTCTGGCAATCAGCAGCTACCCTCTAAAACACACGTACCTCTGATCTCTCTCTTAAAAATGTCAAACGTTACTCCTTAACAATCTGTAGATAATAATGTCTGTTGAACAAACAAGTATTGGTTGCTAAGCGGAGGCGAGGTGAGGTAGAGCGACTCGAACAGAGGCTGGCGACATGGCCCCCACATTCTAACGCGGGACCCTAGGCCAGGATCTCTGGCGGGCCCTTCACCTAGGGTTAAGGAAAACGTGATACCCAATAGGATTTAGATGTAGGTATACAATTTAGTTGAAGATCCGTACGGTTCTATGACGCTTAGTTTTTCATGTACTCCAGCATTTTTGATATACTTTTCTAATGCAGGGTTTCCTATAGGAAATTTTCCGACTAAAGTAATGGCGGTTGTCACAGGCCTCAATTTTCTTGCAAAAAGCCGAAAATTACATCTAATTGAAAATGGCGGTAATTTTGAAAAAAATCGAAATTTTAACTTTAACTCTTTATATCTGCAGAAATAAGTGACGTAAATGTTACATTTTTTTGTGCAGTATTTCTTATTTAATTGTGTTTAAATGTATAATTTGTGTGTTTATTGTTTATAATATTTATAAATAAGGAATATATAAAACTTTATGACGCCAAATCAGCAATTAATTTCAAAAATTTCGACCAGTGGAGAGGTCTACGTTTTATTTGGATTCGTAAAATGTCAAAGCGAGAAAGTTGTAGAAAAATGTATGTAGAAATTTTTTCATCTGAAACTTTTTTTGATATTGTTTTAAGTTTTCAAAATATTTTATGCTGAAGTTGACACTCAACGCTGTAGGATCAATTCTTGCTTTCTGTTCATACGTTTTGTTTGTGCATAATATCGACTCATCCCGCTCTGGGCCCCTGTGATCCCGGGCCCCCTGGCTAGAGCCCTGTCAGCCCCCCCCCCTTGTGAGTGAGGAAGGCCCCGCCCCCCTGTTCTCGGCCCACATCCACTCTCTTGGATTTGCATAAATACATCAGTACCGCAAGTGAACTCTGCTACTTAGCGTGATGAGAGAAGTCGCAAAATCAAATGGAAAGCTCAAGCAAATGATAAAAAACAGCCAGATCTAAATCCGTTAAGTAATTCTCTCGTGAAAAGCGGACAGACATACAGACAGAATGAGCTTGGACCACGAAATTTTTAAAACCGTTTCTTAGCGAGCACCTATGGGCCAAGGGTAGCCTAGATTCCAAATTTCAAGTCCCAAATCCTCAGGTTTGGAAGATTTCGTGATGAGTGAGTCAGTGGTATTTGGCTTTTATATATATAGATTAGTTAAATCTGACAATTTTAACTCCGTTACAAAGTGATCCAAAGTCTCGTTTATACCTCGTGTCTTCTCATTAAACTTGTATCTCGCGAATAAAGTATTCAGCGTTTTTCTTCAGTGCTCTTTGGGAGCTCTTCCTTCTTTTCTACGTACTGCGGTCACAGTCAGTTCACGTGATTACGTGGGAGGCGTGATGATGTCACACGCAGCTCCGCCCCCCACGGCCATCGAGCTAATGTCCATTACAGTATATGGAGAAAAATAGCTTCCAGTTATGATCATTACGCGTAGAATTTCGAAATGAAACCTGCCTAACTTTTGTAAGTAAGCTGTAAGGAATGAGCCTGCGAAATTTCAGCCTTCCACCTACACGGGAACTTGGAGAATTAGTGATGAGTGAGTGAGTGAGTGAGGGCTTCGCCTTTTATTAGTATAGATTAGTTAAATCTGACAATAGGGGCGAGTCCCCCCAATATTCTCTTTCATTTTAGAATTATTAAGAATCCCTTCTGAACACTTGGAAATCACTTCAGGTGCCTCCAGACTCACTGGCAAGAGAAAACCTTCACATACGATACACCGTTCGACTCATCTTGATGTCTACTTATGCAAAGTATTGAGCTTTTTGGGTCCCCCACCCCAACTGTTTTTGGCTCTCAAGACCCCAAAACGTTTTGGACTATATTCTGTACAGGAAATTCCACCCTTATATTTTAAAGAGTTAACCATGGGGTCTTGAGTAAAAATGACCAGAAGGGCTTGACGTTGTGCAGGCCACATCAGCAGACCCCCTCCGAATGGGACACTAGGGGTGGGTCAAAGTTACTCTTTTTCACAAAACTTCAAAACAAAAATGGAGATCAGGAATACAGGCATGTGGAGTGATGTTTCATTTGAGGTTGCTGATTGTGAATATCATTATATTTTTGACATTTCATTCTTTGCTGGTGGTCTCTAGACCCACTAGAGCCACTGCCTGAAGGTTTAACATCACAAATTTCAAACATAAGCATGTCGGGTATCGTTTTGGACGATTTCAAGTTCACCGATTAACAATATGAGAGTATTTTGCATTCTGGATTGGGAATACAAGAACGTGGAGTGTCGTTTTATGCAATTTTGATGTTGCTGATCACAAATATGATCTTGATATTTGACTCTTTTATGGTGGCCCTAGTCCTTTAAGGGTCACTCCCAGAAGATTAAACATGACATATTTCAAACATAATGTGGGGCATCGTTTTGGATGATTTCATGGTCACTGATTACAAATATGATGTTATTTTTGATCATTTACTAACTCTCTATTTGTCTATAAATTACAAATTTCTACTACAATCAAAAGTATATTGGACTTTAAATATTTAAACTGACACACACATTTTAGGATTTCAAATATCTGATGCATCTATTCATATTTATTATGTAGTTCCACCACATGAAGTAAATTATTACACTTCTTATTAGCCCCCCAAATTAGGCCGGCTTACACTAATTCACATATTTTATTATTCATTTACTATCCACTGTGCCGCTCTGACTTTTCACTTGTTTCTGTGTCAGTTTCTCTATGTTAGTTATGTCACGTCGGTTCCTTTTGTATTTAGTTTTGTATCCTTATCCATCTACTATGTAATAAAATGCTAAGGTTTCTGTGTGTGTGTGGGGGGGTCCTTCAGAGTAATCCGATTGGTCAGTTTTGCTTTGGCAATGCGATCGAAACAGGAAGTGTGAGTGTGAGACACACAAGGAGAAGTGAGGTGTAGGAGGCACACTGAGAGTCACCTTCATAGACGCGATGTATAAAAGTGGACAGGTGAGAGTCTGAGGAGCAGGTTTTACAGGAATACCGTAGACACACGGGAGCGCCAGTCAGGAGACGTTCAGACACACGACGACGCCAACGAAAGGTATAGGAACAATACAGAGGGTACATGTCAGGAAGGAGCTGTGAAAGATTTTTTAAATTATTCGATTCCTTGACAGGTAACGTGGGCAGTTCAACATAACACCACAGATAGAATCCTCTTTCTAATTTTTATCTTTCGTACAACAGGAATCTGTTTTTTTATTAATTTAATTTCTCTCTTACTTATTCCTTTTCCCCTTGGTGAGGTGTTCCGGGCACGTCCAACCGGGAGGAGGCCCCGGGGAAGACCCAGGACACGCTGGAGGGACTATGTCTCCCGGCTGGTCTGGGAAGCATGGGATTCTCCCGGAAGAGCTGGAAGAAGTGGCCGGGGAGAGGGAAGTCTGGGCCTCTCTGCTTAAGCTGCTGCCCCTGCGACCCGACCCCGGATAAGCGGAAGAGGAGGGATGGATGGATGGATGGATTATTCCTTTTCTCCCCGTGTCTGCGTGTGTTTCCTCCAAGTACTCCAGTTTCCTCCCACAGTCCAAAGACATGCAGGTTAGGTGCATTGGCGATCCTAAGTTGTCCCTAGTGTGTGCTTGGTGTGTGCCCTGCGGGTGGGCTGGCACCCTGCCCGGGGTTTGTTCCTGCCATGTGCCTTATGCTGGCTGGGATTGGCTCCAGCAGACCCCTGTGACCCTGTGTTAGGATATAGCAGGTTAGATAATGGCTGACTGACTTATTCCGTTTGTCTATTGTATCATACAAACTCTCTCTCTTTGTATTGCCTTAATCTCATCCTTAATGGCTGTAATTAGATGTCGGAAGCATGTGGCAATTTTTTGGGGAAATAGCAAAATATCTTTATGATAATACATAGTAGATACTGCAAAAAACTGCAAAATCTTTGCAAAATAACCCAAAAATATTTTTTGGAGAGTTTCTGTCAATTTGTGTACGTACCGATTTTAGATTTTCTTTATGAATCAGGCTCCGGAGTTTAGATTCTGTCTCTTGGATTGCAGACTACTGTTAACTACTACTTACTTACTTACAACTACTTTGTTAACTTTCCTGGTGTGGCTTTATTTCAAGAATTTTTAATTCTTTTTAATCCTTCATCTGGTTTTTTTACTCTAAATATTAAGAACATTTTTTGTTATTCTGGGCCAGAGTTTCACGGTTCCTCTCTCCTATTTCTGAGTTTTGAAATTAAAGCCTTTTACTCCTTTTTGTTTCTCCTCTCTCTGCAGGTTGACAGCCTTCTTCTCGATTGTATAACTGATTTTGGTTGATACCCCTCACTAGAGTCTGGAGGCCTGGAGGGGTGACAGTCACTACACCACACTCTATTTGCCTCACTCCAGTCACGTAGGATCAGTCGCACTAAGAGGAGACGCTCCTCAGGTCCAAGGGCTGTCTCAGCAGAACACGTTCAGACCCCAGCTGACCTGATCCGCTGCTAGTGTGGGTTTGGTTTCACGTTTCTCCATGGGTTGCTCAGCTGGACCCTCTGATTGCCCGTTAACGGAGACTCACCAGTTAGAAACGTCTCAATCTCTTTGAATTAACTGCAAGCTGCGACACATTCTTCTTGAGTTAAAGTGATATAGCAGAGGGAACAAATACGTGCGTCATGTAAACTTCTTAAAGATAACTGCATTTGTTAAGCTATATTAGATCTGGCTGTCGTTATTGTAAACATTATGCACTTCAAGCGTATGCAAAGGCCCAGAAATCCCTATACGGTAAGTAATGACGATGAGATGTACATGTTAGTAAAATCATATCTGAAGTATGCTCTTTGCGACTGTCCAGCTTATGATTGCCACTGCGTGTCATGTTACAGCATGAGTGGCATGCTAAGCTGGCAATGTGACAGTTTTCACCATGCCACCTCTCCTCTCCCTACTCTCTGCCATAGGCCGTGACTCATTCATCTCAGTCTCAGTTTAATTTGTTTAATACTTGCAACAGATCTGACTACATTCAGTTACAGTTGTCTTCCTTTACTCAAAACCCCTAAACATGTTCACCAGGAGGCAAGTCCCTTTGTCTACTCCTGGACGTGCCGAGAAGGCATGTGACTTTAAGTTATCCCATTCTGCAGTGTTGACGATTTTGAAAGACAAGGTAAGGATTAAATTAAAAGTTATATTAAAATCAATTTACAAAAAAAATGATAGAACATCTACCCAACGCGAAAAGAATGATGACAAGAAAGGATATCAAATAAATAATATGACTTAAGGGACTTACAATATTATACTACTACTATACATACAGTCATGTGTGAATACATTTATCAGTCCGTCTTACGTCCAGAGTGCCTTACGACCGGTCAGTCAAAACCAAGTCGATGACTGGCTGTATTTACATTCTGGATCTTTCTTACACCACAGACAGACATCATGGCATCTTTATACTGTAAAATCAAAATGTCTTACTGCTGGTCCTCGAGGTCCCGCTGGTCCACTCTGACCTTTCTCGCCTTCTTCTCCAGGCTGACCCTGCAAAACAGTTCAATAAAAGAAAATGAGGTGCATCTGCCTGAAACAAACATCTCCACCAGGAAGGTGGAGGCTACATGGATTGTATTCTGTCACAGGTTATTATGAACGAGGGACTGGAGGAGAAACCTCAAACATCACACAAAGTCAGTCAACCGAAAATCAAAGACGATCTGACAAACTGTAAGAGGTGACGTGACTGAAGAATTCAAACATACGAAAGGAAGGAAGGAATCCAGTGGATCCAGCAGTTACTCTAACCCTCCGTCAGACGTAATGCAATTTGTCACACGTGCGTACACGTACATGTTGAAAAACAGGAATTCAAAATGTGAGCGCTTACATATATCAACAGTTTGGTGTAATGCTTTAAAAATACAACCTCTACATACTAAACATGATTTCATTTGCAATAATTGTATCTGTTTATTCCACTTTTAACAAAAGACTAAATATCGGAGTACATTGTATAAAATATTATGTACGTGACACAGAGGATGTTCTTTGAAACAAATGTTCAGACAGACAGACAGACAGACAGACAGACAGACAGACAGACAGACAGACAGATAGATAGATAGATAGATAGATAGATAGGAAAGGCACTATATGATAGATAGATAGATAGATAGATAGATAGATAGATAGATAGATAGATAGATAGATAGATAGATAGATAGATAGATAGATAGATAGATAGATAGATACTTTATTAATCCCAAGGGGAAATTCCCATAATCCAGCAGCAGCATACTGATAAAAAACAATACTAAATTAAAGTGTGATAACAATGCAGGTATAACAGACAATAAGTTTCTATAATGTTAACGTTAACGTTTATGTAAGAAGTACGTTATCTTCATGTAACTGAACTTGCCATCTTCGTTCAGAAGCCTGCATATGTACAGAAAGAAAGAAATGCAGGAAACAAAGAATTACACGTCGAGGAGGAGATGATATTATCGATGTGGACTTTCAGAAAGCATTTGATGAGGTGCCACATGAGAGGATGGGCATCAAATTAAAAGAAGTGGCAGTTCAGGGTGATGTTTTTAGGTGGGTGCAGAATTGGCTCAGACACAGAAAGCAGAGGGTGATGGTGCGAGGAACCTCATCAGAACTGGCCGATGTTAAGAGTGGTGACCAGCAGGGGGCAGTGCAGGGGCTGCTGCTATTATTAATATATATAAATGATTTAGATAGGAATATAAGTAACAAGCTGGTTAAGTTTGCAGATGATACCAAGATAGGTGGACTAGCAGATAATGTGGAATCCGTTATATCATCACAGAAGAACTTGGACAGCAGACAGAATTGGGCAGATTTGTGAACAATGAGATTTAATGTCAGTAAATGTAAAGAATTACACATAGGAAGTAAAAATGTGAGGTTTGAATACAGAATGGGAGGTCTGAAAATCGAGAGTCCACCTTATGAGAAGGATTTAGGGGTCATAGTGGACTCTAAGCTATCAACTTCCCAACAGTGTTCAGAAGCCATTAAGAAGACTAACAGAATGTCAGGTTATATAGCGCCTTGATGTGTGGAGTTCAAGTCACAGGAGGGTCTGATCAGGCTTTATAACACACTGGTGAGGCCTCATCTGGAGTCCTGTGTGCAGTTTGGGTCTCCAGGCTACAAAAAGGACATAGCAGCACTAGAAAAGGTCCAGAGAAGAGCGACTAGGCTGATTCAGGGCTAAAGGGGATGAGTTACGAGGAAAGATTAAAAGAGCTGAGCCTTTACAGTTTAAGCAAAAGAAGATTAAGAGGAGACCTGACTGAAGTGTTTAAGATTATGAAGGACATTAGTGCAGATGGTGACTTTAAAATGAGTTCATCAAGAACACGGGGACACAGTTGGAAAGTTTTTCTTTACACAAAAAACGACAGACACTTGGAATAAGCAGCCAAGAGTGGTAGACAATAAGACGTTAGGGACTTTCAAAACTCAACTTGATGTTTTCTTGGAAGAAATAAGTGGATAGGACTGGAGAGCTTTGTTGGTCTGAATGGCCTGTTCTCGTCTAGAGTGTTCTAATGTTCTAATATGGAGTGAAATTAGGGTTGCCAGACATCCCTTATATACGGGACATGTCCCATAATTGATCATTTTGTCCTCTGTCCCATAATGACCTTTCAGGGACACCCAAATGTCCCATATTTAGTTCATTTTCAAATTTCGTAATAAAAATATATTGTTACTACCTTCTTACGGTACTTAGTTGTACAGTATCTCACAAAAGTGAGTAGACCCCTCACATTGTTGTAAATATTTTATTATATCTTTTCATTGGACACCCACCTCTGAACCAACCTCGCACATCACATGCCTGTGAACAACGGGATGAATAATCGCAGATCAACATCGTGGAAGGCAGATGTGGTGTCAGAGATCCCACAGGCACATTGCACCCAAATACATCATTAGTGACAAAATAGGACTTTTTATTTTTTACTTTTATGTTTTGTCAACGTTCCGATTAGGCACATTGTGCCCGATAGTGCAATTTCACTTAGGGTTGCCAGATCAGAAAATTAGAAATACAGGATGCTCTTAAAATCTCTCTCTTTATTACTAAAGGGTGAGGCAGAAAGGACGGACGTTTTTTACAAAATCACAAAATTGTTAATTTTTTCTTACAAAGAAATTTATTGAAAGATTTGAGTTCATATTGAAATAGCATTTGACAAAATCAAGTGTGAAAAACAGCATCTTCCATGTGGTGGCCATTATCACTGATGCATTTCTGAAGGCGTTCATGGAAGTTGGCCTCCACTCTTTTCAACATCGCTCTGTCGATTTGGGCGACTTCCACGCGAATGGCTTCCTTCAGTTCCTCCAATGTACGAGGCTTATGCTCGTATACATTTGCCTTGAGGTGACCCACAAGAAATAATGGCACATGGATAAGTCAGGGGACCGAGGAGGCCAATGAATGTCACCAAACCTGGAAATGAGGTGACCAGGGAAGAGAGGGCGAATAACATCCATTGATGCTCTAGCTGTGTGGGCTATCGCCCCATCCTGTTGAAACCACACACGCCGGATGGGAATACGTTTTCATCGTAATTCAGGTAAAAAGTTGTTGTTTATCATCTCAATATAGCGCTCCAAGTTCACGGTAACAGCATTCCCATTATCGTCTTTGAAAAAGTAAGGACCAACGATGCAAGTTTTGTCCATAGCACACCAAACCGCCACTTTGGGGCTGTGCAGCGATCTTTCGTGTAATTTGTTTGGATTTTCAAAAGCCCAATAACAATTCTGTTGATTCACCAAACCATTGAGATGAAAATGAGCTTCATCACTCATGAACAAAATGCAGTTGTCATTTTGCTCAAAAATTGCTTCCATTTCATGTGCTAAGTTCATTCGCTGTGCGTAATCCCGGCCTTCAACTGTTGCACAACGGCCAATTTGTAGAGATGAAAATGCAGGTCTAAATGCAAAACACGCCTTACCGAACGATTAGTTCAGAAGAATGCTTCCGAGCAGATCAACTTGGACTGCTAGCCGTACGGTTTCCACATTTTCAGGGGTACGTGCCGTTCGTGTAGCCCCTCGCGGTCTTTTGTTCATTAGTGTACCTCGTGTACGAAGTGCTTTAACCCAACATAGGATAGTGTTACGAGCGGGAACAGCTTTATATCTGTGGATATTGAAATGGCAACGAAACTCACGCTGAACTGCGGTAACAGATTGGTTGTTCTTGACAAAACAGTTGCACGCAAAAATGCGGCGTTCTATCGTCCACGGCTCCATGGCTTCAACTATAAAGAAAATAAAAAAATGATAAGGCTTCTCGAACCTAACGCCACCTACCGCACATCTGTCACTCCACCTAGTGGTGAGTTCTAGCCATTTCAAAGACGTCCGTCCTTTCTGCCTCACCCTGTATATATATATATATATATATATATACACATTTATACATGCCGCCTACACACCCAGACTAATATATTATATAAAAGTAGAGACATAATGTGTTGCCTGATATCAGACATCCTGCCATGTTCAATACTGAAAGTGCAATTCCATAGACCACAGTTTGCTTCAAAACAGCTTCTGCCTTGTTTGATAAATGTCCATTGGCTGGAATATTCATCATGAAATTTACACTTATGTTTTTGCACCTTGGGAAGGATGGATTAGTTTTTAAGTTAGAAAAAAATGGGCCGTGACAAGAAGTAACGATACATTCTGTGGACGCTGTACGTGGCAATGCTGATAGAGAATTGCACAGCAGCGCGGCTGGAGGGCAAAACGCTAAGAGTGTCGCTGTCCTCAGCCAACCAGAGCAACTGAACAAGCTGCAGACTGGAAGCAAACACCAGTTTCCTCGTTACATTTGGGTTATTTTCATCAAGAGAATCTGAGTAAAGAAAGTAGAATTACTTATAAAGTTACAGTATCTCACAAAAGTGAGTCCACCCTTCCCATTTTTGTAAATATTTTATTCTCTCTTTTCATGGGACAACACTGAAGATATGACACTTTGATCCAATGTCAAGTAGTCCGTGTACAGCTTGTATCACTGTGTAAATTTGCTGTCCCCTCAAAATAACTCAACACACAGCCATTAATGTTAACAAAAGTGAGTCCACCCCTAAGTGACAAATGTCCAAATTGTGCCCAAAGTGTCAGTATTTTGTGTGGCCGCCCACCATTATTTTCCAGCACTGCCTTAACTCTCTTGGGCATGGAGTTCACACGAGCTTCACAGGTTGCCACTGTAATCCTCTTTTACTCCTCCACGACAACATCACGGAGCTGGTGGATGTTAGAGACCTTGTGCTCCTCCACCTTCTGTTTGAGGATGCCCCACAGATACTCAATAGGATTTAGGTCTGGAGACCTGCTTGGCCAGTCCAGCACCTTTACCCTCAGGTGTGTTTGGGATCGTAATCATGTTTCTGAAGAGGGAATCGTGCTCTGCTTCAGTATGTCACAGTACATGTTGGCATTCATGGTTCCCTCAATGAACTGTAGCTCCTCAGTGCTGGCAGAACTCACACAGCTCCAAACCACTTGTCTTTGTACTCCTCACCTGGTTGCCACCACAAATGCTTGACACCAGCTGAACCAAATAAGTTTATCTTGGTCTCATCAGTTCCAGTAATCCATGTCTTTAGTCTGCTTGTCTTTCTTGTGCATCATCTTTAGAATAGGCTTCCTTCTGGGACGACAGCCATGCAGACCAATTTGATGCCGTGTGCGGCGGGTGTGTGGTCTGAGCACTGACAGGCTGACCTCCGCAGCAATGCTGGCAGAGCTCATACATCTATTTTCAAAAGACAACCTCTGGATATGACGCTGAGTGCGTGCACTCAACTTCTTTGGTCGACCATGACGAGGCCTGTTCTGAGTGGAACCTTTCCTGTTAAACCTCTGTATGGTCTTGGCCACCATGCTGCAGCTCAGTTTCAGGGTGTTGGTAATCTTCTTATAGCCTCGGCCATCTTCATGTAGAGCAACAATTCTTTTGTTCAGATCCTCAGAGAGTTCTTTGCCATGGGGTGCCATGTTGAACTTCCAGTGACCAGTATGAGAGAGTGTGAGAGCGATAACACCAAATTTAACACACCTGAGACCTTGTAACACGAACGAGTCACTTGACACCGGGGAGGGAAAATGGCTAATCGGGCACACTTTGGACATTTTGCACTTTGGGGTGGACTCACTGTTGTTGCCAGCGGTTTACACATTAATGGCTGTGTGTTGAGTTATTTTGAGGGAACAGCAGATCTGCACAATCTGTACACGGACTACTTGACATTGGATCAAAGTGTCGTCTCTTCGGTGTTGAAGATAGAATAAAATTTTTACAAAAACGTGAGGGGTGTACTCACTTTTGTGAGATACTATAACTGTATAAGTAATTCTGCTTTCTTTTCTCAGATTCTCTTGATGAAAATAACCCAAATGTAACGAGGAATCGAATGTTTGCTTCCTGTTTGCAGCTGGTTGCTCTGGTTGGCCGAGGACAGCGACACTCTTAGCGTTTTGCCCTCTAGCCGCGCTGCTGTGCAGTTCTCTATCAGCATTGCCACGTACAGCGTCCACAGAGTGTGTTGTTACTACTTGCCACGGCCCACTTTTTTTCTAACTTAAAAACTAATCCATCCATCCATCCCAAGATGCCAAAATGTAAGTGTAAATTTCGTGATGAATATTCCAGCGAATGGACATTCATCAAACAAGGCAGCAGCTGTTTTATTACTAATTTTCTAATCTGGCAACCCTAAGTGAAATTGCAACAAGCGGGCGCAATGTGCCTAATAGGAACGGTAACAAAATATAAAAGTAAAAAAAGAAAAAATCCCATTTTGCCACTAATGACGTATTTGGGTGCAACGTGCCTACGGGATCTCTGACATCCTATCTGCCTTCCACGATGTCGAATCTGCGATTACTCATCAAGGCAGGTCCAGCTCCGCCAACCAGAACATGAGAAATACGAAATTGCATCATTCGTGTGCCTGTCCGTTTAGTTGAGCCTGATGGAGGGTTAAAAAGGGGAAATTCTTCACACGTTGAACACAAAGTGTGTGTGAAGATTATTGTGAGAGAACAAAAGAGACCAGGAGATGGTCGGTCAAAAAATGAAAGGTTACCAGACGAAGCCAGATAAGAAAAAGTCGAGAACCTAAAGAAAGGGGTCAAGATGAAAACCAGAAATCAGGAGCAAAACAAAGTCAAAAGCAGAAGAAGCAAATCTAGCATGAGGGCCTACTTGAATTGAAAAACTAACAACGCCGTTGTAGAGTATGACTGCAGTTTTATTCATCCTGGTATAGCAGGTGTATAAAATAAAAAGTTGTAGTTGTCTGAAGCTTCACCAAATCCTGATAACATTCATTGTGTTGTAAGTTTTCCTGTTGTGGTCCTGTTATATTTCCCTTCTCTTATTTCAAATTGCTTGAGTTAATTTGTTTTTGTATGTGACAGTAATTGTAATATGATTTTTGTTGTATACAGTTGTTGTTTTGGAAAGTGAGAGGATGAGGAGGAGTGGAGAAGAAGTTCACTGGTGGGCCGATATTTAAGAAAAAGGGGGATGTGCAGAACTGCAGTAGCTACAGGCGATACAATTGATTAGCCACAGCATGAAGTTATGGGAAAGAGTAGTGGAAGTTCAGATAAGAAGTGAGGTGATGATTAGTGAGCAGCAGGATGGTTTCATGTCAAGAAAGAGCAGGAGTTGCATTGCGTCTTTGTGGACCTGAAGAAAGCAGATGACAGGGTGACTGAGAGGAGCTGTGGTATTGTATGAGGAAGTCGGGAGTGGCAGAGAAGTACGTAAGAGAGGTACAGGATATGTATGAGGGGAGTGCGATCGTAGTGAGGTGGAGTAACTGAGGTGGGATTACATCAGGGATTGGCTCTGAGCCCTTTCTTATTTGCAGTGGTGATGGACAGGCTGACAGACGAGATTAGACAGGAGTCCCCGTGGACTGTGATGTTTGCTGATGACATTGTGATCTGTAGCGATAGTAGCAGGATAGGAGCAGGTTGAGGAGACCCTGGAGAGGTGGAGATATGAAAGGAGAGGAATGAAGGTCAGGAGGACTACCAAGACAGAATACATGTGTGTGAATGAGAGGGAGGTCAGTGGAGTGGTGAGGATGAGGGAGTAGAGTTGGTGAAGGTGGATGAGTTTAAATACTTGGGATCGACAGTACAGAGTAATGGGGATTGTGGAAGAGAAATGAAAAACAGAGTGCAGGCAGAGTGGAGAGCATGGAGAAGAGTGTCAGGAGTGATTTGTGACGGACGGGTATCAGCAAGAGTGAAAGGGAAGGTCTACTGGACGGTAGTGTGACCAGCTATGTTATATGGGCTGGAGACGGTGGCACAGGAGACAGAGCTGAAGGTGGCAGAGTTAAAGATGCTAAGACTTGCATTGGGTGTGACAAGGATGGACAGGATTAGAAATGAGGACATTGGAGGGTCAGCTCAGGTTGGACGGTTAGGAGACAAAGTCAGAGAGGCGAGATTGCGTTGGTTTGGACATGTGCAGAGGAGAGATGAGGGGTATATTGGGAGAAGGATGTTAAGGATAGAGCTGCCAGGGAAGAGGAAAAGAGGAAGGCCTAAGAGAAGGTTTATGGATGTGGTGAGAGAGGACATGCAGGTGATGGGTACAACAGAACAAGATGATGAGGACAGAAAGATATGGAAGAAGATGATCTGCTGTGGCGACCCCTAACGGGAGCAGCCGAAAGAAGAAGAAGAATGTTGATTTCTGTTATGGAAGGCAGCACGGCTATGAATTCCAAAGTCCACGTCATCCACAATTTAATCAAACTAGAAGAGAACAAAGCTGCCCGTTATTCAGTCATTTTAAATGACACATTTGTTAATGCGGCTTTTTTAATAAAATATTATATTTTGCTAAGAGGGTGGCGGGGGTGTAATTTCTTGTAAAGAATACTTTTAGTGGCAAGCAGATTTAAGGGAACGATTATGAGAAACAAATTGGCCAGTTTTGTGGTTGTTGATCCAGCAGAACACTGGAAAGAGGATTAACTTGAAGTACATCTGACTCCTTGATAGAATGGAATCGGAATCCTGTCGAAATATCTTGGCGTTTTTCTTTTCCTAAAGAACCCTCCGTGCATGTGGCAATGATTTAAAAAGGATTATGAGGAAAACAAATTTAGACCATACAGCATGCACTGGGGCTGAGGGGCTTCCTTAATCCTCCTGTTGTGAGATTTATATGTTACTGATGTACTATTTGGATATTTTGGAGTATTTTTTATGGTTGTTTACAACTATTATATAAAACACTAGCCGAATACCCGCGCTTCGCTGCGGAGAAGTAGTGCATTAAAGAAGTTATGAAAAAGAAAAGGAAACATTTTAAAAATAACATAACATGATTGTCAATGTGATTGTTTTGTCACTGTTATGAGTGTTGCTGTCATATATATATATATATATATATATATATATATATATATATATACACACATACACACACACACACATATCTACATTTATATATATTGTGGAGCCGACCCGGACACAGACAGGCGGACATGCTCTAAATCACCACCACACGTTTATTATATATACAATATTTACAATAATGGTCACTCAGACCCAGTCCAGTGCACACTCACAAACCCCAATATACAGTCCTGGCCACAAATGCCTTCTTCTCGGGCCGCCTCCACTCTCCTCTCTTGCCTCGTCCTTCTTCCACCCGACTCTAGCGCTGAATGAATGGAGACGGCCCCTTTTATACTCTCCCGGATGAGCTCCAGGTGGTTCCTGGCACTCCCCTCTTGGCCACGCCCCAGCATGGCGGAAGTGCCGGCTGTCTTCCCGGCAGCTCTCCAGGTAACCTTTTAAGTCTTCCCCCCAGCACTTCCTGGTGTGGCGGAACTGCTGAGGCAACAGGTCCCCAAGGCATTGGGGCGCCTCCTGGCAGTGAACACGGGCCCCTACAGGGTGGGGCTTCCATGCCCTCAACCCGTGGCCTCCAGAACAACCAGGAAGGCAGCCCCCACGTGATCCAGGGTGGGCCTTGAACCTCTTCCGGTCCCTCACGGTGTCCCGGCCGGGTCATTGCCCCTGGCATCCCTGATAATATACACCTATCTACATTATATATATATATATATATATATATATATATATATATATATATATATATATATAACAAAATACCAGCGCTTGCAGGAGAAGTAGTGTGTTAAAGAAGCAATGAAAAGAAAAGGAAACATTTTGAAAATAACGTAACCTGATTGTCAATGTAATTGTTTTGTCACTGTTGTGAGTGATGAGTGTTGTTGTCATATATATATATACATATCTATACATATACACATATATACATACAGTGGTGTGAAAAACTATTTGCCCCCTTCCTGATTTCTTATTCTTTTGCATGTTTGTCACACAAAATGTTTCTGATCATCAAACACATTTAACCATTAGTCAAATATAACACAAGTAAACACAAAATGCAGTTTTTAAATGATGGATTTTATTATTTAGGGAGAAAAAAAATCCAAACCTACATGGCCCTGTGTGAAAAAGTAATTGCCCCGTGTTAAAAAATCACCTAACTGTGGTGTATCACACCTGAGTTCAATTTCCTGATTACTGCCACACCTGTTTCAATCAAGAAATCACTTCAATAGGAGCTGCCTGACACAGAGAAGTAGACCAAAAGCACCTCAAAAGCTCGACATCATGCCAAGATCCAAAGAAATTCAGGAACAAATGAGAACAGAAGTCATTGAGATCTATCAGTCTGGTAAAGGTTATAAAGCCATTTCTAAAGCTTTGTGACTCCAGCAAACAACAATGAGAGCCATTATCCACAAATGGCAAAAACATGGAACAGTGGTGAACCTTCCCAGGAGTGGCCGGCCGACCAAAATTACCCCAAGAGCAGAGACGACTCATCCGAGAGGTCACAAAAGACCCCAGGACAACGTCTAAAGAACTGCAGGCCTCACTTGCCTCAATTAAGGTCAGTGTTCACGACTCCACCATAAGAAAGAGACTGGGCAAAAACGGCCTGCATGGCAGATTTCCAAGATGCAAACCACTGTTAAGCAAAAAGAACATTAGGGCTCGTCTCAATTTTGCTAAGAAACATGTCAATGATTGCCAAGACTTTTGGGAAAATACCTTGTGGACTGATGAGACAAAAGTTGAACTTTTTGGAAGGCAAATGTCCCGTTACATCTGGCGTAAAAGGAACACAGCATTTCAGAAAAAGAACATCATACTAACAATAAAATATGGTGGTGGTAGTGTGATGGTCTGGGGTTGTTTTGCTGCTTCAGGACCTGGAAGGCTTGCTGTGATAGATGGAACCATGAATTCTACTGTCTACCAAAAAATCCTGAAGGATAATGTCCGGCCATCTGTATATATATCATCATATATATATAGCAGAATACCCGCGCTTTGCAGCGGAGAAGCAGTGTGTTAAAGAAGGTACGAAAAAGAAAAGGAAAATTTTT